>NC_090933.1:626801689-628051689 GCF_040938575.1 Ambystoma mexicanum | reverse complement strand
ATATATTACAATTTTTATTACACAAATGTAAATACATTTAACAAATACACAAAATCCTATGTTTTAAGCAAATACATGGTGGATGTATTTTCAACAAATACATGGAGACAACAGAATTCAACTTCTTTAGTGAATATATATATGCAGAACCTGTACTACTGCATTTATATATTTCTGCACAATCGGCAGACCTGCATTACCCCATTTATATATTTCTGTACAATCAACTGAATTGATTAGTTCACTCTGGCTTTTTTCAACTTTTTGGTTTCCATCTTTATGGCAAATCAGAACATTCACCAAAGAAGTTGAATTTTGTTGTCTTCATGTATTTGTTTCAGGCATTGGCAAACCAGGATATTCACTAAAGAAGTTGAATTCTGTTGTTTCCTATGGAACTCATACTTAACTGTAGTGCTGTGACGGCCACACTATAATTAACGTGAAAGCTAAAGAATTACTCTTGTTAGTGCCGTTTGCAACTGTGAGCCAGTAGTAATGTGATGCTACTCCAGCCGCTGCAAACCTATTAGAAAGGAAAAGATGAAAACCTACCAAAATCCCATGACTTCCAAAAAGTGAAAGATATAATCAATCTAATGCCATGGTTAAAAACAATACAGGTAAAACAATAGCTATGAAATGGATGTACACTCTGTCCCATCGACAAGATATTGAAATGAGCCAACACCCTGGCTGGAAAAAGTTAAATGAAGCAATGGGTTTGGAAATTCACTAATCCCAAATGTGTACGATAACTTGGCTCAGTGTGAACCAACCATCAGCAAAAATATCCTGACAAACATAACATGGACCCTTTCAACTCTATTTAAGACCATGGCAACAGTACCAATGAAATGTATGGATATAAAAGACTAATTTAAGCTTCAAAATTCTAGAAGCAAGCATTTAAATAAAAAATCTGACAATCTCATTAATATTCCACCCTTGTTCTTGTAATCTGTCTTCTGCCCCCTTCTTGTTGAATTCCAGATCTGCCTCCAATGGACTTGCTCACTTTGCTACGTAACGTAAATAGGCTGCAGGGGACCGCTTACGTTTGCACTCATGTGCAAACAGGTCCCCTCCGTGCAATTTTTCATCATTTGCTTGCAGAGTCCAAATGAGTAGTGTAAAGAGACAGCCCCAGTCACCTTTCTTTTGCACTGTGCAGTGGAAATAGAATTAACACTGCCTGCCATGTAAGCAAGACAGGCAGCATTGACAATGATTTCTTATGGATGCCATACCAGCATGAAAAGCTCATGCTGGCGTAAAACCAACATCTTTTTGAAGGCAGGTGGCAAACAGGAGGCAGAAACGTAACTCCCGTTCCGCCCCTGCCCTCCACCTTAAAAAACCAATGAAAATTCCCATGAACAAGAATGGAGGCAGTAAAATAGGCATAAAACCGTTATGCCTATCTTTAGCATTTCAATGTACTTTTAGGTGAACTCGAAAATGAGCTCCATGATGTCGACAATCATCTGTGTACTCCATCTGTTTACAGTGTAATATATAGTTTTGAAGTAAACCTTATCTTATTTCAAGATCTCGAACTGCCTATCCTGGATTTCTATTTTTGGGGTGTTACTGCTTCTTACCAAGTCTCCTCTTTGTAGGACAGCTGAAGTGGAATCCTGGTACAGGTCTATCTTTACAATGGCCCTACTATTTACTATGGAGTCCTTTTGAATCGAAACTGCTGTTCTAGTTTTATTTTATTCAAATGACCTTGATCTGGTCTCTATTATAAACGCTTCACTCTTAAACATACAGTGAAATCGGAATGCCCCTTAGTTTTTACTGTGTCATGGTTTGCATGTCTTTTTAAATTGTAAACACTGATTAGGTTGTTATTCAGGATAACATTGGTTCTTTTACATAATGTGTTGCTTAAACTTAACCGACCTAGTTTAAGCTACAGTCTTTGATTAAATCACGTTAAATTAACACTTTTATTCAAAAGCATTTTCGTGAAACGAAAGAGTGCTTATTTAATTAATGTTACTCCTTTAAAGCAAGCCTATCTTACCACAAACCACAACATCTTTTGATTCACACGTACAATTGCATAAATGGACAGCACTGTCATGAAAACCCACAGGCCAACTAATGTGCGAGCCAGTAGTAACATGGCAGTGCGTGTACGCTCTCATTCATGCTCTGTTCTTTATATGATTTCTTTGAAATGCATGCAGAGTTCATTGTTTATTTCTATGTGGATTAATGGTTTCCTATTGTTCAATAGTGCTGTCTTTAGTTCTGTACAAGAAACGTATTTACTCATTGAGGTTGTCAAATGTGCACCACGTAACTATATGCATAGTCTTGCAAAGGTGTTTACATACGAAGGTGTTTTATAATGTTCCTGCAGTATACATAACTTGTTAAAATGCTTGCTTTTACAAATGAAACGTAGCCCTAGAGTTCCTTTAGCAAAGCACGTGTTCAGTGCACATTGCTATATGTCGATAGGAGCAGCGCATTCTGGGGCAACAGTTAGGTATGGTTGAGGTACAATGGGCATGCGTTTCATCCATTCCCCGGGCACCCTATATCATCTACAGTAGGCATTGGGCTTGACCTGGCTACTTTACCCCCACAGGCAATCTGTGGGCCACTGGCCAGGGTTGCAGGCCGAGGCAAGCCATTCAAAGTACCCACTGGGCCTTGTATGCTGTGATAGATGCACACTGCATGGTGGGACTGAACTGGGATGTATGCAGTCATGTAATGAGAGACTGGGACAAGTACTGGCATAGTATTGAGGGACCAGGATGAGGATGACATGGCATATATGGACCCGGCATGGATCCACGAGGTAATAATGGAGTGCGACTAGAATGTATCCTGTAAGGATAATTATGGAGTGTGATAGGGAAGGCCACAATAATATTAATGACGGACCGGAATTAAGATGCGTGGCATAATTAGGGACTGGAATGAGGATGTGTGAAATAATGGCAATGAAGGCTGGGTTAAAGATGCACACAGCAAATGTAACGGATAAGGATGGGTATGCTAATGAAGACGAAACGAGGATTCGCCCAGTAATTAGGGACTGAGACAATATATGCTTCCTAATGGGATGAGGATAGGCGTAGTAATGGTAGTCAGCGGCTGAGACAATGAAGCACAAGGTAATGCAATGATGAACCTGGATGAGGATGTGTATAGTAAAGAGGAACAAATAAAACATGTGTGCAGTAATGGTAATGAGGGGTCAGGGTGAGGATGCACATAGTAATGAGGGGCCAGGATGAGTATGCGCACCAGTATTGTAATGAGAAAGAAAACAAGGATGTGCGTGGTAATGATGGACCAGGAGGAGAATGTGTTATGATATTAGGTGATCGTTGCAAAGTGGGTCCAGAGTGCACATGGTAATGGTAAAGACGGGCAAGGACGAGGATGTTTGCAGTAATGGCAATAAGGGTCTGGGTAAGGGTAATGAAGGACTGCAATGAGGATGAGGGTTGCTGTGGGAAGGTTGAGGGGGCATGCTGGGGTAGGGAGAATGAGGCACTGGTGAGGAGAATGGAAGCAGTGGTAATGGGGGACTGTGACAAAAATGAGGGATATAGTGGTAATGAGGGACTGTTGTGAGGGTAGATGAGAGATGTGGTTGTAATGAGAGACTGTGAAGAGGATGAGGGATGCAGTGGTAAAGTGGTATGGTTTCAAATATGATGGGTGAAGAGGTAATGAGGGACTGTGAGAAGGATGAGGGAACGTGGTAGTAAACAGGGACTGTGTTGCAATGAGAGATGGGGATAATCGGGAATGTGACGGGGATGAGGGATGCAAGGGTACTGAGAGACTGTGATGTGGATGACATTTCCAAGAGATAACATGGGACTGTGATAAGGATATGGGTTGCAGGTTAACCAGGGATACTGATGCAGGAGAGTGTCATGGGGGTAATGAAGGTTTATGACAAGGATGACCGTTGCAGAGGTAATGAGGGACAGTGCTAAGGATGAGGGTTGCAGGCGTATTTAGGTACTCTGACGAGGATGATGAATACAGTATTGAGGGACTAGGATCAGGGATGTGGAACATAGGTGTCGTCAGAAGGTGCGCAGTCGCCAGCAGTCCGACGCTCAGATCCTCAGAATGGGTATGAGCGGTTGAGCTGTGAGTAAAGGACCTGTTCAGAAATGGATGGCGTGACGTGTCACGTGGCAGCGTTCATTATGGATCGTAATCAATCTGTTCCGTGTGTATGGAAGACGCACAGGATTTCGTGGCGATTAATGGAGGCGATCAGAGTCAGTGTTTTCCGCGTGGGGGAGGACTCACAGCATCGCAGGTGCGCGGCGTGGCGGCGGGTCTTGCTGTCGTATGGAGTGGACTAGCAGTATCTGGAGAAGGATCGGATGAACTTGTTGCGCACAACAGATCAAGCCGTTCTCTCTCTCCGGGGCGTCTGGTAGCAACCAACGGATGTGGTAGGATGACAAGTCTAATGTATTAAAAAAAAGCGTCTCTCCCAGCAAACTGTTTCTACGCGCAACAATGAATGGTTTGCATATGCAGCGAGGAAAACATGGCGAGTGATAAGATTGAAGCGTTGAAGATATGGAACTGGTTCTGAGTACCGTATAAGTAGAAATGTATCCTTTGAACAAATTCATTTAGATGTCATAGTGAAATGTGGTTTAGTCGCTCTATAGCAACATGGACTTTTAGGTTAATGTGGTCATATTAAGGGTCATAAAATTGGCCATGGACTTGTAGGGAAAAGATGTTGAAACTTATGTTTGTTCTACATTGAGTTGCATTTTCATATCTACAGTCACAACAATGCATTTAATACCTGTGTAATGCAAAGTGTTTATGTGCCTGATTTAAGGTTGACTGTGTAAAGGATGCACAAAGAAGGGCATGAAGGTAATATGAGGCAGGTTGTCACCCAGAGGTAGCGCCTTTGGTGTGAGTGACGTTGTGGGAATAATGAGAGGTAGTGCCTCTGTTGTGTATGACGCTATAGTTATAGTGAGAGGTAGCGCCTTTGTTGTGTCTGTGTCACGATTGGTATTAACATGAGGTAGCGCCTCTGGTCTGTGTGACATTGTAGTAGTGCCTAGAGGTAGCGCCTCTGGTATATGGGTCACGAGTGAAAGAGGTAGCGCCTCTGGTGAGTGTGGCTCAAAAAGGGTATTTGAGGGAGGTAGCGCCTCCGGGTAAATGTGGCAAAACAAGTACTGAGGTGAGGTAGCACCTCTGTTGAGTTGTCATGGACTTTTAGGTTAATGTGGTCATATTAAGGGTCATAAAATTGGCCATGGACTTGTAGGGAAAAGATGTTGAAACTTATGTTTGTTCTACATTGAGTTGCATTTTCATATCTACAGTCACAACAATGCATTTAATACCTGTGTAATGCAAAGTGTTTTTGTGCCTGATTTAAGGTTGACTGTGTAAAGGATGCACAAAGAAGGGCATGAAGGTAATATGAGGCAGGTTGTCACCCAGAGGTAGCGCTTTTGGTGTGAGTGACGTTGTGGGAATAATGAGAGGTAGCGTCTCTGTTGTGTATGACGCTATAGTTATAGTGAGAGGTAGCGCCTTTGTTGTGTCTGTGTCACGATTGGTATTAACATGAGGTAGCGCCTCTGGTCTGTGTGACATTGTAGTAGTGCCTAGAGGTAGCGCCTCTGGTATATGGGTCACGAGTGAAAGAGGTAGCGCCTCTGGTGAGTGTGGCTCAAAAAGGGTATTTGAGGGAGGTAGCGCCTCCGGGTAAATGTGGCAAAACAAGTACTGAGGTGAGGTAGCACCTCTGTTGAGTTGTCAACAGGGTGAATCCCTACACCATCTTCAGACTTAATGCACTGGGAAGGTGCTACCTTCCTCTATTGGAACGGGATCCCTACACTGACTTCAGACTTAATACTTCTCTACTCTGGGAAGGGAATCCCTACACACTAAATGGAACACTATCCCTGCACTTTAATGGGATGCTATCCCTATACTTCACTTTAAACGGTACACAATCCCTACACTTCAAACTTAATAGGACGCTATCCCTACTCTACACTTAACTGGGACGCTATCCCTACACTTCTCGCTAAATGGGACGCTAGCCCTAAACCTTAATGGGACGCTATCCCTATACTTCACTTTAAACGGGACGTTATCCCTACACTTTAAATGAGACGCTTTCCCTACACTTCACACTTAATGGGACGCTATCCCTACTCTTCACTTAACTGGGACGCTATCCCTACACTTCTCGCTAACACTTGAGGCATGGAAGGAACTCACTAGAAATATGTTCCACCCTTCGGATGATATGCCCCCCTGAACTAAGCCCACTTTCGGCTACTACAAGAACTAGATGAGATGGAGGATTGATGGTCGAGATAATCACATGGGAACCGCTCCCCACTGAAGTTACCAAGCAGATCCCCCCCCACACCCACCTCCCCTTGAGACTGGCGACACCACAGGAAGAGAGCTAAATTAGGAGACAGTTATTGTTGTTTGAACAACGTTAATGTTATGTTAAACACATTGCTATCGCAAGAATTGTAAGGCAAATGATTAATGTGTATGAAAACTAACGAAAATGCCAATAAACAAATTTAAAAATAAATAAATGATGAGGGTTGTGGAGTTAATGAGGCAATGTAATGAGATGAAATATGATGGTAATGAGTGATTGTGATAAGGAATAAGGGTATGGGGTAATGATAGAATGTAACGTGTGTGAGGGATGCAGATTAATAATGGACTGTGAAGAGGATCAAGGTTTCTGGTGAAATGAGGCTGTGAGATGAGGATGAGTGTTTTGGGGGTAATGAAGAACTGTGACAAGGATAGCAGTTGCAGGTGTAATGAGAGTCTGTGATGAGGATGAGTCTTCCAGTAGCAATTGCAGAGTTTGATGAGGATGAGGGATGTCAGGGTAAATGAGGAACTCTGGCAAGGATGAGGGATGCTGGGATAATGAGAGGCACCGACAAAGATGAGGGTGCTGTGGTAATGAGGGACTATGATGAGGATGAAGTATCTGTGGGTAAGGAGACAATATGATGAGGTAGGGTAATGCAAGACTATAATCAGAATGAGGGGTGCTGGGTTAAGGGTTTGTTGCACTATGATGAAAATGTGGAATGCCAGGTTTAGGGAAATTATGGAATTATGATGAGGATAAGTAATGCTGGGCTAAGGGCAATGAGGGAATGTGACAGGGATGAGGAATGGGGAAGCAGGCCCTGGCACTGTCAGTGGCTAGGTCAGGACACATTGGGTTCTGATACTGCTTTGTCCCAGTTCTCCACAAGTAAAACAAACGTTTTTAAATGTCATGGGATGGTGTTACTTTTTCAATTTGCTCAGGACTGTGATGAACTATGAGAGGTATTTCACCTTATAGAGCTCTGATCCCACTACACGGTTGCATGGTGCCACTGGAAGACTCCATGCAGTAGATATGTCAGGGCTCCATGGACAAACCAAATGAAGTATCCAACCTAGTGGAGATCTGAGTCTCACTGGCTTTCAGTGATAACTTGCACACAGGTGGCTGATGTGGGATCTATGGGGTTGGATACATTTCTGAGTCCAGAGATCCAATGTGGTAACAATTTGTGACATGGGAATCAAAGAATATCGGCAGATATCTGTGGATCCACATCAAGTCATTCATACTGATTTTTTTAAACAAATTAAAACACAGATTTTACATTTCAAAAACAAATCAGTGATTTATTTGCTCTCGTGTATGTATATATTTTCTTGCCAAGCTTCATGCAAATTTGTGAAATGGTTCCAAAGTTGTAAGTGTCTCGGAATTGCCTCTTTCTGGGAAAAAACACCAACTTAACAATAACTACAGAGTCACAAACGTGGCTTTAATAACGTAAGTGCACAGCCTACTTTTAGATGGTGCTTAAGGGGAAGAAAACTGGCTTGTTTCCTTAATGTCAACAAAAACATACAAAACTCGTGGGTTGTAGCACTACAAAAACCCATTGAGTAAGTACAAAAAAATCTAAAACTCAAGCACACAAGACCTTTATTTCCGCATCTTAATGCAAAATACACACTATGGGGAGAGCACAACATCATGTGCTCACCCAAATGTCAGACAGGTAAAAAAGTCACTCACCCTCCTGGGTGAATAGAGCCACGCGTTCTGCTCGTGTTCCGAGTTGTGCTATTGTGTCGTAGCACATCTGTGTCTGCGCAATGCAAGAAAAAATTACTCAGGAGTTCGGAAACATAGCCATGACCTGGCCAAGTGCCTCCTTCATCGCAAACTGCATAGAAATTCTGTTAACATGTCCTAAACTGTTCCCTCCACAATGAAGAATAATAATGTCTGTATGATCGAGCATCACCAAAGTGGCACAAAGAGGAAACAAAATCAGCCACTTCATTGCACGTACTCCATAACAGTGCACATCCACATGATAGAATCCAAAATGTGCAGCCACTCCACAGTGTTTTGCATGCACTTACAACCAATGTATCTAGGAGTACCCCAAAATCCATACACTCTGCCTCCTGAACGACACAGCCATAATCATAGGATTCTGCATTCCTCTCTACAAACAGGCCTTCTGCCACAGTCTCTGTGTACACGCCACACCCAGAGACCTTATTGATCAATCCCTTAGCCTCCACAGTCCGATGTCCATGCATGCCATCATCAAAAGCCCCGGATGTGGAACGTGCGATCCTGGAACTACTACGATGTCCGCGGACATATCGTGCTCTGTACGGGCTGGGGAACACATTTCAACCAGGGTAGTGGATTTCATCTTTGGTGGTGGCTCTGAAAAGAGCAATTTTTTTGGTAGGTGCTTGTAAACAAACACCTTTTTTTGTAGGGGTTTTTGTTTTCTTCTCCGCATTACATTCTTACAGGAACCTCTTCAAAGCATCCTGTAGATTGTAAAACAAATAACATTTCCAATGGTGGGCAAAGAAATGCCATTTGCATTGAAAAAGTGCACATTTCGAGAATTAAGGATCTCATTTTCACAGGCGAACATCCCAGCAGTGCACAACAATGCACACATGCTTCTGTTTATAAGACACATTCTGACCTCTGACTGGTGCCAAAGTACATTGGGATAGTCCCATACTCTTCTTGGTGGTATGCATGAGAAAACCACCTTGGCAGTGGGAAAAACCCACATCACTGCTTTTACCAACTTCTTCAGCCGACAGAGCAAACTTGCACAAGGGATGTAACGCAAATGCAGGGCTCCATAATGCACCACGACAACATGAACATTAGTGACATTGGCCACATCACTATAAACTTCAACCACAGCAGCGAAACTGCACACATCCACACTGCGCCACAAAGCCTCCACTCCTTCCAAATTGAAATTGCTAGCAATGCCTCTTTTCTGGGCATACCTGTGTAGATTATGCACAAAGGCATCACCCACGATCAACACTTTGAGTCTCTCCATCTCTGCCAGCCTCACTTCACAGAGCAATGAATAAAAGCATTACCGCCCCTTCCTGAGAAGAACCCCCTCAACACCTGATTGCATAATCCCCACAGTCCCATTTCCATGCCCAGCATGCTGAGAAAGGCAGGATGTAGCACGTGTGCTTCCCCAACTATCGACTATCGCGAGCGCCGCCCCCCAGTAAAGCAGGGACAGTCCTTCTTCCCTTTCCACTACTCTTTTGCCAGCACTCCCTCATTGGGTACTGTTAAATAGTCACACACACATCCACCAATCACATCCAAGAACACTACATCTAACACTATAATTTATGTGCAACACTCCATATGTAACGTTAAACACTCAGAGTACAAGTCTCATGTGATTTGAAAGCACCTCCAGTAGAAAGTTCTGTGAAACTAGAACATTTCTGCATCCAGATTCATCCACATTGGCACCCATCACCACAAAGTACAGGTATCAATATTTTTTATACAGTGTTTTTGCAACTCTGTTATAAGTGCCTCTGAGCAGGGTACCTGGCATTGAACCTCCATAATGTACTCAAACAGCATACTGTCATTTCTTACATCACCTATCATCAAATGCCACTTGCAATGGTATGTGCTTTGAAAGTTTTCATTTACCCATATCAGCCATTATAATATCCAAACAGTTACTCTCTTCATTCCTTCTGTCAATTGTACGACTTTTTTCCACACTAACGCATCTCCTATAAAATTTGTAAAATTGTTGCAAAACAGGAGTACTGAATGTATCCTACCAACCTAAACCACGTACGTAAATTGCATGCATAGGAACAGGGTGCCTGCCACTTACCGTGCACACTTCACAGAATGTAACATTACTTAGAAAGGCAAAAAAATGTATGTGTGAAACAGTACCAATCGTAAATGTGCATACATAAATCCAACAAGTGAAATGATTGCTGTACTCATGTAGGAAGCACATATGTGCAGAAAAGTTAAAGACATTTCGCACATGAAAAATGTTCTGTTCCAAGCTGTACACCTTTCTGAACCTTTTTCTCACCATTTTACTACTAGGACAAATCCATTTGCAAAGTAAATTCTCAGACACCAATGCACACACTTGCTAAACCACACGTCATGAGGCACTTACTCCCTTACCAACAACGCTGATGCTCCCAAATCCACATTCACATACAATGCCATCCAATTAAACACACACACACACACACACTAAGTCTTCCTACCAACACATCCCCTTACCCTTTTAAGTAATGTATTTTCCAAATGCAGTCAGTATGCCATTAACAAACATATTTTCTTACTATCTTCTTGGACAGTTGCAGTAACCACCTCTGTCCTGAAAGCCAGTGGTGTGTCAACTTGAAAATATAACCCAGAGTAAGCCTACTCTCGACAGCCACCAAAGTAAGTGCAATGCTATCGTGGAGTTTCACTTCTTACTGAGACAGTGCAGTGTTCTTGTATATTAAGGTACACAATGGCATCAACCCACTGGTATTTGCTTCATTCTTACTCATTGCACCTCAGCAGTTGCTCACTTTGTGTTATCATGTCGTGCCATTATATTAACTCCCAAATAGCAATATAGCGTTCCCACCGTACACTAACACACAATGTGCCATGGTTCTGACAACACTCGGTGCAGTGACATCTGTTGTAAAAAGCAAACGCATGAAAGAAGGTTCCTTTGGCAACTGTTGAAAGATGAAGGTCATGTGCGTAGCCGTGGAAGGAGAGTGCAACCTACAAAACAGAGAGCAAACCTGTGGGTGAACATCCGATGTTACTCATTAAATGACAGAAGCTCACCGTAAACCGGCATGAACTGGCCATCTAGGGCCCTTTGTGACATTCTTCCCTCAGAGCCCTTGTCCTTTAAGCTGACACTGATAATGGCTACTGAAACGTATTCTTATTCTTCTTCGTTCGCAGACACCTGATACCTTACTGACTGTGTCACTCCTTCCAAATGACAACAAACAGATTGTGGTACACTCATTACAAGATTACCATAAGCGGTGTGTAGTCGCTCATAGTTGTCTGGAGGATCGATATGACGCTGTATGTCCATTTGCGTTTTCGGCAATAAGAAGCAACATGCATACCTGTATGATGTAAGACATCACAAAAACAACAACTGCACATTTCCTAACTTAAAAAGAAAATGTGTTCTCCCACACGAACCACCAAGGACCATAAATTAATCCTTTTCCTGCTTTGCCAGATGACAACAGAAGTACACAAAAGCACACACAGCATTCTACACTGGAAGTTACCTGCACAATTGAAAATGTATGCATTTCAGGCAGCTTACACTTTCTTGTGAACATTCTACTAAAAATGGAACATGGTGCTGTTTGCCGAAACATATGTAGACATATCCAATGGATATAAATAGAAATCCTAGTACATGAGAGAGGATAACAGCTGGCTCTCTGTTTCAGTAATTGTTGTAAAAGAATAGCCCAATTGACAAATATATAAAATGTTGTCAAAACATGGAAATTGTCATGTAAGCGATATTCAATCAACACTACAGCCAAGGTAATGCCTAGAATGGGATGCTGAGGAAAACCCTTATTAATGTATTTTTATGTCTAGTTCAGTACTCTGGGTGACCACCCTTGTATAACACCCCCCTCCTAGAATCCCCCTGACCCCACTGAGCCAAGAAGTAGGTTTGTTTTGCAAATTAAAAGGTTTATTTGAGAGTTTAAACAATATATATATATCACACTTTATAATAAATTAATATCTGATAGTACACTTAGACATATGATGTTGATCAACAATGGGTAATCTGTCACTAGCACACTTCTTTACAATCAATGAGGAGTTAGTATAGGATGGATAAAGTAGCAAAAATACTTTTATGATTTCAAGGGAAAATCAATGAGGAATAAAATGCAGTACAGAAATACTTGATATGATTTTAGCATAATCACTTTTTCTCTGGCAATTCACCCCCCTCCCCTATGCAATGTAAGAAATGGAAGGAGATGGAAAGAGGAGCACACAGTTCTCAGGAATGCAATCAAATACAATACGAAATTCAGTTCCCCCCCAGCAAGCTTAGAGGAAACAGGTAGGAGTTTGAAACACAGGCCCAAAATGCTTTTTAAATGTGATGGCAATGGATGGGAAAATGTGCCAATGATTTTAATTCCCTCTAGAGATTCAGGGTGAGTGGGAGATGCATGTTGGTATTAGTTCAGGCTCACTTTAGCAATGCTCTATGAGTTATTAACAAGTTGCAAATGGATTTTAACAAAAGAAAGAATGGAGCTGCTATTTTGACAAGTGGAGAAATTGAGCCAAAATCGCTGTAAATTTCGCGAGTGCGTGTCTTGCGATTGCGGTAAAAGTATAAGGAGTAGGAAGTCGGTTGCTTCTAGGCTTGTTGGAAAGCTTAGATTCTAAGCTTTCAGCTGAAAGTTAAATTCCGTTCCTAGCCCAAACGGTTCCAGAGATACGGACGATTAAATAAAGGTAGTTTTTCGGATTTAAAGGAAAACTCAAAATGACAGGTCACAGCTTGCAGCTTCAGAATTGACAGGTGACAGTTGTGCAGCGTTACAAATGACAGATGACACGATTTCTAGGAGGCTGTTCTACTTAGGTTAAAATAGTTTGGATTAGATTATTTTAACTAAGAGATTGGTTCTGCACAGTTCTGCTAGGTACTCACAATATAAATTTGAAGTAGGCCTCGTCACGGATCTGGTCAACACATCCGGCTGCGGTTCTGTCTGCTCGGCGGGTCAATCAGGCACCGGTTCTGCTCACAGCGATCAGGGTCAGCTCTGCTCTGCTGGTCTAGCCTCTCTGGATTCAGCGGCCTCTGGTTCTGGATACTGCTCTGCTTTCCGGTCCGGATCAAGTGGATTCTGGATGTAACACTGCTTTCTGGGTACTGGCAAGAGTTCTTGGCAAAAGAATTCAGACAGCTCGCCCGGCTGTGGAATAGTTTGCAAATGATTTTGAGGCCTGCTGACAAATACTTTTGCTTGCAGTGGGCCTTCTTGGTTCAAAGTTCTGTAGTCTCTGTTTAGCTTGGTAGTCTAAGTGTTGGATCTCTGGATGTGAAGTCGTCGGTCAGCATGCTCCGCAGCAAATAGAACTGAAAGTCTCTACCTGTCCCAGCAGGCTCTTTTTATGTGTTTTGAAAATGGGTGTGTGCCTGGGCCTAGCTAAGCCTGCCCCTCTCTACTTGTCATTTGCCCAATTCTCCCCTTTCCCATGATTGGGGGAAGGAAATGGATTGTCATCATGAAGAGGTCTGTTTATGGGACAGAGGATCCTCCCCTGGTCAGTTTGCCCACAAATCTATATTTGATTCAAATACATCTTTCCCAGATATACAATTTGTTGAAATTACATGTGCACATTATATATTCCTTATGGTCCATGCTTGTCCGCCTCTGATCTTCCTGGGGGCTTGCATTCAAAAATGACAACATTTTGTGCTTTTTAACTGGTTTTGCAATATCGGACATTTACCCAAAATTACACACATGTGCGCAAGGAGTATGGACATTAATTGATGAAGTGTCAGATTTTTAACATGCAGACATTTGGAGTGAGACCCTATTTTCCGCAAGCAACCCCCCAGAATACACCACAGGGTCCTAACACCTCTCAAAATGTTCACAGAAAAATCACAAAAATAATGATATTACTTATATAATTCTGACAAGTCCGTACTATGGACTTCATTACGACCCAGGCGGTAAGTTACCGCCTAGGTCGTACCCTTACCACCATGGTGTAAACTACGTTTACACCATGGTGGATGGCGGATTTACCGCCCCATTCCAAGGTGAGTGGGGCGGTAAATCCCCATTTCCCATTTTACCCTTCCCCATTCCCATTTTTGCCCCATAGGGCATAATGGGAGTGGGGAAGGTGCTAATTACGCCACCGTAAATTATGCAAAAAGCAGGCGTTAATATCACCATGGCGCTAACGGACCTTGTAATCAGGCGTTAACGGTAGGCGCCGTTTACGGCGCCGTTAACCCCTTAACGCCTGATTCGTAATGAGGCCCTATGAGTTATCTATCTTTTTAAAATTATGCCCTGGTCAAAAAGGGGTGTGGCTTCCCACATCACAGGGTGGAATAACTGGTTTATCCACTTCCCCCAAGCTCAGCTGCTAGCAGAGGCACTGCCCCTCCCAGTTTCCCCTAAGAGGAAGCCACTTTACGACGCCCCCAATATAACATTTGCCTGAGTCAAGGGAGTTGCATTGTTCTGTTCCTTCCAGTTCCCAGGTGCTCCACCCCTAATCTAATCAGAGAGGTGACAACTCCTTTTGGCAAGGGGCAGCAGGATACAGCTATGCCTGGGAAGAGTGGCTGAACAGGTTTCTCCTGTCGGGGGTAGTTGTCAGGCAGAATCCAGTTTCACTAAGCCAGGTTTCAGCTAAATGTCACTTTGTGTTCCCAGTTTTCTACATTCAAATCAAACTGACAATTTGTACCTATACATTAACTAATTACTTCCTTCAAGTCATTTCAGAATATGGTTTTACATTCTTCCACCTCTTAGCAAGTCTTTCCTTGGTCTGGTTTTGTTTCATTTGAGCAGTTTTACACAAAAGTCTGGTGGTTTTAAAACGCCGGCTTTCTGATAGTGGTGAGTACTGGTAATGCAACCATTTTTGGGATTAAGAAAATGAATTCCCCATAGTTCTGAGTTGCTTTTTTTTTGTAATCAGCATTGCCATTCCCAATGGTTTCAGGCTACTGTGTGTGTAGCCCAATGGTGGTTTTAGGCAGTGCCCTCCTGTGCTCACAACATAGGCAAAAATGGGTGGCAGCCTATTCTTCATGTTTTCCCTGTGCACTCTCTGGGGAGTTCTGGCCATCATGATGTTTTCCATGCCAGTACTGCACAGTTTTATGGTAGGGCTTGTATGCATGGGTAAAAACATCCCACAAGCCCCCCCTCTTGCAATGGCCATTCTGTCCTTTCGCTGATGGAACTTGCAAGATCTGGGATGTTCGCCTCCTCTTCTTCCAATTCCATGGATGGCACAGTTCAGCATCTTTTCCTCCCTCCAGTCGATCAATCAGTTCTCCTTGCTGGTCCTGATGGGAGGATTGGGCGGTACCCTGGGCCCCTCGGGTCTCTGCTCCCGGTCCCCGGTCGTCCTCCTTGGTCAGTCTCCATGGTTTCATCTCTCCTAGGATGATAAAGCAAAGCGGCAATACACATTCCTAGACATTTTTCCACCACTATTAATGGTGTGGCGAACATGTACATTTTATACATCCAAATGCATTTTGCAGTCTGATTTCAAAAACAATATATAACAGGGCACATTTGCATTACGTTACTACATTTTTGACATGTGGAATATTTTAGAGTTTGAACTGACTTACTCTGGAGCGGCCCCCTCTGGTATTGCAGAGGACTCCTCGTGTTGTTGCAGAGTGTGCCTGGGATGGCAACACTTTAGCTGATTTATATGGACCGACTTGTCTTCCCCCTCTGCCAAACCAGATCTTGTAGGCCACAGGGGAGATTTTGTCTATAATTTCAAACGGTCCCTTCCATGTAGGCAAGAATTTTCGCTGTTTGGCCTGGTTCCTTTGGAAATTGTATAGATAGACCGGATCACGCACCTTATATTCCTTTCGGGTAGTTTTTAGGTCGTAGTGGGTTTTCATGCTATCAGCTGATCTTTCTAGATTCCGCTGAGCATAAGCAAAAGCATGTTGAAGTTGTTTCCTTAAATTCTCCACATACTCATGAGTTGTGGAGGCATTTATCAGTGTCTGCTCTTGGGTCCTGTAGAGCAAATGCTGGGGAAGCACCATCCTGCGCCCCGTCATCAACTCAAATGGTGGCATTTTTGTTGCAGATGAAGGGGTAGATCTGATGGCCATTAGGACCAGAGGTAATCGGATATCCCAACTTGGCCCAGAATCTGCCACAAACTTTTTTAATATGCTCACAATGGTTCGGTTCTATCTCTCCACTGCTCCAGAAGAAGCTGGCCTGTAAGCAATGTGTAGCTTCCTTTTAACCCCCAGTATCTCCCACATCTTTGTCATTACTTCACTGGTGAAGTGGCTACCCCTGTCTAACTCAATCCTTTGAGGTAGACCAAAACGGGAAAAGATGTGGTTAATCATCAGGGCAGCTGCTGTTTCTGCCTTGCAGTTTGGGGCTGGGAGACATTTCACCAACTTGGTAAACAAGCATGTAACGGTCAACATGTACTTGTTTCCTCTAGATGAGCGGATTACAGGGCCTACAAAGTCGATTTGCAAATCTGACCATGGCAGTGTCATCCCCCTATTTTGGAGAGGCGCACGGTGTGTGAGGGATGATGGCTGAAATTGTGCACACACAAGACACCCCTTCAAGTATTGGTCGAGGTCCTGCCCCATGTGTGGCCAGTATGCAACCTCTCTTAAGATTTCCAGTGTTGTGTGAAACCCCCTATGACCAGCGGTGGCCGCATCATGGGCGTGACTTAACATCAGGCTTCGGAATGAGGTAAGAACCACCCACTGATCGTGGCCAGCTTTGGATTTCCTTACCAGCAAACCGTCTTGGATCTGTAACATCTTTGGACATTTCATCAACACTCTAAGGTCCTCTTTCCCAATGTAATCGTATCCGTCAAGGGAAAGTTCTCAGGGTCCTCAATGTGTTGGTAAAACTTACCAATTATTGGATCCCCCTTCTGAGCTGTAATTAAATCAGCATCAGGGGTCTCCTTACTCCATTGTGCAATTGAAAGATCATTGTGAGCATTTGTCTGGGACCTAGTGATAGCGGTGACCTGGATTTCCCCCAACAGGGACTCTATTTCGATTAGATCCCCTTGGATGGCCCCGGTTTTGGCCATCTGATCAGCTAAGTCATTTCCAGTTTTGTCTGGTCCCTCTACTTTGGAATGAGCCTTGATCTTCTTCCAGTAGATGGTCATCCCATTCGATGTGACCAGATCATCAATATTTTGGATTAACTTCCCATGTTTCAGGGGTTTGTTATTAGCGCATAACATGCCTCTGGTTTTCCAGTTGACCAGGTGCTCCACGAACCCGTTCCGTACATAATCCAAATCTGTGATTATGACCAGTTCGTGGAGTTGATGCTGGACAGCAGTGAGGATGGCCTGATGCACAGCCATCAATTCTGCCACCTGACTACTTCGGGGACCAATTTTGTATCCAGCGGAGAGTTCTGGGAACTCCTTCACCCATGCATTCCCTACGCCAGCCACCAGTTCTTTCTCCCCGTCGTTGTCAACATGGTAAGAGCATCCATCCACATAGACAGTGGGCATTCCCTCACACTTGTCTTCTTCAAAGACTTTGTGTGGGGTATTAAGGTTTGCCTCCATGTTGTCCTTGGTTTTTAGACTTTCGTCCTCGAGACAGTTTTCTCTGGCACAATCATGCACGTCAGCCAGACCTTGCGCGAGGGGACTCTTCTTGTTTTGGCCATGTCTGACCTCCACAGGAAAGCCTTGCATTGACAGAATCCAGGAAGTAATTCGGGAATTACTCACATTTCCGGCCCGGATTCTGTCATTTTGGAGATATTGCAGAGGCTGGTGTGGAGTCTCCACTATGATGTGTTCCCCCTGGATAAACGGGCGGTAATTCTTCAATGCTCACACCGTTGCCAGGAGTGCCTTCTCACAATCATTGAATTTTTCCTCCACAGAGGATAAAGTTTTGCTCGCATAGGTGATTACTTTATTGACCTTGTCATGCTTTTGGTATAATACTGCCGTCAAGCACGTATTAGAGAACCCCGTCTCCAGGAAGAACTCCTTGTTTCTGACAGGGTAAGCTAGGCAAGGCGCTAGTGAGAGGCTTCTTTTGAGTTGTCTTACTGCCTCGGTTTGTTCTGGACCCCATTCCCACTTGACCCCCCCTTCAAGAGATGAATCAGGGGTTTAGTGATCTCTGCGTAGCCTTCAATGAACTTTCTGCTGTAATTAGTCAGTCCAAGGAGGCTCCTTAGTTCCCGCAGGGTTGTGGGGTCTTTCAGTTTCTGGAGTGCTTCCACTTTCTTTTCTTGGGGACAGAGACCCTGAGGAGTAATCTCATGCCCCAAGAAATTGACACGGGTTCTACACCACTGTGCTTTCTGAAAGGAAAGATTTGCTCCGGCGGCCCTCAACTGTGTCAGAACATAACAGATCTCTGCTATGTGTTCCTCCACAGATGAACATTTGAGGAGGACATCATCTACATAAGCCAGGTTACCCCTCACACCCAGGTCGGGCATGGCCTTATGTAGGAAAATGTTGAATTCATTGCCGGAGTTGAGGTATCCGAAGGGAGTCCGGGTCCTGCTGGCCCCCAAAGGTAAAAGCCAGTTTGTATTGGTCCTCCCTACTGACAGGCATGGTCCAGTATCCATTGGTCAGGTCTATTGCTGTGAATACCTGTGAGCCCTGAAGCTGGCCAGCCCTTGGTCAATGTAGGGCAGAGGCCATCGGGAAGTATGGACCCGTTTGTTGAACTCCCTAAGGTCGGCGCAGAGTCTCCACTGGCCGTTTGGCTTCAATATTCCTAGCACCAGATTATTGAAAGTGCTGTGGACTGGACGGATTATTCCCCGGGACTCAAGGTTCTTAATTATTTCAGTAAGGGAATCCA
Organism: Ambystoma mexicanum; assembly: GCF_040938575.1. Taxonomy (NCBI): domain Eukaryota; kingdom Metazoa; phylum Chordata; class Amphibia; order Caudata; family Ambystomatidae; genus Ambystoma; species Ambystoma mexicanum. The sequence continues at coordinate 628,032,622 of NC_090933.1, read as the reverse complement.
TGGATGTGAGAGGCCAGCGATATTGCTTCACAAACACTGGAGTCATTCCAGGGTCCGTGGGAATTGTTGTGGTGTAGATGTCGATGCGACCACAGTCATATGAGTCTACTGCAAAGAGATCTTGGAAATCCAAGAAAACTTGTTTCAACTTTTGCTTCTGTTCCAGAGTCACACAGGCATCAGCTAGGTTGACTCTCTCTTCCACCATCTGCCTGAAGCCTGGAAAGACTTCTGGTTTGGCTATCTAAGCGGCCTCGTCCAGCTGGGTGGAGAAGTCCCTGGTCAGAGTGCTGATTTGGACTGGAGGCTTCAGGTGGGAAAGGCAGCCCTCATGGACCTGGAAGATCACCTCATCCCTCCTGAAGTCACAAGTCACATCTTCCTTATCATAAGGGCAAGAAGTGTACAACAGGAAGTTCCCCCCATGCCGGGTAAAAATCCTGTCTGGTGTTGTATTGTCCTCACTGTCACTGTCAAAACAGTCCTTGGGGATTGGTCCTAACAGTTCATTTCCTAAATCAATGGAGAAATGTCGGTCATCAACCGCCATTCCAATAGTGGTGCCTGCGGCTAGAGTAATACTCTGTAAGTCGCTGTTATCCACCTCTATTGGAATGGTGTCATGTTCTATGTTGACTAATGGTGTTGGGTTTACCCCTAACCCTTGCTGTTGGAGAGAAGCATTTAGATTAATATAAGCATCAGGGTATTGCAATTTTTGTCCTCTTTTAACTTTCAATTCCAGGGAGAATTGTCGGGTCCTTTCTTGGATGTTGACTTCCTCTTTGATCTTAATTTCAACTGCATAAGGTAGCAATTGAGCTGACCTAAATGCTTTTTCTGGATCATCAAAGCCCATGGGATTATCCGCTAATCGGGACCAAGCATTGAAGTTTATTAGGTCCAAACTAATGGCAAAGCGATTGAGAATGTCACCGCCTAACTAAAAGGCGGCAGTGACGTCTCGCAAGACCCAACAATTATGGACTATGCTCTTGTTGCCAATGGAGATTTTGAGCATACACCTGCTTGGCAGGAGATGTTTGGAATTAGGTGCTTCCAGGTCCATTTCCCATTTGTCTATCAGTTTGAATGTGGGAATAGCTGGATCTTTTGGGAGTTGGCGGAACATGGCTTCGCTGATGAAGCTCTTACCGTTGTTCACACACACTCGAGCGAGAACAGAGTCCTTCCCATCATTTAACTGAACAGGGATGAACAACTGCTCTCCAATTTGCTGAATATCAGCCAGGCTCTGAGCTGATTTCACATCTTTCTGGACTATAGGAGAGGGAGTTTCTGATTGTGGATTAGTTAAGAATTTCAGGGTGTTTCCTTCCAGTGTGGAATACCACCTTAAACTGGAAGGAAGGTTGATTTTCAGAAATAGAGAGGACCCCCCATCACCAGTCTTTTGTCCTACTGCTATTACTGTCACGTCTGGAATCTGGTTGTTCTGGAAGTGAAATTCTACTTGGTCAGATTTTTGTTCAACCATGTGGCAGGTGCCATTTAAACTAACATAGTTGACACTCTGTTTTAATTTTATTGGTCGACTAGTCTGGGTCCAGAGGACCTTGTTTACGCACTCCATTAGGGGTGACAACCTTCTGAGGAGGTCATTCCCTAGTAAACAAGGGGTGCCCTCTGGAGTCACTACTATAACCGGGTGTTTCACCTTGTGTCGCCCAATTTTGATGTCCAAATCTGCAGTCCTCTCGACGGGAATTTCCTTCCCGTCAAAGTTCTGCAGTTGTCCAGGAAGAGAAGTGAGAGGAATACGGTAATTCTCCCCCCTTCCTGCATTTAGTTCCTCAAAGGCCCTTTTGGACAGAAGGGTAGCTTGGGATCCAGTGTCCACCAGTGCTAAAATTGTACCCTGCCCCTGTACTTGTACCGGGGCATAGTATCTTCCCTCCTTCTCCTCAAGGGGGCACAGATAATGCACATTTTTGGACAACTGGTGGGCTAACTTTCTGGTTTTGGACATTGCTAGCGAAGAGAGTTGGGCAGAATTCTGTGGAGAGCCTTGGGAATCTAAAAGTAAAAGTTGGCAACTGGAAATGGTTTTGGGTTCTGGGCCACCCCCCCTTTTTGGAGGCAGTCCTCAGGATAGGTTTGACCCACGGGATTTTGGTATTGTCGGTTCTGAAGGAGAAGATCCTTTTCCCAGGATCTTCTGAGGATTCCTCTCCCTCAAATTGGAAGACCTGTACCTCCTCCACAAAGTGGGTCTGTTTGGGTCCTTTGTTTCTCCTACCTCCTCTCTGCTCCTTGGGTGGCAGACTTTCAGGGGTAGGAGATTTTGTTTCCGGTTCCTGGTTTTCCAGGGGCTGTTTACAAGTTGGGAAGGAAGCTTCCTCCAAGGCTTTACACCCCCCTTCCCCTTGTGCCTCCTCCCTGGGAACCGGTGGGTTATCGGGGTGCTGCCCCCGTTATTGTTCTGGAGCACCAGGCCCAGAGTTTGGGGCATTCTGCGGTGAAATGCTCATCTGAGGGTTCTGTTGAGCCCTCAGTATGTGACCCAGATCCCGTGCCATATTTTGGACCTGGCGCTCAAGTTGTGAAACCCGCTCAGGCTGATACGGGGCTCTATTTTCTCCCTGGGCTGATCCCGGGAAGGGTAGCTATCCCTTCTCTGGTAATACCCCAGATTGGGAAGATTTGGGTACCCCTCCACCCTTGGCCTCCCCTCTCCCGGATTAGGTTGTCTGGGCTCAGGGAATTGGGGAAAGAAGGATGGATGATTTTGGGGCTGGAAATTGGGTGGATACCTGGGGAAAATGTTCTGCCCAGGATTTGGTGAATTTCTGCCCTCCTGTGGGAAGTTGGGAGGGAAGTTCCCTGGGTTAGGTGCTTGGCTGGATCCCCCCCTTGGGCTGGAGGGGACCACACATAACCCAGGATTGGACGGTTTCCCTTGTAACGGGGACTTACATAGTCAGGGGAGCGGGGGACCCCATTTGTGGGACTACCTCCTCGACTCCCTGTCTGTGACTGGCCCAAAGGCCTTCTGGGCTGTGAATTATTTGGTGCAGGCAGGTTTTTAGGCTCCCCCATCTCCAAATCTAAAACGGGGGCAACCTTTACCTCTGCCACCTTGGCAGCAGCAGGGGTGCTGTTGGTTTTGGGGTTTTTCGGCATGTTATTTTTATTTTTGATGGGCTTCTGCACCTCATAGATCCGGGTAGCCTGTTCAATGACCCAGTCTAAAGATCTTTTCTCATGAAAATCTCTCACGAGCTGGGTCATTATGTATTTGGGTAAGGCATGGAAAAACGTATTGATAAATTCTCTGCTATCCGTGCGCACCCTTCTGGTGGTCTGGCAAAAGCACGCTTTAATTCTTGCACTAACTCTTGTGGGGCCTGATCCTCCTCACATTGCAAATTGTAGGCTGCCTTGCGACCCTCTTGAGGATTTCTGTGAACAGAAAAAATGTTTCAAGATGGCCGCCTTATAGGTGGACCATCTTAAATGATTTTGGTCCTCCAGCCCCGCAAAGAAACTGGAGTATTCTGGGGAGAATGTCCATTTGACGTACTGGATGCAGTTACTGCTGTCGTTCAAATGGAAAGTCTCCATTATTTGCTCATAGAGCTCCAAGTGTTCCCAAACAGAATACTTGGCGTTCTTATGATAAGGCGTGATGACACTCCTTATTGCCTTTATTTGTTTCAATGGGTCCTCAAGCAAGGCCCTTTTTGCCTTATTGGCCTTTTTGGTTCGGGTAACCCTGGTCCATTCATCCTCCGACTCAGAAGCGCTGCTCCCAGAGGTGCCCGTCTGATCTTCCAGGTTTTCCCGGATTCTGCGAGCCTGGGAATGGCTGGCAGAATGCGGGGACCTGGTCTCCTGTGTCCTGTGACACTCAGAGGAGTCTTCAGATCCCTCCTTGCTACCAGGATTTGCTGGGTATCCCCCCCTGACCTAACTGGGCAGAGGTTTTCAGGATGCCCTTAATGGGCCTACTCTTCTGGGGTTCCCCACTAAATTGCACTGTGCTTGGGTGCCCATACCCGGATACCCGCCCATCCATTCCTGGGAGGTACTGGCCTATGAGCCCCATACTTCTGGCTGGATAGTAATCTGCCATTCCCGTGGCCCTGGGCTCATGTGCGCGAGGGGACATCGGGGTGGCAGAGTCCAGGGACTGGGAGAGATGAAGGCCTCTGGTACTAGGGCTCCTGAGGTTATGCTCAGGAGTTTCTTTTTCCCAGCGAACCTCATCTCTATCCGCCTCTGCTTCCTGTTGCAATGCAAGAGCCTGCGCTTTCAGTTCCTCAGTTAAGGCCTTACTAGACTCTATCAGTCTCTCCTGGATCGCTACCTGTTGCTGGAGCCTATCATTGTGCTGACAGAGAGCCTCATTTTCTCTCTGTGCCTCCTGATTGGTCCTGGAGTACTGAGCCAGTCTCTGCTGGAGTACTGAGCCGGTCTCTGCTGCAGGAGGGTTACCTCCTGAGCTGTGTCCCTATTGGCCTGCTCCTTTCTTGCCAGAGCATCCTCCACCCTCCTGGTGTGCTCTAACAAGTTCTGGTGTTCTTTTTGGAGGTCACCCAGTCCCTGGAGGGCCAGGTGATTTTCTTCCATTTTCCTTTTTAAGTGGCAGACTTCCTGGCCTAAGGTATCCCTTTCCTGACTAAGAGCCTGCATCTGTGCCGCCAGGTCCTCCCTTTGCCTTTGGAAGGCACCAGCTTTCTGGCGCTCCTGATCAAACTCTGCCTGGGTATCCAGGTCTTTCAGAATCAATTTATTGCTTTCCTCTTTCTCTCTGTCTAATCGAATTTGCAGGGTGGCCACCTGCTCTGTGCATGCCCTGTTGAAGTCCAGTTGTTACTCCAGCTTTTTCTGGCTCTGCAGAAGGGAGTCCAAACCTTCTTGGTACTCCTTCTGCAAGGCCAGAAATCTGGTATCCTGGTCTGTCTTTTCGTGTTGCAGTATATCCATGTCCTCTTTTATTTTAATGATATACTGCCTACTATCATTTTCTGACTCCTGGCTCCTCTGCAGCCTCTGCTCAGAAGAGACCAGGTCAGATTGGGCCTTTTCTAACGCCATCTGTTGCCTATTTGCCAGGTCTTGGCCTTCAGCACATTTGTCCTGCATGGCTCCCATATATAGATACAAATATGCCGCTATACTAACCATCTTGTCGTGTTCATCTTTAACTTTAGGAGCCATGTATAATTCACTCAGGGCCACATGTAATGGACCCTGATCTCTCCATATCTCTGACCCTGTTTCAGTGACCTGTTGCGCGATTGCCTGCAACCAGACCGTTTGGTCCTGATGAGTCCACTCACCTCTCCCAAATAGCTTATGTAAGAAGTGCTCTCTGGCTATTTTCATATCTACCAAGGTCGTCATTCTGGAATTTGAGTTCCTTCCTGACTTACAGAAGTTTGTATTTTATTTTGCAAAACAGACCATTTCCTTAGAGCGTTCCTTTGAGGAATGCTTTCACAGTGTAAAACAGCGTGGTGATCTAACCAGATATGTGTATCTGGTCAGTTGGCACACTGTATTAATCTGCACAAGTTGTAAACCTAACCCAGAATATCCCGGACGAGCCCCCACTTTTATAAGCGATATTCAATCACCACTACAGCCAAGTCAATGCCTAGTCTGGGATGCTGAGGAAAACCCTTATTAATGTATTTTTATGTCTAGTTCAGTACTCTGGATGACCACCCTTGTAAAACACCCCCCTCTTAGAATCCCCCTGACCCCACTGAGCCAAGAAGTAGGTTTGTTTTGCAAATTAAAAGGTTTATTTGAGAATTTAAACAATATATATATATATATCACACTTTATAATAAATTAATATCTGATAGTACACTTAGACATATGATGTTGATCAACAATGGGTAATCTGGCACTAGCACACTTCTTTACAATCAATGAGGAGTTAGTATAGGATGGATAAAGTAGCAAAAATACTTTTATGATTTCAAGGGAAAAGCAATGAGGAATAAAATGCAGTACAGAAATACTTGATATGATTTTACCAAAAGATAAGATAATCACTTTTTCTCTGGCAATTCATCCCCCTCCCCTATGCAATGTAAGAAATGTAAGGAGATGGAAAGAGGAGCACACAGTTCTCAGGAATGCAATCAAATACAATATGAAATTCAGTTCCCCCCAGCAAGCTTAGAGGAAACAGGTAGGAGTTTGAAACACAGGCCCAAAATGCTTTTTAAATGTGATGGCAATGGATGGGAAAATGTGCCAATGATTTTAATTCCCTCTAGAGATTCAGGGTGAGTGGGAGATGCGTGTTGGTATTAGTTCAGGCTCACTTTAGCAATGCTCTATGAGTTATTACCAAGTTGCAAACGGATTTTAACAAAAGAAAGAATGGAGCTGCTATTTTGACAAGTGGAGAAATTGAGCCAAAATCGCAAATCGCGGTAAATTTTGCGAGTGTGTGTCTCGCGATTGCGGTAAAAGTATAAGGAGTAGGAAGTTGGTTTATTCTAAGCTTTCAGATGAAAGTTAAATTTCGTTCCTAGCCCAAACGGTTCCAGAGATACAGACGATTAAATAAAGGTAGTTTTTCGGATTTAAAGTAAAACTCAAAACGACAGGTGACAGCTTGCAGCTTCAGAATTGACAGGTGACAGTTGTGCAGCTTTACAAATGACAGATGACACGATTTCTAGGAGGGTGTTCTACTTAGGTTAAAATAGTTTAGATTAGATTATTTTAACTAAGAGATTGGTTCTGCACAGTTCTGCTAGGTACTCACAATATAAATTTGAACTAGGCCTCGTCACGGATCTGGTCAACACGTCCGGCTGCGGTTCTGTCTGCTCGGTGGGTCAATCAGGCACCGGTTCTGCTCACAGCGATCTGGGTCAACTCTGCTCTGCTGGTCTAGCCTCTCTGGATTCAGCAGCCTCTGGTTCTGGATACTGCTCTGCTTTCCGGTCCAGATCAAGTGGATTCTGGATGTAACACTGCTTTCTGGGTACTGGCAAGAGTTCTTGGCAAAAGAATTCAGACAGCTCGCCCGGCTGTGGAATAGTTTGCAAATGATTTTGAGGCCTGCTGACAAATACTTTTGCTTGCAGTGGGCCTTCTTGGTTCAAAGTTCTGTAGTCTCTGTTTAGCTTGGAAGTCTAAGTGTTGGATCTCTGGATGTGAAGTCGTCGGTCAGCATGCTCCGCAGCAAATAGAATTGAAAGTCTCTACCTGTCCCAGCAGTCTCTTTTTATGTGTTTTGAAAATGGGTGTGTGCCTGGGCCTAGCTAAGCCTGCCCCTCTCTACTTGTCATTGGCCCAATTCTCCCCTCTCCCATGATTGGGGGAAGGAAATGGATTGTCATCATGATGAGGTCTGTTTATGGGACAGAGGATCCTCCCCTGGTCAGTTTGCCCACAAATCTATATTTGATTCAAATACAGCTTTCCCAGATATACAATTTGTTGAAATTACATGTGCACATTATATATTCCTTATGGTCCATGCTTGTCCACCTCTGATCTTCCTGGGGGCTTGCATTCAAAAATGTCAACATTTTGTGCTTTTTAACTGGTTTTGCAATATCGGACATTTACCCAAAATTACACACATGTGCGCAAGGAGTATGGACATTAATTGATGAAGTGTCAGATTTTTAACATGCAGACATTTGGAGTGAGACCCTATTTTCCGCTAGCAACCCCCCAGAATACACCACAGGGTCCTAACGCCTCTCAAAATGTTCACAGAAAAATCACAAAAATAATGATATTACTTATATAATTCTGACAAGTCCGCACTATGAGTTATCTATCTTTTAAAAATTATGCCCTGGTCAAAAAGGGGTGTGGCTTCCCACATCACAGGGTGGAATAACTGGTTTATCCACTTCCCCCAAGCTCAGCTGCTAGCAGAGGCACTGCCCCTCCCAGTTTCCCCTAAGAGGAAGCCACTTTACGACGCCCCCAATATAACATTTGCCTGAGTCAAGGGAGTTGCATTGTTCTGTTCCTTCCAGTTCCCAGGTGCTCCACCCCTAATCTAATCAGAGAGGTGACAACTCCTTTTGGCAAGGGGCAGCAGGATACAGCTATGCCTGGGAAGAGTGGCTGAACAGGTTTCTCCTGTCGGGGGTAGTTGTCAGGCAGAATCCAGTTTCACTAAGCCAGGTTTCAGCTAAATGTCACTTTGTGTTCCCAGTTTTCTACATTCAAATCAAACTGACAATTTGTACCTATACATTAACTAATTACTTCCTTCAAGTCATTTCAGAATATGGTTTTACATTCTTCCACCTCTTAGCAAGTCTTTCCTTGGTCTGGTTTTGTTTCATTTGAGCAGTTTTACACAAAAGTCTGGTGGTTTTAAAACGCCGGCTTTCTGATAGTGGTGAGTACTGGTAATGCAACCATTTTTGGGATTAAGAAAATGAATTCCCCATAGTTCTGAGTTGCTTTTTTTTTGTAATCAGCATTGCCATTCCCAATGGTTTCAGGCTACTGTGTGTGTAGCCCAATGGTGGTTTTAGGCAGTGCCCTCCTGTGCTCACAACATAGGCAAAAATGGGTGGCAGCCTATTCTTCATGTTTTCCCTGTGCACTCTCTGGGGAGTTCTGGCCATCATGATGTTTTCCATGCCAGTACTGCACAGTTTTATGGTAGGGCTTGTATGCATGGGTAAAAACATCCCACAAGCCCCCCCTCTTGCAATGGCCATTCTGTCCTTTCGCTGATGGAACTTGCAAGATCTGGGATGTTCGCCTCCTCTTCTTCCAATTCCATGGATGGCACAGTTCAGCATCTTTTCCTCCCTCCAGTCGATCAATCAGTTCTCCTTGCTGGTCCTGATGGGAGGATTGGGCGGTACCCTGGGCCCCTCGGGTCTCTGCTCCCGGTCCCCGGTCGTCCTCCTTGGTCAGTCTCCATGGTTTCATCTCTCCTAGGATGATAAAGCAAAGCGGCAATACACATTCCTAGACATTTTTCCACCACTATTAATGGTGTGGCGAACATGTACATTTTATACATCCAAATGCATTTTGCAGTCTGATTTCAAAAACAATATATAACAGGGCACATTTGCATTACGTTACTACATTTTTGACATGTGGAATATTTTAGAGTTTGAACTGACTTACTCTGGAGCGGCCCCCTCTGGTATTGCAGAGGACTCCTCGTGTTGTTGCAGAGTGTGCCTGGGATGGCAACACTTTAGCTGATTTATATGGACCGACTTGTCTTCCCCCTCTGCCAAACCAGATCTTGTAGGCCACAGGGGAGATTTTGTCTATAATTTCAAACGGTCCCTTCCATGTAGGCAAGAATTTTCGCTGTTTGGCCTGGTTCCTTTGGAAATTGTATAGATAGACCGGATCACGCACCTTATATTCCTTTCGGGTAGTTTTTAGGTCGTAGTGGGTTTTCATGCTATCAGCTGATCTTTCTAGATTCCGCTGAGCATAAGCAAAAGCATGTTGAAGTTGTTTCCTTAAATTCTCCACATACTCATGAGTTGTGGAGGCATTTATCAGTGTCTGCTCTTGGGTCCTGTAGAGCAAATGCTGGGGAAGCACCATCCTGCGCCCCGTCATCAACTCAAATGGTGGCATTTTTGTTGCAGATGAAGGGGTAGATCTGATGGCCATTAGGACCAGAGGTAATCGGATATCCCAACTTGGCCCAGAATCTGCCACAAACTTTTTTAATATGCTCACAATGGTTCGGTTGTATCTCTCCACTGCTCCAGAAGAAGCTGGCCTGTAAGCAATGTGTAGCTTCCTTTTAACCCCCAGTATCTCCCACATCTTTGTCATTACTTCACTGGTGAAGTGGCTACCCCTGTCTAACTCAATCCTTTGAGGTAGACCAAAACGGGAAAAGATGTGGTTAATCATCAGGGCAGCTGCTGTTTCTGCCTTGCAGTTTGGGGCTGGGAGACATTTCACCCACTTGGTAAAAGCCGGTCAAGTGGCAGAGCGAGTAGAGCGCTCGCTTTGACATCGGTGCAGAGCCTGCGAACGCAGGTTCGAATCCCGGCAGCGCCAAACTCAGCGTTTCATCCTTCCGAGGTCGATAAATGAGCACCACACACCGTGGGTAATAATAAGCAGCGCTCAGATACCTGAGGGTTCGTAGCGCTATATAAATGCCAAATTATTATTATTATTATTATAAACAAGCATGTAACGGTCAACATGTACTTGTTTCCTCTAGACGAGCGGATTACAGGGCCTACAAAGTCGATTTGCAAATCTGACCATGGCAGTGTCATCCCCCTATTTTGGAGAGGCGCACGGTGTGTGAGGGATGATGGCTGAAATTGTGCACACACAAGACACCCCTTCAAGTATTGGTCGAGGTCCTGCCCCATGTGTGGCCAGTATGCAACCTCTCTTAAGATTTCCAGTGTTGTGTGAAACCCCCTATGACCAGCGGTGGCCGCATCATGGGCGTGACTTAACATCAGGCTTCGGAATGAGGTAAGAACCACCCACTGATCGTGGCCAGCTTTGGATTTCCTTACCAGCAAACCGTCTTGGATCTGTAACATCTTTGGACATTTCATCAACACTCTAAGGTCCTCTTTCCCAATGTAATCGTATCCGTCAAGGGAAAGTTCTCAGGGTCCTCAATGTGTTGGTAAAACTTACCAATTATTGGATCCCCCTTCTGAGCTGTAATTAAATCAGCATCAGGGGTCTCCTTTCTCCATTGTGCAATTGAAAGATCATTGTGAGCATTTGTCTGGGACCTAGTGATAGCGGTGACCTGGATTTCCCCCAACAGGGACTCTATTTCGATTAGATCCCCTTGGATGGCCCCGGTTTTGGCCAGCTGATCAGCTAAGTCATTTCCAGTTTTGTCTGGTCCCTCTACTTTGGAATGAGCCTTGATCTTCTTCCAGTAGATGGTCATCCCATTCGATGTGACCAGATCATCAATATTTTGGATTAACTTCCCATGTTTCAGGGGTTTGTTATTAGCGCATAACATGCCTCTGGTTTTCCAGTTGACCAGGTGCTCCACGAACCCGTTCCGTACATAATCCAAATCTGTGATTATGACCAGTTCGTGGAGTTGATGCTGGACAGCAGTGAGGATGGCCTGATGCACAGCCATCAATTCTGCCACCTGACTACTTCGGGGACCAATTTTGTATCCAGCGGAGAGTTCTGGGAACTCCTTCACCCATGCATTCCCTACGCCAGCCACCAGTTCTTTCTCCCCGTCGTTGTCAACATGGTAAGAGCATCCATCCACATAGACAGTGGGCATTCCCTCACACTTGTCTTCTTCAAAGACTTTGTGTGGGGTATTAAGGTTTGCCTCCATGTTGTCCTTGGTTTTTAGACTTTCGTCCTCGAGACAGTTTTCTCTGGCACAATCATGCACGTCAGCCAGACCTTGCGCGAGGGGACTCTTCTTGTTTTGGCCATGTCTGACCTCCACAGGAAAGCCTTGCATTGACAGAATCCAGGAAGTAATTCGGGAATTACTCACATTTCCGGCCCGGATTCTGTCATTTTGGAGATATTGCAGAGGCTGGTGTGGAGTCTCCACTATGATGTGTTCCCCCTGGATAAACGGGCGGTAATTCTTCAATGCTCACACCGTTGCCAGGAGTGCCTTCTCACAATCGTTGAATTTTTCCTCCACAGAGGATAAAGTTTTGCTCGCATAGGTGATTACTTTATTGACCTTGTCATGCTTTTGGTATAATACTGCCGTCAAGCACGTATTAGAGAACCCCGTCTCCAGGAAGAACTCCTTGTTTCTGACAGGGTAAGCTAGGCAAGGCGCTAGTGAGAGGCTTCTTTTGAGTTGTCTTACTGCCTCGGTTTGTTCTGGACCCCATTCCCACTTGACCCCCCCTTCAAGAGATGAATCAGGGGTTTAGTGATCTCTGCGTAGCCTTCAATGAACTTTCTGCTGTAATTAGTCAGTCCAAGGAGGCTCCTTAGTTCCCGCAGGGTTGTGGGGTCTTTCAGTTTCTGGAGTGCTTCCACTTTCTTTTCTTGGGGACAGAGACCCTGAGGAGTAATCTCATGCCCCAAGAAATTGACACGGGTTCTACACCACTGTGCTTTCTGAAAGGAAAGATTTGCTCCGGCGGCCCTCAACTGTGTCAGAACATAACAGATCTCTGCTATGTGTTCCTCCACAGATGAACATTTGAGGAGGACATCATCTACATAAGCCAGGTTACCCCTCACACCCAGGTCGGGCATGGCCTTATGTAGGAAAATGTTGAATTCATTGCCGGAGTTGAGGTATCCGAAGGGAGTCCGGGTCCTGCTGGCCCCCAAAGGTAAAAGCCAGTTTGTATTGGTCCTCCCTACTGACAGGCATGGTCCAGTATCCATTGGTCAGGTCTATTGCTGTGAATACCTGTGAGCCCTGAATCTGGCCAGCCCTTGGTCAATGTAGGGCAGAGGCCATCGGGAAGTATGGACCCGTTTGTTGAACTCCCTAAGGTCGGCGCAGAGTCTCCACTGGCCGTTTGGCTTCAATATTCCTAGCACCAGATTATTGAAAGTGCTGTGGACTGGACGGATTATTCCCCGGGACTCAAGGTTCTTAATTATTTCAGTAAGGGAATCCATGGATGTGAGAGGCCAGCGATATTGCTTCACAAACACTGGAGTCATTCCAGGGTCCGTGGGAATTGTTGTGGTGTAGATGTCGATGCGACCACAGTCATATGAGTCTACTGCAAAGAGATCTTGGAAATCCAAGAAAACTTGTTTCAACTTTTGCTTCTGTTCCAGAGTCACACAGGCATCAGCTAGGTTGACTCTCTCTTCCACCATCTGCCTGAAGCCTGGAAAGACTTCTGGTTTGGCTATCTAAGCGGCCTCGTCCAGCTGGGTGGAGAAGTCCCTGGTCAGAGTGCTGATTTGGACTGGAGGCTTCAGGTGGGAAAGGCAGCCCTCATGGACCTGGAAGATCACCTCATCCCTCCTGAAGTCACAAGTCACATCTTCCTTATCATAAGGGCAAGAAGTGTACAACAGGAAGTTCCCCCCATGCCGGGTAAAAATCCTGTCTGGTGTTGTATTGTCCTCACTGTCACTGTCAAAACAGTCCTTGGGGATTGGTCCTAACAGTTCATTTCCTAAATCAATGGAGAAATGTCGGTCATCAACCGCCATTCCAATAGTGGTGCCTGCGGCTAGAGTAATACTCTGTAAGTCGCTGTTATCCACCTCTATTGGAATGGTGTCATGTTCTATGTTGACTAATGGTGTTGGGTTTACCCCTAACCCTTGCTGTTGGAGAGAAGCATTTAGATTAATATAAGCATCAGGGTATTGCAATTTTTGTCCTCTTTTAACTTTCAATTCCAGGGAGAATTGTCGGGTCCTTTCTTGGATGTTGACTTCCTCTTTGATCTTAATTTCAACTGCATAAGGTAGCAATTGAGCTGACCTAAATGCTTTTTCTGGATCATCAAAGCCCATGGGATTATCCGCTAATCGGGACCAAGCATTGAAGTTTATTAGGTCCAAACTAATGGCAAAGCGATTGAGAATGTCACCGCCTAACTAAAAGGCGGCAGTGACGTCTCGCAAGACCCAACAATTATGGACTATGCTCTTGTTGCCAATGGAGATTTTGAGCATACACCTGCTTGGCAGGAGATGTTTGGAATTAGGTGCTTCCAGGTCCATTTCCCATTTGTCTATCAGTTTGAATGTGGGAATAGCTGGATCTTTTGGGAGTTGGCGGAACATGGCTTCGCTGATGAAGCTCTTACCGTTGTTCACACACACTCGAGCGAGAACAGAGTCCTTCCCATCATTTAACTGAACAGGGATGAACAACTGCTCTCCAATTTGCTGAATATCAGCCAGGCTCTGAGCTGATTTCACATCTTTCTGGACTATAGGAGAGGGAGTTTCTGATTGTGGATTAGTTAAGAATTTCAGGGTGTTTCCTTCCAGTGTGGAATACCACCTTAAACTGGAAGGAAGGTTGATTTTCAGAAATAGAGAGGACCCCCCATCACCAGTCTTTTGTCCTACTGCTATTACTGTCACGTCTGGAATCTGGTTGTTCTGGAAGTGAAATTCTACTTGGTCAGATTTTTGTTCAACCATGTGGCAGGTGCCATTTAAACTAACATAGTTGACACTCTGTTTTAATTTTATTGGTCGACTAGTCTGGGTCCAGAGGACCTTGTTTACGCACTCCATTAGGGGTGACAACCTTCTGAGGAGGTCATTCCCTAGTAAACAAGGGGTGCCCTCTGGAGTCACTACTATAACCGGGTGTTTCACCTTGTGTCGCCCAATTTTGATGTCCAAATCTGCAGTCCTCTCGACGGGAATTTCCTTCCCGTCAAAGTTCTGCAGTTGTCCAGGAAGAGAAGTGAGAGGAATACGGTAATTCTCCCCCCTTCCTGCATTTAGTTCCTCAAAGGCCCTTTTGGACAGAAGGGTAGCTTGGGATCCAGTGTCCACCAGTGCTAAAATTGTACCCTGCCCCTGTACTTGTACCGGGGCATAGTATCTTCCCTCCTTCTCCTCAAGGGGGCACAGATAATGCACATTTTTGGACAACTGGTGGGCTAACTTTCTGGTTTTGGACATTGCTAGCGAAGAGAGTTGGGCAGAATTCTGTGGAGAGCCTTGGGAATCTAAAAGTAAAAGTTGGCAACTGGAAATGGTTTTGGGTTCTGGGCCACCCCCCCTTTTTGGAGGCAGTCCTCAGGATAGGTTTGACCCACGGGATTTTGGTATTGTCGGTTCTGAAGGAGAAGATCCTTTTCCCAGGATCTTCTGAGGATTCCTCTCCCTCAAATTGGAAGACCTGTACCTCCTCCACAAAGTGGGTCTGTTTGGGTCCTTTGTTTCTCCTACCTCCTCTCTGCTCCTTGGGTGGCAGACTTTCAGGGGTAGGAGATTTTGTTTCCGGTTCCTGGTTTTCCAGGGGCTGTTTACAAGTTGGGAAGGAAGCTTCCTCCAAGGCTTTACACCCCCCTTCCCCTTGTGCCTCCTCCCTGGGAACCGGTGGGTTATCGGGGTGCTGCCCCCGTTATTGTTCTGGAGCACCAGGCCCAGAGTTTGGGGCATTCTGCGGTGAAATGCTCATCTGAGGGTTCTGTTGAGCCCTCAGTATGTGACCCAGATCCCGTGCCATATTTTGGACCTGGCGCTCAAGTTGTGAAACCCGCTCAGGCTGATACGGGGCTCTATTTTCTCCCTGGGCTGATCCCGGGAAGGGTAGCTATCCCTTCTCTGGTAATACCCCAGATTGGGAAGATTTGGGTACCCCTCCACCCTTGGCCTCCCCTCTCCCGGATTAGGTTGTCTGGGCTCAGGGAATTGGGGAAAGAAGGATGGATGATTTTGGGGCTGGAAATTGGGTGGATACCTGGGGAAAATGTTCTGCCCAGGATTTGGTGAATTTCTGCCCTCCTGTGGGAAGTTGGGAGGGAAGTTCCCTGGGTTAGGTGCTTGGCTGGATCCCCCCCTTGGGCTGGAGGGGACCACACATAACCCAGGATTGGACGGTTTCCCTTGTAACGGGGACTTACATAGTCAGGGGAGCGGGGGACCCCATTTGTGGGACTACCTCCTCGACTCCCTGTCTGTGACTGGCCCAAAGGCCTTCTGGGCTGTGAATTATTTGGTGCAGGCAGGTTTTTAGGCTCCCCCATCTCCAAATCTAAAACGGGGGCAACCTTTACCTCTGCCACCTTGGCAGCAGCAGGGGTGCTGTTGGTTTTGGGGTTTTTCGGCATGTTATTTTTATTTTTGATGGGCTTCTGCACCTCATGGATCCGGGTAGCCTGTTCAATGACCCAGTCTAAAGATCTTTTCTCATGAAAATCTCTCACGAGCTGGGTCATTATGTATTTGGGTAAGGCATGGAAAAACGTATTGATAAATTCTCTGCTATCCGTGCGCACCCTTCTGGTGGTCTGGCAAAAGCACGCTTTAATTCTTGCACTAACTCTTGTGGGGCCTGATCCTCCTCACATTGCAAATTGTAGGCTGCCTTGCGACCCTCTTGAGGATTTCTGTGAACAGAAAAAATGTTTCAAGATGGCCGCCTTATAGGTGGACCATCTTAAATGATTTTGGTCCTCCAGCCCCGCAAAGAAACTGGAGTATTCTGGGGAGAATGTCCATTTGACGTACTGGATGCAGTTACTGCTGTCGTTCAAATGGAAAGTCTCCATTATTTGCTCATAGAGCTCCAAGTGTTCCCAAACAGAATACTTGGCGTTCTTATGATAAGGCGTGATGACACTCCTTATTGCCTTTATTTGTTTCAATGGGTCCTCAAGCAAGGCCCTTTTTGCCTTATTGGCCTTTTTGGTTCGGGTAACCCTGGTCCATTCATCCTCCGACTCAGAAGCGCTGCTCCCAGAGGTGCCCGTCTGATCTTCCAGGTTTTCCCGGATTCTGCGAGCCTGGGAATGGCTGGCAGAATGCGGGGACCTGGTCTCCTGTGTCCTGTGACACTCAGAGGAGTCTTCAGATCCCTCCTTGCTACCAGGATTTGCTGGGTATCCCCCCCTGACCTAACTGGGCAGAGGTTTTCAGGATGCCCTTAATGGGCCTACTCTTCTGGGGTTCCCCACTAAATTGCACTGTGCTTGGGTGCCCATACCCGGATACCCGCCCATCCATTCCTGGGAGGTACTGGCCTATGAGCCCCATACTTCTGGCTGGATAGTAATCTGCCATTCCCGTGGCCCTGGGCTCATGTGCGCGAGGGGACATCGGGGTGGCAGAGTCCAGGGACTGGGAGAGATGAAGGCCTCTGGTACTAGGGCTCCTGAGGTTATGCTCAGGAGTTTCTTTTTCCCAGCGAACCTCATCTCTATCCGCCTCTGCTTCCTGTTGCAATGCAAGAGCCTGCGCTTTCAGTTCCTCAGTTAAGGCCTTACTAGACTCTATCAGTCTCTCCTGGATCGCTACCTGTTGCTGGAGCCTATCATTGTGCTGACAGAGAGCCTCATTTTCTCTCTGTGCCTCCTGATTGGTCCTGGAGTACTGAGCCAGTCTCTGCTGGAGTACTGAGCCGGTCTCTGCTGCAGGAGGGTTACCTCCTGAGCTGTGTCCCTATTGGCCTGCTCCTTTCTTGCCAGAGCATCCTCCACCCTCCTGGTGTGCTCTAACAAGTTCTGGTGTTCTTTTTGGAGGTCACCCAGTCCCTGGAGGGCCAGGTGATTTTCTTCCATTTTCCTTTTTAAGTGGCAGACTTCCTGGCCTAAGGTATCCCTTTCCTGACTAAGAGCCTGCATCTGTGCCGCCAGGTCCTCCCTTTGCCTTTGGAAGGCACCAGCTTTCTGGCGCTCCTGATCAAACTCTGCCTGGGTATCCAGGTCTTTCAGAATCAATTTATTGCTTTCCTCTTTCTCTCTGTCTAATCGAATTTGCAGGGTGGCCACCTGCTCTGTGCATGCCCTGTTGAAGTCCAGTTGTTACTCCAGCTTTTTCTGGCTCTGCAGAAGGGAGTCCAAACCTTCTTGGTACTCCTTCTGCAAGGCCAGAAATCTGGTATCCTGGTCTGTCTTTTCGTGTTGCAGTATATCCATGTCCTCTTTTATTTTAATGATATACTGCCTACTATCATTTTCTGACTCCTGGCTCCTCTGCAGCCTCTGCTCAGAAGAGACCAGGTCAGATTGGGCCTTTTCTAACGCCATCTGTTGCCTATTTGCCAGGTCTTGGCCTTCAGCACATTTGTCCTGCATGGCTCCCATATATAGATACAAATATGCCGCTATACTAACCATCTTGTCGTGTTCATCTTTAACTTTAGGAGCCATGTATAATTCACTCAGGGCCACATGTAATGGACCCTGATCTCTCCATTTCTCTGACCCTGTTTCAGTGACCTGTTGCGCGATTGCCTGCAACCAGACCGTTTGGTCCTGATGAGTCCACTCACCTCTCCCAAATAGCTTATGTAAGAAGTGCTCTCTGGCTATTTTCATATCTACCAAGGTCGTCATTCTGGAATTTGAGTTCCTTCCTGACTTACAGAAGTTTGTATTTTATTTTGCAAAACAGACCGTTTCCTTAGAGCGTTCCTTTGAGGAATGCTTTCACAGTGTAAAACAGCGTGGTGATCTAACCAGATATGTGTATCTGGTCAGTTGGCACACTGTATTAATCTGCACAAGTTGTAAACCTAACCCAGAATATCCCGGACGAGCCCCCACTTTTATAAGCGATATTCAATCACCACTACAGCCAAGTCAATGCCTAGTCTGGGATGCTGAGGAAAACCCTTATTAATGTATTTTTATGTCTAGTTCAGTACTCTGGATGACCACCCTTGTAAAACACCCCCCTCTTAGAATCCCCCTGACCCCACTGAGCCAAGAAGTAGGTTTGTTTTGCAAATTAAAAGGTTTATTTGAGAATTTAAACAATATATATATATATATCACACTTTATAATAAATTAATATCTGATAGTACACTTAGACATATGATGTTGATCAACAATGGGTAATCTGGCACTAGCACACTTCTTTACAATCAATGAGGAGTTAGTATAGGATGGATAAAGTAGCAAAAATACTTTTATGATTTCAAGGGAAAAGCAATGAGGAATAAAATGCAGTACAGAAATACTTGATATGATTTTACCAAAAGATAAGATAATCACTTTTTCTCTGGCAATTCATCCCCCTCCCCTATGCAATGTAAGAAATGTAAGGAGATGGAAAGAGGAGCACACAGTTCTCAGGAATGCAATCAAATACAATATGAAATTCAGTTCCCCCCAGCAAGCTTAGAGGAAACAGGTAGGAGTTTGAAACACAGGCCCAAAATGCTTTTTAAATGTGATGGCAATGGATGGGAAAATGTGCCAATGATTTTAATTCCCTCTAGAGATTCAGGGTGAGTGGGAGATGCGTGTTGGTATTAGTTCAGGCTCACTTTAGCAATGCTCTATGAGTTATTACCAAGTTGCAAACGGATTTTAACAAAAGAAAGAATGGAGCTGCTATTTTGACAAGTGGAGAAATTGAGCCAAAATCGCAAATCGCGGTAAATTTTGCGAGTGTGTGTCTCGCGATTGCGGTAAAAGTATAAGGAGTAGGAAGTTGGTTTATTCTAAGCTTTCAGATGAAAGTTAAATTTCGTTCCTAGCCCAAACGGTTCCAGAGATACAGACGATTAAATAAAGGTAGTTTTTCGGATTTAAAGTAAAACTCAAAACGACAGGTGACAGCTTGCAGCTTCAGAATTGACAGGTGACAGTTGTGCAGCTTTACAAATGACAGATGACACGATTTCTAGGAGGGTGTTCTACTTAGGTTAAAATAGTTTAGATTAGATTATTTTAACTAAGAGATTGGTTCTGCACAGTTCTGCTAGGTACTCACAATATAAATTTGAACTAGGCCTCGTCACGGATCTGGTCAACACGTCCGGCTGCGGTTCTGTCTGCTCGGTGGGTCAATCAGGCACCGGTTCTGCTCACAGCGATCTGGGTCAACTCTGCTCTGCTGGTCTAGCCTCTCTGGATTCAGCAGCCTCTGGTTCTGGATACTGCTCTGCTTTCCGGTCCAGATCAAGTGGATTCTGGATGTAACACTGCTTTCTGGGTACTGGCAAGAGTTCTTGGCAAAAGAATTCAGACAGCTCGCCCGGCTGTGGAATAGTTTGCAAATGATTTTGAGGCCTGCTGACAAATACTTTTGCTTGCAGTGGGCCTTCTTGGTTCAAAGTTCTGTAGTCTCTGTTTAGCTTGGAAGTCTAAGTGTTGGATCTCTGGATGTGAAGTCGTCGGTCAGCATGCTCCGCAGCAAATAGAATTGAAAGTCTCTACCTGTCCCAGCAGTCTCTTTTTATGTGTTTTGAAAATGGGTGTGTGCCTGGGCCTAGCTAAGCCTGCCCCTCTCTACTTGTCATTGGCCCAATTCTCCCCTCTCCCATGATTGGGGGAAGGAAATGGATTGTCATCATGATGAGGTCTGTTTATGGGACAGAGGATCCTCCCCTGGTCAGTTTGCCCACAAATCTATATTTGATTCAAATACAGCTTTCCCAGATATACAATTTGTTGAAATTACATGTGCACATTATATATTCCTTATGGTCCATGCTTGTCCACCTCTGATCTTCCTGGGGGCTTGCATTCAAAAATGTCAACATTTTGTGCTTTTTAACTGGTTTTGCAATATCGGACATTTACCCAAAATTACACACATGTGCGCAAGGAGTATGGACATTAATTGATGAAGTGTCAGATTTTTAACATGCAGACATTTGGAGTGAGACCCTATTTTCCGCTAGCAACCCCCCAGAATACACCACAGGGTCCTAACGCCTCTCAAAATGTTCACAGAAAAATCACAAAAATAATGATATTACTTATATAATTCTGACAAGTCCGCACTATGAGTTATCTATCTTTTAAAAATTATGCCCTGGTCAAAAAGGGGTGTGGCTTCCCACATCACAGGGTGGAATAACTGGTTTATCCACTTCCCCCAAGCTCAGCTGCTAGCAGAGGCACTGCCCCTCCCAGTTTCCCCTAAGAGGAAGCCACTTTACGACGCCCCCAATATAACATTTGCCTGAGTCAAGGGAGTTGCATTGTTCTGTTCCTTCCAGTTCCCAGGTGCTCCACCCCTAATCTAATCAGAGAGGTGACAACTCCTTTTGGCAAGGGGCAGCAGGATACAGCTATGCCTGGGAAGAGTGGCTGAACAGGTTTCTCCTGTCGGGGGTAGTTGTCAGGCAGAATCCAGTTTCACTAAGCCAGGTTTCAGCTAAATGTCACTTTGTGTTCCCAGTTTTCTACATTCAAATCAAACTGACAATTTGTACCTATACATTAACTAATTACTTCCTTCAAGTCATTTCAGAATATGGTTTTACATTCTTCCACCTCTTAGCAAGTCTTTCCTTGGTCTGGTTTTGTTTCATTTGAGCAGTTTTACACAAAAGTCTGGTGGTTTTAAAACGCCGGCTTTCTGATAGTGGTGAGTACTGGTAATGCAACCATTTTTGGGATTAAGAAAATGAATTCCCCATAGTTCTGAGTTGCTTTTTTTTTGTAATCAGCATTGCCATTCCCAATGGTTTCAGGCTACTGTGTGTGTAGCCCAATGGTGGTTTTAGGCAGTGCCCTCCTGTGCTCACAACATAGGCAAAAATGGGTGGCAGCCTATTCTTCATGTTTTCCCTGTGCACTCTCTGGGGAGTTCTGGCCATCATGATGTTTTCCATGCCAGTACTGCACAGTTTTACGGTAGGGCTTGTATGCATGGGTAAAAACATCCCACAAGCATAAACTGTGCACATATATGTCTATGTCATTTGCTAACCCCACGATCTGATAGAACATTGTACTGATTAAGTCATTGAATCTGTTTTATGTATATGTGCCTTGTGGAAAATGCAAATTTTTTCTAAATTATTTTTTATCTGTGAAGTATGAATGAACACTTTTTTTGTGAATAACATTCATTTTAAAGGTACACTAAGTGTTTAGACATGATAAACGTGTTGGGACTAAATTAGTGAAAGCCTGCCCAGTATATAGCGAACTGGTACAGGGGTAGTCGATCTTAGGGCTTTGCTGTCTTTCAAGTAAGACTGTAATTGTCAGAGTGAGGTGTACTAGTGTGTCCAGTACTAATGTACCTTGCTTGCTGTATGGGCGAGAAAAGAATAACAACATACGCATGTAGTTGAAAAGATTTGTATAACCAATTATGTAGTGCAAGTGTAGATCATTGTGAAATGCTCCTTTTGTTGTAATGGGATATGTTTGTTTCCAAAGCATTTCTATAAAGAAAACATCTCAGAAATACGTCTGTAAAGTACACCTTCAACTGTATGTGGGTGGCTGTGTACATTGTCCATATTTTAAATGTGTGATGCTGAGGAATTCTTTTCATGTCGCAATATCTTACTGCACTTCATAATCAAAGGGTCTCATCAGGGGAAAACACAAATGGTTGCATGTCTCTCCCTAATGTGCAACAAGTTCAATGACCTACACAATATGTAAGTGTATGCATGCCAGCTGACTTCTGGTGCTCTACCAAGTCTAAAATGTCCTCCACAACCTTTCTGTAAAGGTGACCACCCTCGGTGAGATGCAGAGTTAAGACTGTGTACGATGCAGCAACGTATGGTTATAACAACTTACCCTAAGGAACGAAGGGAAAAAAAGACTCAGTACACATATTTGTGGCATCCATATACCAGTGTCACAGTGTTGGCATGCATAGCTGCATTACGTTGTGGTGGGTGTGGCCAAGGCCTAGGCCCTTGGGTGCATGGCCTACAGCCTACGGCCTGTGGCCATGCACCCAAGAGCCTTGGCCACTCCCACCACAACGTAATGTAGCCATGTATGTGAACACGTGGCCAGCCTCCGGTGCCCCTACCCACTTCCAATCACACAGAATTTTACTACTTCCAACCAAACCACAAAATCTTCAGAACATTGCCCCTGCTCCCAGCACTCTGTCAACTACAAAGAACCAATACATCATAATACAGTACAGTACAACAGAAAGAGGTCGCCTCAGGATCTATCATGCCATAAGGAAGGCTTCCTGCAGTCACCACACAAGCTATTTGCCTCAGGCGATACCCGCGAATTGGCACGGTACGGACGGATACCACTGGCACACCACCGTCTTCTCCCACCTAATGAAATATATCAGATGAACCACTTCTCACTCCCCCACCCTTCCAGGTGCTCTTCTTAACACCAGATGCCGCAAAGCATGTTTTCCAGCCCCTTTCGGGGCCACACTATCCTCAGAAACAACATAGCAGCGATACCCAAAATTATGCCACACATCACGATTCCCTCCAGCCAACCACCGGGCACGTGCAATGTCTGCTGACATCACGCCACACTCCAGGTCAATCAGACTTTAGACCGCAGAGCGAACAGGGAAATGGGTTATCGCCAAATTTACAAAAGCACGCTTTCGGGACCAAGCCGCCACTCCTGCCGCAAATTTGATGAAAATCCATCCAACAGTTTGGGCAGTACAAATGCGCAAAGTTTGTCTCCATTCAGTCTTTGGGAAGAAAAAATGTTTGGGACCCCCCCTATACCTTTGGCCCCCCTGGGTGAAACCTCACCAAACTTCCCCGACCAATTCAGAGCAGGCTACATACTTTTTTTGGAAAAGTTTGATGCCAACTCATCCAGGGGGAACAAAGTTATAAGCCTCCCAAAAAAGTGGTCTTCCTATGGCTTGAGCAACTTAACCATAACTACATGGCCGCTACTGCGGACCGTGTGAGATATATATATATATATATTTATATATTTACACGGCCTGCTGTGCTGGCTGTGTAGTTATGGTTAAGTTGCTCAAATCATATAAAGAGCACTTTTTGGGTGCCTTATAACTTTGGCGCTGTTGGACAAATTCTCACCAAACACTGCAACAAAAGTATATGGCCACCTCGGAATGATTTTATGAATTTCGGTGTGGTTTCTTCAGGCGGCACAAAGTTAAAGAGGCAGTCCCAAAACATTTTACAGTTTTTCACCAAACTTGCGTGAGGAGTGGCGGATTAGTCCTGAAAGCGTGCTTTTACAAATTTGGTGTAAATCCATCCAGTAGTGTTAAAACAAATTGCCAAAAAGTAGGTATAAAAAAATGGTGATATCTGGGTCTGGTCCGCAGACTCTTTTCCCTATTCGGAGTCCGCAGACGCCTCTGGACCAATCAAGGGGTGGCTTGTTGTCTGCAGACATCAAAGGCACACGCTGATTGGATTTTCAAAAACATGAGGTGCATCATCATTTTTGAAACGATAACCATATTAGATCCGGAGGCCACTGCCTTTGTCCACAGACAGCCTAATGAGAAAAAAGTCTGGAAAATACATTTGGGGTTATTTTGTGGCCAAAAAAGGGCCTGGAAAGGGTGGGTGAGTGGAAAGAAAGTTCATATGGAGCTGTTTTAATAGGTGAAAAAAAGCAGTGCACATATGCCCACGGACATCATTGTGATTGGGGGGCTCTGGCTGAGTCTTGTTATTTGAAGGTGTATTGTACATGCTTATTATATGGTTTAATTCTATTGTGGTGGTTGTGGCCAGTGAGCAGATTATAGGTGTCTAGTAATTATAGGTACTGTAGGGGTAGTATGCTGTATTTGTAATTTTCTGGAATGATATAATTGAAGTGTATATGATATTGATGATCGTAGAACAATTGATGATAGTGCTTATGGAATCTGTAGCTGTTTCTTTGTGAAGAAAAAAATAGGATAATACTGGGTATGGTTCCTTACTTGCATATGGTAATAAAGCTGGAATCTCTGGTTGTTTTCTGTGAAAAAAACAGTATAATTTGTTAAATAATTGTACTTATAGATTTAATTTTTTGACCTTCATAAAAAAATCCATAGTGTTTTAAAAAACCTACTGTATTTAAATTTAATTTTTGGCATTTACATAGTTTTAAAGAATATAAATATTACAGAATACATGTGTGTTTGCATGGATATATTATGTGAGTTTAAGTGTGATAGGACATTTGTTTGAAGTGTATTGTAATTAAGGGTATGTCTAAAGTAGTTACATACCCTTTGGCATATTCTAACTGTGTTGGATTTTACAAGAGGTATTACAGTAACAGTAACTGTGATGGCATATTTGAAGTGTATTGCAATGCATGGTATTTTTAAAGTAGCTAGATAACCGTTGGCGTATTCTAACTGTCTTGGATATTAAAAGTACTATTGTAGGATTATGGATGTAGTTCGATACCCTTTGGCGTACTCTGTATATTGTACTCTACTTTATTGTGTACATTTGGGTTAAAGGAATATTAAGTAGGCATTTGTTAGGTAACCGTTGTTTTGGAGTATTTTTTTGGCATATGCAGTACAGTGGCCTGAAGTGGTTGTGGCACCAGTGTGGTAGATTATGCCTACTGTTGTGAAGGTTTTCTTGCCAAGAGATACTTGCCATGTCTAAAGCTATTAAGTTTACATTTATTTTTGGTACCATTTCATTGTACCTTAGAAGCATTAGTATGACATATTGACCATGTGAGTTTATTTGTATGCTGGAATGATTGTCTTAATAGTAAAAAGGGCATACTATACCATGATTTGAATTCTGCAGAACTTGGTGAGATGGAATTGATTCATAATTTGTAATAGATACATACGCAAATCGTTCATTAGGAATGTGCTCTTGTGAAACATGGTTGCACAGAGTGCATGTATGTTTTCACATGTATACAAGCTGGAAGATTTAATTGATAGGGATGTTTTTGGTTTCTAGTACTTGTAGCAAGTACATTAGGAATTTGTGTGGCTCTTAGTGGGAGGTTATGGTAAATTTGTCCATTCCTGTACAGTAGTCCCATTTTTGCCTTATACC
Organism: Ambystoma mexicanum; assembly: GCF_040938575.1. Classification (NCBI taxonomy): domain Eukaryota; kingdom Metazoa; phylum Chordata; class Amphibia; order Caudata; family Ambystomatidae; genus Ambystoma; species Ambystoma mexicanum. Next base: position 628,007,296 of record NC_090933.1, on the reverse strand, counting down.
TGAGACACTGTGGCCCTCATTACAAGTCAGGCGTTAAGGGGTTAACGGTGCCGTAAAGAGCGTTGGCACCGTTAAACCCTAACGCCTGCTTCACACTTTAACGCCTGCAGGCATTAAAGTCCAAGGCGCTAAGCGACCTTGGTGCTAATTACGGCACCGTAATTTACGGTGCCGTAATTGGCGCCTTCCCCATCCCCATTATGCCCTATGGGGCAAAAATGGGAATGGGAAAGGGCAAATGGTGAATGGGGAATTACCGCCCCATTCACCTTGGAATGGGGCGGTAATTCCAACATCCACCATGGCGGAATCCGGCATGGACCATGGTGCTAACAGCACCATGGTCCCCCGCCTGACTTGTAATGAGGGCCTGTAAGTGCTGTGAGGATTATTTGTGGCATTTCTATGAAGGACAAGCATTTGCAAACACAACTGGTCTGAGCCGTTTAAGTAAATGTTGTGAACAATTGGTGGCAATTGAAAGAGACGATTGATTGTTACTTTTGCATAGCAATTTACTCCAGTTGTGTTGTTCAATTTAGATGGAACAGAGAGTTGTGTGTCTGTATTCTTTGATGGGCATGCAGTAGATTTTTGAGACAAAACATTTGACTCTTTGTCTTCCGATGGACGTGCAGTTGTGTCTGGACTAGAGGGTTGTGTGGTTGTATAATTTGATGGAGCAGCAGTTGTTTGTTTTTTAGTGGTATTTCCAGGAGATCTGGTATAGGTTCTGTTTGTATTCGTTTTCTATTTAAACGTTTTCTTTTTTGAGATACACGGTGTGTATCTGGATGGGGGGTGTACAGTGTATGTAGCCTGTTGTATTTTAGGATGCAAGTAATGTCTGCATTGACTTTGTTTGCATCAACATTAACTAGGAATAGACCATTGAGTGTACAGAGATGTGAAAGTGCTATGTAACGCATAACTTCTTTGAAGACTGTGCTGCCAATGTCAATCAATGTGTTATCTATAGTTAGACCTTGCGGTGTGTGAATAGTGACAGCACATGCAAGTGATAGAGAGAACTGTTCTCTGTGTACTGCGAGCACCCTGATGGTATTCTCCCAAGTAATCCCAGGAATCCCTTATTCAGGTGGCAAGGGAAGAACTCTTTCTCTCAGATCCAAACCCTATGGGTAGATGGAAGAGGGAGGCTCATCTGGGTAGGAGAGCCCAGGGTTTTGCTCAGGGGAATGCCCCAGGGGAGACACGGTATTATACCAGGGAAGAAGGTGAGGAGGACGAAGTCCCTGAAGCTTGTGTAGGCTGTTCCAGATCTAACCCCTTCCTCCCAATGAATCTCCCTTAACCAAATATAACTAACCCCCATTTCGGGGAGCCCTTTCAGAACCCAAACCCCAGTGCCATGGGAAACTACATCTCCCAGGATCCCTGTTTTTCTGTTGCATACCCTGATACACCCAATCGTTCTTCTTCACGTCATTCTTTCCCGAACACTGAGTCTACTTTGACAAAACACTACCATTCCTACAATCCCCCCTGTTCATTTCATGATAATAATCCCTGTCATTCCTGTTTGTTTCACAAACCCTACCAATCTCATCCTTCTGAATTTACCAACCCCTTAAGATGAAGACTATAATTCCTCATGACACCCCCCTTTTCTGACACAAACACTTTCTTACACTGTGGAAGACAACGGACTAACCCTAGAGCCATTTACCGGACTTGTCCCAAAACAAGAGTAGGCAGTGTCAGGCAATTAACCAGACTCGCACACGCTTGACGGCTCTTTCCTTTTCCCACAGGGATAAAAGGTGGAGCACAAGACCACACGATGAGCAAGGCAGACTGCACAACAATACAGCTATCCAAGCACGGCAATTCAAGAGGAGGAGAAAAGCAGCAAGAAATCAAGGGGCGACAAGGAGAGAGGCGACCTTGCCCTTTCTGAGCCAGACCAGCAAATCCTACCTGGAAGGAATCGTAAGACCACAAAAAATAGCCAGCATGTGTTGCAGCAGATGTCAATGGTACACAGAGCATGCCTACGCTGATAAGCAGGACAGAGAGAGACACCTGCTAGCTTGGTACCATCATTGACTCCAGATACAAGAAAGGCCAACCAGTTCATCAGAGCCGGTGAGTCGAGGGAAGAGCTGTTAAGAAACCGAAATGTGTTGAACGAAAGCCGCAAAATAGCAACTTAAGGGAAGTTCAAAGAACTGTTAATATTAAGGGAAATCAGTTGCAGAAGAGTCCAAAACCATGTGGGTGCTCACTTGAGAGACTCTGGTCGATCTCGTGTTTGTTGAAACTACCAGTAGCAGAAGGCCTTAAGAGAGCCAACAACAGAAAGTCAAAGTGGTCATACAGAGGTCTAACAAAATCCTCCGTACAGTCGAAAGACTTTGACCGATAAACCGTTCAAAAGCAAAGGGGTTTAAATGTTGCTTAGTCGAAAGTCGAAAGAGCTATGAGTGGTTGGCGAGAGTAAACTCGATGGAGTGATGCCAACAAGAAGGGGCGAAGCATGATGTCCTAAATAATATTGTGAATGCAACAGAAGAAAGCGTTCTCTAAAAAGTCATAGTGAACCCAACAGAGGGAGGTAAACTGTCGAGTAGGGTCTGATCCCAGCAGAGGGGGATCCAGGGGGACATGTGAAGGACAGGAGTGAATCCAACAGAGGGATGTCCAGCGAGTGGTGTTTAAAAAGACATTATGACCTGTGAAAGTCAACAGGTGAACTGTTTTTTGTGAAAAGCCAGAGTGAACCCAAGGGAGGGAGGCTGATCTTCGAGAGGGGTCTGAGCCCAGCAGACGGGGACCCAGGGGTGAAGAAGTATTACTTAAAGAGAGGCAAACAGTTGTACAAGCCTGACAGAGGGAGGCTGATATTCGAGCGGGGTCTGAGCCTGGAAGAGGGTGACACAGGGATGAGGAAGCATCACCCAAAGTGCAACAAATGAAGGTCCTGATGAAGGTTCTGATATCACTAAAAACTTTTGTAGATCTGAGCCCGGAAGAGGGGGATCCAGGGGTGAAAAGACATCACCGGACATGCCTACATAAATGAACTTTGTTTGTTATTTTGAGTATACCAGGTCCGCGGAGGCAAAAGATTTTTTGTAGAAAAGAGACTTAACCACCAAAGGACCTGATACTGGAAGCAGAATTATCATATCATGCTGGGAAAGTTGAAGCGTGTGCTGTGCACCGGTGCCCTACCTTGTCCCGTGCTCAAAATGTGGGGAAGGGAGACCCCCGGCTACCACATCCTGACTTATCATTTGTGAACACTTCTTTCTTTTTGTGAACCCTATCCAACACTCTTTCTATATTTAGTTGTAATGATTGGCAATATTTTTTTTAGTATAGGCCCTTTTTACTTTGACAGGACACCACAAGGACAGCCTTATTTTTCATTTGATGGTCGAAGTTTGCTCCCATCTTAGATTTAGGTATAGATTAGGCATTTTTCCAACCTGCATACAGTTTAATAAACAGCCTTGAACTGTGATCACTAGTGTCTGTCATTACTGTTGCCACTATGAGTTCCTTATAGTACGTACATGTCTTTGGAAAAAGGGAAACATGTTATTGTGGAGCATATTTTATAACTTCAGCAAGTTTGCCCAAGTGTATTTTGACAAACTGGATGTTGTTGTCACATGGATATGTTTGGAAGCTAACAACTGTAACAATTGCTCCATTGACTAAACCTTGTTCTATGTCAAGGCTATGTTTTAGAATGACTTCGCAGTTTAGATACAGAGTTCGTAGTTTTTCTAATCCAGCTCTGTTTGAGATTCATTTTTCTAATTAATTTACTTGTGCTATTGCTTGTCCACACACAGGGAGTGTCATGCAGTGCACTTCCAGTTTCTCTGCTGAGCTGATATGCACTATGGGTTGCATTTCTTTTTTCAACATTGAATCCTTGTATTGACTAGAGCTTGCAAGGGTTGGCATTAAGACATGCATTTTATATTTTATTGAGTTAATTGGTCGAGTTTTTAAGAAGGATTTTCCATCTTTAGTGAGCAGACATGTTCTAATGCTTTTTAAAATGTTAGTATAGGTGAGATCTGTAGACTGATGCATGTTTTGAGTTAGTTCTCTGTAGCGAAAATGTTGTCAGAGATTTACATTTCCAATGGTGCTAAGTGTGTTACTGCATTGTTTGTGTCCTAATGTTTTGAAAATAGGTTGACCTTTTACTGGTGTTCACTGTATGGTCTCTGAAAACAATAACATGTTTTCCTTCAAACAGTTGTCGGTTTTTAGGACTTCTTGCATTCTGAGATTATTTATTTTTTTTCCCTTTCTTTTGCTACACTTGCACACTCCTAGCGTCACAAGGCCTAGTAGGACCACTTTCCTTTCTATTTACTCATTGCTCAATTACATTGGTAATTTACTCCTTTGTTCCCTTCCCTTATGGCTTGTGGAACTTTGAAACACTGTCTTGCAGTATAAGCACCTTATAAATATCCAATAAAAAGAAAGTTAAATTAAAGCCAAAATGAGGTTGAAAACCATGCTTACTTCATCTAATCGGAACACCTTCATTTGTTTCTAAATTCTGCGTACTTCAGTAGCAACTTTTGCTGTTAATTTGTATTATTCTAATTTTTTGGGTGTTCTACTAGGAGGAGCATTAATCAGTGTAAAGTTACAACTCCTTTGTTGTAGGCAGCTAGTCCTGTAGGGGCTGTTAAAACAAGTCTTGTATAAATGTGCTGATTATTCAAATTAAGAACGTTTTGCCAGAACCAGCTTCACCACTAACATACAGGAGCAGAGGTTTATAATTTTTACAGCTGCAAGTTTTAGTTTCATGTTTAAAACCCTGTTCAATTTCTTCAGTGACTTCTAGATAAATGGCGAGTTGATCCTCATTTAGCTGTGATTTCAGCACTGGGAAGTCTTCTTCAGTTTGTTTAGATTGATACATGGTATTTTCTACCTCAGTCATGGCTATTTCTGCTTTATTTAGAATGAGTGGTCCTCTAAGTGGTCTTTGGCTTCTTGTAAAAGAGGGTTGATTGCCTTCAGGAGTCTCTTTATCTAGTAGAGCTTCAATGTCTTCGTCTTGTTGGCTTTCATTGTCCAGCATTGGTTTGTATTGTTTAAAATTGACATTTTTTATATTGATTTTATTGCATTGAATGTAGCTTCAAATGAGTCATGATATGATATGGTAGTTTATTTATATATCACCTATACAAAATGTGTTTCAAAGCACTTTGATCAGTCATGGTCATGGTCACCTAATAATTCTTCATCTTGTCTCTGAGGTATGTAAAGGTGTATTGGGGCCATGTAATCATGTTTTATAACTTGTGGAGATTTAAATGATAACTTTATATGATAAATTAGGTTGGGTTTGGTGCATTTTACTATGTTTCCTTCATAAACTGAGACTGAATATTTGCCAGTTGTCTCATCTGGTGTGACATTGTTTTTGTAGGAGTAGTTGTGGGGTATGTTGTACAGGCACATGTTTTCCAAAGAATTACTTCTGTTTGGCCAGTATATGTCAATTACATTGTTTTATCTCTTGGTAGGATGTTAGTACCCTTTTTTGTGATGAAGATGGACCAAGGTTGAGCCAGACAATGTTTTCAGATTTTCCACATAACTGTGTACCTGTTAAACAGTCTGCAGCTTTGTAGCACCTGCATTCTCTATGGGAGTGCATTTTTATACCGAAGCTGTACAATTTTTGAAATGGTGTTTTGTCAGATGATATGTCATCCAAGAGGTCTTTTAGTTCTTTTTCTCAGCTTTGCTAAGATTTGTTGTGAAATATCTTGCAAATGCAGTGGAATTGTCTGCAATGTATTGTACATGTATATTTCATAAGAGGGCAATGATTGCATTGTAATCATTGGTGTACGTGGATGCTTCATCCCTTTTAATGTTTTATGTGTGTTTAGGGGATTTCCCTTTTACACTGTGTCTAACAGAAGACATCAAGCTATTTACTTTTCCTTTTGTGCAAACTGGTCTAGGGAAGCCAAAGCGACATTTGGTATAGTATTTACCTTTTTATATCGACGTCGACAGTATTTGTCACAGGTAATGCATTTGAAAACAGTGGCATCAGTGTCATTGCCAAATTTGGGAGCATCTTGTATCGACAAAAGCATGTGGATGTCTGGTGCTCTGCTGGACTATATTATTTTTACCAAAAAAGTGTTCCACATCTCGAAGTGGCAGGGAATTGCAGCATGGCAATGAAGCGATGATGAAAGTACCTTGATACATTGACAGGGTCAAGAGAACAGAGTTCCCCTGGTGGTTTTGTATCTAGAACCTATTTATTTTGGTTTGCAGTGCCTAAGAAGTCATGCAAGCCATCTCATGCGTATTCTGTACTACTTTAAGTAACAAACCATGTGGGTGGACCAAGGTACCTTAGCATACAACGTTCATCAGTGTACCGTTGGTACCAGTTCTTTTGTACCATGCATGTTTGCCATGAAATTTGTGACACGTGAATGCAACATTTTATCTTTGTCTTTTATCTTTCAAAGCAGTTTGGGAGTGGACATGTTTAAAAAATTAGAGCCTGTTTTTAAATGGGTGTGCAACTCCATAAAGCAGAGTTCCTAGCTTGCTTCCAAAGGGGCGGTGGAAAATGAATTCTACATTTTTTCTGAATCTTGGGCGATATTCTGATGCACTAATTTGTGTGGATCCTTTATCGTATCTTCCTCCTTTTCCTTTAGAAAAGAGTAGAGGAAAAGAACATGCTTTACACTTTTCTCCCATATGCTCATTGGTGATCCTTTGGCTTGACGCATGATATGTTTCTAATGCATCTTCTATGGTGTGTTTGGAGTGTAGTGGGTGAATTGTATAGTGGTCCAAAATGTTGGCTGCAGTAATAGGATCTACATGTTCAAATTGGCTAGTTTGTGGTGAAGTTTGTGGTGAATCGTGAATTATTTGGGTTGGGTGGTTTCTCTTATGTTTTCCTCTATCTCTGTAGTATTCATTGGTTTCTTTGAGATATTGTAGGGCTTGTCTAACTTTATTTTAAGTCAATTAGTTGTTGCCAAATGTGTTTCTCTTTTGTTGGTAACTAGTACAATCAAAGATTGATCTATTGGCCGTTTTACTCCTAGAGTTTCTATATTTTCTTTACGATCTAATGGCAAAAATCCTACTTTGCCACAAATTACTTTTAGTAACTCAGATGGATGCAATTTAGCTGTTTTTTGGTTGAAATGTATTATAAATTGAAATGGGTGTATTGTTTGGATTTTAATGCTCTCATACAAGTTAATTTCTTGCAGCGCTTTTGGAAGTGGGACAATTTCGAAGTTATTTGTGATAGCATGTGATGGCATTTGGTTGCTGTTAAGCTTTGTATTGCAGTATGTGCAAACTATTGAGGGGTCAGTTGTTTTGTATTTCTTTTCTGCTGTTAGATATAAAGCTAATTGGAACCATTGGGATTCCTTATTGTCCTCTATTTCTTAGGGCATATCTACTATTTTTGTGTTCTTTTTATGAAAAGTTCTACAACAACAGACACATACTCTTTCTGGTATTTTAGCAGATGTGTTTTGAAACTTAGCGATATCTTTTTTGTAAGTGTTTGTAAGGACGTTGGTCTTAATGAGGTTTTCGCTAATGTTTTCTTAAAGTTACTGAATTTTATAAGTCAACTTCAGTTCCAAAATAGTTACTTTGAATGTGCTCTATTTCTTGCAGGAGTTCTTTGGCTGTTCCAGGTAGGATAATGTATTAAAATGTTGTAGTTCTAGTGCAGGACATTTTGCACAGTATAGTCTATGCATAAGATTGTGTGTAGCAGAATGATGTGTTTCTAACATTTTGATGTGTTGGAAGGTGCAAGCAGTTCCTGAAATTCATGCTAATGAATGTCCTCAGAGTCCAGTGTGGATGCATACTGGGCAGGAGTCTATGGTTTGTAAAGTTTTTATTCTACTTTTGTCTTTTAGTTTCACATAGTGAATGAGGAATTGTCATAAAGATTGGAAGGATTGTTGGCGTATGTTATATATTGAGCTGCACACCCATTTGTAGGCTGGACAGTTTTTTTGAGCATTTCATAGCCTCATGCCATTATTGTCGATAGCAATTCCTTTTTTTGTTCTTGTTTATAAGTGTCTTCATTGAAATATGGTTCTGTGCTGCTTGTGTGAATCCATTCGCCTACACAGAAGTTTGAAAATGTATCTATATTGACGTTGCAAATGTTTAGAAGTACTTTTTGTAATGTATTGATTAATTTAGTTAGTGGTTTCATTCTGTTTAAAATTAATATAAACAACTTTTTCTTTAGTAGAAATGCGATGTCGATAAGAGCTTCGAGTATTAGTTTTCTGTGGTCGTTTTTAAGGGTAGAATATATGTTTTAGCTTTCTTTACAAGATTGTTAAGAATGCTATGGTGGGAGCATTTTGAAACTTTTTTGTAAATTTTATTTTTTTGAATGCTTTACTATGGCTAAGTTAAAATTGGGAGATATAGTGTTAGGTTAATTGGTAGGTCTACTTTTGTTTGTACATCTTTCTTTAGTTTTAGTTTTTGCAAGAGGGGCCTTACTTTTTTATTGGTGGCTTATTTAGTTTTGTTGAGTGAGGTCAGTAGTTGTTCTGTTTTAATAGTTTCCATAAATTGTTTACACGTGAATGACTATTTGGCTTGTATATATTTTGATCTGCTCTATTTTTTCTTTGTTTTCTATGGAGCATTCTGTAAGAGCTTGTATAGCTGTGATAGGCTTTGGTAAATATGAGATTGAAATCGGGTGGTGGTGTATAAAATAAGTAGATTTTTGTGATGGGAAAGGGTAATAAACTATTGTTAGCACAACATGTTGAGCACTATTGGTGCTAGTGAGTAAGGGAGTGGTGGTGTGATTGAATAAGCTGGAACATTTTGATGTTTTGAGGAAAACAGTGGTTGTTATAATGGTGTGATTTAGTGCATCAGCATGAGGGTTGTGTAGGTGTAATTGAAAAGGGATGAAGAAGTGTGTGTATTTGTGCTAATGTGGGTTAGTGATTTGGATTGCAATGAGTTTGAAAGTTGCTGGGTTGGAATTAGGACCTTATGTGGCTAGGGGTATGGGAGAGTAAGGAAATGAAATTGTGATATAGAAGTTGATGATAGATGGATGTGTTGTTAGGCAGTAAGCAATTGGTGGTGTATTGAATAAATAGCAATGTTTAGATAGGAATAGAAAGCATGTGAATGCTGCAATAGAATGAGTAAGAGTGAAATACAATATTATTGAGTAGAAAAGAATACTATAGGCTAATATATAGTGAAAATACATTGATACAATTAGTGAGATATACAAGCTATCTTAACGTACTTACTTTGTAGGATGTGAAGAGTGTTCTTTCTTCGGTAGCCGTCTTTGTCCATCTTCTTTTTTCCTGCATTTGTTAAAGAAAGTTAGTGGGTAATGGTGAAGTACTTTCAGTAAGAGAGGTTGTTATTTATTAAGGTAGGAGGAGTTGTTGGAAACAAGAGTTAATAAAGTTGTGATATGGATGTTGTTCGAACAATTGGACTATGACTAGTGCTGTGTGTGAAATTTTAAGGAACAATGCAACAATGGACGTGTATAAAAAACATATCTTTGTTATTTTTACAGCACACAAACATTTCTTGTAGGGCTAATATGTAATGGTCTTAGTTGTGTTGCAAAGTTTGGCTTCATTAAACATGTATGACGAATCTTTATTTTTGCAGTAGGGCAATGTTTGTGCTAGTGTTTTTAATAAGAGAAGTGTTGTGCTTGTGGTGAACTGTATTTAGAATGTGTTGCCACGGTTTTAACTGTGGCCTAGTGGTAATGCAACGGCAGTTTGTATTTGGAGCAGTGTACATTGTGTTATAGTAGTGGTTGGAAAAGAACAGTACTTTATATGTGAGAAGAAGTATTGTATCCAGATAATTTGGCAGTACACACATATGTGTGAGCAGGTAGAGAATGGTAGCACTGTAAGAGATATAATGAGAAAGATTGGACAGTATGACTTTTGTATGGAATGAAAAATGCAAAATGCTGTGCGTTTAAAAAAAATCTTTTTTAGGAGTATTTTGTTGAAAGTTAAAAATGTATATGTGCAGTTACAGCAGCACTGTGTGTAACTTGTTTCTATAATTACGGGAAATGCAGATGGTAAGGATTTGTAGAACTTTGTTAAGTGGCAGTTGGTGTGTGGACGTTTAATATGTTGGCAGTACATGTAAGTATCTGTCACTTGATGTGAACAGGTGCAGAATGCTGCAATAAATGGCATTTGATAGAGTGGTTAAATGGGAGAATATACTTATTGAGAAGCTTATTACAGGGTAATTGTCAGTTACCCTATATATATATGTGTATTAAAATAATACTTAGAAAACTATATGCATACCTGTAGTATGTTTTGTTAAATGTTAAGTGTAGATATTGTTGAATCTGCAAATAGAAATCTTGGAAAGTTTCACAGTAGTGATTGATGCAAGTGGCTGTGACTAACAGGAGACATGTACTTTGAGAGTTCAAGAGTATATCTGAAGTGTTGAATTGAGATGACAGGGTTACATGTAGAGTTTTTGGATGTTTTTGATGGATGGATGTGTCACTGTTTGAAAGCAGGTAATGAGGGAGTGTTAAAAACATATAAGTAAAGAGGGTAGAAGGGCTGCCCTGTGCTTTGGTGTCTGTGGATACTGCTGAAGTCTGCAGACCTGTACATGCAATGTGGGATTTTTAAGGATGACTGTAATGGAAAGGGGAATGCAGAGTGTCTTTGTTGTGTGCAGTGAAGATGGCTATGTCTATGGCTTTGTAGAAGCAGAGTGTGTGGGTGGTGGGCAATTCTTGGTTCCATTGGTTAAAGGTGTACTCTGAGCAGTGAGAATTATGTGTGAATCTTGGGTTTGAAGAATTTGAAGTTTCTTGGTATGGTATTTGAGGAATGAAGTGGGCGGAATTGCTAACGTTTTGAGAGAGTATGGTTACTTTGAAGCATCCAGACATCATTATAGCTCACTGTGGAGGCAACAGTTTGGGGTTTCTCACTGGAATATCCTTAGAGTTTACAATGAAGGATACATTTACACAGTTAATGGAACTGTTACCACGTTTGAAGATAGTTTTTTCGTGAATTGCTCAAAGGCAAATGTGGAAATGTTCTAACTTATTTTGTCCACAAATCGAAAAAGCAAGGTGGAATGTAAATAATGCTGCATATTGCAATTACATCTTTTCACAATGACAATATCAAGTTTGACATTGTGAATATTTTTCAAAAAGATGGAGTGCATTTGACTGATGTTGGAAATTAGACTTTTCTTTTGAATGTTAAAAATGCATTGAACAGTTTTTGTGAACATGTGAAATATGTAGTAAAGTATTTGTTAGCAACTGTAGTAAATAAAAAGCAAAAACAGAAACAAGTTAGAAGCAGTTTTTGTGAAAGTAAGAAACAATGATTAAGTACAGTAGAACATTGGTTAGTGTATACACCCCAAAAAATAAAAAAGGTGTTTTTAAGAGCCTACATTTTTTAACCAAAAACAAGTTATTTGATTCTAATTTCTCCACCCCATCGGGCTGGAATTTTCCAGGTGTCTGCGGACTATCGTACTGTCCACGGACTATGCAGGCTACAAAAGCTATTTAGGAAGTTATGGTCCTTATTGCATGCCAGAGAAAAGTATTTGGGGCATAAAATTGTTTCTGTCCTTTTTCTTTTTCTCTAGTATACAATTGTCCATTATTCCCATTAGCATAGTACAAAATGCTAATGGAAATGTTGGAGACTCTTACTGACTCTAACTACTTTACTGAACAATGTAAGTAAAGTAGTTACTGAACCCGTTTGTGTGGTATTTTTAGATTTTGTATTTTTGGGGGTTTTTATTCTTTTTACCAGGAGAGGCAAGGAGGTACGGTGGGGGGGAGGTAAGGAAGGGGTATTAACAACAGATATGGAGGGGTAGGTGGACAGGGGAAGATGTTGGACATGCCTTAAATCTAAGGAAGGGGTCAATGTTTCTCATGCTCCTTGACCGCAACCTGGAAAGTACTTCAAAACTGCTCTCCCTTGGAGAGTGGTGTGTCACAATATATACAGAGTACTGTTGTCCTAGAAAGATATGGACCAACAGCCTCTTGTATGGCCTGTGAGGCAGCCAGTGGGCTCTTCTGCCCCACAGGAGTAGCCTGTGTGGTAGCAGGAGTAGTGGCGGAAGATGGTGTAGAAGAAGATTGCCCACTACTCCTGGAGAAAGCAATTGCCTTTCTCAGAGCACCCGGGTGGTTTGAAGGAGTGTGGCGGCACATGGAGATGGTACCAAAAGAGTACTGCCCATGTTATCTGTGACTGAGTAACTCAATGCATTTAACATGGGCAGCCCAAGCCTTTGGAACCCCTCCTACGCTCTTAAAGAACCGCCACACCCTTGATTCCTCTATCTCATCTTCCTAGTCCTCTTGATCCTCGTCTTCATCGTTGTGCCTGTTCCCCTGTCCAGGTCCTCCAGAGGGAAGTGGCCCCATGGGAGGAGGGATGGCCATGACTGATGCCATTTTGTAAGTTAAATAGCAGGTGTGCCAATAGTTTTCCAAGCAGTTGCTCTCTCCTGGACTGCCAGGTTGAGAATTACTAAAAGTAATGGGTGAGTGGCTTCCGAGGAAATGTCTGCAGTCTTCCCTACTGGCCTTGGAAAGTTGTAAAAAGTTGAGAGATCAACTAAGAATGGGTCTAGGAGCTGTGGAAGTGTAAACATCCAACTTGAAACTTCCTAGATCGGCTCAAAATGCAGTTTTAAAATGTTGTTGAAGAACAGACCTGTTCACGGACAAGTCATCACACTGTATTGGTGCGGTCACATGATGCTGTCCGGGGGCATCCGCGATGTTGTCAGATGTTCGCAAACATTGGCAAACAAAAAACGGCATAAAAAGTTGGAGAAAGTTGATAGAAATGCTAAGAATATTGCTTCGAGATGAAGAATGGCAATGTTTCCCCTTGAAACTTTTTAGATCAGCTGAAAATGCAGCTTTAAAATGTCCACGAAGCACGGACACTGATCGCGGATGTGCCATCACGCTGCATGGGCGCAGTCCATGATGACATCCATGGACTTCAGCGATGGCGTGATGATGTCCATGAACCTCAGCGGCAGGAGGTGTTTGATTCAGTTGTTTCACTGAATTTCAAAGGTTTTTATTAGTGCACCTGAACCATATTAAATGAAAAAACGTTGTTAAATCAATGTTTTGGTTCAGTTGCACTAATCAAAATCTATTAAATTCAGTGACAACACTTTGTTAAACTAAAACTGAAAAACCCCAGAAATGTACCAATTATGGTAAGCTAAGCAACCATAACTCGTATCCCCATCATGCACTGCTAAGACTAACACCCATGACATCAAAGATGACATCACAAATTTCATTGAAGTGGCGGTTCTTGTTTTGCAAAGGCTGGTGAGGATTCGTCCAGGGGGGGCAAAGTTATAAGCTGCCCAAAAAGTGCTCTTTCGATGAGTTGAGCAACTTAACCATAACTACAGGGCCGCTATTGCAAGCTCTGTAATATTTATATTATAGGGCAGCGGTTGTCACCCTATAGTTGAGGTGAGTAAGACTGCTAATAACTTTTGACTCGTGTAACAAATTTGGCCGTGATTCTGAAGTCAATTAGGGATGTGCAGGCCCTCTCTATATTGCACAGTTTGCTAAAGGTTTGTTTTAAAAAAAGTTACTAAGAAAACAAACAAAAAAAAGTTGCTAAACGTTCTAATAATTATCCCATAGACAAAAAAGGTCTATTTGTGCCAGACCGCACAGTTCAAACCGCTGGACGGAATTGGACCAGGTCTGAAACAACTTGGGCAACTTGGGCACAAAGCATTGACTTAAGGACTTTTTTTGGTTTGAGGCTGCTCCATCCAGTAGGTTTTTTAAAATATTTGGTGGAGAACGCGGTACCCCTTTTTCCCCAAAAAAGTGGTTATATATTTCCTTTGGTGCATTGCAGGTTCATGGTTTTCAGAAATGAAAAAGCTGCCATTTTTTTTTCTTGCCATTAGTCTACAGGTGGCAAGGGGGGGGGCCTTAGTGGCCCAGCCCCTTACTCGCTTTGAAGCTAAGCAGGGTCGGCACTGGTTATTGCAAGGATGGGAGACCTGGATGCCTACTTTAATATGGACTACACGTATCGACGGGTATAATAAAACCCTAGGGTATGTGTAGTTCATAGTGGTGACTCTAGAAATAAAGTGAAAACAAAATATAGATATGTTTTCACAGTGACGTCAGGGGTGAAAAATCACTTGCCATGCCAGTGACACGATAGGCATATGGGACTCCCATCCATACAGAAACCAGGACAAACCCTGCTTAGCTTTGAGGCTGGGGCAGGCACCCTCAGGGCATGTTGCCTAATAAATTAGCACAAGTTACAAGACCACTTAGAGCAACATGGCCTTAGGCGGCAGCCCCTTCCTCACTTTGAAGCTAAGCAGGGTCAGGTACGGATGTGATACAGCACACAATCATGGATGCTGGCTGTGTGTTTTCTTAGCTTTAAATATCTCATAACACAATAAGAAAACACATAACATCCACATTATTTTTTAAAACCATGCTACTGTCAGTCCTTGAAAGTATTCCACTCTAAAGCTCAAGCTGTCATGAGGCCCATATGAAAGGAGCTTCTATCTCTGGCTACATATATAATGGCCCAATATTGTTTAAAGATCTTTTATGTTCCCAGTGCTCTCTGAGACACCATTTTCTTGCCGTTTGCTAAATTGCATCCTGGTATTTGTAGTCTACCAGTCAAGATGTGGGGAGTAATGCCACACTTTTACACTTTTGCGTAACATAGTTCTATAAAGTTTTATATATTTGCATGACACTATGGAATGTGAAGAGGGGGAAAAGTGTAAGGGCAAGAAAGTCATGAGTATTTGTCCAGGATGTGGTAAGAGGGATTGCAATCCTGGACACTGGTGCAGTTATGCTTCCCTGATTGTGGCTGCTTTTCAGGGCACAAAACAGGACACATATGGGTGGACAGTGTAATTTTTTTTTCAGAGGGCGGAAACAACCACTTGGGTTTTTTTGAGGTTGGCAAGCTTGCTCAAGTATTTTTCTACCAAGATTTTACTCAGGCTGTCATGTTCCCAGTGCAGACGTTTACCCACAAGAACACAAACACTTTCATATCGAGATTTTGTTTTCTAGGGAATATTTCACTACAGATTACTGGGTTTAAAAGGTGAGCACCTTTTATAGTTTGCCAGCATATTTATTGGAACATTCCCTCTCTCAGATAATGTTTCAGGTGTTTATTACTTTTCTTTAAATTCCAGTGCTATTTTGTTTTGTGCACTTTTTTCTAAGGGAAAGGTCAATTGAACTAGATTTGTATATTTCACTTTAAGATATGTGTTCGCTTCTTGCAGCCAGTATTTTTTCCCTTTTCCGTGTTGCTTAAATGCAGTTAGCTGGGGTTGTGTGATGTATCACAACAGTCACCAAGATACCGGTCATAAAACAAGGGGCTTATAGCATGCTGCTTAACCAAAGAGTGTTTTCCTCAGCAAAAAAAATGTTATCTCACTGCGTATTGCATAAAGAAATTGTGAGTTCTCTGCCTCCTTTTATACATAACAATATCGCTGGAAAAACAGGTTAAAAATGAGTCTGTGATTGGTGAATGTCTTTGAGTGATGGGTTGCTATTGTTTTAAAATATAGAGTGGGCACGGAGAAAGGCTGTGCCCACTGGTAGTGTTCTAAAATGGACAATGAGCTCGGGCCAAGGCCATGGCTAGTAGTCTGGTAGGGGGGTAAAATGGACAGTGGGCACAGTCGAAGGCTGTGCCCACTGGCCATAGCCGAAGTCTATGGCTAGTAGTCTGGGAGAAATTTTAAAAATAAAGTGGGCATGGCCGAAGGCTTTTTGCTGGCGGTAAATCAGTGAACCCCAACCCGCAAACTTGTAGGTTGTCCTTCTGGGAAAATTGCCGGTTACTGAATCACCAGCAATTTTACAAGCAAGATTCCCTTACCGGCAAACTTGTAATGAGAACCTATTTCTACGCCTGTTGGTGCCTGACCTGATTAAAACATTCGACGTCTCGGCACTGGTAAAAGGGGGATAGCTAGAAAAGGAGAGCTCTGCCTACATCCACAATTGTGTTGCAGCTCGGCATCAGTAACCAATTTAAACAAGTAAAAATATCAAAACACATTGTATATCCCGTGCATTACAAATATGAAAATAGCAAGCACCACTACAAACTTAATATATTAACTATGGTTCCTCCTGCCTTATGATTAAAACGAGTAAAGATCTGTAACTTGAAGTTGCTTATGCCTTCTTTCAATTTCTAGTTTGGGACATTATCCTCATACTTTTCTATGTAGAAAGCTTTTTTGTTGCCACTTGTTGAAGGATAAGTAACTGTACAAACAGCGGTGGTCACATGAGGTAAAATGAAAAGGGGGCATAACACATCATTATCCCTGCCTAAATTGGAAGTTTGACAATCCAGCAAGCCCATGAAGTGCAGATACATTTGATTAAGATTGGAATCTGTGCTTAATGGTGCTGATTCTGTTCCCAGGACTCGGCAGGCTGCAAGAAGGAAAGCTATTAATATTTATGTCAGTTCTTTTAGGAGTATGTGATGTGGAGATGGTTGCTTGAGCATAATTGGTTTTCATTATAGGTACTGTGCTGAAGGGACAGTCAGACATGTCTCGTTTTATTTTCCTGTGTTGGGACATTTGAGTACTATCTGAGAAATCTGTGTGTGCTTGGATTAGTTTCTGATCATGCAAAATGTCCTTTTGCTTGGAAGTAATGTCTTTCCATATCACGTGAACAGCACCCCTGCCTCCCTTTCCCATTCTGGCATTTCTTACGCCTCTATGGCTATTGTTCATAAGGACCCACAAATGCATATGCACCCCTGCCAGCAAATGTCCTCATGCTCTCTGGCTTCTGCTGATAGTACACTGTTGTGCTCTGTCTACTTTACACATTGCGTTCATTGTTTACCTATTTCCGATATTTTGAAGGTGTCCTGTGATACTTCATGTTCAGAGAGGTTTGTACCAATCAATCAGATGTGTGACATTGGTGTTCCAAATTGAAAGCTCTTCATACTGGCAACCTCAAAGCCAAGATGAAGTTCAGAAAACGATGGTAATTGATTATTTTCAATTCAATATTATGTGTGATTGTGGGTACAATAATACAAGAAAACACAGTCAAGTACATGGGTAGTCCGAAATTGGGGTGCAAAGAGACCTGGGCGGAGGTATCAAGGAAGTAAGAATGTTGGAGAAATAAAATTACTTGGGGAAGTTGTAGTAGAAATCAGAATACAGGGGAACTGTCAAAGCTGACAGCGCTTTATCTCTGCATGAGTCATGGATGTGCATGAGTATGGACAGGCCAAAGCCACAGCCATGATAGGAGATGGTGCAGCACCCACAGCAATGATTGGGGAGGTAGCCCAGTGGGGTAGCAAAGTGAGGAAGCTGATTGGTTGATAAGTGCATGTCAAGCCATAACGCCATGCAAATGCTACATCAGGCTTTGTCCAGGGCCCAGGCACGGTCATGTCCTAGCCCAGTGTTGTGAATGGAGGCGGTCCACATTGCCTAAGAAAAGAAACAAGAGTCACTTGTGGACACTGGGTGCTGAATCAGGCTTTATTATCTGTAAAAGAAAGAGGTCCATTAAAAGCAGTAGTTGAGGCACATGGGTAGGCCGAACAGATTGTACTTGCCTAGAATGGTGCTTTACAGCCATGCCCTCCAAGGAGGAGGATGTACTCAGCGGAAGTCCATTATTAATATAACCAACTAAATATGGCATACTGACTTTTCATTATAAGGCTTGTTGTGTAAACCGTACGGAAAACCTGAGGTTTCTGTGTTCAGGGGCCATTTTTGTGGAATGAGAATAGTAGGCCAATTTATGTTCCCTTTTCTGCACAGCCATATGGAAATAAAACCTTGTTTTATTTTCATTTATTTTATGTGTTGTAGTTCACAAGGAACTTTTCACATAAACACTCCATAAAACACAGAATAAAACAGTATAAGCACAGAATGAAATCAAATGAAAAAAGAAGAAGAAAGAACATCTTAAAGCAACAATTTGCATACGACACAACCTTCACATACATCACGTTAAAAAAAAGACTATAGATTACAGTTAAATTCAGATTACACACATCATAAAAAACGTGTGTGCTAGTTCCTTAACGTCACCTGATATGATAAAAGGAATTCATGAACCAATTCAGACTGAGCATCTCCTTTAACTGGCAACTCAGAATCTAATCCTCATTTGGCAAACTATCCAGGGGTGGGAACATTTATTTTAAAAAGCGTAAAGCAGGCAATGACTATTTAAACGATTTGTCCATGAAGATATGTTGCCATAGCCAACCGGGTTGCACCACCTTATAGTCCTTCACAAGGTGCGAAAAGTGGCTTTGGCGTTTGGCACTTAAGTCAGGGCAGAAACCCATCAGAAGTTGTATGGTTTCTATCGAGGATTCCATTATTCAAAATCTACAACTCCTCAAATCACGTCGTACACTGTCTTGGGCTCCGAAGATTTCATTAGTGCGGAACAGATTCAAGCAGAGTAGTAAATATTGGGCCCACTAGTATTGCCCCGGGCATTTCCTCAAATAATACGGTAATGTGTTGCATGATCTCACATCCAGTAAAATACCTGTGAAGAGATGGTACTTCCAAACACAGTAAATCTTAAAGGAGAGTTCCGGGACTTTTTTTTTATTGTCCCTACGGGTCGGCCATGTGTTTGTAAGCATAAATCGGTAGATCGTAGGAAACTTTCCTATGGACCTTACCCGACTTTTCGCCCCTTATCGCACTCGAAATCAGCCTCCATTTTGTGATAATCCTATCATTCCGCCGCATCGACCTGGCTCACCTGCCTTTGCGGCACTAAATCAAATCCCCCGCCCCTGAAACAGACTTTATCAAAACATTCATATTCCCCGCCTCTATCCGTGACGTGACTGAGCTGCGTAGGCAAACGCGCCCAGGCGTCTTCTACGCGACTCCACACAGACCCCGGAAATCAACACAGATCAGCTCACAATACAGCGCGCCACAATTCGGAATATGAAACTGTACTTTGAAATCAAACCGCAAGATTGTACATTTGGCAAAGTACGTTTATTGGACATCAAATGTTTAGAGAATATTCATCGATTTGCATTTTTATTTGCTCACGTTCCAAAAAGTTCGTATTGAGGAACGCGATGGTCCTTTGCTGTACACAGGGTCTTAGAGCATCTCACAATACAGCGCCACAATTCGGAATGTGAAACCGTGGTTTAAAAGCAAACGGCAAGATTGTACATTTGGCAAAGTACGTTTATTGGACATCAAATGTTTAGAGAATATTCAGCGATTTGCATTTTTCTTTGCTCTCGATCCAAATTAGTTCGTCTTGAGGGAAGCGATGTTCGTGTGCAGTACACAGGGTGTTGGTTTACGATAAAAATAAGCTCTTCGGTCGCACTGATAATCGCATGGCTGTTCCAACAACGAGGCACTAGGCCACCACAACGGTAGGTATGTTGCATCTAACCGTTAGTACCGCATAAGGGCATACTTGTACTTGGCGATCGTCCCATAAAATGGTCAGGGTGGTAACGTTGTTCACGCGGAGAAGCAACTGGCGGCTGTAGAAGCCGTCCGCCGGTGTCTGGTACTCGTGACACAGACAGTAGTGAATGATGTACCTAAAAACATAAAAAATAAAATTAGTCTCACCATCAGATCCTTATTAAAATTATTCATTTCATAGCGAGGACAGCGCTACTGGGTGTACACAAGTGTTTAAAGGCGTGGCGAGGCATGGAGGGGGGGGGGAGTGGAGTACAAGGTAAGTAGCATAAAATAATAAATAAATAGGGCCAGCTGGTGGCAAGTGCAAGGTAAGTGCAGAACAAGTGCTGGGAAGGGGGGGCTGTAGGATACTGAGACAGTCCCCCAGTGCAGGGGTTGACAGGGAGGCAGTGCAGGTGGAGAGTGGAAGGGCCCAGGACTGAGGTCGCAGACAGTGGACCAGTTGTAGCAGGGGAGAGGGAGAGAGAAAGCAGAAGCAAAGAGGAAGGTTTTGAGGTGCTTCAGTAAAAGCAGATGTTTCTCCTCAAGATAGTGCGCGGTAGAAAACAATATGCCACATAGAACGAACAAGTACAACTGAACCCGTCTTTAAAGCCACTGTATAGTAATGAAATTGCGGTATAAACTCATCAAAAGTTACTTACATTATATTTGCATTTTCCATTGTGTCTCTGTGTAGGGCAGACCCGAAACACCACTCCTTCTTTGCCGACGTTACTTCTTCTAATGAACGTGGCTCATCGTTTCGTTTCTGAAATTTTATTCATTATCTTTTCTTAGTCTTTCAGGATGGTCCCGGCCTGTCAAGGTCAAATCACAATAGAACCTTATATTGGGTCGTGGGCCGTTCCGCCACCCGAGCAAAACATCAAAGCAGCTGACCTTCACTTTGAGCGAGCACACATTTCTAGTTAGCTGCAGTTAGTTTTAGGGACATCTTGTCTGCGTGCCTTTTTTTTTATTGTCCCTATGGGTCGGCCATGTTTTTGCAATACGGAAACATTCTATAATTTTTGTAAAAATGATTTATATTACTGTTTGGTTTAATTGCAATGGGCCTGCAACATGAGGAGACTCGAGAGAACAGACAATCAAATTACAATCATTTAAACCGTGATGTGTATTTCTCAATGAGCTCTGCTTTAGGTGGACATGGAACAGAGGCAATGTTGGGTGGCAATGCAGTTGTCCCCTGCATAGGTTCGTTCACCACTCCATGTATGTGCCTATCGAGGACATCTACGATAAGTCTCTCAATAAACTCATATTGCATATCCTCAAACACTGGTTTGATCACCCATTGTTTACTTCTTTTAGTGAAGGCCTTATTGTAGCGAAGCGTCCCTAAAGTTCCGGTCGTCCTACTTTGTTGACGGCCAACATTATGGTTATGTGCCAAGACCGCTAGAAGAGTCCGATTTTTCATGCCTTCCATGCCAAAATGCAATCTTTTGGGCCTGTACTTTAGGCACATATTGTGGAACACCTCCAAATCTCCTGTGTGGCAGAATTCCGTGAGTCCCCTCAAATCTCTTGTTATAGTTTTATCAAATACAATCTTTTCAATGGCCTTGTGAGTGGGTGATGAAGGAATCAACCACTTCTTCTTCCGTGCCTCCTCTGTGGACAAATGGCCATGTTCACATTTGTGGAAATGCTCATTTGTCGACCATCGATGTACGTTGCTACAGTGCAACATTACTGACCGCCATTTTTCCAGTAGAATTTCCAACGACCCTTCACATGTTTTTGAGCTCCACCAAAGATGGTTGCTGATTGACTTGGACCACTGTGAAATACCTTGCATATCTTTTTTTTTTCCTGCAGCCGACAATTTTTTATTGATTGTTTTTGCAAGATGCCATACGTCAAATTGGTGATTTATATTTTTGTACTCTTCTCTCATTGTCTTGGCAATTGAAACGTGTCTGTCCGTGGCTATCAGGTCGATCACCATTCCCCGCGATTGTAGTTCTTGCAATGATGCTACAAAGCCAACTTTCTCCATGGCCACTGAGGATGTACTTTGTGACACCTGCACGACCACCGAACTCACAATTTTCTTACTTTCCATGTCCTGAAAGTGGTAGGTGCAGTACTTGGCTGAAAATCCTGGGCTGTCGCACTGTCCATCACCGGCTAGCCTGAAGCGTTTGCCCGCGAATGTACTTTCCATTGACATTTTTTCCATTCTCCAAGCTTCGCTGATGGCTGGAAATAGATAATCGGTTTGGTATTTGTAGAACTGACTTTTCGCAATGAAATGGATTCCCACAAACTGAAAGAAATACTGTAACTTTTTAAAACTTGAACCACTAAAAAGTGCGGCCGCTGCACAAAGTAGATTGCCTGCTGGCAGTTGCCCCAGCATGGGTTGTGCAGACCATGCGAACGGATGATATTGTGTACAGGTGGCATGTATTTTAAGGTTAGTGCCTCGAATTGCACGAGTCACATTAATCAATGGCTCCCCACATACTTCCCCACCAACCGAATGCCCACATTTCATCATCATAATAATATCCATCAAACAGCTATCGAATACAATGAATTTGGCCTCTTTCCTTATACTGTCACTCTGCATCCCAGCTGGTTCGGCCTGTAACGTTGAGGACATGTCACTCGCATGAAAGGTACAATCTCTGATATCGTCTTCCGCTATGCTGAGTGATATTGATGGTGTTTCATTGTCGTCCACGTCATTCTCTTCCATTGCAACATCTGTTCCTTGTCCGGAGATGGGAGAAAAAAACAATGTCTTCAACTTTCGCGCGCTCTTATTTTTTGCGGGTGTGGATTCTGTGAATTGATCTCCGACTGCATCCAAACTACCAGGAGGACATTCACTATCAATGGCTGGTGGTGGTATAGCTCCGTTGTCAATCACTTCATATTCTTCCCATTGGCACGATGCATCTCCAGTCTCAAGTCCCTGCCAAAAGGTTTGACAAGCAACATCTCTCGTTCGCTTCACTGTCTGTGTAGATCTAGTTCTTACACCCACTCGCAACTAGAGGACAGATTAGAAAAGGGATGTTCAGTTTAAACACAACTTACAGTATTGAACTATTGACAGTGAAAGACAACATAATATAGTGAACAGGACACTAACCTTCTTTTGCTTTCTTTTCTTTGAAACTTTCTTGCCTCGAACTTCAACATCTGGACGCTGTTGCTCCGACTCGTGTGTGCATGTCTCCACTTCCTCTCGCGCTGCAACGACTATATTTTCATGATAAGCACATCCATCACTCACTGAGGCTCCATCGACTCCCTGAAACATAGAACTTTCATTGGTATGTATAATAATATTGAAAACACAAAATGTACTTGGGGACCAATACCCATACGTACATCTCAATAGCAAAACACGAATGAACGCATTGTGTAGAACATTCAAACGACAATAGTTCACGCATTGTTGATCTAGTTAGATTGAACTGTCAAGATCCATACCTCGGGCTCCGCATAGACTTCCATTGATGATATTATTGAAGATGACGCTTCAGCAACTCCCTGAAACACAGTAATTGCATTAGTATGCTTTTCTATTTTGTTAAAAAGAACATAAACTTTGAGCAGGCGTCAACGGCTCATCTAAATAGACCTGCACAAATGATCAGTTGTCTAAAATAAATAATGGATATGTAAATATGATTCGATTTGCTCGATCGTTGGAAGTGTCACCACCCAGAGATCTGCATCAACTACTAGGGGTGATGTTCTTGTAGAAGAAGCTCCGTCATCTCCCTGAAACATAGTACTTGCGTTAATAAAGAAGGAAGTATAGCGGATGTAATCACGTCATATGATTTCGCTTGATCGAACTGTCAGTATCCATACCTCGAAATGCATAAGAACATCAAGGGACGATGTAACTGCGGTGCACACTTCTGCAAGCTGTTGCGCCGACCCGTAACTGCATGCTCCCCCTTCTACTTGGACTAATGCTCCATCGACTCCCTGAAACATAGGACTTTCATTAGTAATGAACACAATATTGAAAAAAGAAGACAAATAGGAGGGCGACGACAGAAGGACATATCAATGGCTAAAAACGAAAGAAACATTGTGTGTAACAATCACGCTACAAGAATGCAAGATCTGATGATCTCCATCGATGGAACTGTCCGGAAACGTACCTCGAGCATCTGAGTGACATCTACGGTTGTCGTCAATGCGTTGGACTCCTCAGCATCTCCCTGAAAGACAGTACTTGCATTATTTTGGATAACAATAATTATAACTGAAAACAAAGACTAGAGGACGAGTACAAGGGTGTACCATTAGGTAAAATAATTACACGATCAATTAAAACTATTGATTTACATGCCTAAAACAAGTCAGTGTCAGAATAGCTAAGTAAGATTACCCGATAGGCGCTTGAAGTGGCTGATGACTGCAATAACGACACGGATGGAGAATCTTCCGCCTTCATATTGAGTGGATACATAAATGGGGAAATTATTGTTAGCTAATGCTACACACTACCGCAAGGCCGAGAGATAAATACGTAAACTTGACTCACCAGTGGAGGGATGTGGACGAATAGAGTGGGAATAGCGGTTGAGAGCAATTTTCGCCTCGCTCGCGGTGTTTTCTTCTTTATGAGCAATGATGTGGAGTACATGTCTGGGCTAAAGTGCCTGCTGCAGATGCGGTATCGATCACCCCTCTTGTCCGCAAAGACTTCTAGGACTCTACTTTCTAGCTCAGAGGCTGGATATCCGCAATATCGGACCCATTCTCTTATCTGATCTATTGTCTTAGGGAAAACATGCATTATAGTACCTTCAGATTTGTTATGGGTCTTCGAAGGGCAACCGCCAATGGAACAGGCAGGCATTATGGAAAGTTCTGAAAAGTAAAGATCAACAATTCTCTATGAATACCAATGTGTTAAAACAGTAAATGACACATAAAAGGTTCAATGCAAGGTCCGTTTTGGTTCTTGGAACTATACACGTTATTCACATGCGGATAAGTATTTCAATAACTTTCAAAAAATAGAAAAAGTAATTTGACTAAACTCAGAACATGTGACTAGTTCCTTGCATGTACTGTCGTGAACGAAAAGAAAACATGGATGCAATTTGATGACTACTAGCAAATAGATATAAATTAAAAAATTGGACGCAAAATGATTATGGTACATGGACTTACCTTGACGAACAAACAGTTAGATGCAGGGATCAGAGTAGTTTCTTGTCGTAGAACAGGGAGCAGTTCACAGGTTGCAAACTGACGAGTTTGCTCAAAGTGGTCACGGAAGTTCACAGAGACGAAGAGCAGATAACCAGCACCTTCACGGGTTGACTAGCAAAGCGCAAAGAAGTTCTCATTAGAAATATGAAGTGGGTTATAAAGAATTCGAACCAGGGGTGTGTTTGTGAATGAATGACGTGTATATGTCGTGGCATTATGTGGATTGCAGGGGGCCGTCCAGCGTGAGGGGGATGCTTGGCAGGAGACACGGGGTCTGGAGGTAGACATGGGAACAACAAACCCATGCTCTATAGACCACTTTGAAGTGTACATGGTCTTTGGCACCTCTTGGCCTTTATCGCTCCCTGACAGCTCCACTTGCCAGCAGCTCAAGTACCCCGGTGCGAACTGCCTTTGATAGGGCGGGGGGTGGATCGGGGCGGTGGTCGTGCAGACAAGACACAGGAAGACTCGTGAATGGAGACACACTTATGTGGATTGCAGGGGGCCGTCCAGCGTGAGGGGGATGCTTGGCAGGAGACACGGGGTCTGGAGGTAGACATGGGAACAACAAACCCATGCTCTATAGACCACTTTGAAGTGTACATGGTCTTTGGCACCTCTTGGCCTTTATCGCTCCCTGACAGCTCCACTTGCCAGCAGCTCAAGTACCCCGGTGCGAACTGCCTTTGATAAGGCGGGGGGTGGATCGGGGCGGTGGTCGTGCAGACAAGACCCGTTTGCCGCAGGGCCTCACCAAGGAGAGGCCATCTAACTGAATGTAAGAGGATGGCTGCAGGATCTACTACATGGAAGGCAGGGGGGTGAGTTTATAAATACCTCACCCTCCCAGGAGAATATACACTAGATTCATTTAAAAAATCAAAACAACCATTGTTAAAATATATGTTGGGCTTTATTTTAGATTTTAATTAAACATAAATAATAAACATTACACATTGTAAAGTTGAGGTTGCAGCACATCGAGGGAAAATCCGCGGTATTGTCCACTGTCACTGGGGAAATGTTGTCTAATGGCAAGTACCGCACAGGCAGGTATTACTCTCCGAACGCGGTGTCCGAGCCTCCCGTGAAGCCACCAAGTGAAGCAACGATAGGCCACCAGCCTGTACCACCTGTGAAAAAAAAAGATGCAAACTGTATTAAACTGACCAAACTTTCTTATCAATGTCGATTCAGGTAACACATGTCATTTTCCTTAGAAAAAAATTATATCTAGAAAATGCACTATATGGAACCAATTTACATGCGTTCCAATGATATGTAAATGTAATTTTATATGTGGGAGACGACCATGAAATAGTGGTGGCATCACTGACATCACAAACAGAGTATACTTACTCGTTACTCGGATTACGCGGACGAACAGTGCCACGAAGTTCGTGCATAAGCACCATCATCATCCTCAACACTGTCCGTGAGAGGCAGGCTTCCCTGAACTCTGGCAGCTCGGTGATGCATTGCGGACTTTGCTCGCCTTCCTGCTGACTTTGCTCGCTTTCCGAAATGTAGGCCAAGCACCCGGAATTTTCACGGCAGCAGCAGTTCTCCTCCTCAGTTGGCATTAGCTCGCACCGATTGCACGTGCACCAGGTGGAGACGCCGTCCATGCGACATGGTCCAGGCTCTTCATCCGTTGACTGGTCCTCCCAACTGCCGTCCGAATCCCCATCGTTTTCGCGTGCTTGCCTTTCCAGTAGTTCTTCCTCGGTGTACTCGGGCTCGTACATATACGGCATTATTGTGGCCATTGTGCGGTAAAGATAGTAAAATAATTTATAGCGGTGGTACTGGTATCTGTTCACACGGGCTACAAGCGGCGAAGGTAGCTGACCAGAGCACTGAAACGAGTCACAGAATACTCAAAGTAACACAGAGAGAGGAATGGAATCGAAAATCTGCTGCTGTATGTTGTGAAACGGTCTGTTTATACTTATTGGGGAAAGAGGCGTCCTGCCATTTCCATGGCAACACGTCAATAGCTGAGGCGCAGCGATTGTTGACACGAGACGTGCTTGAAATGGGCAGTACGCGTCTGCTGATGTCAGGCTCAGGGGCGGGGGATTTGATTTAGTGCCGCAAAGGCAGGTGAGCCAGGTCGATGCGGCGGAATGATAGGATTATCACAAAATGGAGGCTGATTTCGAGTGCGATAAGGGGCGAAAAGTCGGGTAAGGTCCATAGGAAAGTTTCCTACGATCTACCGATTTATGCTTACAAACACATGGCCGACCCGTAGGGACAATAAAAAAAAAGTCCCGGAACTCTCCTTTAAGGATCCAGTCGCTCTCCCAAACTCTCTTTTTCACTTTAGATGGATTCGCTAATAAATACTCCACCGAGGAATCCATGGCACTTAATATTTCTAAACATTGACAGTGCTATTCGGCGAGAGCGGCCAGAGAGTTTCTTTTTAACCCACACTTTAAGAGGGCCCAACTTGACCCTGCTTCCGCCAGGTTTATTTTTCGTAGGAAGTTTATATTTTTCCATTTGAACGAAGCTTTCAAAAAGACTAGGCCCAATTTGTACCTTATTGCCGGGACTGGCACGTTAATAGGTAACATTATGATTTTTCTCCAGAACGCTTCTTCAAGCTTAGCCCATTGGCCTGCCATGGAGAAAGGTGTCGTTTCCACCCTATAAATCACCAGAGGGACCACCTTTTTACAGTAGTACTCCCTTACATGAATTATCGAGAAGTGCCCAAATTTCTTGTTCAGGACAACAGCCTCTGCGGCCAGGACAGTAATCTTATGTTTCTTTATTACTAGGTGCTGTGCTCTGTTTTCTTTCAGGAAGATTGAGAAACCCAAATAAACAAAGTAGTCCACTTTTTCTAGAGGTTTTTCACTAAAGGACCACTTAAAATGTCCTCCTGTTTTCCTGACCCCCTTTGCATTAACAGGATGTTTGATTTTGGGACACTGATTATTGAGTTGTTCTTTGTTGAGTACACATCCAAAGACTTCAGCTGACGCTGCAACCCAATAGGCGTGTGATCCATTAGGATCAGGTCGTCAGCGTATACCAAGTAATTGATTCTAGTAGTGTCTAATTTTGATGGTAATTTGTGTATATCAATGAAAGCTTCACCCAGATCGGACAGGAAAAGTATAAATAGAATCAGGGCCACTAGACATCCTTATTTGAGACCTCTCGCCAGACTAATCGGGGATGATAGTCTGCCCTCTCTATCCAGCCGCACCCGCATGGATGTTACTGTGTGAAATGCAATCAGGATCTCAAGCAACGCAGGAGGACAACCCCACTTCTCCAATTTGGCCCAAAGCTTTTTCCTCGGGATGGTGTCAAAAGACATAGAGAAGTCCATGAAGGCGACATAGAACGGTGTATTGTTATTCATTTCCCCCTTCTTTAATAACTCAAACACAAAGCCATTCATCTCTGTGCCAACTCCTTGACAAAACCCTTTCTGGAAGACATCCATCATTCCATTCTGTTTTGCCCAATTTCGAAGCTCTCCTAGAACAAGACCCATGAAGATATTAGGAGGGTGATCCAGAAGGGAGATCGGTCTGTAGTTAGACATAGATAGACGCAACCGTATTGGAACTACTGTAGCAGTTAGACTCTGGGAGATCTTCTCCCTGAGTATTGTCCTGAACATAACATCTAGGACTCCAACCCAGACTTCTGGGTTATTTTTAAGCACACACATTGCCAGGCCGTCTGGTCCGGGCGCCATATACTTTTTAATCCTGGAGATAAGATAAAACAGATCTTCCATGTCTCAGAACAGCTTGCAGTCTGTTTTGTTTATCGTGTCCTCAAGCCAATCCTGGTTAATGTCCCCCTCAGATTTTACAACTTTGTGAAATGGGCCTTCCAAGTTATTTCGGAGATCAGATTTATTTGGAAACCTGTTTCAGCCTTCTCATTATCTTTAATTAGGTTCCAGAAAACATGCATGTTTTTGTTAGTCATGGCCTCTAAAACATTGTTTCTACCTTTGTTGCCTGTTTTCTCATTGGAACATTTTGTCATGAGATACTGTGTAGTAGGCAGTCTGAGCCCCTCCACTCCAACTAACTCATTAATGCTTAAGGGACTCACTTTGGTGGGAAAGGGTGAATGCCTTAGACTAGAGAAATACTCTCATAAAATGTACCTACTGTACATTATATAATACAGTACAGCCCTATCCTTTTCGATAAAGTTTTAACTTCTATAGCCCAATTAACTCTATATCCACAGACCTTTATGTTTACCACAATTACTCTGATGGTGGATAGGAAGAAAGAGCACGTTTTAGGTGACATAACTTTTGTGCCATTTGACAAATCCACACACTACTTGCCAAAAAAATAAACCCTTGACTCTAAATTTGATTGGAAAGTTTGATGCAGATTTAGCAAGGAGTGGCATGGTTAAGGGTGTGAAAACTCCCTTAAACACCCTTAAAAAGTTTGTGAAAACTCAATTGACTTGCATTGAAAACAATTTGTGTTGCACCTACAGTCTGATACACTGGTCCCGAAAACCTGCTTTAGAAAATTTGGAGTTAATCCATCCAGCGATCACTTTAAAAATGAACAAAAATTAGATAACACATTTCAAGATATCTTGGTTCAGTCCGCAGATTTGTTATACCTTCAGACAGCAGACATAACTTATTTTGAAAAAGGGCAAATTAGGCTGTTTAATGTGGCAAAGAACTTCAACTTACAAGAGGTTATCAGAAAGGGTGGGGGGAATGCTTCTTCACAAGGAAACCAATGTGCAAAATGATGTTTGTGTCCACAGACATTTTTGTGTAAAAAAAAGATAACATACTCCTCTGCCAGGTCCTGTGGCAACTTTACCCTGGCTCTTACAAGGTGATGTGCTTCCCCAATCAAGCAGTTCTTAAAGAGTTTAAAGAAAGTTTTCAGAGAGGAGATTGTCGGAAACGACCATACGTGTCTGGCCTTTGTGCGGCTTGACAATCATATGTGTGAAACGTCATGAGATTCTTTCCTCTGGCCATGTGAGCGGCAGGCGGTAGGCTGTGGGTAGTAGACAGTAGAAGCAGGCGGCAACTCATGAAGCTATGGAATTTGAAAGCGGAAACTGAAAGTTTATCCCGTTTGCCATCCAGTAAAGTCTGCCCTGTTCCCCTCTGTGACTGCATGTGGGGTGGGGGCTGACTTGCCGTGACTGGCCCATGGTCTCTGGTGGTCCTAGGGTGTTGGGGGGGTGAGGTGAAGTCCTGCAAGGCCATCAGCAACCAAGGAAGGGCCAGTCTTGTAAGGCAGTGGACATGAGCATGAAGTTTAGTGAGTTTAGTGCTCATGAATCATGTTTCACATGTCTTACATGGTTGACTTGAGTTCTATTATTCTGTATTATATGTACTTTTGGCCTTTTTTTGGGGGTGGGCATTTCTCTCATTACCTCCTGGCACACGGTGATTGTGGGGTTCTGTGAGTAAGAAACCTTTGAGCTGTGTGTGCTGTATTGAATATTTGCTGATTACAAGGGCACGAAGTGCAATGAGGAAAGTGCTCTCCAACTGACCCAAGCACAACAAACACACTGCTCAAATCGTCACTCCAATGCCACACAGGGAACACATGGTGACTCTGCTTGAACACAAAAATGAATCACCCCCAGCAAGCACCCCTATACTCTCCCCTGCGCCGCAGACCTTTGTATGAAAATTCCTTGCTCCTCATTAAAAGACAATGCTTAGGCCTCAAAAGGCTCCAGCACCTATCTACCCGCACTGCAGTAAATTACTTGTATCCACATGGCTGTGCGGAGCCACTCTCCTACATGCTACGCCACAGAAGCACACCAACCTCCACCCTTATCAATAATAACCCATGAGGAACGTCAAGAGCACCTTTACAAGAGGTACCTGCAACCTAACCAACTTGTCTAACGGTCCAATATCCCTCTCACCAATGGATGTAGTTAACTGTGCCAAGGTCGCCATTATCATACTAAGAAGCCAGCCTATCCCCCTTCTAAGCCTCAGGAAAAGCCTACCACAGATCCCAATATGCATTCCCTGCCTGCATCCCCACGGGGGCACTCCTGTCCTGAGTATACTGAGAATAACAACACAGAGATAACCTGCCCTGCTACTAACACCTTGGTTGTTTCCTGTATCCTCACCATCATCAGGGTTCCCACAGAGCAGCTACCCCATACAGGCAGGACAAGCCCCCATTCCAATCTCATTGATTGACCTTGTGTGCACACAATTCAAATGTGCCTAAGTGAATGCTAGCTCTCTAGCAGCTCATGCACTAGAAATTGAACGCCCCTCCCTGGCCTTCACCATTCCACCTGACTACAATATCCTATGTAAAGACATGATGGATGCCAGAGGCGGTGGTATTGCCCTCATAGCAAAAAATGACCTGTTGCTCAAAGAAATGGCCTCCCCCTCGCCATCTACCTGCAAACTCCTGATCACCAAGCATAACATCTCACACACCTCCACTATGACCATTCACCTGGTCAACTGGGCCTCTGGCCCCATCCTTTCATTTGAAGAGAATATCCTCCATCACCTTTCCAATTCCAAACCCTCTTCCAAAACACTACTCCTGGGTGACCTTAACCTTGGCCTAAAT
The DNA here is from genome assembly GCF_040938575.1 of Ambystoma mexicanum. Classification (NCBI taxonomy): domain Eukaryota; kingdom Metazoa; phylum Chordata; class Amphibia; order Caudata; family Ambystomatidae; genus Ambystoma; species Ambystoma mexicanum. Next base: position 627,975,821 of record NC_090933.1, on the reverse strand, counting down.
GACCCAGATGACCCTGGTGCACTATCCCTTGCCAACTCACTGACTGACTAGGGTTTGATTCAGCGCATTCTCATCCCCTCACACTCCAAAGCATCATATCTTTCACTGTACCTAACGCAAATCCCCTACCTTCAGCCCTCACTCGCCAGCCCCTATAGCAAATCGCAGCTCCAAAAACATCTAAAAGGCATACATCTTGCCTTTGCTAGAGAAACTGGTCCACACACCTGTGGGGACCTCTGAACCTGCCACCCTTGTGCATACACCATTCGCAACTGCGCCATCAACACTGTAGCACCACTCACCCAAAGAAAAGCCAAAGCAACTCTGCACCTCAATGTGTGGTTTACTCCGGAACTTAAAACCCTTCACCTTCTGAATCACCAGGTGGAAGTTAAGTGGATTTATCTCCCCTCAGATGAGAACAAAGCCAGCTTCACCCTGACAGCCAGCACCTTTAAAAAAAACTTTCATTCTAGGAAAAAAAAATGCCCACAATAGTAGGATTGAGAAAACCAAATCCAGCACTAGGGAACTCTTCGCTATCATGCGTGAGCTTGACTCCCCGGTGCCAACACCTTGCAATTACACCCAGGACAGTACCTGCTGTTGTAATATTCAAAACACCCTTTTCCACAAAATTGTCACTCACCAAAAGAAAAACACTGATAAAAAAATGCCCTGGGGACTCTTGCACCTGACTCCCCAGGATAACAAGCCAGCCTGCTTGACATTCCCCCCTTCAGTTTTAAACCTATCTCCATCTTGGAGGACAACCCAAATTGTCAAGAACCTCAAACCATCTCGTTGCCAGGGAGACATCTGCCCTGCTGTTGTTATCAAAGAATGGACAGAAGAGCTTGCTCCCTTCCTCAAAATCTTGATCAATTTCTCGTTTACTGCATGCTCGTTACCAGCCAGCCTCAAGACGCCTGAGTCCTCCACTTGAAAAAACACTTTCTGGAAGCATACAATCTTTTGGGCCTTTGCCAATCTGGTTTCCGCCCAGTACCAAATCAGCCCTTCTGGGTCTAAAGATTCAAGTTGATGACATCAAAGATGCTGGCAAGACAGCCCTCCTCTTGCTTATCAATCTATCCGCAGCATTTGACCTGGTGGATCACCAAATTGTGTGTCCACATTTTGCCACAAGAGCACACTTCTCTCCTGAGCCATTGGTTGAATTTCCTCCTTCCTTTCTGAGCGAACAATGAGTGTGTTCATCCAGCGCTAGCGCTCTGCTCGCCCCCATACTATGCAGTATCCCTCAAGGCTCATGCGGTTCCTCAACATTTTACAATATGTTAGATAAGCCTTTATTCCACCTGCTTGATGACAAAGGAATTATATACAAAAACTATGCGGATGACACACAGATCCTGCTCGCCCTCTCAACTACAACACAGACTCCGACAACCTTCTCTCCATCTACCAAACTATCCAGATGTGGATGGCATCCCACCATCTCTGTCTTAACAGTGAAAAAACAGAATTCCTCCTGGTCGGATTACACACCACAGTTAAGAAACTATGCCTAGCCTACAAATCTTTTACCAGCGAGGATTACTGCATTCAAGTCTCGAGCAGCGTTAAGACACTTGACGTCTACTTGGAGGCCACCCTCACGCTCTCAAGACAATTTAACGCAATCATTTCCTCTGCAGCACACACCTCTAAACAAATCATCTGTAGACAATTCCTGACCAAGACAAAATGTCTCACCATCGCCAGAACGTTGATTGGTTCGAGGCTAGATTACTGGAACACCCTCTTTGTGGGGACATGCCCTCATAACATCAAAAATCTACAAATTATTCAGAATGACGCCTTTCAAGCAGCACTTAACATTTTCAAGCATGAACATATCTTGTCAGTTAGAAGGAATAAACACTGGCTTCCAATCAAGGGAGGCATTATCTTCAAGTCACTAGTCATCACATGCAAGTGTCTGTCCAACTCAGCTCTGTATTACCTTTCGCTAAAATGTTCTAAATCACAATCGTCTAGACCGTCCCGCTTAGCATATACCGACTTTCTGAGTATCCTGAGAGGCAGATGAAATAGAGTTGGAGGATCTAGCTTCCTGGTCTCTGCTGCTAAGACTTGGAACACTCTCCTGCCCCACCTCAGATCTGAACACTCATACGGGACCTTCAGAAAACACAATTTAAGACATTGCTATTCACCATTTAAAAGGAACTGCATGCAGGTTAATAATCTGTTGTGTCTTGACACTGCCTTTTGTTTAAAAAGCTCTCTTGTTCGACACATCTATCTTAATTCTATAATCTAGTGCCTTGATGCCTCCGGATATAACACGCTTAACAAATCCAGATAAAATAAATAAAATAAGATAAATAAAAGCTGAGTGTGGCTGAGTTCTGCTTCCTGTCGCCTGCAGGTTGAGGGTTCCCCTCTAGTAACAGTGTAAGCGAATAAACCTGCCAATAGCACTTGTTCAGCTAGTTTCCCAAAGGATGTGGTGAACGGCGACCTGATAATACAGATTGAAGTGGGTGTGTTCAACTAAGCTATGATGCAAGCTGTGAAAAAAGCATACAACTTGCTGAGTACTATGAGGCCTGCTCACTCAGGCTTCTCGGGGGGAGACGACTAATCTAGAGCCTGATGAGTTAGCATGTATGAGTGCCTTGCCCAGTGCTGGTGTCGGGCAAGTGAAGATTATGGAATATTTCCAGCAAACAAACAACAGCAACTGTAACAACCACTCTCATGCTAATAAATCCAGGAGAAACTAGTCTCTGCACGTGCTGATCGACAACAATTTGCTCTTAAAGTTGTTATTCGCTTGAGAATGAAGCAAATCAGTTAAGGTCTCAGTTAAATTCAGTCAACTTGGAGGTGAACTCAAACATGGTCCGTGTAGAGGAGGAGTTGAATAAATTGAGCGCAACCCCTGACTTGTTTGGAGCAGAAAACAATGAGGAATGCTCCAAATGGGTAGATTCAGAGAGTTAAGTAATTCATCAGGAGACAGTGAACTTTGGATCACAAATACTGTTGAAACTAACCTTGAGTATTCAAGAGGAGGTCTTACGACATTCTAGTATACTGGCCAACCTGGATAAATATGCTGGAGCCCGTAGTAAGGGGTGTGGTATATTGGACAACATAATTGATACTAATGTGAACGATGCCATAATCCCAGCTATAAGGGAAGAACATGCTATGAATTATGTGGAGGTGGAAGGTCCTGTTGACAATAGTGATGGTCTAGATGGCCATGGTTCCTTCTTAACAAGGAAAGAGAGACAGAGATGTAAATTCAATTTCAAAGCTAAATATCCTGTGGGTAATATTGAATGTAGGGGAGAGACTGTAGTAGCCACAGAGGAGGAGTTTGATGCTGCCCCAGAGAATAGAAATCCAAAGGCACAATCAAAAAAGTCATTAAAAAAGCCAGTAGAAAAGCTAAAAGGGAGGCAATGAGTCAGGTAACCCTAACGAGCTGGCTCATTAAAGAGACCCTGATGGTAACCGATGACAGTCAAATGTCACCCATGGTGTCATCATTTGGGTCGATTGAGAATAAAGATTATGGAGCTGGACTCTTCAAGGAGATTTGACGTGGGGGAATCCCCACCCTCGAAGCCCCACATGAACATTTACACAGTTCCCCTATTAGAAAAAAGGTGAGATTTGACAAGGGGGAAAAACGAGCTACATGGCTACTGATTTTACAATTAGCTGTCTCTTTCCAGAAGGACAGAACACTAACCCTCTGAATCAATCAAGGCTGCTGCAGATGCTGGTGTGTATACCAGCCTTGAGTGTTTGGGACAGTAGGGACTTTCTCTATGTCGAACTGGAATTGGGGAGTTACACCAAAACGAGGGTGCATTGTGGTACCAATGAGATGGTAAGAATAGTCAAAGATCACACTCCTGCATTAATCAAATTAGGATATGATAGAGATCATTATGGAGTATCGCCAGAGATGCCGGTTGCCCCTAATAATCTTGACTCTACAATTTGAATGCTAGCACAAATGGTGATGTCTCAACTGCAACATCAAGAGGTTAAGGATGCGGAAGAGGAGTTGACCTCATGGGCATAAATGTCATCTTTCTTACCGACTTTGCCAGGAATAAGGCAATGCATTTTGTAAATCATCTCATGGAGCACAAGTGGCCAATCTCACCCGCTAAGAGAAAACTGAGTATCCAGTAATTTGATAAGGACAGCAGATGTTATTATGTTGTAGAAAACATGGTTGACCTCAAATATTGAGTTGGATGGTTTTATGCATTATTCTAAAATGGTGAGGAAAGTTGAGAAAGTGTGTCCTTTCCGGGGTTTGGTCACTGCATGTTGTAACAGGTATGCCATTAACTCCAGAGACAATCTACTTTGTATAAACGTGTATGATCCACTGGGGTTGGGCGTTTGACTGAACTGATTCAGCTGTACATTTATCAAGTAATTGCAGAGTGGGTGGCTCACCACATGAAGGAATGTGTTCTGCTGGGTGGGGACCTAAATGCTTGTTGTATGGGATCCCAAGAATCATATGGGATTGAGCATGGGTTTCAGGGGGAACATTCAGGAGGTATTCTCCAGCCGATGTGCTTGCATAGTGATAAGGTGGTGACCAGGCACAATATTGGGGGTGGTTCCCTTTGTGGACAAGGTGGTTCATGAATGAACTTCTGTACAGATTTGGAATTAATAATGTTGAATGGAAAAATACCTTGCGACATCCCGGCCTACGTGAGTGGGTAGTAATAGTGTCATTAATTGATTATTTTTTGTACATGAAGATGAGATGCATAGGGATCAAAGTTTACACATAAAGTTGAATTATTTTAGTGATCATGCGTTACCATCATTGTCAATTAAGATATAAGGGGTCAATAATGACAATCAGAGAACGTTTTGGGAAGTGGTAGCCAATGAAGGGAGGAATAGAATTGGTTGGACAGATCAGAATGTAGAGACGTTATCAACACTTATGACTTATGTATTGCATGGTGCCATTAAGCCAAGTATGATGCTTTACTTGATTGGTCTTAGAATGAAATCTTCGATTGGGTGAAGGGGCTAACAGATACATTTGTAATGATTGGGCATGTTATGATACATAGGGATTCAAAGAAAAAGGTAGGGCTTTATGACAAAGCATTTTTGAAACATATGCGGAATATTCGTAGATGTAAAAGGATGTATTGGGACTATGAGACCTTGAAAATGAATATTAAAAAGATTAAGAATTAATATCATAATTGGGTAACATTCATACATTCTCTAAGAAGAAGAAGAAGAAGAAGAAGAAGAAGAAGAAGAAGAAGAAGAAGAACAAAGCATGGCAAAACATGTATGATATTCACAACAAATGTGATACAAAGAAATGATGCAGGTCAATTCACATTTTAAGTGGTGTAGGGATGGAAACTTTGCATAATATAATTGAAGGCAAGGAATGGTGCAATTATATTGGCTCCAAATTTGTGGCAGAGGTGGTTCAGAGACCTAGGAGAAAGGTGTTGTATATTGAGTTTAGTCTGGGTGATACCCTGGAAATAATCCATAAATTAAATGTTTTTAGGCCCGCTGGACCCAATGGGATTGCGAACGTGGTAATGAAAAGGAAGCCAGAGATATGGTCAAACATTTTATTTGCCTTATTTGAATCCATTAACTTAAGAAGCACACTTAATTCCAATCCATAAAAGGGGAAGTAAAACAGACCCGGCTAATTTTAGGCTTATTTTGTTGCGCAACGTTGTTAGTAAAGTCTTTTCAATCTTAGTGCTCAGGGAGATTATTAAATGGGAAGCTCAAGAGAGAATTTTAAATATGCAGGTTTAGGCCTTGGTTATCAAATGTGTACTATATTTTGATGTTGAATCTACTGATTGATCAGGCTAGGAGAAAAGGTACCCCACCCTTTAATGTATTGTTCATCGACTTTACAGCAGCGTTTGATTTAGTCAACTGGGATAAACTATGGAGAAAACTAAGAATTACAAACATGTTGGAGGGACTGATGCATTATGCAGCTGCTCTTGGAGACCGGAGCCAGGGTGAGATTGAACAGCATGGGGGTGTTCACTGATACATTCCCCTTGGGAAGGGAGTGAATCAGGGCTGTGTGAGATCGAGCCCATACTGTTCAATCTATATTTGGTGGACCTGGCTGGGGTGATTAGTGAAACTAAAAATTGTCCACCTAAGATGGGGAATATTCATGTTCCTTGGTTGGCATATGCCGATGATGTGGTCATATTTGACCACACATTGGTAGGTTTAAAAAGATCTTTCTCAGCATTGACAAGATATGCTAGCGAAAATGATATGGTCGTGAACATGTCAAAGCCAAAATACATGAGGTTTGGGGGCAATGTGTCAGATATGGCATATATGCGGACTTCATCAGGGCATATTGAATGGTTGATAACTACATTTATTTAGGTATGGATATTATGTCTAAGCAAAAATTAATCAAGCATAGGAGAGCTAAGGCATTGTCCAAAAAGGCAATGATTAAGATGTTTGCAGAGAAGACAGCAGGGTTTAGTCTCCTAGGGATCATTCAACTTTACAAACAAAAACTGGAAGCAAGTATAGTGTGTGCATTGGAGACTAGTAGTGCGAATCATGATGGCTGGATAGATAAATTGGAAGGAGACGTATGGCGCAGAATCTTGGGACTCGGCAGAGGAACCCCAGGGGAGGATATTAGAGTGGAACTGGGTCTCTCCTGCCTTTCATCGCGGATTCAAATGAATCGAGGCAGTATGCTGATTAAATTAATGACTGCAGAGGGCAATTCGATTGGAGCTTTTTTAAAGAAAAAGCTAGTTAAAGGTTGGTATCGATCTTTATTAGAATTTAAGAAAACTAATGAAGACGTTTTAGAGAGATTGTATGGACGCCAAAATGGGAATTAGGTCAGTGACCCCTCCTAGCTAAGTTTAAAAATCACGTTCCATTATGGGACTGGGGTAGATGTCATGAACATGTGGGTAGGCTAAAGAGCCTAAGTACTTTTTCGAAGAATTTGATAGTTTTAACTGTTTGAATGTCAGAGAAATTATGGGAGCGTGGGCTGGTACTCCGATAAAAATGAGTTATTGTTGCTTATGCAAACTAGAGAACATTTGGAAACTGTGAGACATGTGCTAACAGAATGCAATGCTATGGTTGATATCTACAGACTATACTATGGACAATTTGTGATGGACAATTTGTAAATGAAAGGAGGACACATGCCATGTAAGTGTGTAGTATGGTTAACTGAAGTACAACGACTGGACCTTTTAAAATGGTTCTTACATTTAGGTCGGTGGGAGTTGTCCTTTTACACTGTGCTGTGAGTGTTGCAGTACTGTAGGTATTAATAGTGGGTGCCAAATCGTGCATTGTCAACAATAAGGTGTACAATGTAAGCAGCAGATGGAATTCGTTTTTTAAAGTTTTTTGCAAAAATAATGCTTTAGTTGTAATATGTTTGGTGGTGCTATAAAGAACTCGGTGGGTTTTGTCTTTGTTAGCAAAAGGATTAAAGTTGCCTCATGGCCACGTTACCCTAGTGCTGATGATGCAGTGGGTGTAGTGTTGCAAATAGTTGTTGTCTTTTGCCATGTTCGGTGCTACGGTTAAACAGTTAGTGTGTTTTGTGTTCCTGGTACTGGCAGGGCCAGGCTGGCATGGGGCCTGGTAAGTGTGCAGTAAGGTTAATTGCAGGCAAAGGATTTCACCTTTTGGACTTATTTGTAAATGTAGGTGTGAGAGAGTTGTCTTTCTACAGTGTGTTGTGAGTTTTGTGTTACTCTAGTTATTGCAAGTTGGTGGGAACTAGCTCATTCTCAGAAATAATGTGTACTTAAGGAACATTGCATGGAATTGGTTTTAATGTAAAATGTTGCACACAGAATGCTTTATTTCTAATATGTACGCTGGTTGTTCTGCATAGAGGTTAGTTGGTCTTGTCATAGTCGGCACCATGGCACAACGGCCACAGGGCACGGGGGCAGGTCAAGCACCTTCGCCACCTTACCCTTGTACTGACAACGCAGTAATTGCCATGTTATGAAGACTATGTGTGTTTTACCATTCTGGTAGTGGACACGGGGCCTGGTAAGTGTGCAGTAAAGTTAGTTGCAAGCCAGCGGCTGCAACTTTTAGACTGGTTGTTAAATTTAAGTGGCATGGAGTGATCCTTTCAAACTGTGCTGTAAATGTTGTGTCATTATAGTTGTTGCTAGTGGGTGCATTGCCTATCAGAAAACATTGCAGTGCGGTAAACGTTGTAAACTAGTTAGACATCTTTTGGCATATTGTAACTGTCATGTTACTATAATGAACACTCCAGGTTGTCATGGTTAACATGTGACTAGTCATGACTCCAGGTCTTTTTGTTTAAGGTTTTGCTGTTGCAAACAGAATCCCTTATTTCTAGTATTAAAGTTATGAACATTAAGGCTTGAATTGTCTATAATACATGTAAACTAGTTACTCACTTTGTGTGTTCCAGGTGTTTTGTTAAACAGAATGAGCACTGCCTGTAATCTTGTATGTGCATTTCTGTTTAAGCAATAGTAAACCACCTGTAATGATCAGAGGTAGTACTAAAACATCCATGGTGGGTAAAATAACATTATTTTATGTTCTTTCTTAAGCGCCGGATGTGTAACTGTGCCAAGCAGATCAGCACTTCAGACATACTCATTGGGATTACACAGACTGTGGGAGACTGTGGGAGGCCACCACTGGTTGTCAAGAAAACCAAGCAAAACCTAAAGGCTGTGTGTCTGATGTAAATCTCTGCTCAGAACATATACCCACGCAGTGATGTAGACTAAATGCCACGTAACAAATTAGTGCGAGGCACTCTTGCCTGACAACCAGAAAGAGGGTCACAGGGTTGCTTGCCAGCTGACCATGGCGTGTTACATATGCTGGAGCAAGTGGGGACTGTGCCGCATGGGTAAGAAGAGCAGCATGCAACTAGTATTGCATGGTGCCATTAAGCCACGCCCCTCAAGGTCAGAGGATGTCCTACCATGAATTATATTGTTCAAATGTAATTGACTAATTATTATATTCTTATGTATGATTTGCATTGAGTAAAACCCTATGAAAACCCTTAGTTATCTTTGAGGCCAGAAGTTATCTTCCCTGTCCATGTCTCCACAGCTGTAAAGAAATAAAAGTTGACTCTGTTGTTCTTGCTGAGGTACTGGATTAATTGGCATGTTTCCACATTTGATGCAGTCAGGATTCGTCATACCCATTGGGACAGTTATGGGACAGGTATACTGCTCCCCCTTATACTCCCTGTGCGCACACAGGGATACATAAGCAGCCTAACTCAAACCTCTAAAAGGGGTTTTAAGAGATGGCCACCGCCCATAAGGTTAGAATCTCTTCTTGGGCTGCACGAAAGCCATTTTTATTTAATTTAAATAGCAGCTTCACTGACCCAATGACGGAGGCAAGCAATGGAACAATAACATCAACGAGGCATGGGAGGAATAGCAGCTAAAAACAATGCAATATAACTGATCAATAATAATGGCAGGAAGATTGGAATGTGCTGAGTGAGGTGCCAAATTAGAGGAAGGCAGGAAGGGTGGATGACAGAAACATTGGGTTTATCTTCTATGACCTTAAAAAAAAGAAAAGTTTACAAAAACTAAACTTTGGGACATTGGAGTCTCTTTGTGTGTGAGACATTTGTCTTAACCCTATGAAGAAACCATGTTATATTATGAGTGAGAAATCCTTTGCTCCTCACATGTGACACGAAAAATATAGGAGAGATTCCCTAGCTGAAGAATAGGAAAGGGACCATCAAAGGAGTGTAACTTTCCAGAGAGAGGTATGCAAGCATATGGTATGTATACATATTATCAACTGGGCGCATGGAATTACCTAAATAAAATGACACAAAAAGATAAGGACAAGTAATTTCCTTTGAGTTCTAAATTTAAAAGGTGAACTCTAACTTAAAGAAAAGAAAATAACTCTGGGAACAATGAGGAGTGGTTTTAGATTGCTTTGTAGACGCTTCAAAGCAAGACCATTAATCAAAAATGAGAGGCCTAAATTATACAAATGACAAACTGAGAAGTGAGCTGCAGAAATTGAAAGATAAATCCCCAAAAAAGAACAAGATCTGGTTTACCTATGCTGATGACACTCATTACATTCTTGCATGAATCCATAAAGGAGAAGCGAGCAGAGCAAGGCAAGGAAGAGGAAGATATCAGATTTGCTAGGTGCTTCAAATACAAAGCAACATTTTGCACAAGCTTCTACTGTGGTAAGGTGCTGCTAGACCACAATTACTCAGCGCACACAGTTGCAGATCCCAAAATAGCTTGGCGTGGAAACATAGAAGCAACCCCAATCAGGGCACGGTCTAAGTGACAATGAAGTGCTTCCACATCAAATGTCAGTCCCTCACATTCTCAAACAGGTGGGGTATATGGTAAGATGGAAACCAATTTGTAGTCCCCGCTGCTGCAGCTATCAGGGGTTGCATTAGATGGATCAGCCAATTTTGTGACATTACGTGCCGAAAGGATTTGTGTGGATTTAAGGAAGTTGACTAAGGATTTTCGAAATATTAGTTTGAAGCCAGAAAAATGTAATGCAGAGTTAAACGCCTTGGGGAAACATCAGTCTGGATACACACTGATGTCGGCCTGAAACAAGGTTGCATCTTAGCCCCCATTCTCTTCAACCTTTACCTTTCCAACATGGGGTTTGCTCTGGCTGACACTAAGTGCCTGCCACCTAAGCTCGGTGACATGCTGATATTGTGGATGGGATACGCCAACGACATTGTGCTTCTGGACCATACGCCAGGTGGTCTCCAAACCTCACTTAACAACCTTAATTCCTTCTCGGCCCTGAATTCCCTTAGGGTCAACACTATAAAAACCAAGATCATGGTCTTTGAAATCCTCTGTCAACGCCCAGTCAGAATTGGTTGGAACCTGGAGGGCACTCCAATTGAAGTTGTGTCCTAGTACATCTATCTTGGGATCACCTTTGAAGTCAATCTTGAAGGCGTATCCCATCTGAATGGCCTAAAAGTGAGTTGTGCCAGAACTTTGGGGGCGGTATGCTCTTTCGACAGAAGGGGAGGAGGTTATTCAGTGGGAACACTGCTCAAGCTGTACACTGAAAATTGTTTCCATCTTTTGCTATGTAGCCAAAGTCTGGGCCCTGGGATGGCCGGGGGTACCAAACTGCTCAGACGTCTCATGAGATTGCCCTCCTACATCCCAGCCGAAGTGATTGCTCTGGAGTTTGAACTCTTTCTGATTTGAGAGCGAATTATGCTAAGCAGCTTGACACTTTACTGGAAGTTAGCACACGCTCAGAGCAACACTCTCATGGGAATCTTATTAGATGCCATTGCCACCAAGGTCCCCTACATAACACTCTCCACCATGGGCAGGATACAGCATCTTGCTGACCAGGTGCTTGGGAGCTCCCAGGAGGCACTTCTGATGATGGGTTTGAATCACTTTAAGCGTACAATGAGGAGTAAGTTGGTGAACAACAACCAAGACCAAATGACTGTTATCTGGCCTCCAAATCATCGGCTGATGGGTTTGTCCCTACATACTTGATAGGATGGAGACCCCTTCATACATTAGCAGGTTCATTGGAAATCACATTGAGTGGGACTACCTGTGACTTAAATTCGATGCTGTCAACACTTTTGAGATTGTAGGCAGGTGGTCCAATATTCCAAAGGGGGATAGACTCTGTCGATTCTGTGGTGAAGATGCGGTGGAATCGGCATGACATCTTCTCTCCGATTCTAATGCCTTGGTTTTACTGTGCAGTAGGGCCCTTTGAGCATTAGGGTTTGAATCTTGTGGTTCCCCCGTCGCTCTATGGGAGTCCTTTATGTATGGCTCACATGAGGGTTTAATAGTTTCCCTTACTAAAATGTAGAGAGAGATGTATTGTGTAATATTAATGTTAGAGAATTGAAAGCCCTACACTGTGTTTCCTTTAAGCTGTTGTTCATTCCACTGTGGCTCATCCAGTTGGCTGGTCAATTCGTATATGTATAATGGCCCTGCTGTTATGTATTAAAAGTTATTTATTTAAGTGTGTGATATAATAAAATAAAGAGTTAAACGCCTTCTAGTCCTATGATAAAACCTCTTGTAGGCATATATGACTCAGTTTATTTGTGTAAACATGCCTACTGGGGAGTGGGGGACCAGCACCTGACCCAGGAAAGTGGCTGGCCTGATAGGAATGATGTCTGAACTGGAGCAAGCAAGAATGTGTTGGTAGAAATTCCTACGATATGTAAAAGAAAAACTGATTGAACAAAAATAAAGAAATGCAAGTGGAATAAGAAACAATCTCCTGTGGATGATCTTGATCAATTGAAGGTTATGTTCACACAGCACTCAGGGACTAACACACCTGCAGACACCATTCAAGGAACTTTGGCTGCAGCGTTTCTTCAGGATTTATGTCCAAGCTTCAAACTATTTGCGTGTGCTGACAAATTAAGTTCCTTATGTAGGGTGGTGGAAAATCATTGTCTGTCTTGTCAAACAAAAAGGCAATTGCATAAATTAACCACATGTAGGTTGACAGCCCTTCAATTGCAAAATGAACCGGGATGGGGCACTGGCATGAAAATAAATGAAAATGCAAACGTAAGTGGTCGAGTACCAGTGAATACCAGAGATCCTGGGTGTGGAAGAAGAGGTAGAGTCCAGAGTGGTGCTGCTCCCAATCCTCAAGGTGCACAGAGCTTCCAGAATGGGGTTGTGATAAGAAATAATGCATGACATTTTTGCAAGCTATATGGCATCTGGAAGTTTTATTCTATTTTCTTTGTCTTGAATATTTAGGTTATTCCAATAGCATTAAATCAGTGGAGATGATCGCAAGTTGGGAGGGTAATACAAATGCAGAAATGTAGCAATTAAAGTTTTCATGCCACGTGAGCTATTTAAAATATCTTGTTATGGGTAAAGGAAAAAAAGGGAAAGACAGGAGTGATGGGTAAGGGAGGGATTTAGCTTCTAGAAGACAAATTTGATGTTCCAAATTTGAATTATATAATGATTGCCTACACAGTGCATGCCTCAGGTGGATTCGACTGCCTCAGCTATAGCTCTCAGATGATTTCCCAAGATTAATTTGTGGAGCCAGTTACTTTTGTTGCATGATCTATAGGTTATACGTTCTACAGAGACTAGTTTGGACACTTAAATTGCTAAGGTACTCAATGAGATGTTGTTTTCAGCATTTCATTGTCTTAAAATGATTTTAACTAGTTATCAAGTTTCTCAAGATTTAAGCCTTTTCGCTTAAAGAAATGTAGCTGAAATCACATTTTGTAGGTGATCTTGTGTTTATACTTATCTATATAAATCACTTTCTGCTCCATTTCAAGTGTGGCTTCTTTGTCATTCATTGTGGCCATGCGTCAAATATCTATAAATCTTAAAACGTGAATATGCCGATGTTGATATTTTCCAGCTCAATTATCAAAACTTTTTTCAGTGCACTAATTCATGACAATATTTACGTGCATGCCAAAACACGTGGAAATCGAAGCAAATTTGAGATATTTGGGCCAAAACAGTTATGGGTTTCCTGGTGAGAAAACCCCTTGCTAAAAGCTGTTCAGAAATCAATTAAAACAACATTGTCTTTAAAAATATGAAGCCATTCATGAAACATTCTAAAATGTTCCATGCAGGGATGACTGCCTTGCAATTTTACTGTGGAATTTTTCTGATTTTTCATGGAAGGGTTTAAAAGGTGCTAAGAAATGTTATTTTCTGAAACTCCACAGATACTTCATCTTAACCTTAACTTATGCTATGCGCTAATATGATGGCATATTATAAATTAATGGATACAGCAAAATAGACTGATATAGACAATGAAATAAAGAAAAGGAGGCTACTGAGGAGTATAGTACCTCAGTGACCAAGAGCAGACATTAATATTTGTAATAACTGAATAGTTAATTACATCGAGGATGTAGAGTTGGCTAGAATGTATGTGCAAAATGTTCTTTACATGGTATTTTAATGCCTTACACACAAACTGGAATAGAAAGAAATAAAGTATTGGTAGCTGTGCCTGCCTTGCTCCCTTACAAATTCCAATTTGGTGACAAACATTGTAAATGCTTCATGCGTTCAATGATTGCATGAGACTTTACAATTTATTCGTATTGAAAGTTCATGCTTCTTTGGAGTGCAACATTGATTGCACCACTGTTAGGTAAATTAGTCGGTAAGTGGTGGTAATCAAGTTACTTCAACTTCAACAAAACATTTTCTTGCAATGTCAAAATCATAAGAGCTTTTAAATTTTATGTTCTATATAGTCACTCGTGCAAGCACTTTACTATTCTTGTATTGGTGATTTGTAAGTGGCAGCAACGAGTTTGGTAAAGGGAAACTGGGGTGTCATAGAGAACATACAAATATAAAGGGGAAGCTTTTAACAAGTTAGTGTCTCCTTCTTACCTATTTTATGTTGGGAATATTTGTATTTTTTTAAGGCCACCAAATGGCTGGCACTCTGTTTGTATGAAGGGCTGGTTACGAGTAAGTATTGTCACTGCTCTGTTGACATAGGGGTGTAATGTTATTGGTAAGCTATGGCACAGGACATCTGCTTGTCGTACTCTCAGCAGAAGCAATTCGGATTCCATTATTCTCCTGACCTCCCCTTTTCTAATTCTCTCTGCCAAAACTAGAGTGTGCACATGTTCGTTGCTGTGACACGTCTTCTGACATCCACTGCGTAAGCCCTGTGGGGCAGAGAGTATATTCAGAGATCTCCTATTGTGACAGATGGCCTCAGGAACACATCAACTTACAGAACAATTTCAAGGGTTTTTATTTTTGATGCAGAAAAGGGCCTAATGCTTAATTCTTGAAAGAGGCCTGCAAGTATTCAGGGTCCTTGGGTTCTTCTCCCCAAGCCTGGTGGGCCCTCCTCTACAGCAGATGAAAACATGAAGGTTAGGTGGCTTTTTTACAAATGCGGGCTGTCTAGATGGCCTCCTCGAGCATTAGATCATGTCATTGTCAAACAACCTTATTGTTACCCACCCACCGGAGCGTGTCTGCTGCACATAACATGTGCGTTATCCCCATCGTGCCTTCCACCATATTGCTGTGCATTTCCTTGCCGATTGAAATGCCTCAGTGTTCAGATGCGGCCTGACCATTCTAAGATGGCCGATCTGTAGAGCCCTCAGCCCCCTCACAAAAGCGATCCACTGATTGGCTGCCCCACAGCCTATCAAGTACGCCGACCCACCGGCAGGCGCAAGCCGGCGTCCGCACTAAGGCGGAGAACGAAGGCTCTGTCCTGAGCCTGTCACGAGCCAAACGGAGCCCGGGGCCAGTCGCTATGCCCAATTGCCTGTCCAAGGATCCAAATGTCCATCCATCAACCTAGCCAGTGACCTGGTAAGACTCCTAGATACTGTATCCTGATCACGGACTGCTATACATAGTGCTACTACACTATCCTTATAATCCAAGAGCGCATTTGTTCTGCAGTGGTCCACTGTGCTTATCTCGATTGCTATCCACTTATTATGTATTGCATTACTTTGCCATAACCATTGCCCATGTTAACCCAGCCAGCTCACACTTAACCCAAGAGCAGCTGCAATATTGGTTAGTGCCTACAGTAGTTAGCTATTACACCTATACTAGTAGAACGTTGTGATACTGTGATTAATCATATCAACTGAATGTTACATGCATGACTGCTTGCCTGTAATTACTACTATTTTGTGATTGCCTCAGGGCTGTACCTCCAGCTTGCCTAATCTCTTGGTGAACCCCTCTGGTCTCCAGTACCTGCCTGCACATGCCATTCTAGCCTACCTGTGAATTTTGCATTTTGGTGAACCCTTCTGGTCTCCAGTACCTGCCTGCACATTCCATTCTAGCCTACCTGTGAATTTTGCATTTTGGTGAACCCTTCTGGTCTCCAGTACCTGCCTGCACATGCCATTCTAGCCTACCTGTGAATTTTGCATTTTGGTGAACCCTTCTGGTCTCCAGTACCTGCCTGCACATGCCATTCTAGCCTACCTGTGAATTTTGCATTTTGGTGAACCCTTCTGGTCTCCAGTACCTGCCTGCACATGCCATTCTAGCCTACCTGTGAATTTTTGCACTTTGGTGAACCCTTCTGGTCTCCAGTACCTGCCTGCACATGCCATTCTAGCCTACCTGTGAATTCTGCATTTAGGTGAACCCATTTGGTCCACTGTACCTGCTTGCACATGCCCTCTGCTTCTGCTCATGTACCCACCTGCTAGACTAGCTGAACCTCGGCCTTGAGTCACTGATTGCATTTCCTCACCTTCCTTGCCAGACTAGCTGAACCACTGCCTTCTGATTACTATCTGCACATGCATTCACCTAGCAAACTGCACGTGGATTGCCATCGCCTGGTGGATTCCACCCCTGACCAGTGCAGAACCCCTCCACATACCTCCCAGTGTTCCCTCACTCTATTACACAGTCGGCTAGGAC
Source organism: Ambystoma mexicanum (assembly GCF_040938575.1). Taxonomy (NCBI): domain Eukaryota; kingdom Metazoa; phylum Chordata; class Amphibia; order Caudata; family Ambystomatidae; genus Ambystoma; species Ambystoma mexicanum. The sequence continues at coordinate 627,959,283 of NC_090933.1, read as the reverse complement.
ACTTGGCTCACGATATGCGGCCACTGTCATTTGCCAGCCACCCAATTCTTGTTAACATAGTAGGGTTCACCATTGCCACATTGCTCTGCCCCCCCACCCACAGTACTGCTAAGTCTAACCACTGTTACGCCACCCCACTCTCTCTCACTATGCCCCTCAGCAACCCATACCTTAATGACCCTGCCCTATGGCTCCATCACTTTGCCACCAAACCCACACCCAATCAACCGTGCACGCTCCAAGTCAGGAATCTTAGACTGGGATCCAGATTGCCCCGTGCCCCCTGTGCCGCGAGCACCCAGCACACCCACAACACTTCCACTACACAGAATATACCACCACCCCCTTGTACCTTCCCTGCCAAAGAACTCAAGGGCGCCCTCATCAATGCTAGATCTCTTACAGCCCACGCGTTGGACATCTCCGACCTTATCACCACTCAAAACTTCGACTTCTTAGCCATTACGGAAACCTGGCTACATGCTGCCTCTGGCCCACTCCTTGCCCTCGCCATTCCCATCGGTTACTCTATCACTAGAGCGGACCGTCAAACTACATCTAAAGGAGGTGGAGTCACATTTATACACAGAAATAACATCACTCTCAGAACCATCCCCAACACTGAGCTCAGCTCCGCAGAATCCCTCTCTGTGAAACTCACCCTATCTCCTACCAACACTGCCACCATCCACCTTATCTATAGACCTCCAGGACCACTTGGCTCTTTCATAGATGAGATCATGGCCATTCTGACCGTCAATACCAAACCCAACTCGAAGGTATTGCTACTAGGCGACCTCAACTTGGGCCTTCTCGACACTAAGGATCACTTGGCCTCTGAAGTAGCTACCACATTATCTAATTTAGGCTTCCAACAACACATTGACGAATCCACCCATATTAAGGGCAGGACGCTCAATTGGATTACCGACCTTAACTGCAACACAACCATAAGCTCCAACCACGCCTGCGCCTGGTCCGACCATCACATTATCATCTTCCACTTACCAGCGACCAACCCCCACACTGCTCCTACCATAGCTCCAGCCATTCCCACTAGGAACAAAAAAGACATCACTAAGGATAAACTCCTCCCTCTCATCCTTCCCATCCTGAACAAATGCGTGTCCCAACATAACGACCCCACAGCCCTAGTAGACATCTTCAATCAAACATTGCTCAAAGCTATTGACAATATAGCACCACTCAAACTACGGAAAGCCAAACAACAGGCCCACTTGAACTCTTGGTTCACACTGCAGCTAAGAATTCTACGCAAAGAAAAAGGTAAGGCTGAATCACTTTGGAAGAGTCACCCTTGTGACCTTAACAAAGATCGCCTCATCATTACTACCCATAACTACAAAGAAGCGATTCTACAAGCCAAAAAGTAGACCTATAACCAACGCATCGTTCAAGCGGAATCCAACACTAAGGAATTATTTAAAATCCTTAAAGAATTGGAATCACCATCCCCGGCGCCTGACACCTGCACTAAAGACAGCAAATGGTGCAATAACATCCAAAACGCCCTCCTCACCAAAATTACCACTTTGCAATCTAAAATTAACGCCAAACAAAATACCCTACTCTCCAACCCCCTCAACAAACCCTCCCATATTCCAAAGGCCGCTTTTAGTTTCACCCCACTCACCATCCTTGAGGTCGAAAACATTATTCGCAATCTAAAACCTTCCAACTGCCAAGGCGACTCCTGTCCAGCACCCATCATCAAGGAAGCAGCACACAACCTTGCTCCCTTTATAACTGCCTTCATTAACTCCTCCTTCCTAACAGGTACGGTACCTAACAACTTAAAGGACGCGTGGGTTATCCCCCTCCTAAAAAAACCGACACTAGACCCTGAAATACCAACTAACTATAGACCTATTACCACCGTACCATTCCTACTCAAAATACTCGACAGAGCAGCTTACTTGCAGATTCAGAATTACTTAGAAACTAATAACCTCCTTGGCTCAAGACAATCCGGCTTCAGACCTAAGCATGGGACTGAAACAGCTTTACTCGATCTCAAAACTCAAATTGATGACCTTAAAGACAACGGTAAACTGGCCCTTTTACTACTACTGGATCTATCAGCTGCCTTTGATTTGGTCAATCACCAAATACTATGAGGCATCTGAAGTCAGCGGCCCACTTCTCTGACAATGCATCCAATTGGAACAGGTCATTCCTTGACAATAGGCACATGAGAGTTTTCTCTCCCACCGCATCGGCCGATCCCACACCAGTCCCGTGTGGAGTCCCGCAGGGTTCTTGCGTCTCCCCAACTCTTTACAATGTCTTCACCAAACCTTTATTTGACGTGCTTGATTATCTGGATGTCACTTACACTAACTACGCTGATGACACCCAGATACTCATACCCATCACTGGTGACTACATTACTGATTCCAAAGCCCTTAATGACATTTACCTTGTCATACAGGCATGAATGGCCCAGCATGAACTGTGCCTCAACGATGACAAGACTGAGCTTCTCATCCTAGGCACTCAACAGAGACTTAACAAACTAAGTCACCTGTTCGACTCCTTCAACATTGACGGCAATCTGATTAAAGTATCCAAAGACACCAAAACTCTGGGCATATACTTGGACGCTTCCTTGACACTCACTAGACAAACCAATGCAGTGGCCTCCGCGTCTGCTTACACCTGCAAATTGATCTCAGCCTGCCGCCCTTTCCTCACGGCACAGAATTGCATCACCTTGGCCAGGACCTTGGTCATGTCCAAATTGGACTACTGTAATGCATTGTACCAGGGCACCAACCAGGGTAATCTTAATAAACTCCAGACGACCCAAAATAATGCCATTAGAGCAGCCCTTAACATTCCCCGATCTGCCCACATCTCAGAAACCAGAAAGAACCTCAACTGGCTCTCAGTCGCCCAAAGGATCTCCTTGAAAGCACTGGCCCTCACCTACAAATGCATCAACCACCAAGCTCCCTCATACCTAGCCTCGCGCTTCACTCATTATACACCAGCACGAGCACTCAGATCTGTACAAAACCAAGGTCTTGCGATCCCCAGATTTAAGCTTCAATCTGCTGGAGGCACCAGCTTCCCTGTCCTGGCAGCCAAGCTCTGGAACACCGTACCACTTCTGATCAGAACCCTACCTTCATTCAACCAATTCAAACACAAAGCCAAGCTCTGGTTAGTCACTTCCTACTAACAATTGCTCCTCTTTATTGAATGGGCCAGCTGGGACCCTACTTGCACTGATGATCTATGTCTGATCTGTAACGCCTACTGTTTACTTGTTGCAATCGGTCGGGACTATTGTGATTATATGTAATGTACTGTTACTTACTTGTAAATATTATGTAACTGTTTGACTAAGATATGCGCCCGGTTGCCCTTGGGCCTGGCCTGCGCTAAATAAAATAAATACAAAATACAAATTGTAGGTATGGGGCAAGTAATAGGCAAACTGCTCTAAAACCAACACCAGAGAAGGGCCCAATGGTTCTTTCTTGAAAGAGGTCTGAAGGTTTTTAGGGTCCTTGGGCTCCTCTCCACAGTCTGGCATGCCCTCCTCCACTGCTGATGATAATATTGAAGATTAGGTGGCTTTTTTCATATCGAGTTAAATTGACGAAAATACATTTTCGAAATGCCATTTTTTGGAAACAAAAATGCTGGAAAAAGAATTTGGAATGTTTTTTTAAATATGTTTCATTTTTGTTTAGTTAGTAAAAAAAAGTGTCTATAAAAAACGGGGGAGTTGGGGGAACCCCCCCATTTAAAAAATAAAATTTTAAAAAAAACATTCACATTTTTTTTGGACATTTCGAAAATGTCACTATGAACCGTTTTTTTTTTATGAATGCTGGCTGCCTGGATTGGCCCTTGAGCATTAGATCATGTGATTGCCAGACTACTTTTTGTAGGTATGGAGCGATGAATAGACACACTGCTCTAAAACCAACACAACCTTAACTTCTTTGAAGTTTTTATTGGTCAGCTATTTGTTCAGCAATTCTCTCACTCAAGAGGTATCCAGTAATGTTCCCAATTCTGCCTCAATCTGTTAAATAATGTGCTTTTTCAACTACCTTGATAGAAATCGACCATCCGTTTTGAAGGCTTGGCAGTCCTGCTGGGCCTCCTCCATCAGGTCGAGGTTCAGTACTGGCAGTAACCCAGGAGTTTCCTCTCTCTCTGATTTCTCTTTAGTCTTCTCTCTCATTTGGGTAGCCTCTGTATCAGGGCTACATGGATCCCATGATGATACCACATGTCTCATATGCCCTCAAGAACACACCAACTCCCAGATGAGGTTCAACGGTTCAAGTTTTCAAGAATTTTTATTTTTAATTTGTGAAAGAAATGGCCTAATGGCCATCTCACTCTCTCCAACCTAGCAATTGGAGGCCCTGCCCAAATCCAGGCTTCCCTAACCCCTGGACTAGTACTACTGTTTGGTAACTCTTACGATCTAAATGCTAGCTGTCTATAGGTGATGACTTATTTTTTTATTATTTAAAAGTGTTTTATTGGTTAAAACAATAACCTTTAACAATACACTACACATTAATAATGTAGTACTAACAGAAGCAAAAGATAAAAACAAAATTGCAACAAAACAGCTAAAACAGTTAACACAAAAATGTAAAGCATCTCACCTAAATTAAAGCCTTAAGATTCCACATCTATTATTAATACATTCATTTCCTTTGGGCATAGCAATTCTCATAGAGTCAAAAAGTTTACACATTCGCCACAATAGAAGTGGTGCAGCCAGCCAAAGTTCCCACAAGTTCTCTCGAAACAGTCGTTATGATTCCTAAATGCCTTGGCTTGTTTTTCTGACAGTGCAAATCATTCTGTCAGCAGGTGCTTTAATGTTTCTCTCTCCGACCTTACTTGAAAAAATCCACAATAAAGATGCCCATTATTCTCAAGGTCATACTGTGGCAAGATTTCTTTGGTGAACAAAATATTCCAGCAAAAACTTATAAACTTGTTACTTGCTCCCCTATCAGGATAGATCCCCAGAAACAGGGCCAAAGTGCCCCTTTTCCTGTGTTCATCATGGAGATGCTTCTATAGGGGTAACCGTGGAAGGCCTCAATTGTTTGGATCCAGTCCGAATCAAACGAGGATTTCTTAACTCTGCCAGGATTCCCCACCAGCTTTTGAAGAGAGCTTCCCATATCTAAGAGAAGCTAGCTACAGTAGTCTGCCCATTCTGATGGAATCTTCGAGCCCCTGTCCGGAATAACCAAGTTGAGGTTGGGAAGAAGTGATGCACCTTGTGCAACCAAAATCATCCGATATGATGTCAGATGCTTCCATTGGACTCTTGCCGACAGGGAAATCAAACCCAAAGCATTTTGGACCATCCCCGGGGAAAAGAGGGCGGCAGTTGGAAAACACTCCTCCACATCAATCCCATACAAGGTTTTCAGGACAATTTTAAAATCATGGAAAAGAGCACAAGTTGCGGCAGAAAATGTCCTGAATTTTGAGTCTATTCTCTGTAATTGATTAGCCAGCCCTGCCGCTTTAGACTGAAACCAATTCTCAGTGGTAATGCCTAATTTTTTTGAATTTATCAGGAAACCCAGATAAAGGACATCCACCCTGTGCACCCTTTCCCCTCAAACATGCCAAAAAAGGATGATCTTTTCCTAGTATTGGAACATTCGATCACTTTGGTCTAGAAAGGATTAATGGTTGATGAGTGTGCCTCCACCAAATCAAGAAAACCCTCCAATAGGTATTGCAAACCTATAGGTGTGCTGTGAAATATTAAAAAGTCATTGGTGTGAGACAGCCATAGGGGATGAAGATGATGCAATTTCCGAGTTACCAAGGCCCTAGTTTGCAGATGTCTATTAATGTCTGCCATGTATAGATTGTAGAGGCAAGGAGCCACTACACAACCTTGTTGAATGCCCCTGGCTGTTTTAATGGGCCTGGACAATTTACTTACCTTACCCATCTAAGCACACCTGAATTGTGCAGTTTTCATGCAAGCCTACCAACAATCTCAGCATACCCCACAAATGCAATTTTTGCCAAAGCATTCGGCGATCGACTGCATTGAAGGCAGCCGTCAGGTCAACCGAGGCTACATAAACTGGATTTCCGTCTTTGGCCCATGCTGAATGTTGAATGCATTTTAAAATTGTGCAATTGAGGGAAGTTCCCATCCCTCAACAGAATCCTGATTGCCACTTGCTAAAGATCCCATTATATAAAGCCCACTGCTCCAAATGCCCTAACAGGATGGGCGCAAATACTTTAGAATCAGCATCCATTAACACTATTGGCCGATAATTGCAGGGAGACGATCTAGCACCCTTTTTGTATATAGGATTTATATCGGCCTGGCTCCAGGTCACTGGAATTTTTTCTGTCATATTTATGTCCAAAAACCTGGCTGTGAGTACCTCAGACCACAGCCTTGGGTTGGATCTAAAGAGAAAAGAGAACATTCGACAGTTTTTTGGGCCCTGGTGCCCGGGAGGAACTTAAGCCCAAAATAACTTTCTCGACAACTTTACGGTTACATTCTATTTCCCTTTCCTCCTCTAAGGGACTTTTACCAAGACTAAAACTTGACAAGGGGGAACCAATATTTCGAAGTGAGATACCCAGTCCGATTCTCCCACTGCATTAACCATTCTCCTTGATTGATAACCCATCAGTTCATTGATTAAAGGCCAAAATGCTCTAGAGATTTTATTCTGAGTACTTTCAGCATTGACTCCACATCTAGTTTTAAGGTGAATGCTTTGGTTGCTTGCTGCCAGTTTTTGTATGACTGCTGAGCTTTTATTTCCCAGATGATCATCTCAGCCGGTGAGATATTGGGATAACCCTGTATCCTACGAACTAAGGTTCTTAAACTTTTCCTATGGGAAACAAGCTGGAGATTATGTGCGTGTCTATGCATCTTGGGCATTAAATTTGAATTCCCTTGACCATGTAGCCTAAACAGACCACACAGGAGACGTTTGCAAAGAAAAATGACCACAAATCAGACCTCACACACCCAGTGGAACATGACCTCATCCTCCATCAAGGAACTGCGAGAATTGGTCCAAGATCTGACAGCTAAAGTCAAGATATTATAGGACAGGGCTGAAGACGCAGAGGAAGGGCAAGGAGATTTTGGGGCTACCTGAGGGGGCAGAGAGCAGAGACCACACCTAGTACATTGAAAATATGCTCCTCCAAGAAAACCTACCAGGGGCCCTTTCACAAGGATTCACAGTAGAAAGAGCTCATAGGGCACTTACAAGAACCCCCCACCCTGCAGCACCCCCTCGGGCCATTATAGTGAACATCCTAAATTTTCAAGACAAGGAAAAGATCCTAGCATACTCCAGATCGGGAAGAGAGATCCAATGAGACTCAGTCTAACAATTTATCCAGACTATAGTATCCAGCTTTAGAGGAGACAAGCTCAGTTTGTGCCAACTAAAGAAATGCTCCGATGCCAGGGTATAAACTACATGCTCCTATACCGCGCAAAATTGAAAGTAATCCACAAAGGAAAATCCCTTTTCTTCGGAGGAGGAAGTGAATATCTGGATGGACAGCCACAACATGGAGCAGATGCTGGAGAGACAAGGTGACCCTAGCGGGACAAATAATTGAAGGAGAAAGGGGAAGAAAGCACAAATAGAACTCTGAATGCACAATCAAATTGAGAGAACATTGTCGGGGAGCCCAGATACTCAAGGCTACTTTTTCTTTTGGAAACTTAGATAGACAGGCGAATCCCCAGCTGGACCCTTTGGAAGGGGCGCAATCACTGGGAGCCAACTCCACCAAGCCCGGTCCCCCACCCACTGGGCCCGGGAACTCTGTCTGACTCCTCCATTTCAAAGAACTAAGAGTACTCCCTTGTACTCGGCCACCGAATCCCGGGTTGTGGTGGGTAAAACTGGTGGTTAAGCCTCCACGGATAAACACTGGTGGGCAACATGTTAAAAGTTTGGTTGAAGTTCTCGTTGAGGTTATTTTGTTCATATAACAAGACAGTCCAAATAGTCACCCTGTAAGAAACATAACAAGAGTCCTTGGGTCAGAGGCACCAAAGAGACAACGGAGGATGCTCCCCTTGGAACAGGGAACACGAAAGGGAAGAGGGAAAAACCTAATGGCCGAGACATTACAAATCGCCACATGGAAAAATGTAGGGCTAAGGGACCACACCAGGAGGGAGAGACAGCGGGAGAAGCTCCCCTGCGAAGGAGCACAACAGGGAATACAGGGACACAAATGAAATGGCTGAAACCCTCAAGATAGTCACATGGAATGTGTGCAGCCTAAATTATTATGTCAAAAGAATGAGAGTGGCGTCATACCTATGTTGTAAAGGAATCCACATAGCCCTATTGCAAGAGACACACTTAACACCAACAAAGCAGTCCCAAATACTCTGGAAATAGAGTGGCAAGGGGTATGGGTTTGCATTATCCAATTATGCGAGAGGAGTACTTATTTGGATAGCAAATGGGGTGCCGCTCCACCTGTTAGGGACATAAATAGGGAGAATGCTACTAGTACACAGATTTCTCGACAAAAGAGAAGTCTGCCTAATCAACACCTATGCACCCAATCACAGTGTGGCAGCTTTTTACCAGGGAGGGAACAGCTGGGAAACATCATAAGTGCCTCTTATGAGGGAAGAACGCTCTCAGATCACTCGCCACTGATAGTTAAGTGGATCCTCTCCAACCACCCAGCCACAATACCCACATAGAAATTAAGAGCCGAAACACTACAAGGCGGTATATTCAGAGAAGACTTGGGGCAACAGGTGGAACACTATTTCAGTCATAACCTGGGTAGCGTCAAGGACATGCAGACCCTATGGGACGCCTTCAAAGTAGTAATAATGAGCGCAGCCATAGCCAAAGTGGGTGGGGGGTAGAAAAAGACCTAGAAAGACATAAAGTGAATTCTGAAGCTAAGATAAAAGACACAGAGGGTCTGAGATCACAGGAAAGGAGGTAGAAGAGACACTCATAGCACTTAGACAAGAATGCCTGGACCATTTGAAAGATTGGGCAACTATAGTTATGCAAAATACACAGGAAGATTACACAACCAGGGTGACAAACCAGGTAGACTACTAGCCTGGCTGGGTAGGGACAAAAACACTAAAGAAGAAATTCTAGAGATAACAGACAAATGCAGGGAAAGCTGGAGTGCACAGAAAGAGATAAATGAGACCTTTACATTCTTTTATCGCAACCTCTATGAGGGTGCCAGTGACTCCAGATAGAAATAAGTTAAACCCTCGAAGATAATGACCTGCCTATAGTATCAATGGAACAAAGGGAAATGTTAGAAACACCAATCACACTAGAAGAGATACAAGGAGTAATAGCTACACTACTTGCAGGCAAATCTCTGGGAGGTGATGGCCTCCCCACAGAGTTTTACAGAGAATTTACCAACTTAATTGCCCCACAAATACTTCTGGTCCTTGAGGAAGAGTACGGGAAAGGGAAACTACCCAACAGCATGGAACAATCGGTCATACTCCCGATCCTAAAGCCAGGCAAACATAAGAGGCTATGTGAATCCTACAGGCTGATAGCATTAATAAACAAAGACACCAAAAGGTGTCCAGTCAATTCGTCGAAAAAAAACTGGTCGACTGCAATTTGGTCGACGCAATTTGGTCGAAAACCAAATGGTCGAATTTTTTTTTTATTTATATATTTATTTTTCGAGTTTTCGTTTAGTTAAAAAAGGGGTTTTTAGAGAAAAAAAGGGGGTTGGGGGGACCCCCCCAAAAAAATTAAAAAAAAGGGTTAAAAAAATTTTTCGACCATTTGGTTTTCGACCAAATTGGTTCGACCATTTGTCTGGTCGACCAATTTTTTTCGACCAAATGTCTGGCAACCACACCAAAATCCCTACAGCATTGTTTGCAGAGAGACTTAATAAAGTAGTCACAACACTAATACACCTAGACCAAATTGGTTACGTCCCAGGTAGGCCCACAACAGAAAACCAGACACGACTCCAGGCGGTGATAGACAGAACACGAAACTGGCCTGAAGGCTGTGCAGTAGTAGCTCTGGATACCATCAAAGCATGCGGCTCAGTCAGGTGGGAGCGGCTGTTTGCGTCCCAGGAACACTTCGGTATAGCCGGTAACTTCAGGAGATGGATACACATGCTCTACTCAATCCTAACGGCAAGAATGAGCACTGGCAAACACATCTCAGAGCAGTTCCCAATCCATAGAGGCACCAAACAGGGCTGTCCCTTGTCACCCCTATTATACATCCTGGAATTAGAACCTCTAGCAATATACAAGAGGAAAATGATTAAGGACACAGGATTTCAAGTTGATGAGTACTAGACATGATATCCCTATATGCAGACAACATGCTACTTTACATAAGATGACCAGAGGACAATCTAGAGACATATCTTGAAGTCCTGGAGAACTTTGCAACGCTGTCAGGAATTTCGATCAGCAAGACAAAATCCTGTCCCTTCCTTCTCGCCGGGTGGGTAGGGATCAAGGAAGATTGACGCCCATGTCTGGGACTACAATGGAGGGTCAATTTTTTCTGTTACCTGGGATTTAACATTTATCATGATATTAGAGACACTTACATACAGAATACCTTTAAGGCGAAGTTGGGTCTAGAGGCCTCAATCAAATTCCTGGGAAAGCTTCCCCTTTCGGTAATGTTTAGAATAGTCCTCTTGAAATTGGTAGCCCTCCCTAGACTACTGTACCATTTCATAAATGTACTATATCTCATAGTAAAAGCCTTCTTCAGAGACCTAAATTCGACACTGGGCAGCTTCATCTGGGGGGACAGTAGAAAGAGAGTCGCACTCAATGTCTTATATAGAGACTATACAGAAGGAGGGGTGCGCCTCCCGCATTGCATTTTGAACTTTACTATCTGGCTGGTCAGCTGCAACATGTAGCAGGATGGCTGGCAGACTCAGGAACAATAGATCACACCCTGATGAGCCTCAGAATATCGCCCTACCTCTTAAAAGAAGTGCTGTGGCTTAAGAAAACTAGAATAACAGACCCCCCAGGACTCTTGCGGTTAGGCAGACAGATAAGTAGCAGAACCAAAAAGATACTGAAACTAGAGGAGCCCTAGTACAACCACTGGCAGCCCTACACAGAGTCAACAAGGAACATTCAGCTCAAAGTAGGAAGCACTGGGAGGAAAGGGGGTAATAACCATAGGAGACCTCTCCTCCTCAGTTATTCCAAGACCTGTTAGAAACACATTGGTTCATAAAGGCCAATTTATAACACACATAAGATTATTATGCGCACTAAAGAATTCGTGGTTAGCCTTCCCAGATCTGGGAGAAGAAAATCTGACCCAATTACTGCTATATGATACATCAGAGAGACGACATGTAGTCTCTAGACTATATCAGAGATTTCTAAAAGCAATACCCAAAGATCTAAACAGGTGAAAACGAGCATGGGAAACAGAGATAGGTAGAGAATTCACAGAAAAGGAGTGGATGAAGATGTTATACCCCAAAAGAGTCTCGAGAAATGCTAGACTGAAGCTGACTGAATCTATGTGATCACTGCGCCACGCACAACTGCGAGGCTGAAAATGCAGACAGCAGTTATGGCGCGGCGCAGTGATCATATGGATCACTGTGCCCCCTCCCGACCCCCGAACCCCAACACAAACACACTTACCTTTAGGGTGGCACACTTCTATGTGTGACGCCCGCACTCTGCGATCCCTGCAGTGTCAGCTCCTCCCACTAACGTGGGTTGGAGCTGACGCCGCAGGGTGCGTTTCATTTTTATTATTTTTTTACATTTTTTTAACGTGTCCCCCGCTTTCCAAAATGGTAAGCGGGGGACACCCCACAACACCCGACCCCCATTATTGCACCCAGGAAGAGCGGGGGACACCCTTGCAACTCCCGCTCTGCTTGGGCGCAGTAAATATCACCCTCATTTTGTGCACCTCCAAATTCGCAGTGACGGTGGGGGCACACAAATGAGGACAACATTTTTGTACGATACCAAGCTGACCCAATACTACACTTTTCATAGAGTATACATGACACACCAAAGTTATCACGAGTTCCAGGGGCGGGGGTACTGAGTTGTCCAAGATGACCAAGATGAAGAGAAGAAAAAGCAAGCATGGGGCACATGGTCCTGCCTGGCAGCCTGGAAATACTGGCAGGAAATCGAAATAAAATTGAAGAAAGGAGGGATTGGGGGCCAGGAATAGACATCTTTGCATGCCTTCTTGGAATCTACAGTTATCCCAAGGAATATAGCACAATGAGGAGAACGGTAGACCTAGCATGGGTACTGGCGAAAAGGAGAGTAGCGATAGCATGGAAGGCTCGGGAGGGACCAAATGTAAATAGATGGTGGGAAGATCTGAAAAGATGGTCCATGCAGAGACGGCAATTTGGTACGAAGCACTCCAAATGGGCAGAAGAGAAAGCTCTGAGGACATAATAACATGGAATTCACTTGTACATTATCTCACCTCACTGGATGACAAACCTCCTTTAGATGTGGTGTCCCCAGAACTAACAAATGTAAACATTAAGGAGCAACATTGACTACAAATATAAACACCCATGAGCTCTCAGTCTGAACTGATAATCCACTGACCTTAATAGACTGAATCCATGTAGTGATATGAACCATGTTCACAGTTACAGTTTGAACTGCGGTAAGAGGGAGTTGTGATGCAGGCCGGAATTTTGGAGGAGTCAACTGCATGTAAAAGATACTGAAACTTTTAAAATGCATACAATTGATGGAATATGAGAAATACTCAATAAAAATATTTTTAAAACTAATACTAAGAAATTGTTCACTAACCTTGCACGATTAAGGACTAAGGACTCTCTAGCCATGCTACTTACTGCTGGCACACTGATCGAACTCACTGGGCCTCATTACCAGGTTTGAGGTAAGGGAAAAGCGATGCTGGTAAAGGATTACCAGCATCGCTCACTGCACCGGTCTATTATGACCCTCCAACTCGCTATTAGCGGCACCCTAAATACGGTACCTCTAATAGCGGCATGGACGCGTACATGCGCCCCTTCAGGGAGCAAATATCGGCATGCCGGTAATAGGAGTACATCACAACCCACGCGAACATGCAAATACCGTTATTCCGAAGCCGGTAATCAGGGGCTACACGATGACGGCCATACAGGCATCGCGGAACACCCGCAAACAGCAATCAGCAATCAAGCCAACTGCCACAGGTGCACACAATCTCCACAGGTGGAGTCAATGGAGGCTGGGCCAGTATAAAATGAGTACACCCACACACCAAACCCCTTACTATTCCAAAATGCTACCACTAGCTGTTGCAATCATGGTGCTGAAGGACATGCCTATACTAGAGCAACAACACCAACTACAACAACAACTACAGCAGCAACTACAGGCAGCACAGAGGAGATGCAGGAGGAGAAGGAGGGTGAGACAGGGCCAGCAATTACCACCAGCGCAGCCAGCAGTGCCTCGTAAGCAGCCACCAATCCCTTGCATCAGACCCAGTCCATTCAACCTAACCCCTGAGCAGATCCACACCCTGTACCGCTTGGACCGGGACACCATCACCACCATAGTGGACATGATACACAATGACATTGGCAGCCTCATAGAAATACGCACTGCCACCCCCACCCCCGCTACTAAAGGTGGTGTCTGTGCTCCACTTCCTGGCCACGGGCACCTATCAACACACAGTGGGGCAGCTGCATGGCATTTCACAACCACTATTTTCACGAATGCAGAAGCAAGTGCTGGATGCCCTCCTGAAGCACGCAAGCACCTGCATATCCCCACCACCGACTGCCCAGGAGATAGCCGATACCAAAGTAGCTTTCCATGCACTGGCAGGTATAACCAATTCTGTTGGTGCCCTGGACTGGCCCCATGTGGAATTGGTAGTCCCCCATGCCATAGAGGTGGTGTACCGCAATTGCAAGCAATACTATTCCATCAATGTGCAAATGGCATGTGACTCCAGCAAGATCATCACACAATTCTGCGCCCGATTTCCCAGATCAACACATGATGCTGGACCACGTGCCTGGCAGCTTGGTGAGTTACCTGAGTGGGCCATGGCAGTGCAATGGCAGTGCAATGAGCTACTGATGTGTAGGGATGCATACTCCACCTGGGTGGGAAAGGGGGGGATGCATACTCCACCTGGGTGGGAAAGGGGGGGTGCATACTTCACCTGGGTGGGATAGGGTTGATGCATACTCCACCTGGGTGGCAATTGACGGTGATTGGAGAATGCATGCAGAGCTAGACACCCCTGACCTGAATCTCCCAAACCCAAAATGACACATCACTGGCAAACATTTTACCAATTATGCATATCGATGACAACAAGTAAGAGGCACAACCACGCCACCATGGGTATGTCAAGAAATGCATGACTGAACAGGATTGCAACTGTGGCAATGTGGCTGGTGTGACCATGCACAGTGTATAATACACAGCTTAAATGGGAGGCTAAACATTGTTGTACAACCACAGTACATCCGCCTCAGCATGCATTATTTCACCCTTCATCATCTATTGAACGCCATCCAGACTACCACACCTCATAGCAGTATAGTATGCATCTAGTGAACATTCTTGCATACGTGCAGGGACATGTGCATGTCCACACCAAATAGCTGCGGCCATGACTGTGCCTCCTGAAGGTGGCAGCTCAGAGTGACACACACCTATTTGTATTCGCTTGCAGGTGATGGAGGATATCCCTTGAGGCCGTGGCTACTTAGCCCTGTGCGGAACCCGCAGAACAGAGCATGAAGAGGAGTACAATTGTGTACACACCGGTACCGTGTTGTGATTGAGCAGACCTTTGGCCTGTTGAAGGCGCGTTTCCGCTGCCTAAGCAGGTCTGGTGGGGCACTCCTTTATAGGCCTGAGAAGGTCGCAAAGATCACCATGGCCTGTGTCATGCTGCACAACATGTGCGTCCGGAGAAATGTACCACTGCCACCTGACATTGACATGCATGCACCGGGTGAGGATGATGAGGATGGAGACGGAGATGAAGTAACCCCCCTGCTAGTATGTGATGCACGGGATGGCCATGCAGTATGCCAAGCACTGATTCACGAATACTTCTGAACCACAGGGACTATGATAGACATATGTCAGACACACTGGGTCCATGATTGTTGAGAGTTGGCCACTGAACACCGTCACACATTAAATGGATACACACAAAATGAACACTGTCCAGCCATTGAATGTTTTTTCACACAACGGGTGTATTAGTTCAAACAGCAAAAATGTGACCACTCCCCCCCCAAACCCCAGTGAACTCCCAAACCCACCCAAAAACCCAAAAACCCCCAGTGAACTCCCAAACCCACCCAACAAACCCCAAAAAACCCCAGTGAACTCCCAAACCCACCCCACAAACCCCCAAAACACCCCAATATACTCCATAAATTGCTCCCCTTCGCCCCCAACCATGTGTCCCGCTCCCATTGTCTGCCCACACTACTTCTGGGACTTTTTGCTGTCCGGGGGCAGCATCTCGGAGTGCCGTGCACTCCTTCGGGTCTGGCGCACAGGGCTGGTAGGGACTGAGGATGCAAGTGTGGTGGCTGTTGATGAGTCGGAGGAAGGTCCCACGCCTGCTCCAAGGCGTGGCCACTGCATGTGGAGCAGGATTGAAGTGAGTACTTGTGTCACTGCCCCCAGACAGTCCCTCACGAGCACAGCCGACGCATTCAGAGCGCTGTGTTTGCTGCAATGTCTGCTGAGGTCCCCTCAATGGCAGTGGCGATTCCCCGCCTGGTCTCCTCTCCATCGGTAATGTACTGCCACAGGAGGCCCAACATGGCCTCCTGTCGTGCCTCCACCCTCGACAGACATGACTCGAGGGTGTTGGTGGGAGCTGGACTGGTGGGTGGTGCACTGACGGGGCCTCCATTGTGGGTGCTGTCCTCCTTGATGGTGCTCAGGTCCGGGTCATGGAGGCAGGGATCAGCACTGCTGTATGTGGGTGAGGGCTCGATATGGGTCTGGGGGCTGGACCGGGGTCTTGGGCTGGGTGGACATTTCACTTCTGTGACTCCCTCCTGGTCCACATTGCCATCCAAGTCATCCTCGGTGGTGGCCGGAGCATGTAGGGACTCCCCTCCAACTGGTGTGGGTGTGGGCTGCTGGGTCTGAAGTGTGTCCGGCACACTGGAGGTGGTGGTGACGGTAGACCTTTTCTTTTGGTGGGACGTGGATGCCCTTGCGGTGTTCTCTTGCCTGGCATCTTCCTCATCAGTGCCTTGGGGGGGTAGAAGAGATGCAGGGCATCAGTGATGGTGTTAAATGCCAGAGGCATACAATTGTGCTGTTCAATATTCATTCATTCATGCATTCATGTCTTGCAGGTGTGTCACACAGGGTGTTCTGAGGGGGCATTTTGGCATTCACTGCATGGCAGGTGGCATGCCGTTGATTTGGGGTTTGTGTGATGTGTTAAATGGGCACGGTCCAGGTGTGTTGGTTATGGGATTGGCACTCAGCATGCATTTCTGTGTGGCAGGGTTTGGGCCGCAATCTGGACTTGGATATATTAATGTGGTTGTAGGGACGTGCATTGCCTTGCCTAGACTCTCTTCCACATCACTTGTGCTACGTCATTGTTTCCCCTACAGGGATGTGCAGGGTCACTCACCTCCTTCTGGGGATGATGCCGCACCCATCACCATCTCCCCGAATCCCTCGATCGACTCTGGATTGATGAAGCTGCTTGCGGTCTCCTCCCAGGGCATAATTTTTGCAGGAAAGTGGGGACCCCCACCTTTGGCCATGGCTGCCCTCCTGTTGCTTGACATGATGTTGCGGACCCTCAAGCGGAGGTCGTCCCACCTCTTACGGCAGTCCCTGACAGTACGTGGGGTGGTCCCCACAGCTGACACCTTGTGGTCTACCTCCTGCCAGATGTCCTTTTTCTTCTGCTGGACCTCATGCTTCATGTCATGGGATTTCATGAGGTCTGCATGTGCAGCAAGAGTGTCTGCTAACATATTCAATTCAGCGTCGGAGAAATGCTGTTTCTGCAGCCGGGGGGTGGTCTTCCGGGTAGCCTTGGACATCCTCAAAGTATTGTCACAGAGCTCAACAGGTATCAACTGGTGGTTAGGGAGGATGGCAATGGATTGTGTTTTTAAAGATGGCCGCCGGGCCATTTCCCGTTCCGATGCAACGACATTATTTCCGGGTCCGATTTTACGAGCCCGGTATTAGCATGTTGGTATTACCGGGTCGGTATTTAGGGGTTCCTCCTAGGCGGTGCCGGTATCAGCGGGTCCCGTGATGGCACTATCGGGGGGTTGGAGGGCCTTTAGCGGCATGTTGTTATGGCCATTACCGGCATGGGGGTTCGCGCATGCTCGCGCACTCGTAATCACCCGCTATTAGCGGGGTCATGCGAGCATGGACCCGCTCGTTCCGCCATGCCGGTAATGACCCCGTTTTTACAGTGCTACTCGTAATGAGGCCCACTGTGTCAAAGGGTGCTGATATTAAAGTATGGTCACTCAGGGTAGTTTGTCTCACTACAGAGATCATACAGCCGCTTATTTACATAGATGTAGTCTAAGATTGAACTGGTGATGCACTCCATTCATCCAGCTGCGATGTGGGGGATTGTACCATTCTCAACCGTAAACCGTAGGCTCGAGAGAGCGGTATGCCACATCTGGCCATGCTTTAATTTAGACTCGGATAGGTTTGCAGTGGCCTCCAGATTAATGCGGCCCTGACCATTCAGATAATCAGAATTTAAGCCCCCTCCCCACAACAACCTGCCGTTTGGCTCTCGATCATATCAGTCTAGAACAAGGATGGTAATTAGGTCCAAAGCCTCAGTGAGTTGGCACATTTGCTGATGCCAGTAGATGTTCAGGATGAGGATGTTAAATGAGGTCTGCTGACCAATTCTGACATGAGTGCCATTATTCTAAAAGTTATGGTTGAATTGCACACTAGCCACATATTTGGATTTGATTTAATAAGTAAGCCCCCATAAGGATGTCCACTCTTGCATTGGCGTGCCTCTTGCAATAAAATCAAGTATCCATCGAAGGAAGTTGGGATTGTTAGCCATGTTTCCTGTACAATGATGAATGTGTGTTGCCTACAAATTCAGGACAGATCATTATTATTGAAGAGTGGGGAATGCGTCTGTGGAATTAAAGAGCATGAACGTCAAACAGGTGTAATTTTCATCCAGAGGCTCCCCCCGGGCTCTCCCCGACAATCTAGTTTGGGGCCAACCAATGAAGCCACAACAAGTCACTATTCTCTTCAGAGGCAAGAATCCTCCTAGCTTCAAAACCTGTTCCATGATGGATAATTCCATACCCTGATTAGGGTACTACCGCCTTGCGAGGTTGATCTCGGAATATTGGTGTGAGTCCCCCCTTCGATGAGCTGCTCTGTGCAGGGTGATACATCAAAGCCCATGCGTCGTAGTGAATTGAATCTTTTTTCCTTTAGCAGGATATCCCGCACTATGTTAGAGTTTCGAGAAATCACTGCTTTATCGTGGCACTGACGATCAAACAAGAACACCCTTGCTAGGTCGCTGGAAGTAATGCTAGTCAAGGCCGGACTCTCCCGAAGGAGATGCAGGATCTTCACCCTGTTCATGGTTATTTGGTGTGTTTCAGGCAGCACACTTTTGATTAAAATGTTGTAGTGGTGCTCTTTCTCTTCCACCTCTTCATGAAGCTGTCGGTTACAGAAGTTGGAATTGGCTAGTAAAGCTGGTCCGAGTGGATATCATTATTGAGCTCTCCCATTTTCTTTTGCATTGTGTAAAGCGCTCCGTGAGCTGGCCAATTGTGATGGTGCAGCTCTCCAAGGTGGCGCAATTGGCGTAAATTGGCCAAACGGCTGTTTGAAATTGACAGGCATTAGCAGCTGCAGGACAGCAGTATCAGTGTGATTCGGGCCATGAGTATTGGTTGCCACCGAGCCCAGCCCTTTGTCGACGGCACAAGGGTGCAGGACAAGTGCTTGCAAGGTTGCCCCTCCGCACTGCTCAGAGGCAGACTCTTCTCTGATACCAGTGTTCGAGGTGTTTTAGTAATCATCAAAAGGTTTGAGTCCTCCAAGTTCAAAGAACACTTTCTTACAGTTCCTGTATCACCCAAGGCAGTGTTTTCCGTGGTGCATACTGGTGCGTCTCTAGATTGTGACAGCACTGCCTTCAACATAGGTTGAGAAAGTAAAGGCATGTATACATTGTTGATATGTTTCTATATTCAGGTTTTTGCCTTTTTCATCTGGGGGCTTGGTTTTTTGAAGTAGCTCTCAATGTTATTCTTGGCCCCCTTCAATTGGGCAACGGGTGAAACACCAATTTATATAATGGAGTCTCTCCCCCGAAAGAACAATGGGCTGGGGGGGGTTCTGCTATTTTTTTCCGCTGTGCATTGATTTGATTCTGAGTTACTCTGGAATGAGACTGCTTTTCAGCAAAAGTCACGTGTCTCTCCTCAGAACAACAAATGTCTGTGGGCGAAACTCGAGGTTCCAAGTTTGCCTTCTTTGAAATTGGAACAAGATTGTTTGATTGGAAGGTTCGCACTAGGCCCCTGAGTGCACAAGTTGCTGTGGAGGAGTTGAGACATGTATTGTTTTGTACCGTGGTCACAGAGACCCGTATGCCTTCTACCTCTCCCTCTCTGGATTTAGCCTTTCCAGTATGTGCCAGAGTGTGTCCAAACAGGAATTCTTTGGCCGCTAGATGCATTTTTACATTGTCAACTTTGAATACTATTGACTGAAAGAAAGTGTCGTTTTTGACTTAGTTTCTCACTGGAGGCCCTCATACAATGAAACCAAAATATAAAGTACTTGGTTTATTTCTTTCAAACAGCTCTGTCGTATTTTGTGACATCATCCATCTTGCACATTACTGCCGAGAAGCTTCTCGGCCGAAGGAATGTAGGCGAGGGGGCCGTAGATGAAGCAAACAAGTCAGTTCCAGACAAATAGTGGTCACTGTGCAATGACATTTTTGATGAAAGGCTCAAATCAGGAAGTGTGTCATCCATTCGCATATCTATAGAGCCATTGTCTGGAGGCTTTTGGGGAAACATGCTGAACTCCTCACTTAGGAGGCTACTTATGTCTTTAGTCATGCCCCTACCATTGCCAGGGATTCAATGATTAGCCCAGAGTAAGACTCTGTGTCCCTCACTGGCAATAAAAACAAGGTAATCAAGCTGGCTTTCAACTTTGGGACCTCCTGTTTTGGTTCTGGACTGCTTGAGGGGTTGGGAGAAAGAACGTATACTGCAGACTGCTCGGGGGAAGAGGGAGGGAGTGGTAAGCTAACTGCTGCCAGTAGTTCCTCATCAGATAGAGGGGTTGAAGACACGGCAGACATGGAGCCCCCACTGCAAAGAATCTACATGGTATATAGCATGTATAGAGGAAACTGATGTGCAAATTGACTTCTGCACTCGCCGCTAAGTGCTGAAGTCTCGCTGGATTGATGTGTGTTTGAGGGCAAGAAAATTTCAAGATTTCCAGCCACTCTCCCTCCACTTCGAACACTCCCAACACACTGCGCACACTGCACGTGCTACGAGCTGGGAAGGTGTTTTTAACTGCAAGACTCCTCCTTCAGTGTGTAGACAGCAAAAGCATACTCTGCCAACAAAAATGTACTGCCAATTTTGCCTCTCACAACACACTGCGCTCACTGTGCACGCTCTGCGCTGGGACGATGTTTTTAACTGCAAGACTCCTCCGTCACTTAGCAAACAGCAAACACAGACTCTGCCAATGAAAATTCTGCCTCTCCCATCACACTGTGACACTGTGTGTGCTCCGCGCTGGGAAGGTGTTTTTAACTGCAAGACTCCTCCTTCACTTAGTAAACAACAAAAGCAGACTGTCAACAAAAATGTCCTGCCAATTCTTGCTCTCCCAACACACTGCGCACACTGTGCACTCTCGGTGCTGTGAAGATGTTTTAACTGCATGACTCCTCCTTCACTTAGCAAACAGCAAAAGCAGACTCTGCCAATGAAAATGTCCTGGCAATTCTGCCTCTCCCAACACACTGCACACACTGTGCGCACTCCATGCTGGGAAGGTGTTTTTAACTGCAAGACTCCTCCTTCACTTAGCAAACAGCAAAAACAGACTCTGCCTATGAAAATGTCCTGCCAATCCTGCCTCTTCACACACACTGGGCACGCTGATGATGACTTATAGACAAATGCCTTATCCAACTAGAGTTCCTCTGGGAACAATCTAGGTGACACATATCAGGGACCCTGGTGGTAAAGTGTCTTGCAATCACTCAGGGCACTTGCCGGACATTCCGTGCCCTTCTTCTCTTTTTCCTGACATTACACTCTGTCATTCCTTGCTTCACTACTCTTCCTTACCTTCCTCCCATTCATCTACTTTCTTTTTCTCCCTATAACTCTCTGTCTGTTGTTATCTCTCTCTCCCACCTACTTACATGTCTCCCCTCCTACACCACTATTCCTCCACACCGCTACAACCCTCCTCCCTTTAGAGCACTACTAATCTCCTCCCTCTACATCACTACTCCTCTGTTTCCACACAACTACTACTCCCCTCCCCCACTCTACTACCACTCTACCCCATCTTCTCTTCGGTCATCCTCCTTGCACTCTTCTAGTCACCTTCTCACTCACTCCCTACTCCCTACTCTCCTACTACACATTTCACTCAAACACCTTTCACATACTCTCACACTGCAGTACCACATTCTCTCTCCAGCCAATACCTGACTTTATATTTTTTTTTAAAAACTCCATGCTCCTCTAGACTGGCCTTCCTCCTTCTGGTCACTTGGTTCACCCCCACTGAACTCACTTAATAAGTAATTACTTCCTTTTTCCCACACCCTCTTCTCTCCTCCCCTCCTCCTTCCATTGGTTCTCCAATTCTGGTTCCCCAGGCCAGAAAGTCCCTGTCTTCACCACCTGGTAAGTGTTACATTCAGCAGAATACAGGTAAGGGGGGGGTCTAAGCCCTGCTCCCTTCTCTGGTGAGGGCCGACTACAGCTGGTCAATGGTGGTCCGCTATAGCAAAAGTAAAGCTTGTGTGAGATTTCCCAAATTCCATGGGTTTGCAATCTTTCTTAAAGAGCTATTCCATTTTGTAATCGAGGTATGGGGTGATAAAAAGTGTAACAATTTTCAATTTTTCGATCACACGTGCAGATAAAGAAAGGACACGCCGTGAGGACCCCCCATCTGCCATATTCCCCCTTTGGTGTAGGGCTGGCGTTGGTTTCCACTATGGTAGGCTTCCCACCATAGTCTTCTGCTGACCCTGCCAGACAGTGCACTCTTGACAGTTGCTGGGAAACAAAGCACCTGCAGGCAAAGGTAGGATGTCAACTTTCTGCACCTGAGATATAGATTCTGATAACTGTATACCTTATACATTTTGTTATCACCCAGTGTCAGCGCTGTGAGCAGGGCTTAATTATGAAAGGACTGATGTGCATTTGTGTCTAGGCTGCCTGTCTCCACAGCTGCCACACGGATTAGTATCCAGGATGCTCCCCTTTTGATTCATAGCAGGAAGGGTCACACCTTTCCCAATAGGATCGAAATCACCCCAAGCGGCCTTCTGGGAATAGTTCCTCAGAGGCAGCAGTGACATAACAAAGACAGCCTCACACAAGGGTGTTGATCACTGGATTTCCTTTGAAGCTAGCATGCAAGAAAAATGGCTGTGGTCAAAGTAGGCAATGAAGATTAGATACCGTACAGCAGGCTCGCTTTGGACCAATCCCTATGGCAATTTGTCTTTAAGAGGAGAGGGGCATCCCCTCATTCTTTAATTAATCTTTGGACCATCAGAAGAAGAGGAATTCACTAGAGCTCTTTTGGGAATACAATCTTATCCTAGAGTCCTCTCCCTCAAAGCCAAAGACAGTAGACACCAAAAGCAGAGTCAAGCTCTGCCACCTAACCATCCACAGAACACAGTGGGGGTGACTTCTGTTGGACCAAAACCGACTTCATTGGAACCAGCACCCGTCCCTGGATGTAAAGGAGCCTCTGAAGTGGGAGAGCAACCTTGTCATGGATCCCCTAGATAGGGACTCACAGAAAACCACAAGTCCAGGAGCAGCTAGAATCCTGTTCACCACCTTGAGTTATCTTCAAGACATTTTAAACTTGCTTGATGCCCCTCGAGCCAACACGGTTCTGCTTTTGGCACTATATGAACTTCGAGCATCTGACTTGCACCTTTGCACTTTTGAGCACTCTCAATGCCATCTCACTGTGATAGTCACCACCACCTCAACTCACTCTCCAGTTTGCTGCTGAGGAAATATCCAACTCAGTGTATCCTGAGCAGACCATCGACCCAACAGAACCTCATCTCAACCTGGAATGTCTGCCAATTAAACCCACTGGAAGCCATTGTGTCACTTGCTGAATCAACCCAGCAGAAGCATTGTTTGGACATGATTTGACCACTGACTTAACCCTGTTAGGACTCATTGACTTGCACCATCTCGAGTGTCGTCTTGATACACACAGAGCCCCATCTTGATACTGTCATGACACTGACTCACTGCTGGCCACCGGCTGAACAGTGGACAAGTGCAGAGAAGCCTGTCTCGACATTGATGGGTACCCAGGAAATAAGGTACTGTGTGGAGGCCCTATCTCCTTAGTCAACCTTGAGGAAAATAATGAGTTTTAAGCCCCCATCTAGCAAAACACCTTCATGGACATTTTCTTGTGCCAATTGAGTACCTAAACACCCTATGCTCATCTGCCCAGAATGCTGTTCTATAACAGCTTGCATTTTCTGTGTTTCAGTGCAGAGGTGGGTTTTTGCTTGCCTTGTAAGTATTTATTTAAAATGTTAACCGTGTATATTATTTTAGAACCTTCAGGGCAGTAGTCGTTTCGTCATACACATACACTCTTATGGGCACGTTTGCTGTCATTCTTCTTTTGGTTGCCATTATACCATCTTTCAAATAGTATAACATGCCTGAATTTTCTGACAGCCACATGAGTTAGGATAAGGAACATTTGTTTTAGAACACATTTTCACATTTGTGTTCTTTCCTGTTACATGAAACATGTTCATCATTGCATCTAAGCAGTGTGCGCCATTCGACAAATTAATAACTACATTTAAACATACTGTTAACAGTGAGCATACAATGCTTTATTTTAGTACATACATGTATGCTTCTCTGAACAGGAGTATCTTTGCTAGGAACTGTGACAGAGCTGGAAGTCTCTGGTTTATGAGCTCTTTTAGTCAATATATTTGGAAAATGTAAAATGCAACTTTTACATTGATTTGTAAAGATTGGCAGTGGTTGGGGAGTAAGAAATTCCCTTCCACGCAACCTTAAGTGACGAAAGCACTTTAACCATGCATGCTCACAAATTGGTTTACCTTATTAGCCAGTTGAACACATGAAAAAGACTGTGGGCACGAAAACAACCTATTTCCACACTTAGAGATACGTAATTAAAAGCAACCTTGCCACGCCCCATTATAAGGAATAGCCTTCCTTGACGCCACCTTGTAAAAGGTGCGGGGGTTTCGGCACAGGGTGGTTGTGTTCAAAGATGACTGTCTTTATTTACCATGACTGAGTGTGAGCCCAAATTCTGTACAGTGCATTCAGGAAGCCTGGGCCTTTGGCAACATACCATTGTAAAGAATGCCACGGCCAAGACGCTTTCTTTCCAGTGGAAGATCTAGCAACTTCCTCCATCTCCTCTTCTTCCTCCTGTTCTCTTCCCCATGCTCCTTTGCTGCTGTGTGCTGCCCCCCCCCCCCCTCCTCCTGGTCTGTGTGGTGATGGTTGTGGGTTGATGGTTGTGGGCCCCTGGCATCTCTTCAGAGGTTTCCTCTCACTTGAAGAGTTGTGAAGAAATAAAGAGAATAAATGAAAGGGTCCCCGGGTGAGCCCTGTCTGCAAATATAAAAGTTGAGAACATGTCATGGAATAGTTTGTGGCACCTCTAGAGTGACAACATTCCCAATGAAAGTTAGTCGTTAGTGAGTTAAAGCCCTCTATAAGTGTCCATTGACAGGATGTACCGATCGCGGCTAGCATGGGTTTTAGTCATCTAAGCTCACAATTTGATGTTTACAGATAAAAGCACGGGCGTGATGCTTCAATGGGCTACTAACAGCATCATATGTATGTCCAGAGCACTTTCATTTTGTCTGCAAATAAATTGAAAGTGTGTCAAAGGGCTGCGGTCATTGATGCCTGTTCGTGGACAGATGATTGCCCCCAGGCTCCGTTATTTGATGGTTCAACTGCGAACATGTCCTCTGGCCGTGGGCAAAACATTAAAAAAACGACAGCTTGGACTGTTGTACAATCATAGTTAAATATAATAAAGCAAAAGTAGAAGAGGAAATGCACCATAAGCGTTAAAAATTTGGTGAATGGGGGCAGGGTTAAGCAAAGATACATTGTATGATGCACAGCGCTCTGGTCCAAGATATGATAGCTGGTACTGAGTTACACAATACACACCCATACTTCACAATTTACACACGCAGCACTTACAATATCAAACTTTCAACAATAAAATTAAATACGCACCTTGGTACAGCATATATATGTTGTTTTCTGTCGCGCCACATAGGGGTATGTGTCTCTCCAGAGTACATTTTTGTGGAGGTGTGCCTCTCAATTATGCAATTTCTCTTTGCTTAACCCTGATCCTATACACCAAACTTCAAAAGCTGATTGCACATTCTCCCTAACCTGTGACACCACCCCCACAGTGGCAACAATACAGTGACTGGCATGTACAACCTGGTATGGCAAATAGAGGTGCTTTTTTTAACCACAGTCTCACAGCTAGTGCTGAACAAACTGGAGCAGGTGCCCCCATCTCCATTTCACTTTCATGGCATTGCATTCCTTTCCCTGCCTCCACCACCCCTCCACTCCATCTATTCTTCTGCCTCCACCCTGGGCCTCTTTTTAAAACCCAACCCCAGCAGCCCTCTCCTGTCTCTGGTCTGCATTTTGCATGCTGTTTCTGTGAAGGTAGGGGCTCCATTTATTACTCTCCATTATATATATACATATTTTGTTTAAGCGGATGATGTAATGATTTGCTTACGCAGAATGAAAAATCTTCTCTAAAGGGACTGTTAGATTCAATGAAAACATTTCGTTACTTGGACGTTATGGTTCAGTTGCCTATTAAGCCTGCAATTATAAGTAATATCTTATTTCATGTCAAACACTACGTCAATGTTCAATTGAGGTCTTACCAGAAATCACAATTGATGCCATCTGGGCTGTCACGAGTGATGCCACTGTACGATATGTGACAAAGCCATCACACTGGCCATGTCAAGATGGGAAGGAAGTGGTATTCCACTAAGCAGCGTGATGGGGAGGATAGCTGGAGGGACCCAAGCATTACCAGTTCACCTTGTGCCAGCATGCTGGTGTGCAGACCATCGATAGATTTAGCGTTGCATCAACAAACAGAAACGTTCAGGTGTTTTTCTGTTATTTGCAGCTACTCAAGAAAGTGAGGCACACCACCAGACTGCTGTGGGAACCGAAAACGTACTGAAACCGGCAGAGTTAGAGCTACATCGGCAGACAACTGTGTGAAACCAAGGCATACCTGTGAAGGTGTGTGGCTCGCGTGGATGGATACCTGTTTTGTTGTGGTCTAGTGTTGCCTTCCTTCCGGTGAATAGGCGGTGCAGAGAGCCAGACCAAATTAACCCACAGGAGATTGGAACCCGGATGTGTCCGGGGCCTGCTCCCTACACCAATGGACGACCTCCCAGAATTAATGTGGCATGAGGACAGAGCAAGCGGGAGTCGAGCAGGAATTCAAGACGGAGGTAGGTGCAAGATAGAGGGAGCAAGTCAGGAGGAAGCCCCACCAAGACAAGCAAGGGGGCCAACAGGGACAAAAGCAAGGGGAAGAAGTGGAACATAGAAAAGATGGAGGTATCCAGTGGTTAGAATGAGCAGCAAGGAAAGAGAAGGTAAAGGCAGCAGAAAACCAAAAGTCGCTACTGTGCAACAAAACAGTGAGTATTGTGAGCAGGTGGTTCTTATAGAAGGCCACCGCCAGAGTGAGGCTAGAGGCCAGTGGCAGCGGTGCCTGGGAAGCAAATGTGGTGCTCGTGCTCGGGGTCATGTGCTTCACTCCTCGGGCCTGCACTCTCGAGAGATGATAGCATCACCCATGGTTGCAGGCAAAGGACACTGATCACCGAGACTTGGACCGTGCATCCTGCATCTTCCATCGCGGAAGTGCCAATGAGGGAAGAGACAGCAGTTCCTTAGAGGGACAACAGATAACTGCGGACTAGCCGCAAGCTATCCTGCGTGTTTCTCATGATAATACTGTACCAGCAGAGAGAGAAATTGAGAGGCTCATCATCAGATGGCTGCGAGAGACCAAGGCAGAGGCATAGCCATGATTGTCTAACAAGTGGGGCCTGAAGTTAATGTAGTTGGGCCCAACCACAGCAACATTAACATCTGTAAATGTCCACATGACTCTGCTGTGTGGGCATTTACAGATTTAGCGTGAGCCTTGCCGGCTCAGGCCCTACCCTGTTAATGCCTCTGGACCAAGGCATATCACAACGAGCAGAGAGAAAACGACATCGCCAAGTGGATTTGGGAGGTGCACCAAAACCCAGAGGGAGAGTGCAACTCCGGGAAACTGCCACCAGAGGCAGAGATACAACAGGACCAGGATGGAGGAATCCACATGTGCTCAGAAGCACGAAGACCTTTCAGGACTGCCGAAAAGTCACTGCGAGAAAGTCACTGCGAGCCTGCACAATATAATGGAGGGTTTCTGATCAACAGAAACGAAAATGAGGACCTATACGGACCCGTTTCCAAAGAACTCTCCGGAAGACTGGGCAAAACCACAGCCCACAAAACAAACACAAATTCATGCCCTCCTAAACTGCCATCCACATTACACAGCAAGCCTGACCAGGAAAATGGGCTGGGGACTAGTCCCTATTTGAGATTATGCACCTTAAAAACACCACCCTGGGAGGGAAATATCAGGTTAGATTGGTTAGGGACACATACTCAATCCTCTACAGAGAAAGAGTATAACATCCAAGAACAGGAAGCAAGAGGTGTGGGTTATTAGGGTGTGATCAGCAGCGGATGTGGCAGTGGATCATGAGACCAACAGGAGTAAGGAAAGAGTGGTCACTTGTGGAGGAGTTTCATATAGAAGGTGAGGCATTGCGTGGGAGTAAAAGTGGTTCTGCTGTGTAAGTGTGCATGGTTGTGTAGTGAGTGAGCAGAGTAGAGTAAAGGATGGATGTGAAGTGTATGGACCTGGGTGAAGGGAGGGTGTCTGAGTAGTTGGGTGGGGATGAAAGTAGTAGGGGGAGGAGAGCAACAGCTGGATGTGGAAAGTAGTAATGGGAGGAGGAGAGTATCAGTGGGAGGGGGAGAGTAACTCCCCATGTTAAATTTATTTTGTTGAAATGTTCACATTATAGTATTTATTTCAAATAGAAAAATACACACCATTCACCAATATTTCACCCAGCCAGAAGTAATATAGAAAGAACCAATAAATACATATCAAATAGTACTAGGAAACATGAATACATATTTTCCTATGTACAAAATGTTTTACATTGCAAAGGAGAGACAACGGATTGCAGAATGCATCATTGTTCTAAAATGAGAATACACATTTCCCTATCCATGTTTTTGTTTGTAGAAGTATACAGACTGTAAGTATATTTGCTAAGGATTTCAATCTGGCGACACAACTTGGTCTCGTCCTAGTATCTAGCGCACGACTGAGATGCCTTTCTCCTTATTTGATGCAGATTCAATTTGAGATGGTACACAACTCATATCACACCCCCTTTTTTAAATACCCCGGGTCACAATGGACCATGAACCAGTCTGGTTGGTGAAATGCAATATTTATTTATATTTAAAATTCAAAAGAAATCACAAACGTTTTACTATGGGGCAGCAATCACCAATGGGGTGATATTTACAATGAAAATGAAAGAAAGCAATGCACTTGGTTAACCTTCCCCTAGAACATATATACAGAACAATTGAATAGGAGCACTTTTTGATTTAAGAAAGATAGCACCCAAGTTAAGATTTCCCCCTGCAATGTTCCCTCAACCCACAGATAATTGAATTCTGAGTGGATAAAAAGAAGCAGCAGGTAATCAGGAATAAAAATCTGACCTTCCCTCACAGAATAAGAGGCAAAAACAGATTTTAAAACCTTAGCAAAGGCCTAAAATATCACTCGAATTTTACAAATAATTAGTGTGTGGCTAAATTATAATATACATATGCGTTATCATAATAGCATGTATGTTATATCACTGGCAATCACAAGGCAATGGATCAGCAAAAGGCATACAATTCGAAAATGAGTGGAAAGTTTAGAGCATGCTGCAGCCAAATGACATGTGGGAAAACATGCAATTTTCTCAATTCCCGCTTTAAATTACCCAAATGGATTTTAATACAAAAAGGTGAAATACTCTGATTTGGAGTGCTCATGGATAGCGGTATATCACACGGATCTTATAGAAGTGAAAATAGGTCTCTAGCTATGAAACTGGATGAGTTATGCAAGATATAAAAAGGTGCGCTGTGAGCAAAATGAAGCCGTGAAATGGGAAAGAAAATCAGTTGTGACAAGAACAGTTCTACTCTAAACTAGAGTATTGAGACTAGACCACCAAAGAAGGACACAGCAGGAGCCAAGGTTGATTGGCGAGTTCAACCCTGTCACCCCAGCGCCCAACCTTGGCGGAAATCAGTCCGATCACTCGAAATATGAAATATGACTAATGGTTTAGGATTACACAAGACATTTAAAAATTAAGGACAGCATGCAAGGATAATTCTAACAGTTTCAACAAGTTATTGGGGTAAGATAGGATTGTTTAGAGAGTGGGATAAGGACAAAGGCAAGACGAGGTAGGCTATGTATTTCTATGGGGGAGGGATTATACTCACAGTCCATTTTTGTGTTTTCGGATTTTTGGACAGTCAACAGGGTCTGGTCACCACACGACTGGCCCACCTGGCAAGAGACAGCTAGGCAAAAGACAGCTCAGCAAGGTCAGGTCACCGAGTAGCGAACAGCTGGGCAATTCGTGTCCCTGGATGGTATTCTCATGGAAAAGGACAGCTGAATGGCAGGAATGCAGTGGGCATGCAGGTAATGGGCAGCAAACCAGGCTGGTTCAGGATGCTTCCCAAAATAATACCACAGCTTTCCCCTTTGGTTATTTGGGATTTTAGTGGTATTTCAAAATTGAGGCCTTGGTGGAATGGTCAGCAATGCTTATGCCTTGTATTTGGGGTCAGCAAGATGGATGGAGCAGATCAGGAATGCAGCGCAGGGACTTCAGAAAGTGTGTGTCTCTGGAGTCTTCTCAGGGACTCCTACTTATAATGCATAGTGACATCATCAAAGTATATGGCTGGGCAGGCTTAACTAAGCCATCCTTTCACCGACTGGATCAGTCAGGGGTGCTAGTCCCTGCCTCACTCTCAACTGGTTGCAGTTCAAGGCGGAATGTCAGATTTATAATGTGAGTTTTACAATGTTCAAAAACCTCCCACAGTTACTTTAGCTAAAATCCGATTTTGCCATAAATGGTACATTTATACAGTTGAAGTCTCTTAGTAACTTACATAAACAGGTTACATATTTTATGCAGACCATTCCACTCTAACTCTGAACTCTCTGAGACATTGTTTCACCCTTCTAATACTTTTTGGTAATTTTGAGTATGAAAGATTCGGCCTAAAATTCTGTAACTTTATACATGTGTGTGGATTATCATAAGGGATGTAAGTATTACAATTTGCAATGGCATCATGGATACTTTCATTATAATCCCCAATTCTATGCCATTTTTTTCCCCAAGGTGTCAGTGAATTCTACAATGTCTCAAATTATAAACCACAAAATCACTTTTAAACTTTCACATTTTTACAAAGTAGAGGTTTTAGTGATCTTCAAAATATATGAACAAGTATATCGAATACTGTTCGTCAGAATATGAAAGAGGTTCTCTAAAAGTTAGCATATTGTGTGTACTCAACAAGGCCACATGCACCCTACAATTTCCTCTTTTCAGTAAAGTATGTTGATATTATACTTTTTTTTGGACTAGTTTCATATGTATGTTACAGAAATAATATTCATACTATGACTTGACAAAATTGAACCTGTGTACCCAACACTAGGCCCTTTAAGACGAGGTAGCAATACTTTGAGATGATGGAGATGCAGAATATACACAAACATCAATAATCAGACTGACAAAGGCAGTTGACAAAGTACGTCTGTTTTAATATCAATTGTCTAAAACAGGGAGTAAAACGAACATCAACAAACATCCGCTCGATCTTCTCACTGAGTGAGATTCATAAAAAAACAGGCTATATAGCAAAAACTCATCATTGATGTCAATCTATGTGGCAAACTACAAAAACCTGTTTGGGAAAGTGTTTGGCTTAAAGGGAAAATCTAGGTATACTTTCCATACTTGTCTGGGAAAGTTATTGGGTCTCTAACATCAAGTGGGGCAACTAAGCCCTCCTCTAGTGCAGGTCACTACGAATGTCATCAAATACACGACGTCCCATTGGTTATACAAACTATAGGGCACTTTATTACGTGGCCCTCCACTATTGGTTTGGCACCCTTGGACCCCTCTGTAATAATCCACACACGCTAGCAGCACGCAGGCTGGCACCCATGTGCTGGTGGGCTGGTCATAACCATAGCATAACCTGTCATCTATCATCACTCTTACGTTTTGCCAGTCAATTAGCCCTTTGAAAATTGGCCTTGGAAATGTTCTCTGTGCCTGAGAATAAAAGGGAGTAGAGGCATACTTTGTTTCTTGGTTTCGATACAGCTCAACTCAGTATCTATTTTCATCCGACCATGTGACTAGATACCATGTTTCAGAGATTTTCTGTAGTTGAAATACTATTAAATGATGAACCTCTGAAGTTCGTGCTCCTCAACTTAAACAGGAGTCTGTTCTTTTCACACATTTTGTAGCTACTGCATTAACATCCAAGCTTATGGTGGCCTGGACTTCCTGGTGCTGGTCCAGCCAAGCTCTTCTTGAATCTATCTCCGGTATTAGCTGGTTTCCAACTGCGCCACACTGACAAACCTTTTTGTTCAAGGGTCCAGACTCTGCTAAAGTGCGTTGTGGAACATCCTTAGTCTATACATTCCTATGCATATACTTTGGCGCATCGCCGCAATCTATTTACTACGTAGTCAGCCTTTAAGCATACTTTATCTACTTGTGTTACAGCATCTGTACAATTGTAAAATGACCTGACGTTTTCTTCATTGTTTCTGTAGCACGAGCATTTTTATCTTAAGCCCAAAATGTTGCTCATGTTGAACACCTCCTCCTTAGATCTTATAGAATATTCATGGTCTCCAACCTCTTGCCTTGTTGTCTGGATGTGTCAGCCCTGCTTTTTCATGACATCATCAGTCTTCTCTTTTGCTCATTTTTCACACTTCCTCCGGGATTTCATTCAAATGGCCATCATATTGTCATGAGTGCATACATGGCTTTCTCAATGGGTACCTTACTTCCAGTATTCTTTTGTGTATTGGTATTTTCACTGGTACTGCACGTGTCTCACACTCTGGCTCCCAACATATAGGCAGCATGGGGGCAGAGCTTTGAGTGGGGGTACTTGGCTCCACCTCTACACGCCCCACTCTGGCCGATTCATCGACCACTCTCCCATCATCCTTCACATCTAGACATCCTCATTTAAAGAAAGGCTTCTTTGGGACCCAAATCTTTATGACTCCTTTCAGGCATCCTGCTGAGTTCACATGCTCATCTTTATTCCAGGACATAAGCATGCATTGTCCATTCGGACTGTAGTAGATCCTGTTCCTTCAGGTGCATGAATGCTGACCTTCACATAGTCTTTGATCTCTTCATCTGTCAGTTTTTTAGTTTTCCATCCTGATTTGACATTAATCATCATGATCTTCATTCCTACTGCCTTATTTTGCAGTCTTCTTACATTGTGAGATTATTATCATGATCACACAGAATCCAAGCAAAAACATTACTGTCACGTCTCCAAGGAACTTGAACATGTCCGCCATCCATCGTGGAACCCCTGAGAAGACTGATCCAAACCAACTCTCATCAGCAATATCCTCCACTTAATCTATCATCTGGATGTGTAACTTCCTCAGCAACGTAACGGCCTTTGTCAAGGTGCCATTCTCGTCGTCCTGAGAAGGTATGAATGTGCAGCATGATTCTCCGATTTTGGCACAAAAACCTCCATCCACAGCTGTAATCATGCCCAGGACGTATTTGTTCTGAAGTGTCATGAGTCATATGGCTCTCAGCTCTTCCTTGATAGCATTGAATCCTTTTATGGTAGTGTTAATCATCTGTAACAATTCCCACCTGGTTATCTGTAACCACTTGTATTTTTTGCTGTCAGGATCCTGGACATGAAGATTATCGTGAATATCAATGAGGTCTGACTGATTAATCTGTGTTCATAGGGAATGGAATCAAAAGCTTCCATTGACTTGGCTGAGAAATAGTTCTCTCTCTTCATTCGATTTATCAGTTCAGCAGATCTCTTCTTCCTTAGGTGACCATCTGCCTTTGGAAATTCACCAATGTTCAAGTCACTTTTAGGAATCACCAATGCTGGAACATGGACGTTCACTACAGAACACAGTCCTCCCCAATCTCTGGGCAGCTTCATGTAAGCTCTGGATCCACAGGCCCAATAGTGATCCATTATCACTGCTGTTACAATGCTCATTCCTGGCACGTTAAAGACTTGACCACAATTTTGATTTTCTCCAACTTTTCTTGTGCCATTGTTTTTGAAGCACAGCTTTGCACTGCACAGAGGCACTCTGTAAAGACCCTCCTTTGTCTTTGACCCATGTCAGTAGTTTAGCAAGCCTTTGCCATACAGGTTTGCATCCATTTCCCACAATGTCAATGGTTGGTTTGTAGCAGCCAATTACTACCCACACTCTGCAGATGACCACACCTTGCTCCCATCAATCATGGGGAAAGTACTGATCCCCAAATCTGCATTTGGCCTCTGTCCTTCCATCTTCAAATTTCTTCTGCAGATTTTCCTGGACTCTCAAGTCCTCTGTTTACTTCCCATCTGATTCCAGCTCCTGTCACTGCAGGTTGTTAATATCTTATAACATGATTTCTATTGTGGGATCTTGATCTTGTCTTTGTGTCTTGAACATAATCATCTGGAGCTGACCATTCTGTTGCCCATACCAAAGATGCTGTTTGGCCCATGAACTGACCTCTTTCTCAGCAGAGTGCAATATGAGCTAGGCAATGTTCTGTTTGAACATCTATTTTAATGGCTATGAATATCCTAGACTTTCCCATAGTGTAAGGTAGGAGTGCACATACACAGCATTCCTCCTCTGAGGACTCCTTCCCACCTCTTTCATACGCTGATACCACATGTTATTCCCCAAATGTGCTGTGCTGTCTGGGTAATCATTCAACTCATGAAGTATATCTGCATAATTTGTTCTTGCTAGGTGAATCATAAGAACACTTGTCAGTAAAATCGGTGTCTCTACATGAGCTACTGGTGGAGGAACAATCACATAGGGGCCTTGGCTATCATACAATTGATATATCTATTCCCTCCTTCTGCATAGGAAGATATACAGGAACCACTGCTCTCTTTGGACCAACATAATAAACTGTGTGTATCGTGAGAAACAAAAGAATGATGATAAATATAATACATGTATATATTATGTACAATACATCCAACTCCAGCAACAGTGGCTTCTTGCACATAGCTGTGATCTCCTGTGGTTTGCCACTTTATTATTACTATCAATATTACCTGTCATTACTTTTAAGGATGGAAAAAATATCTTTTAATCAGGCAAGTTTGTCAGGTGCTCAGGTAGTACATAAAATCTTCTTACTGATCTCATGTATCAGCCAATTTATTGCAGGTTGATTCCTGGGATTCCTCAGAAATACACAAGTGTTAGTATGCCGTCCAACAAGATAATGATGTTTGTGGAGCAGAAAATAAAAGATAATTCCAAGTAGTTTATGAGCGTCTGAATCAGACCAGACCATCTGTTCTTTCCGTACAGAACTCAGGTAGCTGGAGGATCTGCTCTATAATAGCTGCGAGCTGTCTCCTCACAATAAGATAATTTTTAGGATCTTGCAGAAACAAGTGAATGTCACTGGTTCTCCCAACCAGCACAGGATGTGCACGAAGAATGAAGAGGAAAACAGCAAAAATGATCCGATGAGTGTTGCCATTAGACACCACCAGGGTGCCTCCAAAGAGAAACTCATGAGAAATAAGTCAGGAAAATGCTCCCTCTTCCAGTCATCAAAAAGGAATTAGAGTTTTGGCATTTTTCTTCTTCTTCAGGATCTCAATGCCTCACAGTCCAAATTCAGCAAACTCCTGTGCCTCAAGAACAATAGCTTTTTCACTCCTTGCTTAGCAGCTACAAAGAGTGTCACGGAAGAACCACAGTCCACTGTGCACACTTTCCCTCTGTCTACTTGACAGTCTCTGCATCCTTCTTCCTAGTCATCAATCTAGTCTGCACGTGCTGAACTTCTTTTCCGTGGCTTGCTTCCAAATGGGGTGGGGGTGTGGTGCTCTCTCCAGCGTAGACTTTTACGGGCTCAGGTGTATCCATGCCTGTATCCATAGTACCCTTACTGCTGATGAGGTAACGTCCTCCACTACGAAAGGGTAGTTAAATCTGGGCTCTTCCACTTTCGCATGAAATTCCTAACTAAAACATAGTCACCTGGGAATAGTCTGGGTACAGGTAGTTCTTCAGGTCTGGTTGCTGTATTTTCTTCATCTGTTTTCTGAGACCGACACCCCGACCGCTTGACTTGTTCTGAAATTACTAAAATACTTGTGGTCATACATGTTACGTAGGCATGTAACTCATCTCCTAACAATTCTGCTGTTGTCTGGGCATCACTTCTAGTCCTCAATGGAGGTGTGAGAGGTGTTCACATTCACCTCCTTGTTACTAGTTCATTGGGTGTGAGGTGATGGTCAGAACCTGGTTGGTTCCTCAACGCATATAATGCAAGAGGCAGGCAATGCAGCCATCCTTTTTTCAATGTTAACTTTAGTTTGGCTATCCTCTCTTTGAGCAGACCATTGAGTCTCTCACATTTCCGTTTGCTTGCGGGTGATAAGCAGAAGAAAACATATGCTTAATGCTCAATAATAAACGTATTTGCTCAAAAACTTCATTCACAAATAGTGTGCCATTATCTGATCTTATCGGGTTGGTCAGTAGTACTAACAGGGTTATCTGTAATATTCTCCTCTTCACTTAGAAAAAGACCGGTTCCCCTTCCTCCTCACCTGATGTGGTAGAATTGTCCAGCTTCTTTCTTCGGGCGTGTCGAGCGTTAGGTTTCTTCTTTTTGAGCAGTTAGTGTCTGCCTCGAAAAGAAGCCACTGTGACACTAGGTCAGGGAATCCCCAGTGGCTCCCCTCCACGACAGCCGATAACGTTGCAAGGGGAAAAAGCCAATTTGGCATAAAAAACACTCGATCCTTATATAGAATAGATGGATTGCTGGGCGAGCAGATGATGACTTGAATGCGCTGGTAGGAGGCAGAAAAGAATGCTGCTGGCGAAAGTAGAGCTTACACAAGGAAAAAAATTGCTGAGCAGGGCTGGATGACAAGCACCGAGTTGCAGAGAGGACCAAGATACCCTCCAGATGAAGCCACAGGCGGAGACCCAGGACTAAGCTAGATAGAAGGAGGGAAAATCACAAGAGAGACAGAAAGGAAAGGCCGGGAGGAGAGAGATGGAGAGATAACTGCCGGAAGCCGGGAAGAGGGCAGGGAGAGAGAGTAGGAAGAAAAGGGAATGAAGCCAGTACAAAAGGAGAGAGAATAGTAAACAGGAGTGGGCGGACCACCGCCAAAGCAAATGATACACGGAGCGCTTACAACGAGGAGAATCCAAAAGTTGCAACGTGCTGAACCGCCGAGAGTGAAATGGTAAATACTATCGGCGGCGGCCATATTGGATGGAAACTAGACCACTCACCACGTCCTGGAAGAAACGTGGCGGCACAGTCTAATGTTGGCCGTTTTTCCACCTCTTCCACCCTCGCCAGTTACCCACGGTTGTGACAGTATGCCCCCCTCGAAGGCCTCTTCCTCCCGGCTTACCCGGGTGCAGTCTATGAAACTGTTGCAACAAACGTGGGGCCTGAACATGGAAAGAAGGTTCCCAAGTGTCCTCCGAGGAAGGGTACCCTTTCCAGTGTATCAGGTATTCAAGGCGACCTCTATGATACAGAGAATCTCGGATTTGAGAGACTTTGTATTCCTCAGAGATTGGGTTAGGCAAGATCCATAGTTTGGGAGCATTTTGTCTTCGGGTACCCGGCACAAAGGGACGTAAGAGGGAAGAATGAAACACCGGATGTACTCGTCTAAGGGTCTTTGGCAGCTTAAAACGATAAGCTACAGGATTGATCCTTGACAGTATCTCAAACAGCCCGATGTACCGGGGAGACAACTTGGATGGACGAACCCAGCGATGCAAGAACTTGTATGACTTTAGTGCCCTTATCCCATGCAGGTACTTGTCTCCGATGTCTGTCAGCTTGCTCCTTGTAGCGTCTGTTGGCTTCTAGATGACTCTGCCTAGCAGTATTATGAGCTTCCTTGACCTGTCCGAGCCTAGATTCTCTGGACGGTATGTTGGTTTCTCCCCAAAAAGTAGGTACAATTGATTGAGGATGGAACCCGTAGGTGCAGAAAAAAGGGCTAATACCAAGAGCGGTATGCACCGAGTTGTTGTAAGCAAACTCTGCGGTGGGAAGTAAAGAGACCCAGTTGTCTTGTTGTTGGTTGACAAAGCATCTTAGATAATGTTCCAAGGTTCCATTTAACCTTTCAGTCTGGCCGTTGGTTTGGGGGTGGAAACCCGAAGAAAGGGCTCTTTTTATACCCAATCTATTACACAATACTGTCCAGAATTTTGAGGTATATTGACTGCCACAATCTGATACAATCTTCTAAGGGAGGCCATGGAGCCTAAAGATGTCTTTCAAAAAGACTTCTGCCATGGCGGAGGCTGAAGGTATCTTTGACAGCGGAGAGAAATGTGCCAGCTTGGAGTAAGAGTCCACTGTTACCATAATGCAAGTGCATCCATTGGAAACTGGTAGGTCAACAATGAAGTCTGTAGAAATGTGCTTCCAAGGTCCTGGAGGGATTTGCTCTTGTTGCAACAGTCCCAAAGGTTTCTGAGTAGAATGCTTGTTTTGCAAACACACCAAACAGGTCTGTACATATATTTGAGTATGCATTCTCATGTTGGGCCAATAGAAAGATCTTTGGAGCAATTTAAGGGTGCCTCGTATACCTCGGTGTCTGGCAATCTTAGAATCATGACACCACCGAAGAACTCGTAGTTGAAGCTCACGAGATGGAACGATCAATCTCCCGCGGGTGAAGAACAGACCTTTTCTTCTCTCGACTGGTCAGTCCACAAGGGGTGAGGTTGGCACTTCCAGAGAAAGGTAAGCTTCTCTTACTTCTTGCAAAAAAGAAGACACTGTGGAAATAATCCTAGTATGAGGAAACATCATTTCCTTCCTGTAGGTCAGATTGGTGTCCTCCCTACGAGACAAGGCATCGGCGATCTGATTCTGGGAGCCCGGAATATACGTTATGGTAAAATGGAATTGGGCAAAGAAATGCACCCATCTGGCTTGCCAGGTGTTGTAACATTGTTGTTGTTTGAGTATTTGAAGATTCTCGTGGTCAGTCTGTATTTGAAAGGGATGTAAACTGGCCTGGAGTAAATGCCTCCATTCCAGACAAGCCAGTTTCATGGCCAGAAGTTCCCGTTCTATGACTGAATAATTCCATTGGCTCGGGCTCAAGGATTTTGAGAAATTGGCTACAGA
Source organism: Ambystoma mexicanum (assembly GCF_040938575.1). Taxonomy (NCBI): domain Eukaryota; kingdom Metazoa; phylum Chordata; class Amphibia; order Caudata; family Ambystomatidae; genus Ambystoma; species Ambystoma mexicanum. The sequence continues at coordinate 627,920,200 of NC_090933.1, read as the reverse complement.
ATGTTCCAGGCCTTGGTTAGACTGAAGAAGAACTGCACCCACCCCCGCCGCCAAAGCATCTGTTTCTAGAATAAAGGGATGTTGTTGATCGGGCTGTCTCAAAACAGGAGCCGTGCAGAATCTCTGCTTCAAACTAGTAAAGCTGGCATCGGCCTCCTTGGACCAGTTGAAAGGAATGGTGGACTTTTTTAACAAAGAGGTAATCGTAAGTGTGAGTTGGGAGAATTCAGGTATGAACTTCCATAGAAATTTGCCAATCTGAGGAAACATTGGATTTCTTTGAAAGATGAAAGAAAGATGGCGGCCAGGCCATGATGGCGTCTACCTTTTGGGGGTCCATGGTAATCCCTTGCTCAGACAAAATAAACCCCAAGTAGGATATGGAGGACTGGGCAAATGCACACTTCTCAGGTTTTGCCAGAAGATGATGTTGCTGAAGTCTGCGTAGCACTTCCTTAACATGAAATGTATGATCCTCCTGGTTACGGGAATAAATCAGAATGTCGTCTAAGTAGACCACCGTGGTCTGACCCAATAAATCTGAGAACAAACGGTCCATGAATCTTTGGAATATTGAAGGAGCATCGACTAGATCGAATGGCATCACCTGATACTCAAACAGACCAAAAGGAATGCGAAAAGCTGTTTTCCACTCATCCCCTGCTCTGATACGGAGTAGATGGTAGGCATTCCGAAAGTCCAATTTAGTAAATACCACCGCCCCCTGGACTGCTTCTAATACTTCTGAGATGATGGGCATGGGATAGTGATCCTTTATGGTTAGCTTATTCAATCCTCTGTAATCAATACAGGGCCTCAATTCCTTAGTATACCTTTTGGGAATAAAAACAATGAGGCCCCTGCAGGCGACCTAGAGGGTCGGATCAGTCCGTTCGCAAGGTTGTCATCGAGATAGTGCCTGAGTACCTCCTTTTCTGATACAGAGAGGGGATACATCCTGCCAAAAGGAACCAAGGCCTGAGGTACTAGGTCTAATTCTGCAGTCCTCGGGTCTGTGAGGAGTGAGTTTAATAGGTATCTGTTCCTTGAAGACCTTAGAGAACTCAGCCAAATACCCACGAATACAATGAGTAGAGCTTGTTTCTGTGGCACACACAGTCTTGACGGTCTCAAACAGTGGTTCGGATAGGCACTCCTCTTGATATTATTTGGAGTGAAAGCTCAAAAGGTTGTCTGTCCAGTTTACAGTAGGATTGTGCCTTTGGAGCCATCCAATACCCAATATGACCGGGAAATGGGCTGCGCGGATTATGTCAAATCTTAACCTCTCAGAATGTTGCTGAATGGAGACCTGCACTTCTTCCGGTGTATGGGTAATAAGTCCGGAGCATAATGGAGTTTCGTTCACTCCCTCCACCTTTTGGTCTTCCTTCTTGGCAATTCTGAGCAGACCCACCCTATCCGCCCATATGGTGTCCAGGAAATGTCCTGCTGCTCAGCAGTCCAGTAGTGCCTGAGTGTCAACTTCTTTTCCTGTAAACCGGAGCTTGACTGCCATTACCATCAGGCGCAAATCTTCAGGTGTTTTGGAGGAGGTTACAGAAAGGGTGGTGTAGGAACAGGGGATCGCCCCTCGATAGTCATTCCTACCAACTATCGAGGGTGCCCGTTCCCCGACCTCCTGGGGGGAATATCAGGGCAGTCTCTCAGTATGTGAGTGGCAGAACCACAGTACAGGCAAAGACACCCTTCTCTTCTCCTTTTCTTCTCTTCTGGATTCAACAGAGCTCTGGTAGTCCCTATTTTGCATAGGTTCTTCTCTAGTAGAGCGTGCAGCAGGTGAGGAGACTGAGGGGTGTGTTTCAGGGAAGAGACCCGGACTGCGAGTCTTCTTCTTCTCGTTCTTCCACTCTGTTAGACGGAAATCGATTCTTAGCACAGCAGTGATGAGATCCGAGAAAGATTCAGGACGAGGAATCCGGGCGAGTTCATCCGTTAATTCTTCTCGCAGTCCCCAGCGAAAAATAGTGGATTGGCCTGTTCTTGCCAGCCTGCTCCTGTGGCTAGTCTTTTGAAGGTAGATATGTATGAAAGTAGGTCTGTGTTTCCTTGGCGCACGTCGAGTAGGTCTTTGCTGGCCACATAGGCACATTCAGTACAAAGGAACGTCTTTTTTATGAGGTCTTTGAAAGCAGCTAAGTCGTGTAGGACTGGATCGGACTGGGGCACTAATGGAGTTGCCCATGCCAAGGCATTCCCAGTCATGTGAGTTATCATAAACCCCACCTTGGCATGATCAGTAGCAAAAACGTTTGGTCTGAAAGTGAAATTAATGTTACAGGCTTCAAGGAATTCTTAACCTTCCTCTCTGAACCATCGAATTTTCCTGACACCAGAGGTAACGAGGGAAGATCGGATGTCTGTTGTTCTCTGGCTGCTACTCTTTGCTAGAGCGCAGCATTATCAGTCTTGAGCGCCTGTACTTCCAAATTAAGGTTCTGGACGGCTGCCACTAGCTCTTGAATCTGTTGTGGTGTTGCCATATTTTCAAGCTCATATTGCAAGCTATCAGGTTTGTCAGTAGTACTAACAGGGTTATCTGTAATATCCTCCTCTTCACTTAGAAAAAGACCTGGTTCCCCTTCCTCCTCACCTGATGTGGTGGAATTGTCCAGCTTCTTTCTTCAGGCGTGTCGAGCGTTAGGTTTCTTCTTTTTGAGCAGGTAGGGTCTGCCTCCACGACAGCCGATAACGTTGCAAGGGGAAAAAGCCAATTTGGCATAAAACACCCCTTGATCCTTTTAAAAAATGGATGGATTGCTGGGCGAACAGATGATGACTTGAATACAATGGTAGGAGGCAGAAAAGAACACTGCTGGCGAAAGTAGAGCTTACACAAGGAAACAAAATGCCGAGCAGGGCTGGATGACAAGCACCGAGTTGCAGAGAGGACCAAAATACCCTCCAGACCAAGCCACAGGCGGAGACCCATGACTAAGATAGATAGAAGGAGGGAAAATCACGAGAGAGATAGAAAGGAAAGGACGGGAGGAGAGAGAGGGAGAGATAACTGCCGGAAGCCGGGAAGAGGACAGGGAGAGAGAGTAGGAAGAAAAGGGAACAAAGCCAGTACAAAAGGAGAGAGAATAGTAAACAGGAGGGGGCGGACCACCGCCAAGGGAAATGATACACGGAGCGCTCACAACGAGGAGAATCCAAAAGTTGCAACGCGCCGAACCGCCGAGAGTGAAATGGTAAATACTATCGGCGGTGGCCATATTGGATGGAAACTAGACCGCTCACCACGTCCTGGAAGAAACGTGGCGGCACAGTCTAATGGCGGCCATTTTTCCACCTCTTCCACACTCGCCAGTTACCCACGTTTGTGACAGATCTCAATACCTCACTTATTCCCCATCTAGGAAATACTTCTCAGACTAAAAACTTTGCAGCGCAGGTGGAATCTGGGTGTGTGCATGGACCGGCCTCCATCCACCTAGAGAAGCGGCACACCACCACTATCACATACCTATATACGTTACAGACCTGCAGCATGTCAACATAATCAATATGTAAATGCTGAAAGGACGATTTGGTCGAGGAATAACTCCTCTAACTGTTCACAATGTGTGCCCAGCAGTAAACCTTTGACATACGATGCAATTTACTACATAAAAAGCAACATGTTCGAACAGGTTCGGTACAAACCAGTCCTCCGCAATGGTTGCTGCTAGGCTTTCTCTAGTGACATATGCAGGGTAGGGAAGCTGTTCCAATGCCACCCTTAATAAGGCTACAGACATCACCAGTTTACCAGTGCTTTCCTGTTGCCACAGTGTCTTGGAAGGGGATAAAGAACACCCACTGCAAGTCCACAGGTCTTTCTTATCCTGTGGGCTCCACCTTGAAGTTCCATCAATTGTGTTTTCGACAAACGGTTACAGCTTTCATTCACAATCATCATCACCACCATTCTTTCTTTCACATCAGGCGTATCAAAGCTAATAATATCAGGTGAATATTCAACTTGTTTTGCTTCTTTGTCAGTGGCTTGGTTTCCTTGTGAGATAAAGTCTGCTCTCTTAGCGTGCGCTGTGCACTTAACTACTGCGATGGCTAATGGGAGTTGTAGTGCTTTAATAAGTCTGTCCAATAATGCAGCATGTTGCACTGGAGTTCCGTCCGCTCAGAAGTAGCCCTTCTTTTCCAACGTGCTATCATTGCGTGTACTGTTGACATCACTTAGGTAGAGTCACTGTAGACTGTTACATCCTGACGTGCGTGTTTCTCAAGTACGACAATGAGCACCACCAATTCTGCAGCCTGTGCTGAAAAGTGAGACATAGTTGTATACTTGTCATTACTTAAAATTCCCTATTAGCCCTCTGTTTAACCACAGCGGTACCTGAATATGTTTGCCCATCAGTTTGATCGATCCTTGAACAACCATCAATAAAGAGAATTTCCCGCGCATTTCCCCTGCTGCTAAAGCATTTTCCTTCACCCTTGGTATCTCGTCATAAAATAATTCATAATTTGAGCAGTCCTGTACCTGCTCACCCTCTGCCAGTGGTTCAGCTACAAAAGTGGTAGGGGTCACTGTTTTACATCTCACTATTGTAATTGTTGGATTTGATATAACCACCTCATAAGCAGAAGCTCATTGAGATGTCAGCGTACCTTTAGGTTTTGTCAAGATGTGCGTCCCTGGGACGTGGCTTACCTGATCTTCCAGAGGATGCGCATTGTGGAGATGCCAGGCTGTCAGTTGACGATTGTCCGAAGAATGGTAACGCCAGAAGCCAGCTCCACTCCCGCCCTACTGGCACAGGGTTGAAGGGGAACTAACTCCTGACGCCACAGTCAAGGCAGTTCCCCGGGGATTAATGTGGCGCCAGAACAGTGCAAGCACTGATAGGGAAGGCCATCCAAATGTCCACTTGAGCAGGTAGGAATTGGTCCAGCTTCTGATGCAGTAGTAGGAGGAAAACTGATGCTGGCAACAGGAAGGACGAATGATCCAACCGGGGAAGGAACTGGCCAGGAGGAAGCAGACCGTATCAGGCAGTGAAAAACGGAGGGCCCCTTGGTTGGTCAACAGAGGAGGGGACAGGATCCAGGCAGGGAAACAAAAAGGGAGAATTAGCAAAAGGAGCTGGGCAGAAAGGAGGCAGGCACAGGAGGAACAAGGCAGTTCAAGGCAGGGAGGTACAGAGGCAGAACAGGGCCTTCCCAGTGGCTACGGGGAAGGACACAAACAGGCTGACAGGGAAGGACAAGGTTCTGGCAGGGCAGAAACTTCAGGAGCGAAGCGGTGGGTCGTGAACCAAGCCGCGTTGAGACACGACTGGCTCCCGACCCGACCGCTAATGAGGAAGTCCTCGCGAAAGCGAGGCCAGACAGGCAACGCCTCCTGGAACGTGCCCCCGGTGTCACCCGACTGCGCATGCGCGGAAGCCGGAAGCGAGGCCCGCAATGCAAGCCTCGCGCCGTTGCTCGACCGTGCATGCGCGGAAGTCAGGGCCCGGCGAGAAGATGCCCCATATCCCTGAGGCCCTCACCAACGGTAGCGGGGATACAATCCCCAGCGGCGCCTGGCACCAAGGCAGCCCCTCAAGGACCGCCCAACGGTAAGTGAAGGTGGTGTCCTAACAGGTTTCTCCAAAACAGCAAAAAAAGCATGTCCAACAAATAACGCCATGGAACACCACATTACTATGCTGGTAGTCTTCTCAATAGCGAACGCGGCGGCTGCCAACGATTGTGCACAAGGGAAGTGACCCTTCATTATTGGGTCCAAAATCTCAATGTAATATGCTAGAGGCTTGTACCTCAACGTAGTTCTTTGCATGAGCACTGCTGACATGACTGTTTCATTTGTGTGAGAAAATAAAAAGAACTTCTCTGAATAATAGGGAATCCCTAGAACTGGAGCTGTGAAAATTGCCTTTTTAAACTTATCAAACCCTTCCTCCATTTTCCCAGTCCATACAATCTTTTCCAGATTCTGTTGTGCCTTTTACAGGGCTTGCAACAATGGTCTCGTGTAAGAACTATAGCCAAATACCCATGCTCTAACATAATTGCACAGTCTTAAAAACTGTTGCATTTGCTTCATCGGTTTTGCTGTTTTCAAAATCGCCTCAGTCCGTTCAGGTGTAACTTTCTTTCCCTCATGGGAGATTAACTGTAAAATGTATAAGACCTCTTATTGGCAATGCTGTAATTTCTCTTTGTCCATTTTATATCCCTTCTCTGCGAGTATAATCATTCGCTGAACTGAGTCATGTCTGCACTCTTCTGATGTGCTGCAGACCAAAATATGATCTATGCATTGCAGCACAACACTTGGAAAATCAATAGTGCCTAAATCCATCTATAGGACTCGATTGAAAATCAATGTAGGCTCACAATACCCTTGAGACAACCTTGTGCTTTTCACCTTAGTCTGACGAAATGTAAATGATGTCAGATTCTGAGAATCCTTATGCAACGGGATTGAGAAAAATGGGTTTTTCAAGTCAATCACAGTGAAATATCGTGCCTCAACAGGGATAGTACATAAAATCGTCGCCAGGTTGGGAACTAGAGGAAACCCGGCCTCTACAATCTGGTTAATCAGGCGCATATCTCGAATTAAACACTACAATCCCCCCTTCGATTTTTTAATAGGGCTCACTACGGTAGTGCAGGGTGACTCTGATGTCACTAAAATGCCTTGATCCATCATGGCGGACATCGTCTTAAAAATACTTTCGTCTGCCTCTCGAGTCCTGGGATAATGTCTTGCCTGAGGTAAAATTGCTCCTAGCTTTAGTTTAACCTTAACTTCTCCAACCCCCTTTAATAGGCTTACGTCATAGGGGCCCGTAGTCCATAAGGAAACTGGCACTTTTGCCATATTTTCATCAAAAAATGCAGGGCACTGTCGCATTATCATCATTTTCTGTGGAACCTCACGTCTTTCTGCCCTAACCCAATTTGTAATGCTCATTTCAAATACCACTTTGTCGTCTGATGAGTCATCTCTAATTATGTCCCCATCAGTGACGTCAGTCAATCTATAACCCTCTCCAATAGCAATCACTGTGCTCCATGATCTGCCGTCATCATCAAATCCTATTAGCATAGACAATTCTCCTTGTACTACAGCTGCTTGCAATTCCAAGGGAAAAAACCTGTACCCCTTCTTCGTCCATGCATGTCTCTGGCCTAAAGAGAAATTCATCAGGTATTCCCATAGTCTTACCCACAATACCAGGCTACAATATCAACCAAATGCATACCCCATAGTGAAATATTTCTGATTCTAAGGGTACTCCTGGTATGGCTATTTGCCCTGTAAATGCCGTAATAAGTTCACCTATGTTTAAATAATCTTTTCCTGGCATCGAACACGCTATGCCTTCATCAGTAAAAGAAATCATCATGTTTAGTTTCGCCATTAAATATCGGCCCAGTATATTAACTGGTGTCTGTCATGAATACAACAACGGGACAGACATATCACATTCTCATATAGGCACTGGCAATTTCTCAGTAAAAGGAAATCTACTTGTAGCTCCTGAGAATCCTTGAGCATTCATGGTATTACCCAATAATACAATTTTTCCCTCTTGTATACATGAGCGAGTTGCAGCTGCGTCTACTAAAAAAGAAAAGGATTTTCCTCCTATAGTGACATCAACCCTTGGTTCCTCTTGAGGATTGGGAGTCACAGATAGTACTGAACACATCAGGTCACCCAGTGATCTGTGCCATTGTGGGTAAATACTTATTCCTGTGCCCGTGAAAGGATTCTCACCCTCGACAGTGACGCCACCTAGCCTAGGAGTCAATAGCTGTCCTATGTTTGCGCTCGGCTGTATCTGCATAGATGTGTGCTGTGACTGCCCTTGTGGGGGATTCAATGTTGCTTGCTGTGGTTGTAAAGCCTGTTGCATTCTAGGCGCTTGTGCTTGATACACTGTCTGATCTTGGGCAAACCAGTCCTTACTTTATGAGCTATATACATGCAGATAAGCGGTCCACCCTCATGAGAGCTGCCCATTCTGTACATACCCTTGGCTCCCACATGTTAAACATACAGAGGGAGTGTTCTAATTTGCCCTCCCTGCATACCTTGATTATCATTCGGCATTGTCTGAAACCCACCTTGGTTATTCTGGAAGTTCCCTTGATTATTCTGAAAGCCTCCTCTTCCGCAGAAACTTCCCATTCCTCTTGGTATGAATCAGTTCCCTCCTTGATCAAACTGCCTTTGGTTATTCACCTGCGACATGCTTGCTGTTTGTTGCAATCCTGTTCCTTCTCCACTAATTAACATTGCGCCTTATATAGCATACTTCGATAGCTTCTTCTTTAAAATGTAGCCTGCTCGAACTTCCTAACATCGTCTCTCCTTTGATTTTTCTCCTGCAACAATCAGCAATGATGCACAATGGTCAGCTATATTTCTGGCCATTATTTTGCCTCCATACCCACTAGCTTCTTAAGCTGTCTCTGTACATTGTCTGGTAGTCCATGACATAATATATGATAGAATACAGGTATAGATTTTGCCCACAGCTCCCCCGTTTCCAAAGACCATTGCTCTTGAAAATTCTGAATGTAAACAAGCGGATCCTCCCCTTCCTTCATCTTTTGTGCCGTTATAGCTCCCATATCTGACATATAAGGATATTGTACTCATAGCCCTTTCCAAACAGCTGCTCTAGAATTAATAAATGGTGCTAAATCATGTGCTGTGTTCTGTGCAGTGACACTCACGTATCCTGCTCTCGACCAATTGTTGTCAGCCGTCTCCCCAAGGATAGCTGCTAGAAGACCCTTAATGTCCCCTATGGCTAGTGTATTTTCTCCTGTCATTTTATTTAATTCATAGATCAATTTTCCGACACCCAAAGTTAAACTCAGGAGTTTACACCTTCAATTATCCTTATCCATCTGGGGCCACGGTATATACTGTGGTCTGACTCCTCCTTTTTCTAATATAAGGAACTGAGAAATCTCAAAATCACACTCGTCTCCCATCGTCTGTCTGTCCATAGCGGGGACAATGGTTCTGCACCGCCTTCTTCCTGGTAATGTTCTTAGTCTGCTTACATAAGGTGGTGAGTCCCCCTCACACTATGGGATTGCCCTTTATGTTGATCTGGCCGCACCAGAGTCGCTGTGGCGTCCTCGATTTAGGTAGGTCCAGATCTGACTATCTTACTTCCATATCTGTTGGAGAACAGCCCTGGGGACCACATTCACTAGCTCCCTCCTCCCCAAGAATGGTTTCTCTTTATTCGTCTGACATATCTTGTCCCCAACCAGTGTGGCTGCCCTCTTTATATTCTCTGTTTAACCGTATTTTGTCCAAAGACAAAGCTTTATGTTGGAGGCTAAACAGGCCTCTTTCTTTGCCTAGCGACTGAGTTCCCTCACAATGATCGTCTTTCCCTTTATAGTTCGATTCATTTTTTCGCCTCATCTCCTTATACATCTTTTCGATCCTATCTCCAATAGTTCCTATATCAAAATGATCTTCTAAGTCTACTCTAGAGGGTACTACCATGGTTCCTGTGCTGGGAAGAACTCCTCTATGTTCTCCCATGCCACTACTGGTTTAGGTTCCATTTACTCTTTCTCTATGCAATCAATGACGCATGCCCTTCACCTTCTCTTGTGTTCTATTTCTTTGTCAAACTCTCTTCATTTATTTGCTTCTTCCCTGATCCTTTCCTCTTCATTATTTTCACCTCTCTTCTCTCATTCACTCTATGGGCCTCATTACGACCCTGGCGGTAAGGGGTTTACGCCAGCGTTAGCTGCGCCGACCCCTTACCGCCAATTACGAGGTCCCCTAGCGCCATGGTGCTTTTAACACCTGCTTTTAGCAGGTGTTAAAATCCATGGCGCTAAGGGACCATGGAGTTAATTACGCCACCGTAATTTACGGTGGCGTAATTAACGCCTTCCCCACTCCCATTATGCCCTATGGGGCAAAAATGGGAATGGGGAAGGGTAAATGGGGATTGGGGACTTACCGCCCCGCCAAGGTCGGAATGGGGCGGTAAGTCCGCCAACCACCATGGCGTAAACGTAGTTTACGCCATGGTGGTAAAGTCACGGCCCAGGCGGTAACTTACCGCCTGGGTCGTAATGAGGCCCTATGTACTTTATCTCTGCATCTTTGCATTCTTTTATCTATTAATGTCTGTTCTTACTCTTCTTCTCTTCTCTTTTCTATCCTATCTTGTTCTTCGATTGCTTTTGGCCTGTTGTCATACTTTCTTTGCTCTTCTGCTCATTCCCATTTTCTCAACTGTTCATCTTGATACAGTTGTTCTCATCTTTGTCTACTCTTTCTTTTGGCCTCATCGTCTTTCAATTGTTTCTCTCATTCTTTGTCTTTTTTATCTTGTTCGTCCTGATCTTCCTTTTGACTTACTTCCTCAATGCTCTTCCCCTCAAGTTTGAGCAATATCTGACCACCCATCCAGTTGTTATGTATGAGCGCTACCTCGTCAGCTTTGTGTTTCTCTCCTTTCCATATTTTTATTTCTCTCTCTCTATGTCTAGAGACATACCTGGTCTTTTACTTCTCTCCTTGTCCCATGGGACTTTAGGGATCACATCTCTTTCTCGAGTGTTTTTGGGACTCTCATCACTGCAACATACATGCGACTTATGTGTCTGGTTGCTATACCCTGTCGCTGCCTTGAGCTCTCTTAAAGGGCTATAATCCTTCATCTTTCGTACCATCATCATTTTCTTCAGGTGCGGTCGGGGGAGCAGAAGGGTTGACACCCCCCTCTTTACACTGGTTAAACATCCAGTCCTCTGGTAGTGGGTTTTCCCTTTCCTCCTGGTACATCTTCCAAAGCTCTTAGTTAGCTAACCTCTTTTCTAGCTTCATTCCCATCTACACTGTGTGCAAATATGTCATCATGTGTTGTAAAACTGCTTTGGACAGTGATCTCCATTGTGGTCATGGCATGCACGTTTTATCTGCCGTGCCCTTAACCCATTCTGCACTGTACTGTTTAAGCTTGGGGGCATGTTTTGGCAGCTGTCTGCACAAGTGTATAAATGGAGTAACATCCTCCATTATGACTGGTCACAATCGACTGTCAAAACCACTGTTATTTCACACAAATAAAGACTTTTCAAAGAAAAATAATACATTATGAGCGTGCACCAATTGTCGCAGCTCCAAACCTCTATGTTTCACTTCAATCTACCTATTCAATAAACATCATCAGTCAACTAAATAAATAAATGAACAAGTTTCAGCCTTTTACCACAATCTATTACTTTTCGTTTCTTCAATATCTCATCATTTCTTTACCATATACAACATACAGACCAACTGACAGACTGACACACTGGACAGACTGGACAGACTGGCTGGCCAACATTATACTTCTGTCAATGCTCCTAGTGACTTCTCTTGCCCATAGTAATGACTCTGCTTGGAGTATGAATTGTCCTCTTTAACGATCCTTGATCGTTCGTAGCCTAGGTACGTCCACTTGGACTCGAGGACAACTCCTTCTAAATGTCCTTGACGTAGGATTCCGGGCTTATCATATAGATCACTATAGATATTTCGAGACCCTAAAAAGCCTACTAGATTGATGGGTTGTTTAACAACCATCACCTCTCTGCTAGCATGTGAACCTGTGAACCCAACACTAGGCCCTTTAAGATGAAGTAGCAATACTTTGAGATGGATGGATATGTAGAATATACTCAAACATCAATAATCAGACTGACTCAGGAAGTTGGCAAAGTATTCTGTTTTAATATCAATTGTCTAAACAGGGAGTATAACGAACATCAATGAACATCTGCTCGATCGTCTCACTCAGCGAGTTTCATAAAAAAAGCAGGTTATATAGAAAAAATCATCATCATTGATGTTAATCTACGTGGGAAACTACAAAATCCTATTTGGGAAAGTGATTGGCTTAAAGGGAACATCTAGGAATATGTTCCATACTTGTTTGATTGGGTCTCTAACATCAGGTGGGGCAACTAAACCCTCCTCTAGTGCAAGTCACTATGAACGTCATCAAATACACAATGTCCCACTGGTTATACAAACTATAGGGCTCTTTATTACGTGGTCCTCTACCATTGGTTGGCACCCTTGCACCCCTCTGTAATAATCCACACACGCTGTCAGCACGCATGCTGGCACCCAACTGATGGTGGGCTGGTCATAACCATAGCTTCCCACCTACAGCCTGTCATCCATCATTACTCTTGCGGTCTGCCAGTCAATTAGCCCTTTGAACATTGACCTTGGAAATGTTCTCTGTGCCTGAGAATAAAAGGGAGTAGAGGCATACTTTGTCTCTTGGTTTGAGAGCTTTTCTGTTTTTGAAATACTATTAAAGGATGAACCTCTGATGTCTTCGATGTTCTTGCTCCTCACCTCAAACAGGAGTTTGTTCTTTTCACACATTTTGTAGCTACTGCATGAACATCCAATCTCACGGTGGCCTTGACTTCCTGGCACTTGGCCAGCCAAACTCTTCTTGAATTTATCTCTGGTATTAGCTGTTTTCCAACTGCGCCAAACCGAAAAAACGTTCTGTTCAAGGGTCCAGACTCTGCTGAAGTGCGTTGTGGAACATCCATAGTCTACAGATTCCTATGCATGTATGTTGGTGTATCACTGCAATAAATTCACTACGTAGCCAGACTTTAAGAATACTTTGTCTACTTGCGTTACTGCATGTGCACAATTGTAAAATGACTTGAGTTTTCTTCATCATTTCTGTAGCATGAGCATCTTCATCTCAAACCCGAAATGTGCTCCTCGTTAACACCTCCTCCTTCGGTCTTATAGAATATTCATGGTCTCCAACCTCTTGCCTTGTTGTCTAGATGCGTCAGCTCTGCTTTTTCATGACAACATCAGTCTTCTCTTTTGCTCATTTTTCACATTTTCTCCGGGATTTCATTGAAATGACCATCATTTTTTCGTGAATCTATATATGGCTTTCTCAATGGGTACCTTACTTCCAGGATTATTTTCAGTATTGGTATTTTCACTGGTATTGCACATGTCTCACACTCTGGCTCCCAACATATAGGCAGCATGGGGTGGAGCTTTCAGTGCGGGTACTTGGCTCCACCTCTACAAAACCAAGTATAAGAATAGGTAGTAGTTAGTGTATTACCTACACTACCATGTGCCAACATGACTCTAACCACTTATCCCACACTAGTATTTAACAATACAATTCAATGAATGTTAGTTACAAACACATTTAAATAGTACATGAATGTAGCTTTAAATATAAGAAACAATTAATAAAATGATAATAGCCAAACCACAGAAACCCTTCACTTTACTAGTCGGTGGGATAATGAATGCTCTACGGAAGTATTAGATAGACATCTAAACATTCCTTGGCAATTTAGATGGGTATGAAACTCCAGATCATTACACACAAATCAATCTGTTTCTCTTTGCACCCAAGTTGTATAGTGTCAACGGTTTATTGTAATTAATTCATGGAATATGTTTCCAAACTGTGAAAAAGACAACTGACCTTGTACACAGTTCAAATGTAAGTAATGATTGTTGTTCCATCAGCCTAGTATCTTTTCAACATTAGTATAAAATATGTATTACACTTTAAGTTCCTTATGTAAGATAGAAGGTATCAACCATAGAGACTACAGATTATATCCTGGTAAGCATTGGTCACCAGGTGTGAAAATAACACACTTTCCCTGTCAGGTATTGAAAGGTGTAGAAACTGTTTACAAGATTCTGTTTAGAAGAGAATTTGATGTTGTTAAACACAGAAAACATAACCCCACTCATAGGACATTCCAATGCAAAAATCCACTGGTGCATGATCCTTTTCCAACAGTTCAAGATTTGTTTTATGAAATGCATCTGCAAATGCATGGTGAATTTGACATGGTTTTGTCTCAATCAGTTCTTTAGAGTGGTAAATTGTCCACAGTGAGTAAGTATGTACTGTTAGCATCTGATTTATGAACACACAGTCAGTTGAATGTGTGTAGCATTCAGAACCTTTTTTTTTTCAAACTAAATGCATATGGTATAGGTTCCTATGCAGTGTGGCAATTCCTTCCTCATCAGCAAATAGCTGCTTGTAGAAAGTAAGTACACCTTTCTTTTTTAGACTGAGGTGCACCCTCCCTTTTTCTTTAACAGAGAGCTCTTGCAGGCCCAGGCAGCAAGCAACGACGAGGAGGATACTGCATACAAAGTGGGCTGTACTCTTTACTATATGAAATGTCAGCTGCTTATTTAGACACCTCAAAAATGATTAAATATGATTCTGACAATGTATTGATGCATTTATATTCCATCACCCATGATTTTAATTTAATTAATACTTTGAGGTGGACGTCCTCCTATTAGGTAACAGCTGAGATCAACACATAAAAAATTACTCATCATAATGGGTATATTTCATGTAATCTGAGTTGAAAATACTTGGTTAAACTACCTGAATTCCAGCCGATTTAGCCTGGCCTAACTTTCCTGAATGTTTGTCAGGGTGTGGATTTGGTGCTTCAGGTGGGTTTGGCAGTGCAGGACATGTAAGAAGCACATGTCATGTGGATTCATGATCAGGGTTGTAGGTAAAAGCAGGGGTTTGAGAGAGGATGGGTTAGTTTATATAGTTAGGGAAGTGGTTACTTTGATTTACATTAGGATAGTTGTGGGATATGCTGTAAATTGTAATTCAGGGTTGGCATCTGAATGTGCAACACACAGCTAGTTGCGACATGAGAGGAGAATCAGAAAGAAACAGGAAGTTAGCCCAGTATTTTAGAGGGTGGCTGAAGCTCCCCATACAATCCTGGGCTCTGATTCCCCAGCAAAATAAAGTTGCAACTTTTGTTGGTTCAGATTGACCTGCCGAACTTGCACCTGCTCTGGAAATTGCCCATGAGTTCAGGCAAATTTGTAACATCAGCGAGTCTCATCACAAAGCACGAGTCTGAATCCTGAATATGGAGTTCAGGTTGACTACCGAGTTTGGTTTAGGTGGGCGTGTTTGTCCAGCACTGGTTGTGGGTATCACAAATGTCCTCTGCTGTCGTCAACTGCAAAACATGTAGCCTGACACCTGAAAGTCTATTCAAGATGTCAATAGAAGAATCCATCTATCTCTAGCATCTATGATTGTGAGTCTGCACAGCGTGAAACATGGGTTGTCCACTTGAAACAGTATATGATTGTAATCAGATTTAACAAATCTCTTGAAAAGGAATTTGATGCCATTTATGATCTTGATTTTTTTAAATCATGGAGGATTTAAGCAGTAAATTAGAAATTGTTGCAACTGTAATCCTGTAAATATAAATCTGATACTATATTGAAGAGCTTCTTCTAAGGTCTGATCAGAAGTGCATGGAGCACTTTGTGACATTTATGCTGATATTTTAAGTAGGAACAACCTAACATAGATTCTTTGTTTCTAGTATGCATGACTGCATTTTGCCAGGAAATCGTGGGGCCTGCACTCTTGTGTTCAGTGATGTTGTCAGACTTCTAAAACTAAGATTTGGAAAATCTAATAATAAAAACTCTTGCAAGGTTAAGCATAGGTAATAATATTGCAGAATACTCCAAGTTTATGAGAGGAACTCCTCTGTTAACAAAGGGCAATTTCTCCTTCCTTGACTTCCTTGTTTCTTTCCCACCTTTTACATAGCTTCTTATCCTCTACCTTCACTCTGCTTACCTTCTTTCTCTCCCCCTGCCTCGCACAATGCTCTATTAGTTGTGTCATCAGTCCAGTTGGGGAGCCTCTGATCCATCAATATTTTTATCTTGTAGATTCTAGACTATTTACTATGCCAGTTAGCCATATTACATATGTCCATTACCTTCGAACATCTCAAGTGACGACTCAAAAACATGATGGATAATAGTGACTAACTGATAAATCACTCTCTCAGCCCTCACAGTTCAACAAAGAACCAACCCTATCAGGGTCAAAGGTAAAACAGGCACAGTTAAGAGATATACCTCCTTCCCTTTTTGTGATAACATGGGCAGAGGGACATCTACACTCTCAAGAGTGGTAAGAATTTAAAACAGTAGCAAACCAAACAGTGACGTATAATAGTCCAAGATAAAGGAATTTTCAATCAAGGTTTTATATATATATATATATATCAGTGAAAAAAACTTTGTTAAAGGGACGTTATGGTTAAGTTGCGCTACTAAAAACCTATGAAATTCAGTGAAAAAACTTTGTTAAAGGGACGTTATGTTTCTAAGTAAAACCGAAAAACCCTTGAAATTCGCCAGTTATGGTAAGCTAAGCAACCATAACTCGCGCCACCACCGTGCACTGCTAAGACTAACACCCAGGACATCAAAGATGACATCACAAATGTCATTGATGACATCACTGATGACATCACATGTCTGGCTCACTATTTTTTCTTTTGCTGACATATCTAGGCCACATGGTTTTCTTCAGTAACAGTCAGAAACTAAGAATTTTATTTTATTTGTAGACATATCCTTCTAGTAGGTTCTTACAGTAATTCCCTTAGAGTACAGTCACATCATATGAAATATATACATATGGGAAAACACAAGCTTGAAAGACAGCAATCCTTTTTGTGCATAAAGATAATCACTGGATTTATGAGCACTTTCTGATAGTTCTGTTGTTTTTTTTTATGGCTGTACTTTCCCTGTATATGGTCATATTTGTATACATTGTACTCACACTACTTTCCTTAGGGTCCAATCACATCAGGTGATAAATATACATAGGGTAAATAGCAGCTTTGAAACAGAGCAATCATTTATTTGCATGAAACTAATCAGTTAAGTTATGAATTGTTTCTGCTACTACTTGTGCTTTTTTGCTAACTTCCCTTTCCCTGTATATACCCATATTGGTATGTGTTCTTGTGTCTTTGTGTTTTGTCTATAGTAATGCAATTATGTAATACATGGGTTTTATTAGCTACTTATTACATATTTCACAGTACACAAAAATCTATTAAGAAAACAATTATGTTTTCATTATTCAACATATTAACATTACGAATATCATACCTTCATCTTGTACGCTGCACACAATGTTATGTTTCTGTATGAGTAGCTTAGTATACTAGATAGAACCCCATAATAGGATGCTATTTATATCAATGCATCGTTCAATGCACTTATTAGTGTATATTTCTTGCAATGATTCTTGACACTTTTTTCGCAACATAATAAGAATCCCTTCTACACATATTTCATGAGAAGTACATACACATGTGATGTCATCAGTGATGTCATCAATGACATTTGTGATGTCATCTTTGATGTCCCGGGTGTTAGTCTTAGCAGTGCACGGTGGTGGCGCGAGTTATGGTTGCTTACCATAACTGGCGAATATCAAGGGTTTTTCGGTTTTACTTGGAACCATAACGTCCCTTTAACAAAGTTTTTTCACTGAATTTCATAGGTTTTTAGTAGCGCAACTTAACCATAACGTCCCTTTAACAAAGTTTTTTTCACTGAATTTCATAGGTTTTTAGTAGCGCAACTTAACCATAACATCCCTTTAACAACGTTTTTTCAATGAATTTCATAGTTTTTTAGTAGCACAACTTAACAATAATGACTTTGACTTTATATACATGTCATATGGAACTGACTAGATCTCTTCTTATGAACTTGATGTCCGCAAACTTATTTAATGTTCGCGGACATGTTCGGAGAACAGTACCACTACCTAAAAACTGTGCGGGGGCGGTTGGGGGGTATGTTTGATTGTTATATCATAATATAGGAACATTTAACAAATTCAAAAAGCAGCACACAAACACATTATATATAGTAATACATAAGAAATGTAACCCATATATGTAACACACTAACCATTCATTTAAATACAATATGTTCTGAAATGGAATATATCACAAGAAGATAAATTGGCTTCCAACATAATTACCTCACAGACACAACAGAACTGAGAACAAGACCAGACCCACTGAATACATAGGACTTATCTTACCAGAAATAGTAAGTGTACTTCATTTTACTCATATATTTATAAACTTTCTGTATTAGATTAAAAAATATATTATCTTTTTTTTTTTCTCACAAAAATGTCTAGTACTCTGTAATGGCTAGAGGACAATTTCCCACATGAAGAAATGTCACAAGATAGTGAAACTAATGGTAAACACTTTATAATATAAACCATTTATTTATGATTTTTTTATATACATTTAACATGTATATTATTTTTTTGTACAGAGCATACCAAAATAGAAAAAACTTCAGAAAACCCTGTTATGGATAACAGTCTTCACAATATAGAAGAAAAAATGGATGTATTGTTGGCTAATTTTAATAATTTAAAAACACCCCCATTTTGTTTATTTGCGAACATTTCAGGACACCGCGGGTGTTCTTAGAACACATTCAACTTGACAGAGAACAATACGGACAGCGTCCTCAGGACACCCCCTACGAACACTCCCCGGACACCGCGAGTGTTCTTAGAACAGTTTCACTTTGCTTGCGAACAAAACGGACACATATTGAGTCCTTAGAACACCCCTTAGTCAGTTTATTTAGAACATTTCAGAACACCTGTGATGTCCGCAAACAAATCGAACACAAAAAGAACGTCTAACACATAAAAAACACAACTTTCATCCTATCTCATACACTGCCACCCTCCCCAAACACTCCTACACACCAACACACGCTACAAAATACACATTTTGAACAAAGTTTCACCACGCTGTCCGGGGACGTCCGCGAATCCAAGATGGCGGGCGCTACTGAAAAATCTGACGCGCTTCACGCTCCACGCCGTCCAATCAGCGAACACGTTGCATGTCCGCGAACATCACGCAAGACGATTGGCCAATCAGGACACTGTCCGCGGAGCGAACAGGGAAGTGTGTCCGCGAACCGAACACAGATATCACTAATTTCTTTTTACCTACTTTTTGGTCATTTAAAAAAAAACTACTGGACGGATTTTCACCAAATTTGCAAAAGCACACTTTCGGGACCAAGCCGCTGCTCCTGGTCCAAATGTGGTGAAAATCCGTCCAGCAGTTTGGGCTGTAGGCGCGAGCACATTTTTTTTCCAATTCAGTCTATGCAGAGTGAGTATAATGTATACAAATATGAGCATATAGAGGGAAGGTAGAGTAATAAAAATAAAACTATGACAAAGTGCTGATAACCATAATGATTATCTTCATGCACAGAAAGGATTGCTCTCTTTCAAGCCTGTGTCTTCCGCTATGTATATGTTTCATATGATGTGACTTGACCCTAAGTCTACAAATATAGTACCTTTTCAATTTTTACTTCCTGACTGTTACTGAAGAAAACTATGTGACTTCGATATGTCAGTAAAGGATAAAAAGAGAGAGCCAGCCATGTGATGTCATCAGTGATGTCATCAATAACATTTGTGATGTCATCTTTGATGTCCTGGGTGTTAGTGTTAGCAGTGCACGGTGGCGCGAGTTATGGTTGCTTATGTTACCATAACTGCCGAATTTCAGGGGTTTTTCGGTTTTACTTTGAGCCATAACGTCCCTTTAACAAAGTTTTTTCACTGAATTTCATAGGTTTTTAGTAGCGCAACTTAACCATAACGTCCCTTTAACAAAGTTTTTTTACTGAATTTCATAGGTTTTTAGTAGCGCTACTTAACCATAACGTCCCTTTAACAAAGTTTTTTCACTGAATTTCATAGGTTTTTAGTAGCACAACTTAACCATAATATCCCTGACTTCATATACATGTAAGATAGAACATACTAACCCCCTCGTAGTGAGTTTCATGTCCGCGGACTACCGCCATGTCTGCGGACACATCGAAAATCTGAGCGTGGTGAATGTAAATTTAAATAGTGTGCCCCATTTCCCCTTTGAAGTTGGCTCTGAAAAGAGCCGTTTTTTTTTTTACAGATGCTTGACAGACACCTGTTATTTTGTATTTTTTTTCTTGTTTTTTTTCTTACTTTACTCCTAAAATCTTCACATAACCTTCTCCAAAGCAACCCTTACATTCCAAAATAGAAAGGCATTTCCCGTAAAAGATAAAGAAATGCCATCTTCTTTAAAATTAACAGCATTACTGGCATCAATATTCTCATTGTTACAGAAGAACATACCAGCTCTAAGCATGAAGGCACATATGCCTCGGTTGATGACACACCTAGCAATATTTTGCTGAGGACAAAAAACTGAACTATTGTCCCATATTGCCCTAGGTAGTAATCCAGAAAAAATTACTTTCGCATTTGGAAGGATCTTCATTACGGCTTGAACCAAGCGTTCCAAATCAGCCAACAAAGTAGGGGCACTGACGTTGCCCAAATGGAAAGCACCATAGTGCAAAACTACCACATGCGGACTGTTCATCGTGGCCATATCCTCACAAACTTGTACAATTCCCTGTACATTGCAATCAGGCACAGTGCTCCACACCACCTCCACTCCTTTCACATCAAAGTTCTTTGCAACATGCCTGCATTCAGCGTACTGCTGTAAACCATGCACAAACATATCTCCGAGCACCAACACCCTGACTTTCTCCACTTCTGCCATCTTCACCACACACAGTCTCTTTCAACACAAATCCACAACCTTGACATCTGATTGGTTGATCCATACAGTCTTCTTTCTATGTTGGATTTCCTGGAAAAACCCGAATGTAGCACGCCTTGTCCACGAACAGCCGCGGTGTCCGCGGACGGCATCCACTTTACTCTCTGTGCCATTCCCTCATTGCATACAGCTAAGCAATCACACAATACGAATAACGTCCTCAGAACACCCCCATTTTGTGAATTTTCGAACATTTCAGGACAATTATTATTTCATTATTCAACATATTAACATTACAAATATTATACTTTCATCTTGTACTCTGCACGCAATGCTATGTTTCTCCATTAGTAGCTCAGTATACTAGATAGAATCCCATAATACAATGCTATTTATATCAATGCATCGTTCAAAGCACTAATAACGGTATGATATTTATTGCAATATCCTTGACACTTTTTTCGCAACATTATAATAAAAATCCCTAGTACAAAAATTCCATGAAAAGTACATACACATGTAATGTCATCAGTGATTTCATCAATGACATTTGCGATGTCATCTTTGATGTCCTGGGTGTTAGTCTTAGCAGTGAACGGTGGTGGCACCAGTTATTTTTCATAGCTTACCATAACTTGCGATTTTCAGGGGTCTTTCGGCTGTACCTAGAACCATAACGTCCTTTAAACAAACTT
The DNA here is from genome assembly GCF_040938575.1 of Ambystoma mexicanum. Taxonomy (NCBI): domain Eukaryota; kingdom Metazoa; phylum Chordata; class Amphibia; order Caudata; family Ambystomatidae; genus Ambystoma; species Ambystoma mexicanum. Next base: position 627,898,952 of record NC_090933.1, on the reverse strand, counting down.
TTTTTAATATCACGCAAACAATATACAAACATGGCATGCAAAAACTAACTTCTACAGATGGCTTTACACAGAATGTTGCAAAGTAAGAATTTATGCTCGTTCACAGTGAAGGTCAGCTGCTTCCATTTTTTTCTCGGGCCCCGGAGAGGCTCACGAAGCGGACTATAAAGTTGTATTGTGTTTTGACCTTGACAGACAGAGATTGTGATGAAAGACTTCTCTTGAAGGAGTGTTGCTAAAACGTAAGAGAAGATAAAGATGACATTTCTGAAACGAAACCACTTTTATATATTATATCACTATGCGAAAGATCGTTGGCACCCGCAGAGTCGTATTTTGGGACTGCACCACTCGTAGACAATGGAAATTGCAATTGTACTGTAAGTAACCCTTTAGATTATTTTATACCAAATATAATTACAATAGCATAGCATTAAAGACCGCTCAAGTTGAACTTGTTCGTTGAAAGTGGCATAATATTTTCTACCACGCACTATCACCGCCGAATTGATCCCCTGTCGTTTAGAGGGCTCTGAAAAAGGCAGACGACACAAGGTGGGTTAATAGAAATAATTTAACCGGTCTATAGGCGGTCAAGCGCTCTACTCGCTGTGCCACTTCACTGTAGCCTGTCAAGTGGAACAGCGAGTACAGCGCTCGCTTTGACATCCGTGCACAGCTTGCTAACGCAAGTTTGAATCCCGGCAAGGCCAACTCAGCCTTTCATCATTCCGTGGTCGATAAATGAGCACCATACACCGTGGTTAATAATAAGCACCGCTTAGATACCTCACGGTTCTTAGCGCTATATGAATGGGAAAATATTATTATTTTATTATTAACATACTCTGTTGCACTATCTTCGATAGCAAATAGTTTCACGACCTAATAAATAAAATGATGATTTTTAATGAAGATTGGCTGGTGAGACTAATTTATGTTTTTTAAAACAGGTATGTGGCTCCATTTTGCCTATGTCACGATTTACAGACTCCAGCGGATGGGGTCTTCAACTGCCAGGTGCAGGTCCAAATATGCAACTTCATGACCCTCACCATTTTATGGGACAATCGCCAAGGACCAATATGCCCTTACGCAGTACTAGCGGCTATAAACAACATAGCAACCAATAGGGTGGTGTAATGGCTCGTTGTTGGAGCAACCTTCCGATTATCAGAGCGACCATTTACTGCTTTTATCATAAACCAACAGCCTATCTACCGCAAAGAAACAACGCGTGGCTCCAAATAAACTTTTGCTGATCGACAGCAGAGACAATAGCAAATCGCTGAATATTCACTAAACATTTCATGTGAAATAACTGTACTTTACCAAATGTACAATCCTGCTGTTTACTTTTAAACCACAGTTTCATATTCCGAATTGTGGCGCACTGAGTTGTAAGCTGATCTAACACCCTCTGTACCGCAAAGGAACATCGCGTGCCTCAACATGAACTTTTGCGGATCGACAACAAAGACAAATGCAAATTGCTGAATATTCTCTAAACATTTGATGTCAAATAAATGTACTTTACAACATTTACAATATTGCTGTTTGCTTTTAAATCACTGTTTCATATTCCGAATTGTGGCGCGCTGTGTTGTGACATAATATGTGTTGTCTTCCGGGTTCTGTGTAAAGTCACTTAGGACTGCAGAGAACTGGGCCTGTTTGATTACGCACCCTGTAACGTCACGGAGAGAGGCGGGGAATATGAATGCTTTGATAATATCAGGCTTAGGGGCGGGAGATATGATTTAGTGTTGCAAAAGCAAGTCAGCCAGGTCAATAGCGCCAGTCATAGGATTATCACATAATGTCGGCGCACACCAGCCGGATTTATCGTTTCTTTAGTGGACAAAAAGTCGGTTGACGCCCCTAGGAAATTGTACTATTAGCGGACAAAAGGAGTTGTCTTAAAACACTTTCACCCTGACAACGAACAATACAAACAACGTTCTCAAAACACCCCCATTTTGTGTAATTGCAACCACTGCGAGTGTTCTTAGAACACATTCAACTAGACAGATTACAATACGGACAGCGTCCTGAGGACACCCCCAGTTTGTGTATTTACGAACAAATAAGTACACCGCGAGTGTTCATATCTCATTTTTACCTTCCTTGCGAACAATAATGACACATACTCCGTCCTCTAAACACCCCACCATTTAGTTTATTTACAAAATGTCAGAACAGCCGTGTTATCCGCGGACAAATCGAACGCCACAAAAACGTCTAGCACAAAAAAAAAAACATTGAACCTATCTCATACTCCCCCACCCTCCCCAAACACTCTTACACACCAACACACGGCACTAAATACAATTTTTATCCACGTTTCACTGCGCTGTACGCGGTTGACTGCGAATACAAGATGGCGGGCACGACAGGAAATCTGACACGCTCATTTTTACCTTCCTTGCGAACAAAAATGACACATACTCTGTCCTCTAAACACCCCACCATTTATTTTATTTACAAAATGTCAGAACGCCGTGTTCTCCGCGGACAAATCGAACGCAACAAAAACGTCTAGCACATAAAAAAAAAAACATTGAACCTATCTCATACTCCCCCACCCTCCCCAAACACTCTTACACACCAACACACGGCACTAAATACAATTTTTTATCCACGTTTCACTGCGCTGAACGCGGTCGACTGCGAATACAAGATGGCGGGCGCCACAGAAAATCTGACGCGCTCCACGCCCCTCGCCGTCCAATCAGTGAACACGTCGCATGTCCGCGGACATGACGCAAGGCCATGGGCCAATCGGGGTGCTGTCTGCGGAGCGAACAGGGAAGTCCGTCCGCGAAGCGAACACAGATATCACTAATTTTTTTCCCTTACATTTTGGTCATTTTTAAAAAAACTACTGGACAGATTTACACCAAATTTACAAAAGCACGCTTTTGGGACCAGGCCGCCGCTCCTGCCGCAAATTTGGTATAAATCCGTCCAGCGGTTCGGGCTGTAGCCGTGCGGAAAGTTTTTTCCCATTCGGTCTATGGGAAAAAAAAAGTTTTGGTACCCCCCTATAACTTTTCCCCCCCTGGACGAATCCTCACCAAACTTTGCAAAAAAATTCAGAGTGACCCAAATACTTTTTCTGCAAAGTTTGGTGAGGATCCGTCCAGGGAGAGCGAAGTTATAAGCCGCCCAAAAAGTGCTCTTCCTATGGAAACAGCAACTTAACCATAACTACATGTAATATATATATATATATATATATATATATATATATATATATATATTAGAGGACCTGTGGTGGCGGCCCTGATATGATATGAGGTGGCATTTATAACGCACATGTACACAAGTGTTTCTAGGCACAACATGACAATGAGGTGGAAACAAGGGAGGACAAAACAATGATCTTAATAGCCTTTGTGTCACTCAAATCTCGCAAGTGCGGGGAAAGAGGGAAGGGGAGAAGTGCCAGGGGGGAGGGGAAGTGCAATTAACTCACAAGTGCAGCCGGCGGGTGGCTCATAAGTGCAGAGAGAAGGGACTGTAGGGTTGCAGATAAAGACCCTCAAGTGCTGGGGAACCCGAAGGCAGTGGGAGGGCAACTGGACATGCAGGAGCCTGGGTCCTGTAGTTATGGTTAAGTTTCTCAACTCATAGAAAGAGCTCCTTTTGGGTGGCTTATAGCATTGGTTCCGTCCAACGAATCCTCACCAAACCTTGGGGAAAAAGTATATGCCCCCCCAGCCCCTGAATAAACTATTTTGTGAAATTTAGTACAGTTTCGTCCAGGGGTGTCAAAGTTATAGTGGAAGTACCAAAATGTGTGAAAATTCTCATAGACGGAATGGAATAAAAGTTTGCTCATGCCTACTGACCAAACCTCTGGATGGATCGTCACCAAATCTGAGCCAGAAGCAGAGGCCTGGTCCCGATAGTGTGCTTTTATAAATTTGGTGTAAATCCGTCCAGTCGTTTTTTGAAAAATCGGCAAAAAGTAGGTAAAAAAGAATTAGTGATATCTGGGTCCGGTTTGCAGTCACATTTCCCTATTTGGGTCCGCGGATACCCCCTACAACAATCAGGTTTCCAGCGTGATGTCTGCAGACATCACACATGCCTGCTAATTGGATGCTCAAAAGCGTGAGGTGCGTCATATTTTTTTAAACAGTCGCCATGTTGGATCCCTGGACGGCCGCCGCTGTCTGTGGATATTGCAGTGGGGAAAAAGTCTGGAAAACACATTTGGGGTTATTTGCTGGCCAAAAGATGACTTGAAAGGGTTGGGGTGTGGAATACAATTGACATGGAGTTGTTGTTATGGCTGAAAAAGGGGATTGCAGGTGCCGCAGTGTCCGTGGACAGAGCTGTGATAAAACAGTTTTCAAAACACATTTGGGGTTACTTCATGGTTGAAAGAGGCCGTGGAAAGGGTATAAGAGTGGAACAAAGATTATATGGAACTGTTTTTATAGGTGAAAAAAGGTTTTGCAGATGCCACCAAGTCCGCAGTCAATTTTGGTTTCCGCGAACATCATTTCAATTGCAGGGGATTTGGTGTGGCTTTTGTTATTTGAAGTTGTATTGTGCGTACTTGTTATATGGTTTAATTACATTATGGTGGCTGTGGCCAGTGGCCAGATCCTTGGGGGCCTAGCCGTGCCCCCAAGAATCTGGCCACTTGCCACAATCCCTATAGTAACAAGTGTATAGTAATTATAGATACTGTAGGGGGAGTATACAGTGTTTGTAATATGGTGGACTGATATATATGTTATTTATGATTGTTGTAAAATTGAGCATAGTGCTTATGGAATATGTATTTGTTTATACGTGGTATGGTTACTTGGTATGGTTACTTAGTTGCAAACAGTATTGGTCCTTTTTCTGTGAAAATAAAAACAGTATAATTTGTTAAGCATACAATTTGACATATACATTTACTTTTTTTGACCCTCATTAACAGTACCTTCTGTGCACTATGTTTGAAACAATATTAGTGTGTGCTACACTGTTGTTGTATACGACATTAATTAATCATTGGGTCAGTAAACTATTATAATTATGTGAGTGAAAGTGTGATAGTGTTTTTGTTTGAAGTCTGTTATAATTAAGGGAATTTTTAAAGTAGCTAGATATCTGTTGCCATATTCTAACTATATTAGACTTCACATGAAGTTTTGTAGTATCAAAAACTGTTATGGTCTATTTGAAGTCTATTGCAACAAAGGGTTTTTCTCTGTTGGAGTATTCTAACTATTTTGACTTTTAAAAGTACTACTGCAGTATTATGGATGTAGTTAGGTACCTGTTGGCGTATTCTCGCCGTATATTGTGCTGCATTTTAGTGAGTACATTTGGGTTGAAGGAATATTAAGTAGGCATTTGATAGATTTGCTGATAACCTATGTTTTGGAGTAACAGAGGTGTTGTTACATTTAAACCAACCACTTCTTTTTTTGACATAGGCAGTATAGTGAACTGAAGTGATTGTGGCACCAATGTGGTATAGTATGCCTACTGTTGTGAAGGTTTTCTTGCCAAGAGATAATTGGCCGTGAATAAAAATAGTGAGCTTACATTTATTTTTGGTACCATCTGCATTTTACCTTAGAAGCATTAGTATGACATATTGGTTATGTGAGTTCATTTTTATGCTGGAACGATTGTCTGACTTGCAAAAAGGGCATAATATGCCATGATTTGCATTCTGCCAAAGCTGGTGAAATGGTATGGATTCACAATTTGGTATGGATACATATACAAGTCATTCATTAGGGATGTGCTCTTGTGAAACATGGTTGCAGAGAGTACATGTAGTTGTCCATGTGTATGAAATCTGTATTGTTGGGAGATCTGTTATAGATTGCGTTTGTATTAGTTTGCTTTTTAAAGGACCTGTTTTTTAAGGTAGAGGGTACATATCTAGGTAGGGTTGTACAGTGAACGAAACCTGTTGTATTCTAGAATGCAAGGAATGTCAGCATTGAATTTGTTTGCATCAAAGGTAACTAGGAATAGACCATTGAGTCTACAGAGATCTGAAAGTGCTACATAACTCATACCTTCTTTAAAGACTGTGTTGCCAATGTCAATCAATGCATGATCTAGGGTTTGACCTTGTGATTTGTTTATAGAAACAGCGGTATCTGTCATTTTTTCAAAAGCATTTTTTCAAAATACAATTATGTCAAAAACATTTTGCTGAATTTTTTCAATGTCTTTTTTTTAGTTTATAGTTTTTTTGTTTGTTTCATAAGTTAAAAAAAGGGTTAAAAAAACAGGTGTTTGGAGGGAAACCCCCCATTTAAAAAAAAGACATTCAAAATATTTTTTTTAGGCGAAATGTTTTTGACATAATGGCATTCGAAAAAATGTCATTTGAAAAAATCACTATAAACCAGAAACAGCACATGCAAGAGATAGAGAGAATTGTTCTCTGCGTAAGCACATGTCTTTGAAAAGAAGGAAACATGCTATTTGTAGCCAATTTTATTTAACTTCTGCAAGTTGGACAAAGTGGATGTTAACAAACTGAATGTTGTTGTCGTGTGTCATGTTTGGAAGCCAACAACTGTAGCAATTGCTCCATTGACTAAACCTTGTTCTATGTTAGGGTTACTTTTTAGAATTAGTTGATACTTTTTCCAGTACATCTGTGTTGGAGATACATTTTTCCAAGCAATTTAGTTGTGCTGTTGCTTGTTGACACATAGGGAGTGTCATGCTGTGAACTTCTAGTTTATCGTTGTCTTTCTTTGTTTAACATTGTCTCATTGAATTGACTATAGCTTGCAAAGGTTGGCATTAAGGGCATGTATTTTATATTTTGTTCAGTTAATTATTCTATGACATCAGGAGCAGATGTGTTTCACCCATATAGCTCATGGATTAGTCTACTCTTTAAGATAGATTTTGCATCTTTAGTGTACAGACCAGTTCTAATGCTTTTTAAAATGTTACCATAAGTGAGGCATGCATACTGACACATGTTTTGCCTTTGTAGTGAAAATGTTGCCAGGGATTTATATTTACAATGCTGCAGAGTGTGTAGAGGAATTGTTTGTGTTCTAATGTTTTGAAAATAGGCTGACCTTTTACTGGTGTTAACTGTAGGAGGTCTCTGAAAACATGAACATGTGTTCCTCCAAACTGTCATTTGTTTCAAAATTCTATGTACTTCAGTAGCTGCTTCTGCTGATAATTTGAAGTATTCTAATGTGTTGTTCTACTGGAAGGAGCAATATTTTGTGTAAAGTTACACCTCCTATGTTGTAGGCAGCTTAACCTGTGGGGGTTGTTCCAACAGCCAAAAGGTTGTCATTTGTTAAGTTGTGTAGAAATGTACTGATTAGTTTAATTAAGAACATTTTACCAGAACCAGATTCACCACTTACATCCAGGAGCAGAGGTTTATCATTTTTACAGCTGCAAGTTTCAGTTTCATGTTTAAATACATGTTCAATTTCTTCAGTGACTTCTAGATAAATTGTGAGTTGTTCATCATTTAGCTGTGAATTGAGCACTGACAAGTCTTCTTCAGATTGTTTATATTTATACATGGTATCTTCCATCACAGTCATGGATATTTCTCCTTCATTTAGAATGAGTGGTTCTCTAAGTGATTGTTGGCTTCCTGTAAGGGAAGGTTGACTGCCCTCAGGAGTGTCTTTATCTAGTTGAGCTTTAATGTGTTCCTCTTGTTGCTGTTCATTGACCAACATTTATTTGTATAATTTGAAATTGGCATTTGCTATACTGATCTTATTTGCTTTGAATGCAGCTTGAAATGAGTCATAGGCACCTAATAATTCTTCTTCTTTTCTACAAGGTTTAAAAAGTTGTAGTAGTGCCATGTAATAAAGTTCTGTATGTTGCAGAGATTTAAATGATAATTTTATATGATTAAATATTCTAGGTTTGGTAAGTTTGGCAAGGCTTGCTTTACAAGCTGAGACTGAATATCTTCCAGTTGTCTTATCTGGTGTGACATTGTTTTAGTATGAGTAGTTTTGGGATATGTCGCACAGGCACATGTTTTCCAAAGCAGTACTTCTGTTTGGGTAGTATGTGTCAATTAAATCATTTTTTTTTCAATGTCCTGGCTTTTGGGATCATTTGTGGCTATTTCTTCTATCTCTTGGTAGGATTTTAGTACCCTTTTTCGGGATGAAGTTGGACCAAGGTTTTGTCAGATGATATGTCATCCCAGAGGTCTTTCAGCTCTATTTGCTCAGCTTTGATGAGATGTGCTCTGACATATCTTGAAACTGCAGTGGAATTGTCTGCAATGTATTGTATGGCTATGTTTGCATTCCACAATAGGGCAATTATTGCATTGTAATCATTGATGCACTTGGATGCTTTGTCCCGTTTATGTTTTATGTGTTTTTAGGGGATTTGCCTTTTACATTGTGTCTAACAGAAGACATCAAGCCATTTACTTGTCCTTTTATGCAAATTGGTGTAGGGGGGCCAAATCGACATTTGGTATAATGTTTACCTTTGTTTTTATATCTATGTCGGCATATTTGCCATGCTTATGTTTTTGGAAGCATAAGATTTGTGTTCTTAGGTCACTATGTGTGGTTTCTGAAGGGATGTCACAGGTAAAGTATTTTTGAATGAACAGTAAACCAGTGGCATCACTGTCATGGCCAACTTTGGGAGCATCATTTATCCACAAAAGCATGTGATTTGTGGTGCTCCTCAGGATTAAAATTCTTTTCTCCAAAAGAAGTGTTACACTTCCCCAAACGGGAGGGAAGTTTTATTACAGATGAAGTGCAGCATGACAATAAAGCAATGGTGAAAGTACCTTGATACATAAACACAGTCAAGAGAACATAGTTATCCTGGTGTTTTTACATCTATTCCATCTTTATTTTGGTTTTTAGTCCTTAAGAAGTTTTTTCTGTAAGGGTTTCTTTTGCCATGCTGGGACCAGATTACAGAAACTTTCCACCGGTACAAGTGCAAAGTTTGCACGGTATTAGCACCAGGGCAAAGTATGCCATATTTTTGTAAACAATGGGACACATTAGAAAACTATTGTGCCAGGACAAGTGCAGTTTGGCATGGTATAAGCACCAGGATAAAAATGTAGCCAGTCCAAAAAAGATTCATTTTCAATGTGTTTTTTAACCAAGGCAAAGTTTGCCCTAGCGCTAATACCATTCCATATTAGCATTAGGGCAAACTTTGCCCTGTTACAAAAATGCAGTGAACATTTATCTTTTTAGCACTAGGGCAATTTTAGCCCTGGTGCTTTTAAAAAGCCAAACTGCACTTGTCAATTTGCAATCGTTTTCTAATGTGCCCCATTGTTTTTAAAAATAGGGCAAACTTTGCCCTAGTGCTAATACCGTGCAAACTTTGCACTTGCACCGGGGCAAAGTTTCTGTAATCTGGCCCCTGGTGTCTCCTACCAATTCATAGCTGTGGCCATTATTGTCTATGGTAATTGACTTTTCTTTGTTCAAGTTTATAGGCATTTCATTGAAATATGGTTCTGTGCTGCTTCTGTGAGTCCATTCACCTTCACAGAAGTTTGAAAAGGAATCTATATTAACATTCCGCATGTTCAGAAGTACTTTTTGTAATGTATTGATTAATTTAGTTAGTGGTTTCCTTCTGTTTAAAATTAATATAAACAACTTTTTCTTTAGTCGAAATGCGCTGTCAATTAGAGATTTGAGTATTCGTTTTCTGCTGAAGTTTTTAAGGATAGATTGCAACTTTTTAGCTGTCTTTGTAAGATTGTTCACTCTACGGGGAATTCTTTTTTGTCAAATTGATTTTTTGGAATGCTTTACTGCGGCTACATTAACATTGGTAGATATAGCTTTAGATTCATTAGAAGGTCTGCTTTTGTTTGTACATCTTTTTTTACTTTTAGTTTTTGCAATAGAGGCCTCACATTTGTTAGTGGTGGATAGTTTAATTTTTTTGAGTGAGGTTACTAGCTTTTCTTTTTTAATGTTTTCTACAACTTGGTTTAGAGGATGATGACTATATGGCTTGTTTTTATTTTGATCTGCTCTATTTTCTCTTTGTTTTCTGCGGAGTTGGTTTATAGTAGGCATTTTGTTCTGGCTTGTGAAAAATGAAAGTTTGGGTTTGCAAGTTGTGGAATGTATATGCATGTAAAATGCATGGATGTGTGGGTGTTATTGTACAGGTTAATAGAGTGGTGAGTGATTGTGTAGTGGGAGGATAGGTGTGGTTGGGAAGGTTGTAAAAGTAAGAGCTTGTATAGGTGTGATGGGCTTGGGTACATATGACATTGAAATCATGTGGTGTCTTTAAAATAAGTATATTTATGTGATGGGGAATGGGTAATAAACTATTGACCGTAGAATGTGTTGAGCAATACTGGTGTTAGTAAGTAATGGAATGGTGAGGAGATTGAATAAGTAGGAACACAGTGGTTGGTATAATGGTGTGATTTAGTGCATAGGTATGAGGGTTGTGTGGGTGTAATTGAAAAGGGGTGAGGAAGTATGTGTATGTGTTGTAATGTGCGGTAGTGATTTGGAAGGCAATGTTTGTAAAAGTTGTTGGGTTGGAATTAGGGCCTCACGAGGCTAGGTGTATGGAAGAGTAAGGAAGTGAAATTGTGGTATAGAAGTTGATGAGAGTGGATGTGTTGTTAGGCAGTAAGGAATTGGTGGTGTATTGTATAGAGAAACAATGTTTAGATAGGAATAGAAAAAGTGTGAATGCTGCAATAGAACGAGTAATAGTGAAACAAAATATTGCTGAGTAGAAAATAATACTGTAGGCTAATATATAGTGAACGTACATTGTTACAATTAGAGAGATATACATGTTATATTAATGTAGTTACTTTGCAGAATGTGAAGAGTATTCTTTCTTCTGTAGAGGAATGTTAGTTGGTATATGTGGTAATGGTGAAGTACTTTCAGTAATAGAGGTTGTTATTTATTAAGGTGGAAGGAGTTGTTGTGAAAAAGATTTAATAAAGTTGTGTTATGGGTAGTGTAGACAAGTTTGTTAATTATGTTGTTAGAACAATTGAACCATGACTAGTGCTCTGTGTGACATTATTTATTTATTTGTTTTTTTTTCATTTGCAAAGCACCCAAACCCAGGGGCATCAGGGTGCTGTTCCAATCCAGTTACACACAAAGTCAGGTTCAACTAGCAGTGTATTTTCTGCCCCAAAAATCCTACAAACATAACAATTGTCTATGCCAGTTACTTGGATAACAGATGCATTTTGCTGGGGTGTTGCACTTGTCGCTGGGGCCCCCTTAAGCAAATAACCAGGTTTTAAATGCCTTTCAGAGGGGCCAATAGGAGACCTCTGCCCTTATGCCCTTAGATCAGGCCGGCGGGTGTTCCAGTGGCTCACGGCCACTGTGGGGAAACTGGACCCTCCTCTTGCTCTTTTCAGTTTTGGTAGGGCCAGGCAATGAGCATGGATGGACCTTACCTGTCTGGTGGACTTGGATCTCTTGATTTTATGGGTCAAGTATTATGGAGCTGTATTGGATAGGCATTTGTGAGTAATGGACAAAGTTTTAAGATCATCCTTTCCCGAACTGGTAGCCAGTCAGCTTTTTCTCTTGCATATGAGATGTGGTCTCTATCCAGGATGTTCAGTGCTGCTCAGAGAGCATTGCTTTGGATTTCCCGTAATTTGTTGATGTTCTGTTTAGAGGTTCCTGCAAAGCTGACATTACAGTAATCCAATCTCACCCCGATAATTGTTCGGGCGATGGTTAGGAAGTTCTCTGTTACAGGAAATGTCTAGCCGTTTTTTTAAAATTTAGTACGCTGATGAAGAGGCGATCGCGTTCACTTGTTTGGCAAGCGAGAGGGTGGTATCCAGGTGAACACCCAATGTTTTTAATGAAGGGTAGATGCGTATCTGAATTCCATCTATGGTGAGGGAAGTGATTTGGGGGATGAGTTTCTTGAGCATGGAAAGGGAGCCCACTAGCAGGATCTCCATCTTATTGTCATTCAAGCGCAGGTAGTTGGTTTTCCATCCAGGTCTGGATTGTCAAGTAGATTTTGTTGATTGTGAGGGAGTCATCTTTGTGGGAGCTTGACAGGGGAGGAGAATTTGGGTGTGATCGGCATAGTTGGTGTAAGAGATGCTGATTGCATCCAGGAGGTCGAATAAGGGCTTGTTGAAGATGTTATAGAGTGAGGGGAAGACGCATGAGCCTCAAGGGACACCACAGGGAATGAGGATAGGTAGGGTACTTGCAATGTCTGAGAAGACTCTCATGGGCCTCCCTTCCAAGAAAGATGCTATCCAGGATGCTGCTTCATTAGAGAAGTTGGCTCAGGCTGTGAGGTGGTGGCACAATGTTTTTTGATCTACCAGGTCGAAGGTGGCTGACATATATCAAGAAGAAGGAGGAGTGTTGGTTTGCCCACATCTCTGAAAGCATTGAGTTGGATTTTTATATCCAGTAGCGCTGAGTCCGTACCATGACCTGGCCGTAAATCTCATGGGGACAACCCTAGAATGCGATTAGTTTTGCGGTATAGCTGTATTTTGTTGTTAGCTGCCCTGTCCAGAATTTTTAGTAAGAAAGGTACTGTAGTGAAAGGCCTGTAGCTGTTTGGTGATAATAGGTCCAGAGAGTGTATTTTTAGTAAGGAGATTACCCAGAACTCTTTCAAACTGTCTTAGGCCAGGCTAGAAGAGAAAGAGGTGTTGATGAATCTTGTGATGAACATGACTAAGGCTTCAGAGCAGTCTTTGATAATGTTGCCTGGGCATATGTCCCCTTTGCATCTTGATGGTTTTAGATTTCTAGGAATGCTGGGTGTTTCTACTTAAAGCATTCTGAATGTTAATACACCAAGTCTCTTTCTTGGTGATGGTGGTAGGGAGTGAGGATGGAGTCTCTAATTTGCTGAGAATTTTAAATATTTCTTGCGAGTTCAAACTGGCTTTGGCTATTCTTGTGTTGTAGGTTTCTGCTTTAGCTGCTGTAATATTCTGCTTATATTCTTTGGCAATAATGGTAAAAGTGGTTTTAGGGCGGTCAGTAGGGTCTTTCTTCCAGATGGTTTCAGCCTGTCTTTTTTCAGATCGCAAGACTTGGAGGTCTTGGGTAAACCAGGAGCTGATGTGGTTTGTCGATTTGGGTTTTCTGGGCAGAAGGGGGGCTACCAGGTTTATTGCTTTGGTGAAGGTACTTGTGTACAGGTCTGCTAGGATATTAGGGTCTTTTGAGACTAGGTGTTCCGACAGAGGTGTGAGAGCAGGGGAGAGATTGATTCTTTCAAGATATTCTGGGAACTGCAGGCCAAAGTGGGTGGCATGCTTGGGGTGGCTGGAGGTGGATGTTTCAGCGGGGGAAGTTAAAGCAGAGTATGTGATGGTCTGCTCTAATGTGGATCCCAGGAGGCCAGATACCGCGTTAGGCGAGGGCAAATGATCAGTGTAAAAATTGGTGTGCAAAAAGATGCATGCCTAGGAAGGTTTCTTGTAGGGCTAATATGTAATGGTCTTATGCAGCAAAGTTTGGCTCCATGTAAAAATGGATGTAAAATGTTTGTTTTTGCAGTAGGGACATTTTTGTGTTGGTGCTTTTAATGTGCGAAGTGCTGTGTTTCTGGTGCAATATATTTGTAATGTGTTGTAGTGTTTTTAAAGAATAAGGAAACTGTGGCGTAGTGGTAATTCAATGGCGGTTTGTAGTTGGAGCAGTGTATTGTGTGTTATAGTAATGGTTTGAAAAGAAGCGTACTTTATATGTAAGTAGAAGTGTTGTATATAGATACTTTGGCACATATGTTTGAGCAGGTGCAGAATTCTGGCACTATAAGGAATGTAATGAGAAAGGTTGGAAAGTATGAAATTTATATGAAGGAAAAATGCTGTGCATTTAAAAAGTTTCTTTTTAGGAGCATTGTGCTGAAAGTAAAAAAAATGCATATGTGCATTTACAGCAACACTGTGTGTAACTTTTTTCTACAAGTAAAGGAAATGAAGATGCAAAAGATTTGTTGAACACTGTTCAGTGGCAGTTGATGTGTGGAAGTTTAATATGTTGGCAGTACATATAAGCAACTGCATATATACATTTATAAAAGTGTTGAAAGAATACTTAAACAATATAAGGATACTGGTACTATTTCTTGTTACATGCAGATGCGGTTGAATCTGCAAATAGACATCTTGGAAAGGGTCAAAGTCGCTTTTGATGCAGGTAGCTGTGACTAACAGGAGACATGTACTCTGAGAACTGAAGAGTACATCTGAAGTGTTGAACTCAGATGACAGGGTTACATGTAAAGTTTTGGATGTGATTGGTGGATGGTTGTGTGACTGTTTGAAAGTAGCCAATGAGCGAGTGTTCCAAACATAAAAGTAAAAAAGGTTGAAGGGCTGTCCTGTGCAATGGTGTGCACGTGCCATCCGGGTCTTGTAATGATGCATAGCCTAGAATGGGAACTGCAGAGAACGTGGGTAGTCTTGAAGGTCCATGGATTATGGTCTTAATGTATGCTAGATAAAAGTATTTCTGACAGAAAATCGTTTGTCCGTTTTTCTTTTTCTCTAGTATACAATTGTCCATTACTTCCATTAGCATAGTACACAATCCTAATGGGAATGTTGGAGAATCATATTGAGTCTAACTGCTTTATTGAAAAATGTAAAGCAGATGAAATCTGTAAGATTAATTTTGTTAGTTCTATTTTTTGAACTGTGAAGGTGGCTCCAAAAGGAACTTTTTTGGTGTGTTTCAATTTTGTTTTTTTGTTTTTTCTAAGGAGAGGCCAGGAGGGAAGGGGCACCAACCACAGATAGGGAGGGGTAGGTGGACAGGGGAAGATTATGGGTGTGCTTTAAATCTAAGGTAGGGGGCAGTGTTTACCATGCTCTTTGATTACAGCCTCAAAATCACTTCAAAACGGCTCCCCCTTGTAGAGTTGTGTGTTGCTGTACATACAGAGTACTGTTGTCTTTGAAAGATATTGCGCCTCATTACGAACCTGGCGCTAATGGGTTAACAGTGCCGTAAAAGGCTGCAGCGCTGTTAACCCATTAGCGCCTGATTACGAGGTCCCTTTGCAGGACCCGACCTTAACGGCTGGTCTACACCAGCTGTTAAAGTAGGGACCTGCAAAGGGACCTTGGTGCTAAGTACGGTACCGCAATTTGCGGTACCGTACTTAGCGCCTTCCCCATTCCCATAGAGCCCTATGGGGCGAAAATGGGAATGGGGAAGGGCCATGGTTCAATGGGGAATTACCGCCCCGCCAACCTTAGAATGGGGTGGTAATTCCCCATTGAACCATGGCGGACCCGTTACAACACCGGCACCAACCATGGTGCTAATAGCGCCATGGTTTAGCGCCGGTGTTGTAATGGGGGCCATTGATCAACAGCCTCTTTTACAGCTTGCAAGGTAGCTGGTGGGACCTTATAACCACAGGCATAGCCTCTGTGGTGGCAGTAGCGGTTGAGGAAGAAGAGGTAGAGTAAGAAAGCCTACTACTTCCTGAGAAAGGAACAGCCTTTCTCAGAGCACCTGGGTGGTATGAGTGGGGTATGATGGTGCATGGACGTGGCACCAAAAGAGTACTGCCTGTGTTGTCTGTGACTGAATATGATTCCACACTCATCACATTCAACATGGGTAGCCTGAGCCTTTGGTACCTCTCGTATGGTCGCAGAGAACCACCACACCCATGATTCTCTCTGGCATTTTCAAACACCCAATCAGCATGCACCTTTCTGCAAAGTTTGGTGACCATTCATAGAATGGCGCCAAAGTTATAAGTTGCCCAAAAAGTACTCTTTCTATAAATTAAGAAACTTAACCAATGATATTATTACCATTCATTATATAAACATTTCTCATAAGCAAATATCACCATTTCTTATTTTGACAGAAATCACGAACACACTTGAGTGGCTACAAGAAAACGTTCCAAAAGAAATGAGTGAAGATGAAATCTCGAATCATAAACAATGCAGCTTTCGATATAAACAAATACTGTCATTAATGGAGTGCTCATTGAAATAATAATTTTATCTTTTCTTATAGTACATAGTTTACATGAGGAAACTACACCCCACATTAATTATGCAGAATCCCAACAATGAGAAATACAATCCCAAACCCCAACTGTACAGAATGAAATATTGATCTTGTCTTCAAAATTGGATGAATTTAGCAATGACTTTAAAGAACTTTTAAATTATGTTAAACATGATGTTATTAGAAATGTTGATTATTATGGTCCTACTTGTACATGTCCCGCTTTCTCCAACAATCACCCCAATCAAATTCATAAAACATAAATCAAAGAAGCTTTGATGAAACTTCTCTCCCTACCCAGATGATGACTTTTTAAAATTCCTAACTCTTCCATTTATGTTTCCCATTCTAATATCCCATGTTCTATACCCTATCTAAGACCCCATCCCTTTCATAAACAAATGTATGTTTTCTACTATAAATATTTTGTATATTATTGTGTAAGAAACTCTTTAAAACCCCAATTAATAGTCTGCAGACATCACAACTGTTCAGAGGGTCTGTTTACACAATGGGGCATCTGCGGACAACGCTCCCTGTCCGGACATGTCTGGTCTCGCATGACACACTTTTTATTACTCTGCAGACAACACACCTGTTTGTAGACATCCATGCGCATGCGCCCTGTGTCTCTCGCTCACAGGGTCCACAGACACCTGCCGCGGACGCCCCCAGATGTCATCATGCCACTGCACCGGTGCAGCATGATAGTGTGTCCGCGGACAGTGTCCATGACTGCATACAGTACGAAACTGCATTTGGGTTGAATCTTGAGTATTTCAAGTTGAATGTTTACCCTTCCAGAGCTCCTAGACCCATTCTTTGTTGATCTGTAAACTTTTTACAACTTTACAAGGCCTATTTTCGGCCTTGTAAGGGACCCCCTTATTAATTGTAGTCATTTTCAATCTGGCACACCAGGAGAGAGCATCTTTGACAGCTACTTCCAGGAGACTTCCAGGAGTTTAAGAATGGCATTTGTCATGGCCATCCCACCTTCCCAGGGGCCCCCACTACCACATGGAGGGGCTGGTCAAGGGAACAAGCATGATGATGTGGAAGAGGATGACACGGAACAGGAAGATGAGGTAGAGGAAGTTCCTTCCTCCATCACCCAGAGACAGCCATGAGTGTGTACGTTTTTTTTAAACTATTAGGGGTGTACCAAAAGCTGGGGCTGCCAAAGTTGAGAACATTGAGTGTGGGGTCGTATTCAGTCATGGACAACCTGGTAAGTACTCTTTTGGGACCACTTCCATGCGACGCCAAACTCTGTCCAACCACCCGGATGCTCTGAAAAAGACTGTTCCTTTCTCAATGCACCATTTAGGGGGGAGCAGTTTCAGAGTGCTTTCGAGGCCACGGTCAAGGAGCACAAGAAACACTGCCACTAACCTTAGGTTTAAGGCATGCCCAACATCTTCCCCTGTCCACGACCACCTGCCCTCCGTATCTGTGGTTGGTGCCATTTCCCTCCCTTTGCTCCCTAACCTTACCTCCTCACCTCTCCTACAAAAAACAAATTCCCCAAAAAATACAAAAGCCAGAAACACACAAAAAGGTTCCTTTAAAACCCACCTTTCATAATTGAAAAAATAGAACTAAAAATAAAAATCACAGGACCTGTTGCAGTCTGCAAAGTCTTCGGCCAGTACGAACGTCCCCAAACATCTGAAAAAATCCAGGCGTGGGGTGGGGGAATTAAAATTAATTACGGTTGTTTTTGATCAAAAATGGTGGCTCTTAAAAGAACTTTTTTTTAATTTTTGGGGGTTTTACATATTGAACTAACAAACGTGCTGAAGTTCATTATTTTTGTAACTTTCACAAAAACTGCTTCTCATTTTTTTCTGCTTTTGTTTTTTATTTACTACAACTACTAAAATCATACTTCACCACATAGTTCATGAGTTCACAAAAATTGTTTCAGTGCAGTTTGGATATTCAAAAGAAAAATCTGATTTCCGACATCTGTCAAATGCACTACATCTCCTCGAAAAATAGTCACGCCATTTAACTTGATCTTTTCATTGTCAAAAGATGTAATTCCTAGAGCATATAAAAAAGCACATACAACTTTATTCACATGCTGTCTAGCTTCTTCCAATTAAGCGTCTGTAAAAAAAGTTTGGACGTCTCCATATTTGTCTTTCATTGATTTCAGAAAAAAATAATAGTTGCAGCTGGAAAAGTTCCATTAGGCTTCGGAATATTTTCTTCATGGCAAACTGCAAAGATCCTGCCGTCACATAGCCCAAACTGTTGCTTCCACAATGCACAATATTGAAAGTGAGCCATATTCTCACAGAATGGTAATGAAGATACCCAGTTAAAGCCACAATCGGCATGCCACAAAACTTCCACTTTGCCCGATCCAATAGTAGCAGAGAATCTCTCTCCATGAACACACACTCTGCTTCTTCATAGCAATAGCCATAGAGAACTTCTCTACACACAACAAAAAAAACTCTTACTATCCCGTACTTTTGTACACTTGAACTACTTCTCCAGATCCAAAATACCTGATTGGCTAGTCCTCCAATGTCCTATTTCCATTGCAAGAGGCCTACTAGAATGTGTAATTAAATAATAAATACACCTACATTTGAACCAATCAAGTTCGTCAAGATTCTTCAATGAATATTAATGCATAACGTAATGAACTCAAATAACGCTTAGTGGGGGTGCCCACGTAGGTCCTTCAAGTAGACTGAAATAACCAATCCAGCCATTTGTGTATCATTATTTCTTACCACCCCCTGCAAATGGGGAGGCCGCTGGCGACAGGACCAAATAACCTTTCTTCAAATATTAGCAATTAAACACTAAAGCAAAGAAAATCAGTTGTGCCCACTCATTCTTCCCTCTTTCCATTGCAGACATCCTTAAAAGACCCGGATGACATGTGCAGGTCAGCGGAACTACCGCATTGTGTCCGTGCAATCGGCAGCACTTACAACGCTTTTATTCACCAGAAAAACAGCTCCATATTAACTTTAAACCACTCCTCCACCCTTTCCAGGCCGTCCTTTGGCCACCAAATAACCTCAAATGTGTTTTCCAGACTTCTTCTTCACCGCAAACCAACCAGTGTATGCAGATCCCACATGGCAACCGTTTAAAAAAATCTGACACAGCTCACATTTTTAATTGACCAATCAGCAGCCGTGTATGATGTCTGGGAACATCACACTGGTTTCTGATTGGTCCAGAGGTGTTTGCATACTCCAAATCAGGAAATTAGTGTGTGCACCAAACTCAGACATTAGTACTTTATTTTGACCAACTTTTTGGCCATTTTAAAGCAAACTATTGGCCGGATTTACACCAAATTAGCAAAAGCACGCTTTTGAGACCAAGCTGCCACTCCTCAAACAAGTTTGGTGAAAATCTGTCCAGTGTTTTGGACATAGGCGTGAGCAAAATGTTTTTTTCATTATGTCTATAATGATATAAAAAATGTGGGGTCCCCCCTATAACTTTTCCCCCCTCAATGAAACCACACCAAACTTCAGAAAATCCGTCCAAAGGAGCCATATACTTTTTTTGCAAGGTTTGGTGAGGATTCGTCAAACGGCTCCAAAGTTACTGCAGGCCCTGTAATGTATGTATATATATATTCAGTAAAAAAACTTTGCTTAAGGGACATTATGGTTAAGTTGCGCTACTAAAAACCTATGAAATTCAGTAAAGAAACCTTGTTAAAGTGACGTTATGGTTAAGTTGCACTACTAAAATCTTATGAAATTCAGTGAAATAAACGTTGTTAAAGGGACGTTATGGTTAAGTTGCACTAGTAGAAACCTATGAAATTCAGTGAAAAATCTTTGTTAAAGGGACGTTATGGTTCCAAGTAAAACCGAAAACCCTTGAAATTAGCCAGTTATGGTAACCTAAGCCACCCTAACTCGCGCCACCACCGTGCACTGCTAAGACTAACACCCAGGACATCAAAGATGACATCACAAATGTCATTGATACATGACTGATGACATCACATGTGCATTTACTTTTCATGAAAAGTCTGTACAAGGAATTCTTATAGTAATGTTGATAAAAAAGTATGAAGGATTATTGGAATAAATATCATGAGGTACGTAGTGCATTAAGTAATGCATTGATCCGAATACCATTCTATTATCAGGTTCTTTCCAGTATACTAAGCTACTCATGTATAGAAACATAGGCATTGTGTGCAACATACATGATTGATGTGCAATATTATTAATCTTACCATGTTCAATAGTAAAATGATAAATGTTTTCTTATTACAGTTTTGCCTAGTGTGAAACATTTAATAACTATCTAATAAAACCTTTATTCGAAACAAAACACAAATAGACAACAACACATACAAACATGAGCATATACAGGGAAAATGAAGTAAACAACAGTTTTATCAGCCAATCTTCATACCCTAACTGATTAACTTTATACACAGAAATGATTGCTCTGCTTCAAAGCTACTAATTCGCTATGTATAACTATCATATAATATGACTGGAGCCTAAGGAAAGTGGTGTGCATACAATGCATACAAATATGAGCATATGCAGGAAAGTAAAGTAATTTTAAAAAAGCAGAACTATAAAAAAGTGTTGATAACCTTAATGATTATCTTCATACATAGAATGCATTGCTGTTTTCCAAATCTGTGTTTTCCCCTATGTATATGTTTCATATACTGTTAGTGGAATTACTGTAAGAACATATTTGAAGTATAAGCCTACAAATATAGTACTTTTTTAATTTTTAGTTCCTGACTGTTACTGGCCTAGATATGTCAGTAAAGGAAAAAAGAGTGAGCCAGACATGTGATGTCATCAGTGATGCCATCAATGACATTTGTGATGCCATCTTTGATGTCCTGGGTGTTAGTTTTAGCAGTGCACAGTGGTGGCGCGAGATATGGTTGTTTAGCCTACTATAACTGGTGAATTTCAAGGGTGTTTCAGTTTAACTTGGAACCATAACATCCCTTTAACAAAGTTTATTTTACTGAATTTCATAGATTTTTAGTAGCGCAACTTAACCATAACGTCCCTTTAACAATGTTTTTTTACTGAATTTCATAGGTTTTTAGTAGCTCAACTTAACCATAACGTTCCTGTAACAAAGTTTTTTCACTGAATATACATATGTAGATAATGCAAATGTGATGAATGTTTACTAGGATGCCCTTAGTGTATATACATATAACATAGAGCATACTGAACCCCCTACCTGTGCTAGTGGGTCTGATATCCGCGGACTGTGTGGCTGTTCGCGGACGGACCCGGACAACATCAAGACTATGCAAAAACTCACAGGGTATTTTACATTGTTATATCATCCAAAAAAAACACTAAACATGTTCAAAAAGCAGCACATAAATACATTACATTCAATAATAATAAGTGGAAACTGTATATCTAAGACACAGAATTGTCTAGTACTTTGGAATGCCTGGAAGAAAATTTTCCTCATGATGAAATTAGTGAAAACAGTGATACTAATGGTAGACAATGCACTTCTGTATATAAACCAATTATTACCCATTACTTTATGTGTACTTACCATTTTTTTTAACACACCATACAGACATTAAAAATAATTCAGAAACAGAGCCAAATCATCTGCAGCGAATCCAGGAAAAAATTGATCTATCAAAAGAATAGTGTGCTCAAAAATATTATTATCCCAAGTGGTTGGGCATGTGCTTCTAAACATACCTTGATCGTTCGTACAAACATTTCCTATGCACCTTACCGTAGTTTTCCTCTTTTTTACACATGCGAAATCAGGCACCAGGGCGCGGCCATCTTGTGATAATCTTATCCGTTGCTGCATTGCCCAAGTTTGACTGCACTGGCAGCACTAATTCATATGCCCAGCCCCTGAGGCTGACATCACCAAACCTAGTGATATTCTCTGCCTATCTCCCGGACGTTACTGGACAGTGTAGCAAACGCACCCAGTCATCACCTACGTGCTAACGTTACTTTATGCAGAACCCGGAATATCAACACACAGCATCTCACAACACATTGTGTCCCAATTTTGAATATAAAACCATACTTTTAAAGGAAATGGCAAAACTGTACAATTTGTAATGTACTTTTATTTTACAATAAACGCTTTGAGAACATCCGGCATTTGCCATGTTCAAGCAAATATGTAATGTTTTTATTTGTTCTTGATCCACAAATGTTTATTGTGAGTCACGCGGTGTTCCTTTTGGGTATGAGAAGCACGTTGGACGCATTGTGAATCGAAAGGCTTTGGCATCAGCTTGGCGCAGGCCACCATAAACGATGTCAGGTTGCTCCTTATCGCTGGTACTGCATAAGGGCATGGCGGCCTGTGGCGATCGTCCCAAAAAAGAGTCACTGTGATCCACTCATTAACGTGTATCTGCAGCTGACAGTTAAAGAAAACGTCAGTTGGTATCTGGAATCGATGACAATCACAGAAAGGCAGGATGTAGCTGTTTAAAAAAGATAACAGAAATATGTCTCAGTAGCAGTTCTTTATTACAGTTTATCGTTTTAATCATTGATTTGGCCCTGTGTTACAACTATTGATAAACACGGACGTAAAACAATGGGAACACAGAGAAAGCAACATGGAAAGTAGAAGTTAGTGCTATGGAGTATGGTCAGCTCGAAATGGGATGCGGAGGCTGACGCTACAATCGGGGAGCAAGCTAAGGCCAAGAAGAACACATAGATGGAATTTTAATTAAATATTAGCATTGAATTACACGTTTGTGGAACCTGGGGAACCCACTAGTGGACTACACGCATCTCGATGCTGTACTGCCCATGTGCCCAGGACAAAGCCAAGTACACACAAAAGTTGTAATTTCGTGTAGTTGCAATATGCCACAAACAACAACGAGTACAATGTAAGCCGCCAATAATGTTTGGCGAATGATAAGTTGACTAGTTTGTCTATAAAATAGGCGAAAGTAAAACTTACATAATATTCAGCATTTCCATTCTGCCGGCGTAACGCAGACACTCCATTCAGGTCAACGAATTTTCATGAAATCAAATTACATGTTCCTTTGTCCAGTCTTTGAATGGTGAACCTTATCATATTTGAAAGTGTTACATTCCTCCCTTCATGCATTCCTTTCGGAATCATTCCTTCGTTTGAAGGTCGAAAAACTATTGAACCTTATACTGTGTACGATGTGTGGGTTTGCTCAGCTTGGAAACAAAAATTCAACGCAGCTCACTAGCAAGATGAACGGTGTGGGGGTCTTGCCACCTTACAAATACAGACACATATTAAATACGTAATAGTAATGCTTTTACGTTATAATGCAGATGGTACCAAAAACAACTGCAAGCTAACTGGATTCACACATGGTAAACTATCACTTGGTAAGAAAACCTTCACAACAGTAGGTATAATATACCATGCAGGAGCCACAACCAAGGCAGGTCACTACACTGCATATATAAAAAAGAAGTGTGGATGGGTCAAATATAATGATGCCAACATTACTGTAAAACAGAGAATGAGAAGGTCTGCGACCTACCTCAATAAAACCCACCCTAAATCTTCCTCTCTCCACCTGCTCAGGACAAAAAACAAAACTATTGTCCCATATTGCCCTAGGTACTAAACCAGGAAAAATAACCTTGGCATTTGGAAGTATTTTCATTACTGCCTGAACCAAGTGTTCCAAATCCGCCAACAAAGTAGGACACTGACATAGCCCAAATACAAAGCACCACAGTGCAAAACAACTACATGTGGACTGTTCACCCTGCCCATATCTCCAAAAAATTGTACAATTCCCTGCATATTGAAACCAGGCACAGTGCTCCACATCACCTCCACTCCTTTAACATCAACATTGTTTGCCACATTCCTGCATTTAGCATTCTGCTCCAAACCATGCACAAACATATCTCCAACCACCAACACCCTGACTTTCTCCACCATCTTCACTACACACAGCCTCTTTCAACACAAACCACAACCTCAACATCTGATTGGCTGATCCCTACGGTCCCCTTTCCATGTTGGATTTGCTGAGAAACCCTGGATGTGGCACGCCTTGTCCGCAGACAGCCGCGGTGTCCGCGGAGCATGTAACACTCGGGCAGCCCTTCTACCCTTTCCATTTCACTCTCTGCACCATTTCCTCATTGGCTACTGTTAAGCAGTCACACAATCATCCACCAATCACATTCAATAACTCTACATCTAACTCTATCATCACAGATCAACACTTTAGATGTACTATTGATTACTCTCGGTACAATTCCGCTGTCTCTGCAACGGACCTACAGCAACAACTACTATAACACTCTCCAAGATTTCTACTTGCAGATTCATGCACATCCACATGCATGAATACAGACTACAGGTATGACTATTTTCTACACAGTACATGTACAGCTCTTCTAGACAGAGTAACTGCCACTTACCCTGTATAAACTGTAAAATTAACTTACTGTCATTTCTCCCATCTGCTATGATGAAGTGTCAATTGCAAACCTGTCTGCTCTCCAAATGTTTGTTTACTCATACAGCTATCTAAAAAAATGTTATTTGATATTAAAAGATGGGAGAAATAACAGTATAATTATGAAAAAGGCTGTCCAGTGTGTTATAAAATTACACGCAGCCAGGATGAGTTCATTCAAGCACACACACAGACAGACAATATCATTAGAAAGGCTCCCAGCTCAAACAACACCACTGCCTCTATATGAAATCCTTCTGGTTTATTTACCACACCTTCAAAAATGCATACATTTCATGCTTTTCTGTACAATCTCTGCCATTTACCCTATACAAATAGCAAAAAATGCATATGATTATTTCTTCTATCTCTTAACATCCAATAAGATAACATTAAAAAAACAAGTGTGCTCTATACATTTACTATTATACTCATTTGTAAAACATATTCAACTAACAGATTCTAAATAAAATATACAGGATGCACATAGGCAAAGGAAAGTGCATATGCATACTATGCTCAGTTGTAAGAAAACACTACTACTACAAAGAAAAACAATGTCTACATTAACAAAAGTGCTATAAACACACATATTTACTAGCTTCTTTCTTTTACAATTGCAGTGAAGACCACTCTCCTGAAAAGCAGCACCGTCTGAAGTACGAACAAGGACTTAGAAGAAACCTACTCTTTCCATACAAAAAAGTAAGTACAATACTAACATAATGTTCTAACTGTCACTCAAGCACACTAGCATTTTAGTATTGTAGAACAAAGAAGTGTATTAACCCTTTCCGATATATGTAGTACTAGTGCTTCCCCTTACCAGTTGCATACTTTATATTGTCATCTGAAGCCCAGTATAGTAACACAAAAATACAATAATAGCCTTCCCAACGTGATGTAGCTGCCCATTGCACAATCACACACATCCACAATCATCCTTACCATCATACTCAGACACTCATGCACAAAGCACGCATACACTGCACAACAGCCCAACCCACACTTTCTTTTTTTCTCCAACAGACCCCAAAGAATACCTACCAAAAAGCAACTCTGTAGAAAGCAACATAGAAATAGAGCAAATCAAAATAAAAGTGTCCAAAATAAGCATCCATCTCTAGCAGATTTTGTACAAAAAGTTCAAACAAAGCAGCTAATACAGTCATTAAGCGAAACAATACAAGCTACCAGTACAGAAACTTTGCCCCCTCTATCAAAATGTAAAATGAAACAGAAAGTGATTAACAAGACTTCAGCTACCACTACTGCTAACACTGCACCTATAAATCTTGATGTAGTGGCAAATAACCATACCAAAAAAATATTTTACAAAATAGTTTTCTGCCACTGAGTCCTTCAGAACCTTATAAAAACAGGAGAGAAATCATGCACAACCCTTAAAACCTACCGTAGAAAATTAATCCTAGAAGCTCTCATAGGCAGTGCAATCCTTCTCAAAAGGAAGTTATTTATTTCAGTTTTAAACAGAATGAAACCACTTACAAAAATAACTACTAAAGTACAAAAAAGACTTCTCAATAAACGGAATAGGAACACAAATAGCTTCTTAAACATCTGTGGAGGTGAATGGAGTCACACCACGAGCACACAACCATATTTAAATGAAGAAGCATATAAACAAAAGCAATACAAACCCAATTGCCATGCATAGTAGTGGACGAGGGTATGAAAAACTTAATAACACCATTATGGAAAAAAAATCTGCTCACAAAAATATCCCCAGAAAACTCAATATGACCTCTCCATTCTACTTAACCAAAACGTCCAGTCTACAAATGGCCATGCACATCAATGTGTAACATTGCCAAAAAATCTTTCAAATCTTTACGCCAGTTCCTCAATCAGTATGTAAAAAGCAAAGACACATTCAAAATGAAACTACTACAAAATATGGATGCCTGTCCAGTGCGCAAATACACAGGACTACAAGGACATTCATTAGCCTGTATTTCAGGACCTATTTGCAAAAGCACCTTCCATCATATCAAAATGAAATCAACATATCATTCAACCATAAGAAATCTGGTCCATAAACTCTACTATGCTAAAAGTTCTGCTTCAGCACTAGCCAACTTAAATAACAATATTCTACATGGTACAGCCAAACAACTACTCAAAGAAATAGAGCATATCCAGAGAAAATGTTTTGGAAGTGAAAGCCACTTACAAAATGTATTAGCTTTACAACAAACTAGCAACTACTGTACACATAGCAACCTTCTATTAAACACATACAAAAAATAAATACTAAAGTTTAAAAGTCCCTCCACTGAAGTACCAAACCGTGTGTGTGTTGCCGCAGGACTTTTTATAAAAGTAGCACAAAAACAGTAGACATAACGTACACAACAGAAGACAATGAAGATTCCAAATGATTCCAATTAGCTCTCTACCTTATAGCAGAAAACAAATATGCAATTACTGACCCCTTAATACTTTGCAATTACTGCACTGCAAAACTTGACAACAACCAAACACCTTCACGTGCTATCACAAATAACTTGGTATTATTCCCACTACCAAAACCCCTGCAACAACTACATTTATATGAGAGGGTCATAATTCTAACAGTGCACCCATTTCAAGCAATAATACGCCTTCAACCAAAAACAACAAAATTGCCTCCCTCTGAATTAGTGAAAGGCATTTGTAGCAAAGTAGTTTATTTACCATTGGATCTCAAAGAAAATGTACACACTCATACACCACAATCCAAAATGTTTACTTCCAAGGGTATCTTATGACGCAGTCCTTGTTACAAACTGTACAATGTTAACTGCATAGCCTAGGCAAAACTTCATATAAAAACTCTACAAATAAAACAGTGCACAAACATTTGGGTTGTGGATATTTGATGGGTGTTTGATTCTATGGGTGTGTTATACTGCGGTGGTTGTGGCCAGGGCCTAGAATCTTCGTTGCATGGCACCCAAGACGCTAAGCCCTGGCCAAAACCACCGCAGTATAACACACCTATGCTACCAAACATTTTGACTGTGGTATGTGGGCTACTTATAGGGGATATTCATTACAATCAATGCTCTACTAACAACCCAAAACCAACATCATACTAAAGTAAAATAGCTACTACTGCATTTGTTATGTCCGCTGACAGCTGTGAAAACTGCGGACATGGCGAACACATCAGGGGCACCTGCCACCTAAACAAATACAGTATTTGACCCATCTCTTACTCCCCAACCCTCCCCAACCACTCCTGCACACCAACACACGCCCCAAAATTGCATTTTGCCTCTGTTCACTGCCGCGCTGTCTGCGGATGTCTGCGGATCCAAGATGGCGGGCGAATCGAAACAATGTGACACACCTCCCGCCTCACTCCAGCCAATCGGCAAACATGTTGCATGCCCGCAGACATGACGCAAGTCGACTAATCAAACGGTGTCCTATCCGCAGAGTGAACAGGGAGTTGTGTCCACAGAGTGGACATAGATATCACTAATTTTTTTGCCTTATGTTTTGGTCATTTAAAAAAAAAACTACTGGACGAATTTACACCAATTTAACAAAAGTACGCTTTCAGTACAAAGCTGCCTCTCCTGCCACAAATCTGGTGGAAATCCGTCCAGCGGTTTAAGCTCTAGGCGTGAGCAAAGTTTTTTCCCATTATGTCTATGGGAAAAAAATAAATTTTGGGGCCCCCCTATAACTTTGCCCCCCTGGACCAAACCTCACCACAATTTGCACAAAAAAAAATCAAAGTGGGTCATATACTTTTTTTGCAGCGTTTGGTGAGGATTCGTCCAGGGGGAACAAAGTTATAAGCCGCCCAAAAGTGCTCTTCCTATGAGATGAGCAACTTAACCATAATTACACGGCCACTACCATGGGCCGTGTAATATATATATATTCAAGGAAAAAACTTTGTTGCGTGGACTTTAAGGTGAGAAATGAACACAACAAAACTCCTGAAATTCAGCTAAAGCCACCTTAACTTCACGTCCCCTGTTGCGCCGCCTATGACCTTGGGTAGTATAGCTCAGTGGCAACGCGCTCATCTTGGAAGCAAAATTACGCAAAACAACACATATTTGAATCACATGTTCGTGCTTAGAAACCTCTTCGGTATTAAGTGCTTTATAAATAACCAATTATAATTGTAATGATGATATCACTGATGAGATCACTAATTACATTACAACAGTAACCGGTATTAAGAATGGCCTTCAGCCATCATCAGTGTGCATGGCCGAATATATTTTAACACATTAATGTCTCCTAATCATGGCCTTCAGTCATGGACACTGCCCACAGTCTTCACTCATGTTCAATGTATATTTTAAAACACTAACAAGCCACTAACCATAGACTTTGACCTTCATCAATGGCCACAGCTTTCAGCTGTGTACACTGTATATTACATACACTAATCGGCCACTAGCTATGGGCTTTAGCACAATACTGCTTAGTGGCCACAATCTTTAGCTCTGCCCACTATATTTTCTAATATATAAATGGCCACTAGCCATGACCTTTGACCATGATCAGTGTGCACATCTTTTGGCCATGTCCACTGTATATTTTTTAATACCAACATGCCATAAGCGATGGACTTTGGATGAGCCCACTGTGTATTTCACAACACGAACCAGCCCCTATTTATGGCCTTCAGGCATGCCCACTGTATATTATATACACTAACCAGCCACTAGCCATGGTCTTCAACACAATACTAGCCAGTAGCCTGGGCATTTGACCGTGCCGACTGTATATCTAACATTTTAATGGGTGCTAGCTATGGCCTTTAGCTATGGCCACTGACTACAGCGTTCCACATTGCCCACTGTATATTTTAAAACAGTGACAGGCCACTAGGCATGGCTTTTAATCATGCACATTGGTATTTGGCAACACTAACTGATGACTAGCTATGGTGTTTGGTGATGGCCAGTGACCAAAGCCAATGTCACGGCCAAGTTCACAGCCTAATTTGTTATTAAGCTAATCAAAGTTTCTATGAGCTCATTTATTAATCATGTTATGTCTAATGTTGTTATTGATGTAATCTGTTATATACAATATCATTAGTGTTGTCACCAGTGCTGTCATCAGTGATGCAATTTGTGATATTATCAGGGTTCTCCTACAACATGTAATTAGTATGTCATCAGTGATGTGATCTGTGATGTCATCATTGTGGTCAGAGGCTGCGCAACAGGGGTGCGAAGTTAAGGTGGCTTTAGCAGCTATAGCAGAATATCAGGGGTTGTGTTACATTAAGTTCTCACCTTAACGTCCCTGCAACTATAGATTTTCCATGAAGTTCAAGGGTTTCGTTATTCCATATATTTTTTCTGCACATGGCCAGTGGCCCCGGCCTTCGGTCAGCAAACTTTCCAGAAAGGCGCTCGCTCACTGGATGTTTGGAAATGTGAGATGCATCATCATTTTTGAAACAGTGCCCGTATTGGATGGCCTTTATTTGCGAACATTGCAGTGAGGAAAAGGGCCCTGTAAAATTAATTTGGGGTTATTGTGAGGGCCTGGAAATGGTGGGAGAGTGGAAAATGTTGCCATAGAGCTCTTTTTATAGGTGAAAAAAAGTTCTGTAGGTGCTGGGGTGTGTTCTGTGAATTTGTCTGTTTGTGGACATTGTTGGGATTGGGGGGTGGATGAGTATTGTTATTTCAAGGTAGTAATGTTTAATTCAATTGTGGTGGATGGCCATGCCCAAGAATCTGGGACTGGCCACATGCACTATAGAAATATGTGTATAGTAAGTATAAGTACTATAAGGGGAGCATATCGTATTTATAATATGGTGGAATGATATAATTGAAGTGTATATGTTATTTATGATTGTAGTAAAATTGAGGATAGTGATCATCAATCTTTGCTTCCCCTTTCACACAGTCAACCATTCTATCCTTATTAAATGACTTCATGATACCTTTGCATTACAGACCGGGCACTGGACTGGCTAAACTCTTCTGTCATTAACTGCCCTTTGCAGCTACAACTGGGCTGTTTCTCATCCACCACTTCATTCTATATGTGCAGTGTTTCCCAGTTGTCTAGGCTGGACTACTGCAACAACCTCTTCCTTAACCTCCCCCTTTGTTCCCTAAGCCCCCTTCAGCTAATCCAGAATAGGGCTGCCAGACTTATTCTTGGCCTGGATCCCAGGAATCGTATATGTGCAGCCCTAAAATCTCTATATTGGCTCCTGGTGGCCACAAAGGATGACATTAAAGACAATATAAAGTGCAATATCCAGAAGGGTTTTTGGGGCTTGGAACCATGCTATTTACAACTTTGTCTCCCTATATACTCCACTGCTAGAGCCCTGCGCTTCTGTAACTTGTATTCTCTGCTTCTTTTTTTTCCCAACAACATTTTATTGATTTTACAAGATAAAATGTTACATGCAACAATGCAATACATGTCAATATAAGCAATAATTAGGGCCTTTATAGTCTATTGTGAGTTGTAGAGTGGAGGAGAAGGTGGGTGGTTCCTGGGTTTGGCGATTGGGCGGACAAGTTCTGGGTGAATGTTCCCCTATGTTCTGGAGTGTTTGGGGTCCGGTCGGGGGTTAGTAGAGGGGGCTGCATTGGAGCCATCTGGTGAGCGGAGGCCTCCTGGTGAGGGTTGGGTATTTGGCCGCGTAGTCAAGGAATGGGTCCCATATATTCAGGGTTCTATTTAAGGAGTCCGAGCGAATTGCAGAGATTTTTTCTGATACTGCAATCTCCCAGCATTTGGCCCACCATTGGGCAATCGAGGGACCATTTTTGTCTTTCAATAATCGCGCCATTGCAATCTTCGCGGCCAGTAGTAGGTGGTTGCAGAGGCGGGAGATATGGCCTGTAATTGGGAAAGCTCCATCCCCGGTTTCGCCCAAAAGGACAATTCCTGGGTCCCATGGGATTGAGAGGCCAGATATTTCCTTAATGTGCTTCAGCACTTCTTTCCAATATATTTCTGCCTTTGGGCATGTCCATACTAAGTGGTAGAGGGATCCGGGGGCTTGGCAGCCTCGCCAGCATGAGGCGGGAAAGTCCGGGTTGGCTTTATTGATTTGGGTGGGGGTGATGTAGTATCTGGAGCACAGTTTATAGCCTCCTTCCTTATTCATGACGTATTGTGAGCTCTTATGTAGTCTAGCCCACATTTTCTCCCAGCTTTCTACTGCTATTTCCCGGCCAATATCCTTTTCCCAATCCGTCATATATTTTTCTTTATTTGCTGGATCCGATCTGTCTAGGAGCCGGTATATGGTGACTATTCTGCCTTTGTTGGTCGCGGATGTTAACGTGAGCTCCAGAGCTGTTGGTTCTCTCGAGCATTTGTCCCGAGTCCTTCTGTGGGACATCCAGTGCCTAATTTGCGAGATTCGGAATGTTTCCCGTTCACCCACTCCGAATTTTGTTTTGCATCTCTCGAAGGTGATGGGGGAGCCATCTTCCATGAAGTCGCTAGTTTTTGCCAGGCCCCCTGTTATCCATGCGTGGAAGTCTCTAGGTGGGTTTGCAGGGGTGAAGTCTGGGTTGTTCCAGATGGGAGACATGGGTCCCAGGTAGCTGCGAAGTCCCCATTTCTGCACTGCGCTTTTCCAGCATTGGGTTGTGATGGTCGTGGCAGATAGTGGCCCTGACTTGGGTTGTGGTTTTAGTGTTGGCAGGAGTGGGAGATCATGTAGTGGGACCGGGCACCAGGATTCTTTAATTTGACGCCATAACGGTGGGTCTACTTCTTGCACCCAGGCGAAAGCGTGGGATAGTTGAGCCGCTAGCGAGTATACAGCAAGGTCAGGGACACCCAATCCACCAAGTGGCTTGCCTTTCATCATGATTCGTTTGTTGATCCTGGGCCTCTTCCCTCCTCAGACAAATTCCATTAATTTCTTCTGTAGTGCTCGTATGGCAGGGGGTGGGATTTGTAGTGGAAGAGATGGGCATTGATATAGCCATCTGGGTATCAGGTTCATTTTCACGGCTGAGATTCGACCGAACCATGAGATTTCTTGTTGTTTCCATCTTTTGAGATCTTTTTGCAGAGCGCTGACTAATTGTGGGATGTTTTTTGAGTATAGTCGCGTTGTATATCCGGTGATCTGTACTCCGAGGTATTCTATGGCATCTTTGGCCCAGGGAATTGGTGAGAGTGGCGCGAGCGCGGCCTCATCTAGGTGAGATAGATTGATGGGTAATGCTGAGGATTTTGTTAAGTTGACTTTAAATCCTGACATGGTGCCGAACGTCTCGATCTCTTTCCATAGGGTCCCCAGGCAGACTGGGAGGTCTGTCATAGTTAACATGACGTCGTCGGCATAGAGTGCGATTTTATACTCGCGGTTTCCCACCTGGATACCTTTTATGGTTTCACTTTGTCTGATTCTTGCAGCGAAGGGCTCCATGGATAGGGCAAAGACCAGGGGTGAGAGCGGGCAGCCCTGTCTAGTGCCTCTCGTGATACAGATGTGTTGGGATCTCGTGCCATTCACTCGGAGTTGTGTTTGTTGAAACAGAGAGCAGGGGCAGGTCTCTCTGTTTGGCTGGTGCCTCTCTTTGGAACAGGCGCCCTGTCCCTCTTAGAATTGAGCCAGACTTCCTTAAGTTCTGGAAACTTCTCAAAACGTTGCTTTTCTCTTCCTCTTTCCCTCTCTCCCTTCCCTATAAACTCATACTACTGCCATTGTAACGGGTGGCCTGGTCCCTGATGAACCTGACAGGTTGCAGGCCCCATAACTAGTTGACATCAGAACCCCACCCTTTCTTCACCACTGTGCTTGCAGACCAACTGCCTGGCAGCTTTGCACCCCATTCTTGGGACTGCTCTGCCCCAGGACTTAAGCAGTGGCTTTTGACGTTGGTACTCCTTGGAACTACCTTCCCTGACTCCCTTCAGCACATGTGCAACGCTACTCCCCCTTTTATGATTGCACTTCTCTCACTGCTCAATGCTCAATGCAAATGTACATTTATAGAAGCACTGTGTACAATTATTTTGTATAAGTAAGGGAAAAGTATATAGAACATATTTCTCAAACATTGTTAAGTGGCAGTTGGTGTGTGGAAGTTTAATATGTTGATAGGGTTACATGTAGATTTTTTGGAAGTGATTGCTGGATGGATGTGTGAGTGCTTAAAAGCAGGCAATGAGGACATGTTAGAAACATAACAGTAAAAATGTAGAAGAGCTGTCCTGTGTGATGGTGTGCATGTGACATTCAGGTCTTTTAATGATGCCTGGCCTGGAAAAGCGACTGGGGAGACGGCATATAGTTATGAAAGTGCATGAATTATGGTCCTTTTTTATGCTAGAGAAGGGTATTTTTGGCAGAATATTGTTGTTGTCCTTTTTTCTTTTTCTCTACTATACAATTGCCCATTATTTCCATTAACATAGTACAAAATGGTAATGACATGGTGGAGAATCTTCTTGATTCTAAATACTTTATTAAAAAATGTAAAGTAGATGGAATCTATATTGTTGTTCTATTTTTTAACTGTGAGAAGTGGATCCAAAAGGATCCTTTTTTTTGGTGTTTTTTGATTTTGTATTTTTTTTTGCAGGAGAGGCACAGAAGTAAGATGGAGGTGGGGGAATGAGGGAAGAGACACCAATGACAGATATGGAGGGGCAGGTGAACAGGGGAAGTTGTCTGTGCCTAATTCTCATTGTTTCTCATTCTCCTTGATTGCAGCCTCAAAAGCACTTCAAAACGGCCCCCCCTGCAGAGTGGTGTGTAGCAATATATACAGAGTACTGGTGTTTTGGAAAGATATGGAAAGATATGGATCAACAGCCTTGTTTATGACTTTCAAGGCAGCTGGTTCGATCTATCTATCTATCTATCTATCTATCTATCTATCTATCTATCTATCTATCTATCTATCTATCTATCTACCTATCTATCTATCTATCTATTTATCTATCTATCTATCTATCTATCTATCTATCTATCTATCTAACGCTGCACCTATAAATCTTGATGTAGTGGCAAGTAACCATACCAAAAAAATATTTTACAAAACAATTTTCTGCCACTGAGTCCTTCAGAACATTATAAAAACAGGAGAGAAATCATGCACAATCCTTAAAACCTACCGTAGAAAATTAATCCTAGAAGCTCTCATAGGCAGTGCAATCCTTCTCAAAAGGAAGTTATTTATTTCAGTTTTAAACAGAATGAAACCACTAACAAAACTAACTACTAAAGTACAAAAAAGACTTCTCAATAAACGGAATAGGAATACAAATAGCTTCTTAAACATCTGTGGAGGTGAATGGAGTCACACCACGAGCACACAACCATATTTTAATGAAGAAGCATATAAACAAAAGCAAACAAACCCAATTGCCATGCATAGTAGTGGACGAGGGTATGAAACACTTAATAACACCATTATGGAAAAAGAATCTGCTCCCAAAAATATCCCCAGAAAACTCAATATCACCTCTCCATTCTACTTAACCAAAACGTCCAGTCTACAAATGGCCATGCACATCAATGTGTAACATTGCCAAAAAATCTTTCAAATCTTTACGCCAGTTCCTCAATCAGTATGTAAAAAGCAAAGGCACATTCAAAATGAGACTACTACAAAATATGGATGCCTGTCCAGTGAGCAAATACACAGGACTACAAGGACATTCATTAGCCTGTATTTCAGGACCTATTTGCAAAAGCACCTTCCATCATATCAAAATGAAATCAACACATCATTCAACCATAAGAAATCTGGTCCATAAACTCTACTATGCTAAAAGTTCTGCTTCAGCACTAGCCAACTTAAATAACAATATTCTACATGGTACAGCCAAACAACTACTCAAAGAAATAGAGCATATCCAGAGAAAATGTTTTGGAATTGAAAGCCACTTACAAAATGTATTAGCTTTACAACAAACTAGCAACTACTGTACACATAGCAACCTTCTATTAAACACATACAAAAAATAAATACTAAAGTTTAAAAGTACCTCTGCTGAAGTACCAAACCGTGTGTGTGTTGCCACAGGACTTTTTATAAAAGTAGCACAAAAACAGTAGACATAACGTACACAACAGAAGACAATGAAGATTCCAAATGATTCCAATTAGCTCTCTACCTTATAGCAGAAAACAAATATGCAATTACTGACCCCTTAATACTTTGCAATTACTGCACTGCAAAACTTGACAACAACCAAACACCTTCACGTGCTATCACAAATAACTTGGTATTATTCCCACTACCAAAACCCCTGCAACAACTACATTTATATGAGAGCATCATAATTCTAACAGTGTACCCATTTCAAGCAATAATACGCCTTCAACGAAAAACACCAAAATTACCTCCCTCTGAATTAGTGAAAGGCATTTGTAGCAAAGTAGTTTATTTACCATTGGATCTCAAAGAAAATGTACACACTCATACACCACAATCCAAAATGTTTACTTCCAAGGGTATCTTATGACGCAGTCCTTGTTACAAACTGTACAATGTTAACTGCATAGCCTAGGCAAAACTTCATATAAAAACTCTACAAATAAAACAGTGCACAAACATTTGGGTTGTGGATATTTGATGGGTGTTTGATTCTATGGGTGTGTTATACTGCAGTGGTTGTGTCCAGGGCCTAGAGTCTTGGTTGCATGGCACCCAAGACGCTAAGCCCTGGCCACAACCACCGCAGTATAACACACCTATGCTACCAAACATTTTGACTGTGGTATGTGGGCTACTTATAGGGGATATTCATTACAATCAATGCTCTACTAACAACCCAAAACCAACATCATACTAAAGTAAAATAGCTACTACTGCATTTGTTATGTCCGCTGACAGCTGTGAAAACTGCAGACATGGCGAACACATCAGGGGCACCTGCCACCTAAACAAATACAGTATTTGACCCATCTCTTACTCCCCAACCCTCCCCAACCACTCCTGCACACCAACACACACCCCAAAATTGCATTTTGCCTCTGTTCACTGCCGCGCTGTCCGCGGATGTCTGCGGATCCAAGATGGCGGGCGAATCGAAACAATGTGACACACCTCCCGCCTCACTCCAGCCAATCAGCAAACATGTTGCATGCCCGCGGACATGACGCAAGTCGACTAACCAAACGGTGTCCTATCCGCAGAGTGAACAGGGAAGTGTGTCCATAGAGTGGACATAGATATCACTAATTTTTTTGCCTTATGTTTTGGTGATTTAAAAAAAAAAACTACTCGATGAATTTACACCAATTTAACAAAAGTACGCTTTCAGTACAAAGCTGCCTCTCCTGCCACAAATCTGGTGGAAATCCGTCCAGCGGTTTAAGCTCTAGGCGTGAGCAAAGTTTTTTCCCATTATGTCTATGTGAAAAAAATACATTTTGGGGCCCCCCTATAACTTTGCCCCCCTGGACCAAACCTCACCACAATTTGCACAAAAAAAAAATCAGAGTGGGTCATATACTTTTTTTGCAGCGTTTGGTGAGGATTCGTCCAGGGGGAACAAAGTTATAAGCCGCCCAAAAGTGCTCTTCCTATGAGATGAGCAACTTAACCATAATTACACGGCCACTACCATGGGCCGTGTAATATATATATATTCAAGGAAAAAACTTTGTTGCGTGGACTTTAAGGTGAGAAATGAACACAACAAAACTCCTGAAATTCAGCTAAAGCCACCTTAACTTCACGTCCCCTGTTGCGCCGCCTATGACCTTGGGTAGTATAGCTCAGTGGCAGCGCGCTCATCTTGGAAGCAAAATTACGCAAAACAACACATATTTGAATCACATGTTCGTGCTTAGAAACCTCTTTGGTATTAAGTGCGTTATAAATAACCAATTATAATTGTAATGATGATATCACTGATGAAATCACTAATGACATTACAACAGTAACCTGTATTAAGAATGGCCTTCAGCCATCATCAGTGTGCATGGCCGAATATATTTTAACACATTAATGTCTTCTAATCATGGCCTTCAGTCATGGACACTGCCCACAGTCTTCACTCATGTTCAATGTATATTTTAAAACACTAACAAGCCACTAACCATAGAATTTGACCTTCATCAATGGCCCCAGCTTTCAGCTGTGTACACTGTATATTACATACACTAATCGGCCACTAGCTATGGGCTTTAGCACAATACTGCTTAGTGGCCACAATCTTTAGCTCTGCCCACTATATTTTCTAATATATAAATGGCCACTAGCCATGACCTTTGACCATGATCAGTGTGCACATCTTTTGGCCATGTCCACTGTATATTTTTTAATACCAACATGCCATAAGCGATGGACTTTGGACGAGCCCACTGTGTATTTCACAACACTAACCAGCCCCTATTTATGGCCTTCAGGCGTGCCCACTGTATATTATATACACTAACCAGCCACTAGCCATGGTCTTCAACACAATACTAGCCAGTAGCCTGGGCATTTACCGTGCCGACTGTATATCTAACATTTTAATGGGTGCTAGCTATGGCCTTTAGCTATGGCCACTGACTACAGCGTTCCACATTGCCCACTGTATATTTTAAAACAGTGACAGGCCACTAGGCATAGCTTTTAATCATGCACATTGGTATTTGGCAACACTAACTGATGACTAGCTATGGTGTTTGGTGATGGCCAGTGACCAAAGCCAATGTCACGGCCAAGTTCACAGCCTAATTTGTTATTAAGCTAATCAAAGTTTCTATGAGCTCATTTATTAATCATGTTATGTCTAATGTTGTTATTGATGTAATCTGTTATATACAATATCATTAGTGTTGTCACCAGTGCTGTCATCAGTGATGCAATTTGTGATATTATCAGGGTTCTCCTACAACATGTAATTAGTATGTCATCAGTGATGTGATCTGTGATGTCATCATTGTGGTCAGAGGCTGCGCAACAGGGGTGCGAAGTTAAGGTGGCTTTAGCAGCTATAGCAGAATATCAGGGGTTGTGTTACATTAAGTTCTCACCTTAACGTCCCTGCAACTATAGATTTTCCTTGAAGTTCAAGGGTTTCGTTATTCCATATATTTTTCTGCACATGGCCAGTGGCCCCGGCCTTCGGTCAGCAAACTTTCTCGAAAGGCGCACGCTCACTGGATGTTTGGAAATGTGAGATGCATCATCATTTTTGAAACAGTGCCCGTATTGGATGGCCTTTATTTGCGAACATTGCAGTGAGGAAAAGGGCTCTGTAAAATTAATTTGGGGTTATTGTGAGGGCCTGGAAATGGTGGGAGAGTGGAAAATGTTGCCATAGAGCTCTTTTTATAGGTGAAAAAAAGTTCTGTAGGTGCTGGGGTGTGTTCTGTGAATTTGTCTGTTTGTGGACATTGTTGGGATTGGGGGGTGGATGAGTATTGTTATTTCAAGGTAATAATGTTTAATTCTATTGTGGTGGATGGCCATGCCAAAGAATCTGGGACTGGCCACATACACTATAGAAATATGTGTATAGTAATTATAGGTACTATAAGGGGAGCATATCGTATTTATAATATGGTGGAATGATATAATTGAAGTGTATATGTTATTTATGATTGTAGTAAAATTGAGGATAGTGATCATCAATCTTTGCTTCCCCTTTCACACAGTCAACCATTCTATCCTTATTAAATGGCTTCATGATACCTTTGGCATTACAGACCGGGCACTGGACTGGCTAAACTCTTCTGTCATTAACTGCCCTTTGCAGCTACAACTGGGCTGTTTCTCATCCACCACTTCATTCTATATGTGCAGTGTTTCCCAGTTGTCTAGGCTGGACTACTGCAACAACCTCTTCCTTAACCTCCCCCTTTGTTCCCTAAGCCCCCTTCAGCTAATCCAGAATAGGGCTGCCAGACTTATTCTTGGCCTGGATCCCAGGAATCGTATATATGTGCAGCCCTAAAATCTCTATACTGGCTCCTGGTGGCCACAAAGGATGACATTAAAGACAATATAAAGTGCAATATCCAGAAGGGTTTTTGGGGCCTGGAACCATGCTATTTACAACTTTGTCTCCCTATATACTCCACTGCTAGAGCCCTGCGCTTCTGTAAGATAAAGATAAAATGTTACATGCAACAATGCAATACATGTCAATATAAGCATTAATTAGGGCCTGTATAGTCTATTGTGAGTTG
Source organism: Ambystoma mexicanum (assembly GCF_040938575.1). Taxonomy (NCBI): domain Eukaryota; kingdom Metazoa; phylum Chordata; class Amphibia; order Caudata; family Ambystomatidae; genus Ambystoma; species Ambystoma mexicanum. The sequence continues at coordinate 627,859,351 of NC_090933.1, read as the reverse complement.
TAGAGTGGAGGAGAAGGTGGGTGGTTCCTGGGTTTGGCGATTGGGCGGACAAGTTCTGGGTGAATGTTCCCCTATGTTCTGGAGTGTTCGGGGTCCGGTCGGGGGTTAGTAGAGGGGGCTGCATTGGAGCCATCTGGTGAGCGGAGGCCTCCTGGTGAGGGTTGGGTATTTGGCCGCGTAGTCAAGGAATGGGTCCCATATATTCAGGGTTCTATTTAAGAAGTCCGAGCGAATTGCAGAGATTTTTTCTGATACTGCAATCTCCCAGCATTTGGCCCACCATAGGGCAATCGAGGGACCATTTTTGTCTTTCCATAATCGCGCCATTGCAATCGTCGCGGCCAGTAGTAGGTGGTTGCAGAGGCGGGAGATATGGCCTGAAATTGGGAACGCTCCATCGCCGGTTTCGCCCAAAAGGACAATTCCTGGGTCCCATGGGATTGAGAGGCCAGATATTTCCTTAATGTGCTTCAGCACTTCTTTCCAATATATTTCTGCCTTTGGGCATGTCCATACTAAGTGGTAGAGGGATCCGGGGGCTTGGCAGCCTCGCCAGCATGAGGCGGGAAAGTCCGGGTTGGCTTTATTGATTTGGGTGGGGGTGATGTAGTATCTGTAGCACAGTTTATAGCCTCCTTCCTTATTTGTGACGTATTGTGATCTCTTATGTAGTCTAGCCCAAATTTGCTCCCAGCTTTCTACTGCTATTTCCCGGCCAATATCCTTTTCCCAATCCGTCATATATCTTTCTTTCTTTGCTGGATCCGATCTGTCTAGGAGCCGTTATATGGTGGATATTCTGCCTTTGTTGGTCGGGGATGTTAACGTGAGCTCCAGAGCTGTCGGTTCTCTCGAGCATTTGTCCCGAGTCCTTCTGTGGGACATCCAGTGCCTAATTTGCGAGTATCGGAATCTTTCCCATTCACCCACTCTGAATTTTGTTTTGCATCTCTCGAAGGTGATGGGGGAGCCATCTTCCATGAAGTCGCTAGTTTTTGCCAGGCCCCCTGTTATCCATGCATGGAAGTCTCTAGGTGGGTTTGCAGGGTGAAGTCTGGGTTGTTCCAGGTGGGAGACATGGGTCCCAGGTAGCTGCGAAGTCCCCATTTCTACGCTGCGGTTTTCCAGCATTGGGTTTGTTATGGTCGTGGCAGATAGTGGCCCTGAATTGGGTTGTGGTTTTAGTGTTGGCAGGAGTGGGAGATCATGTAGTGGGACCGGGCACCAGGATTCTTCAATTTGACGCCATAACGAGGGGTCTACTTCTTGCACCCAGGCGAAAGCGTGGGATAGTTGAGCCGCTAGCGAGTATACGGCAAGGCCAGGGACACCCAATCCACCAAGTGGCTTGCCTTTCATCATGATTCGTTTGTTGATCCTGGGCCTCTTCCCTCCTCAGACAAATTCCATTAATTTCTTCTGTAGTGCTCGTATGGCAGGGGGTGGGATTTGTAGTGGAAGAGATGGGCATTGATATAGCCATCTGGGTATCAGGTTCATTTTCACGGCTGAGATTCGACCGAACCATGAGATTTCTTGTTGTTTCCATCTTTTGAGATCTTTTTGCAGAGCGCTGACTAATTGTGGGATGTTTTTGAGCATAGGCGCGTTGGATTTCCGGTGATCTATACTCCGAGGTATTCTATGGCATCTTTGGCCCAGGGACAGGTGAGAGTGGCGCGAGCGCAACCTCATCTAGGTGAGATAGATTGATGGGTAATGCTGAGGATTTTGTTAAGTTGACTTTAAATCCTGACATGGTGCCGAACGTCTCAATCTCTTTCCATAGGGTCCCCAGGGAGACTGGGAGGTCTGTCATAGTTAACATGACGTTGTCGGCATAGAGTGCGATTTTATACTCGCGGTTTCCCACCTGGATACCTTTTATGGTTTCACTTCGTCTGATTCTGGCAGTGAAGGGCTCCATGGATAGGGCAAAGACCAGGGGTGAGAGCGGGCAGCCCTGTCTAGTGCCTCTCGTGATACAGATGTGTTTGGATCTCGTGCCATTCACTCGGAGTTGTGTTTGTTGAAACAGAGAGCAGGGGCAGGTCTCTCTGTTTGGCTGGTGCCTCTCTTTGGAACAGGCGCCCTGTCCCTCTTAGAATTGAGCCAGACTTCCTTAAGTTCTGGAAACTTCTCAAAACGTTGCTTTTCTCTTCCTCTTTCCCTCTCTCCCTTCCCTATACACTCATGCTACTGCCATTGTAACGGGGGGCCTGGTCCCTGATAAACCTGACAGGTTGCAGGCCCCATAACTAGTTGACATCAGAACCCCACCCTTTCTTCACCACTGTGCTTGCAGACCAACTGCCTGGCAGCTTTGCACCCCATTCTTGGGACTGCTCTGCCCCAGGACTTAAGCAGTGGCTTCTGACGTTGGTACTCCTTGGAACTACCTTCCCTGACTCCCTTCAGCACATGTGCAACCCTACTCCCCCTTTTATGATTGCACTTCACTCACTGCTCACTGCTCAATGCAAATGTACATTTATAGAAGCACTGTGTACAATTATTTTGTATAAGTAAGGGAAATGTATATAGAACATATTTCTCGAACATTGTTAAGTGGCAGTTGGTGTGTGGAAGTTTAATATGTTGATAGGGTTACATGTAGATTTTTTGGAAGTGATTGCTGGATGGATGTGTGAGTGCTTAAAAGCAGGCAATGAGGACATGTTAGAAACATAACAGTAAAAATGTAGAAGAGCTGTCCTGTGTGATGGTGTGCATGTGACATTCAGGTCTTTTAATGATGCCTGGCCTGGAAAAGCGACTGGGGAGACGGCATATAGTTATGAAGGTGCATGAATTATGGTCCTTTTTTATGCTAGAGAAGGGTATTTTTGACAGAATATTGTTGTTGTCCTTTTTTCTTTTTCTCTACTATACAATTGCCCATTATTTCCATTAACATAGTACAAAATGGTAATGACATGGTGGAGAATCTTCTTGATTCTAAATACTTTATTAAAAAATGTAAAGTAGATGGAATCTATATTGTTGTTCTATTTTTTAACTGTGAGAAGTGGATCCAAAAGGATCCTTTTTTTTGGTGTTTTTTGATTTTGTATTTTTTTTTGCAGGAGAGGCACAGAAGTAAGATGGAGGTGGGGGAATGAGGGAAGAGACACCAATGACAGATATGGAGGGGCAGGTGAACAGGGGAAGTTGTCTGTGCCTAATTCTCATTGCTTCTCATTCTCCTTGATTGCAGCCTCAAAAGCACTTCAAAACGGCTCCCCCCTGCAGAGTGGTGTGTAGCAATATATACAGAGTACTGGTGTTTTGGAAAGATATGGAAAGATATGGATCAACAGCCTTTTTTATGACTTTCAAGGCAGCTGGATCTATCTATCTATCTATCTATCTATCTATCTATCTATCTATCTATCTATCTATCTATCTATCTATCTATCTATCTATCTATCTATTTGTTGAGTGCCAAAGCCCACAGCCATCAGGGCGCTACATAGAGACAGGACCGAAACTGGACAAGACAACAAAAGAAAAAAGAGAGACAGAAAGCCTACCTAAGTGAATGATCTAGTCTTCAATTTTTTTTTACTAAAAACCAAATCACTGTTTTCGTTTGCTAAACATACAGGCAACTCAACCCAGGCTTAGGCCATCAATGGGGGGAAAGATCAACCTTTTCCCCTACTTCTCGTGAAGCATGGGACAGTAAGATAATGTATGTCCAAAGACCGGAGGTGGGCGCAGGTTTGTAGGCCTCCAATTTCTCCTTTACGGCTTCCTCAGAGAAGCGTCCTATGTGAGTCAATGTCATTAGAAGCCATTTGTGATCTAAAAGATTGAACGCTGCTAATAAATCCAATAATATCAGCAGATCCGACCCACTCTTTTCCAAGGCAGCTAACATGTGAGTACTTAGATCAAGAAGGGCACTCTCAGTAGCATGGTGTGTATGGAATCCAGATTGCTTCTTATGGAGAAGACTCATGGACTCTAGGTGGCGTTGCACCTGGACAGTGGCCATTTTATTATTAATTTTCAATAGAAAAAGGGTATTTGTTATTGGCCTAAGATTCATAAAATTATTAGGAACCAGACCTGGTTTCTTAAGTATAGGTGTAACAGCTACGTCCTTAATGCCTGCCAGAACAATCCCCTGTTCAAAGGAAGCATGGATCAATCTTCTAAAAAAAGGTTTAAACATTTCTCTATTTTATAAAATAACTTTGGAGAGGAGGAGGTCCCCAGGGCATCTGGTTGGGTGCATACTTTTGACTAGTGTGATTACTTCACTATTTCAAATCGAGGAAAAGTGGAAGGGCGCCTGCAAGTCCTGACCTAATTCCTGGTCTAAAACAGTAGGGAGATCCAGTTGGGGATATTTATCTAAATCTGTGTGAATTCAAAGGCGAGCCATGGACATTTTCTCTGCAAAAGCTTTCTGAACGTTAACAAAGGCCTCCCTATCCAGATTAAAAGGACGATTCAGAACATTCAATTTTTGAACAGTTTAAATAGTTCCTTCATTTAATTTCCTGAATTTTTTATTTGTTCTTTGTAGAAGGATTTTTTTGCCTCCATAATTTTACATTTGTATTCCTTCTTAATGATTTTCCAAGAATTTTTATTTTCCTGTTTTATCCTTCGTACAGTTTCATTCGGCTTGTCTTTTTTTGCTGTTTAATGAGAGCCAACTCAGGTGTAAACCAGTTTTTGTGATGTGGACGGTCTCTGACTGTTCTAGTTTTAAAATGTGCAGAAATCTTTCAGTAATAATTCCAAATGGGTCTTGTAACACTTCTTCAGAAGGTCTAGGCAGTCCTGGTTAGTTGTTTGAAGCATACGTTCCTCCAAGCAATTAGCTAATTCCATCAAATACATTTTTTGGAAGTTCCTACTACAGCGTGTATTTGGTACGCTTATAGGGGGAGGAAGCTCCACATTTGCTGTGACATATACATGGTACTGTAGTCACATCAACTAGATTTATTTTTTGACTGGATAACCAATCTAATGTATGGCCCTTTATATGCAAAGGGGATAGATTGGGTACTCAAATACCCATATTATTCTATAAACTCTCTAACTCCAAGACTGGTATGTCTCCAGAGTCTCCTTTTCAGCAGTTAGGTCACCAAGGAATATGGTAGAACAGTTGGCTTTCTGCAAGGGAGAAAGTAGCTGAGCAATATGTTCATTGAAAAATCTCAGTAGGAGGCCTATAAATCCATATTAAATGTATACTATGATTAGGGTTTGGGGTGATCTTGGTATGATCTTGGTATGTAATATTTCACATCCATAACAATCTATTTGGTTTTCATACATTCCAATTTCCTTCTTACAGGTGATGGCAACACCGCCCCCAAGACCCTCAACTCGATTTTTTCCAAAGAATACATAACCAGGAGGAGGAGTAGCTTGTTCAATCACAGGCCCATATGATCCCAACAGCTAAGTCTCAGAGAGACAGATAATGTCTACTTGATTTTCAACAATATAATCATGTACATCAACCACGTGTTTGAGTAGGGACCTAGCGTTAAGAAGGACTACTTTCATCGTCAGTGGCTGTAGGTCGTCGACCCCTGTATCTGAATTAGGCACTAATGAGGAAGAATGAAATAACACTTCTTGTAGGTGCACTGTGTCTTCCTTAACTACACTACTTTCTGTTTTCCTGGTGATATATATATTGGTGTTAGCTCACAGAGGGTTTCATGGGGGAGAGAGAGGGGACATTCTTCTGCACCAACGGTACACTTGTTTCTCGATCCGAGTGTCAATGGTGATTTGGCTTGGCTTTCAAATCAGGCCTTATCACAAAGGCTTGCAAATAACGTTGTACAATTACTTCCCCTTGTGCCTTACGATGTGCTTGTTGGCTCACAAAGAGTTGTGCAGCGGTCCCCCTATTTACTTGCTGTTCAGCCAGGAAAAGATCCCTTTTGCGGGTTTATTCCGAATTCAGCCCCTTAGTGTGCCGTACAGTTAGGTTTCAGTGCAAATAAGTTTACTGCAAGTCTGTGCATCCTCTCCAGGACTTGCATAGACTTGCTTAGCCCTGATGTTCTGGTGCTGACATGCCTTACACAAGATAAAATAAGCACATGGACTACAATCCTGAAGGGAGGTGTAGTTCAGGAAGCATGTGTCAAACAACAGATGTTATAAGGATCCAAACAGAGTCTAAAATTTCTAAATGTTAATCAAAAAGCCTCAAAACAGTTGCTAAAATTCAATTAATATCGACAATAGCGCCTATAAACAATATAAAGTGTCGTAGTGCAGGAGACACAGGAGAAATTGCTATATCTTCTGCCCCACAGGAGTAGCCTGTGAGGTGGCAGTATTTGTTGAGGAACATGAGGTAGGGGAAGGAACAGCCTTTCTCAGCGCATCCCAGTGGCTGGATTTGGGTGGCGGCGCATGGAGGTGGTCCCATAGGACTATGACGCTTTTCAACTTGGTAGCCTTAGCATTCGGTACACCTCCAACTGTGGTAAATAACCACCACTCCCATGATTCTCTCTGGGTGCTGGAGGTAGGCATTTCCCCTCATCTTCCTGGTCCTCTTGATTCTTTTCTGCATCATTGTGCTTTTTCAATTCGCTAGGCTTTCTAGCTGGTGTTGGTGGCTCCTGGAGAGGAGGGATAGCCATGGCTTATGCTATTTTTGAAGTTAAATAGCAGTTGTGCTAATATTCTTTCACGCTTGTGCTTTATCCTTGATTGCAGATGGAAAATCAGTAAGAATCGGTCTAGGAGCTGTTTAAGGATACATTATCAAACTTTTCATGAAGCACTAACCAATTCACGAACACCTCATCACGCCACGCGTGCTCATGTGGTCTTGTGACAATGTCCAGAAAGTCTGAAGTGACATCGAAATGGTGCAAAAAGTTGCAGAAAAGTTAATAGAAGTGTTAGAAGGTGGGGAATGCACTGTTTTAAGGTGAGACTTTCTACATCGGCTGAAAAGCTACTATATTTAGTTAAGCACGATATTAAGAAGTTGTAGCAAATTAGGGTGCACTGGTAAAAACCCATGAAATTCAGTGAAACAACTTTGTTAAAGGGTCATTATGATTAAATTGCACTAATAAAAACCTATGAAATTCAGTGAAAAAACGTTGTTAAAGGGATGTTATGGCTACAAGTACAACGGAAAATCCCCAGAAGTTTGCTAAGCAAACATAACTTGCACCATCAATGTGCACTGCTAAGACTAACACCCGGTACATCAAAGATAACATTGCAAATGTAATTGATGACATCACATATTACATTAATTGTGAAAAAAAAGTTCCTACAAAGGGTTGTGTTTACAATGTTGGTAGCAAGATGTTAGGGGTGATTAGGAGACCTATCATGAAGTACTTCATGTATTAAAGAATGTACTCATCTAAACAAAATATTATATTGGAGTGCTGTTAATACAGGAATCAAATCATACCTACACACAGGTAATGGCTGCAGCGTGCACCATAGAAGTACAATATCTTTCATTCAGCAATTTTGGCTACTAACACACAAATTGTGCTAATGCTGATAGGTTTGCGCTGTGACACCCAATTCATACACTTGATTGCGTGTACATAGACAATGAAATAGAAGTGCGTTCCTTCATTGTAATGTCTATAGAAATATTTGTAATTGTGATATCGATTACAGCCGACACATGTTTTGACCTTCAGCCGTTTTCAAGGCTGTTAATTGTCCATTGCAACATATAGATGTTAAAATCAAAGTCATTTGTGGTGTTATAGATCACAGACACAAAATACCAAAATTAAATAATACGGTATCCATTTCAAGATGAAAATTAAATATCTTGTCAACCAGAAACCAGCATCCACTACCGCCTCAAAGTGAATATCATTCGGCCTCTTGGGATAGCTGTTCTCCTGGAGGAGCCATTGAGCCAATGAGGGCATGCAAGGTAGACATTGAGATAACCTAAAGACAAATGAAGGAAGAAGTATAGAGTCTTTGTGCACACTGGTATAACATGGAGTCATTGGACCAATCGAGAGCACATAGGAGGCCCAGAGCGTTCCAGCTCCTCTTTCTGATCAGCTTAGGTCATGTTGGACGACAAGGCCCAAAAGTGCTGCACTGGGGGCAGGGTGAGGGGAGGAAAGGGGGATAGTTGAAGCCAAAGTACTGGATAAACCAAACAGGGGAACCTCAAGTTGCCAACCCTGTCGTCTGTTGATGATCCAGTGCTAATAGTCCGTATCCCCACTCGTTTAAAAAGCAGATCTCAGAATATACCTTGTCCATGCACAGCTTAGACCTACATGCAATAACTGCACAATCCTACTTGTGTTCGAGTTTTACTATGTGGATGTACGATTTATTTTACAATTCTTACCGGATCCCCATATTGGTAAACAGACTAGCCAGTACAAGCAGGCAATATGGGGGAGACAAGTGTTGCTTTTCATGGGTAAGTCTTATGCCAAACTTACTGATTTAATCAAGAATGTTTTTTTTTCAGTAAATCAGTATCAGTTGCGAAATACAGGATGACCCTGTCGGGGATATAGGAAGGCCACCGATCTCCAAGTTGGTGAGAATTATTTTCTCCCAAAAAATTCTGCTCTACCGAAGTCGGCATCACATACGACTTTGCATGAGTTTAGAGAGAACAGTGCTCCCTTTTTGTTGCAGGCTCTGTTCAGAGTATTACAAGTTTCGGTGACACGAAATTGGAGTGTTTCTCACAGGATGGACAAGATATCCACAATATTTCCAGTTGTCTCACACTTAGCCGTTGTTGGTTCTCCACAGAGGTGGACCAAATGTGATTGTGATTAGTGTTTACCTGGGGTTTTTGAAAAGGAGCAATGGCTTCAATATTCTGAGACCTAGTTTTATTATAATGGTCATTTCATTCACATATTTGCATAAAGAGGAAAACAATGAGGAAATCAGAAGGCAAAGCACAGTGATGCATATTTTCCATAGTAGGTGTTTCACATAGGTAAATGTGATGGCATCACAATAATTAATGAATGTGCCATCAGCCTACTACATCATTTGAGCTAAGGTAAAAGAAGGATTGATAAATAAATTAAGGGTATTCCCCTTAGAACAAGTAGGAAAGTATATGCAGGAGCGTAATTTAAAGAGCTAAAAAAACCCTCTTTTCAAAAGCAGCACAGGATCAGGACCCATAGCCCCAATATGCATTCCAATCAGCAGCACACTATCCTAACGAGGATTTCAGCATTGCAATAGATAACACATTACATGACAAATGACATAGATACAAAGCTTGTGTTAGGGAGAGTTTCATACAGTCAAAGGGATGAGTGGTGGGAAAGTATTTTTTTATGATCAAATATTCATCTACCCCAATCTCCCAACACCATCATCATGAAAGACAGAATATCTGTGGAGGAAGGATAGCTCATGGGCAATGCATCTTGGGAGCAAGACAACGCAGCGCAACACAGGTTTGAATCCCGATCCTGCGCATAGAAACCATGTGCTGGTATAAAGCACGTTATAAAGGAATAATGATAAATGATCATCCATCAGCCACTGGAATGTTGAAAACGATTTTTCCTGAAGGCATGCTTTTGTGATAGAAAACAGACAAGATTAGAATAACTAATGGGATATGAAATATGAACAACATAAAGAAGAGCAGAACATAAATTAATGAATGAATCATTCAAATATGTTGTTGCCATTAAATCAGAGATTCCTGTCAGAGATTGGCCAGGTATTGATATGAAGCTGAACAGGTCAACATTCTGCCTGAAAGCAGTATCATCAGAGCATGTCATTCTAACCATAGTGGCAGAGGGGGAAGCCCCTTGGTGGATACCCAAAAGGGAATTTTACACCCCATTCAATCAACAGGAGACCCCCACAATGACCAACAGCCTCCAACCAGGCTCGCTTCTTTTAACAAGGGAAGAAAGAAGAACTGATACACATGTTTACCTCCGACAGCCGACCTCTCCTTTTGGTGAGATCTGTGCTGTTTCTCCATCCACCACTGACACATAATGGTGTGGAATTAAGAGAAGGCAATTATTGGTATTACCACAGCCCTCTATGTTGCCATCTTGGCATCGATTTTAAAGCGGTAGAAGTGAATGTGAACATTGTAAAGCAACATAATGTTGCAGCCTTCATTTTAGCTGGAGTTAGAGATTTTTCAGCACCCTTGTCCCAGTCCTAATCATGTTGCATGCAGTGCGGCGTGTGTCTTGAAAACCAAACGTTACATCACTTCTGGGGCTGTGTGAACCTACTCTCACAGCACATCAGATGGGAGAACATACCCAGTGCTTAATTTGTGGGGCTGTTTGTCAGGGCTCTGACCTGGCACTTATTCCTGAGCTCTGGCACTTCTTTCTGAGCCCAGTTTGATTAAGGGGTGGTATTTTAGCAACTTTATTATTTTAATTGGCAGTTATTTAACACACCAAGCAAGAACAGTGTGACCTATGTTGGCAGGCCATGGCTAATTTTTAACTTTCAAGATTAATAATGAGTTGGAAGGTGACAATGCTGGTCACTCATGCTAGCTATGCCTTCTCACTGCTCCACTCAGCCTGAATGACATTGGTGCACATTCCCCACCTTAATAACCAAACAGCACTGCCACAGCTGGGTGGGTTGGCAACAACAGGACAGTCACCGGTGAGCAGGCCCGACAGAGGGAAAGAGTCAGTAAAAAGGCCAATGTTGAAGAGCAGCGCCTGTCACTAGTGACAAGCTACACAAGAAGACCTTACTGCAGTGTTTGACAGGATATGTCATGAGTTCAGTAATGATTTTGCCTGTATTTGTCCATCAATTCCCCATAGGAGAAAAGCATGTTTGCGCTTTTGTCTGTGATAAGATGATCAACATGTTCCACTTGCCACTGATAGAATTAGAGCAAAATGTTAATGATGATGTGTTTTAAAGAAACACTTAAACATTTAAGTTGCTTCGAACCACAACTAATATGTTATGTCAACACGGCCAGAGTCAGATCATTCATCACCTTCAATGAACCAGTCGGAGTTGGAGCTTTAACCCCAAATATGTTGACACTGTATGGAGAAGATGTGGGTGGTGTCCACCCCGGTGTGTCACAGATGTGATAGAAGATATTTGGGCCTTGTCACTTGTTTTCTTACAAATGAAGCAATGCATTTAACCCAGTGTTATTCCCTGTTGATTCAGGATTGCATAGCTTGCAACTGATGATCACAACAATTGGTAGGATTATGTAATTATTTAATTTGCCTCTGTCTGATGTTTAATGTGGGACATGCACATCAAAAGCAGTTTATGACGATTGAAAGCTCAAATACAATTGAATGTTTCTAAAGATCGCCCCTGCCCCTCCACACACACACACACACACACACACACACACACTCTCTCTCGCGTACATGCTTATTCAGAGAAATCGAGATATATGAAGGTTATAGCTCCAATCATGCAACATGATCATGCACAATATCATTGAATAATAGTCCCACCATGACAAACGTGCTTTCTTACTGGACTAAAGGATTACATCTCAGATCATGTGCATGTCTAAAAAAACGTATAATGGTAGCACTTTAGCGCTAGTTTACAGTGAACATACTAATGTATTTGTTCATTTGTATTGCGCAGCCTGCCCACGGGCATCAGGGCGCATGTTTAGAAAGGTGGTTACAAGAAAGTGTTACAGCAGGTAGTTAGAGGTTACACTTATATATACATAAACATATATAAATTATGTACAACATTTACAGGGGTAATATACAGATGCATTATATACAAGGTAGCCGGGAGGTGCAGCATGCAGCCAGTGTTACATAGGACTGGCCGCCATAGCGTCTTGCTCATGGAGCCAGTGTTTTGTTTTACTTTTGAAGGATTGGAGGGAAGGGACATTCCTGAGTTCATTGGGTAAGGAATTCCAGAGCTTTGCAGCAAGGACTGGGAAGAAATGTGAGATAGCAGTCCTGTGCTTAGTAAATAGCAAATAGCCTTATGAGCTAAAGAGCTACCATTATATATGCTTTGGGCATGTGCATGATCTGAGGTGTGATACTTTGTTCCTGCATTTTTTCATTATGTAGAGGGGTTACCTATATACACCTACACAAGCAGCAGTTCAAATTGAATTTCTCCTGCCGAGCACAGACTAACAGAGCTTGCCTCCATATCCTTTCCTACTGACTTCCTACCCACAGTGTGCACAGCTAAAGGCAGTTTTGTCACATCTGTGTGCCTTCTAGACAGTTTGGGTCACTGTATACCGTGGTTATGTCTGTTTTATTCAGATATCCCCTTCCAGCCTCAAATCTCATTTTAATCAGTTTATTTTTTGCCCTTCATTGTAAAGTCGTTCAAACACCTATTTTTGCTTCTTAAGCTGATCATGTCTGTGCAGAGAGTTAAGCAGGGCCAACTCAAACCTTCACCATCACTAAAACGTTACAGGATCCCCCACACTATACTGCAATTCTCATGTTATGATGTGTTATTTATGTAGCGCTTTTGACAAAGTTCTTTACATAGAACATATTTACATAAAATATCACCCAACTGAAGTTGGTACTTATTTATCAACCATGGAATGATGAAATGTTGAGTTGACTTTGCCGGGATTCAAATCTGCAACCTGCAGATCACACATAGATCGCATCAGCAAGAGCTCAACCCACTGAGCTATTTTACCGGGTGTGAGGAGGCTCATGTCATCTATGTATGATCCGACACTTATGGAATGCTCTGACACTTATTAAGTGCTAAACATATCACCACAGTCAGGAAGCATCATGGAGCTGAAACAGGTGGGCCAAGCAAACTCAAATTGTAGACGACCAATAGCCTCCTTTGGCCAGCCGAGGTGTAGAGCATTGCAGTAGTCAAGTCGGCTAGAGATAAAGGCATTTACTATTTGAATTTTGTGCGTAAATCCCCACAACTCCAAAAGATATTTAAGGGACCTCAGTTGAAAGAAATATGCACTAGAAACTTGAAATCTGACTCTACAAAGATAATAAGGAGTCAAGCCAGAAACCCAATTCCTAACTTTTTGCAGAGGCCTTGGATAGTTTCCCAAGTTAGGGGGACACAATTGGGTCACCAATATCAACGCTTCAGCTGACTCAAAAATACCTGCTGGTGGGGGCGAACGGTATATACTGAACAAGTCAGTATCTGTCTTCTGAACATTAAACGTAAGCCTGTTTTGACGCATCCAAAACTGACCTGCTCCAAACATGATTTCAACCTATTTCCAGCCTGCACATCATCCTCATTAAGCTGAAAATGTAGCTGAATATCATCAGCATAAATGTACACCACATCATTTTATATGGCCCCAGATGCTGCACTGCCAAATCAGCACAACTGCCACATAGGACCAAGACTGGTTATTTGACCACCAGACAAAGCTGCATACATGCACCACTATTTGTTTGTCACACAAAGGCAACATGTCATGCAGCAACACTCTCCATTCTCTTCAAACAGCTTAATGGGGCTCATTTTCTGTATACACATCTGTGACAGGTGAACTCCCAAATTCTCAATTAAGTCTGATGTCATGAATAGGAGCTCAAATATTTTCCTTAACACTTTCAGTAGGGTTCTCAAAGTGAATGATGTTTTGCCTGGTGATCCTGCACAACCCTTATCTTTTCTGTCTCATGTTTTTGGCTGTGAGGTCCTACTCTATGGTTGTGAGGAATTGCCCCCTGGCAAGTGTGTAGAATGCACTGGCTTTGTGATTTGTATTAGCTAATTCATTGATGGAGGTAATTCCATTTTAGAAAGAGTGACCTGAAAACCAGTTCCCCCTATCCTAAAGCTGCTTGCCTAGTGTTCATTTGTGCCCTGCTGAATCAGTAGCCTGATTACAGCAGCTGCTCTCCAGTGACACAGAGCAGGTTCTAATCACTGGTGTCCTCTTCACAGCTGAAGTGACACCCAAGCACAGGGGTGGCATTTAACATATGCACCCCTGTTCCAAAAATGACATACTTTATGAGAATGCTATCCTGGTGGGACGTTAAACTATACATAAAAGCCATACTCGATGTTAAGGTATGGTGGCTTGTATCTCATAGCTATCCAAGCCACATCAAATTGATATCAAACATGTGTAATCCCTGTGAGCCCAGTTCAGCTGAGGAAGGGCTATCTGTATTCCTTGCAGCTAGGCTTTCTTTGCTGCTACCAGCAAGACTGTAGCCATAGGGGTTGCCTATCTTTGCTCCTTTGTGATGGCTGGTAGCACCCACTCCAGCGGGACAACCACTCCACAAGAAGCTGTCCTGGGAACAGAAATCAAGGGGCACACACATTCACAAAATGAGTAGCCTCACACCAGTGTGCTGCATATAAAAAGTGCCTTTGAGTCTAGTGAGAAAGGAAGAGGCGGGGCTAGTGTGGACAGTGAGAGCTCCTTAAAACTGGAGGAAGGTTCCACCATCTTGTCTCACTCTATTTTCCCTTCCTGTCCCCTCCACTTTCTGTAGCGCAAAGTACGTTTGGTCTGATGTCAGAAGGCAACATTCCCTTGTTACAAGTAAACGGATTAGACACTTAAAGCAGGCTTGCTTGTGTCCGATGGCCAATAGATATTTGCCTTTAAAAAAAGGGCTTGTGCACTCCTTTTTTGAATCACCTATGGACCTGACACCTTCAAGAAGATTTTGATGTACCTTGTTGGGAGAGCAGCCCTTTGTCAAAGTCCTCCAGTTGTGACAGACAGATAATCCAAGGCAGACGCAAGCTCTGTCTCCTAACCATCCCCAGGGCACATGTTGAGTGGCCTGCTGCTAGAGGGAGACACACTGGTACCCAGGTCCTCATTATGCTGAGGTATGTGCCAGCCACACCAGTGATTGGGTGTCCATGAAAATTACTACTCTTGCCCAGGGGTCAAGTCCTAAAAATGAAAGTGGGGGGACTCATCAACAAACGCAATGGGATGTGACGTCAACAGGAATTAGCATATCAAGGTGAAATATGCCCATTTCACTAAATTGGCTTTGCATAACCACCTAAATTGAACAGGACAAATGGCATTTGCCTTTCATAAAATCAACACACAAAACCAAGACAAGATATTTTCTTCTAATAGTGTTTTTGAAAACATTAAAATGTGTGCATGTTTTAAACTCCCAGAACAAATACAAAGGTTTTCCTTGGGACTTGCAGTACCGAAATGGGACATTTCACCTTTAGTTGTTTGTTATTTTTGATCAGGTTATACAGTGCAATGGTGAAGTGTCCGGCCTGACAACTGCAGTTTGATCCCCGAAGTTTGCTTTAATTAATATATTCCAAGAGGACATCCATTGTTTCTCTTTTAGCTGAGGGGGACTGAGTCCACCCTCTGAATAAAGTGGGGGGACTCTGTCCCCCCCACTTGTACCCTCAACTTGAGCAGTGCTCTTGCCCCTGAGACCCATCTCCTGAGAGCCAAGCCCGCATGCACTTTCAATGTCGAACAGCTGCAAGGCATTATTCGAGTTTGTTCGACCTAGTTAGAACCAATAGGAACTTCGGGAGCTGAAGTTGGCACTCACTAACTTTTAAACAGCAGGGCCATCAGTTCAAACCTGTTCGCTGTCACAAAGCAGTAGCTGAATCACATTGTTTCCATGGCTCGAACAAAGAAGCATTGCTGCACTTGTATCGCTCAAACGGCTGTTTAAACCACCCATCTCTTCATCATAACTCCAATCAGTGAATGACCTGACCCTATTATTCTCTCTGAACCGCATCTTTCGAGCCCTCGCATCGAACTGACTCGTCTGCACATTCCATCACCAATTCAGCCACAATCGAACCTCCACAGCTGACTTGGTGACCACATGGTCCACATTGCTTGAGTAATGCTCAGAACTGTGCTCTGAGTGCTGCATCTTGGGGTGCGTTTTTGCAGAATGTTCTATTTAGTTATTATTGCATATGGTGTGTTTAATTAAATATATATATATATAGTCATTGATAAAACTTTGTTAAAGGGACATTAATGGTTAAGTTGCACTAATAGAAATGTTGGGAAACGTTGTGCTTGAGCCAGTACAAAATGATCTGCTTCTTTAATGTTAATTCTTTGGCTTGGTTAGTCTATGCTGCAGGTTACATACATAAACGGTAAACACCGGTCATCCTCAGAGCTTCACACGCATCTCGCACTCGCGCTCCGGTCACACTCTCAAGTTTCCGTTAATCACACCATTCCATGCCCAATAGCGCCATGCCTCTCATAGGCTCATATATACAACAATATCAAGGAAGTGAGAATTGTTTGGACTTCTTCTACTGTTTTGTTAGTAATGAGCTCCACCTTTGCCTGCTTTTATTTCACCTGTCAGTCATTAATGACAACATTTTGGTGGAAGTACATTTTGAAGGGGTTTGTTTTGGAGGGATTTATTCAGGCAGCTTTTTCCAACACATAACCATGTGAACAATACTACATGCAGTTTTTGTGGGTAAATACTGCATGCAATGGTTCTTGCTGGTAAAATAGCTCACCGGGTAGAACGC
This sequence comes from Ambystoma mexicanum, assembly GCF_040938575.1. Classification (NCBI taxonomy): domain Eukaryota; kingdom Metazoa; phylum Chordata; class Amphibia; order Caudata; family Ambystomatidae; genus Ambystoma; species Ambystoma mexicanum. The sequence continues at coordinate 627,842,851 of NC_090933.1, read as the reverse complement.
TTGTTGCTGTGATCTATGTGTGAGCTGCAGGTCGCAGGTTCGAATCATCAGTCTTTCATCTTCCCGATGTCGAAAATAAATGTATGCAAATATGTTCTATGTACAACGCTTTAGCGAAAGCACACTATCATTAACTAAATAAAACATCATTATCAGTGTCTGCCAAATTCCCCATGCAGATGTTTACAGTTCTGTATTTGGTAATCTCCACAAGCAATATACTACTCATGGTAGGGCGGTCCGTAAAAAGAGTCAGTATTTACAATAACAGGTGTTTTTACCATCACTGCCTGACATAGTGCTTCCAAAGGGAATTGAAATAACAGATTTTGCCTCAAACTCAAGAGCATGCTTCACGTTTAAAAAGCTGAAAAATATTAACTGGATTTATTGATTATTTCAAAAATAACATAAAAGCAAAATTTAAATAATGTGCTTCTTCAAATTGCCTTCCCAGGTTCAAAACATTCAGTAAGATGTCTCAACTAACTCTGCAGCGAAGCCTGTATTCTCTATTCACTTAACCACAAAAGCAGGAACACGAAGCTCTTTAACGACTTTTTGTTTTTGCCATAGTGCATCCATCGTTCTATAATATGGCTTGAATCTAAACATATTAGCCCACCTCTTCTTTTGAGCTGTCTGCAAAAATACTGCTACATGCATGTGTTCTTATTTTCGAACAGGTGCCAACCTTATGCAATCTGTTTGGGGCTGTGGTGTCGACGTGTCATCTGATGACCCAAAACTAGAAGGGCTGAGTTTACAATGACACCATGGAAACCTGATTAACGTTTTCGTGAATTGGTATTCATTTGACATACGGAAAATGTGCCTACATGCTTAATAAACGTTCTTTCCTTTAAGCGACACATATTCGCTGACTGGAAACGCCTTTTTGATGCAGCCAGCACTAGATTTGAGCCTGTCCAGTGCGAGTTAGAGCATGAAAACATGGGTACTAAATTGTACAGCAATACATTCAGATGGTCGACTTTTCCTGCGTGAGCTTAGATGTTTTCTTTTCATTTCTGAGTGTTGTAAATAAACCGAGCACATACAGTAGGTTTTTGTCTGACTCCCAGAAGGACAATTTCATTTTACAGCACATCCTAGACTGACAGCTAGAAACTGTTCTGCACCACCTCAGCGCAAACAAAATTAGCTTCTCACAATATTTTTGCAGATGTTAAAGGTCATTAATAGAATGAAACCAGATGACTAAAGTAATGCATTTGGAATGATTGGGTTTCAGTTCCTGTCAGTTTAAAGACACATGGACCGTTTTATCTCAGTGCCTGCCAGCCTTTCTACTGCTGCTTTTTAAAAATGTGACCTGTGTAAAAAAAAAAAAAAAAAAATAGAAAATGGGAGGAAAGTCTCAAAATGGCGTCCCGTGTATTTGTTGGCTGATGAAAACCTCACATGTGTGACAAATCTCTCATTTGTGAGGGATGGCTGTTGCATCAATCATTCAGAAACCTTCCTGCTTTCATCAAAATTCAATCTCTGCGTTTTGATCACAGGCCAAAACTTTGGCAATCATTTCATGAGATTGTGTTTTCAAATATATTTGGATGGCAAGCTATTGCTTGCTTTCCTTCTCCGGAATTAAAATAAAACAAAAGGAATCCTGTGGTAAAAAAAAAATACAAGTCCATGTATTGGTTTGACTGTGCAGAAAGCGCACCACTAAAATGCTTGCGCGACATTGACAAATACTTCTGTGTCCTGTTAATTTATTTTTCCCAGAGGATTTGGAGCTGCAAGCATTAAGCATACTTTTTGGTAGTATGATCACAATTGCAAAATCATAACATTGTAATAAAAAAGTAATACATCTTCCCAGACCCTGTAATCTGAGATCCATGTCTGGAACAATTTGCACTGTTTCATTCCACATAGAGTACACATTTTATCACTCTACTACTCAGACATGCTACACCATTTGGTACTGGGATTACTCTGCTAGGCAACACATTGCAGCGGTAGGGAGCGTATACAAGCTTTGTCCATTCATGCATCAGCTGGAAGGATTTGGGAAATATTTTCCTCTTCACGACTGTGAATAGCACGTATCCAAACACAATTAGAGGCATAGTCAATGAGTGCAGTCATTGGCCACTCCTTAACCACAGATATACACAATAAATATGTTGCACCAGAAGCAGGCAATTTTTATCCAGTGCCTTTTAATTTTGTTCTGACACTCGTACCAAATTGCGCAGGGAAAAATACATCATTTGCACCCATTCAACAGACAACAATTTCATTTTGTACCAGCCAGTGGGTGCAAATGTTGGTGCACAAGTGTTCTGCTTAAATGAAAATGTGCCCAGCACCAGTGCAATGCATATGATCTGGCCCAAAAGAATGGGGCTGAATCCGGATGTCACCTGATTACTGATTTGCTGTAGGAAAGAGCCAAGTCCGATCTACGACAGCTAATCCTCTGATTACCAGCGGGACTTGATTGGCTCTTCCCTGTGAGCTGTGAGGAACCTGATCAGGAAATATATAATACAATACCTGTAACAGTGTATTTGGCTGCAGTCTGCTGTTATGAGCACACGCTTTTCAAGCATCGAGGCAAATGATGACGAAGGTGTCAATTGCATGCACAGTTAGTGCAGCATTCCACGCTCATGTAGAAATGAGGATGTTTTCCTTAAAGGGGAGTGTCCTTGAATTTCAGGGTGGACTGCCCTTATGTGTGGGTCGGGTCGTTAAGAAAATGCATATTCTCCTCTGTTATGGCCCTAACGCATTCTCAGAGAATTGCTGAGCGAGTTGCAACAGATAGAACAAGCTTTTTCAGCTTTTCTAAATGTTCAGTTCCAAAATGTCTCACAGTTTTTACTACTTTTGTTTAGATTAGTGCTCCACACTTGCTTTTTTCATAACCCATCAGCACCCGTCAGGTGAAAGATTTTTTACGATTATTTTGAAATGTTACATACATATTGTTGGGGGTTTGTCCTCGACCCCCTAGCGATGCCCGTAAACCCCCAGCTGCACAGACTCACACCACACACGTCTGTCCTGCTCGGGCTTCCCGCTCGCACTGCCGCGGCTGGGAACGCCACCTTTATTTATACTGCACGCGACTGCGTGCAACGTCACGCCGCCGCGTGCGCGTCCCTTCAAGGGGCAGCACCACACTCCTCCTTTTTCGGGAGGACAACAATGAATACTTTACAGCTACACACTGCAAACCACACAACAACCAATAATATAAAATGGGTAATAACAGTTTCCCCATCACGCCCCTTTATTAGCATCCACCCGGGTCTCCTTACTTAGCATTCCCCGGCCTCAGGGGAACGCTAAGTAATCACTGAGGTGAGCGGGTTTCCCTCGCCCAGCCCTCTGGGGGTACCTCCCACTCACCTCCGGCACGGGTAGTGTGTCCACAGTCACTCCCGGGGCAGGGGACCCAGGTGTGCAGGGTGTTTCTCCTCCGTCATAAGGGACCTCCAGCAAGTCCGGATCAGGGGGGGGTCAGTTCTCGGGTCCCCTAGCTTCTTGAAGAAGCTCACATTGTGGGTGACAGCAGACCTTCCGTCCGAGGCAGTCACCATGGATCCCTTGACGGCCACAACATCCAACGGCTCCGGCTCATAAGGAAGGGAGAGCTTCCCATGGGGGTGTCTGTTCCGGATGAGGACCTCATCGCCTGGCTCCAGCCGCTGTGGTCGAGCACCCTCCTCATGTTTTCCTGCTCGATCCTCACCCGGCAGTCCGTCTCGACCTGTTGGTCATCGATTACCCCCAGCTCTTTCTCCCCCACCTCAGGCAACAGCCCCCGAGGACACCGCTTGAAGAGAGCCTCGGCTGGGGACACTCCGGTAGAGGCATGAGGGGTGGTGCGGTACACCCTCAGGAACTGATAGAGGGCTCTCTGGAGAGACTGTCCCTGGCCTTGGGCAATTCTGAAGGTCTTATTCAGTGTCCTCATCAGCTGTTCGGCTTCGCTCTTCCTGTGCAGTACCCCGCAGCTCTCCATCAGCTCCGAGAAGCGCTCGCTCTGGAACGGTTCCCCGTTGTCTCAGCACAAAGTGTGGGGGAACCCATGGGCCGCAAACACCTTCTCCACGGCCACCACCACATGCTCGAAGGCCACCGACTCCATGAATTCCACCTCAGGATACATGGAGTATTCATCGACGAGCACCAGGAAGTGAGTGCCCATTGTGGTGGAGCCAAAGTCTGCATGGACCACCTCCCAGGGTCGCGTTCCTCGAGGCATCGCCTGTATGACCGGCTCACGCTGCAGAGGAGATGCCGCCTGACACCAGACACAGGCCGCCACAAAGTCATCCACCTTCCGCTCGAGTTCCGGGAACCATACCTTCAGTCTTTGCCTGGCTTTGGTCTTTGCGGTGCACTGGTGTCCATGGTGTTCAAGAGTAATCACGTCCTTCACCTTGGACAGAGCCACGACAAGGCGATCGCCTCTGAGCAGCAGGCCAGACGCCGAGAATGAAAGTTCCTCCCGGACCTTCCACAGCTGCTCCAGTGCTGTCTTGGCCTCCTGAGTACGCCCCGCCAGGGCTTCCAACCCCGATTTCCAGGATCCCCGCTGCATGGCGTGTTTCAGGACCTGGAAACACTCATCTCCCGCTGCTGCTGCCTCGAGCTCCCCCAGGGGGATTGCATTCTGCGTGGCCGCCTCCACTACCATGCGGACATGTTCATTAGCCTCTTCCGCACAGATGTCGTGCTCTTCTCCCCCATGCGCACCCGGGTGTCGAGAGAGATAGTCTGCCGCATTGTTTGCCCCCGGCCGATACACCAAGGTGACCCCATACTCCAGGAGAGCGAGCATCCAGCGCTCGATCCTTGCTGGTGGCTTGGACGACGACCCTGCCAGGATGGGAAGCAGAGGCTTGTGATCCATTATGACCACCACCGGGCGCCCCAGGACATATAGCCTGAAATGTCTGCAGCCCCAGAGCACCGCCAGCGCCTCGCACTCAATTTGCAAATACCTCTGCTCCCTCTCCGACAGTGCCTTGCTGGCTCAGGTCACCGGCCGGACACCCCCATCATGATCAATCTGCGTCAGCACGGCACCCAGGCCAAACGGGCTGGCATCCACAATGATCTCCGACTGCAAAGCAGGGTCAAAGAACACCATGGTGTCATCAGCCGTCAGCGCACCCATGATGTCATCAAATGCTGCCTGCTCAAGTGGGCCCCAGTGCCAGGAGGACTCTTTCTTTGTCAGGGCACTGAGGGGTTGCGACCTGGAGGCAAGATTTTGGATAAATTGTCCACAGTACGTGACCATACCAAGGAAGCTCCTCACGTCGGACACTGATTCAGGTGGTTGCGCCTTTTTAATGTCCTGGACTTTTCTGGGGTCTGGTGGCACCCCTCCCTCTTTAAACACAAAGCCGAAGAACTCGATGGAGGGGCGCAGGAACTCACATTTATCCTTGTGAAGGGTGAGGCCTAGCGACTGCAGCCTCTCGAACGCCTTCGCCAGCCTCCACAGGTGTTCCACCTCAGTCCTGGCGAACACCAGGATATCATCACTGATGTTCAAGATGCCCTCCAGATCTGCTAGGGTGCCTCGGATGATATTTTGGAAGACTGCCGCTGCCGAGGATACTCCGAAGCTCAGTCTCTTGTAGCGGTACAGTCCTCGGTGAGTTGTAAATGTAGTGATGTACCTCGATTTGGGGTGTAGGACCACCTGATGGTAGCCCGCTCGGAGGTCCAGCTTGGAAAAGAAGCGAGCGCCCTGCACCTCGGCAATCGTTGGTGAGGTGCCTCTCCCTCTTGATGGCTTTGTTCGGCAACCTCATATCGACGCAGATTCGCACAGCATCTGGTTGTTTGGGTTTCCGCGCCACTACAATCGGGGACACCCAGGGAGTTGGACCCTCCACCTTCTCGATATTATCGAGATTAACAAGATTGTCCAGCTCCTTGTCCGCATGTTCACGAATTTGGAAGGGCACCCTGCAATGTTTTAGGGCGACAGGTTGAATAGATTCATCGATATGTAATCTCACCGGCCATCTGCCCGATCCCATTGAATAAGGCGGCATACTTGTCCAGCAGGTCATTATTGTCCTCCAGGTATACGGAGTATGCAAAACTGACGATGCCAAGGGCCTCCGCTGCAGCACAGCTCAACAAGGTATTGGTGCTTACCTGCGTTACATAGAACAGGGCGGTGATTCGCGAGCCGTCGTGCTCCACCTTCGCTACAAAGGCACCGTCCAATGGGATGGGTTCCAGATCCCCGAAGGCAAAAATACAAGCTTTCGGCGTGACCAGTTTGGGAGGGGCGTCCATGGTGTCATAGTGCCCATGGGCCATCACATTGACTGACATTCCCGTGTCTACCAGGACCGGGACTGGCGAGTGGTTGACCTCCACTACACACCTCGGCTGTCTTCTGTTCTTTCCTTTTAGGGCCCCCACACTGGAGACAAAGAAAATGTTTTCTTCCTCCTCTTCGTCTGCCTCCTCCACCTGGGCATCCTCTTCACTCTGGTCCACCTGGGCAACGTTTGGGGGGCGACTCTGGCAGAGGAACCCGGACTGGGCCGGGCCTCTAGGCACCATCATGGGCATGGCTGCTTTGCACACCCAGGAGAAGTGGTCGGGCAGTCCACACCTTCCACACGTCCTTCCGGTTGCTGGGCACTCCATTGGGTGGGGAAGGTCATACCCGCACTTCTGTCAGGACTCACCCGCTCTTCCGGCTCTGTCACAGGGTCCAGCCCCAGGTCTTCTGATGCCTCTGCCACCTCGCCACATGGCGCACACCTCCTCGGTCTTGATGGAGAGCGATCCAGCCTCCATCCTTGCTGCCCGAGCCTCAGACACCTCATGGCACTGCCCCAGTTCCAGGATGCGAGAGAGCGTGGTGCCGGGCTCCCTTAGGACCTGCCTTCTGAGCTTGCCTGAGGAGCACGCCTGGATGAGCATAGTTCTTATCATATCGTCCGCATCGCCCCATGCACAGGCCAGCGACAGGCACCTTAGGCGTCCATAGAAGGTGTCCAAAGTCTCGTGCTCTTTTTGTTTTGCGGACAGCATCATGAAACGTTTGTAGTCTGAGTTGGCAAGGGGCAGAAAGTGGGCCTGGAGTGCAGCCTTTGCCGCATCATAGGATCCATCCCCTGGTGGAAGCGACTCAAAGATCTCTTGGACCGAGGGTCCTGCGGAGTACAACATGTTTGCCAACCTGCTGTCACCATCTGTCACCTGTGTGGCCCTAAATTACATATCAAGGCGGTCAACCCACCTCTTCCATCTGGGCCCTAAGCTGGATGGCGGGCCCGAGACATCAAACTCTGGGATGTGCTGCAGGGCCGCATGGGCTCTTGCTTGGGCCATGGCAGGAAGTCCTGGCTGAGCAACCGGTACTACTACTGGTGACGCTTGAGGCAATGGAGCCGGGCCTCCTGCTAGAGCCTGCGGAGGCTGTTGCGCAGCTGCTGGTTGTCCGCCGTCCTGAGGTTTTTGCTGCTGAGGTGCTGGCAGTCCACCGTCATGATCCTTGGTGTAACTCATGGGCCTGAGCGCACAGGCACCCCCAGCATGGAGATTGGGGGCTGCAACTCAAACTCTGACCACCACAGCACAGTCCAGACACACACCCCAGGCAAACAAAATGTCCAACCTGTGAGCGAAATTGGCGATGGCACAGTGTTCCCCTTCACAGGTAGCCTCCTGCACAGCCACAGCAGCCAGGTCCGATGATGAACAGGATGAAAAAGACTGGGAGAGGTACAGCTGCAGCAATCCTCCCTGATGATGAAGAGTATGAAGAAAAAGCAAAGATCTCCAGCCTGATGATGAAGAGGATGAAGAAAGACACCTTCCCTCAGCTGCAGCTGCGCCCTGAAGGCAAGGGAGTTCCCAAAAATGGATCCAGACAAGGATTAAGTCCTAGCAGGCCCAGCCATTGTGGCCCTCCTCCTCGCTTGCACTCAACGTAATTGGCCCAGAATCACACCACAAATCGAAATGTGGGCATGGGCATGCAGATATGACTGCCTGCCACCAATGTGTCCAAAAATTAGGCCTGGATGGCACTCACCGCCCAAACCAGAGCTCTGTGAAGTTCCAGGGCCGAAAATTCAAAATGGCCACCAAGCGCGTGGTCGATGCACGGCCTACGGCATGAAACAAAATGCTGTCCGAATTCTGCTTCGGGAGCAAAAATTGCTTTTCAATCACCGCCTGGCCCAGGCATCAGCCCCCACTCGTCGCCACTGTTGGGGGTTTGTCCTCGACCCCCTAGCGATGCCCGTAAGCCCCCAGCTGCACAGACTTACACCACACACGTCTGTCCTGCTTGGGCTTCCCCGTCGCACTGCCACGGACCGGGAACGCCCCCTTTATACTGCACGCAGCAGCGTGCAATGTCACGCCGCCGCATGCGCGTCCCTTCAAGGGGCAGCGGCACACATATTTAGGCATTATTTTTTCTCATACCGCTATTAGTGAAGACATTTCGTGACTATTGGGTTAAAAAATAAACTCCATTAATGATAACAACAGAGAGAGTACAAAGAGATTTCTTCTGAAAAACTATATAATGTAAAAGAGACAAACAGATATCAAACACATGTGGTACAAAATGGAAGTCCAGAGTAATTGGTACTGGAAATCTGAAATGCTTTTGCCTTCTACTTGCAGCATTCATCATGAAAAGCTAATGGTGTTCAAGCATAAGATGTCTTCTAGATCACAATAAAGCCATTTCAGTATTTCAGCCAGAATAGCCAGACCCTCAACAAAAGTGTCTGGCGTTCTTGAATGAGCAAAGTTCTTTTCGCTAAGCAGCATTGAGAAACCAGATCATAATAACAATGCTAAAACCGAGGAGAGGATGCCATTTTCCAGGCTTCAGCAATTATCAGCAGTGCTTATAATAAAGCAAGACATTAGAAAAACTGAAACCTTTTCTACTCGCAGCTAACATCAACATCAAACATGTTAGAAATTGAGAAGGGTAGTGTGGTATAGTAATTCCCTCTAACCATGTAACAATCTCCTCCCGTAATAAAATAATTCAAGGGCATAGTAAAAAAGTAATTATCGCATTCACCAGCCTCAGAATTATACACACATATACATTCTATTTCTGGTCCACTTTGATCAACAAAGGACTTTAGGCTGATGTGATGAATGATTCAGAGCTAAACAAGAGTTACTTGAAACCTGGAGCGGTTACATTAATGTGCACAATGAGTTATAATCCTCAGAACGTTGCAGCCATTTGGCTACTATTGAAAGTGATTTTCTTGAAGACCCCTATTAAAAATATTATAAACAAAGAAATCTGGGGTGGCACCAGTTGACAGTGATGCTAGGTTTTTCAAAGCTACCCTGGTGAACCCGTTTTTTGGGGGTGGCACAGAAGGATTTCATATCTGTACCTCTCACTGTGCTAAATATGTCCATAACAGGGAAACCAGGAAGTGAGTGGTTGTCAGGTGGAATGGAGGTGATATCCTTTGCTCAGTCAAGTCCATTAACAGTATGTTCCTCCTCTACAACACAGCAAGTACAGAATACACAGGGGGACACAATAAGACATTGGTAATGAGCTGGATCTTACTCTTTTTCTTTTTTTACTTCTTGGAGTTGGATTAGGGTCTGATGTTTCTTCCTGTTGTGTGTTGGTTGGATTTTGTTGGGATAATGGAGCAGCTTTCTCTTTCCCAATTATCTCCCTCTGCAGTGTGTACATGGAGGACAGTGGTGTACATGGATGACAGTGGTTAACTTAAAGGGATAGTGTTTAAGGATGGGGCTTGAGGGAGGGATGCGAGTTGGTGATTGGGTCTTGTTTTTAGTCATTACACCTCTGATGTTGCACTGGTGGGGGAAGTTTATGGTATGAGATGTAATGTCAGGTGCGATTAGAATTCTATTATGCATGTAAAATATCTTACTGATAGGAAGAAGCACATTTTAGTATCTTCGTATTTGCAAAATAAGCCGCCAGATATGGTTTGCTCACAGAGAACCGTATAACTGTACCTAGTTCCAAGAAACTTACACTTAAGGATTACAAGATATCATATGTAAGAAACAAAAGCATAATAACAAAGGGACAGCCATCCTCTTATAATACCAACCTAGTAAACTTATAAAATGTAATGTGAATTCTTTTTTGATCGGCAAAAGTTTGAAGTTAACGAAAAGGCCAAATAAAAAATAAAGAAAATGATGATTCTTTGGGACTTTGGGCCCTTTACAAATTAATTTTGAGGATTACGTGTTTTCCATCTGTTACCTTGTTACCCATAATACAGATGCTTTAGAGATTTTGTATTCACACCCTTTATTATCTGTGGGGATTTTAACTGGATCCCTGATCCTAGGATCTATCGGACCACTTACATGGAAATGGGGGATACATCAAAGCAATCTGCCATCAGTCTATTCATGGAATACTTTGATTGCTTAGAATGTTTGAAGCAAGAACATCCACCAGAGTGTGGTTACTGCCTTTTCTCCCAAAGACATAATCAATATAAAAGAATAGAATTAGCGTTTAGTTCACAGAGTTCGATTACTTGAATAAAAAGTCAATATTTATGAATATCTATATCAGATCGCTCACCATTATAGATTTGTTTTCAGGAGGTGCGATCTAGGGATATACCCAGAGCATGAAAACATGAGGAGTAATCTGGGGGTAATCCTCGAGTTTTAACCCTGACACCCGTACAGATGGATCCATAGCAAGGTACCCCCATCATGTACGTCTTTCCATTCCTCCAACCTGTGATAGTGGCAAGAGAACAAAGAACAACAGACTTCAAAATTACTTACTTCTTATCATAAGGATTAGGGGCGGGCAGGGGCTTTAGGTTTCATGGTGAGGCTAGGAAAGAGGTATTGTGGATGAGGGTGAGGTTAGGAACACTGATGTTGATGGTGAGGGGATTACAGGGGTGTTGGAGTTGTGTTTGAGGTTAAGGGGTGGATGGGGTGTCTACACAGTAAGTTAGAAATCCAGCCAATAAATCCAGTGATAGATTTTATTATTTCAGTGAAGGGTTCAAGTACAGAGACAGGTGAACATATCTGCATTCAAAAATGGGTATTCATTAGTTCCTGAAGGATGATGCACCCTTCCAGATCATCTTCATGTCCATCCAAAGAAAGCCTTTGACCCCTGTATCTTCTGAGTGAAGGGGTGCATTGTCCTAATCCACATACACGTTTCACAGCATTGTACAGAAAACAACTATTTTACCAACATACTCTGGGCTGTACACGAGTGCCCCCACCTGGGTGGTTGGGGCCGTGACCAGCTTAGTAACCTCTTTTAAGCAGTCCACATGTGTGCTCAATACACGTCATGGTTCTCGTGTGCCTTATTGTAGACCACCTCCTGTGGTGTTTGACGCTTCCTGGAAGGTGTCATCAACCACGATAGCTGTGGATAATCTAATCAGAGAGACCTGCAGTAGGTAGAACATATATTGTAGACGTGACTGCTGGTAGTTGAAGTGTTCATCAATGTAACTACTGTGCTCATGGCCTTTGTGTGTTGACATGTACATGTGAATGCCCTCACCCTACAACACTTAAGGTGCCTGTGCCTTTTAATGGGCCTTTGCATTAGGGTGCAGTTTATTCTGCTCTTTGATTAATGGGTTGCTTCCTGCTCACATGTCACCACAACAGGTAAAACAATGGCGATATACCAGAACATCTGTACTCTTTGTGTTATATGTTGTTGGCAAGTCTTTGCTTGGAAATCATTTTAGGATGTGACACAGACCTTCATAAATACAAGACCTTTGGTTGCTACTGTCATGCATACCTGACTTGCCTATTAAGCTGTTTACTCAGGTCACCCTGTGGCTGGGTTAGGGGGAGCCATTTCATGACATTTTGTACTAGGCATTGTGCAACAGGTAGTTTCAGCCACTATTTTCTGATAGCTTTCTCCTTGGAGAAGGTGTTGGCTGCGAATACCCTTTGGTTCCAATTACATGCACCTGTAGCTTCATTTTCCTTATCTGGATGCTTTTTGCCTCCACCTCTTTGGAGTAGATAACAATACAGTGTTTTGGGAGAAATTACTGCCTGGTTTTGGCAGTATTTTCGGTCGTACTTCAGCTTGTAATACTCATCATCATCATCATCAGGCTTTTATTCGACCAATTGTCATTTGCCAAAATACATGTTATACACTATCATAAAATACATATTTGCAAGCAATAGAATTGAAAATTAAAACAACATTAAAATGCACAACGTGAAAAAATCCGACATTAAAAAAGAGACAGCTACAACTGTAGGTACATTAAAATATGAGGCCCAAAGCCAATACATTCTGACAATACTATATGCGTAAATTGTGCCGAAGTGTAAACATTCAGGTCTGTGCAAACTCTGCATAATTGGGGATCCACAATGCTTTATGGCTCTAGTGCAAGCTTTACAAAAATGTAAAGGTTCAGGCTGTGCAAACTCTACATTCTAAAGAAGGGAATATATATTTGTCGGTGTTGTAAAATCAAAACGCTACTGTGCTTGCGCGACATAAGAATTAACCCCATCCCAGGGTTACTAGTTCTATATATTTAAAAGTCTAGACTTACTGATCTTTATTTGCGCTATAGTATAACAAGGTACTGGTCCAGATACAGGAATGTACAGGTAATGTGGTATTATATGTCACTATTTGATTCTGCGCCCATGAGCTTCATTACTCTAGCTCTTTTGAGAAAAGCTTGATGGATGTAACTAGCAACACAATATACAATGTCGTGATCATTTGTCTGCCTTATCAACAGTAAGTCTTGATTAACATAACGCACATTGTGGGCGTAACATATCGATTTCCAATACCTGGATTGGACGGTTTGATACCCTTTGCAAGAAAACAGGAAATGACTTGTTGTTTCTTTTGTTAAACCACACACTGTGAAATGAACTCATTTTCTGGAGCTAATGCCGATGGTGGAATTTCTGCTGTTAGAATTACTGCCCCGTTTATGTTACAATTTGGCAAAATGGTAAACATGGTGGTAATTCCATTACAGTGACATTTTCAGGGTAATTCACGCCAGCCGCGTGCGCTAAAATTGATTTCCGCGCACAGCGTATTCATGGATTCTCGCATCCAAAACCAGCCGTGGCGCAGCAAGGCGCAGCGACCCTGCAGCAGCACCAGTTACGCCCCCAAGAACGCCCTCGCGCAAGGAAAAGCCTTCAAAATCCCCAAATAATCGCAAAGGGCTGCGCTAACCCTGGACCAGTTCACAGGGCTGGCAAACAGCAAACGCCAAGCGGGGAACGTTTATTACAGGGGTGCGCGGGAAGTATCACACGCAATTCCAGCAGGGTACTGAAGAGGGAAAATCGAGATCAAACCCATGCCCCCTCACCCCAGGCGCATATACAGAAGAACAGTAGGAAGAACAAGGAGCGCACTTATCATTTGAACCAGGCCCCAGCGCACCCATGGGTGACAAATATGCTGAAACACACCCACTTCACCAACAGTGCAACTTCCATGCTACATTAGAATCAATGCTGCAATATCAGAATCTACAAACACAAAAATCCCTGTTTAAAGGCTTGCAAATGCCTATATGAATTAACATGGTCTAATTGCACAGTGTAAAGCCATTTTTCAGGAAAATTACAGCCAAGTTCATTTCTCTCACTGAACACTGGCTGCAGAAGCCTTCAGCAATGCTCCTCGCAAAACCCACGAGCAGCCAAGGTCGCGCATTCAAGATAAGATTGCTTTCTGCAGACAAACATTTTTAATTCTCTACAAATGCGAATAAACCACGGCAACCCAGTGTGTTTTTTTCTTTTCTTTCTGGGAAAGAAAGACATTTTCGCAAAGACTCGCACAACATTTGAAACATAATTGTAACAAGAATGGCTCAGCCCAGCCAATCAGCGCTCAGAGCTCAGGTGCGAACTGCTTGCTTCAGCTAAAAAGTTATGGGAACAAAGTCATAATGCAACAAGTTAGAATTAGGTAATGGGGGGCTGGCACAGCTAAACCAACCCACTGACGCAAAAGGCTAACATCCAATTGTCAGCCTCTCTATAAGGGCTACATAGGTAACCTATCCCTTAGCAGCCAATAGCAGGAGGAGATAGGTTTCTGGGAGCTGATCCAATTCTGTGAGGTCAGCCTGCAGTGTGATTACAAAGCTGGCTTGCAAGCCAGCCCCAGGGGAGACGGCGCCAGAACTCTCGATGTGCACGATGCTCTGCGTGTTTTTTTTTCTTTTTTGCTGCCCAGGAATAAACGCAGTTTGGAACATGTAGCTGCCTGCTGGGGTCTCTGTTGCATTTCTGGGGGCCATATGGGAGGTGTTGGGGTCTCCCATAGATGGTGAGGGTATGGCTGCTGGCCCCCCACTGCCCTGGTGGGGGTCCAGCTTCTCCCCAACAGTACGTGTATTTCAGGGGTGCGAGGGAAGTTCCACACGCGATTGGCCCCGTGCGAGCAGGGTACGTGTATTTCAGGGGTGCGCGGGAAGTTCCACATGCGATTGGCCCCGTGCGAGCAGGGTATGTGTATTTCAGGGGTGCGCGGGAAGTTCCACACGCGATTTCAGCAGGGTACTTGTATTCCAGGGGTGTGCGGGAAGTTCCACACGCGATTTCAGCAGGGTACGTGTATTTCAGGGGTGCGCGGGAAGTTCCACACGCGATTTCAGCAGGGTACGTGTATTTCAGGGGTGCGCGGGAAGTTCCACACGCGATTTCAGCAGGGTACGTGTATCTCAGGGGTGAGCGGGAAGATCCACATGCGATTCCATCAGGGTACGTGTATTTCAGGGGTGCGCGGGAAGTTCCACACGCGATTGGCCACGTGCGAGCAGGGTACGTGTATTCCAGGGGTGTGCGGGAAGTTCCACACGCGATTTCAGCAGGGTACGTGTATTTCAGGGGTGCGCGGGAAGTTCCACACGCGATTTCAGCAGGGTACGTGTATTTCAGGGGTGCGCGGGAAGTTCCACGAGTGATTGGCCCCGTGCGAGCAGGGTACGTGTATTCCAGGGGTGTGCAGGAAGTTCCACACGCGGTTCCATCAGAGTACGTGTATTTCAGGGGTGCGTGGGATGTTCCACACGCGATTTCAGCAGGGTATGTGTATTTCAGGGGTGCGCGGGAAGTTCCACGCGCGATTGGCCCCGTGCGAGCAGGGTACGTGTATTCCAGGGGTGTGCGGGAAGTTCCACACGCGATTCCATCAGGGTATGTGTATTTCAGGGGTGCGCTGGATGTTCCACACGCGATTGGCCCCGTGCGAGCAGGGTACGTGTATTCCAGGGGTGTGCGGGAAGTTCCACACGCGATTCCATCAGGGTACGTGTATTTCAGGGGTGCGCGGGATGTTCCACACGCGATTGGCCCCGTGCGAACAGGGTACGTGTATTCCAGGGGTGCGCGGGAAGTTCCACACACGATTTCAGCAGGGTACGTGTATTTCAGGGGTGCGCGGGAAGTTCCACAGGCGATTTCAGCAGGGTACGTGTATTTCAGGGGTGCGCGGGAAGTTCCACACGCGATTGGCCCCGTGCGAGCAGGGTACGTGTATTCCAGGGGTGCGCGGGAAGTTCCACACGCGATTTCAGCAGGGTACATGTATTTCAGGGGTTCTGGGGAGTACTACAGGTGAATTGGCCGTGTGGGTCCTCCCAGGTGTTCGCTCTACAACCTCCACGGCCACTGCAGGCAGCCCACACCACAGGGGACTACCCTGCACCCCTGCTCATGTCCCGCATGCAGCCCATCCACCATGGGCATGCCCCCCAGCCAACCCACATGTCACCTTGCACTACTGATCAACAATGCATGTCTCCCAACACCCCCACCCCCCAGCAGTGCAGGGGCAGCCTCCACCAAGCCCCCACTCATGTCCCCCTGCAGCCCCAGCCACCAGGGGCAGCCTCCACCAGGCCCCCACTCATGTCTCCCACCACCCCCACCCCCCAGCAGTGCAGGGGCAGCCTCCACCAGGCCCCCACCCATGTCTACCACCACCCCCAGCCACCAGGGGCAGATTCCACCAGGCCCCCACTCATGTCCCCCTGCACCCCCACCCCCTAGCAGTGCAGGGGCAGCCTCCACCAGGCCCCCACTCATGTCTCCCACCACCCCCACCCCCCAGCAGTGCAGGGGCAGCCTCCACCAGGCCCCCACCCATGTCTACCACCACCCCCACCCCCCAGCCACCAGGGGCAGATTCCACCAGGCCCCCACTCATGTCTCCCACCACCCCCACCCCCCAGCAGTGCAGGGGCAGCCCCCACCAGGCCCCCACCCATGTCTACCACCACCCCCACCCCCCAGCCACCAGGGGCAGATTCCACCAGGCCCCCACTCATGTCCCCCTGCACCCCCACCCCTCAGCAGTGCAGGGGCAGCCTCCAACAGGCCCCCACTCATGTCCCCCTGCACCCCCACCCCCCAGCAGTGCAGGGGCAGCCTCCACCAGGCCCCCACTCATGTCTACCACCACCCCCACCCCCCAGCCACCAGGGGCAGATACCACCAGGCCCCCACTCATGTCTCCCACCACCCACACCCCCCAGCAGTGCAGGGGCAGCCTCCACCAGGCCCCCACCCATGTCTACCACCACCCCCACCCCCCAGCCACCAGGGGCAGATTCCACCAGGCCCCCACTCATGTCTCCCACCACCCCCACCCCCCAGCAGTGCAGGGGCAGCCTCCACCAGGCCCCCACCCATGTCTACCACCACCCCCACCCCCAGCCACCAGGGGCAGATTCCACCAGGCCCCCACTCATGTCCCCCTGCACCCCCAACCCCCAGCAGTGTAGGGGCAGCCTCCACCAGGCCCCCACTCATGTCCCCCTGCACCCCCACCCACCAGCAGTGCAGGGGCAGCCTCCACCACGCCCCCACTCATGTCTACCACCACCCCCACCCCCCAGCCACCAGGGGCAGATACCACCAGGCCCCCACTCATGTCTCCCACCACCCCCACCCCCCAGCAGTGCAGGGGCAGCCTCCACCAGGCCCCCACTCATGTCCCCCTGCACCTCCACCCCCCAGCAGTGCAGGGGCAGCCTACACCAGGCCCCCACTCATGTCCCCCTGCACCCCCACCCCCAGCAGTGCAGGGGCAGCCTCCACCAGGCCCCCACCCATGTCTACCACCAGCCCACCCCCAGCCACCAGGGGCAGATTCCACCAGCCCCCCACTCATGTCCCCCTGCACCCCCACCCCCCAGCAGTGCAGGGGCAGACTCCACCAGGCCCCCACTCATGTCCCCCTGCACCCCTACCCCCCAGCAGGGCAGGGGCAGCCTCCACCAGGCCCCCACTCATGTCTACCACCACCCCCACCCCCCAGCCACCAGGGGGAGATACCACCAGGCCCCCACTCATGTCTCCCACCACCCCCACCCCCCAGCAGTGCAGGGGCAGCCTCCACCAGGCCCCCACTCATGTCTCCCACCACCCCACCCCCCCAGCAGTGCAGGGGCAGCCTCCACCAGGCCCCTACTCATGTCCCCCTGCACCCCCACCCCCAGCAGTGCAGGGGCAGCCTCCACCAGGCCCCCACTCATGTCCCCCTGCACCCCCACCCCCCAGCCACCAGGGGCAGCCTCCACCAGGCCCCCACTCATGTCTCCCACCACCCCCACCCCCCAGCAGTGCAGGGGCAGCCTCCACCAGGCCCCCACCCATGTCTACCACCACCCCCACCCCCCAGCCACCAGGGGCAGATTCAACCAGGCCCCCACTCATGTCCCCTATTACCCCCACCCCCCGGCAGTGCAGGGGCAGCCTCCACCGGGCCCCCACTCATGTCCCCCTGCACCCCCACCCCCCAGCCACCAGGGGCAGCCTCCACCAGGCCCCCACTCATGTCTCCCACCACCCCCACCGACCAGCAGTGCAGGGGCAGCCTCCACCAGGCCCCCACCCATGTCTACCACCACCCCCACCCCCCAGCCACCAGGGGCAGATTCCACAAGGCCCCCACTCATGTCCCCCTGCACCCCCACCCACCAGCCACCAGGGGCAGCCTCCACCAGGCCCCCACTCATGTCTCCCACCACCCCCACCCCCCAGCACTGTGGGGCACCTGCCAGCAGGCCCCCACTCATGTCCAACTCATGTTCCCCTGCACCCCCACCACCCAGCACTGTGGGGCACCTGCCAGCAGGCCCCCACTCATGTCCAACTCATGTTCCCCTGCACCCCCACCCCCCAGCACCGTGGGGCACCTGCCAGCAGGCCCCCACTCATATCCAACTCATGTCCCCTTGCACCCCCACCCCCCAACAGTGCAGGGGCAGCCTCCACCAGGCCCACACTCATGTCTCCCTGCACCCCCACCCCCCAGCCACCAGGGGCAGCCTCCACCAGGCCCCCACTCATGTCTCCCACCACCCCCAGCCCCCAGCACTGTGGGGCACCTGCCAGCAGGCCCCCACTCATGTCCAACTCATGTTACCCTGCACCCCCACCCCCCAGCACTGTGGGGCACCTGCCAGCAAGCCCCCACTCATGTCCAACTCATGTTCCCCTGCACCCCCACCCCCCAGCACCGTGTGGCACCTGCCAGCAGGCTCCCACTCATGTCCAACTCATGTCCCCCTGCACCCCCACCCCCCAGCACTGTGAGGCACCTGCCAGCAGGCCCCCACTCATGTCTAACTCATGTTCCCCAGCCAACATGTCACCACAATCTAGATCCCCGGTCCATATGGTCAGCCTCCAAATGCAAAACACCCACCCGAGTATTGCATCCACCCACTCAGAAATGGAAAAAACATGATAGAACTGCAATTGCAAGTTTGGAAACGAACACTTGTCCCTCACATACACCCAATGGGTGTCACTGAATCTCCAAACCCGTATCATGATATGCATGAAACCAATGAGATGATACTACACATTGAAGTTTGATCTAAAATTATGTATTAAAGAAAACAAGAATTGAATCAAAAATAAACTAACAGAAATGGGAATGTAAAAAAAGTAAAAAGAAGCATGTCCATGAAAAAATGCAAAACCAAAATTCAGAATCCAAAGGAATGGTGTCCAAAGTCACAGTCCAGAAAAGAAATTCCAATGTGAAATTATAATTGAAAGCCATTGCTCCATGGGTAAATAGTAAAAAGAAAAGAAAATCCAACAGTGAACTATGTACAGGTGAACAAGCCAAGGTCCATGATCCCAACAAAAGAAATGAAACCTATCTAACAACCCTACCTAATAAAAAATAACTATATACAAAAATGTGGCCCATTGTCCAAAAGGTCCAAAGAAAATACAAAAAAAAAGGAAACCTAACACTAACTACATAACTATTTACATGGGCAGCGGGCTAGTCCAACGGCTCACTGGATGTTGTCATGGGCCAGGGCATCATCGAACTCCTGTTCAATGGCTTGGAGGTGGGCATGTTCCCTGGCCCCGAGGTCTCGCAGGGATAAAGCAGTGTCCAGCTCCAACTCCCTGCGAAGACCCTCGAGGCACTCAGCCCGCCTCAGCACCCTCCGCATGTAGTTCTCCGCCCTGACCATTGTGAGCCGTTCCTCCTCTGCCCGCTGCCGCTCTGCACCTATACGCTGTCCCAACAGCTCCCAAACGGGAGCCACTCCCATTCCAGGGTTCTCCTGCCCTCCGGCCGATGCCTGCACCCCTGATGTTGATGGCCCCGAGCCATGATGCCTCCCACGTCGAGCCTGCCGCTGCCTCCGACGCAACTGCCTGTGCCAGCACGACGGCATCCAGGCTGATAGTATCCACCGACGCCGTCGTGCACGTGCCCTGCCCGATGATGCCGTCACATTCTCCATCTGCTGGGGTCCAGTTGCTGGTGTGTCCACCCCTGCTGGACCTCCGACTCCCGACTGTGGCAGGGATGGGATCCCCACCGAGCCGGCTGCATTGGTCGGGGCAGGTCCACAGGGGGCCCTGGTGGCATCTGGGCCGGAAGGCGGCATGGAGAATGACTGGTGCATAGTCTCCACAGAGGAGGAGAGGGTCGCCAGATTGGCCGACACATGTAGGAAACCCCCGACCATGGCCGTTCCCAACTGGGCCACGTCGGCACGGTGCTATCCGTGATGACGTGCATGCTCCTCCCGGGAAGCACGCACCTCATCACGAATTGCACCTGTGCGCAACGCGACACCAATCAGGACCTTCTCCATACGGCCAGGTGTCCCCTCGTACGCAGGTGGAGGGGAGTCAGATGACATGGACATCCCCCCTACCTGCGGACGGGCCTGGGATGGGGCATCCCTGCTGGTGCATGGTGGTGCAGTCACAGTGTCAGGGACAGTGACGTGCACAGGCCCCTCCATGGCGACCTGTGCTGCCTCCTACCCCTGCCCCTGGACTGCAACACTTGCACCAGCAGGGATGCCCCCACCAGGCCCCATGTGCGCCTCAGTAGCGGCCTCCTCCTCTGTGGAAACCACCAACCTGGATGGCTCCACCCCGTCTTCCGCCGTTGCAAGCCCCTGTGGGGGCTCACCCACCCCTTCCGCTGCAGCCGTGTGGGCATCCCTGCCGCTTTGCTCCACAGAGCCGTCTCCGCCCTCTTCTTCAAGTGGCGCTGTGTAGAGGGAGACTTAGAACACAAGCATCAGGGTACTGTACAATGGTCCCCTAGACAGGAAGCAATAGCAGATGAGTGGCACTGTCATCATGTCCATCCACAACACATGGCTCAGTGCAGGTAAAACGCATGCGGTAACAGGCATGGCGCATGCTATGGACATTAGCATACATGTCCAAGTGATTCTTGAAACATACACTGTTGTTTTGGAACTCACATGCATCATGTGCCATGCCTATCACATGCACACACTAGTTTCATCCATCTGGCCTCGTACACCACAGACAGAGTGGATACAAGGATGACTAGGCTGCATCAGTGAACCGGAACATTGCGACAGACATGTGTCATGCATCCCTGGCATTCACAAGTCACAGACACGCAGGTCAGACACACAGACATGGACAGCATACATGTACATGGCATCAGCACACATCCCTCACCCATGTCCAGGAACAGAGACTGGCATGCTTTCATGTGGCCATTCCGCATAGGGCAACCCATGTTGCATTTGAACACATGCACCAACCTTGTGGTTCACACATTACTGGTCTCACATGCATGACGTCCCTGCACACACACATGCATACATGGGCTATGTCACACATACAGGCAAGTATCAGACAACCAGCACACTGCGACATGCCCTGTCTCACACAGCAATGCTTGGCTACTTACCGCTCAACTCCAGACGGGTCTGCCTCTCAAGGATCTGGCCGTGAAGCGCTGGGCCTACGCGTTCCGGGACCCTCATCTGGATGGTACTCATGCGGCCCCGGCCCCCCTCCACGAGGCGCCGGGCCTTCAAGAGGGTCCTGGACCTGCAGTCATCCCAGCGCTTCTTGACATGTTGGTAGTCGTGGACTGCCACCCCCTCCACGTTGATGGCAGTCACGATGTCCGTCCAGATCCGAGTCCGTCCTTCCTTGTTGGCGCGCTTACTTCCGAAGAGGGCATCATACTGCCCCAGGACTTGCTCCACCAGGACACCAACTTCGGTGGCAGTGAAGCTGGTGCCCCTCTGCCTCTCTGGCCGGGGGTTGCCAGTGGTGCCAGATGTTGCAGTGCCCGACATGGCAACCCCAGAGGCAGGAGTGGGTGGGCAACTGGGTCCTGGGGCTGGGCTGTGGAGCGATGGTATCCCTGTCGGGAGTCTTCTGTTCCAGCAGGGGTGGACACAGCAAATGGACCCCTGCAGATGGCTGATGTGCAGGCACCAAATGACAGGGCACGGTGGCAGCAGGCAGGCAGGCAGGCAGGCAGCAGCAGATGGCTCGTGGGAGGCTGCTCGGGGCTCTGGGGGGCAGTAATTCGGCCTTTTGGGCAGGATCGTGGTCTTCCGTGTGCTTACGCGTGGCCAGTTTGATACGGAGTGATTTGGCACGTGAAAATCCTGCACGTCTGCGTGTAAATCGAGGAAAGGCCCTTAGCGCGTATGCATGTCAGCACGCATGTGCGATTTCATTGGACCAAAGGCCCTTAGCGCGTGAGCGCGTCTGTGACGTGAGGCGCGCGGGTGTTTCCCTCATTACACGTGATGACAGAGCACACGTGGATTTCCACCAATCGCGTGTGGAACTTCCTGCGCACCCCAGAAATACACGTACCCAGGCCAATCGCGTGTACGCTCACTTCCCTCCGATTACACGCGATGACACTCGGACGTGCAGTTTTATTTCATTGGCCCAAAGGCCACCATGCGCAGCTGTGACGTCACGCGCATGGCCGTAGAGAATGGCGCGTGCAAAAAAGAAGAGATACACGTCAGAGTGTCAAAGCGCGTAATTGCTGGAAATGGCCTCATTGCGTATGCGCGTCTGTGACGTGTGTATAAAAGGTACGTGTAGAACGCCATTTCCTTGTACGTGATTTTTGTGGAGAGCGAGTGGGTGAAATCTGTACTTCTTGTCGGTTCACACGCGATTTACTTCACGGCGTTTCCAGTTCGTACTCCCTGTTACCTCTGACAGCTTTTTCTCTTTTCCTCTTTTTCCTGGGCCTGTTTCCTCAAACAGCGTTCCCTACTACTGTTGTCCTGTCTCCTCAGACAGCGTACAATTCTTCTTTTGGCGGGGGTGTTGCCAACGCGCACTCGTGCATATTTTTCACGCTTTTGTTCCTGGCGGACGGTGAGTCGCGCACGTATTTAACATCTGTGCTTGCCCCGTGTGTCGCGTACCCCTTCAGAGGTCATTCTAGGCTGCGTGTGACACGCATACGTCCATTCTTTTGTTCCTGGGTGCCACAGCGTAATGCAGGTTAATTTTTCCACACACGTGGTCTAGGAGGGGTTGCGTGCAGCTTACTTCGCTTTTTTGGGGTGCCTGTGCGTTGTGTGACCCGTCATCTTTCCCCAGGGGTGACATACAGCCTTGCTAGAGCACTAGGGTACGATTACCATCTGGTACCCAACCCCTTTGACCCCCAATTTCCCAGGACAATAGTTCACATCGACTCCCATACGCACAATAACATCAGTGCTATGGCTGGGAGGCGAGCAAGCCGTAAGGGTGGCAAAGGTGGCCGAGCCCCAAGTGGTGGCCGTGGTGGATCCGGTAGGGGACGTGGCTGTGACTTGCAGGGTGCCCCTAGCCCCCCATGTGTGGAGGAGCAGCAGGTCTAGGCCACGTGCGCCGGTGAACGTTGGTGTCATCAGGCCACGTGGATCAGGGGCAGCTAGGTCATCTGCTGCCCCGCGTAGGCAGGCTGGGGAGGCTGCGGGGGCAGCTGCGGCTCCATCCACCCCACCTCTCACACACCCATCCAGGACAGTGTCGGTCCAAGTCCATCATGCTGACATTCCCCCTGACACCATAACACGTGAGATAATGCCTGCACCAACTCCCATGCTGAGTGTGCAATCCCACGCTCCTGCCCCTAGTGTCCAGAGCGGCGCAGGACACTCCGGATCCCCACCAGATTCCAAGCGGAAGAGGAAGAGTGCTCGTCCAGTAGAGGCTGATTCCCCAGACACGGCTACACAGTCCGGCCCGTCAAGGAAGCCCAGCTTCAATGAGGCCGAACTGAATGCACTTGTAGAGTATGTGTCCGCACATGACCGCGAAATGGTGATTGTTGCAGGATCCAAGACCACACCTGCACAACGTCAGGCACACTGGCGGACATCATAAGTGCCCTTGGAATCGTGAGGCGCACAGCTAATGAATGCTACAAGCGCTGGAATGACCTGAAGCGCAGGGCAAAGAATAAACTGGCCTCAAGTCATGCCGCAACTCTAGTGACTGGAGGTGGGTCCGCAGCAGACGACATAGAACTCACTCCACATGAGCAGGTTGCTGTGACCTATGTCACGGAGGAACAGATCCAAGGCATGGGAGAAGTGGCAGATTACGAGGCATTGTACGGTGAGTGCACATGCATGTGTGTGTCATCCATGTGCATTGTGTGTGTGTGAGGGCTTCTGTTTGGGTGCCAGGGGAGGGTGTGTGTGCCTGAGTGGTTTGGCTCACCCATGTGCCTCTTCTTAAACATTCTTGGCAACAGCATTTGGGTATAGCAGCATCCCTTCGGCCAACATTAGACATCCAGCCCAACAGCACGCCAGTTGCCCTTGGAGTGTCATCTTGCCACTACACTGTTGCTTATTTACCTCTGTTCATTCAGGCAGATTGTTTGCATACCACCACTTTTACTCGGGATTTCTCAGTCCTATTGTCACATGTCTGACATGGCCATGGTACAGTGGACTGGCTCAGTTTCGTGGACATGATTAGTTTGGACATGTCCCTGTGCTATAGGACCATTTTTGACTGCCAGCTGCAGGTTAAACATTTGAACCATTGCAATGGAAATAATCAATCATATGAACAAACTGGATTGAATGAACAATTGGTGACCTCCTCTCCCTCTTCACTTCATGGCTAGGGTACATGCCATCTGTGTGATGGCATGTGTATTTGACCTGGCAATCACTGGCCAATGTGTGATGCCACTGCTAGGCAGCATGCATCAAATGTGTTCATCTTCCATCTTGGTGTCATCAATGTGTGCCATCTGCCTCCCCATCACACGCAGTGACGGTGCATGCATGGGAGTGTTTTAGTCATGTGGGACATGTGTCAATCAAGTACTGTTTCTGTAGCCTCTCAGCCCTCATTGTGTGCCATAGTGCTAATGCCTGTTTCCATTTGTTTTCTTTTATGTCTTTGCAGGGGAAGACACACCTGATACTGCTGGGGTTGTGGAGATGGTGCAGACCCAGGAGGGGTCTGTGGGCCGACCGACCACCAGTGAGGGACGTGGTGTGGTGGTGGGTGAGAACCCACAACTGCTGCAGGTCGTGCTCTCAAGGGGTGTCTCTGGCTGCACCTCCCCCGAGCTGTACTCAGGTGTCGATTCGGATGATGAGACCTACGTGCCGTCGCAGGTAAGTGTTCCTGGGAGGGATTCTGTTCTGTCCGACCCACCTGCACCAGGGTTAGAACCCTCAATGGGGATGTCAGTGTTGGCAGGTATGCCTTTGGTGGTTACGGATGCAGGGTCACACTCCGCGACATCTGATCCTGTTCCTGGGCCAGCAGATCAGAGGGGGAATGCATTCCTGCAGCCTCAGGCAGTGCCGGCACAGCAAGGCGCAGTTCGCCTTGCCCCAGACAGGTGTGGTGCCCGCTGACGTGGTGGCCGTACGCCACCTGGCAATACCGCATGGGAGCAATCCATTTACGGTATGGCAACCCAACAGGCAGCATCATCAGAGATGATGGCTCAGGCCATGGATAGGGTGGCCACTTCCATTGTCCCCCCCGAAAGGCTGATGGAGCGACTACAGCAGGCAACCGACTCCATCTGCCAGTCACACAGGGAGGACATGTTGGCGTCCGACAGGGACAGGCGGGTGGCACTGGCGACTCTGCAGGAAGACATCTCCATAGAGTCCCAGGGCCACAGGGAAGCCCTGAGGCAGGAACTCCTTCACCTCAGGACGACTCTTGTTGAGCTTGAGGCTTCAGCGAACCGAAGGACAGAACAGCAGCTGGAGCGTCTCACCCGTACGCTCTCAGCTGAGATGCAGGCAACTAGGGCGGAGGTCCGGGCATCCCGTGAGTTGTTGCATGGGGACCCCCGCACACTTATCCTCCAGAACAAAACCTACCACACCCGCATGCTTGCAGCCATGGAGGAACAGACTAGGGCTTTGCGTGGGCTGCCTCCCATAGTGCCACCACCTCCGGATGCAGCTGCAGAGGGGAGGATAGCGACAGCAGTGATACTCCCACAATAGGGTAGCCGTGTAGGCCATGAGCCCATGGAGGTGTTTTTTTTTCGCAAGATCCACACAGGTGGGTTTTGGTGTGCACCCTGTCCTCCGACCTCCTGGGTGGCCTCCCCAACCACCCCGGGCCCATTAATGGCCATTTTTGATTCTTTTTTTTTTTGTGGGACAGTGTGTTGCCTTGTGTGGCTCCGGTGGGCATACTGTAAGAGGATTCAATTCAGCACTACAGCTAAGTTAACGCCTAGTCTAGAATACTGAATGAAAACCCTTATTGATATATCTTTAGGTCCAGTTCATGCGTTCTGGATGACTACCCCTATATAACACCCCTCTCTTGGAATCCCCCTGACCCCACTGAGCCAAGAAGTAGTTCTGTTTTGCAAGTTAAAAGGGTTTATTTGATAATTTAAACAATAGATATATATATGACACTTTATAATAAATTAATAATTGAATAGCACACTTAATCTGATATGATAAAGATCAACAACGGAGAATCTGGCACTAGCACACTTCTTTATAATTACTAAGGAGTTGAGATGAAATGAATAAGGTAGCACACTGGTAAATAGGTACAAAAGTATAATGTGGTAGAGGATGCTTTATGTAAGCTCAGGTGGATGCAATATTCAATGAATGCAGTACAGAAAATACTCAATATGATTTCAACCAAACAATGTAATCACTTTTCTCTGGCAATCCCCTCCCCCCCTTGATGCAAGGCAAGGAAATGGAAGGAAAACACACAATTCTCAGAAATGCAATCAAATGTGATTCAGTTCACCCCAGCAAGCTTAGACAACAGAAGTTTAAAAACACAGGCCCAAATTGCTTTGATATGTGCTGGCAATGAATTGAAAAGTATGCTAAAATACTTTTAATTCCCTTTCAGAGGTTCAGGGTGATTGGTATCTAGTTAATATTAGTCCAGGCTCACACTAGCAATGATGCAGGGATCGTTAACAGGTTAAACGAATTTCTGGCAAATGGAAAAGCAAAACTGCTGTCTTTTTACACGTGAAGAAATTGCAAATCGCGGTAAAATTCGCGGATGCGTGTTCCGCGATTGCAGTAAAACTATAGGGGGTGGGAATGCGGTTCTAGGTTCGTAGGAAAGCCACGATTCTAAGCTATCAGAGGAAAGTTACTGCAAGTCTCTAGCCTAAACGGTTGCGGAGATATGACCGATTTACTAGAGGTCGTTTTTGGTTTTTGCAAATTTTAAACGCACACTTTTTCAGCTTTAAAAATGATGGCAGGATAACACAATTGCTAAGCTGCAGTTCTACTTAGATTAAAAATGGATTGAATTATATGATTTTAACTAAGAGATGTGTTCTGAGTTTTGCTGAGTACTCACAAGAGATTTTGAACCGGAAAGCGGCTTTGTCACGATCTGGTCAACAGTCTGGTCAGGTCTTCCCGGGTTCTGCTCACAGCGCCTGGCCTCTGGAACTGCTCACAGCGGTCTGGTCTGGGTCTCTCTGGGTACAGCACTGCTTTCTCTCTGCTAGGCACCGGTTCTCTGGGTCGGGTCCTGCCTTCTCTTTGGATATCTCTGTCACCGGGTTCTTGCAAAAGTTCTTGGCAAAATTCAGACGGCTCACCCGGCTGTCTGAAGAGTTCAGTTGCAAAAATATTTTGAGGCCTGCTGACAAATACTCTTGCTGGCAGTGGCCTTTTTGGTTAAGGTTCTGAAGTCTCTGTTTATCTTGGAGTCTAAGGGTTGGCTCTTTGAAGATTGATGGAGGTAAGTATGGATTTTTCCGGCAGAGTGCGTTGCAGCAAATGGAATTGAAGGTCCCTATCTGTCCTGTCTGTCTGCTTTTATGTGTTTAGAATGTGGGTGTGTTCTAGCATCACTGACCCTACCTCTCTCTCAGCTTCTAATTGGTCAAACTTCCATTTCTCATTTGATTGGTGAATGAACTGTGAGTCAGAGGGATGTCATTTTATGGCTTGCAGATAGGACACTCCTCTGTCAGATTGCACATATTCTATATTTGATAATAAAAGACATATTTCACAGTTACACAGTTGCTTGAAATTACATATACATGGTGTGGCTGAATTTAGCCATGTCTCTGTCCAAATCTGCTGTTTCTAGGAGCTTGCATTCAAAAATGGCAACTTCTAGCACTTTTTCATGTGCTGAACAACATTGGATCTTCATTAAATTTTATACAACTGTTCCTCACATATCTACCCACATACCAATGCATTTTCGTTTGTCTAGCTGAAACAGGGAGTCTGTAATATTAATAAACAATGGGGTTTTGCCCCAGAACATCACACAAATTGGAGTTTGGGCTTGAATTAAAGGTACATTTTTTTAATTAAAGCTCTCAAAGTTATACATTTCTGTCATTTGATTACAAAGAGTTATCAGTGTTTTTGTAAAATATATATTTTACTTTCAATTCAGTCCTCAGAGTGTTGAAGTCCGCCTCCAAGACTTGGGTGGGTCAGTCACAGATCTCTGCTGGCTGGCAGATCTTTGTTGACAGCAAACATCCAGAATTAACATATTCCTTTCAGAGGAAAGGGTCCTTTGTGTGGTGTCTGGCAAGCTCACATCAGGAGGCCAGGGGGCCACTTTGCATTTAATTAACAGAACCCTGTTATTTCCTGGCTTCTTGTGTTGAGTTCTGAAGTGTCAAGAGTTCTCAGGACATGCAACCCCTTTGAACCTTTGATGAAATAAGACCCCTTTCTTTGCACTCATGCAGTTTGCAAGACAGCTCTCCTGTCAGAGTTTAGACCGCTAGCGCCACCATCAGGATTTTGTGGTTACTGCATCCATCCTTGGGATTTTTTCTTTTAGATTGATTCCTTTCAGCAAGTGATATTATATGGAGTAGATTGTCCATGTTCAGGACATGGCATTGGTGTGTTTCTGCAGTAAAGTAATTCTGTGCCCATGATTTTGCCATATTTGACATTCAAGAAAAATGAATTCCCAACAGTATGGGTTTGTTTTTGGCAATCAGCATTGCATCTCTGAACTCACAATATAGGCAAAATGGGATTTTCCTGTGCATTTTCTGGGGAGCTCTGGCCATTATGATGTTTTCAATGCCAGTACTGCACAGTTTTGAGGTAGGGCCCGGATGCATGGGTAAATACATCCCACAAGCCCCCCTTCTTGCGGTGGCCATCTGATCCTTCACTAATGGGACCCGCAAGATCTGGGATGTAGTTCTCATCTTCTTCCGATAAATGGCACAGTTCAGCATCTTTTCCTCCATCCGGTCGGATCGATCGGTTCTCCTCGCCGGTCCTGATGGGAATATTGGGCGGTCCACTGGGCCCATTGGATCTTCGTTCCCGGTTTCCGGATCGTCCTTCTTGGTCATTCTCAAGGTCTTCTTTCTCCTAGGACGACAAAGGAAGAGCGGCAATACCTACTCATAGACGTTTTTCCACCACTGTTGAGATAGTGGGGCAGCATATGCATTTTATCATAACGAAACATTACATTCTTATTTTAATAAAAACAGTATGACTAAGAGACAGTTTCATACAAATCACAGTATGTTAGAGACTAGATGTGGTACGTTTTATGATTGGAACTGAATTAGTCTGATACAGTACCCGCTAGGATTCCAGAGGATTCCTCCAGTTGTTGCAGAGTGTGCCTGGGATGGCAACACTTCAACTGGTTTATGTGGACCCACTTGTCTTCCCCCTCTGCCGAACCGCCTTTGGGGATGCGGATCTTGTAGGCCACAGGGGAGATCTTGTCGATGATCTCAAAGGGTCCTTTCCATGTAGGCAAAAATTTGCGCTGCTTGGCCTGGTTCCTTTGGAAGTTGTATAGATAGACCCGGTCTCCCACCTGATATTCCTTCCTGGAAGTTTTCAGGTCATAATGGGTCTTCATGCTATCAGCTGATCTTTCTAGATTCCGCTGAGCATAAGCAAAAGCATGTTGGAGGTGTTTCCTTAAATTCTCCACATACTCATGAGTAGTGGAGGCATTTATCAGTGTCTGCTCTTGGGTCCTGTAGAGCAAATGCTGAGGAAGCACCATCTTGCGCCCAGTCATCAACTCAAATGGTGACATTTTGGTTGCAGATGAAGGGGTAGATCTGATAGCCATTAGGACCAGAGGTAATCGGATATCCCAACTTGGCCCAGAATCTGCCACAAACTTCTTTAATATGCTCACAATTGTCCGGTTATATCTCTCTACTGCCCCAGAAGAAGCTGGCCGATAAGCAATATGCAACTTCCTTTTGACCCCCAGTATCTCCCACATCTTTGTCATTACTTCACTGGTGAAGTGGCTTCCTCTGTCTGACTCAATCCTTTGAGGTAGACCAAAACGGGAAAAGATGTGGTTAATCATCAAGGCAGCTGCAGTTTCTGCCTTGCAATTTGGGGCTGGGAGACATTCCACCCACTTGGTAAACAAGCATGTCACAGTCAACATGTACTTATTCCCCCTAGCCGAGCGAATCACAGGGCCTACAAAGTCGATTTGTAAATCTGACCATGGCAGTGTCATCCCCCTCTTTTGGAGAGGCGCACGGTGTGTGAGGGATGATGGCTGAAACTGTGCACACACAAGACACCCCTTCAAGTATTGGTCGAGGTCCTGCCCCATGTGTGGCCAGTATGCAACCTCTGTTAAGATTTCCAATGTTGTGTGAAACCCCCTATGACCGGCGGTGGCCGCATCATGGGCGTGACTTAACATCAGGCTTCGGAATGAGGTAGGAACCACCCACTGATCGTGGCCAGCTTTGGATTTCCTTACCAACAAACCGTCTTGGATCCGGAACATTTTTGGACATTTCATCAACACTCTTAGGTCCTCTTTCCCAATGTAATCGGTATCCGTCAGGGGAAAGTTCTCAGGGTCCTCAAGGTGCTGGTAAAATTTACCAATTATTGGATCCCCCTTCTGAGCAGTAATCAAATCAGCATCAGGGGTCTCCTTACTCCATTGTGCAATTGAAAGGTCGTTGTGAGCATTTGTCTGGGACCTAGTGATGGCAGTGACCTGGATTTCCCCCAACAGGGACTCAATCTCAATTAGATCCCCTTGGATGGCCCCGGTTTTGGCCAGCTGATCAGCTAAGTCATTTCCAGTTTTGTCTGGTCCCTCTACTTTGGAATGACCCTTGATCTTTTTCCAATAGATGGTCATCTCATTCGATGTGACCAGATCATCAATGTTTTGGATCAACTTCCCATGTTTCAAGGGTTTGTTGTTAGCACATAACATGCCTCTGGTTTTCCAATTAACCAGGTGCTCCACGAACCCGTTCCGTACATAATCCGAATCTGTGATTATGACCAGTTCGTGGAGTTGATGCTGGACAGCAGTGAGGATGGCATGATGCACAGCCATCAATTCTGCCACCTGACTACTTCGGGGACCAATTTTGTATCCAGCGGAGGGTTCTGGGGACTCATTCACCCATGCATTCCCTACGCCAGCCACCAGTTCTTTCTCCCCGTTGTTGTCAACATGGTAAGAGCATCCATCCACATAGACAGTGGGCATTCCCTCACACTTGTCCTCTTCAAAGACTTTGTGGGGGGAATTAAGGTATGCCTCCATGTTGTCCTTTATTTTTAGACTTTCGTCCTCGAGACAGTTTTCTCTGGCACAATCATGCAAGTCAGCCAGACCTTGCGCGAGGGGACTCTTCTTGTTTTGGCCATATCTGACCTCCACAGGAAAGCCTTGCATTGACAGAATCCAGGAAGTAATTCGGGAATTACTCACATTTCCGGCCCGGATTCTGTCACTTTGGAGATATTGCAGAGGCTGGTGTGGAGTCTCCACTATAATGTGTTCCCCCTGGATAAACGGGCGGTAATTCTTCAATGCCCACACCGTTGCCAGGAGTGCCTTCTCACAATCGTTGAATTTTTCCTCCACAGAGGATAAAGTTTTGCTCGCATAGGAGATTACTTTATTGACCTTGTCATGCTTTTGATATAATACGGCCATCAAGCACGTATTAGAGAACCCTGTCTCCAGGAAGAACTCCTTGTTTCTGACAGGGTAAGCTAGGCGAGGCACTTGTGAGAGGCTTCTTTTGAGTTGTTTTACTGCCTCGGCTTGTTCTGGACCCCATTCCCACTTGACCCCCCCTTCAGGAGATGAATCAGGGGTCTGGTGATCTCTGCGTAGCCCTCAATGAACTTTCTGCTGTAATTAGTCAGTCCAAGGAGGCTCCTTAGTTCCCGCAGAGTTGTGGGGTCTTTCAGTTTCTGAAGTGCTTCCACTTTCTTTTCCTGGGGACAGAGACCCTGAGGAGTAATCTCATGCCCCAAGAAATTAACACGGGTTCTACACCACTGTGCTTTATGAAAGGAAAGTTTTGCTCCGGCAGCCCTCAACTGTGTCAGAACATAACGGATCTCCGCTATGTGTTCCTCCACAGATGAACTTTTGATGAGGACATCATCTACATAAGCCAGGTTACCCCTTGCACCCAAGTCAGGCATGGCCTTGTGTATAAAAATGTTGAATTCATTGCCGGAGTTGAGGTATCCGAAGGGAGTCCGGGTCCAGGTGTACTGCTGGCCCCCAAAGGTAAAAGCCAGCTTGTATTGGTCCTCCCTACTGACAGGCACAGTCCAGTATCCATTGGTCAGGTCTATTGCAGTGAATACCTGTGACCCCTGAATCTGGGCCAGCCCTTGGTCAATGTAGGGCAGAGGCCATCGGGAAGTATGGACCCGTTTGTTGAGCTCCCTGAGGTCGGCACAGAGTCTCCACTGGCCGTTTGGCTTCAATATTCCCAGCACCGGATTATTGAAGGTGCTGTGGACTGGACGGATTATTCCCCGGGACTCAAGGTTCTTAATTATTTCAGTAAGGGACTCCATTGATGCGAGAGGCAAGCGATATTGCTTCACAAACACTGGAATCATGCCAGGGTCCGTGGGGATTGTTGTTGTGTGGATGTCAGTGCGACCACAGTCATATGAGTCTACCGCAAAGAGATCTTGGAAATCCAAGAAAACTTGTTTCAACTTTTGCTTTTGTTCCAGAGTCACACAGGCATCAGCTAGGTTGACTCTCTCTTCCACCATCTGCCTGAAGCCTGGAAAGACTTCTGGTTTGGCTATTTCAGCGGCCTCCTCCAGCTGGGTGGAGAAGTCCCTGGTCAGAGTGCTGATTTGGACTGGAGGCTTCAGGTGGGACAGGCAGCCCTTATGGACCTGGAAAATCACCTCATCCCTCCTGAAGTCACAAGTCACATCTTCCTTACCATAGGGGCAGGAAGTGTACACCAGGAAGTTCCCCCCATGCCGGGTAAAAATCCTGTCTGGTGTTGTATTGTCATCACTGTCACTGTCAAAACAGTCCTTGGGGATTGGTCCTAACAGTTCGTTACCTAAATCAATGGAAAAATGTCGGTCATCAACCGCCATTCCAATAATGGTGCCTGCGGCTAGAGTAATACTCTTTAAGTCGCTGTTATCCACCTCTATTGGAATGGTGTCATGTTCTATGTTGACTAATGGAGTTGGGTTTACCCCCAACCCTTGCTGTTGGAGAGAAGCATTTAGATGTATGTAAGCATCAGGGTTTTTCAACTCTTGTCCCCTTTTAACTTTCACTTCCAGGGAGAATTGTCGGGTCCTTTCTGGGATGGTGACTTCCTCTTTAGTCTGAATTTCAACTGCATAAGGTAGCAATTGAGCTGACCTAAATGCTTTTTCTGGATCATCAAAGCCCATGGGATTATCCGCTAATCGGGACCAAGCTTTGAAGTTTATTAGGTCCAAACTAATGGCAAAGCG
Source organism: Ambystoma mexicanum (assembly GCF_040938575.1). Taxonomy (NCBI): domain Eukaryota; kingdom Metazoa; phylum Chordata; class Amphibia; order Caudata; family Ambystomatidae; genus Ambystoma; species Ambystoma mexicanum. The sequence goes on along the minus strand of NC_090933.1, from coordinate 627,809,261 downwards.
ATTGAGAATGTCACTGCCTAAGTAAAAGGCGGCAGGGACGTCTCGCACGACCCAACAATTGTGGACTATGCTCTTGTTGCCAATGGAGATTTTGAGCATACACCTGCTTGGCTGGAGATGTTTGGAATTAGGTGCTTCCAGGTCCATTTCCCATTTGTCTATCAGTTTGAAGGTGGGAATGGCTGGATCTTTTGGGAGATGGCGAAACATGGCTTCGCTGATGAAGCTCTTACCGTTGTTCACACACACTCGAGCGAGAACAGAGTCCTTCCCATCATTTAACTGAACAGGGATGAACAACTGCTCTCCAATTTGCTGAATATCAGCCAGGCTTTGAGCTGATTTCACATCTTTCTGGACTATAGGAGTGGGAGTTTCAGATTGTGGATTGGTATAGAATTTCAAAGTGTTTCCTTCCAGCGTGGAATACCACTTTAGACTGGAAGGAAGGTTGATTTTCAGAAATAGAGAGGACCCCCCATCACCAGTCTGTTGTCCTACTGCTATGACTGTCACGTCTGGAATTTGGTTGTTCTGGAAGTGAAATTCTACTTGGTCAGATTTTTGTTCAACCATGTGGCAGGTGCTGTTTAAACTAACATGGTTGACACTCTGTTTTAATTTTATCGGTCGGCTAGTCTGGGTCCAGAGGACCTTGTTTACGCAATCTATTAGGGGTGACAACCTTCTCAGGAGGTCATTCCCTAGTAAACAAGGGGTGCCCTCTGGGGTCACAACTATGACCGGGTGTTTCAACTTATGTCGCCCAATTTTAATGTCCAACTCTGCCGTCCCCTCGACGGGAATTTCCTTCCTGTCAAAGTTCTGTAGTTGTCCAGGAAGAGAGGTGAGAGGAATTTGGTAATTCTCTCCCCTTCCTGCATTCAGTTCGTCAAAGGCCCTTCTGGCCAGAAGGGTAGCTTGAGATCCAGTGTCCACCAGTGCCGAGATTGTACCCTGCCCCTGTACTTGTACCGGGGCATAATATCTTCCCTCCTTCTCCTCAAGGGGGCACAGATAATGTACATTTTTGGACAACTGGTGGGCTAATTTTCTGGTTTTGGACATCGCGAGAGAAGAATTTTGGGCAGAATTCTGTGGAGAGCCTTGGGAATCTGAAAGAAAAAGTTGGCAACTGGAGATCAGAGCCATTGTGGGTTCCCCTGGCTCCGGTTCTGGGCCGCCCCCCCCTTTTTGGAGGCAGTCACCAGGATGGGTTTGAACCAGGGGATTTTCTTGCTGTTGGTTCTGGGATGAGATGGTGGGCGGCGGTAGCTCAGTCTCCACATCTCCCCAGTCTGGATTTGCATCCCTAGGGACCCATTTTTCTTTGGGAGGAGTTCCCCCCTCTCTGAAGGAGAAGATCCTTTTCCCAGGATCCTCTGAGGATCCCTCTCCCTCAAATTGGAAGACCTGTACCTCCTCCTCAAACTGAGTCTGTTTGGGTCTTTTGTTTCTCCCACCCCCCCTCTGCTCCTTAGGGGGCAGACTTTCAGGGGCAAGAGATTTCGTTTCCGGTTCCTGGGTTTCCAGGGGCTGTTTACAAGTGAGGAAGGAAGCTTCCTCCAAGGCTTTACACCCCCCTTCCCTTTGTGCCTCCTCCCTGGGAACCGGTGTGTTATCGGGGTGCTGCCCCCGTCATTGTTCTGGAGCACCAGGTCCAGAGTTGGGTGCGTTCTGCGCCGGCACGCCCATCTGAGGGTTCTGCTGAGCCCTCAGTATGTGACCCAGGTCCCGCGCCATGTTTTGAACCTGGCGCTCTAACTGGGAAACCCGCTCAGGCTGATATGGGGCCCTGTTTTCTCCCCTGGGCTGATCCCGGGAAGGGTAGCTGTCCCTCCTCTGGTAATGCCCCGGGTTGGGAAGATTTGGGTACCCCTCCACCCTTGGCCTCCCCTCTCCCGGATTCAGTGGTCTGGGCTCAGGGAATTGGGGAAAGAAGGATGGATGGTTTTGGGGCTGAAAGTCGGGTGGATATCTGGGGAAAAAGTTCTGCCCAGGGTTTGGTAAATTTCTGCCCTCCTGTGGGAAGTTTGGAGGGAAGTTCCCTGGGTTAGGTGCTTGGCTGGATCCCCCCCCTTGGGCTGGAGGAGTCCACACATAACCCAGGATGGGTCGATTTCCCTTGTAACGGGGACTTACATAATCAGGAGAGCGAGGGACCCCATTTGTGGGGCTGCCTCCTTGGCTCCCTGTCTGTGACTGGCCCGAGGACCTTCTGGGCCTAGCATTATTAGGTGCAGGTAGGTTTTTAGGCCCCCCCATCTCCAAATCTAAAACGGGGGTGACCTTTACCTCTGCCACCTTGGCAGCAGCAGGGGTGGTGTTGGCGTTGGGGTTTTTCTGGGCATTACTTTTGCTATCTACCGGTTTCTGCACCTCATAGATCCGGGTAGCCTGTTCAATGACCCAGTCTAAAGATCTTTTCTCGTGAAAATCCCTCACGAGCTGGGTCATGATATATTTGGGCAAGGCATGGAAAAACGTATTTATAAATTCCCTGCTATCCGTGCGCACCCTTCTTGTGGTCTGTGCAAAAGCACGCTTTAACTCCTGCACAAATTCTTGTGGGGCCTGATCCTCCCCACATTGCAAATTGTAGGCTGCCTTGCGAGCCTCTTGAGGATTTCTGTGAACAGAAAAATGTTTCAGGATGGCCGCCTTATATGTGGACCATCTTAAATGATTTTGGTCCTCCAGCCCCGCAAAGAAACTGGAGTATTCCGGGGAGAATGTCCACTTTACATATTGAATACAGCTTTGGCTGTCCTTCAAATGGAAAGTCTCCATCATTTGTTCAAACAACTCTAAGTGCTCCCAAACAGAATACTTAGCGTTCTTATGGTAAGGCGTGATGACGCTCCTGATCACCTTAATCTGCTTTAAGGGGTCCTTAAGCAAGGCCCTTTTTGCCTTATTGGCCTTTTTGGTTCGGGTAACCCTTGTCCATTCTTCCTCGGACTCAGAGGCACTGCTCCCAGAGGTTCCTGTCTGTTCTTCCAGGTTTTCCCGGATTCTGCGAGCCTGGGAATGGCTGGCAGAATGTGGGGACCTGGTCTCCTGTGTCCTGCGCAGTTCAGAGGAGTCTTCAGATTCCTCCTTGCTGCCAGGATTTGATGGGTACCCCCTCCACTGACCTAACTGGGCAGAGGTTTTCAGGATGCCCTTAATGGGCCTACTCTCCTGGGGTTCCCCATTGAACTGTACTGTACTTGGGTGCCCATACCCGGATGCCCACCCCTCCATTCCTGAGTGGTACTGGCTTATGAGCCCCATACTCTTAGCTGGATAGTAATCTGCCATCCCGGCGGCCCTGTGCTCATGTGCGCCAGGGGACATGGGGGTGGTAGAGTCCAGGGACTGGGGGAGATGAAGGCCCCTGGGGTTAGGGCTCCTGCGGTTATGGTCAGGAGTCTCTCTTTCCCAGCGGACCTCATCTCTATCCGCCCCTGCTCCCTGTTGCAATGCAAGAGCCTGCATTTGTGCTTTCAGTTCCTCTGTTAAGGCCTTACTCGACTCTATCAGTTTCTCCTGCCTCGCTACCTGTTGCTGGAGCCTCTCATTGTGCTGGCAGAGAGCCTCATTTTCCCTCTGTACTTCCTGGTTGGTCCTGGAGAACTGGGCCAGTCTTTGCTGCAGGAGGGTTACCTCCTGAGCTGTGTCCCTATCGGCCTGCTCCTTTCTTGCTAGAGCATCCTCCACCCTCCTGGTGTGCTCTAGCAAGTTCTGGTGTTCTTTTTGGAGGTCACCCAGTCCCTGGTGGGCCAGGTGATTTTCTTCCATTTTTCTTTTTAAATGGCAGACTTCCTGGCCTAAGGTATCCCTTTCCTGACTAAGAGCCTGCATCTGTGCCGCCAGGTCGTCCCTTTGCCTTTGGAAGGCACCAGCATTCTGGCGCTCCTGATCAAACTCTGCCTGGGTATCCAGGTCTTTCAGAATTAGTTTGTTGCTCTCTGCCTTCACTCTATCTAGGTGGCCTTGCAGGGTGACTACCTGCTCAGCACATACCCTGTTGAAGTCCAGCTGTTGCTCCAGCTTTTTCTGGTTTTGCAGTAGGGAGTCCAAACCTTCTTGGTATTCCTTCTGCAAGGCCAGAAATCTGGTATCCTGTTCTACCTTTTCCTGTTGCAGCACATCCATATCCTTCTTTATTTTAATGATGTGCTGCCTACTATCATCTTCTGACTCCTGGCTCCTCTGCAGCCTCTGCTCAGAAGAGACCAGGTCAGATTGGACCTTCTCTAACGCCATCTGTTGCCTATTTGCCAGATTTTGGCTTTCAGCACATCTATCCTGCATGTCTCCCATATATAGGTACAGGTATGCCGCTATCCTGGCAATCTTATTGTGTTCCTCTTTGGCTTTAGGAGCCATATATAGTTCACTCAGGGCCACATGTAAGGGACCCTGATCTCTATATATATCTGACCCTGTTTCAGTGACCTGTTGTGTAATGGCCTGCAACCACGTATCCTGGCCCTGTTCAGTCCATTCACCTCTCACAAATAGCTTATGCAAGAGGTGCTCTCTGGCTATTTTCATGTCTACTAAGGTCGTCATTCTAGAGATTGGTCTCTGTCCTGACTTACAGAAGTTTGTATTTTATTTTTGCAGAACAGAACTTTTCTTGGAGTGTCCCTTTTGAGGAATGCTTCACAGCGTAATGCAGCGTGGTGATCCGACTGGATATGTGTATCTGGTCAGCTGGCACGCTGTATTAAGCTGCACAAGTGGTAAATCTAACCCAACGTCTCGGCTCGAGCCCCCAATTTGTAAGAGGATTCAATTCAGCACTACAGCTAAGTTAACGCCTAGTCTAGAATACTGAATGAAAACCCTTATTGATATATCTTTAGGTCCAGTTCATGCGTTCTGGATGACTACCCCTATATAACACCCCTCTCTTGGAATCCCCCTGACCCCACTGAGCCAAGAAGTAGTTCTGCTTTGCAAGTTAAAAGGGTTTATTTGATAATTTAAACAATAGATATATATATGACACTTTATAATAAATTAATAATTGAATAGCACACTTAATCTGATATGATAAAGATCAACAACGGAGAATCTGGCACTAGCACACTTCTTTATAATTACTAAGGAGTTGAGATGAAATGAATAAGGTAGCACACTGGTAAATAGGTACAAAAGTATAATGTGGTAGAGGATGCTTTATGTAAGCTCAGGTGGATGCAATATTCAATGAATGCAGTACAGAAAATACTCAATATGATTTCAACCAAACAATGTAATCACTTTTCTCTGGCAATCCCCTCCCCCCCTTGATGCAAGGCAAGGAAATGGAAGGAAAACACACAGTTCTCAGAAATGCAATCAAATGTGATTCAGTTCACCCCAGCAAGCTTAGACAACAGAAGTTTAAAAACACAGGCCCAAATTGCTTTGATATGTGCTGGCAATGAATTGAAAAGTATGCTAAAATACTTTTAATTCCCTTTCAGAGGTTCAGGGTGATTGGTATCTAGTTAATATTAGTCCAGGCTCACACTAGCAATGATGCAGGGATCGTTAACAGGTTAAACGAATTTCTGGCAAATGGAAAAGCAAAACTGCTGTCTTTTTACACGTGAAGAAATTGCAAATCGCGGTAAAATTCGCGGATGCGTGTTCCGCGATTGCGGTAAAACTATAGGGGGTAGGAATGCGGTTCTAGGTTCGTAGGAAAGCCACGATTCTAAGCTATCAGAGGAAAGTTACTGCAAGTCTCTAGCCCAAACGGTTGCGGAGATATGACCGATTTACTAGAGGTCGTTTTTGGTTTTTCCAAATTTTAAACGCACACTTTTTCAGCTTTAAAAATGATGGCAGGATAACACAATTGCTAAGCTGCAGTTCTACTTAGATTAAAAATGGATTGAATTATATGATTTTAACTAAGAGATGTGTTCTGAGTTTTGCTGAGTACTCACAAGAGATTTTGAACGATCTGGTCAACAGTCTGGTCAGGTCTTCCCGGGTTCTGCTCACAGCGCCTGGCCTCTGGAACTGCTCACAGCGGTCTGGTCTGGGTCTCTCTGGGTACAGCACTGCTTTCTCTCTGCTAGGCACCGGTTCTCTGGGTCGGGTCCTGCCTTCTCTTTGGATATCTCTGTCACCGGGTTCTTGCAAAAGTTCTTGGCAAAATTCAGACGGCTCATCCGGCTGTCTGAAGAGTTCAGTTGCAAAAATATTTTGAGGCCTGCTGACAAATACTCTTGCTGGCAGTGGCCTTTTTGGTTAAGGTTCTGAAGTCTCTGTTTATCTTGGAGTCTAAGGGTTGGCTCTTTGAAGATTGATGGAGGTAAGTATGGATTTTTCCGGCAGAGTGCGTTGCAGCAAATGGAATTGAAGGTCCCTATCTGTCCTGTCTGTCTGCTTTTATGTGTTTAGAATGTGGGTGTGTTCTAGCATCACTGACCCTACCTCTCTCTCAGCTTCTAATTGGTCAAACTTCCATTTCTCATTTGATTGGTGAATGAACTGTGAGTCAGAGGGATGTCATTTTATGGCTTGCAGATAGGATACTCCTCTGTCAGATTGCACATATTCTATATTTGATAATAAAAGACATATTTCACAGTTACACAGTTGCTTGAAATTACATATACATGGTGTGGCTGAATTTAGCCATGTCTCTGTCCAAATCTGCTGTTTCTAGGAGCTTGCATTCAAAAATGGCAACTTCTAGCACTTTTTCATGTGCTGAACAACATTGGATCTTCATTAAATTTTATACAACTGTTCCTCACATATCTACCCACATACCAATGCATTTTCGTTTGTCTAGCTGAAACAGGGAGTCTGTAATATTAATAAACAATGGGGTTTTGCCCCAGAACATCACACAAATTGGAGTTTGGGCTTGAATTAAAGGTACATTTTTTTAATTAAAGCTCTCAAAGTTATACATTTCTGTCATTTGATTACAAAGAGTTATCAGTGTTTTTGTAAAATATATATTTTACTTTCAATTCAGTCCTCAGAGTGTTGAAGTCCGCCTCCAAGACTTGGGTGGGTCAGTCACAGATCTCTGCTGGCTGGCAGATCTTTGTTGACAGCAAACATCCAGAATTAACATATTCCTTTCAGAGGAAAGGGTCCTTTGTGTGGTGTCTGGCAAGCTCACATCAGGAGGCCAGGGGGCCACTTTGCATTTAATTAACAGAACCCTGTTATTTCCTGGCTTCTTGTGTTGAGTTCTGAAGTGTCAAGAGTTCTCAGGACATGCAACCCCTTTGAACCTTTGATGAAATAAGACCCCTTTCTTTGCACTCATGCAGTTTGCAAGACAGCTCTCCTGTCAGAGTTTAGACCGCTAGCGCCACCATCAGGATTTTGTGGTTACTGCATCCATCCTTGGGATTTTTTCTTTTAGATTGATTCCTTTCAGCAAGTGATATTATATGGAGTAGATTGTCCATGTTCAGGACATGGCATTGGTGTGTTTCTGCAGTAAAGTAATTCTGTGCCCATGATTTTGCCATATTTGACATTCAAGAAAAATGAATTCCCAACAGTATGGGTTTGTTTTTGGCAATCAGCATTGCATCTCTGAACTCACAATATAGGCAAAATGGGATTTTCCTGTGCATTTTCTGGGGAGCTCTGGCCATTATGATGTTTTCAATGCCAGTACTGCACAGTTTTGAGGTAGGGCCCGGATGCATGGGTAAATACATCCCACAATACGCTGCATTGTGGCTGGGCACATGTAGGCTTGTCATGGATTTGGTTCAGATGCTTGGGTTTTTGTCACACACACCCCTCCTGCTTCCCGTTTCCATGGGCTTGCAAAGGGTGTGCCCAAGTGACATTGACGTACATGGTGACATTGGACTCCCATGAGCTGTGTGGGCAGTCTGTAGTCAATACTGTGTATACATTCATAGTGCATATTGTTGTTGTATTGTACAATGCGTGGTGTATTGATATGTGCCTCTGCATCCATCTCATCCTCCATATTTGCAGGTCCATTCCTCATGTCTTCACAATGCGGTCCACCTTGGAACTGGAGTCCATGTTGTAAGCAGTGCACCTACACTCTTGCGTGGCGCTAACACTATATACTTGGAAGTGTTCGGAGGGCTGTCATCATCAGGTGGTGAGGCTAGCTAATTTTTAAGTCTGTAATGTCATGTTTAAGGTAGGTTGGAGGTTGTGTAGGTGATTGGTATTCTTGGTAAGTATTTGGTAATGTGGGTTGTAGGTCCTGCATTACTGTGAGCATTTCATGTGTGGACATGTTTCCATTAGGGACACTGTAGCTGCTGAGACTTGGGGCATGTTGTGGGGATTAATTTCTTACCTCTCACATTGCATGACATGCCATGGTGTGTTGTGTGTGTTACGCTCACCTGACTCCCACGGAGGCGCTGGCTTGGTTCGCGCTGCTGACCTCTTCTAAGGTGATGCGCAGGGTTCGGAAGACGGACTGGACCGGGCCCCCAAATCTGGCTTGTCTGGCTCGCAGAAGTATCCTTCTGTAGGTGAAAATAGGGGATTAACTGTCTGCGGGGTAATGCAATCGGCCTCCCACTTTCCCCTCTCACCCTCCTCGAAACCCTTCTGTGCTTCCTCGTAGCGTCTCACCTTAGGGTCTGGAAGGACGAGCTCTCCATCCTGCTTCTGATGCAGGGGCGCATTGGTATCCAGTTACTTCACAGGATTTTCGGATTGGTGAGAACCAAATTTGCTTGGCTTCCAGGTAAGTTTTTTGATAAGAGGTTCCCCTTGTGTCCATGCATTAATGTACTAATGCTAGTGTCTTTTTCCCCATAGGGGCCTGGGTACGGAATGCCGGGGAACAGGCACCGACCCGAGATGAGAGGTGAAATCCTTGTAGAAATCAGGTAAGTCTTTAATGAGCGTTTTTTGGTAATGTCTTTTCATTCGCTCATTAACGCTGATGTCTTTTTTTCCCCTTAGGGGCCGGGGTCCGGAAATGCCAGGATTCTGCGCGGACCCGAAATGAAGAGGGAATGAATCAACAGGTAAGTCTTAACATGGAGATTTAGCTTTCCTTATTCCCTTCTCTCTCTCACCTTTTGTTCTGGTCTTTTTCTCCCTAGGCACTGGGGTGTGACTGCGAATCCAGATGATCGCTGCTGAACATGGAGGCACCCTGTAAAGGTGAGTGGAATGCGGCGCTGCAGCGATCGACGCGCTGAGCTTTTAAATATAAGTTTTCCTTTTCAGGGTAGTCGGCGAGATGTCTCCGGGATGCGGATTTAGCAGGTAAGGACTTTTCCTTCTTCTGTTCTCTTCTTCTCTTCCTTTGCAGGTGATCCAGGATTCTGGCAGGCGTGGCAGAAGTCAGGATGCAGGAGCAGACACGGTGAGCGTCCAGCTGCTAGATGCAGAACAACGCGAAGCACGTGTGGCTGTTCGGGTGGGGTTTAAATAGCCTTGGAAGAAGTTCCAGGTATGTATCCTTCCTCCAATCAGGTATGTATCCTTCCCCGACCACGCCCGGATGGTAAATTAGTCCCACAGGTAAAGTAGTTCCTTTCAGGCCTCAAGGAGGCCGGGATCCTGCAGCATGGTCTGCATCAGGTAAGTGCACCCAAGCACTACCATAATGAGCCTGGCGCCTATGGCGCCAGGACTGATGTCTTTTATGAGCCTGGCATCATAGGCGCCAGGACACTGTCCAAAGGGCCCCTATATGGGGTTGCTGGGTCCTTCTTTGGGGACTGGATGTCCGCTTTCGGGGACACAGGGCTTGAACCGGCTCCCCGGGAGCGGGCATCATGACAGCACTCCCCCCCAAGGCCCCTCCCAAGGTTGTTCCCTCCGGGGGTTTTGGTTTGTCTGGGAAGAGTCGGTGGAATTTCCTGACTAATCGAGGTGCATGCACATGGTTGCTGGGTTCCCACGACCTCTCCTGAGGTTCGTACCCCTTCCAATCAATTAGGTAGAACAGTTTTGACCTAAACATTTTTGAGTCTAAAATGTTCTTCACTTCGAATTCGGGCTCCCCATCTATTAGAATAGGTTCTGGAGGTTTGAGTAGTCGGGTTCCGGGTACCACTGGTTTCAGAAGTGACACATGAAAAACAGGGTGAATTCGCATACTAGCTGGTAAATCAAGTTTAACAGCCACTGGGTTAATTATTGCCGTAATAGAATAAGGTCCCAGATATTTTTGGTTAAAAGTTCGAGGCCCTTTGAGTGGTAAATGTCTAGTAGCTAACCACACTTGATCCCCAATCTGATACGGAGGTGCTTCACTCCGATGTAGATCAGCATTCTCCTTGTATTTTCTCTTGGCTTGTCGTAAATGCGTAGTTGCCTCTTTGAAGGCTTGGGTAATTGTAGAATGCAGATGTTCTACTGCAGGCATTCCGAGGTTCTGAGGTGAGTCAAGGTTTGAGGTTCGAGGGTGATGCCCAAACAAAGTATAAAAAGGACTGTGGCCAGTTCCAGAGTGTACCGAATTATTATATGCGTATTCGGCTATCCAAAGAATGTCTTTCCAGTTGCTTTCAGATTGCTGTAACATACATCGTAAGTACTGCTCAAGGGTCTGATTTGTCCTCTCGGTCTGACCATCGGTCTGAGGGTGGTGACTGGTCGATAATCTTACGTCGATCTGCGCCATTTGACAACATGTGCGCCAGACGTGGGAAATGAATTGACTTCCCCGGTCAGAGATTAGTATAGATGGGAATCCATGTAGCCGAACAATATTTTCTAGGAATTCTTTGGCTAGGACAGAAGCTGAAGGTAAACCTTTCAAAGGAATAAAGTGGGCCATTTTGGAAAACAAATCCACAATTACCAGAATAGTATTGTACCCCGAACAAGGAGGCAGGTCCGTAATAAAATCCATTAATAGGGTGTGCCAGGGTGCTGGCGGTATGTCTAGAGGTTGAAGGAGACCGGCTGGTCTTTTCTTTTGACTTTTATTTTGGGCGCAAACACCACAGGACATCACAAAAGATTTAACATCTTTTCGCCAAGAGGACCACCAAAATTGTCGTTTCACCTTTTCCTCTGTCTTGGCAATACCGGGGTGTCCCTCTATTAATGTATCATGATAACCGAAAATAACTAGTTCGTGTAATTCCTTATGTGGCAGGAATAAGCGTCCTTGGAAATAAGGTAAACCATTATCTATGGTAAAGTCTGATCCCTTATGTATCCATTCCTGTAAGGTTGTAGGGTCCAGGAGATGTTTCACTCTGGCTTGAATGTCTTCAAGCGTCTGTAACGAAATCATGCCTAGAATCCTCTGTTCGGGAATTATTGGTACTGGTTCTGAGTTTGTATCAGATTCTCCCATTCCAATTCGGGATAAGGAGTCTGCTTTGCCATTCTTGCAGCCAGGTCGATAGGTAATCACAAAATCAAATTCAGCGAAAAACAAAGCCCATCGGAGCTGCCGTGATGACTGAGCCTTGGCAGTTTTCAAATACTGTAAATTCCGGTGATCAGTGATCACTGTGATGGTATGTCGAGCGCCAAGCAGATAATGCCGCCAGGCTTTAAAAGTGGACTTAATGGCTAACAGTTCTTTGTCTGTGATTGCATAATTAACCTCGGGTGCCGAGAATTTTCTGGACCAAAATGCTACGGGATGCAGTTGGTTGGTTTCGGGATCTCTTTGGGACAGGACAGCTCCCATGGCTAGGCTGGATGCGTCAGTCTCGACGACATAAGGGAGATCTGGACGCGGGTGTTTCAATACAAGTGCAGAGGTAAACTTAGCTTTTAAATCCTGAAAGGCCTGCTCGGCTTCTTCAGACCATTCAAAACGTTTATTTTTCCTCAAGAGTGCAGTAATGGGTTGTACCGCGCGTGAAAATTCCGGGATAAACCTGCGATAGAAATTGGCAAAGCCGAGCATGCTTTGAACCCCTTTTACAGAGCTAGGTGATGGCCATTTGAGAATGGCATCCACTTTTCTTGAGTCCATTCGGACTCCTTTGGGTGTCAGGATGAAACCTAGAAACTCGACTTCTGTGGTATGGAAAACACATTTCTCCAATTTAGCAAATAGTTTGTGTTGGCGCAGTTTTTCAAGTACTGCCCTGACGTGTTTCTGTGATCAGATTCCGAAGAGGAGTACACCAGAATGTCATCGATATATACGACAACACAAACATCGATGAGTTCCCGAAGGACATCATTCATGAAGTATTGGAAGGCAGCCGGCGCGTTACACAATCCGAAAGGCATCACCTGGTACTCGAATAATCCGTATTTAGTAAGGAAGGCAGTTTTCCATTCGTCACCTTCTTTAACTCGTACCAGATGATAAGCCCCCCGGAGATCTAACTTGGTGTGTATGCAAGCGTCCTTCACCTGGTCAAGGAGTTCAGGGATCAGAGGCAGAGGATAATGGTTTTTAAGCGTTATCTGGTTCAATGCGCGGTAATCGATACAAGTTCTAAGGTCGCCTTCTTTTTTGGGCACGAAGAACAAAGCCGAGGATGCCGGGGACTTTGACGGGCGAATAAAACCATTAGCTAGGTATTGATCCAAATATTGTCTCAAATGCAGATTCTCAGGTTCGGTAAGGGCATAAATCCTGCTACCAGGGGGTTGTGCACCGGGCACCAGATCGATTTGGCAATCGTACGATCTGTGAGGAGGTAATGTGTTGGCCTGTTCCTTTTGGAAGACGTCCTGAAAGTCTTGGTATTCCGGAGGTAGTTGCATGGAGGCAGATGTTACAGATGCTAGATTAATCTTCAGGTTTTCTGGGTAGCAGGTTTGTGTACAATCCGGGAAGGTTATTCTCTTAGCTCGCCAATCAATTAGAGGATTATGTGTCTCTAACCAAGGGATTCCAAGAATAACCTGAAACTGTGGAGCCTTGATTACATCAAACACAACACCCTCCCGATGGCCTTCGGGACCAATAAGAGTCACCTCAGTAGTGGAATGTGTTACCGGTCCAGAGGCAATTTCAGTTCCATCGACTGTGGTGATGACATCTTTGCTGGTTTTAGGACGGAGAGGGAGGTTAATCCTAGAGACCAATTCACGATCCACATAGTTTCCAATAGCCCCACTATCGATGTATGCCTTTATTGCATGCAACCGCTTAGGCTGTTCTGGATCTACGAGAACCATTGGCACAATGAAATGCGGGGTCTGAGAGTTAGTTTACAAGCTCGGCAAGCGGACCCCTACACTTGTCGGGCGGAGTCGTTTCCCGAAACAGAGTCTTCATGGTTTTTATCAGCGGCTCCTACCGCCTTTCGGGGCGGTTTTGCCGGGCAATCTCGTAGAAAGTGTCCAGAATTCCCACAATAAAGACATAATTTTAACTGCCGCCTCCTTTCACGTTCCTTTTGAGTTAAGGGTCCTTTATCCCCTCCAATTTGCATAGGCTCAGAGACATCAACTCCCTTGGGATTAGCATGGGTCTTTACCAACACCCGGGTCTCAAACCTGGACCGATCTGCTTTTCTGTTTTGAAGTCTGTGATCCAATTGGACCACTAAGTCTATATACTCTGTGCATTCTTGGGGCAGATTTACAACTTGGGCCAAGACATCTTTAAGTTCTCCGCGTAGGCCTCGATAAAACAACGTGACTCTTTTATCCTCTGGCCATCCCGTTTCCACAATTAGTCTATCAAAGGTTGCAATATAGGATAGGAGGTCCTGATTGCCCTGTCGCAGGGATAGAAGTTCGTCATCCAGAGCCTGCCCCTGAGAGTGTCGAGCAAATAACCTTTCCATGCTTGCTTGAAACCTTTGAAAATCACAGAGAATCGGGTCATCTTGAGTAACCAGGGGAACTGACCAATCGGCAGCGCAGCCGCTGAGATATGACAATACAAAGGCTACCTTGGTCTGATCATTAGGGAAGGCCCCAGGTCTGCATAGGAAGTGCAAACGACACTGATTCATGAATACGGCAAATCGTTTGGGGTCCCCAGCAAAGCGTTCGGGTGGGGCCAGCGGCATGTTTCCAGATAGATTAATCTGCACAGGGTTACTGGAAACCACAGGAGCGGGATTCCCTCCGGAACCGGGTAGAGGTGTTTGCCCAGCTTGACCTTGCAAAAGCTGTCTGGCCGGGTCATCAGTTCTTTCCTTTGATATTATTAATTCCCTCCTGAGGGCATTAGTCTTTTGACGAGCGGCATGTACTTCGGCCCGTAATTCCCCCAGTAATTGGGCCAACTGATCAGTCTCAGAACTTTCCATAGCGCCTGGGTGGGAATTTGTAGGAAGGCTTCGCGTTCTGTTACGCTCACCTGACTCCCACGGTGGCCCTGGCCTGGTTCGCGCTGCTGACCTCTTCTAAGGTGATGCACAGGGTTCGGAAGACGGACTGGACCGGGCCCCCAAATCTGGCTTGTCTGGCTCGCAGAAGTATCCTTCTGTAGGTGAAAATAGGGGATTAACTGTCTGCGGGGTAATGCAATCGGCCTCCCACTTTCCCCTCTCACCCTCCTCGAAACCCTTCTGTGCTTCCTCGTAGCGTCTCACCTTAGGGTCTGGAAGGACGAGCTCTCCATCCTGCTTCTGATGCAGGGGCGCGTTGGTATCCAGTTACTTCACTGGATTTTCGGATTGGTGAGAACCAAATTTCCTTGACTTCCAGGTAAGTTTTTTAGATAAGAGGTTCCCCTTGTGTCCATGCATTAATGTACTAATGCTAGTGTCTTTTTCCCCATAGGGGCCGGGGTACGGAATGCCGGGGAACAGGCACCGACCCGAGATGAGAGGTGAAATCCTTGTAGAAATCAGGTAAGTCTTTAATGAGCGTTTTTTGGTAATGTCTTTTCATTCGCTCATTAACGCTGATGTCTTTTTTTCCCCTTAGGGGCCGGGGTCCGGAAATGCCAGGATGCTGCGCGGACCCGAAATGAAGAGGGAATGAATCAACAGGTAAGTCTTAACATGGAGATTTAGCTTTCCTTATTCCCTTCTCTCTCTCACCTTTTGTTCTGGTCTTTTTCTCCCTAGGCACTGGGGCGTGACTGCGAATCCGGATTATCACTGCTGAACATGGAGGCACCCTGTAAAGGTGAGTGGAATGCGGCGCTGCAGCGATCGACGCGATGAGCTTTTAAATAAAAGTTTTCCTTTTCAGGGTTGTCGGCGAGATGTCTCCGGGATGCGGTTTTAGCAGGTAAGGACTTTTCCTTCTTCTGTTCTATTCTTCTCTTCCTTTGCAGGTGATCCAGGATTCTGGCAGGCGTGGCAGAAGTCAGGATGTAGGAGCAGACACGGTGAGCGTCCAGCTGCTAGATGCAGAACAACGCGAAGCACGTGTGGCTGTTCGGGTGGGGTTTAAATAGCCTTGGAAGAAGTTCCAGTTATGTATCCTTCCTCCAATCAGGTATGTATCCTTCCCCGACCACGCCCAGATGGCAAATTATTCCCACAGGTAAAGTAGTTCCTTTCAGGCCTCAAGGAGGCCGGGATCCTGCAGCATGGTCTGCATCAGGTAAGTGCACCCAAGCACTCCCATAATGAGCCTGGCGCCTATGGCGCCAGGACACTGTCCAAAGGGCCCCTATATGTGGTTGCTGGGTCCTTCCTTGGGGACTGGATGTCCGCTTTCGGGGACGCAGGGCTTGAACTTGCTCCCCGGGAGCGGGCATCATGACAGCGTGGCAGTGCCGGGGAGGGGGTGGGTGACATGGCACTGCTTTCATGTATTATTTTGCAAGTGGGTATTCATTTATGCAGCATGGAAGTGTCTTTTCATGACACTGCATTGGTGGTGTTTGTGTAGGTAGGGATGCACACATTGTGACACTTCCACATGAACAATCTCAGGCTGCTATGCTTCTGACAGTTGACAGTCCCTTTGTTCGTCTTAATTGTCAGGTCGAGTCATCATTGCTTATAAGATGGTATGTGCCAGGCCTGTGTGCACTCCACTGGGGTGTGATTTCCATGTGAAGTAATTAGCCACCAACTGCGTACGGGCTGCCTCACCCCGTGCCCTCTCCCCTCCCATGCGCAGCGGCCGTGCATGTGGTTGGGGATGTGGGGGCACCACCATGTCCACAGCCAGGCCCCGGCGTGTTGCAACATTGTGCAGGACACATGCTGCCACTATGATCCTGCACACTACTGGGGGTGCATATAACAGCTGCCCGCCAGAACGGTCAAGGGAGCGAAAGCGTGACTTGAGCACTCCGAATGTGCGCTCCACTATGCCCTGGGTTGCAATATGGGCTGTGTTGTATCTTACCTCTGGAGGCGTGATGGGGTTCCAAATTGGCGTCATCATGTGGGTGCTCAGAGGGTAGGCACTGTCCCCTGGTGAGAAGGTGATGGGTATCATTAGTGGGGTAGTGACATAACTCTGCATCTGACATGCATGCATGTGCAGTGGCATTCATAATCACCAAGCAGCCATGTATCGCCATGCCGCCCAGCTTCTAGGTCCCGGCTTAGGGTAGACATTCGGTAAATTAAGCTGTCGTGGGTGGACACTGGATAGTTGGCATATACTGAGGTGATGATTCCCTTAGCATTACATACTACCTGCACGTTGATGGAATGCCAGTGCTTGCGGTTCCTATAGATGTGCTCAGATGCCCTGGGCGGACGTAGTGCCACATGGGTGCAGTCAATGGCACCTAGCACTTTTGGAAATTGTGCCACACCGTAGAAATCGAGGGTGGCAGCCTGCCGTTCTGCAGGTGTCCTGGGCAGGTATATGTGCCTACAGACTGATGGGCGTGCGGTGATGATGTTCAAGACCTGGTGTAGGCAGTCACGCTGCGTGGCCTGTGGCACCCCACCCACTATGGCACTTGTCCGCTGAAATGATCCTGTGGCCAAGAAGTGCAGTACATTGAGGACCTTCTCCAGGGGACTGAGTGCTTGGGAGCACAGGGTGGGTGATGTGAGGTCATCCTCCCACTCACTGACCAGGTCCAGTATTATGTGTGGGGGAAAGCTGTACCTCCCATACACCTGGTCATCAGGCATCCCAAAAAGGCTGGTTCTGGGAGTGAAAATTCGGGCCCTCACTATCCTCCTCCTCCTCCTTTGGTAACACACGGCCACTGCTGCTAGGAATGGTATATTCATCCTGGCGTATGAGCTTGTTTGTTGTTTGCGCGCACTTTTATGCTGCGCGGGTCGACGTACACCTGCTTCATGCTGGCGTACGTGTCTCAGGATTGGACCATTTTTCGGCACGTCGTAGGCGAACGTGTGAATCTTCACGCCCACCCCAGGAATACACGTAGCATGCTCTCACAGCAGTGGGGGTACAGGGGGACATGAGTGGGGGCCTGGTGGAGGCTGCCCCTGCACTGCTGGGGGGTGGGGGTAATAGGGGACATGAGTGGGGGCCTGGTGGAGGCTGCCCCTGGTGGCTGGGGGGTGGGGATGGTGGGAGACATGAGTGGGGGCCTGGTGGAGGCTGCCCCTGCACTGCTGGGGGTGGGGGTAATAGGGGACATAAGTGGGGGCCTGGTGGTGGCTGCCCCTGGTGGCTGGGGGGTGGGAGTGGTGGTAGACATGAGTGGGGGCCTGGTGGAGGCTGCCCCTGGTGGCTGGGGGGTGGTGGGAGACATGAGTGGGGGCCTGGTGGATGCTGCCCCTGCACTTCTGGGGGGTGGGGGTGGTGGGAGACATGAGTGGGGGCCTGGTGGAGGCTGCCCCTGGTGGCTGGGGGATGGGGGTGGTGGGAGACATGAGTGGGGGCCTGGTGGAGGCTGCCCCTGCACTGCTGGGGGGTGGGGGTAATAGGGGACATGAGTGGGGGCCTGGTGGAGGCTGCCCCTGGTGGCTGGGGGGTGGGGGTAATTGGGGACATGAGTGGGGGCCTGGTGGAGGATGCCCCTGGTGGCTGGGGGGTGGGGGTGGTGGGAGACATGTGTTGGTGATCAGTAGTGCAAGGTGACATGTGGGTTGGCTGGTGGGCATGGCCATGGTGGATGGGTTGCCTGTGGGACATGACCAGGGGTGCAGGGTGGTACCCTGTGGTGTGGGCTGCCTGCAGGGGCCGTGGAGGGTGTAGAGGGAACACCTGGGGGACCGACATGGCCAAATCACGTGTAGCATTCCCCGGCACCACCGAAATACACGTACCCTGCAGAAATCGCGTGTGAATCTTCCGCGCACATCGGAATACATGTACCCAGGCCAATCGCGTGTGGAACTTCCCGCGCACCCCCACCTAGCCAGGCCAATCGCGTGTGGAACTTCCCGCGCACTCCGTAGTACACGTACCCAGGCCAATCGCTTGTGGAACTTCCCACGCACCCCCACCTACCCAGGCCAATCGCGTGTGGAACTTCACGCGCACCCCGAAGTACACGTACCCAGGCTAATCGCGTGTGGAACTTCCTGCGCACCCAGGAACACGCGCACACGCTATTTTTCACACAGCGGGTGTCTGTGTTTGTCGGTGCCCCTTTGCACCTCATTTGTCCTAGAGGGCCACTGTATGGGCCATTCATCATGGCTGTATATGGGTGCTTTTTGTTAGCGCACATTTTGGCGCACATTTTTTTCAGTCGCAGGGGCGCTACCGCCTACTTTCTTGTGGCGTACTTGTTTGGCCCTGTGCGTGTCTTTGACCGTGCGCTGGTTTGCCCTATTCGATTCCATGAATACGGGTTGTAGGCGAGCGTGTGGGCGTTCCGCGCCATTGCCTCCTGTACTTCCCCCATGACGCCCATATTTTCACGCGTTGTTCCCCATTCCGAGTGTTACCCCCGTGTTCCGCCTACTTTTGTGATGTGCGCCGCGCTATGTGCGATTTCGCAGTGGCCGTGGCGCACGCTGTTGGATGACCTGTGCGCCGGCGTGCGCGGCGCACATTTTTAGCGCACTTCCAATGTTTTTCTCGCGCACGGACTTCCATGAATCGCTGTGCGCTGGTTTTCCTGCGATTTTCGCACTTGCACTGCGATTTTCGCACTTTTCCTGCGATTCGCACGTTTTGGCACCTCTGCGCGAGAATTTTCGGCGCACATTAATTCCATGAATCGACCCCTTTGTCTTTACTGTTCAACTTGTAATGCATACCTATTTTAGTTTTTAAATAGGTTTACTGGTAAAATACCAGTTCAACTATATACTAAATATAATATACACATATAACTATTCATAAAATAACCCATAAGAATATCCATTTCATAAACAGCACATAAAAGGGAAACACTTCCATAATTAAATCCATTTCATACACTTCAGGTCATTCATTTATCACAATATGAATTGCAGAAAATGATGATTGTTATGTACATTATTATTTAAAATGTTTCTTGAAATGTCTTACTCCATCAAATACTATCTGCTTCATTTAATATATTTCCCCTCCAATAGCTGCCAAATATAATAAGTTCATCAAAATGTGTGACCAAAACTGGTCAGTAACAATGTTCCTCAATTCAGCTACAATATTGATATGATATGATATGGCATTTATAACGCCTCTATACACAAGTCTTTCAAGGCACGATGAGGCAACGGAAGGGGAACAGAGGGAAGACAGAGACAGTGATCTTACTAGGCCAGGTGACATTGAGATTGCGCAAGTGCAGGGGAAAGGGTTGTGCGGGGGAAAGGGGAGGCGGCAGTGCAGTACATAAGATAACCTTGCAAAATAATAAAGATAAATACATAAATTATATAAATAAACACAAAGATAATACATGAAAAGTGCGACCAGCTGGTGGCAAGTGCGGCCCGCTGGTGGCAAGTGCAAGGGTAAGGTCAGACATCAGCTGTCAAGTGCTGGTAGGGTGCTGTAGGGATGCAGAAACAGTCCCCGAGTGCAAGGGTTGCCAGGGGGGCAGTGCAGGTGAGCAACTGATGGGAGGGGACCTGGGCACGAGATCAGAGGGGAGCCAGGTAAACAAGAGCAGTTTCAGTTTTAACCAGGAGATCAGCAAGGGAGCAGAGGAGAGAAAGCAGAAGCAAGGAGGAAGGTCTTGAGGTGCTTCCGAAACCGGAGTTGGTTCTCTTCAAGTTTCAGAGAGGTAGAGAGGCTGTTCCAGAGGGAGGCACCAGCAGAAGAAAGCGATCTACCACCGACTCTTTGCTTTGAGAAAAGACTGACCCTGAGGGAGTTGGAGGTGGATGAGTGAAGAGCTCGAGAAGGAAGATATTTAGGAAAACAGAGTTGAATGTATAGAGGCCCCAAGCCCCAGAAGGCCTTATGGACAATTCAGAGGGTTTTGAACTTAATCCTCGCCTCCACGGGGAGCTAGTGCAGTAATTTCAGTCCTGGAAAGATACGAACCCTGGGTTTGAGGCCAAGGACAAGTCTCGCAGTCCCTGTTTTGGATGAGTTGCAGAGGGCGGAGAGCAGAGGCAGGCAGATTTAGAAAGAGGCTGTTGCAGTAGTCCATCCTAGAGAGAACCAGGGCTCTGGAGACAGTGAGCTTCTGGGGGAAGGAGAGGAAATTAATAATCCTTCTGAGGAGGTGCAGCTGGTAGTTTGACTTCTTAGAGATGTCAGAGATGTGAGGAGAGAAGGAGTGTGTGGAGTTGAAGATGACCCTGACGTTTTTAGCCTCGCAGGTGGGAGCAGCAAGAGGGCCAAGAGAGGCCGGCCAGAGTGTAATAGGAAAGGAGGGAGCAGGGGTGCTGATGAGGAGAATCTCAGTCTTACTGGCATTAAGGCAGAGAACATTGGCGGTACACCACTCCTGGATAGCAGACATTGCTGGATTGCTATAATTTTTCAAGTATAATTTAGTTAACATTGGGCGCATGGTAAGCAAATGTTGTGTAGATTCCGCATTCTCTTTACATATTCGACAAAGTGGTTGGTCATAAGGGATATTAATCCAAACACCCTGCCTTTCCATTGTGGCCAGTTAGTCAAAACGTAATTCCGTAATGATTCGCCAGACCTTACCATTGTGTACCTTGTAAACGTAATAAAATGGAATCCCCTTTGTAAAACCTTGCATTATATATTTACAATATATTGTTTCCTTTGATAGGTACTCAGTGTTATTGTTACAATCCCATTTGTCTGCCTTTTTTAAATTTGTTTGATTGCCAGACCCCTATTTCCTGGTGATTGTTCAGTGAAACCAATTTCTTCATCAAACATTCTAATATCTGTTAACCATTTTTGCAATACAACAGCTGGGGTAGCCAGACTTAGCACATCTTATAACAGCCATATATTATCTGACCTTTCACACAATTCTTCAATTATGAAGAAGATAGTCCTGCAAATTCTACTTCTAGTATCATAGTAATACATCCAAGTTCACATGCTCAGGGCCTCCATAGGTGTACTGGGAAATCCCCCTAGTATTTTCTGCCGTAACTTACCCTCACATTTCTGTAACCGTAATGTTTCTTTTTTTGTCAGGATTTCCAACCCATATGGTGCACTGGGGGCAAAACACGTAGTGAAAAGTTTCATTAGGCCCTCCATGGAATACCCAGTACTTTGGGTTACAAATGATCTAGCAGCATTTCATCTCTTTGTGGCTTTGTCAACTATATTTTGTGTCATGAATTTACAACCGTCATTATCAGAAATGTTCATTCCCACATATTTATACTTTTTAACTACATCATTATTGTACATTTCCCGAAAAATGTCTTTACATTTTTCTCTGTTCTTCCATTCACAACCATTATTTTAGTTTTTTTCAGGATGATAACAATTCAATTTAGAATGTTCAGACAAAGCCACCAAGCTATTCTGTAGTCCAATGGGAGTGCAATCAAATATGACTGTATTATCTGCATAGGTGAGCCACTCCACAGTATTCTTTCCTATCTTTGGGGGGAAATTCTGACAATCATTCAATATTTATTCCAACTCTGATACATATAGATTCAACAATGTTGGTGCCATTGTACACCCTTGTTTTTATCCATGATTAGTCTTTATGGGCTCTCCCATCATGCCATCCTGACTAATTCAGACATGAGCTGTAGTGTCAGAGTACAATGCTTGAATAAAATGGAGAATAATAGGTTCTAGCCCCCAATTTTGTAGCTTCCACCAAAGCTTCTGTTTGCTCAGAGTATTGAATGCCTTGATGTGATCCACTAAGCAAATGTACAATGTTTCACCTCTGTGTAATCGCACCGAGTGCAATAAATACAATAAACCCCATAGGTTGGCTGTAGTATTCAGTCCCTGTCTAAAACCAGTGTGTTGTTTCTTTAAAATATTTGGCATGGAAATCCAATCATTCACCCTTTTTAACAGAAACTGGCAAAAGATCCTGGCCACTGAGTCAACCATCTCCAGAAGGCAATAGTTTTCTGGAGACCGTTTTGGGCCAGTTTTGTGGATTAGAATTAAGATAGACTTTTTCCAGCTCACCAGAACTTCACCAGAACAAATCACTTTGCTGAAAATGTTTTCCTGCATGCGGACCCAGCCCAAGGGATTATTATTATAAACTATATTAGCTATCTGGTCTGGGCCTGGGGCTCTGCAAGCATTCAATTTTAATATTATTACTTCAATTTCTTCTGCATTCATTTAGAAATCACAACTAAAACAAATTTGTACTGGTAATGACTGATTTTCATATATACAAAACCACCCACGTAGTTTCTCTATTAAGCATCTGAAAATTGATTAATTTCATCCTTTTTCCCCAAATATGAAGTGTGTTGTTTAAAAATCCTCCAAAACTTTAGATTGTCTCTGCTATGCAACGCATTAAGCATAATATTACACTGGGCAGTATTCATAGATTGTTTGTGCTACCTAACCCAATTTCGTTGATTATTTTTTTAGCTTTTTTATAGCAATTTGTATATCGCAATTAATGATTTTTTCTTTTACTTTTCTTGTAGCGCTAGCAACATTTTTTCTCAATTCCTTTTTCTTACAAGCAATTGCAATGCCAAAAATGTTGCCTGGCTTAGCTCCAGTGCCATTACTTCTTTTTAGCTTATCAGCAATGGCCGACAGAATTGATTCCAGTTTCTCATAATATATCTACAAATCACAAGTTTCCTAGTTTATAAAGTGCTTAATTAAATTCATTGGTTCCAGATTTAATTTGTTTGCGTTATTATCTGTCAATATAACCCTATAAGCAGCCACATGTATCAAATAATAACCCTTTAACTTGTGCTTTCTGTAATTAAATCACGTTTCACAACAAATCTAACAGCATACCTTCCATAAACACATACTCAATCCAAGATTCAAATATACCATTTGACCAATTCTATGGATTCTGCCCCGATAAGTCAGAATCAGTATATAATTGCAACAGGTTAAAATGTATAATAAAAATGTCACATTGATTTAACAAACTCATGTCTACCACCTGACTTAATTTTCTATCCAAAGTTTCAACATTACAATCATTTTAACAAAAGTTAAAACATTCATTGTTCTTACTATTCTTTGGTCTAGTAGGATATCTTTGATAATTAATATCACCTGATATAATATACATTCCATTAGCATTAACAAATAACCATTTGTTCAGAATCAATTCAACATGTGCCAAAAATAATTCTGGGCAGAATTTGGAAATAAACATTTGCAGACTGAGGGAAGGAATGTGATATTAAAGCCATCAGTAAAAATGTGCATGGTCAGAGCAAAACAGAAACCTGTATTCACTTGGTAATATAGTTAGACAAACATTAATGCAATTACTTGTGTTTGCTTATGTGTTTTGTCTTTGATGCGATGTTCATTACGTAAAAATAGAAATTCAAAAATCTTTTCAAATATAAAACTTTTTGAAATTCTTTGAGTGCGATTCTATACACTTCGCTGTTTTGGGAATGAAAATAGAAGGGAGGAGGATACATAGTAAGATTGTTTTCCTACCCATTCACTTTTGTTCTAGTAACATTAGTGTATTTAAAGGCTGCAGTTGATGTCTATGTTTATTCCCCATGGCATTATCTTGGAGTTCTTTAGGTTGTTGTAAGGTTTGAGTCTCCATTATTTCCAAGATTAAATCAACAGACGAATTTCCCACAAAGTTTCTCACTCTTCTCAATTCTGCTCTTCTGCGTTTTCTTTCAGCCTTCTTTCTTTAGCTCTTTAGATATAACCACCTTTTTGGCCTAATGGATGTTTGATTAGTGCCCTTATCCATACCATATTATCTTGATCATCTCTATATTGCGATAAATCACCCTGCGTATCATCCTCTCACGTTGTCATCCACGTTGTTTTCTTTTCTTACAACGAAAACCGGATTACCTTCTTCAGCAATTACTGGTATGTCCCCAGGATAAATATGGGGGCTAGCTAGTACAATATCCATCAAGCCACCCTTCATAATGTGTTGATCTTCATACAAACTATTACAGAGAGATAATAAAGCAACATTATCATCATTTCTGTTTCCTGGGATTCATCTGCAATTGATGTATCTGTAGTCAATATAAGGATGAGGAATCATATAACGGGGAGGATGCATACACAGTTTCAGAAATACAAACTAGGTCAGGTGATTTAGATAGATCTGATGAGTTGGATTGGGCAAATCCATTTATATTGCCCAATGAATTAGTCCTATTTGAAGATATTTGAAGTGGTTCACCAGATGAGTCACACTGAAGGTTCAAACATAGGTTGAGTAGAGATGGTAGTACACTCATAACCATTTCCTCAATTGCCACTGATATCATGGCGTTATAACAAGTGTACATGTGGCCAGTTTAAAAAGGAGGTAATTTTGCTCTGGTCACATCTCTGTTGAATTACCATTCTTCTCCACAACTACATTTGTAAAATCGTGAAGTGTAGAATTGGTGTGTAATTTGCAACAGACCCGTTATTTAAAGGTCCTGCTGTTATCCATGAAATGCTTATTCACTGCCTTATTATTTCTGCGTAATTGATATTTTCTATTTGTTGCAGGCATAATCACAGTCAAGGAATTCAAAATTTAATTGTAGAGAGTTTAGCTCACCACTCGGCACATTGTACAACTGCTAAACCACTCCTGCACATGTTGAACACAACACAAAAAATCTGAGTTTTGATATGTTCTAATGTTTATATCACATTCCTTCCCTCAGTCTGCAAATGTTTATTTCCAAATTCTGCCCGCTGGTCCCAAGCAGATGCAATGGAAATAGGCAGCTTCACAGTGATGACTATGCTTACAATCAGAAGATATGGCCAAACACACAATAAAAAATCTAAGGATTCCCACAAACCAGCTTTCTTCCCTTGCTGTTCAGAGTGAGTTACCCTAGATGCATATAAACTTGCTCATGTACGCCCCTTAACCAAAAAAAGGGCGAATAACCATGTAATTATCAAAAATATACATATTTTAATGTTTATCAAAAACACATCACATTCACAATACATTTTTCTTAAAAACAACACAACAGAGTGATCCGAACACATTCTGAACCACGTATCTCTGTGTATACATATTCCACAACTTCTACAAATGGCATAGAAGCTGACACTTCAAAAACCTTTCCTATGCCTAACTATGGGGTATTTTTATATTTTAACCACCACTGTTACTGATGCCCTCCCTGCTTTCTACGGGCAAAGGCTGTGCCAACACTTCAAGAATGTGTTTCTTGAACCAACATAGAGCTTTATCATGAGAATATACACAGAAATTAATCCACATTGTATATCCTGTTGGTGCTGTCTTTAGGGCACTTAGTCTTTATACATGTTCTGGTTTTCACATATATCATCACGTGTCAGTTTGCCAAAATTTCAATATTTCTAAAAAACAAACAAACATTGAATCTTAAAAGCATGGTTTCTTTACCTCCGTGCATAACAAGTAATACATCACATCTATTTCAACTTCATCTCTATCTTCAGTGCAAACAGCAGGGTTTATTTCTTTGTGGTGTTATTACTGCCCACTTACACTCAATATTTCAACATTTTGCATGTCCTAATTCTTTTACAATATCATTGGAATGAGGCAATACCCAATTCATATCCACATTATCTCATCTTCCTACTAGTTTAATTTGTCAACCACAGGAGGGAAATTACCTCTGTCATCTCTCAAAGGCTTTCTATGGACTGTGCAGTTCTTGCTGTCTCAATTTTATGATCTTCACTACTCGCAAATAGGTTCTACAGAAAAAGAGAAACGTATCCCTGTCCTGTCATTTCCAATAAAATAATGGATCATCAACCCAAAATATTCCACACTGCATGAGTGCTTACCTATTGCGAAATTTGCAATGATTTCCCACTACTATATTCGCTCCAAATCGCGTACTGCGCTTTTCCTGCGGGGGGCGGAGGCAGAACAATCTGTCTGAACACCTACGACAATGCTCTATAACAAAGTGAAAGTTCGTGTTTAATGTTTACTACCGAAAACGGGACTATAAATGATTATGCCCTATAACAAGTAAGGCTTACCAATGGATCTTTTCCCCACAGTCTTTTGTCTGGAGGAAGTTTGTGGTTTTCCACCACGCTTGTTGTTATTTACTCGCTACGAAATCTAAATAGCCAGAAAAAAAGGAAATAGTAAAATTCCCCTTCTATGGTGCAATGGTAAATATTCACTCATAACGCATCCATCTTACCTCACAGTCTCTTCATGTTCCTCCCGTGTAACTCGCGAACGCCGATCTCGGGACGGTAGACCGAATGATACGCCCAATCCGCCCTCTCAAATAACCGGCACCCTCGTATCACGTGGGACGGACGCAACCACGTTCGTCTATCGCTCACGTGACCGGCGGCCATCTTGCCTTGGTTATCTCATCCGCCATAATGGAACGGGTTTGTGAACTGGGGCCTGCACTTGCCTTAAACTAGTGTTTCTGCATTTATAGATCAAACTTCAACAAAATTGAATGTTTTAATCTACCCCAAGATGTTTACATGTGCATTATACTTGTGTAGACCTGGCCCTATACGTCAAGTGTCATATAGGATGGTTTCAATATGGACAATCTCTCGGGTCTTGTATATATTCAAACGCGCCCGTATCTAAACCACAAACTCACCGTATATTTCTTATTCATTTTTTGTGATGAATAAATAAGGACCATTCAATGGAAATGTTTAATCCATTCTTTACACTATCTAAAGAATGAATCAATTTTTGTTCTGCTTGCCTTAGCTTCAGATCTCTGTTTCCCCCTCTCGGTTGGGGAAGTATCATCTCAATGATGAACCAGTGGATGTCATCCACTCCGTGGTGAGCACTCCTGAAGTGTGCCACTAGGGGTTTCTCCGGTACCTGATTCTTCACACAGGATCTGTGCTCACAGATCCTCTGGCGAATCGGTCTCTTAGTTTTGCCGATATACAGTAAACCACACGGGCATCTAATACCATACACCACCCATTTCGAGTTGCAATTCGTGAAGTTTTTTAACTCCCATTTTCTTCCTTTGAGGTCGACAAATTTCATGTTAGATGTTAACTAACAAACCGAGCATTTCCCACATGTATAATGGCCCACTATCGGTGGTAAATTCCACAGTGTCGGCTGGGGCATGGATCTCTCTTCTGTGGGTGCTCTATAGGTGTGTACCAATTTATCTCTCAAATTGGGCATACGCCGAAACGCAAACCATGGTTTACTGATGGAAAATTCTTGGTATTAATGATGTTCCAATTTTTCAGGATATATCTGCGTAGCTCATTACTAACAGGTGAGAATGTGGAGACACAAGTAATCTTGTCTTCTGTAACTCTTAGTTGTGGTGTAAGACAATCCTGTCTTTGAGTATTTTTGGCTCTTTTCATAGACCTCCGTACGATGAATGGTGGGTAACCTCTCGCCTTAAGTCTACTTGACAGATCCTTGCTATTTCTCTCAAAGTCCTCTCTATGAGTACAATTTCTTCTCACACGCAAGAACTGTCCAAACGGCAGATTTTGCCGCAAGGATAGCGGATGAAAGCTTTCAAACGATAATAGTGTGTTTTTATCCGTGGATTTCCTAAACAAAGTCGTGCCAAATTTGTTGTGTGCATCTTTATAGATCTCGAGATCTAGAAACGAGATCTTTTTGTCATTGGAACTCATAGTGAAATTGATACACTGTTCTTGATTTTTGACCCAAATGAGAAATGAGTCAAGTTCTACTGAGTTCCCTCGACACAGCATAAACACATCATCGATGTAGCGAACCCAGACTTTCATCAGATGTTTAAACGGGTTATGTTCCGCATAGACTGAGTTTATCTCAAGGTCGTCCATGAAAAGGTTCGCAAGATCTGGTGTGAAACTTGAGCCCATACTCGTGCCGTGTTGCTGCAGATAAAACGTATTTTGTTCAATAAAGACATTTTTAGTCAAGGCGTGTCTAATGCATTCCAAAATGAATGCTGATGGAACAGTCTTATCCTCCCTCTTTTCCAGGCTCTTGCCCATTATGTTAACGCATTTCATCTGAGGGATACTTGTACACAACACCAAACTTTGCATAATCATTCGGGGGTGGTCATATACTATTTTTGCAAAGGACGGTGAGGTTTCGTCAAACGGCACCAAAGTCATAAGCCGGCCAATAAGTGCTCTTGCTATGGGTTGAGCACCTTAACCATAAATACACAGCTGCTAAAACACAGGCCATGTAATTACTGTACCTGCCATATAGTGGGATTATCGAGCCATGCAATAACAGCATCTGGACCCATAATGGCAGTACATGGCCATATGAGGAGTCACCTAAGTAACTAGATCTTTGATGTCTGTAGCTGGGCATGAAAACTCGCTTAGTTTTACGATGGTAATTCATATTTATATTAAGTGGAGTAATTCGGAGTCTTTGCGAGTGTTTACTCTATTGCTGCAACACTTGGTCTGTCTGCAGTGGCTGCCTGCCAGTGCATGGAGGAGGACCTAATCATTTGAAAAACTCCTCTCCAAGCGTAGGCGGAGTGTAATTTTGAAGTGTTTATGAGTGTTCACGGATGGACGTGTGGACGTGTGGCAGCCTTCTTCACAGCTCCAGCTTTTCCTGGTTGAACCGTGACTTGTCACAGTAAGCTTGCAACTTTATCATTAATCTCACCCTTTTCTAATGGCTTTGTCCTGAGAAACATTGGAGTGTTTGTGGTTAATCTGCATGATGCATGCACTAGTTCCCCTGTGGTTTTTGGCATAGCAGCATAATATATCAAGAAACAAAACCCTTGGCCCAAGCAAGGATTCCCAGAAAGCTGCACACTCGGGCCAACAACTACAAATTAAGGAAAAACGCTCCTTACAAGAATGATCAAGCCCATGTGGCCACATGCTCCAAGCAACCTAAAATGAACTCACATGCTACAAGTTCCCCGCAAAGACCTGCATCAAAAGCTCCTGGGGCAGGCCCTATTAAGTCCTATTTTCAGGTGGAACCTGCAATGCCAAACAGAAAGAGCGCTCCAGTTGACTGTGAGGTTCTCTAGCGGTCTCTGGGCCCAGTATGAAGTGATGTTGTGAATACCACGGATTCAACACGTGCAGCCATAGACAACAACAATTTCTTGTTGGCATTATGTTACTCCTTGCGTGACACGGTAGGGACGGAAAACCTTACCAAACCAGAAATGCAAGTAGGTGACAGAAGCATCATGAAATAAGTGGGGAGCATAGACATTTTCAATACAGCCTCTGTGAGTTGTCAGTCAATAACTCACAGAGGCTGTCTGCGTCACCCAATATGCTTCCCCTGAGTGTGGACATGGGAGTCTCTAACACTGTGCCCTGTATGATTGTATCACAAAATGAAAAACAAGCTCACCTTGCTGCTCTTCAGTTCACCATGAAAGTACTCTTGCGCCTAGACAAAGATCCACTGCAAGAGTAGAGTACGGGGACGGCAGTGTGTACTTGGATAACCTAATTGAAGTCGCCAAAGATCAAACAGACATGGATGGGTAGTTGAGGGACAATTACCCACCAATAATATTGAGCAGGTAAGTGGTGTAACTGAGGAAAATGACGAAGACGCAAAAAGCAAAGTATCCACCATATAACTCACAAGGAAACAGCATAGGCCCAATCGCCAGGCAAACATGCGCCTACAATTGCCGGCTAGTTTGACAACTAGGCATCGTCTGACTATTGTGAAGAAAAATATGCCTATGAAGAAAGTAACAAGGAGAAGCAAAAGGAAAAAGAAGAATGCAAAACCACCTGGCATGCCAACATTCTGCTTAATAAATGACCAGAGTGAGAACAGAGAAAACTAAACGACACCTGTCATTGGAAACTTGGAGACCTCCATAATAGAGGTGGCCAGTGCACCCTTGTCTGAAGTGGTGGATGCTGTACAGGAACCAATTGGAGTCGGAGTGGTGTCTAGTATCAGCAGTGTTCCCCCT
Source organism: Ambystoma mexicanum (assembly GCF_040938575.1). Classification (NCBI taxonomy): domain Eukaryota; kingdom Metazoa; phylum Chordata; class Amphibia; order Caudata; family Ambystomatidae; genus Ambystoma; species Ambystoma mexicanum. Next base: position 627,779,079 of record NC_090933.1, on the reverse strand, counting down.
CGACCATCTTGGACAACAAAATATTTACAGTGGGCTGAACGCCATTGGTTTTTACTGGGAATCGGACAAACAGATCAGATCTGTTTAAAGTATGTAATCATATTTTAGCCCTCAGAGTCATAACATCTAATGATGTTGTATTTGTAAATCTGCCAATGGAAATTTTGCTTAGGTGCACTGTTCTATGCCCGAAGTAGCCTCTCTCATGCGTAAACAAAAGTGGCTATACTGTCCATGGGATATGTCGATTGCCCTAGCCACCAACCCCCACCTTCTCCTGTAGCTTGCGCGGTGATCACTGATGCAAAGAGAAGGGGTGTAAGTAATGCAAGCCAGGGGGCAGCAAATGTAGCTGAGGTATTGGCTGAGGACACTCAGGGGTGGGAATGGACTCGAAGGTTCCATTTAGAGCAACTAACAGAAAATAAGTGAATTTGGAGAATTGCAAGATGAAACACTAGGGGGCATAAGCACTTTTTGACCAATGATGGGTATTTGTGCCCCTGTTGTTAGATTTTGATATATTCCTTCTCCAAGAGACATGGCTGACCCCACAATAGTCTTCGATGGTTACATTGTGCACCAGGAATTAGCAGAAAAAGGCCCAGGGGGCCGCCCATTTGGAGACTTAATTGCAGCAATAAAACAAAAACTGATAGTGCACACTATTAAGTTATCATCTAATTGTCACAACATACCCCACCTCCCCCCAGGGTTAAACCTGCTTGGAAGAGATCCATAACAGCATCATGCAATATGTGATGAGTGGACAACTCTTTTGGGTCATGATATCATCCTCCTTGGGGTGGATCTTAAAGCAGGATGCGTGGACCTGGATAAATGCTAACTCCATAAAAAAGGAAAGCAGTGGTAGGCTACATGAAACAATGGGAGATGATTATGCTAAATGGCAGAACCTAGTGGGACAACCCGGGCCAGAGCACATGGAGGGCAGGCAATAGGTTGGCCACAGTTGATTACTTTTTCGGCAGTAACAGCTGTCCCAAAAAAGTGGAACCATTGAAGGTAACACACTCTGAATTCAGTGATCACTCGATTATTGAGTTGATCATTAGAATGCCTGAGGAAAAGACCAGAGTGAAGGAGCTAGTGGAATTGGGGTAAACCACGTTGGTAACCGGATCAAGTGGTTCCAGAAAAATGTAGACAAGGCATGCTGCGTAGCAGGTTCCTTGATAATCTTGGAACTTAATGAACTGGCCTCAGTTAATGATTGCCCACTAATGCTGGGAAAATGGTACCCAGGGCTTGACTATTATATCCAAACAGCACCAAAATCCTTTTGATAAAGCAATTTGGGAAGCAAACGGAAAATGCACAGAAATATGTGAAAGTGACTTGGGGTACGCATGCCGAAATCTACAGAAACATTAAAAAGATTAAGTCTGAATATGGGGCCTGGTTTAAGAGATGGAGGTATTCCGCTAATAATATACGGTGTCAGCATATGCTTGGGGCACTATGAAGTAATACAACCCGTGCAATTTGGCAAATGCTATCGATTGCCAAGGGGGACAGCCGTGAGAACACTGTGAATCCTTTTAGCGAGGAAAAGTGGTCCGAATATATAGGTGCCAAATCAAAGGTGCTTCCCCAGCAAAGTCATGTGATGGGCAAGGCTGAAACATGGCAGTTGCCAATTGGTCTGGAAGCAATATACACAGCTATTGTTGGGTTGAAAAGCTCCCGGGCTCTCGGACTCAACAGGCTTTTCAATGTGGTATTAAAAAAAGACCCTGGGAAGTGGGCCAGAATCCTGAAAGTCCTTTTTGACAGGGTTTGTAATTAGAAAACTCCCCGAAAACTAGAGACTCTTGTCATTACTCGACGTAACTGGCAAAATATTTGTCTCTTTTGTGTTGACAGCGTTAGAAAACTGGGTTGGGTGTCCACTTCAAATGTATTGCATCCTATGCAGACTGGTTTTTGGCCAAGGTCGGCCCCTACTCATCATATTAGGCTACTAGATAAGCTGATCCAAGAGGCCAGCACATGAGAAAACCTAGGGTTGTACCTGATTTTTGTGGACTTTTCAGGCTGCGTTTGATTCAGTTAACTGAGTAACTCTTTGGCAGAAGCTGCGAGATCTGGGATGCCAAGATTGGTTATTGTCAATAATTATATTCCTGCAAACAAATACAAGTATCCAGGTGTGGATGGATGAGACATGTTCACTTTCAGGTGCATTAGGAATCAGCAGGGGAGTCAAACAAGATTGTATTTTGGCCCCCCTGGTGTTCCACCTATACCTGTGAGAACTCTTGGCCCGTCTGCTGCAAATTGCGGGATGGCCCGTTAAAGTTGGTGTTACTCCACTGGTAGGCATGTTGTACGCTGATGACCTTGTACTAATGCATCGTACAATCTTGGGAGTAAAGGCAAAGTTTGATGAATTGGTAAGATACGCAGCTGAAAATCATTTGTCAATCAACATGGCCAAAACAAAGGGCATTGTGGTGTCTAGCCAAAAATTCAACCGTACGGCATTGGGGTCACAACTGGGTCCTATTGAGAATGTGGAACATTACCCCTATCTGGGCATAGAAGTTGACAACCTTGGGGATTACCACAATATCAAAGAGGCCACATAATGGAAAGCGAGTAGTATGATTGCAGCTATTAGTAATTTTGCAAAGAGAACGACAAGCTACTCCCCTGGAGGCATTATTATGTTGTACAAACAGAGTATCTGCCAAACTATTTTGTACGGGTCGGCGACCTTGTAATGAAAGATCTGAAGTGGCTAGACGCACTTAAAGGGCACTTCTGGCGACAGATGTTGAACCTTCCAACCTCTACTCCCATGGAATTTCTATGCCTATAGCTGGGGCTGGTCTCCCTTAGCAGCCAGGCGATGTTGCGGCAAGGGGTCCTGTACATCAAATATAAAGCCAGTGCCCTGTGCCCTATGTTAAACATGTTGGGGCAACATCAAGAGTTATCATTGTGCAGCCGAAGAGACGGCAACTATCATAGCCCAAATGTCATGATCCCGAACATGACCCACAACAGAAAACAGACATGTAGAGTAGGCAGAGCCTGGACACTAAGGGTTGCTGACTGGCACAAGCTGCAGTTTGTTCATACTGGAAACTGCCACCCCCAAAATGGCCCCCACAGCAGGATGCTACATGGGAACCAAGATAGACCCTGGCAGTCCTGCTGAGGGCTATTTAAACCCCGCCCTGGGCCACACCCAGTGCTTAGTGTTTTCTCTGGCTGAAGAGCAAGCAGCGTAACACTTTCCCTCTCTCCATCCATGTGCTACTATTCCAGCTATCCACGTGCTACGGTTCCAGCATTGCAGTACCTTTGCTCACCTGTTTCATCTCCGGAGTCCTCTGACGCGTGGAATACTCACTGTGACTGTAGCGGAACACGCTGAATGTTTTCATTACACCGCTGGAGCGTCTCAGGGGTACATGTCTTCTGGGAAAGAACAAACAAACAAGTAAACAACCAGAAGTGCTCTGGGGCTCCTCAGCAGACTCCCACTTACCTCTGGCAGCTGCCCGACATCATCCGCTCCTGATCTGCACATTGGGGAGGCATTTCTAAGGCAGCAGCAGCATTCCTCTTCACTCCAGCTGGTTGCAGCATCGCGGGGCACCAGTAAGCAAGCCAAAGGCATTGCTCACCAGACGGCCTGGAAAGGAAAGACATTAGTGCTTGACCACGGAACAGACAGTCAAACTACAAGTCAATATACGAGGACATCGTTTCACAATGTGCATTGCACTGCATCATTGAAGCAATAAAGTGCATTAACCAACGTGTGAGAACACAGTTTAAAATGCGCCAAGCAGAACTCTTACGTACTGGCATCACGTGCGCCACAGCTGGTCTGGGCCACCACTCGCAGTGAAGCAACTGGGAGACAGGACAGATGTCAACCTGATGTTCTGTGCATCACTTCAACACAAAGGTGAGCACGTTCGCAGCCTTGACAGCCAGACAGCATACCCTGGGGAGAGTTGGAGTGGTGGGGGGAGAAGCAGAAGGCACAGTGGCTTACCCTCTTCTTATCTGTCCACCTGTAGGTACACCCAGAGAGCCCTGCACCCAAAATCATCATCAAAGGACCTCCAACCCACTCTCAACCTACCTGTATGCTGGGCAATTAGCCTTTCAACAGAACAGTGGGAAGGTAGTGGCTTGGATCAGCAGCATAACACTGAGGGTCACACAGCTGGCGATCCGGACCAGGCACTCCCACCAGTTGTTCAGACTCTGCAACATCATGTCAGGTATTGCCGTGATATGTGCTTCACCTGCCCCCTTTGGGTTCTTACCCTGTGTTCCTTCACCAGTCCATTGCCATATCACAAAATTACCTGGCATGCTGTTTGAATAACTAGATATATCACGGCAATACCTGACATGATGTTGCAGATTCTGAACAACTGGTGGGAGTACCTGGCCATTTGATGAGCAGACCTGCATATTATAAAAGTATCTTAAATATAATGGGACTACCTGGAATTGTAAACACGTTTAATATAGCACAGAGTGACATTCCTTAATGGCATGGCAGTATCTAGGTATTTGGTGGCAGTGTCTGACCACTTGATGGCAACACTTGACTATTACGGCAACACTATTTGTAATGAAAATGGAATACATAGGAACCTGACCACACAATCAGACACTGTTTAGACATTGCCAATGTTGTGGGAATTGCTGGGCATATGGTAGCATGTTGTGGCCATCTGAGGAAAGAACCGTAACCCATGATGGCAGTAGAGGTGCATGTGAGAATGTGCCCGACCCTATGAAGCCTCTGAACTGGGCACAGCGCATCACCTATTAAGGAAATTAGACCATACTCATAACCGCTCCCTTGTGCACTGTGCCATGCGTCAATCTAAACATGCAGCTCTTCCTGTGCTCTTCCCCATGTCCTCCCGCATGCCCGTTCTCTTCATTCCTTCTCATGGCAAGCTACTCTTGAGGCCGGATTCTCATCGAGGTGCACTGAGCGCGCCTTTTCCTAACGCCCAGGCACAACACTAATTCTGGGTGTCAATACCTGACAGAAGCGTCGTGAAATCTCTGCAGTCCGCCTGTTTTCAGAATTCACGAAATTTGATGAAAGCGTTGCCAAAAACACCATCTTCCGTGGGCCCCTCGTGATGCAGTGGCCGATGCAGATGTTAAAGCGCTGGTGCCAGTAGCCAGGCACATTAGTATTATTCTAAAGGTTTGATGCCATTTCTATTTTCGGATCCCTGACGAGGCATCAAATGTACCCACAAAAGCCAACACTGCAATCCCAGAGAAGCATAACTGCTTGTGGTCTCATGCGCGATGGTGTGAGAACGTCTGTGATCTGTGTCGTGATATATAAACGTACCACTAGATTCCTCTGGTTTCACTCCTCCACAATAGAGATAGTGAAATTAGTGGACCGCCACCAAAAGAGGTACTAGATCTGTGCGCAAATATTAGACTGTCGCTTCGCTAATTTGGAGGAGTTCCACTGGAAGGACCATGCCAACAAACGTTTTTTAAAATTGCCGCTTGCTAGGTTGGTTTCGATTCTAGCAACTGGTGTACAGGTAGCTAAAGTGGCTCTTTCTGTGCACCCTCGGAAAAATGCGCCGGCTTCGGAATAGGTGTTAATTACCAAAAGTATCGATAACCCTTTATACAACTTTTTTGGTAATTAACACTTCGTTGTGAATCGGGCCCTTTCTGGGCCCGATTCTCATCATGGCGCAGTGAGCGTGCTAAATTGCACAACTCACTGCACAATTTCTTGACGCCCAGGCACCACTGCTATTCTCATGTGGGCCTGGGCATCTTCACAAAGCACGGCAGTGCTTTCGCTGTAATCCACCTGTTTCTAATGGAAACAAGCGGTTTGCAGAATCTCAGCAGCACTTTCGTTAAATAACCAGGGAATCGTTATTTAACAAAAATGCTGCCGGGATGAAAACAAAAATGGATGTGCTGTTTGGGTGTGCAGATGGACAGGTGGGTCAGCACTCCATTTGTTTATCTTTGTTTGCAGAAGAGTGCATACTGCCATCCATAGTAGAACCATGGATGGCAGTATGCACTCTTCTGCAAACAAAGATAAACAAATGCAGTGCAGGAACCACCTGTCACCATTTGCACACCCAAACAGCCGTGTGCTTCTTGTGGCACTTCTCCTGTACGTGTGCTACTTGTGGCACTCCTTCTGTACGATACCAATTTGGCACCGTACTTCTGTGCCAATTTCAGGCAGTTCCGAAACTGGAGAAGTGCCACAAGAATACCCATGCAAAAGGAGAGATAACGAAAGTGGCGGTTGCGAGGTCGGATTTCAGCCCTTCCTAGCAACCGGCACACATATTTCGAAAGTGGCGCATTCAGTGTGACTTCGGAAGAATGCGCCACCTTCAGAATAGGTGTTAATTACAGAAAACGTTGTTAACACTTTTTAGGACATTTTCGGTAATTAACACCCACTTGCGAATCGGGCCTTTTGTGTTCATTCCCTATGTATCCTTTCCCTTAAAAACAGATAAAATGTGCATTGTAATACAGCCAGCACTACGGTTTCCTTTCCCAGCGCGCATTTGTTCATGAAGGAGTTACTGTTTTATTTTTATTTCTGCTGCATTTTCAAGTGTGTGCCGATGCTGATTTTATTGCAAATAGTAGATTGTTTCCTCTTTCACAATTATGCAGAGTAAATTCAGGTGCGTATGCTTCCATTACAAGAAGTAAATAAATACCTGTTTATACTTCTCATGAACATGATTATGACTTCGGCGTGTTATTTAAATAATATTGCAATAATACTGGAAGCGATACTCAGAAACAGCAGACAATAATAAAATAATTGTAATTGCACACTGCATTCCTTAATTCATAAAACCTTCTGAAGTACAATACAACTACTCTTTATATTCTGGTTAAATTGCCCATTTAAGCTGTTTTTCAAATGCTTTTAGCAGCTAATAACTGTTATGTGCTCTAAAATTAAAATGCGCAAATGAGTAGGTTCACCCAATCACTTAACAAGAAAGGTCATTATTTTTTCCCAGGAGGCCATAACGAGGATAGAAAAATATATGTTGCTGCCATAGTTTAGATAATAGTATAAAGGCACTGTATAGCATGCATAATCAGGAGACAAGTAGGTTTGTGAATTAACGGATCCCATGTAGTGTAGCACGTGTCAGAGCACTGCACAATGTCGCTCACGTGGCATCATTATGCTTTGTTTTAAGGGCATGAGAGAGTCAATATATCGATACTCTACAGGCTTCATATTGCGAGTTGCTATAAAATAAATCATAAACATTTCAGCATGAAATACAACAGTTTAACAATTGGCATCTCCACAGTTGCACCAAAACAGTTTTGAGAGTCTGGCCCACTGCATTTACATTTTCTACTACTTGACAGTCCACTTATTTTTCTGTGATAATGGGCCTCATTACGAGTCCAGCCCGAGCCGTGCCGGAAAAAATTTCAGGCTGCCGCCGGATCAGGATTTAATTACTGCCTCTTTGATTGCCGGAATCACTGGGGTATTGCAACCCCGGTGGCCCGGTAATTCCGGAGGTGTAATTCCGTTAATCCCCATTCCCATGGAGTTGCATAAGACTCCATGGGGATGGGGACAATGGAAACACTGGTACCGTAAATAACGGTGCTGGTGTTTCCATTTCCATCTGCAGGCGCGTGGCGTTACTCCCGCCAGGTCAGACCTGGCGGGAGTGACACCACCCGCCTGCAGAACTCGTAGTCTGCCGATCTGGAGACAATGGTGGCGGCAGTTTTACCGCAACTGTTGTAATGAGGGCTGTCTTATTATCTATTGTGAACTACCCACAATGCACTTCTAAGAGCTAGACATGAATGCTTGACCGCAGCTAAGATCATGTTAGTAAGGATAGATGAAAAAGCCAAGTGTGCCTACGTGATGAACACTACCCAGGATCTACCCTAGAACCTATAACTAAATCCTGACAGAGTGTTAGAGGCAAACATGGCCAACGACAGAAAGTATTAAAAAAATGAGACAAGAGGACTGAGGCTTGATGGACTCCAAGCAGAATAGGGAGAAATGCTGAAAAAAGGGGCATTGGCCCCTCACATGGATTTTAATGAAAATGAATGACCCGATCCAATCGAATATCAATCCTTGGATGGCAATTTCAGCATACCAATTCAGGTAAATGGTATAGAAGATGATGTTTACAGATGCAAAAACTATGTAAAGAATCAAAGCCCTAACCCCAACACTGTTAGTCTTCATCACCATCAGTTGACAAGACAGGTGTGGTCACAAACTTGTTTCCTTTGCCAAAACAGGATGACACTTGGGCAATCCATAAGGTGTCAAAACTATCGAGAAAAGGCTGCATCCAGAGCATCAATGTCTGTTTTAGGAGGTTAGTCATGTACATGAGCTGAGACATTGGCCTCATTATAAATTGGGCGGTGCAGTAAAAATGCAGTGGTAATTCTGTTACTGCCGCATTACTGCACTGCTCAATTATGAGTTTGGTAGAGAGGTGGAGGATTCACATCCATCACTTTTCTGCCAAAAAACTGCAATTTCGGTGGGATTACTGCAGGTAGTAATTCTGCCAAAATCCCCCATGGAGTCCTATGGACTATAATTAATGGGCGCTATGATATGATATACCATTTATAGCGCACCTGCACACAAGTGTTTCTAGACGCGATGGAACAAAACCGCCTACCACCACTTGTAGTCCGTCAGTAAAATTGCCAGACAAAGTGGCGGTAAGGGTAATTCCATTTGGTGGTACCTCAGCAGATTTACCTCTGTATGCTAGCAAAATTATAATGATGCCAATTGAATGGCAATTGATAGGGTTAACAAGAGTTTGGACTTAAGGGCCTAATTCACAGAAGTGTTTTGTAATGGCAAAGTCCCATTGGGAAACGCTCTGTGAATTAGGCCGTAAGTCTTGTCGGGGGGAAATTCTGCCAGGGTCGGCCGGGCCGTCCGCAGACCTCCGGGCAGGGAGGCCCCAACTCCTCCCGTATATCCCAGACGAGATTGAGTATGAGACACACACAAGGAGCAAGGTGACTCTGCTGTTTATTTAGACAAAACGGCAGGGATGGGTCAAGAAGCGTACGCGTTCGTCCTGACACACACACAATCGTGGGGCTCGCAGGCCCTTTTTACTGCATTATGACGCGCTACTTGCGTCACTTCAGAAAGTTAACAAAAAACCTATCGCCACTCTTAATTGGTTGCTCGAGTGGTAGGGTTAGTATAGTACACATATAGAGAATGATATTAGTGGACAAGATGTAGTCAGGTGGTATATCTGGGTTGTCCCTACAATTAGATACATAAGAATTGTTACATGAAGACTCCTGAGGATTGGCTAGTATTACTGACGTCTGAGATAAGAGCCCCATGTTCTGATTGGTGCATCCGTGAGCTTCCCAGCCTGGGACCACCGTTGTTCCCAGCTCTCGGTGTACCTGTGTTTGCAACAATGTTTCAATATGGGTACGTGCAGACAATATGAGGATTTATTCATAGGTGGAAGGCTGACCGCTCCCACTGTAGCAGATGTCCATTGAGCCTTTCAAGTGTATCGGCCTGTGTCTCGTAGTGAGGGACCCAGACGCCTTTTCTCTCCTGGGTTTTGGCATCTCGTCAGGTTCGGCTTGGTCACGTGGGGAGGGACCGTGAAAGAGGCAGAATTCTGCACAATTAATATTGTTTTTTCTACTGCGCGTCTGGTTTAATTTGTCGGCGTGCCTTTATCGTTGAGGCGCGGAGTGCGAGGGTGCAACATCGTGCCTTTGATGATTTGTTCTTGGATGTGGGTTTGCAACATTGCGACCTTGGCTGGTTGCTCCACCGTGTTCTTTCTGCAGGATCAGCAACCTGACTCTTGCTTTGTTAATGTCCACGGGAGCTCTTGTTTGAGGCCTACTCGGGCCTGGTGCTTAAGTAGTCTGTTTGGTGCATAGGTGCTTTTAGGTTATAATAGCATATATTTCCATGACCAGTATCGTGTTTCCATTATACCTCTCATGGTGGTAACGGGTTTCAAGAGAAGCGTGAGCAAGCGTTATAGATGAGTTCATGATGCGTCTTGCGTTTCTGCGTTCTGAAAGCCTATGTAAAAATAATAAAGATGCACGTCCGTGAATATGCCTGTCGCCTACGTCAGAGCACTGAGTATGTTCTTCGTGTAGATTGGTGTGGAAATGTTAAGTGTGTATATTTGTACAGATGTGCTTCCCGTTGTCTAGGTCGTCATGGCATCTCTAACGACGTGTGGTTTTTAGTCTAGCTGATCCGAGCCGCAGGTGTCGGCATGGCCAGTGCGGGCTGCTGGGCAGGCAGGTGGACACATCCGTATGTTCCTGTACCAGGGTACCTGGTCGTCTGGTAAATGGACAAACTCTTCTCGCGGCGGGTGTCTGGGCCGTGACCCTCTAGGCCAAGCGCGAGAGGTGAAGGACGGGAGCCTGGTCTTCCATTCTCCCACTTCAGTCTTATCATTACAAAGTACTTGCCAGCTATTGGCCCAACAATAGTAGGCTTAAGGTGTTGGTGCGGTAAGCAGGATCATCATTTATCATAGGCATTTTGTTGCAGATCTGACCAGTTTTAGAACATTCAAAACACAGTTCCTCTCAAAACTTCACAAAGGCTGATGGGAAAAACATCAATCAGGATTAAAATCAGTCCGTTAATGGTGTTTCATTATTTACAACATAAAAGTGATTCAAGAAATGGGACTGGTACTAAGCTGAAAAGTACCTCTTGTCTGGGTGCGCTAAGTATAACATATTAACATAGATGTTCACAATATAAGTCTTGTTTCATTGGTTTTTAATACCATTGCAAATTATAAATAACAGGAAGCGTACATTGGCAATATTCAGTACAGTATACTTGTATTATCTCTGGCCTTGTTTCATTGGTTTTTAATACCATTGCAAATTATGAATAACAGAAAGTGTACATTGGTACTATTCTGTATCCTTGTATTATCTCATGCCTACATTCACCTGCATGTGAAAATGTTCCGCCCCTTGTGGGCTTTGTCTATGCATGAACATATTACTTTACAGAAGATGTACAGATAAATCAATCATAATCTGTAAAAATATAACATGTAATCCACCTATGTAACTGTGAGAGAAGAAAAGTGAAAGAAAGAAAAGATAAAGAAAACACATATACATTCTGTTAGGAGCATGGGCCTCATTCCGAGTTTGGAGGTAGCCATGGCGCGATTAGCGCCATGGCTGCCTCCAAAACCGGGTCCGGGTCCGGTTGAATGGGGACTTACCGGGACATTCCGACCTGTGCGGACCTGGTAAGCCCCCATTCAACCAACCATTCCCCATCCCCATTTGAGCCCCCATAGGGGGGAATGCGCTAATTACGGGCCCGCTATTTGCGGCCCCGTAATTAGCGCACTGGTCCCTTAGCGGGACCCGCAAAGGACGTGTGGTCAGACCACACGTCCTTTGCGGGTCCAACTAAGGGATCTGGGAATTGGGCAGTAAGGGTTTAACGGCACCGGTCTCCTCACCGGTGACCGTTAAACATTACCGCCCACCTCGGAATGACCCCCATGTGTTTAAAGCTCTTCACACGAAAATCACTTTTGACATTAAAATATCATCTAAACACATGTATCCAAGAGCCAACTATTCACACCAATTTGACCAGCCATATCTCCCTGTGATCACAGACCATTCAATAGATATGTTTACAAGGATGTTTACAAGGATGGCCCCAATTGAAAGAAGATGTATTTTTTGAGCTCACTCCATGTTTAGGTTCCTAAAGAATATAGTAATCTGCACATGTTATGCTTTTTAGTACCATAAAGCTCAGAAACTATATTCCATGTATCGTTATACAATGTTGGGCATGATGTGCCCATCTATACGATATATGCACATATTACATTCGCCAACTGGGATTCAATCGGTTTATAGTCATTCCATCGACAGCCAAAGCATCTAATGCCATGCCATCTAAAAAAAAAAAGCATAGAAAAAAACATCTAATGCATTTTTTTCATTTTTATCTTAATGGGGGGGTCCCCTCAACCACTTTTTTTAACCTTTAAACCCCATTTTTATTAAACTAAACCCTTTACCACCTAAAAAATGCATTAGATGCTTTTATTTCGATGCATTTTTTTTTAGATGGTATGGCTGTCGATGCTTTGGTTGTCGATGCAATGACCGGATACCGATTCAATCACCTATGCAGTATTATAGTTGCCCATTTATAAAGGACAAAAGTGACCAATGGTCTTACCTAATTCCAATTGAATGTCATTTATGAAACGTATTGTTTCTGTGAAATTTGATATGGAGCGGAATACGGATCTCATAACTACTTTAAATCTCTTCTTCACTATGCACTGCTAAGTCTGAAATGAGAAGCAAGGGCTGGAATTAGCCGAACTGTACAGTTCAATAAACCCATACCCTTATTGTTGCAAGTGGTGTGAATTTCCATAACTGTAATGCCCTTAGCGTTTAATTCTATTTAAATGTAACATTGATCCTATCTGCTTACCAGTGATCTTTTGATACTTTTACTAATGTATCCACTATGTGAGATCCTGTCCATTTAGAATAAAGAATAAACATGTTTTGTAAATGGAACTCACTTGTTCTTTGTTAATGGAAATTCTTTGATTGTATTGTATTGTATTGTATTTATATAGCTCGGCGAGCCCTGAGGCAACTGGGCACATTTCTTGGGTACATATAGCAGTGCATAATTACAATTACAGGCATAGTAATTCACATGATTTACATGCATGGAAAAATAGTCAATTAAGACAGAACGCAGTGTGTATACAGGATGAACAATTAGAGGAATGAATATTCATAGTGTGTGGAGACCGGCTGCGAAGTGTGTTAGTTTTCGTTCAGAGTAAGCCAGGATTTGGCCTTATTACAGAATTTGTGGATGGAGGGTTCTAACCTGATGTTGGGTGGTAGTGCATTCCAGGTTTTGGCTTCGAGGACTGGGAAGCTTTTGCCCCCTGCTTTTTGCAGTTTGTACCTTGGTATGATGAGGTAACTAGAGTGGGAAGATCTGGTTTGTCTTAATGTGGAGTGGAGTTTGAATTTGTCGCAGAGGTATTTGGGTGCTTGATTATGTATACATTCGTGTATGAGGGACAGAGTTTTGAATTACATTTTTTGGTTAATTGAGATCCAGTGAACACTGCGTCCTGGCTCAGGGATGTGCAGTTTTCTAGGGAAGTTGGTTGCTGCTCTTAGTGCATTATTTTGATAGATCTGTAGTTTGTTTAGATTGGTCTGACTAGTACTTTGGTGTAGTTATACTTAGTGAGTGTGTATCACTGTTGGAGTATGGCCTGGCAAACTTGTTTCTTGTGAATATATCAAGAGAATCATTCTCCTACTAGCTTGGTCAGGTGGCTAGTCCACTATAATGTGTTCAAGGATCCCCTATCCTACCTGAGTACATGGCCACATTGGCGAGCCCTATTGCAACCTCAATCTTTGTCAGATATATTTCAGAAGTAATTCTACTTTAACCAATTGAATCATTCTGTATCATTTGTTACAGAGTATTGTGTATGTGTGCATCCAGCCCTATTGCAACTCTCAATTAGTATCCAATACATTCCAGGTAGAAGTTGTCGGGTACCAGTAAATTGCTAGGCATAGGTTGCATAGAAAGAATAGTCATCTGCCGATACAAAGTGCAGTCCTGTGAGGGAACACAGGCCAGTGGGTGCCCAAGAGCAAGTGCTGCGATTGGGGGAGGGGGGCTGCAGGCAATTGGGCAGACAACCACGACCCAGGAGGACACGTAAGGGCCAAAGCCACCAATCTCAGCGATTGAGGGGATTAGCACAAGAGGGGGAGGGGGAAAAAGGAGGTGAAGAGGAAAGTCTTGAGGCACTTCCAAAATTTGAGGAGATCCGGCTCAAGATGGAGAGGGAGGGAGAGGCTGTTCCAGAGGCTGGAGCCAGCCGAGGAAAGAGACCAGCCTCCAGCTTGCTGCTTCAAACAGCGCTTGACACACAGAGTTGGAGCCAGAGGAACGTAAGGAACTGGAGGGAGAGTATTTGGTGAGAGCAGATTGTAGATAGCATAGTCCCTGGCCCCAGACAACCTTATGGATGATACAGAGGGATTCGAATTTGATCCTTGCAGCAACTCGGAGCCAGTGGAGAGGTTTTAGGGTTGGAGAGATATGGTCCCTGGGCTTGAGGCCAAGGATAAGTCTTGCAGCCCTATTATGGATTAGCTGGCTGCACCGCAGAGAGGAAGAGGCTAGATTAAGAAAGAGGCTGTTGCGGTAGTCTAGACTAGAGAGTACCAGGGCTCTAGACACATTGAGCTTTTGGAGAAAGATGAGGAAAGGAAGGATGCCTCTGAAGAGGTGGAGTTGGAAATGGGCCTTCTTGGCAAGGTCCATGATGTGACTGAGGAAAGAAGAGAGGAGTCGAAGATGAGGTTTCTGGCTTCCGAAGAAGGAGGTGCGGGGAGCCCATAGAGGGTGGCCAGAGAGAAGGGAGGAAGGTGGGAGCAGGAATCCCAATAGGAAGGATCCCAGTCCTGCTGGCATTGAGGCAGAGGTCCTTAGAAGCACACCAAGACTGAATAGCAGAGAGGCAGTCAGAAATGGTAGAGGAAGTAGCAAAAGGGTCAGAGGGAAGTTTGATGAAGAGTTGGTTGTCTTCTGCATAACACTGGAAGTGGGGTGAGAAAGTAGAAATAAGGTAAGCAAGTGGGGTGAGATAGATATTAAAGAGCTTGGGTGAGAGGTTGGAGCCCTGGGGACCACCACAGTTAGAGATAGAGATGTGAGAGGAAAAAGAACCCAAGATCACCTGGGAATCACAGCTGGTGAGGAAGGAGGTCAGCAATTCTTTTTATTTTTTTATTATTTTTATTTTGATATAGCTGTAAAATACAGCCTTTCAAAAATAAACATCACACAGTATATACATAATTACAATAAAAATTCAGCAATACAATATCTAATAAATACATTTCAGAACATATAGACACAACACTTTTTTCAAGAGCAGTTATTTGATTGGTTGCAACAATTTGAGGTCAATGGTATCAGTTTGATTCGGTAAACTTAATGATTCAATAAACAAAAGAACCGCATTGTTAATTTTTGGTGACTGACTATTATACAAAATGTTCCAAAGGTTTTCTTGATTCAGCATGGAGTAGCCCACAAAAATATGTTTAAACATTTCACATCTTTGCCGTAGTAGCGCTGGACATTCAGAGATTAGATGTTTTAATGTCTCTATATCTGATGGTATGAGACAGAATCTACAGCTAGCATATAATGTATTATTTTACATAAAGCGCACTTCATTTGTAAGGCAGATGTTCAACCTGATTCTCATATATGTATATCTGGACTTGGGATCTGGGAACTTAATCAGATAGTTTTCAACTACATGAAGTTTTTTGATTGCAAAAGATTGGTGTTTAAACAATTTCAATTTCATGCATGCATCTCTGGTTTGGATCCAGTCATACAACCAATGTTTCTTTTTGGCCCTTTGAGGATTATTATTAAGAAGATCATCATTTCATTAATGCCGGACATCTCCATTAATACTTTTATCCATTTCATCCATTTCAGAATGTTGGGATTTATTGATTCCAACATGTATCTTCCCATAATGTACATTATACCATTTTCTTTCTCAGCCATCAAGTATTTCCGATACAATGTCAGAGCTTTCCATGAATATATTGCATACAAGGATACTAGCCCCATTTCATGTCTTAGTTGACACATTGATATAGACATTGGAAGACCACAAACTTTCTTCCAAAAACGACCTTCCAATTTTATCCAAGCACTCTCAGGGACAATATCTCTGGTTTCAGCCCCATAAGTTATTATTGGTGTAACTTTTTGTTTGTAAAATATAATGGCTGGTAATATCAAACATTTTCCAAATTAAGCCTGTATTATTTTTGTCTGTGCTATACCTGTGTTAACTTTATGTGCAACTTCCCTTTGATATGGTTTATCCTGCTGGTCATTACTGATGGTTATTCCCAAATACTTGTATTCAGTAAGAATTCCAATACTTACATTTTGTATATACCACTCTTTGAATTTGAATGCCTTCTTCCTATTAGGATCAAGTATCATGATTTTACATTTGTCTTGATTAATTTTCAACAAATGTGTGTCGGCATAAGTACTCAATTATGATAGTAAGGCTTGGAGCCCCCTTGGTGTCTTAGCTAGCAACACAAGGCCATCAGCATAGAACAACCAGGGGACTGCATGACCTCCTAGGCGGGGTGCATCAGATCTGGTGTTCATGAAATCTTGCTGCACCGCCGACATGAAGAAATTGAACAAGGTACTCGCTAGTATACACCCTTGTTTTAACCCACGGAACGTTTCAATTGGGTCTGACAGCGTACCGTTTAAGGCCAATCTAATTTGGACCGTGGTTTACGAGTGTAATTCATTCACCCAGAATATGAGATAATTGGGACACTTTGCATCCTTCAACTTGTTTATCAGAAGTTTTCTGCATACTGAGTCGAAAGCGACCTAGAAGTCAATGAAGGCCATATAAACCACCTGACCCTTCTGCTATTCTTGGTTCTTTATGACTTCCAGCATGTGAAGTTTAACTATAATTCCTTGGATTTTCATTGTCCTCCTTTTTATGGATGGGTATAGTGATGGATTACCTCCAGGAGTCAGGAGTCAGGAGTCAGCCATTTACTGTGATCTCTTAGTGGAAGTCGTGCAAATATTTTACTCGGTATACCCAACAGAGAGATAGGTCTATAATTCCTTGGATTTTCATTGTCCTCCTTTTTATGGATGAGTATAGTGATGGATTACCTCCAGGAGTCAGGGATACACCGAGTTTTTACAATTTTTTTGAAAATGGTGACTAGAATTTGAGCCCATGCAGTGGAATTTTTTTTATCATAAAATTGGAAAGCCCATCAGGACCCGGAGCACAAGATGTAGATAACTTTGAGATGAATAGTATTATGTCATCAATGTCAAAAACAAGATCTTCTATTTTGGTCCACTCCACAGTGTCCTCACACCTACTAGTTATTGTATCAGCATATGAGGACTTATAGAAGGCTGCCCATACTTCTTGAGGAATCGGATTTGTTTGATTCACCATTTGAATTTTATTTTGAGTATATTTTAAGTGTGACCATATTTTTGCTGAGCTCTTTGCTTGTAAACTCATTTGCATGGCCTCTGCATCACGTTGGTACATCAGGGCCTTTGTTGCTCTTATCCAATTTGTATGTTTACATTTTAGAGCATTCAATTGGATCAAGCAATCGGGAGGATTTTCCTTTAGAATTTTTCTTTTATCAGCTCTAAGTTGAGTTTTATGGAGAGCCACTTCATAGTCATATATATGCAAAGTCCTATAACCTGTTCTGTTAGGGTTGTTTTTCTTTGTTATAAAGATTTGCATTCCTTCCACATAAGAAGGGAACATATGAGAGCCATGATGCAGATCACTATTCAGTGACCGATTTAAATTTCTGCTTAAAGTCTCTAAAGAGAGAAGGGTCCAATAGAACCTATTTACTGCGGTGTTGATCGTCATGTTACGAGCTAGGGAAGATTCATATGTTTTAGATTCTATAAGCCACAACCATTTTGTAGATTGGATGTCATGCTCGCTTATTTTCTGAGATACAATTTGGAATTCAGTTATGTAAGTGAACAGTCCTCTGTCAACAAAGGTGTAATCAATCGTTGCAGTTTGTGTGCCCCTATGCCAGGTACTCTGGGGTGGCATGTCACCCTTTTTGGCACCATTTAATTTTAGGAACTGCCGTTCATTCATGAAAGCATTCCATCTTACAGCTGTCGGAGTCAGAGGTTTCCCCACTTGGGCTATGCTTGTTAGATTTAAGTCACCAGTAATTATTACAAGAGCACAAATTGGGTCCAGTATTGTTAGTTTTAGTCATTCATCCATGGCATCAAAAAAGTCAGTATCATTTATTGCAACATGGTTCCAGTAAATGTTTATTAAACCAATATTTGTTGACTTAAATGTTATCTTTACCATCTGGAGAAAACTATTTGGGGAGAACCAAGGCTCAATTTGCATATTGGGAGATGGTATTATAGCTACCATTAGACCTGCCATGGGTCTACCTCTGGCTGGCATAATAGCTGGAATCAATAGTACAACATGTTTATCCCAAACAGGGACGGTGGAAAGCCATATTTCCTGAAAGGCCAGCATGTCATAACTCATCAGCAAACTATCTTTGGATTTGGTAAGATGCTTAAAGCCTCTTGTGTTCAAAGAGGCTAGGGAAAGGGTATTCAAATTTTGGACTAGTTAGTTGTTATTCACTCTCATTTCTCTGGTATCCAACATTTGTCCATCCGTTCTTGCCAAGTCTGTCTGTGAGTTGCGTCTTTGGCCTTTCGGATACACATTAGGTTTAGAAACATACTGATTTCTCAAGTTAGGGAGCGTTTGTTGGTCAAATAGAGCTGGATTCAGCAGAAGGAAACACAGTTCATACAAGTCATCTCTCGCCTGCCACACAGCGTTTTTGACAAAACTTGATTTCATCCATAGTTTTATCATAGACAAATCATTTCTGTGAGGAAATTCTATCTGGTCTGTCACTCGAGCATATCCCTTCAAGAGCTAAAACCTCTGCAAAGATATTCATCACTGATTGTCTATTCAGGTCAAAGCTGCGAAGGGGATGGGGGCGACACTGCATCATCAAACAATTTGAGGTCGAATTTTTCAATGGAGTAGGAAACCCAGCTTTAGTTGCATAACTTACTTTCGGTTGAGACTGAAAAAGAGATTGCCTTGCGGTGTTGATCATGGGTGTTAGGACTACACCACTCATAACATTTAATGCTGGATTCTCTTATACATTTGCCTGGGCAATGATTCTTTTTAAAGATTGCTCTAATTCAGTGTTCCATTCGCTCATTGAGATTATCTTTTACTGGCTCAATTCTGCTGTGGCGTATTGTCCACCCCCCTCGCAGGTCTGTTCTGATATCTGTCCCACTGATTTTCTCTGTGAGTGATTTAGATCACTAGTTTGCTGACACGACAATGAGTTAGCTGTGACATTTGGTTCGTTGTTAGCATCCGTTCTATCCTGCTCCCTTTGAGTGTTATCAGTTACAACATCCTTTTGCTGTTTTGCCAAAAGGATTAAATTGTCCAAGGGCTCGTAAGCTATAGGCATGTTTTGTACCTGCCGACTTTGACTCGCTTTTTGTAGTATCACATTTCGATATTTGTTAGCGATGGCCGTACGAGCTATAGCAGTGGCAGTTTTGGGCAGCGTTAATGATCGGATAAACTGCCTTGTACCTGTAATTTTAGAATTTGCAACAGTTGGAACATTTTTTGTTTTTTTGTTGCAGGGTTTGCAATGGTATTCATTTCTTTCTTTCTTATATCAAAAATGCTGTACGTTAGGGCATTACTATCCCCAGATGCCCCTGGAGCAGATTGAGCCACACTATTTTTTTCCGTTTGTTTCAGGGATTGCTTTTTATTGGCATTTCCAAGTTCTTGGACTTGGCTTTCTTTTTTTTTGTGCATGACTGCCCTGGTTTACATTCATCGTTTTTTTCTTGGGTAGTATTTGTTGGGGCACTTTCCACACTCTTTTCTTTATGAAATTTGGAAGGAACAGATTTATTAACAAGCTCAACAAAACGTCCTCCTGTTTTTTTTTTGGCACCCAGTTGCAATACCGCCTGTTGATTTTGTGTACAATCAATTAGCAGTACCTCATCATGATTTGTTTTTATCTCTTCAATCCTCGGGTCCACAACCACAGTTGGTCTATTTACTAGGTTGCTTTGTTTTTCACAGCATACACAGTGTGATTCGTTGGATTTATTTCCTTGTAACAATTTGATCAATAGCGTATGTTGATCATTTATTTTGGTATCTAAAGTGTCATATAAACGTGTAAGTGAGAACAGTGCTGCATTCATGGTTTGTAAAGATGTTTCTAGACCCATTACGAAATTTCCCGGTATTGCTTGTATTTTCTCATTTGGAGCAGAATGATTCCGACGAGGGGTCGGTTGGGCAAAGGAGCAAGACATTACAGTTGATGCATTTGCCATAGGTGAAAACATCATAGGTGATTGGTATAGGTCTTGTCTATTTATGCTATCATCTATGACCTGTTTGTGACTACTAGTTTTTTTTGCCTTTGGTGAACTAGCCATGGTCCTATTATGAGTATTTTCCATTCTCACCTCATCTACATTCCCACTTTCAATATTAATCGCAGGAGAGCATTCATCCCAAATTCCTCATCACTATGTTCGTGGGTAAGTTGTGAGCCAGGTGAGATTGCTATCACTTCATTTAGGGGTTCCACCCCCCCCCCCGAGTCCTTGTTGGTCAACTATATTGAGGACTCCTGCTGCAATTAGCGAGTCAGGGATAGAGGGTTCTATGCTCGCTTTGTTCTCGTCAGTGTCTACACAAAAGACTCTGATTAATTAAATCAACATTAAGACCTGGGGTTTGGACGGTTTCATGACCCTTTCCCCCTTTGCCCCCTGGGGCACAAAATGTTCTTATGTCGACCATTGCTGAGCAAGCTCTTATGCTAGAGGCCGACTTAATGACTCGCATGAGATTTATTGTTCTCAAAGACATTTTGGGCAAGGAAATGGCTTCCCTTGTGCACACGGTGATGACCTCCTTTGACGGCATCCCTGTGCGCAAAGTCATTACCATTTTGCTTATAGTAGCTTATAGTAACGACTTAGATGATACAGGCAGGGGATGTCACAGCACAGAAAATCAGTCCACACTTTCAACAATCAAAAAAAAGGCCAGCGGGTTCACCCGTAACCGCCTCCTTTCAAATGGGGGAAACAATGTCTTGTCCACTAGACGTATAATTACGCTGCTGAGCAAAGGATCGGCACAAACTAGGGAAATATTCAAGTCTATTGCTCTAGTCAGTATTGTGCCAAAACAAGGCACACACTGGCAAACCAAATTGCTCTAAAAGGTAAACAGTCAAAACGTAGTGCTTCAGAATTTAAAAAAGAACGTTATGTTTTCCCACAGCCCTCAGACCCTCAGTCAGCAGACAGCCAACAGCACTTCTCAAAGGCACTTCCTCCAAATGCGCGCGCACCAAATACACGCGGATCGTTGTTTTTAAGGATTGTGGGAGAAACGGGCAGAGCTTAAGTTTGTAGATCTGTAAATAAAATAACAGGACATATAATATAAATAACACTACTTTTAGTGTAGTAAAGAGTTTAAATGAAAGTCTTTTCTTTCTCTGTGTCTTTACTCAAGCTTTGAACAATATTCCAGAGTCAAAGTAAAACGGGCATTCTATCTCCTACACAGCCGACAGCACTTCTCAAAGGCACTTACTCCAAATGCGCGCGGTCAGCAATTCCAGTGCCTGCTCCGAGATAACATGGGTATCATGGAGTGTTCTTAGGAGGATGGAGTGGTTGACCATATCAAATGCGGACAAGCGATTGAGTATAATGAGAACAGCAGGAGAGTTCTAGTCCAGAGATGCAGGTTTTCAGGAGAGCAGTTTCTATGCCTCTGGATGCTCAGAATCCAGATTGATTTTCATGTAGGCAACCAACCAGCTCAGAATGCTGAGTCAGGTGCGGGAGGACCAATTTCTCCAGGAGTTTCCCAAGGAAGGGGTTGATAGAGATGGGACGATAGTTAGCAGGACAAGAGGAGTCTGCAGAAGTCTTTTTAGGAGGAAGCGCACAAGACAGTGCTTCAGGGAAGAAGGGAAAGGCCCAGTAGCAAGAGAATGATTGCATAAGTCAGTAAGTGCGCGGAAATGGGCCAATGTTGTCCTTAATAGTTCTGGACGAACAGGGAAGGACCTGTTTGGAAGAAACGCTCATAGAGCAGACAACCCCAGAGACCTCATCCGATGTGATAGGATAGGAGAGATGGAGGAGAGGAAGGAAGAGGGAAGATGGGAGACCAGTGGTGGTAGGGGGATCGGAGGGGGTGAAGTGGAAAAGGGGGAGAGAGAGTGCTCAGGATGTCCTGAGCTTTAGCAGTGAAGTGGGTGCACAGTGCAGTGCAGAGGGCCTGAGAGGGAAAAGGTTTGGTGGAGACTCAAGAGTGATTGGCTAATTCCTTGCAGATTTTAAAGTGTTCAGCCGTGTTGTTGGATGCAAAAGAGATGTCAGCCTGGATGTGGGCTCTCTTCTTGGATCAAATGGAGAGACGATATTGCCTTTTGAGAGGGCGACAGGCCAATTTGTCAGAGGATGAGCTTGAGGTCTGCCACTTCCACTCTGCAGCTCTGCGCTTACCCTTCAGGGCTTCAAGATCAGAGTCGTACCAGGTGTTCCACTTGGTGGCATATTTCATGTGAATCCTCATGACTGGGGCAAGGATATCGAGAGTGTTGGTGATGGCGAGGTGGAAGTTGCTAAGAGCAGCATCAGAGGTAGAGTCTGTAGTGGGAGGGCAGGGTGGTATGACGGTTGATGCGAAAGCAGCAGCAGATACATGTTTCATCGGGGAATGTCAAGAATGAGGTTGGCAGAGTGTTACGCTCACCTGGTATCTGCGGGGAGGTTGGGCATGGTTGGATCCCTCCCTGGACTTGGCTCCCCTGGCTCGGACTTCTTCCCCGGCTTCTTTAGTGTGGACTGCGCTGGTTGCTGGCACTGCCCCTGAGTGAATACGAGAGGTAGTGAGAATGCTGTGGTTTGACTGTGATGTCCCTCAAACCCTTCTTCCCAGAACAAGGTAAGCTTGTGTCTACCCATATAGTCTCACCTATTTATTTATGAGGATGAGCTGTCTGTCCTGCTTCTTGACTGCAGGGGTGCCTTTAATGGGCCGATTTACATCACAGGCCCGTGTGCGTGGAAGCCCAGACCGGCTGTGGCCGATCCACTTCAAAGGTAAGTGTTTGTTAACAATGATTATTGTCCGTATTCTTTCGCAATGTCTTTTTTCTGTGATTATCGTCCGTAACCCTTGTAATGTCTTTCCTTCTCCCCAGTAGGTGTGATGAAGAGCCCAGCGGAGTCGCTGTGTTGGAACACGGGTGCCAGAGGAGGTTACGAAGTCCCCAGTAGAAGGTAAATTGGGTTTTAAGGGCAAGCGCAAGGAATGAGTAGTGCACGACCTAGCATAAAGTCTTTCTGTAGTTTCTAACCTTGTTTGTCCTTTTCTCCTGCAGGGATGGCCTGGCGACGTCTGACGAGAGGCAGCTATCTGAAGACCTGACGGTTGTTACTGGATGGATGGATCAGCGAGGATGCTGGGCGAGAAGAGCTCCCACATAGCTAGACGCCCGGAACAGGTGAGGAAGCACCCTGACTGCGATGACTGTTGGAATCAGGTAAGACACGCTGCAGGCGATGGGATTGCAGGAGTCAGGTAAGATGCGCTTCAGGCGATGGTATGGCTGGAATCAGGTAAGATGCGCTTCCGGCGATGTTGTTGCTGGAGTCAGGTAAGCTGCACTACAAGCGATGGTATTGCTGGAATCAGGTAAGGTGCGCGCTGAAGATGATGTGCTGGAGTCAGGTAAATTGTGCTTCAAGTGATGGTATTGCTGGAATCAGGTAAAAAAGCTTCAGGCGGCGGGGAGCGTTACGCTGCAAGAAGCAGATTAACGCGAAGCGCTTGCATGTGGCGGGGCAGGCTTAAATAGCCTGGTCTCAGCCATGCCCCCTTGGATCCGCCATGTGGCCCCACCTTGCCACTCCCAAAGGATGCTGCATGGGCAGCCCAATGTTTCCCTATGGCCACACCCAGCATGGATGCACGTGGGGAACCTGCTGGGGAGTAAATAGCATGTGCCTTAGAAATACAGTGTGCAGAGCACACTTTCTCATGGGCCTGGCGCCAAAGGCGCCAGGACTGGGTCCACCTGGACCCTTTAATGATAGAGCTAGTGGTCCTTGCCCAGTGTCCATGACAGCACTCCTCCTCAAGGCCCCTCTCACGGGCGCTTTTCCCCCTGGTCCCGGTTTGGCGGGATTGTTACGATGGAATTGTCTGATTAGCCATGGGGCATGAACAAATTCAACAGGTTCCCATGTGCGGTCTTGAGGTCCATAACCTTCCCAGTCGATCAAGTAGTACAGTTTAGATCGCACTATCTTGGAATCCAGAATGGCTTGGACTTCATATTCTTGTTCTCCTTCTATGATATCCGGCTCGGGTGGTGCCTTAATCCGAGTATCTGGTTTCATTGGTTTCAAGAGGGAAATATGGAATACCAGAAGGATCCACATATTGGCTGGTAAATCCAATTTCATGGCAGCAGGGTTAATGATGGCTTTGACGGGATAAGGTCCCAGGTACCTGGGATGGAAGGCTCGAAGGTCCTTTCAATGGAAAGTTCTTGGATGCCAACCATACCTTATCTCCGACTCGATAATGCGGGGCCTCTCTTTTATGTCGGTCTGCAAACTTTTTCTGTTGTTCTTTGGCTCTGATCAAGTTTTCTGTTGCTTCTTCAAGGCTTTGAGTAATGGTCTTATGCAATGTGATAATTGCTGCCATTTCCAGTTCTTCAAGTGGATCAAAGGAGGATGTTCGAGGATGCCGACTGTGCATTGTGTAGAATGGGGTTTGTCCGGTGCTAGATTGGATAGAGTTATTGTAGGCAAATTCCGTTAACCAGAGGATGCTTTTCCAGGGCCTTTCAGTTTGTTGCAACATACACCTCAGGTATTGCTCCAGAGTCTGATTGGTCCTTTTAGTTTGACCATCGGTTTGTGGATGGTGACTCGTGGATAATCGTAGGTCAATTTGGGCTATCTTACAGCACCTCCCCCAGCGAGCTGAGACAAACGAGTTCTGTGATCTGAAATCAATACAGATGGGAAACCATGTAACTTGACAATTTACTCCAAAAATACAGTGGCAAGAGTGGAAGCAGTGGGAAGGCCCTTTAATGGAATAAAATACGCCATCTTCAAGAATAAGTCTGCTATGACCAGGATTGTGTTAAACCCGTCGCAGGGTGGGAGATCGGTAATAAAATCCATAGAAAGCGTATGCCATGGTGCTGGTGGTACAGTCAATGGATGCAGCATCCCTGCGGGACTTCTGGGATTTCTGTTGCGCGCAGACACCGCAAGTCGCAATAAATTGGGCAACGTCTTTTCTCCAGGTTGGCCACCAATAGCTCTACTGAATTTTGGCTCGAGTCTTAGCAATTCCAGGATGTCCTTCCACTATTGATTTGTGGTAGTTTGCTAATATTTGTTTTTGCATTTCCTTGTCCTGAATATATAGTCTTCCTTGAAAATAGGGTAAGCCATCTTTGATGGAGTATTGGTCGCCCTTAACTAACCACTCCTGTTGAGCTGTATGGGTCATCCGGGATTGGGGATCAGTCTTCAAGTCCTCCCAGCAGGCGGTTGCAGCGATCTGGTTTTGAATCTGTTCTTCAGGAATAATGGCCACTGGCTCAGATTGTGTGAAAGCTTCTTTGTCCTCACCCATGCATGATAGGGCGTCTGCTTTCCCATTCCGTACTCCTGGTCTGTAAGAAATGACAAAATCGTATTCAGCAAAGAAGAGAGCCTAGCGAAGCTGGTGTGAAGATTGGGCCTTGGCAGTTTTCAAGTATTGCAGATTACAGTGATCTGTGATAACTGTGACCATGTGTATTGCCCCTAGAAGGTAGTGCTTCCAGGTTTTGAAGGCTCCTTTGATTGCTGGTAGTTCTTTGTCAGTGATTGCATAGTTTTATTCTGGCGAGGAAAATTTACGGGACCAAAATGCTATGGGATGTAATTTCCCTGTGTCCGGGTCCTTTTGTGATAATGCTGCTCCCATGGCTACACTGGAGGCGTCTGTTTCGGCCACATAAGGCAGGTCGGGTCTGGGATGCCGAAGAACGGGTGCTGTGGTGAAGGCCAGTTTCAATTCCTGGAAGGCGTTTTCTGCTTCGGGGGACCAGAAGAATGTTTTATTTTTTCTCAGTAGGGAGGTGATTAGATGAACTATTTGCGAAAACCTTGGAATAAACGGTCGATAAAAATTGGCAAATCTGAGCACACTTTGCACTCCTTTTGTAGTTGTTGGGAATGACCACTGAAGGATAGCCTCCATCTTGCGTGTGTCCATGTGAACTCCTCGTGGGGTAAGCATGAATCCCAAAAATTCAACTTCCGTGACATGGAAGAAGCATTTTTCCAATTTGGCTGACAGCCGGTGCTGACGAAGCTTCTCCAGAACTGCCCTTAAATGGCCAACATGTTCTTCCTTGGACATTGAGTAGATAAGAATGTCATCAATTAAATGAGGATGCACACGTCCAACAATTCATGAAACGCATCAGTCATGAAGAGTTGGAATGCCGCTAGTGCATTACATAACCCAAAAGGCATGACCTGATACTTGAAAAGTCCATATTTAGGTTGGAATGCCGTTTTCCACTCGTCTCCCTTTTTAACTCTCACAAGCTGACAGGCTCCTCGTAGGTCCAGTTTTGTGTGGATTTGGGCACTCTTCACCTGATCTAGCAGCTCTGGGATGAGTGGCAGAGGATACCTGTTCTTTACTGTGATTTGTTTCAGTGCTCTGTAATCTATACAAGTTCTTAGGTCGCCCTCTTTCTTGGGTACGTAAAAGAGAGCCGAGGAGGCAGGAGACTTAGAGGGGTGGATGAATCCGTTAGCTAGGTACTGATCCAGGTAAGACTTCAGATGCTGATTTTCTTGCTCGGTTAGAGCGTAAATTTGACTGCCGGGGATTTGTGCTCCGGACACCAGACCGATCTGGCAGTCGTAAGGTCTATGTGGAGGCAGGGTCTTTGCTTGCTCATTTTGGAACACATCCATATAATCCAGATATTCAGGGGGTAGGGAACCAGAGATCCCCAGGATAGGTTTCATCTTGAGTTTCTGACTGTTCACGCCTTTGTGGTAGCAACTATTGGTGCATTCTGGAGGAAAGGTCAGCACTCGTGTTCGCCAGTCGATCCTGGGGTTATGGGTTTCCAGCCAAGGCATTCCTAAGATCATCTGGAACTGGGGAGCCCCGATAAGATCGAAAGAGATGTCTTCCCGATGGCCATCCTGACACATCAGCATGACTTTGTCGGTATGTTGCGTCAATGGGCCAGATAACAGCTGAGAACCATCCACTGCTGTGATGTTTTCCGATTGTAGCTTTTGCTGGAAGGTAAGGCCTATTCGTGCAGCCAGATCTTGATCGATATAATTTCCCACTGCTCCACTATCAATATATGCTTCCAAGTCATGTACCTTTGACGGTTGTTGGTGGTTGACCAAGAGTACCGTGATGACCAGATGTGATGTTAAACTGTAATTATATAGTGCCTACATAGTATTTATATTGGCCTAAACCCAATCGCTTTACACAGAAAACCATGTTGCAAAGTTCCGATTTTTGGGTTTAACTTCGCCGCCATTTTAAGATTTGTCCGCCATTTTGAAATTAACTTGGGTTCCATATTCTAAAATGGTGGTCTGTGTTTTCGACTCGCAGCCAAGCCTTCCGACCTTTGAGTTCTGTTAATGTTTAGTCTGTCCGAGAGGCGACTGTTTAAACTGAGCAAATAGACCTTGAGCTTCGTATGAACTGTCATTCAAGTGTTTTCTGCGCTCACAAGCCTCATCCTTGTATGAACATTGGGACAATGAAGAACAAACCTCGAGCATATGCTTTGGCTGAACTGCATTGTGTAGAAATGTGGAACAAGGCTTACCGCGGGATTCGAGAACATACATCACCATTGTGTCTTCATGGAAATACAAACCTATGTACTCCTTTGCCTAATATTGTATAATCTGTATGTGCACTAGGCACAAACTCTAGACCACGAATTATTAACATGATGAGAGGCTGGACAATATTACACGGAAATGTATAAAAGCACAAATGTTTCAATGTTCAGCACTCTCTCACCTCTCCTTGACGGCTGGTACACACTGCGAGGTGTTGGGAGCCAGATAGCTATTTGTTTCTTTGTAAACTGTACAGTAATCAAAGATACTTGTATCTATTCAGCCTGTGATTGGTGTATTTCCTTTGTGGTACTCAACCTCGATATTTCTATGTTCTTTCAGAGAGGTCTGTACAGATTCCTTCTTTTCGATCGACAAGTGGACCGCTGCGCTTGTCGGGTGCTGGAGTATTCCAGGTTTTGTTCTTTCTCTTTGTTGCCGTAGTCCGTTGCACCTACTATTTTCTTGGGGGGTTTTATCGGGCATTCCCGGAGGAAATGTCCTGCTCTTCCACAGTATAAACAGAGTGGTTGTTGTCTCCTCTTTTCCCTCTCCGCCTTGGAGATAGGAGCCCGTAATCCCCCGATCTGCATAGGCTCGGTTGGTTCGTGTGCTTTGACTTGATTGTCCCGGGGTCGCATATAGACCGACCTCCCATCAGTTCTTGTGCAATCCATTTTTCGGTCCTGCAACCTATGGTCCAGTTGTACCGATTGATGTACTACACACAACATTCAGGAGGATTGACCACTTGGGCTAGAACATCCTTCAGTTCACCACGTAATCCCCGATAAAATAGTGTGGTCCTCTTCTCTGCTGGCCAATTTGTCTGTGCTACGAGACGATTGAAGGTGGCGATATAAGTCAGCAGATCATGGTTTCCCTGTCTGAGGGACAATAGTTTGTTATCCAGGGCTTGTCCTTGGGTGTGTCTAGCAAGCAATTTTTCCAATTCTCGTTGGAGTTCTCCAAAGTTTCAGAGTATAGGATCATCCTGATTTACTAATGGTATCAACCATTCTGCTGTGCTGCCTCCCAAGTATGAACGTACAAAGGCGACTCTTGCGCTATCAATAAGGAAGGACACAGGATGGCACAAAAAGTGATGGCGACATTGGTTCATGAATATGGCATACTTGTTTGGATGGGTGGTAAAACATTCGGGCAGGGCCAGTGGCACTGCCCCTGGGAGCACCACTTGAACTGGTGGTGAAGGCTGTGGCATAGGAGTCTATGCGATTCCGGGTAATGGAACCTGCGCTGCGTGTGTCTGAAGCATCTGCCTTGCTAAGTAATCCGTTCGTTCTCGGGCTACAATAAGGACTATCCTTAAGGCATTGGTCTCTTGTCTGGATGCATGTACTTCAGCCCGCAGTTCCCCAGAAATTGGGCCAACTGATCAGTTTCTGAGGTGTACATGACACCCAGGCAGAGATTCGGAGAGGAGTTGTGTTCTGTTATGCTCACCTGGTCTCTGTGGGAATGTTGGGGCATGGTTGGAGCCCTCCCTGGACTTGGCTCCTCTGGATCAGACTTCTTCCCCAGCTTCTGTAGTGTGGACTGCACTGGTTGCTGACAATGCCCCTGAGAGAATATGAGAGGTAGTGAGAATGCTGCGGTTGGACTGTGATGTCCCTCGAACCCTTCTTCCCAGAATGAGGTGAGAATGCATCTACCCATATAGTCTCTCCTGTTTATTTATGAGGATGAGCTCACCGTCCTACTTTTCGACTGCAGGGGCACCTTTAATGGGCCTAGTCACTTCACTGGCCCGTGTGCGTGGCAGCCCAGACCGGCTGTGGCTGATCCACTTCAAAGGTAAGTGTTTGTTAACAATGATTATTGTCCGTATTCTTTCGCAATGTCTTTTTTTCGTGATTATCGTCCGTAACCCTTGTAATGTTTTTCTGTCTCCCCAATAGGTGTGATGAAAAGCCCAGCAGAGTCGCAGTGTTGGAAGCAAGTCCACAAGCGTGCCAGAGGAGGTTATGAGGTCCCCAGTAGAAGGTAAGTTGAGTTTTAAGGTCAAGCGCAAGGATTGAGTAGTGCACAACCTAGCGTAAAGTCTTTATGTAGTTTCTAACCTTGTTTTTCCTTTTCTCCTGCAGGGATGGCCTGGTGACGTATGACGAGAGGCAGCTATCTGAAGACCTGCCGGCGGTTACTGGATGGATGGATCAGCGAGGATGCTGGGCGAGAAGAGCTTCCGCTTAGCTAGATGCCCGGAACAGATGAGGAAGTGCCTCGACTGCGATGACCGTTGGAATCAGGTAAGACGCGCTGCAGGCGATGGGATTGCAGGATTCAGGTAAGATGTTTTCCAGGCGATGGTATGACTGGAATCAGGTAAGATGCGCTTCCGGCGATGGTATTGCTGGAATCAGGTAAGAGCGCTTCAGACAGCGGTGAGTGTTACGCTGCAAGAAGCAGACTAACGCAAAGTGCTTGCATGCGGGCGGGGCAGGCTTAAATAGCCTGGTCTCAGCCACACCCCCTTGGCTCTGCCTTGTGGCCCCACCTTGCCACTCCCAAAGGATGCTGCACGTGCAGCCCAATGTTTCCCTATAGCCACGCCCAGCCTGGATGCACGTGGGGAACCTGCTGGGGAGGAAATAGCATGTGCCTTAGAAATAAAGTGTGCAGAGTCATTAGCCGCCAGGACTGGGTCCACCTGGACCCTTTAGATGATGGAGCTAGTGGTCTTTACCCAGTGGCCATGACACAGAGCTGGGGGAGGTGAGGTCAGGGGGCCGAGAGGGCCCAAGTGAGAGGATAGGAGGAAGTGGTCTGACCCAGAGAGAGGGGTGATGAGAGGGGGGAGAGCAAAAATCAGTGTGGATGAAGGCATCAACAGTGTGTCCTGCCACGTGGGTAGGACTAGTGGGGAGAATGGAGAGGGAGAGTGAGGTGCAAAGGTCACAGATGAGAGTGGTAGCCGGCACTGAGGAGTCAAGGTGGATGTTGAAATCACCAAGTAGAAGGAGTTTAGAGGTAGATGACAGGAGAGAGGAGGACACATCAGCCCATTCTGAGACGAACAGTGTGATGGATCAATGTGGTCAATAGATAGTGGCAATGGTCAAGGAGGAGGTAGGAGAGATGAAGAGTTTGCATACCAGGCTCTCAAGAGGTGTATGGCTGGGTGGGTATGAAGGAAGAAGGGACCTACTCAGGGAAGATCAGGACAACCCCACCGCCATCTCGGTGGGGGCATGGCTTAGAGATGATCTCGTAGCCATCAGGGAGAAGGGAGTCAAAGCAGTGATTGAGCTGGCCTTGAACCATGTCTCAGTGAGGGTTAGGATGTCGAGGTCCGGGCCTTCAAGGAGGAGACACATGTCAGCAGATTGTTTGATTCAAGAGTGGGCATTTAGCGTAGCCAAGTGAAGCAGTTCACTGCGTTAAAGGTTTTCCGGTGGGGTGTACAGGGGCGTGGTACCCCACATGGAGGGGGAGGAAGGACAGAGAGAGAGAGGAAGAAGGAGTAGCAGGCGCAGGAAGGAAGTTCATGAGAGATGACCAGCATCAGTCAAAGAGGAGGAGGCTGGGTTGAGGACCCTGAGCCATGATAGTGCCATTCTGATAGATATTAATGATATATCTGGATGATGAGAAGCCCACCAAGAGTACTTCCTATCTAGTGCCACTATTAATGGGAGATAATGCGACAGGAGAGTGGAGATAAGGTGAGGAGTCCAGAGGTCTAGAGAGGGGACAGAAAAGAGGATATCGGTGACAATATGTCTGGAGGTTGCACTGACGTAGGTGTCAGCGATGGGCAGACCAGGTTTAGTGGTCAAGAAAACTTTTAAAAACGTTTTCCTTCCAGACTTTATGTGAGAGGGGGGACAGGTGATAGTATAGCAGTTAAAGTAGATAGGGAAGATGGTGAGTGCCATAGAAGTGGCAGAGAAATACAGGTTGAAGGATAGAGCAAGAGGTTGCTCTGTATGGGCAGACACTCCATCAGGTGACCTAGTAGCCAAGGGAGAGCAAACAGATAAAATTGGAACACTTCGGCACAGAAGTGTAGACTGAGAAAGAACACACCTAGACTTGAAATATTCACAAAGGCACACCATGCAATGCAAATTGGGGTGGTGGAGATGATAAAACACACCTAGATTTGAAATATGCACAGTGGCACACAATGCAATGCAAAAAGAGGGTGTGAGATGGAATAACACACCTAGATTTGAAATGTTCAAATTGTGTTGGAATGTGTCAATCAGGGTACCTTGTTGAGGTTGTGGAATTAATTTGGAGGTAGGCTTCAGGTTAGTATCCACCTTGATCATACTTCCTAACCCCTATTCCTGTAGGATCTATTTGGCGGATGGCTGTGTAGCTTCCTCAAGGGACATTAGTAAATGTGTCTTCTGAATGTCTTTAATTGAGAGCAAGCAGATTTCTGGATGACAACGTCTTTCAGACTGTCTTCAGTTAATATTGTGAACATATTTCTTTAGTTTTGGCTTCCTGATACATTTGTAAATGTCAATCTGTATGTCATCACAATCGCAATACACTGTTGGTGCAAATGATAGACCTTAATTTAATACTTGTAATTCCTGTCTGTCTAATACTCTGTTCGAGAGATTCATGACTAGATTTACCTCCTGTCCTGCCTGTTGTACATTCTCTCTTTCCTGTATTATGATCTGGCACTCATCCCTGTTCTGCCTTCTTCTAATCTTATTGTATTTTACCCGTTCTCTCTTGTTTCTCTAAAGTGGGTCTTGGAATTGTAATATGTGAAGATAGGTTCTTGAACCCATACTTGTTTGGCGGGCAGACGACTTCCTTTCCGATATCTCCTGATTTTATCTAAAAAACCTATTTTTTCTGGCTATTTGTTACTGGCTGCTGGCCTTAATTATAAGGTTTGCGTGTATTTTGAATTGCCACTTAAAGACAAAGCCTCATTACAAGTTGGGCAGTATTCTGGTAGTAAATCTGCCGGAAAAACGGGCAAGGGAATTACTGTTATCTCTGCTTGGAACGGCAGTAAATCTACAAATTACAAGTGGTCGTGTCAGCGTTAGTCCCCATTAATTTTGTGTCCATATGACTCCATATTGGATTTCAGTGGCAATAATGCCACCAATGGTAATTCCACCAATTTTACTGATTTCTCAGCAGAAAGTGAGAGGATTTACATCCAGCATAATAC
This sequence comes from Ambystoma mexicanum, assembly GCF_040938575.1. Lineage (NCBI taxonomy): Eukaryota > Metazoa > Chordata > Amphibia > Caudata > Ambystomatidae > Ambystoma > Ambystoma mexicanum. The sequence goes on along the minus strand of NC_090933.1, from coordinate 627,746,128 downwards.
TGGAGCGAAATCCCCCAATCCAAGGCCAAACTCCTAGTATGGCGGAGCGGGAAAAGTGATGGTAATTCTATTACCACCACTTTTTTCCCACACCACATACTCGTAATGATCCCAAACACTGAGGGCCCGATTCATGGAATAAATCTGCGCCGAAAAGGGGGCGCATGCATGCAAAATGCAGAAAGCACCCGTTTTCATGGAAAACATTGCACGCGGCTTACCTGAGATCTGCGTGTAATCCGTGTGGGTCCAAAAGGTCACTGCAACACCACAAACGCCTTGCGCGAGAGGCCCAGTGAGGCGCACACCATCCAGGGCACACACCTAAAAAGGGGGCGGAACACGTGGAATGCGGAACAAGTGTAAATGTGGGCGTTACGTGGGAAGTACCACAGTAAAATACTTGCAACGCCCACACGCGCGCTAACAACACGTATTTGTGGAATTTAACAGGGCTCTTCTGCGCACAGGAAAAGACGCGCTAATCCAAAAACACGTCCCCCAAGCGAAAGCAGGCGTAAGCGTCACCAGCTTGTGGCGCACTTTTTTACCTAAAATCTTACTACTGTGGAGTTCACACAGACCTCGCACATTCCAGGGGACAATAGATGATGACAAAGGGACAATCAACTGTCCCAACCTTACCACCCTGAGAATGTGTCCTTGGAGGTGCTACATTGTGTGCATCCCTAGCTATTTAAACTAACCCAATCCCGTGTGAACAAAAGGCACACATTGAAGATGCAGTATGCCACTAACCCCATGGAAAACAGCACATCTAAATCCTGGAATGTCACCTAAACCCTCCCAAAGTTCAAGTCACTCGGCTGCCACACCATGCCATGGCATGCAATGTCAAAAGTGACAAATAAATGGCCAAACATAATGTTAATGTCACAAAGTGCAGTTCGACAAATGGAACTAGGTCTGAAATAGCTCACTCTGACACATCAAAATGAAATCGTACAGAGGAACATCCATCTTCCACCATAACATATCATAAACACAGGACCCAACAGTGATAATGTCAGACAGTGCCCAATCACAATAGCACACGTGCCTCAAAGTGACAAAGCTACCACATGGACCCCTTCCATCTTGAGGGTGTCTCTGCTAGCTAAAGGGGGCAGGGTAACACACAGAGCAGGATGGGCATCAATGATGGAGACAGTCAAGGTAATACATGAAGATGTAACATGAAAAAATGCACATTAACCAATGTCAAAACAAAAAGGTATGCTAACCATGCACTGAATAAACAATCATGAATCCGCACTAGGGATGTATACACAGGTTGCACTTCAGGCTGACCACAGAACTGATGGAAGGCGAATGCCCCTGTGTAAGTTACTTTCACATGCTGCCCTCCTTACAAGCCCATGGAAAGGGGAAGCAGGAGTGGCATATGTGTCTGGACCCTAAGGCACAAACAAGCCTGTATGGACCCAGCTGGAACAAACAGTGGATGCCTTCGGATGCCACACAAAGCAACACACTGTCACATGAATGCACAATAGACAAAAAGGTAAAGTAAAAAAAAAAATCAAAAATGGCCATGGTGGACCGGGGGGTGGGAGGCAGCACCCATGAGGGAGTAGGTTCAGGGTGCATGTGTGGATGTTGAGAAGAAAAAAACGAAAAAAAAAATAACCCTCCATGGGTTAATGGTCTGGACGGCTATCATAGAGTGGGAGAGCTGTCGATGTTGTCATCACCCTCTGGTGTACCATTAGGGGGTGTGCATGGTAAGGGAGCCTGGGGCCTCAATACGACCAACTCTCCCTTCCTAAATATCTTCCTTCTTGATCTCTTCGCTCATCCACCTCCAACTCCCTCAGGGTCAGTCGCTTCTCCAAGCACTGTGTTGGTGGTAGATCTCTCTCTTCGGCTGGGGCCTCCCTCTGGAACAGCCTCCCTACCTTCATGAAACTTGAGGAGAACCATCTACGGTTCCGGAAGCACCTTAAAACCTTCCTCTTTGTGTTAGGAAAGATTTCATAATTGTAGGTAATTTTCGTTCCATGTGGCAACCCCCAAACTTTTTGCTGTTGTTTTACACCCTGATCTAGACTTTGCCGGAGAAGCGCAGCCTTCCGCCGCACTCCTCTGGGCTTTCGCTCCATTCTTACGGGTAAACTGACATGCCCTTAAGACAGTCAGTACCGGGAGACTTTGTTTCCCTTAGTCTTTTCCTCATGTTGCAGCTTTTGAGCAACATGAAACAAGAGTGCACCGGAACTTACATTACCTCGCTCTTGGGTCTCTAGTCATCCCAAGGCCCTAGAAACTCTCGCTGGACTTATCATGAAATCTGCAAGTGTGTCACGGACGGGACTGGTGGCAGCTATCGTTTCTTTGTGTTTTGAACCCCTTTTTGCCATGTTAACCGCGCTTCCCGGGTTTGGCCCAAATGGGTGGCATGGCCTCCAAAATGGCCATGCCACGAGGTTCTTTGTCCTGTCCGCTAACCGTCTTGCCCCTTCACCTTCCCCTGGTTGAGCCGACCCTGAGCAGTCCTTATTTGGTCATGCACTTTCCCGCGAAAAATGCTTTCGCGGGCTTCTGCATGCCTTGTGTGTGCCTCCAGGATGTGGGCTGGGATGTCTGTTCCCAATACACATCCTGGGTGCCAGAGAGTATAGATTGTCCTGAATGCCTGGGACCACCGTGGTCTGTGATAGGTTCACGTATGGTGTGAGTGTTTTGTGAGCAGATCTCCCATTGGGTCCTCTCCGTTTTGGCGCGAAGGGAACTCTGGATAAGAGGAGGCTGAAAACCCCACTACCATGTCGATCTCCTGAGTTCTCACGAACAAAGGATAAGGAGCCAAGTATCCTGCAACTAAGAAGCTGAGTCGAGGAATCGCTGGTGACCCGCTGAAGGTTTGGCACCCTGCACTGCTGTCGGCCTGTGAGACCCCTCTGCCTCTGATCGAACGAGAAGGCCTGTACTGGAGCTTCGACCCTTTAGAATAGTGGGAACAACTATTCTCGGCATCTTCACCAAATCCTGTACGTAAGCCTTCGGAAGAGTCCCTGGGCCATCCAGTGGACTGACCAGCCTACACAGGAACCTTGCTCTGTCACTGCCATCTGGCTTACTGCTAATCCCGTGTCGTCGGCACGCTCACACGATTCATACACTTGGCATACCCGGGTTTGAAGTGAGAAGTGTGCTTTGGGACCGGAATACCTGCGGTTGCCGAGTTGCCCTGCTGTGGTAACAAACCTGTGCGTGTTCCCTGCATTTGGGACACCCTTGACCCTGACTCCTGCTGTCGCGGAATCTACACGGCATCGAGACATCCTGTTGATCGCATCTGAACCTGCCAGTACCAAAACGGAACCAGAGAAGCCTGGGTCTGCCTGCATCGGGGACCGGTGAGTAGTCAATACCCTAACTGGTCGCCCTCCCGCAGGAGCCTGTGGCTTTCCATCGCTGTCGTAACAGCAACCCTTTTCCGCACTCGCGCCCTGCTTCTGCCAAAAAAAAGTGGAGGCCACGCTTGAGTAGCAGGGAACTGTTCTTCATTGTTTTGTTCACCTATCTGAACTGCCTGATTTCCCTGAAGAGACTCTCCTTTGCCCGTTTGCACCCTCGTGTGCAGGTACTTTTGAGCACAAGGCTCCACTCTTCATAGGGCTCGGACTTCCTTCTAATTAGGTGGCCTCTGATGTCAAACTGGGTCTGACGATTACTTGCACTGCCTGTTTTCCTCCCCATCTAGGTGGTCTGCATATTTCGTGCTTCTAATTCTTTAGACCCCTTGGTCTTGTATATATATTGTATTGCTTGTGATGTGTTGGTTTATTGGAGTTTAACCGTGATTCTTTACTATGGTCGATGTTACAAAGGCCTATATGTGTCTATATTTTTAATATAACACCTTTCTGGAGTAATTTGTAAGCGTCCTTGCTTTGTGTGCTCATTGCAGGCTTTCAGTCACCCTCACCCCTCTTGAGACCTAGTCTTGACCACCGCCATTGCTATCCTGATTGGTCTGGCTTGTTCAGAAATCCATCTTAACACTTTGCTTCTGCTTTCTCTCCCCCTCTCCCATGCTGAATTCCTGGCTGAAGCTGCACTGGTTACCTGGCCACACTTCTGATCTCAGGCCCAGGCCCTGTCAGCTGCACACATGCACTGCCTACTTGGCAACCCCTGCACCTGGGCACTGTTTTCTACATCCCTTACAGTCCCCCTACCTGCACTCATGTCTGCACTTACCTTGCACTTGCCACTAGCTGGCTGCACTCTTATTTATTTTATTTATTCTAGTATCCCATGTACTGCACTTTCCACTCCCCCTTCCCTCATGCACTTTCCCCTTCCCATGCACTTGCACGATCTGAATGACACCTGGCCTAGTAAGATCGTTCTCTGTCGTCCCTCTGTTCCCCCTCCCTTGCTGTGTCAATCCTTGAAACACTTGTGTATAGGCACGTTATAAATGCCACATCATATCAAGGGAGGCTGACCACGTATAGCCCTGGTCTGCTCCTCAGTGGCAGCAAGCATGATGGCCTGGAGGTCTGCATGCAGCACATCACGTGATGCACAGAGTTCCACCTGCAAGATGTCACGGGTTGCACGGCTCTCTGCTTGTAAGACCACACGGGTTGCACGGAGTTCGACAGAGAGATTGTGCATCACCTGCGCCATCTGCTGTTCTGCCCGCTACTGCGGGCCAATTCGAGTGCAGCCACAGTAGATCTGACAGAGGTATTCTCTTCCCTCAGGCCAGCCCTGTGGGACTCAGCCTCAGCAGCTATGGCTGTGCGCAGAGCCCCCAGTTCAGCCCGTTGGTCCCTGTTGCTGGCCGACTTGTCCAGCCTGTGTGAGTGGCATGTGGACTCAATACCTGCTGCTGGAGCTCCATGGTCTTTCAGGGGGGAGCATGGAATTGGCCAATCTATCCATGCCCTGTGCCAACATCTCACATGATGCCCCTGTTGCTGAGCAACAGTATACATTGATTGCTCCCACACAGTATTTCTGGGTTGCACACGGCCACCGCGTTGCCGGACCCCACACCCGCCGGACCCAAGGATGTCTGGCCCTTGCTGCGCTGCTGCTGCCTGAGGCTGCAGGACTGCATTCCTCCCTTGATCTGCTGCCCCAGGAACAGCAGCCAATACTGTGGAGCATGACCCTGCAGCCGTAACCACCACAGACAGACATACCAACACTGACTGGCCCCGTGAGCGGTCTACCCCCCCCCCCTGCAGATGTTTGGGACATTACATCATCCACAGTAGAATCACTCAACTGTGGCAGCAATGAGGGTTCCATGTCCGATTCAGCACCACAGGCATAGGCGTCCTCACAGGTGTACTCAGAGATACCCCTGTCCAGGATCGTCTGTAGCACAAATGGATTCTCGTGGGCTACCACACCACATCCTCTACTGTTGCCTGGTTGGGGCTGAGAATACATTTCCTCCTCCACCATATCCTCCTCCTCCACTTCCCTCTCCACTGCATCCATTGCCTCATCACCTGCACAAATGCAAAAATGAGACATGAAACACATGTTAATAGCATAGGCCACACACATAGGCATTACAGTGTTGTCAGCCAACACATTAACCTGCCATGTCACACATGACACAAACTCAGGCACGCACGCAGTGTCAATGAAATGAAATGGAAGGGGAGCCTGAAAGCAGACATGGATGCGTGTCAAAGAGCAAATGAACACATGTACTGCATGGTGCATAGCACCTGCATCACACACAAGCATGTCACTCGCATAGTCCTTACACAAAGATGACTCATGTCAATCCACAGATGGCACGTAGCATAGCCATTCCAGAACGGTCAACCAGCCTCAGATGGAAGTTGAATACTACTGTCCATGAGCCATGTACAATGCATGTCAGACTGTGTTGTAGCAGACAGTGTGGGCAGGTGGCAAGTATATTGTCTCATTCATCTGGGACTACAGCAGGGTAGAGGAGGACAGAAAGCACAACACATGAGGAAGCATCAGAAGTGCCTCCAGACCCGGAGAAGCTACACCTCCACTTACATAGAGGCAGGACCAGAGGGAGGGCCCAGTTAAACACAGACAAGAACCACAAACTAATTTCCATGAGGAGCAACTGACCCTGAGGGAGCATGAAAGGGATGATCAAAGACCATGAGAAGGAAGTAAATACTGGAGATGGAGTAGAAGGAATTGCTGGCCCAGGACCCATAGGGACTTGCTGAGAATACACAGGGATCAGGAATGAACACTCATAGCCACTGTGAGCATGTGCGATCATCACAGTCCTAGGCAGATACCTTGCACCAAGCCAAAAGGACTTTCCACACAGTCCAGGTCTGGCAGAGTTGCAGAGGGAAGAGTGTAGAATCTCAGAAATCATGCTAAAGGCAGTTGCAGTAGTCCACCGTAGGAATTACCAGTCCTCTGGAGGCAGTGAGCTGCTGGGGGATGTAGAGGAAAGGAAAAATGCCTCTGAGGAGGATCAGCATGCAGGTCGACCTCACAGAGATGTCAGTCATGTGAGGTTAGAAGGTGAGTGTTGAGTGGGATATCATCACAGGCTATCCACGACCGCAGGTTGGAGCAAGAATCAGGCCAAGAGAGGCTGGACAGAGAGTTTCATGGAAGGAGGGAGCAGGTGTGGTGACGAGGATTGGCTCTGTGTGCAGCACATGGTTTGTATGCAGTCTGCATGACAACACGCATGTATCAGTTGAGCATGACATGGGTCACACATGGCAGTCATGTTACTGTAGCCTGAACTGGCAGACAATCATAACACATCACCCAAGCAACATATACATGCACTGGACACACACGCATCACCACTCACCGGACATTGCCTCATACATTGGCAGTTCTCCCACGCCTTGGACCAGCTCCATTGCAATGAAATCACTAGCAATCTCCTAATGTCCAGTGGGTTCATCATTCTCTGGTGCTGACCCACCACCAGTCACCTGAGTAGAGGCAAACTTGGCAGCCAGCTTTTCTTTTGCTCAGCACTGGAGGTCATTCCATCGATTCACGACATCACCAGCTGTGAGTCTCTCATGGTCTAAGGCGCTAATACGGTCTCTGTGGCATTGCCAGTGGGTCATACGTTGAGCAGGCATATGTGTGCTCCCTGCCTGCACCAGCATGTCACAGCTGTGATCCAGCACATAGCCCACAAGCGTGTCCAGTTCCTCATCACAGAAACTCCTCTTTCTCGACGTGTGGGATTGCTGTGCCATGTCTGGGGTCCCAGCTTGTACCACTGGAGCACGGTTCTGCCTCTTGCGAGGTGGTGCAGACCCTGAATGGCTTGTACCACTCTGGTCAGTAGGGGCTGGAGTACAGGTGGACTTGCCTATAGAATGAGCCACTGATGTTACTAGAGAAGGTCGGCTTGCAGGTATTGGTAGCTGGGTGCTGTTGCCAAGCCCCTGCACCACATGTGACTTGGCATTCGGGACAATTAAATTGCCCATTGAGTCACACTGTGCCTAGGCTGGGACCACTACAGTCCGGGCTGGCTGACCCTGAGCCTGGGTGGTGGGAGCTGCAGCTGCCCCTGCAGCTTCCACACTCTGGCTTCTCTGGACAGCAGATGTCCAGGTCCACGGGTGCTGGGGATGTCAGCAGCAGCTGCATCTCCCTGCCCCAGTTGGGTGGGGGGCATAGCTATGCCTGCATGGGCCTGGACACTTTGCCCACGTGTACCACCTTTGCCAGCTTGACCACCCTGGCCACGTCACCCACCTTGGCCAGCTTGACCATCCTGGTCACATCGCCCACCTTGGCCACCCTGGCCTCATCACCCACCTTGGCCACGTTGCCCACGTTGGTCACCTCTGGCAGGTTGCCCAACTTTGCCTCCTTTCCGTCTTGTTGCTCTCCCAGTCATGGCACTGGTGGACTAGCACAATGGAAGGTGCAGCCAACAATTGTCCTGGGCAATTGGAGTGAGGGGGCAGGGTACATGATGGAAAACGTACCCTGTGCTCCAGCAAGGCTCTATGTGACCCATGGGGAAAAGATAACGGGTTGTGCAATGCTCAGACATCCCAAAAAGAAAAATCAACATGTACACGACCCATCGGTAGTCCACATGTGAGTAAAAAACATCCCGAAATACGCAGTGGCACCCAGCAACACAAAAAATGTGTACGCGAGGAACACATAGGCTACTATGGCCTCGGAAATGGGGTACACAACACACAGAGGCAACCACAGTGGAAAGAATGCATGCACGACTCACTGTCTGCCTTGTAGAATGAAAAAAATCACACGCGCGTGTGCGCATAGGCAACTACCCCGCCAAAACAAGAAGTAAGCACTGTCACAGTAAACAAGAAGTACGCACTGCCACACTAGTAAATTAATCACGTATGAACCCACAAAAATATGAAATTCACGTGTCCGTCCCCACAAAAAGCACATACATTGCACTGTCGTAGTATGCACACCTTTATCCCATACTGAATGGCAACACCCAAGGTACAGCACGCATCACTTAACTCACGCGCTTAGGGCCTTTCCTCTGATTGCACGCTAACACGCTGTTTCCGCACATGCGGAGTCACTCTGTTACCAGCTGGCCACGCGAAAGAACACGGAAGACCCACGCTCCTGCCTACAAGGCCATTTGCCTGCCTCCAACTGCCCTGAGCTGCCTCCTAGAGCCATCTGCTGCTGCGAGCCCGCTCTGTGTGCCTGCTGCCCCACGTGTCCTGCATTTTGGTGCCTGCTCTGAAGCCATTGCCAGTGATCCTGTTGTGACCACCTCTGCTGATCCTGAAGACTCTCGACTCTCATACCACTGATTTAAAGCCCAGCCCCATGACCACAGGGCCACCCACACCTGCCTCAGGGGTTGCCATGTCCGACCCAACACCATCTGAGGCAAGTGATAAGCCCCCGGCAGAGAGGCAGAGGACTGTCAGCTTCTCATCCAGTGAAGTTGGCATCCTGTTGGAGCAAGTTCTTGGGCATTATGATGCCCTCTTCCAATGCCCATCGCAAGTCGGCAATGAAGGACGGAAGAAGATCTGAGAGGAGATTGTGGGTACCATCAACACAGAAGGGGTGGCACCCCGTGACTGACTACCTACATGTCCACAAGAACTGGGAAGACTTCAGGTGCAGGACCCACAACCAGGCCCCGAGCCTGCTCAAGGCTGTTGATGATCGAGTGAGGCGCCGGGGCTGATTGACCATCCGACGAAATGAGGGTCCTGAAGCGCTTCTACCCAGTGCTGTACCCCCAGGTCTTGGCGTTGGTGCTCTGTCTGGAGTCGACTGGTAAGTGTTCATGTGTTCTTGTCTACCATAGTGCATGTGCATGTTGACGTGTAGCTGGAGTGTGCACCTTGGCCTTATGTCTGGCATGCCTCCTGTACAGATGTCTGTGTGCATGTCCCTGACAGTGCTGCATGTTTGTCTATTGAAGTGTGTCCCACATCAAGGGTGTTTGTGTTGCAATGCGTAATGCGCACCGACATGTAACGACGCGCACATGTTTACATACCTGTGTCTGGACTGGGGCATGCAAGAGGTCTGAAACATGGGTACTCATGTCACCATCATGGACATGCAAGGTGTACATGTGCATGTGTCTGAGTATTGAGTGCGTGACTGCCCAACACTCCGGGATGTATGTTACTTGAGTTCTTGATTTGTGATTGCCTCATGCTGCCAATTTGCCCTCAAGTGCACTGTGATGTGATATCTCCATGGCCTGCCTCATGACTGTCAGGTGATGTGTGTGAATGAGATGTGTATGTCCCATGATGTGTGTGAGCTGAATACACAATTGTGATCTTGTGTCAGTGGCTTGTCGAAGGATGTGAATATGTGTTGTGAATGACAGACATGTTTGTGAATGTGTGTGAATGGCACTTCCTGTGTGTAGTGGAGGGTGATGATGGTCGTGACCTTTAACAGTGCCACTGATGTACATTTGCATTGTGACAAACACACATTCACACATATGTTCAGTAGCCTGATGTTTGTGTTTTATGTTTCCCTATCCACAGCGACGATGGGCGAAGAGGGCGGAGAAGTCGCTGTGGATCACCGCAGCAGGGATGCCTCCACCAGGCGCAGACGCAGGGCCCTGTCATTCTCCCAGGGACCGTCATCTTCCGGGAGTGAGGAGACTGGTGCCGCATCAGCAACAACAGCTGAAGCTGCTGAAGGGAAGTTGGTCGTGGGCTCCTCAGCAGTGGGAGGGGCAGGTGAGCCCACACATGGGCAATCCGATGCGGAAGATAGCGTGGAGTCATCCAGGTTGGTGGTGGTGGGGGAGGAGGAGGAAACCACATCAGCCCAGCCCATGAGGCACAGCGAGGGTGATGATGTAGGTGTGACTGCTGCAGTCCAGGTGCTGGAGGCAGTGCAGGTCGCTGTGGAGCCTGTGCCTAATCCTGTCCCTCGTACTGCGACTGCAGCAGTATGCACCTGCGGGCATGCCCCATGCTGTGCCCGTCCGCAGGTGGCCTATGTATCCATGGAAATGGATCTTCCACTACCTGCGGATGAAGCAATTTGTGACCGGGCGGAACCAGTGCTAACCGGTATTGCGAGGCGTACAGGCAGCATTCATGATGATGTGCAAGCTTCCAAATGGGGACTTGCTCATCATCACGATGAGGTCTGTCGCCTCATTAACTGGCTAGCACAGTTTATGGTCATGAATATGCTACGTGCGCTGGCCACTGCTGCGACCCCCTCCTCCTCTTCCTCCTCTGTGCGCCAGTCGTCCTCCCTGCTGTCTTCCTGGCTAGATACCACTAGGGCCCCCTGTGTACCTGTCCCAACCCCGGCGGCCAGTCTGGTGGAGACCACATCCCTGCCACAGTCGGGAGTCAGCGGAGGATAAGCAGAGGTATTCACCGTAGCAACAGGACCAATGGTAATGGAGGAAGTGCAGGAACCAAGCAGCAGGGCACGTGCACGACATCCCCGGGGGTTGTCATCATCCTGGAGGTTGTCCCGGAGGCGCAGGCACCAGGCTTTTCGGTGGCAGCAGGCTCGACATAGGAGGTGATTGGACTCGGGACTCTGAACATCAGAGGGGCAGGCATCAGCCATCGGGCAGCAGGGAAACGTGGACTTTACCACAAGGACGTCTTCCGTGTTGCGGCGAATAGGCCAGCAGATCGGAGCAGAGCGGCAGCGGGCATATCGGGTGGAGAGGCGGGCCTAGTCCCTCGAGGAGTCTCACAGGGAGTTTGAGAAGAGCACGATGGAGTCCCTGCAGGCTGACACAGAGTTCGATGATGCCGAAACTCCATTCATTCTATCCATTTCATCAATTCTATCCATCCATCCATCCAATCCATCCATTCTATCCATCCATTCTATCCATTTCATCCATTCTGTCTATTTCATTCATTCCATTCATTCCACATGCATCCATGCCGTACATTTCATCCATTCATTCCAATGCATTCATCCATTTATTCCACATGCGTCCATCCTTTCCATCCATCGATTCCATCCATCCATTCCATTCATCCGTCCCTTCCATCCCTTCCATCCACTCCATCCACTATATCCACTCCATTCATCCATTCCATCCGTTTATTCCATCCTGTGGGTAGGATCTAAAGGTCATTGTTCAGGTTTCAGTGTTCATATACGGTTGTCTATAGCCCAATCAGTGAGTGTATTCATTGAAGACAAGGTTGGGAGTCCCATTCTGCATTTGTCATTGGAATGTTGGGAGTTCAGATGCATCTTTAAAGGTGTTGTTGTTCTTATGGAAAGAGCCATGTTTTTAGTAATTTGCGGAATGTCATATAGTCTTGGGTGTGTCGGATGTGTGGTGGAAGCGATTTGGGCCAATGCTGAGAAAGAGGATCCTCCCATCCTGACAGAGTTAGTGGTTAGATCACTAGGAGGAGGGCAGAGCTTGATCTTATGGTGCGGAGTGGGAGGTACGGTTTTAATTTTTCTTGCATGTATAGTGGGCCTGTCTTGTGCACTGCACGATGGGTGATGCACAGGGTCTTGAAAGTGACCCTTCGTCTGACGGGAGCCAGTGGATGGTTCTGAGAGCTGTAGAGGTGGTCTCTTGGACCCAGGGCGAGGAGCAGTTTAGCAGCCACGTTTTGTGCTCTTCGGAGTTTAAGGTGCTATGCCTGGACTCCTAGGTATAGGGAGTTGGCATAGTCAAGTCTCGACATTATAATAGACATAACAGCGGCAAGGCTGTTTGAGAAGGAGAGGTAGGGAAAAATGCACCTGAGAATTTTGAGATGGTAGTGACAAGATTTAGATAGGGATCTGGATGGGTGTGAGAAGTGGATACTTGTGAGACGGGGTCGCCATCTAGATGTGACACAAGATTACAAGGTAGAGTTCAACACAGTAATCTTTCAGTAATCTTTCAACACAGTAATCTTTCAGTGCAAACGTGAAGAAAAGGTTCAATGTAATTTAAACTTAAAACCAAAAATATTTAATTAAATACAGTGTTGGTTGAATATGCAAACAGGATTTAAAGCACATAAGGGGATGAAGCAAACTGTACAATCCTACAATACAGTGCATTTCAGATCTCAAGAGTCGTTCACCAGGGATAATAATCTGCAGAAAGCAACAGTAAAAAAACAAATCAGTGACTTATGATCCAAACACATATTTTTCATAAGATAATCCTGGCAAATTATAATAGAAAAATGTTATGTTAATGAAATGTGTAAAGCGCACGTTCACCCAGAGGCATCATGGTGCACACCTAACAGATATAAGTCAGAAAAGAAACAAACGGGAGTATTCCTAAAAAAGAAACATCTTCAAAGCAAGACAAAAGGAAAAATGGTTGGTGGTTGCCCACAGGGAAAAATGAAGTGCATGCCACGCCTTCGCTGCTGCTACAGAGAAGGCACAACCACACATATGAGAAATTCTTACCCAAGGTATTTGAATCATCAGAGCAGATCGCAGTGGAGAGCTCTAAGAGGAACATACGGTAAGAATTTAGTTTGAAGATATTCAGCTTCAAGTTTATAAAAAGCTTTATGGATGATACATAAGGACTTAAACAGTACTCGCTTCTCGACAGGAAGCCAATGAAGCTGGCTAAGAAGGTGTGACATATGTGCACCAAAAGGAGGTTGCAATACTGCTCTAGCCTCTGCATTTTGTAGTAGCTGCAGACGGCGAAAGTGGCAAGCAGGTTGGACCAAATAAAGTGCGTTGCAGTAATCAATACTGCTTAGCACAAGGTAGGTTACCACAGGAGCGTGAAATTGAGTAGGGATAAAAGGTAAAACCTTGTGGAGAATTTTGAACTTTCCCAATTGGCAAATGGAGGAGACCTGGTTGCGCATCGACAAGGCAGAGGATAGTTTAATTCCCAATTCCTTCCCAACGGTTACAGGAGAAGGAAGGGGACCAAGAATAGTGGGCCAGAAATCAGGGATCCAAAAGGACAAAGGGTGGGAGGTACCAAGAGCTTCAGCCAGTTTTTGGACATCCACCCACCCCCTCCTCCAGGCAACCGCTAAGCCATGCAGCAGTATCCGGTCTGTCGAGAACCAGACGAAATATGATCTGCATGTCATCGGCATAGGAATAGCACATGAAGGTGTGGGAGTGAATAAGGCTGAGAAATTGCTGGATATAGATGTTGAACAAGATGGAGGATACAGCAGAGCCTTGAGGGACTCCACATGACAAGGGAACAGGCTTAGAACAGAAAGGGGGAGGATAGACAGACTGTGAGCGATCAGCCAGAAAGGCAGAGAACCAAGCAAGAACCCCGCCTAACAGACCCACAGAAGAAAGCCGGGCAATCAGGGTGTGGTGGTCTACGGTGACAAATGCAGATGACATAGCCAATAAAATTAGCGCCCCTATGCCACCGTGGTATACCAGGCAAACAAGGTCATCAACCACTGACACTAAGACCGTATCAGTCCACATGCCCGAATCAGTCCACATGCCAGGTCAGAAATCTGACTGGAAGGGATCAAGGAATTTAGAGGATTCAAGAAAAGAATCAAGTAGAGAGGAAATCAAGGACTCATGTACTTTCATAAGAAATGGGAGGAGTGAAATACGACAAACATTTGATAAAATAGAAGGATCCAGAGAAGAATTTTTCAACAGAGGGATTACTAATGCAAGTTTCTGGTCACTAGGAATTTGACCTGAGGAAAGGGAGATATTGACTGCCAGCGTAATTCATGGTTTAATCGCGGCTGCAATCTCTTTAAATAAAGAAAGAGGGATAGGGTCAAGAGGCGAAGCAGATTTAAATTTGTTAATAGCAGCAAGAACATCATGATCACTGAAAGTAGGAAAAGTAGACATGTGCCCTCATTACAACCCCGGCGGTAAGCGAAAAACGATGGCGGTAAATGATTACCGGCATCGTTTTCTGCTAGGTCCGATCATGGCCGTTAAATACGATGCCATTAGCGGCATCGTAGTTGACGCTGCCGCTAACTGCAACAAGTTTGCGCGCATGCGACCTGCCACACCATAAATACCGGCATGGCGCAAAGCTGCGCGGATCACGACCCAAGCGGACATGAACCCAACACCATCACTAAGCCCGTTAAGTACCTTACCATCATGGTGCTAATTACACCATTGCGAAACCAACCGTAAATGGCCATGTGCAGTGAATCCAGCTGCCACAGGTGCACAGAATCAGCACAGGTGGAGGCAATACAGACTCAGGAAGTACAAAAAGAGCACACCACACCCCTTCCCACACCCAGTCACACTCCACAATGATACCAATAGGACTAGCAATGATGGGGCTGGAGGACCTGATAGCAATGCAAGTGCTACAACAACAACAACAACAGGCTGCACAGAGGAGACGCAGGAGGAGAAGGAGGGCAAGGCAGGTCCAGCAAGCCCCACCAGCACAGCCAGTGGCACCACGCAGGCAGCCCACAATCCCACGCATCAGAGCCAGTCCATTCAACCTCACCGCTGAGCAGATCCACACCCTGTACCGTTTGGACTGGGACACCATCACCGCCATCGTAGACATGACACACAACGACATCATCAGCATGACAGAAACACCAACTGCCATCCCACCCCTACTGAAGGTAGTGTCTGTACTCCACTTCCTGGCCACAGGCACCTACCAGCACACAGTGGGGCACTTGCATGGCATTTCACAACCATTATTCTCTTGTACACTGATCCAAGTGCTCGATGCCCTCCTCAAGCACACAGACGACCACATCTCATTACCACGGACTGCCCAGGAGATTGCAAACACCAAAGTGGGTTTCCATGCACTAGCCAGCATACTTGGTTGCATTGGTGCCATCGACTGCACCCATGTGGAATTGGTGGTCCCACATGCCATGGAGGCACCGTACCACAACCGTAAACTATTTCACTCAATCAACGTGCAAATGGTCTGTGACTCCACAATAGCACGCCACATGGAGGCCCAAGATTCGGGCTACTCGGTGAGTCTAATGCCATGACCATGGAATTGCGAAGTGGGTAGGCAAACGACGTACCAATGCATACTCCACCTGGCTGTGAGTAGCAAAGACAACGGAGCCAGATCATACCCTAATGCATCACAAACCTCAGCTGACACCAGTAAACCTAAGGCCTGATGTATGCAGCCCTACCATGTGAATGAAGGTGTGTCCCAACCATAACACAACCATGTGCAAGTGCATTGAACCAATTCAGACCACAATGACTTCAACAAAATGCACCTACATGCACGTCACCAAACACCATCAACTGAAAGGCCTGTCCCCCATAACTGCGCACGAAGGAGGCACATGACTCCCCTGCATACATTGGTTGATGTCATGCACAACAGTCCATAAGAGCCATGAGCATATTCCTGTCGCATAGTGTGAATCAATTAGTGCATGTCAAAGTGGTCCGAAGTAACAGTTGGATGCAAGCCATGGTGGCACGTCAAGTTTTGAGTTTGACGTCATGACTGACACATACATTCTCGCCCACATACATGTGATGTAGGCTATCCCCTGAAGAGGTGGCTACTTACACCAGTCCGGAACCCACAGAACCAGCACGAGGAGGACTTCAACTGTGCACATACACGTACCCGTGTGGTGATTGAGCAGGCATTTGGCCTATTGAAGGCACGGTTTCGTTGCCTCAGCAGGTCTGGTGGGGCACTCCTGTTCCGCCATGAGAAGGTGGCAAAGATCGTCATGGCATGTGTCATGCCACACAATATGTGCGTCAGACGAAATGTGGCCCTGCCCCCTGACGCTGAACTGCAACCACCTGACGATGAGGATGAGGAGGATGAGAAGGGTGTGGATGGGGCAGCACCTCATGGAGGCCGCGATGCACAGGAGGGGCGTGAAATGCATCAAAATATCATTGACCAATGCTTCTAGCACACACGGCTGGTGTGTGTAACATGGAGATGGCACTTGGGGCACTGTGTGTGTCTGGGACATGCACACTGTGGACTGTACACCAATAAAGCACACATACGAAATGAGCAATGTCCACACATTTGATTTGTGCAAAAGAAAAAAGTGTATTATGGATGTGACTATGTTTGTCACACCCAATCCCCCCTCTCCCCTCCCCCCTGAACTCCCCAACACACCCAATCCCCCCTCCCCCCTCCCCCGTGAACTCCCCAACACACCCAATCCCCTCTCCCCCCTGAACTCTCCAACACACCCAATCCCCCCTCCCACCTCCCCCCTGAACTCCCTGCAAAGGTGTGACGGTGCCCGTGATGAAGTGGGTAATGTTCCATTTGTCCACTGGGCGGCCACTATTGGCAGCCCCCTCTCCTGGCCCCTGGGGCCCCCCTGCCTGTATTCCGCAGGTTCCTGGCTGACCTGCGGACGGGGCTGGTTGCGGCAGAACTTGCAGCGGAGGAGGTACTGGGCTGCTCGGTATGCCGCGTGTCCCTTATTGTCTGTACAAGCTCACCGAGCACATTCCGCACCGCGGCTAGTTCCGCACATATGTCATTGCTTGCGGATTGGATGGCTGCCTTGACAGTCTCAGCACATCTTTCCATGTGTGCACTGGCACCTCCACAATCAGCCACATGCTGCGTGAGTAGTGAGGACAGTTGTTGTTGCCTCGTCATTATTTGGTCCAGCGACTGTTGGAAATCTGGGGCATTGGATGTTGCAATTGCCGGGGTAATTGGGCTACTCCCCTCCTCCCCTCCTCCCACTGGGCTGGGAGTGGCTGGCCATGAATCTTCAGGGGATAGCCCCTGTGTGCCGTCTCCGTGCAGGCTACTTAGGGACAGGTGGGGGGAATGAAGGTGGGCAGTGGGGGGACCTTCTGTGTCATCCTCCTCATTCCCCACATCGCTATCAGAGCAGGCTGTGATGGCAGCAGTCCCCCCAATTGTACTGCTCCCCGCAGACACATTCCCCTCAGTGGGCAGCAGTTGTTGTGTGTCTCCTGTGGATGGTGCCATGCTGCTTGCCTTGGGGATCATTGCTGCCCTGGGCTGTTTTGCGACAGGCAATTTTGGCTGCTGTGGTTGGTCTTTGGGTCCAGCAGAGGTGGAGGGTTGGTGGGCTCTTGCCTCTGGCCTGGCCTTCTTGGCAGGTGTGGTGCCACTCTCGTCCCTGACGATTGGGAGCCTGTGGTGGAGCAGAGGAGGGAAAGTGTTATTGATGGGTCAGCGGACATTGAGCAGGCATTGTGATGACTGCCATGAATTTGATGGATAGATGGTGCACTTTGTAGGCTGTGACATACAGGTTGTCTCCCTTTTGGGTGGGTTGAACATGCAGGAATGTGGGTGCCTGCTGTGGAGTGTGCATGCTGCATGTGTGCAGGGTGTAGGACTTCTGCTGATGTGTTGCATTAACCCTATAGGGCAACATTGTGATGCACATGTAAGTGGAATTCAGGGGTTTTGCATGGCTAAATTAGAGGCACCTACCTGTGTCTCCTGATGTCGGGGCTCCTCTCTCCATTCCACCGACCCCTTCGATGCTCTCCATGCCGATCGTCGAGGCACATATCTCCTCCCATGGCTGCATCTTAATTGGGAAGTCTGCTCCTCCGCCAGTTGCCATGGCTTTGTTGCGGTTGGCCGACAGTATGCTCCTTACTCGGAGCCGGAGGTCATCCCACCTTTTGCGGCACTGTTTTGAGGTGCGTGTGGTGGTTCCTACAGCGCTGACCCGTTGTGCTGCAAGTTCCCATATGGCCTTTTTGCAGACTATGGCTGGTCTTGTCATTTCTGTGGAGAAGATGATGTCCGCCCTTTCATGTAGCGTTTCAGCCAACATTGTTAGTTCCTCCCTGCTGAAGCGGTCCTGCTTCAGCTTTTTTGACAACTTTTGGCATTGTGGGGATGCGTGGTTGTGGCTGTAGCTTTCTGAAAGGTCTCGGGGTCAGATGTGCAGTGGTAGTGGAGGATTGCAATGGATTGTGTTTTTAAAGATGGCCGCCGTGCTCTTTCCCGTTCCGCCGCAATGACACTACTTCCAGTTCCTCTTACTGGCGGTCACCGCTAATTACGGTGAACGCTAATTACGGTGAACGCTAATTACGGTCAGTGCTAAGATCGGTGGCCAGGATGGCGGTAGTGCACCTTACGCGGCATGCGATGCCGGTAGGTGCCATTTTGGGGGCATTTACGCCATGGCGCTGTTTACATTACCGCCATGGCGCAATGCTCGTGCCCGATAGGTCATAATGTGCCGCTTTTTACGGCTTTGACCCAGCACAGAAACGTTAATTACGCCATGGCGGTAATGTACGTTACTTACCGCCAGGGTCGAAATGAGGCCCATAGTGTGGAAGGAGGGTGGATAGGTAAAACAGAGTGTTAACAGCTAGTCACAATTTTATGACGAATGATGTCAATTTTGTCAACAAAGAAACCGTAAAGCGATTCCCAGAACACCTGAGATGGTATAAGCCCGATGTTTGCCTTAGCAGGGGAAGACAGGGAGCGTACCAAATCAAATAGTCCCTTGGGCTGGTTGATGGCACTCTCGATCTTAGCGCTAAAAAAGGTTTGTTTGGCAAGAAAAATAGCAAGTAAGCCAGATAGCAGCAGTGACTGTGCAGAAATGAATCTCATCCGCAACACAATAGCCAGCTCTCCACTTCCTTTCAGTCTGCCTGCATAATTGTTTACAGGATTGTAATTCATTGGAGAACCAAGGTTCCGGTGGATGGACTTTCCATTTACAAAGCTTAAGATGGGCAATGGAATGAACCACGCTATTAAAAGGAGCAGAGAGAGGAATGGAAAAAGGTACAGCATAGTGATCATACCAGATCATCGGGAAGGAATGAGAGATAGACATAGAAGCCTCAGAGGCAAAAACAAAGTCGAGAATGTTGCCCAACAGATACGTAGAATCAATAATCCGCTGGGGAAAACTGGGATGTGACATGGATGCGAGAAAGAAGTAAACTGGATGTTTACTGGCTTTATTAACCAGGAGATTGAAGTCACCAACAATCACAAGGTTAGGGTACTTCAGCTGCAACTCAGATATTAATGCTGGAGCTTCAGTACAAAAGGTGTGATCATAGCCAGGAGGATGATAAATGACTAAGACAACCAGCGTAAAAGTAGGTGAGACAGAAATACGAACTGATAAGCTTTCCATCTTAATAGTGTGATCTGTCACTATACAAGTAAAAGGGTAGAGTTTTGAGGGTAGATTTAAAAATCAGGGCAACCCTTCCCTAAGATGGGTAGACAGACGGTCGCAATGATCAATCTCATAATTTGGGGGCAACAATCATACCACCTTATTAATTAAATATTCCTCAAAGGAACTGCCAGGCTCCTCTTATGATAAATCACATCAGCTCCCTCCATCCCCTCCTCTATAGCATTTGATGCTGGATTCCAAGGGCTGTGTGAACATTGTTGACATACACCCAATCTCACGCTGCCGCCACCCCCATCTCGAATGGTACCTGCTCTTTCTACCTCAGAAGGGGCAAGTACCCAGATGCCAACAGCACCCCACTTCGCCCTACTTACGAACGGGTCAAGTGGGTTCAGGACTCCTGACACAGCGTGATACAAATATTTTCTGTGGCTGTAGTTCCTATTTCAGATCATTCTTCTTGTGTGCTGGGAACGGGATAAAACAGAGCTAGGCATAGACATGAGAGCTCTTCAGTGGAGTTGGTTAGTGGCTCTTAAAATAGCCTTTGGAGTTTTGTGCGGGGAAGCTCTGGGCCCGAAAGGCAGCGGGTGTCCTCACTTGGTGCTGGTGTACTTGGTGATGACCTGGTGCCCTCAGAGACAGTGTGACTGGCCAGCTCACCAGGCAGCAGCAAGCGCACAGTGGTATGGATCTACTTGGAGGTGATGGTCCTGCACCTGTTGTAGTGATCCAGGTGGGAGGCTTCCCTGGAAAAGCGCCCGAAGATGTCATTGATGAGCAAGTTCATGATGCCCATGGCCTTGGAGGAGATACCGATGACAGGGTACACCTGCTTCATCACCTTGTAGATGTAAATGGCATAGCTCTCCTTCCTGTTCCTCTTGCACCTCTTCCTGTCCTTCTTGGGCAGCTTGGAGAGCACTTACTTGGAGCCCTTCTTGGGAGCTGGTGCAGACTTGGCTGGCTCATGCATGGTCTTTGGCGACGTTCAGTCTGTGATGAGTGGCAGAAAGAAGTACACGCTTCTGCCGAGCCACTCTCCTTTAGAGGCTGTTTGTGGTAATCAGGTGCTGTCATTTCCTGCTAGGCATTGACCTGTATGTTTCGGTACCTAGGCCATCACATTGCTCGCTGTGCTACCTGACTCATAGATGACATCCGCCCCTCTCCTCTCTGCCACCCTGTACAGCTGTACCCCTTTTCTGTGCCCCTCATATCCTACCACCCGCTGTATATCTGTTCTGTTGTTACCTCTGAAAAGCTCTTCATTATGCATCTGTACAGTTGTATACCTCTGTAAAGTACTCAGTTGTGTATCTGTATTGTATACCTCTGAGAAGCGCCCTGTTGCTTCTCAAAGCTAGGTCCATGCTCAATAAATACCATGATAATAATGGAAAAAGCTGCAAATAATTGAGATTTGTGTTAAAATAAAATGTGAAACCAGAGCATGAAAAGAAAAAAGAAAAATGCAGAAAACATATCTGATGTGTGACTAAGAGGAACACACTGATTGCATGTTTCCCGCATGTACCAAAATAAAATCTCATTGCGTGTTCAAATTAGACTAAGTGATTATGTTCAGATGATGACTATAGATAATGACTATAGAGCTAAAAAGTGTGGATGGCTTTAAATTAACAGGGTCCAACATTCGGGAACCTAGGAACACAAGGAGTTATAAGCAAGTTGGTAATTACTAATCAAAGGAAAAGTCCTTGAATTTTGCAGCAGTGTCTATGCATGATGGTTAAGCAAAACAAAGATGAAAACTTGTAAATAGTTTGCACTGCTTACAATTCCAAAACAGAATAATTATAAAAGATGTGATACTAGCTATTTGTAACACTATAATAATAATGAAAATATAGTACATGCCAACCACCGAAATTAAACAAATCATAATTAAACTATAGAAATGGTATTGATATTCAACAATGATAACCACCCTTCTACCCCCACCACGGCCTCCTTGCCGCCACCCCCCATATTGCCAACCTGTCAGTCTCCTCTTTGGTGAACCTGCCACTCACAAACACTATATCTGGGGCTCCCTTGCCCACTGCAGCCCCTCCCACAATGGCTCCCTTCTCAATCAATATGGTCCCGGCTCCCTTGCTGCCCTTGACCCTTCTGCCCCCTTCTATCTCTGTCCCTCAGGCACTCTCGCCACTTATGGGGGGGCTACTATCCACTGCTCCCCCCCTTAAGACTTTCACAGTTGGCAATTTGCTTTACATTGCCACACTTAACACCCGCTCAGCTGTCAAACACTCCTCTGACATCTGCAACTTCCTTGAACTCCTGGATCTTGATGTTATTGCTCTCACTGAAACCTAGTTCAAGGAAAGCTATGTCACACGTTTTGATACACTTCTCGCTTTAGGCTACAAGATACTGTCTCTGCCTAGACCAAACAGACCAGGTGGGGGAGTAGCAGTGATCTTCTCTGAGTGGATACCTGTTTCTGTCATTCCCATTCAGGCCTACTCATTCTTTGAGTGCATACTCTGCAGGCTCTCCCTTTGTCCTATCTCTTTACTCCTGCTGGCCACCTTCTATCGACCACTTGGTCAGCTTCCCTCTTCCTTTTGGAATGGGTAGGCCTGGCTTCCTCTCTCCACTCCACCTCTTCTCAACTCCTCCTACTGGGTGATCTCAACATCCATCTTGACTCTCCTGATTCCTCAGGACCCTTCCGCAATCTTTGCAACTCTCTCTCTCTTTCTATTTTACCCTCTGGCCCAGCTCAACTGACATCACTCTATCTATTCCTCTCACTACTTCTCTCTCCTGGCCTGATCGCTCTCTCCTCTCTTCTCACTTTAAGCTCTCTTCTCCTCTTACATCGGTAAGCCCAGCACTGCCTCCTGTCTACAAGGTCATCTGACCCATGAGAAGGGTGTCAGTAGCTGCCTTTGCCTTTACCTACTCGGCTCCTTCTGCTTCTGTGGCTGATTCCCACCCTTACACAGCCCTCTCTAACTTTAACCTCTCTGTATCCAACACTCTTGATATTCTTGATATTCTTGCCTCTGTCATGAGGATTCAACTGAAGACTACCAAAAAGTGCAACTCTTGGTACAACTTTGAACTGGCTGCCCTTAAAAGCAAGTGCAGGGCAGCCAAACCCAAATGGGATTCCTCAGGGGCACCCTCTGACAAACTGGCCTGCCACCTCCTAGACTCTGCATCCACTCCAAGAAAAGAGTCTTTATTCAAGCCTGAATTTCCGCGGCATCCAATAACACGGCCAAACTTTTCAAAGTCTGCAAGGAACTTGCCAACCCTACCACAGCCTCCTCCACCATTGCACCAACCCAGGCCCTTTGCTCAGCCCTGGCTGCACAGTTCAACTCAAAAACACAGGATATCCTAAATTCTCTCTTCCTCAGCACCTCATGCACCAACATCTCTTGTACCACCCTTAGCCACCCCCACCCACCCCTTCTTCTCTCTTCTCTCTTCTCTCTTCTCTGCCACACCTCAGGAGGTCACTAGACAAGTCCGCTCTATGAAAACCTCTTCAAAACAGGTGAACCCTTTCTCCTCCAAAACTATCAAGGACAACATTGACTCGCTTGCCTCAGCATTGGCCAACCTCTGCAGCCTCTCCTTCACCACTGGAGTTTTCCCCACTGTTCTTAAGCACT
Organism: Ambystoma mexicanum; assembly: GCF_040938575.1. Classification (NCBI taxonomy): domain Eukaryota; kingdom Metazoa; phylum Chordata; class Amphibia; order Caudata; family Ambystomatidae; genus Ambystoma; species Ambystoma mexicanum. The sequence goes on along the minus strand of NC_090933.1, from coordinate 627,722,892 downwards.
CCATTGTGCACCATCTCCCCAAACAACCTTCTGCTGACCCTTCCATTCCGGCAAACTATCACCCGATTTCTAACACTCATTTTTCTGGCTAAACTCAAGTTGGCTATTTCTCAGTTTACCCTGCACGCTGAATCTGTTGGTTGCTTCCATGATGGCCAGTCTGGCTTTAGAGCAGACAGAGGCACAGAAAATGCTCTTCTGAACACCCGTGAAGATCTGCTCTGAAATCTTGATTCTAACTCTCCCTCTGTCCTCATTCTACTCGACCTCTCCTCTGCCTTTGATACAGTGAACCACAACTTCCTGATCGCACGTCTCTGTGATACCCCGGGCATCACTGATCAGGCCCTGGCATGGCTAACCTCCTTTCTCTCCAACCGCCCATCCCAGGTGGAATTGGAGTCCTTCCTCACCCCTATTAATCTCTCTACATGCGGTGTCCCCCAGGGATCTAACCTATCCCACTGGTTTTTCAATGGCTACATGGCCCCCTATCCCGTATGATAGCCACCTTCACCTCCAACTTTCAGTGTTTGGCGGATGACACCCAGCTCTCCTTCAGGCTACCATCTGCCTCTTCCTCTTCCTCACTCATACTGTCTGTCCGCAATTCAGTCGTGGTGTACTGCAAACAACCTCTGACTCAATGCAGCAAGTCCGAGATTGTCCTCATCGGGACACCAGCTCCCACCTTCCCTCTTTCTCTCTAGCCGCCCACCCTGCGCCTCCACCTATCAACGAGGCAAAGAAACTGGGGGTCATCTTCAACTCCACTCTCTCCTTCTCGTCTCACATCACGGACATCTTTAAAAAGTCCCACTACCAACTGCACCTTCTCAGAGGTATTCTACCTTTTCTCACCTGCCCCCAGAGGCTCACCATCTCCAGAGCCCTGGTCCTCCTCCCTAGGCTGGAATACTGCAACAGCCTCTGAAAGATTAAAAGAATATCGAGGCTTAATACCACATAATAGAAATATGCCAGTCATGACTACTAAGGTACAAGTATACTTTATTTTAGCAAAACAGCTGTCTGGCACTCAAGACCCCACAATGTGTGCAAGCAGACACCGTGAGATGAGAGACTGCTGGACATTTCAAAAACATGAGTATTTATGTATTTTTCTCACAATCCCGGACACATCGTCCAGCCCCTCTTCGTGTAACACATTTACCTAGGGTACATTTCCTTTCCACATATTTAATACATGTTAAAACATTCTTGAATAGCTGGTTGTTTTCTGTTAAACACTTCATATGTTTTTCAAAGATCGGACACAAATGGAACAGTCCTTATTTCATTTACTTATATTTGTCTACCTTTTGTTCTTAAGTTTAAAGTCAGCTTAGTTTCAAGGAGCGAAAACAAAGATTTCTGCAAAAGCACATGTTCAGCTATTCATCATTCTGTTTCGCTATTTGAACGGGGAAGACACTGTTGGTACAGACAGCATCTAAATTACTAATTTGCAAGGCTCTTGTTTAACTCCAAGGTTTCCTTAGTGCAGGACAAACAATCCACCTCAGCAGCTTCAGCATGTTTATCTCTGTTGACACAGTACAAAGTTCATTTTGCTCTGCTGGAGCTGAAAACACAAATTCTAACATGGGACAGAAAGCAGGAGTTAATCAAAATGGCGGATAACTTAAAATGGCGGCGTAGTCAGCCTATTGCAGGTTCATTCAAATGCGATTTACAGTGCAATGCAAATGGGCTTAGGCCTTTAGTATCAGAGGGTATTCATGCAAAATATACTTTTACACATCTTTCTCAACCTTCCCTCTTCAACTCATCCGGAACAGAACGGCAAGACGTATCCTTGGCTTCAAGCCCATTGACCACATCTCTCCAGTGCTGCAATCCCTTCACTGGCTTTCCGTGGCTGTAAGGATTAAGTTCAATACCCTTTGCTTTGTCCACAAGGCTTTCTGGGGCATGGGCCCACTCTATCTGCAACACTCTCTTCCTAAATACTCACCTTCCCGAGCCCTTCGCTCGTCTTCCTCAAACTCTCTGTGGGTGAGCCGCTTCTCCAAGCAGAGACTTGAAAGGATATCTCTATCCACTGCAGGTGCCTCCCTCTGGAAAAGCCTCCCTGCCTCTCTCCATCTTGAGCCAAATCCCCTTAAGTTCCGGAAATTCCTCAAGAACTTTCTCTTCGCCTCCTCCTTCTCTCTCTCTCTCCCCTGCTAACCACCTCTTTCTGCTCTCTCACTCTCTCCCCTCTACTTCTGCTCAGTTTCACTGACTGGCTGCATGGTGTACCTCCAGAGCCTCACAGGTCCCAAGCTCTCCTCGCCAGTCTCCTTCACTTGTCCCCGGGCCTTGCACTTGCTGCAGCACTACTGCACTTCGGTTATTACCATTGATAGTGGTATCTCTCTGCACTTAACCTATGTTCTGACGGGACTGGGCGGACGTGGTCCCAATTAACCCCCCCAGCACTTCCTTTTCTGTTTGCCTGCATAATCTGAATTTACCATGCCTAGTAAGATCATTTGTCCTGTTTTGCCCATGTCTTCCCCTCCCTTGCGTGGTTACTCTTTGAAAGACTTATGTATAAGCACATAATAAATAAACACTCAATCAATCAATCAACCCTTCCTTTAGGAAATTAATGGACCAGGTATGTTCAGCCAAAATGTGTTTCTAGTTGGATCTGAAGGGGATAGAAGATGTGTATCCAAATGGCTGTAGGGGATGACTGGAACAATACAGAGTTTGGTCTATATGAATATATCAGCATGCCCGTCTGCTGTACTATACACCTGTCTCTTTCCAGCATATCCTGAATGTTATCCTAAATGTATTGGTAGATGCATCTTTTTTGTGGTCTATCTAAGTAGCATTGTGGTATTCTCACATTCACTTCAACAGCATGTACATTTCATGAACAGTTCATTGACCATTTTGAGGCAAAACAGTCTAAATGGAGAATTAGAAAAAATAAATACTACATGCTGCAACTATCACATGTTGTAGTTATATCATGACCATGGATATAACTACTTAGGATCCAAATCAATACAAACTGTCTTGGATTGACATGTTCCTAAGAATGGCATGGCAATTGGGAGCTTTCTGGATTTTGCCCACTGTTGATTAGCAGATATATTTTGACCCAATAAGTTTATAGGGCAAGAGGTGTTAAGGGGTGTCTAGCTGGGCCTCATTTAAAAAAAAAGTGTTAATTGCATGGAGAGTATTGACTACACTTTCACTTCCATCCAAAAAGATCTTCTCCATGCGGTTTTCATGATAACAAAAGGCTTAAAAGTTGTCTGACTATGCAGAGCAGACAACATGTTCAATGGAGTCCTATGATACATGTCTTGTTTTAGCAAAATCAGGAGGTTTCCTGAGGAATCCATTGCATGTATGCCACTATGAAAATGTCATAATGACATAAAACCAACTGGTTTTAAAATTCAGAGTGTAAAAGGCAGGTGGGCACACTTTGTCAGTTTCAATATGCCCTATGCTGAACAAATGCATTACACCCGGCCTTCCATTTAAACAGCAGGTTCGAACACCATTATTTATGGTCCAATCACTAGGAAAATTAGGCCCAATGTGTCCATGCAGTCCGGCAACAACCCATTCACATAATCCTCATTATAGAACACACAAGTCTACTAGTTGTACAGACACGACAGACAAACACACACACCACATCAGACACGCTGTGTAAGGTTACAAGAACAACCAACCCATGGGCCCCGCCCATCATCCGAGATAACAGCCTCTTCCATGATACATCAGGATATCTTCTCAATACTACCTTACTTTAAGGGCACCCACTGAGACATTGCTATTGACACACCAAATTACTGCTCAGTTGGCCCACAGGCTACTCCATCAGCCGTCCTACACAAACCTACTCAAATTCTCTGCTCAAACACAGTGCACAAATACCAAATAAACCTCTAACACAAGGCAGTTGAATAACCCTCAAAGAGACATCATGCAAGAGAAGGAAAGACTGTTACATTCGTAATAGTGCCCATCTTGGCATCTTAGCAGCAAGGCCACTCTGGAAATAAATGCTTTGGGGTTTTCAACAGAGGAGCAATAGAAGCAAACCAACATGCAGAGTCCATGGCCTGTACACAACAACACAATAGAAGAGCATTCTTGCATGCACCCTCTCCCCACCAACCTACACCACAACCCTCTCTCTTTCAGACCTGCCAGAGCGCCTGGAGATGATGCAAATTGCAGTAGTGCATAGTATACTTCTAATTAACATAACATAACATATGTCAAGTGCTGCCTGAATGCTGCAGTAATAGCACCTTGTAACAGTTAAGAACGGGTCTTATTTACACAATGATTTGCACTGCGCAAAGTGAATTTGCGCTCCCAAAGTACACTTTGTGTTTTGCAAAATGGATCAAACTGATTCACAAATCGGACTTTGCGCAAGCCCTTCCTACTTTATTCTGTGTAGGAGCACTTTGCCCGACAGACGAAAAGTAGAAAATAGGTGGTAGAACATGCAAAATCCTCATTAAATGAGGAAAATGAGGAAGAACCTGGGCATGGGGAGGTAGGCACTGTACAAACAACCAACACACCCCCATCAAGCGCTATGTAAGCCATATTCCCAGAATATATATTGTGCAATCTGTCAGACTCCTAAGGAAAACAATCTTACTGCCCCCCTTACCCTGTCGCAAAGCACTAAGCGCAATGAAAGACCACATAAAAAAAAAACGCTATGCAACCCCAACCAATAGAGTATTGCCACAATGCAGGATCCTTTATTGTTATATCTGATTATACTGCATGCAAGGAGGAGGAGCATGAGGAAAGTCAGAACCTTCCTACCCTGCACAATACTATTTGGGATGCCAAAAGAGGAGGTGCATATAAGATACAACTACCTTCGCCATGTTATATTAGACCTGGTCAGGGAGTGGTAGAATGACCTGGTATCACTCACCATGTGCTCACAGGCTGTGTCACCTCTGTCCAAGGTGATAGCAGCCTTACACTTCCTGGACAGTGGTTCATTCCATCACTCCACAGCCATCACTGCATATCACAGCCCACACAATCCAGGTGCCTTCATCAGGAATTGTTCTGCATCTTAGTGCGTGTGCATAGGCAGATATACATGCCACACACACTTCAGGCCAGGCAGAGAGCGTGGCAGGAAATCTAGACAGTTGCACACTTTCCACGGGTCTTGGGAGCCATCAACTGTACACATGTAGCACTGCAGACCCCCCTAGAGACTGAGCACATCTAATGCAACAGGAAACATTGGCATTCAACTGCATTCTGCCGTCCCCGTGATAACCTGGGTATCACCGATCAGGCCCTGGCTTAGCTCACTTCTTTCCTCTCCGATCGACCCTCCCAGGTCCAACTTGGGTCTTTCCTCTTCTCTATCTCTATTTCTACCTGTGGTGTTCCCCAGGGGTCTAACCTCTCTCCCTGGATTTTCAACCAATACCTGGCACTTCTTGTCCACCGCATTGCCACTCTCTGCCCCAACTTTCAGTGCTATGTGGACGACAGCTAATTTTCAGGCTCCCTTCAGCCACCTCTTCTCCTTCTCTCATCTCTGACTGTCTGTCTACTATCCAGGAGTGGTGTGCCGCCAATGATCTCTGCCTTAATGCCAGTAAGACTGAGATTCTCCTCATTGGCACATCCACTCCCGCCATTCCTGTCACTCTCTGGCCGGCCTCTCTTGGCCCTCATCCTGCTCCCACCTGTGAGGCTAAAAACCTCAGGGTCATCTTCGACTCATCACTTTCCTTCTCTCCTCACATTTCTGATGTCTCTAAGAAGTCACATTACCAGCAGCACCTCCTCAGAGGTATTCTTTCTTTCCTCTCTTTCCCCCAGAAGCTCACTGTCTCCAGAGCCCTGGTTCTGTCTAGGCTGGACTGCTGCAACAGCCTCTTTCTATATCTGCCTGCCTCTACTCTCAGCCCTCTGCAACTCATCCAAAACAGGACTGTGAGACTTGTTCTTGGCCTCAAGCCCAGGGATCGTATCTCTCCAGGACTGAAATCTCTGCACTGGCTCCCAGTTGCGGCGAGGATTAAGTTCAAAACTCTCTGCACTGTCCACAAGGCCTTCTGGGGCTTAGGGCCTCAATACCTTCAACTCTCTCTTCCTAAATATCTTCCTTCTTGAGCTCTTCGCTCATCCGCCTCCAACTCCCTCAGGGTCAGTCGTTTCCCCAAGCAAGGAGTTGCTGTAGATCTCTTTTTTTGACTGGGGCCTCCCTCTGGAACAGCCTCCCTGCCTCTCTGAAGAGTGAGGAAAACCATCTCCGGTTCCGAAAGCACCTTAAGACCTTCCTCTTTGCTTCTGCTTTCTCTCCTCCTCTCCCCTGCTGAATTCCTGGCTGAAACTGAAACTGCACTGGTCACCTGGCTATCCTCTGTTCTTGGGGCCAGGTCCCCTCCCCACCTTTGCACATCTGCACTGCCCCACTAGCAACCCTTGCACTCTGGGGCTGTTTCTGTGTCCTTACAGCCCCTACCAGCATTCAACAACTGATGTCTGCACTTAGCTTTGCACCTGCCACCAGCTGGCTGCACTTCTTATTTATTGTTCTTATTAATTATTCTTATTTTTTTACTGTTTATTCTAAGTACTGCAGTTCCCATTCCCCTTCACCCTCGCACTTTCCCTTTCCCCCTCTCCTGCTCTTGCACAATCTCAATGTCACCTGGCCTAGTAAGATCGCTTCTCTGTCTTCCCTCTGAGCCCCACCCTTTCATCGTCGCACCTTGAAACACTTGTGTATAGGCGCATTATAAATGCCATATCATATCATATCATTAATGTGCAGGTGATCTGTGATACCAAGGGACACATCATGCATGTCAATGCCCATTATCCTGGATGCATGCATTACAGTTACATCTTCCTCCATTTTCCAATATCCCAGGCCCTTGTATCAGGAACATTTGGCAACACCTGGCTCATCAGTGAGCATCAAATATCATGCACACACAACCAGTGATTTGAAAACAGAAAAACAAAAAATGGCAATAAATGCAAACTTAACCATTTCCCCCTTTGTGGGGGGAAGTGCCTACCTGCTCTCACCATTCCTGTTGACACCAATCTGGGATCCTGCCACCCCAGGTGAGGCAAGCTACATCACGGCCCACATATCCACTAGGGGTATAGTGAAGTGCACATTTGGGGTGCTCAAGTCAAGCTTTTGCTCCCTTGATCACTCAGGTGGCATATTGCTATATCCATCCCCTGTAGTATGCAGGATCATCGTAGCATGTTGTGCCCTGTACAATATTATCACACGCCGTGGCATAGCAGTAGAGCTGCAGGAGGGACACCACCCATATCCACATACACCACCCATTCCCTTAGTAGGCCAAAGGAGACAGGGGCATGAAACACACAATCTGGTTGAAAAAAAAACATACTTCACCTAAACTGCAACACGGTTCATAGACATAATTTCGAATACAAAATATTCGAAAGTCAAAAAGTCGAAAAAAAAACGTCGGAAAAAAAAATGTCGAATTTTTTTTTAATGACGTTTTTTTTTCGAAATGGGGGGTTCCCCCCCAACCCCCCTTTTTTTTATTTTTACCTATTTTTTTCACAGAAACTAGAGCCCAAAAAAAATATCGAAAAAAAAAACAATTCGACATTTTTTTTTTCGACATTTTTGATTCGACTTTTTTGACTTTCAAAATTATGTTTTCGAAATTATGACTGGACACCCTGCAACCCCTGTGGAGCACACATTGAAGCCACATCCCTTATGCCCTTCGATGATGCAATCAGGCCAATCCAGCTTACCCATAACAACACCCTGGGAATGTGTGTCTTTGAGAGGCTAAATGTGTGTGCCCCATAACATTAAAACTACAATGCTACCCCATCGGCATCCATCACATCAAGTGCAGAAACCACATACTCCATCACAGCAAGTGGAACTAAACGTATCCTTGTCACAGGCACAAACTACAAAACAGAGTGAAGCCATCCACAGGCATAATGTCACCATACCATGTGCTCCCCTGATTGGCATCCACTAACTGCAAGAAAGGGCTTAACTGACTGCAATCTTCATAATGTTTCCCTCTGCACCTTTGCTGCTGGACCTGCTCACCTACACTCAACGCAAGTCAGATCTCATAACAGAGTGAGATGTCTCAATGTCACCATACCATGTGCTCCCCCGGGTGGCATGCACAAACTGTAAGAAAGGGCTCACCAGACTGCCATATCCTTCCACGCCATTGCTTCTGGACCTGCTCACCTACACTCAAAACAGGTCAAATCTCATAACAGAGTGAAGCCATCTCCAGGTACTATTACAATACCATGTGCTCCCCTGAGTGACATGCACCAACTGCATGAAAAGGCTCACCTGACTGCCATCTTCATGATGTCTCCCTCTGCACCATTGCTGCTGGACCTGCTCACTTTCACACACCACTGCCATCTTCATGATGTCTCCTTCCACACCATTACTGCTGAACATGTTCACCTCCACTCAACACACGTCAAATCTCATAACAGAGTGTAGCCATCCCCAGGGACGTACACCATACCACATGCTCCCCTGAGTGACATGCACCAACTGTGAAAGGGTTTACCTGACTGCCATCTTTAGGATGTCTCCCTCTGCACCATTGCAGCTGGACCTGCTCACTTTCACACACCACTGCCATGTACGTGCTCCTGCAATGGGGAAAATCAACAGCTGCCCTCCGACCCCTCCACATGCATGTCTCTGATACTATCAACATACCCCCGTCCAATCATGAAGAAGCTCTCCAGGATTACCAGAAAGCATACTAGCCAACCACATGATACACATATATGAAGAAAACCATAAGGTAACACACAATCCTCTCCCTAAACATTCCTTGACCATATTAATGGGAACACATCAGCAACATGACACATGAGAAGGACATACTGGCATCCAACGGCTGCACCTAACCGGCAATGCTCCTGCACAGATCACCCACATGCACACATGTCAACTAGATCACCTACATAGAATGAGGCAGTCAGGTGTTTTGCATGCCCATGCAAAATGGACAGGGGAGGACCGGGAACCAAAAGAGGCCATGTAAATGATACCCACAGTGAACCCACATCACACTTCAGCTATAATGCCAACCCGATTCCCATGAGTAACTGTGGAAACACCACACAAACGAGGCCCAGGGTGCAGAGGCCTACCGTGAGATTACCATAGCACCGAATAGGTCAGTCCACCGTGGATCATGGAGTGGCAATTGGACATGCCACATGGCAGAAGAAGGCATGACAGGCTGACATGACAGGAGTGCAAATGGAATGCCACACAGAATATTAAGCTACTGCATCAGCTCTACCAAAAGCATGTGCGCATGGATTTGGGTGTGTTTGACCAAATTATTTTTGATTGCGGCAAACTGATCACAATTGTTGTCCCCTGCCTTCAATGTTAAAGAAGCGGGGGACACCCCCGCACCTCAAAAATGCAAAATATCAAACATGGGGAGCGGAGAACACCCCACATCCCCGCTCTTCAGTATTGGTATTTAGCAATATATGCGACCAAATTGCCCGAAGGTCAAATCAAATCACCCATGCAAAATCTGATCAAATTGGTAATTAGGTCAATTGTTTTAGGTGAAATAGGCTAATACCTGCACAGGAACATCCAGAGGAGACTGTCACCAAGCAGCGAGGTGTGGATGTGCAACCAGAAACCCAAATCAAATTCATAGCTGATCAAGGAGATATGCACACACACAGACACGTAGGCCAACTCACATTTTCAGTGACCGTGACCAGCACCCAAACATCACCAAATCACATCATCCATGCAAAACCTACATATGCCACAGCGTGCCACTAATGGGGTTAATCCCTCACCACCCCAACCTCTGCATTGATGCCAGGAGAGCCAGTGTCCAGCAGAGGTAATGGGTATCCGGAAGAAAATAGGGTACTGGAGGGTCCTCTCAGGGAGTCTGCGCACTAGATGAGGCAAGATACCTGAAACATCATAGGACATATGTTTGGACCAGCGAAAGGAGTCAGTCATACAGACTGCACATATACACATCAATGTGTAATGGAATGTGCACCTGTATGTGGGTGGCTGTAGCAGTCCACAACACCACATCAGTTGACTCCACTAAGCATGGCTGCATGTCCAGTCCTCCAGCTTGAAATGCCCTTGAGAGGGCAATCGCCCTGACATGAGGGAAAAATAATGAAGACACAGTCCACCCTGGACGAGGACAAAAATAAACAATAGTCCACCTTGAACGGGTCTAAAAAACAAATATAGTCCACCCTGGGCGAGGGCAAAAATGAACAATAGTCCACCTTGAACAGGGGAACATAACAAATACAGTCCACCCCTGATGTGGATACAAATGACCAATAGGCCCACTTAGACAGGGGCAACAATCCAAATAGAGAAACAAACATAGTCCACCCTGGAGGAGGGGACCGGGGGGGTCAAAATGACAAAAAATAAAGGAAAAAGCATCCTCATCCACAGGCTCATGGACACCAGATCCCATGAAGAAGAGGTGGTAGTGGCAAGAGGATAGGAGTGTGTGTGGACATGGCCAATGTAAACACCTGAGTTGTTTAATTGGACTACCATCCTGTGGTAGATCCTTGGCTGGTGCATCCTACCCACGCATTGCCAGAGCCTGGTCCTCATTGGCTATGGCTACTTATGAGAGGGATGTATGCATGAGGGCCCTAATCACTACAAAGGCCTGATGAAGCATGTCGCGAGTGGCCACAGAGTCATTGTGAATTTTGAACCTTGAAGTCTCCAACTGCATGTTGAGAAATTGTCTCAAGGAAGACATCTCTTGGCGATGGATGTCTCTTGTGGCAAACATTTCATCATGCAGAGACTGCCTCAAGGCATCCGTGTTTTAATGGCGGGATTCCCTTAAAGCCAACATATCTGCCTGCAGGCATTTACTGTGGGATTCTGTGTATTGAAGTTGGGATTCCCTTAAGGCCAACATCTCTGCCTGCAGGCATTTACTGTGGGATTCTGTGTCTTGACATTGGGATTCCATTGAAGCCAACATCTCAGCTTGCAGTGCTTCCCTCAAGGTGTCCATCAGCTGCACTGAAGATCCCTGGAAGCCAAAGTCTCATCATGCAGGGATTGCCTGAGAACCAAACCATCCTTGCCAGTCACTTGCCTCAATTGTTGCATGTCCTCTCACCCCTCCTGGTACAATAGGCATGGTTTGATAGTGCGTGCAGCAGTTGAGGAAATAATATGTTCTTCCAGATGTCCTTGGCCATCTCCTGTAGGACGGTGGGCACTTGCACACAGCAACTCCTGCTGCCTCTCCGTGTGTCCTGCAGGCACACGTCCACCATGTGTGTGGGGCTTATCAAGCTGGGATGCCGAAGCTCGCCTATCGCAGTGAGTGCACTGTCATCGGCTGGGGGTCTGAAACCCTCTGATTGACACCAGCCTCCACTGCTGGTTCCATTATGGATGAAAGCATTCTTGCAGACACTAAATCCACCATTGGCACAGAGTTCCCAGTGCCTGGCCCTGGTTCTCCTGCCTCTCCTCCTCAGACTCAGCAGCCTCAAGGAACTCAAAGAGCTCTATGGCACCCGCACTACTTAGTGGTGGACCCTCCACCATGTCCCTCGGTATGCTCTTCACATCAGATTCGGCAGCATCATCTGAAGAGGCTGCAGGCCTGTTGATGATGCTCTGCAGCACGACAGGATTCGCACCAGGCAAAATACCTCGGGCAGCAGTGGTGGATGGTTGTGCCTCCTCCTCCTTCTGCACCTACTACTCATCCTCTTCCTCCTTCTGCTTCTCCTCCTCATCTGCTGCATGATCACCTGTACAAAGACAGGCAACAATATACAGAGGCATAACTACCTGGCTGAACATGCATATGTCAATTACAACATATAAAGACACAATAAGTACAGCCACACATATATCACAACATTTCACAGCATGTCATGCATAGAATGAAGCACATATGACATGCACACATGTGACTGCACGGCAAAGATGTTGATGCCTCCCCATGACAACCACCTGCTCACTGCTTTTGAGTCCACTGGCAAACTCTATAAATGGAGTCATCTCATCCACACGTGGTGATCTGACTCCAGTAGCCTATGAACTGGCCTCTTTAATTTATTTCATTGTTTACATTTATATAGCCCACAAGCCAGCTTATATAGTTACTTGAAGAGAACAGGGGTGGGTGGGCGCATAGCATGTGCAATGTGATCTCTTTTGGGGATGTTTAATGTGGCTCTGAGAGCATTGTTTTGAATGACCTGAAGACTGATCACATTTTTTGCCGAGGTGCCAGCTAGAAGGACATTACAATAATCTAATTTGGCACCAATGGTGGCTCTGGCTATTGAGAGGCAGTTCTGCTTAGACAGGTAAGGTTTGACTGCATGTATTAGTTTGGTTGTGAATGAGGCAGGGGAAGCGATCGTGCTCACTTAGCGTGACACAGAGAGCATGGAGTGCAGATAAACCGCTATGGTCTTTACTGAAGGTGAGACAGTGATAATTGTATTATCAATGGTGAAGTCACTGTATTGTTTACTAAGTTTGCTGAGCGTTTCTTTAGGGCATACTATGAGAATCTCAGTTTTGTCTACATTGAGACAGAGTCCATTAGCTGCCATCCATGCTTGAATGGTAGAATAGATCTTGTGGAGAGACTTGGCATCTTGATCATAGGAGCCAGAGAGAGATATGAGTACCTGAGTGTCATTGGCATAGTTTGTGTATGCTATGCCGAAGGTGTCCATATTGTCGAAGAGAGGTTTAGTGAATATATTGTATAAGTGCGGTGCTGTGCAGGAGCCCTGGGGGACTCCACAGTGTATGGTAGTTGGTGCTGCACACGCCTGGTTGGAGAAGCCCTTCATGGCTCCCCCTTCCAAGAAGGAGGTGATCCATGTGGTGGCATCTGGGAGAATTGAGCTGCGTTCGTAAAATGTCTACTGAGAGTTTTGTGGTCCCCAATATCAAATGCAGCAGAAAGCTACAGTAGGAGGAGAAGCACTGGTTTGCCTTCATCTGGGATTTCTGTTATTTGGTTTTTAAAGTTGAGTAGTGCAGATTCAGTAACGTGACCTTGGCAGAATCCTGTTTGCCTTTTACCTAGTATTCGGTTGGACTCGAGAAAGTGCTGGATTTGATTGTGAGCTGCCTTGTTGAGGTTTTTTAGGAGAAACAGGACCGTAATAATAGGGCGGTAGTTGTTCGGGCGGTAGGGTCTAGAGACGTTTTCTTTAGGAGAGGGCATACCCAAGCTTCTTTGAGACAGGGTGGACAAGGCTGGATGTGAATGAGACATTAATGAATGCAGTCAGAAAAGGTGCAAGGCAGTCAGCACATTCTTGAATGATATTGGCTGTGGGGATGTCACCTTTGCAGATGGAAGGTTTTAAGTTTTTGAGGAGGTCTAGAACTTCTGTTTCTGTGACATCTCTGAAGGAGAAGAGACTCTTATCTTGGAAGGTGGTGTTGTTTTTGAGCGAGAGGGGAGGGTCAGGCTTGGGCAGAGCTTTGTGGTGAGCTCAAATTTTGTTCTGCAAGAGGTCTATTTTATTGAGCATGGCTGTTTGAATACTTGAACAGCATGCTTCAACCTTAGCGATATCATCTGAGCTCGTAGTAGGAGTGACTAAGTCTCTGAAAATGGCAAACATTTCCTTGGAATGGGACTTGGCATTCGTTATTCTGGTGTTAAATGAGTTAGCCTTAGCTTGGATAATGGCTTTTTTATAATAGGAAGACAACTTTTTGAATTCCTCCTTAGAAGAGTCACTGGGATTAGTTTGCCATTTGGTCAGTGTGCTGCATTTGAGGGTGCGCAGCGCCTGATGTTCTGCTGTGTACCAAGAATTAATGTGCATAGATGTTTTAGCTTTTTTAGGTTCTAGCGGGGCGATGGCATTGATTGCTTTTTTTAGTGTGTCATTGTACAGATCTGCTAACAAGCCAGGGTCATTGGAGAATGGGGGCTTGAAAGCTGGAGCCTCAAAAAAGGGTAGGAGGTTGATTTTGGAGCGTTTTCGTGAACTTCTGGCCAGAGCTGGTGATGCAGAGGTTTGTGTTTTAGTGGCAGTGGCTCTAGGGATGGTGAATTTAATGAGGTGGTGGTCAGTCCAAGGGCACGGGGTGTTGGAATTAATGGTAGCGGCGCAGTTGTGGTCAGCCACCCAGTCTAAGGTGCGACCTTTGCAATGGGTGGGGTTGATGATTCTTTGCACGAAACTCATGTCCTTGGGTTCCTTTGCAAGTGCTTTGGCTGGTTTGTCTTTAGGGTCATTAAGGCCCAAGTTAAAGTCACCAAGTAAAATGGTTTTGGTGGTGGTCTTGTGGTTATCCCCTAGGAGATGGAGTAGGTTGCCTTGAAAGTCTGAGGCAAGGCCTGGGGGCTGGTAGAATAATTTCATGGTGATTGTGCAGTTAGGGGAGATGGACAATTTGGCAGAGATGATGTTAGCATTGCCTTCCAAAGGGGGGTTGACTATTCTGAGGGTTAGAGCATCTTTGATTATGATGGCTACCCCACCCCCTTTCATATGCTGTCTGTCCTGTCGGTGAATGGTGTAACCTGGTGGAAGAGCTAGTGCAATAGCAGGACCAGCGGCTTCATGTAGCCAGGAATCAGTAATGGCTAGGATGTCGAGTTTGAGATTAGTGAGAAGGTCACTGATCTTGGTGGCATGGGCAGGGACTGTACGTTTAGGAGGGCACATGTGAGTGGGAGGGATAGGGGTACTGTCATTGGTTAGGGGGGTGACTGTGGGTGCTGTATGAAGATGGTAGAGGACTTCTAGTGGGCAAAGAGTGGTTGAGTGATTCAGGGAGATAGAGGAGAGAAACGTAGGTGTGGTATGAGTGTGAGAGCTCTTGCTGCCAAGCTTCTACTTGCTCCATTACATGAGGCTCCCCATCCTCTTGTGGACCTCTTCCACAGTGTGCCTCTCCACACCACAGGCATTCATGTAGTCTGTGACCTCCTACCACATCCTCCACCGCTGGGTCACAGGAGGAGTACCACCAGCCCAAGGGTACAAGTTGACCCATTATTCATCGACATACTTGGTGGCACCTGTGCCTCTTCATGGGGTGCTGCCTCTTCCTGTCATATATCTGCAGTCTAGCCCCTCTTGCCCCTATTTGGACCTTGATGGTACAAGGACACCTGTGGGCACACCACCACTTTTAGCAGATGGATCCTTCTTCTGCCCTCTTCCCCATCCTTGTCCTCTCCCTCTCTGTGGAGACCTCCCACTCATGGGGCGGTTAGGGCAAGCTACTCATAAATGTAGGCACAAAATCCATGTGGCACCCCCTACCAGTCCCTGTCCCCACTCACACCAGAAAATGAGCATTTCACCCCCTAACTGTCTCTGTCTCTGTGCACACAAGGAAATGCGTGTTCACCCCTAACTGTCTTCGTCCCCACGCACACCAGGAAATGAGAATTGAACCACCTAAATGTCTCTGTCTTTGCACACCCATGGGA
Source organism: Ambystoma mexicanum (assembly GCF_040938575.1). Classification (NCBI taxonomy): domain Eukaryota; kingdom Metazoa; phylum Chordata; class Amphibia; order Caudata; family Ambystomatidae; genus Ambystoma; species Ambystoma mexicanum. The sequence continues at coordinate 627,707,359 of NC_090933.1, read as the reverse complement.
GCGCACGCCATATATCATGTTAGGTGCTTAAGGGAGTCTGTGTGGCGTGTAAATTACATGCATAGGCCACTTCCTCTTATCTTTACACTGCTGCCTCATGCTTTTAAGGGAGAAACCTGTTCCTCCTGTCTCATGCCATTTGTTGCCTCCTCCTGCCCTATTTATCTTCCAAACCTCACCATCTCCTGCTGCTTGGTAGAGTGTGAGTGGCCTCTGACCACCAGTAATGTGTTGGAGAGCCTGCTATTCCTTCATAGCTTGGTCTCCTGTGGCTCAGCTGTCAGACTCTGTGACCACCTCATCTGCCATTTTGGGATTTCCACCCCTCTGTTCCACCACCATAGCGCCACAGCAGATGTTGTCAGGTCCCAGCTACACCCACCAGTCTAAAGGGGCATCATGTATGTTATATTGACCAGCACCCCCAAGGCAAGGCGAGGCTGAGGGCTATCAACTATTTCCCTGCAGCAGAGGTTGGCATCTTGGGAGACCAGGTCCTGGCCCATTACAATGCCCTCTTCAACCTGAAGCAGCAGCAGCTTAGGATTTGTGGGTGTTTGAAAATATGGGCTGCCATTAATGCAGAGGGGGTGGCAGTTTGTACCATGGACCATGGCAAGAAGCGCTGGGATGACCTCAGGATCTGGGGCAAGGTGAAGGCGCAGAGGTCCCTTGAGGCAGGTGCCACAGTGGAGGTGTACTATGCAGTGTTCCATCCAGTATCACCCCTTCCCCTCCGGGTGCTGGCCTCACAGTTCTTAACTGGCCTGCAGCCTTATGCCAGCCCTGGGCGTATGTGATGTCACACATCTGTGAAGTGGACAGTTTTAGGGATGTGTGGTAATGGCAATTTAGTGCATTTGACTATCTGGGACAGCATTGTGATCTATCAGGACTCTGAATGAGGTGCCAAACATGGTATGTAATGATGGCAGTATTTGTTGAGGTTGGGAGCAACAGTATTGCTGCTTGGTCCTCAGCAATGGGTGCATGTACATGTTGCATGCTTTCATGTCAGACTGACATGGTTCATGTTGCTAGATGTGGTTAGAGAGAGATGTCCCTGAGGTGCTACAGACACATGTGGCTAGGTGTCGTTCCCATGGCCCTGCCTGCAGGATACACTTGGGTCACTGCAGCATTGGTATTGTGGGATGGAATAATTTGTTGCCAGGTGTATTTGGCCACACGTCAATGTGTTGGGTTCATGTGTGCATGTCTCATCATTGTGACTCATTTTCTGTAGACTTCTGTGACTGTATTCATTCTAATTGCAGGGCATGGGAATGTGAGTGTGTGGCAGTTTCTTGATGACTCATGATGACTGCATGCTACTTTTACTATTGTGCAGCCTGCACATGCATTGGCACTGTTAATTGATGGCAATGTTCTTTGTTCCCTTTTGCTGTGGAGCTGAAACCCAGGGGCAAGTCTTCCAGACCCAGGTTCAGACCCCAGTCACGCCCAGTTTGTCCACTTCTTATGATATTCCATTGTTTTGGTGGACATCTCAGGAGCGGTGGAACATGGTGGTGGTGACGTTGCCACACTGAGTCCCCACACCATGGAGTCCTCTCTGGAAGTATCTGGTTTTATGGAGGAGAAGAAGGAGGAGGCCATTGCAGCCCTGACCACAGTTTCAGGTGGTGGTGTTGAGGGGGGTGTGCAGGCTGCAAACCTGGCCCTGAGGCAGCAGGATGTGTAGTCCACTGTGGTGTGGTCAGCACAACCTCCTATTCCAGGGCCATCTGCTGCAGCACTGCCCACCTTCACCAATGCCTCTATCCAGACCCAGACCACACTTCCAACCGATGTGGCCATCCGGAATAAAGTGCTGCCCCTGCTGATGGGTAACTTGAGGTAGCAGGATTATATGTGTTATGGTGTGCAGTATCTTGTGAGCTGCTAGTAGAGCAGAGCATAGCATCATGCACTACCTCTTGGGACAATTGGCAACAGCAGTTCTCTCTGGTGGTCTCTCTGGGCTGCCCACTGCAATGGCCCCCTCCTCCTCCTCCTGTTCTGTGCCTCAGTGATCCTCCACTGAGACCTCCATGCCAGCTACCACCATGGCCTCCTGTGCACTGTGGAAGTGGGAGGCAGGCAAATATGGGCAAGGCCATGTGGGAGAGGCACAGTTTTATACCAGGGAGTCAATAGACCCAGTGGGAGGGTGTTGTATATGCAGATGGACTGGGTCCCCCCTCTGCTTATATCAAGCAGGTTACATGGAAAAGTGGGAACACAATTAAGGCACCAAAGTCTTTGTAGAAACCAGGAACAGATCTATTACAGGAAGAGGAGTAAACTCATTGCCAGCAGGATAAATAAGACACACTGGACTAGCTATCAACACCCACTGACATGGAACCCGGGGCCTGGGGTGTCCCTTGGATGCAAGGGGGGACACCAAGGTTGAAAGGGAAGGCTTGAAGAAGGGGGCCGGTAGAGATTGTGAGGGGGAAAATAGAAGTGCAGGTGCAGAGACACCGGGAGGTATGCACAGAGACACAAGGGGGGGGCGGCACAGAGACACAAGAGGGGCAGAGAAGCAGAGAGGGACAGGGAGGACCAGAGAGCCAGGCAGGAGGGTGCAGCGACTGAGAGGCCAGGAGAGATAAGCAGGGGAAGAAGAGACAGACAGGCCAGAAGATCCACTGGTGGAAAAATAGAGCAGGGTTGGGAAGGAAGGGAACCAGGGGAGAAGGATAAGACCAGACAGGGGGAAGGGTACCTGCCAGGAGGGCCACTGAACTGAAACCTCTGCCCCAACCCCTGTCAGGAAACCACACCACCAGCAGGCAAGGAAAAAAGATATTCCTCCAGCCCTTTCTCCACAGTCTTATAAGAGGCTGTTGCTCCACCTATTCTAGGGCCACAACATGAGGTTGCCAGGGATGAGGTTGTGTGGTTTCCAGGGTTCGGGAAACCAGGCAACTCATTTGTTTGGCCATTGCCAGGGTCCTTTCCAGGGGAGTTGGGGTGCAGAGGAGCACACACACTTTCAGGTATTCTGTGTGATTCTTTGTCAGTGGAGTTGGCAGTTTGGGCCCAGAGGTGATGTTAATTGTAGAGACTGGGTAGATGCGATTATACCGTGCAGGGCAGTTGGGGCCAAAGGGGAGGTTACGTGTTGGACACAACAAGCAGAACTGGTTTGCTGGGTTCAGAGAGGCTTCATGCCAAGACAAAATGGGAGTTAATTATAGGGTGGGGCGAGTGGGAGGAAGAGTTGAAAGTGGTACCAGACTGCAACTGAGCAACAGATAGAACTGGTTCTTTGTTGACGGATCATGGCTTGGGCCACAACCCCCCCACCAACACAGTAGAGGGGACACAAAGGAAAATGCATTTGGGAAAAATAAAAGTCACCCAATACTTTGTAAAATGAAGCTGTGCAATACATTGTATACACCGTGGTAATTCAAAGTCATGTACTACATTGAAAATGGAAAGGGACATAGAAAATGCCATTTCCACAGCACCTTTCCCACCATTGCCCAGTCTGGATGTGCCAGTTTCCCTGGTGGAGGTTGAAGTCCATTCAATGGCAGATGAGGTGGTCACTGAGACTATACAGGAACCTACAAGGGAAGAGGTTGTAGAGGTACACCAGGCACTTGAGGGCAGTGCAGGTGCTGTACTCCACCCATGCATATTGTCATCCAGTCAGAGGGAGTACCTGCACCAAACATGCAAAACCAGGTCACAGGAGATGGTGACAGTGAGGAGGTAAATCCTTGTAACGCTCACCTGGTATCCACAGGGATGTCACTCAGCCTGTTCTGACCTCTTACGACCTCGAACCCTTCCCTGGAGTCTACTCGACTGGAGACTGGGCCTGAAACACAGGATTGGTAGAGTTTAACTCCCTATTGTCTCTGTGTGCTTGAACCCCTTCTTCCCCGGGGTCCAACCCTTCCTTTTGATCCACAGCTCACCTTGTTTTCTTGGAAAGTGTGCGCTCCGTCCTGCTTTCAGCACAGGGGCGCGTTGATTGATGCGGGCTCGTTGCTGCCTAGTTACTTCACTGGCAAGAGTCTGACAGGTAAGTATAATGAGTCTTTTGAACAGTTCTCTAACTTCGTTCCTTTCCTTCCTTAGATGATGGCTGGCATCCGGGGATGGTGACGTGCTGCTGAGATGAGTAGCGCTGAAGGTGATTGAGAGCACGAATCGCGATGCGACCGTTTCGTATTTGTATTGAACTGAGTTCTTTTTCTGTGTCTTTTAGGTGCCGCGACGTTTTCAGCATGGATGCCGGTTATGAAGAAGAAATGCGGTGAGTAAGCGCGGTATGCGGCGCCTCTAGATGTTTCCACGCTAACCTGGAGTGTCTTTTCCTTCTTGTAGGTGGATGAGAAGTTCCAGAGGCAGATTTCCCCCAGAGTGGCTGGGATTCAGGTAAGCATTTGAAGCTCGTACAGTCTTTAAAAATAAGCGAAGATTTGCTGAATGCTTACTAATGCCTTTTTTCTGTTCTTTTCCCTTTTCCTTAGAAAGCGGCATGCCAGGATGGGAATGACACCGCCAAAGATGCCCGCAGAACATAAGGAGCGATGAATGATGGGCAGAAGCGCCGCAAGGTAAGGCTGTTCCTGACAGTGTTATTGTTCTTGCAGGAGCTGGGCGCAGAAGAAAGATGCAGGCCTTCTGGAGACTGATCCGAACACGGTGAGTGTCACGCTGCAGATGCAGAAAACGCAAAGCATGTTTCTCAGCCTGGGCATGGCTTTAATAGTCTCTGGGTATCCCAGGTGTCTCTGGGCTGAACCACACCCAAAAGACTAGACTGCACATGCAGTTCTGGGAACCGAAATATGTGGGGGCATCCATCGTGTCCACATCAATGCATTACAAGTCCAATCCCCAATGTTATCCTATGGGAGTGAGTGAGTCTGGTGCCACAAGCGCCAAGTCTGACTTCATGTGGGTCTTTGGAGGGATAGAGAGGCCCTTGAGGGCCATGTAGGTGATCGTGGCCTGGCTCCAGCCTGACATCTTGAAGGGCTGGGGACATGAGGAGCAGGAATCATGACAGCTCTGGAGAGTATTTTCAGTAAGAGGAGGAGGAAAGCAGGCACAAACAAGGCACAGGTGAGGCAGAATGCACAATGGCACCTGCAGGCTTTGGTGTCAGCCCAGGTGAACTATGTGAACTATGTGAGGCAGCAGGAGGTGGAGAGCAATAGCCAGGGCCAGGACCGAGGTGGAAGAGAGGTTGGCGCAGGCACAGGCTCCCATCGTTGGGGGAGTCTTCCAGGACAGTGGAGGAGATAGAATCTCATATGAGGGAAGCCCTGAAACCCCTTCGTGCAACAACAGAGGCCCGCCTGCAAATGGAAGAGGTGGAAAGGGAATGTGCCTTGGATGAGGCATTGTCAGAGATCACAATCGACTAGCCCGCTGAGTCATGCACTTTAGTTGTAGGTTTACTTTTTTTACATGGACAATATTTCTGTTCCCATTTTTTGTACATAGTTTGTATTCAACAGATTTTAATATCATGATTCTACCACACCACTTACTGTCTCTTTGTCCATGTGCACTTCTTGGTTGCCTTGTTTTCCAAGTGAGTATTTCCTATGGCTGTCATGTAGGTTAGGGGGGCACTATGTGGGTCACGTTGTTACTGTGCTGTTTTCTGGGGAACATCTGTGCATGCTTCGTTTGTGTGATGTTTAGTATGTTCAATCTGTGTTCGATGAATGCATGTGGTCTATTGTAGATGTGGGGCGGTGATATGTTTTGTGATTCACGTGTTTACAGTCTCTGTTATGCACATCTGTTGCTTGACTGCTTCCATGCTTTGCAGTACAGGCATGGTGGCCAATTGTATATATGGTATGCATGGGTGTGTGATACATGTATGATGTGGTTGACATAGAACTTCTTTTGTGAATATGTTCATAGGTGTTAAGTATTGTTGTGGTTTGTTTGTGGTTGCCATGGTGCCATTACTTTGATTGACTTGGACATGTGGACAAGAGACCATCAGGCAGCTGGATGTGATTCCTTGAGCAGGGGCACTACATGTTTGGTGTTGGTGTGCCAGTGTTGTTTGAGTGCCTTTTTTGTGTGTGTCTAATGGTATCAATGTGGAGATGCATTTGGTGATGGGTGAGATGTTTCATGATGGTGTTGCGGTCTCTAATGGGGGATTGGTACACATTTATGTGTCTTGCCACATGTTCCAAATGGTTTAGATGTTTGTTGTGTCTGGTGACAGCTAATTCACCTATCCCCGTTCACTACTTAAGGTTCAATTTATTGTTCATTGTGTTCCTTTCTGTTCCACTGATGTTTTGGTGCCCCTTTGACACTTGCTTGTCAATGTGGATTCGCTCACACTTCATCCACATGACTCATTGGCATTGAAAATGTTTTGGAGGGATGTGGCCTCACTGAGGATCACTCGTCTACGCACATCACATGTGTGCTATGTCACATGTACATTAAGGGACCAAAGTGTAGCTGCTGTGACAGTGTGGTTGGCTGTTGATGTGCAGCTGAGTGTGATCCAACATGGAGCCATAGAAGAAAATATTGCCCTGCATTTCATGGCACTGCTCCCAGGTATTCAAATTGGAAGAGTCTGGTATGTGTGCTCCCTGGTCGACCAAGGTGAGAGGAGTTGAGATAGGTTGGTGGTCCACATTGGACTGGGACGAGGGTGGACTTGCGGGTGCTGCCTTGGGTTCGGGGGTTGGGCCACAGGTCAGTGGGGGTAATTGGATAGGGGTGAACTTGCGGGTGCTGACTTGGGTTTGGCAGTTGGGGCACAGGTCAGTGAGGGTACTGGGACGAGGGCAGACTTGTAGGTGCTGCCGTGGGCTCAGGGTTTGTGGCACGGGTCTTAGAGGGCACTGGGATGAGGGAAGACGTGCAGGTGCTGCCTTGGGTTTGGGGGTGCAGGCACAGTTCAGTGGGAGTCCTAGGATGAGGGTGGACTTGCAGGTGCTTCCTTGGGTTCAGTGGTTGGGGCACAGGTCAGTGGGGGTACTGGGATCAGAGCAGACTTGCGGGTGTTGCCTTGGGTTCAGCAGTTGGGGCACAGGTGAGGGGAGTGGAACGAGGGAGGACCTGAGGGTAATGCCTTGGGTTTGGGGGATAGGGCACAGTTCAATGGGGGTCCTGGGATGAGGGAAGACTTGTACGTGCTGCCTTGGATTAAAGGATTGGGGCCCAGGTCAGTGGGGGTACTGGGAAGAGGATGGACATGTGGGTGCTACTTTCAGTTAGGGGGCTGAGGCACAGTTTTGTCAGGGTACTCAGGGGCCGCTTTAAATTAGGCGGCCAAGGCACAGTTTCATCGAAGTATGCAGGTGCTGCGTTAAATTAGGAGGCGAGGCACCATTTCATCATGGTACGTTGGTGCTGCTTCAGGTTAAAGGGCTGAGGCACAGTTTAGTGGGTGGTGCTGAGACGTGAACTTGTCGGTTGCAGGAGTGGAGTGGGAGTAATGGTGAATACTGGTAAGCAATCTTTGATTACTTTGGTCCATGACTCCGGCGCAAAGGTTGTTTGACGCTGCTATGTTCTGTTTGTATTAGGCTCTTGGGGGCCGTTCCGGATTGTTCTTTGTGCTGCAGATTTCTACGTGTATTTAATTCCATCAATTGGCTCCTAGCGCAAATCTTTTAGTCCGCGCAATGCTCTTTTTCGTGCTAACTACTTCGCGCTGACTTAGTGTTTTTTTGGTAAATTAGCCCAATGTCTCATGCGCATGGTGTAGCCACCAAAGGAAATCTACCAAAATAATATTATTATGAATCTCATAAAGGGTGATTGACATGAGGCACAAGCCGAGTAAAGTAACATAACATGATATAACACAATCAGTGCTTGAAACTCCATACGAAGACATTTTCAAGGTACAAAAATGAGTCACTCGGTATCAGCGAAATATCAGATGAAGATTGAAACGTGATTCAGAGAAGCCCAAAATATGCATGATTAATGAAAAGGATGTGTTATACAATTATCACCTTCCTCCAAACCGGTGAAAGTCCATTCCTATCCATAACACATAGAAACCAGCAACTAGCAGATGCCACTCTGCTAAAGAACCCAAGACAGCCTTCCGCTCTAAGGGGCATTGCAAATGACACGTGGTGCACTTTATAACTGCTATTTAATATAACATATTCTACTGCCAATTTCTTTACAATTGGCGTTTTAAAATTTTAAAATGTTTTAATATTTGAAATAAGTGTATTTTCGTTATTGCTCAAGCTGGCATGCCCAAATTATTGTAACACAATTTATCTAGAGCACTACGGTTTAGAAGAAGGATTTGCAAATGGGATTTCGTTTGAACGGCTTTTAAATGTTTCCTGTGGATCCATTGCGGCGCCCCACCGATTAACCTTAAAAACTAGTGCGCATATTTGCCTTGAATTCGCTTCCCCTGTCGTGTTTCATTTCAGTTATTTTAAAAGATGAAGGATGGGTGCAATTTCGTATTAATTGCTGGAGAAAAGCGAAAACATAAGAGTTCTGGCTGGCGATACTATGACCACAGAGAAAGGTCAACCTTATTCCCAGTTAATATGTTTGAAGGTAGATTTTCTGTTAATGGAGCTTGAATGAGGCTTTCCAATAGTTGAGAAAACATAGCATTGGCAACTGCCCTAAAGCTACACAAGTGCGGCGGAGGAAGGTGCTGAAAACATCTAGTTTGACTTAAAGCGCCTCCATGTAGCACGTTTACTTTGACCTGCTGCAGTCAATGTAAAACGGAGCTTATAATGTCAAAAGGCATTACATTATATGTTTATTTATTGTACTTCATTGCTTTAGATTCATGTGGTGACATGTTTTATGGGTCCACCGCGTTAGAGAGAAATAGAATACAAAACTTAACCTTCTCGAAATATTACAGTTTATCGTATTTTGCATTGTATTGTTTATTTATATAGCGGCTATACACAACAAGGTGTTTTAAAGCACTCAAGAAGGGTGGGAACATGGGGAAAAAAACAACAGTCACTCAGACCCCTTGAAATTCTAAGAGGATAATAGTCTGCACAGGCAGATTAAGTGCAAAAATACATTTAACAGTTAAGACACAGCAAATAGGCCTGACAGCGAGTCTGCTGTTTACCACTGCGATTAAGGTGAGAGGACAAGGGAGTTGCATTTGGATCGAGCAAGTGCATAGACGGTCACAGGGGGGCATGGAGGTCCAATTAATCGCACCCAGTGGGCGGAGACAGGGCTAAAGTGCAGAGAGAGCCACTCTCTTGGGTTATTTCAATTACAGTAAGGGTGGGTGTAGGGCCCTGAGGCAAGTGTGAGAGAGTACTGGCGGTGGTGCCTGGGACTGTTCTCATATATTAAATATTTGATGATCATGGTCATCAACCTCATCAAAATCTGCGACCGCATCTCCCTCAAAACAGCATCACTTACTTTCAAATGCTTAAACAACGCAACCCCTTCATACCTCGCTGCCAGAAGAGTAAAAAAGACCTCCACCTGCCCCACCAGAACAATTAACTCCTACTGCCTTCAGGTACCAAAATTCAGACAAAAGAAAGCGGGCAGCAGTAGTTTCCCTGTCATGGCAGCCCAACATTGGAACGCCCTCCCACTCAACACAAGAGCAGACGAATCCTACCACAGCTTCAGGTGAAACATTCTCACCTGGCTACGCGCCAATGATCCCTACGACTGATCCACGCACTAATGTTAAGTGATTTCAATTCAGCACTCTAACTAAGTCAATGCCTAGTCTGGGATGCCCAAGGGAAGCCCTTATTTATATATTTTTTTGACAAGTTCATAGATCTGGATGATAAACCCTTGTATAACGCCCCCTCTTTGAATCCCCCTGACCTCACTGAGCTAAGAAGTAAGTTTGTTTTGCAAATTAAAAGATTTATTTAAAAATTAAACAAGATATATATCACACTTTTATGAATAAATTAATATTTGATAGCACACTTATCAATATGACAGTGATCAACAATGGATAATATTACACTAGCACACTGCTGAGAATGCTTTTATGGTTTCAAGGAAATGCAATGATGGAAAAGAATGCAGCACAGAAATAACTGAGATGGTTTCCACAAGAGATAATATGATCACTTTTTCTTTTGACAATTCACTCCACCCCTAAACAATATAAGGAGATGGAAGAAGAGCACACAATTTTCAGGAATACAATCAAATGCAATAACATTCTAGTTCTCCCCTGGCAAGCTTGGAGCAACCGGTATGCTTTTAAAACATGCAGAAATACTTTTAATGTGATTTGCAATGAAATGAAAATATGCTAAAAATGATTTTAATTTCCTCTAGGAGATTCAGGGTAAGTGACAGCTACTGTGAATTAATTCAGGTCAACACTAGAATGATTCATGAGGGATTATCAGGTTAAAAATGAATTTCAGCAATGGAAGCAAAAGAAAGCTAGTTTTGGCAGGTGAAGAAGTTTGAGTCAAATTGCAATTCGCAGCACTTTTTCCGAGTGCGTCAATCGCGATTACGGAAAAAGTATAAGGTTTTGGCCTTGTTGGAAAGCTTAGATTCTTAGCTTTAAAATGAAAGTTATATCTCACTCCTAGGACATGCGGTTCAAAAGATATGGACAATTTAATGGAGGTAGATTCTCAGAAATAAAGTAAGATTCAAATGACAAATGACACTTTCATAGGTTTGAACTCACAGAATGGACACACAATTTCTGTGCAGTTCTAAATAGGTGGAAATGGTTTGAATTAGATTATTTTAAACTAAGAGATTGGTTTTGCACAGCTCTGGCTGGATACTCACTCCTAATTTTGGAAGGAATGGACCTCGTCACAGATCTGGCCAACAGGTTTAGCTGCGGTTCTCTCTGCTCTGCTGGTCTGGATCTCTGGTTCTGGTAAAAGTTCTTGGCACTGCACAGCGGTCTGGTCTGGGTCTGGTCTGCGGTTCTGGATACAGCTCTGCTTTCTGGGTCTGGCACAGGGTTCTAGGCCAGAATCAAACAGCTCGCCGGCTGTTGAATTGTTTGTTTAGGTTGCTGGATTCTGAGGCCTCTGAAGGATTCAGCTTGTGGACTAGGCCTCTCTGCTACAAGTTCTGAAGTCTGGATTCTAAGTTCCGGTTCTGGAGTCTTCTGGCAAAGCGCTTCGCAAGAAATCAGTTTGAAGTGGAAAGTGAACGTCCCTCTCTGGGTTTCAATGGTTCTTTTTATGTCTTTTGAAAGTGGGTGGGAAGGCTGACTTTCTATGCCCAACCCTCTGAGTATCCTGATAGGTTATCGGATTCTCTGTCGCCTGACTTGGGAACTGAATTGTGAGTCATCCTGTGTCATCAGGCATCATTTTTACGGCATACAGAAAGAACACTCCCCTTGTCACTTTGCACACAAATCTATTCTTGACTTAAATGCATATTTATCTATGTACAATTTCTCTAATATTATATGTCCAGTTAACATATTTTCTGTAGCGCCAAACCATCGATCCCTGTCTTTGTAAGATGATGTGTTCACTTCTGACAGAATTCTGCCCTTTTCATCCAGAACACAACCTCTAAACTTTTCCAGAATTTACACAAATGTGCGCAAGGAATATGGGCATCAGATGATGAAGTGTCAGATTATTAACATACAGACATTTGGAGTAATACCCTATTTTCCGCTACTACCCCCCAGAACATACCACAGAGTCCTAACACCTCTTAAAATGTGCACAGAAAAATCACAGGAATAATGATATTATTGATATAATTTTGACAATTTTGTACTATGAATTATCCATCTTTCTAAAATTATGCTCTGCCCCAGATGGGCGTGTTTAGGTCCCAAAGCACATGGGGGAATTTCTGGTTCGTCCCCGCCTCCAAGCTCAGCTGGCTCACAGAGGCAGTACCCCTCCCATTTCCTTCCAAGAGGAAGCCATTTACGACCCCCTGATTTAGCAATTGCTTGGAGCAAAGGGAAGTTCTTTGTTCTGTTTCACTGCAGTCACAGGTACCCCTCCCCTGATTCAATCAGAGAGGTGTTATCTCCTTTTGGTGGGGCAGCAGAAGGCAGGCCAGGCCTGTGAATGCAGTTGCTGGGCAAGTTTCAACTCCTGTCGGGGGTAGTTGCCGGGCAGAATTCAGTCTCTTTAAGCCAGGCTTCAGCCAAAGGTCACTTGTGTTCCCATTTTTCTTCATTCAAATCAAACTTACAATTTTGACACATGCAGCTAGAACGCTGATTCTAAGTTCAAAACCATGACATTTAAACAGTTGCAACCTATGTGACACTCAAAAGTAGGTCACTCATTTATTTTAAATATTTCGACTTTAGTGGCTTTAAATCCCATTTCATTTAAGCTGCTGACATCCACAGCTCAGCCAGTTTTGTTATGAACATTATTTTAGGCTCTTCATCTTTCCAGATTTGGTATGCACACAAGACTTCATTTTACCAGATGTCTACTGGTGTTCAGTAAGATTTTTGAATATCTTGCAATGTTTGAAATAGGCATTCTGAGCTTGCATTCAGAGAAACAAAGGTGATTTCAAAGTGCTTTTTGAGCTAACAGGCACTGCTGTTTTTCCTTTGGCACCACGTTTCACTCATGGCACTTCTTGCCCATCACACTCGCACTGGTGGGTGGCGGGTCAGGCGACCATTTCGGTGTGCGCAAAAACTGCATGGTTTTCCTGGATTCTGGCGCAATTGTGGCCTTTTCGGCCATCTTGGATTTTGTAAGCCCACAGCACCAACGTTGCAGCATAATAACTTGAACGTGGGTCGATACACCTGGCAAGCCCCCCGCCCGACTGCACTTTGATTACGAGTCGAGGGGGAGTCGGGTGCAAAGGATATTTTGATCCACACGCTGGGATGTCCGCATCATCTTCTTCTGATTCCGCAGATGGCACAGTTCAGCATCTTTTCCTCCATCAGGGTGGATCGATCGGTTCTCCTCGCTGGTCCTGATGGGAGTTTCGGGCGGTACCTCGGGCCCTCGGATCTTTTCTCCCGGTCCCCGGGTCGTCCTCCTTTGTCAGTCTCCGTGGTTTATCTCTCCTAGGATGACAAAGCAAAGCGCAGAAACATATTCGTAGACATTTCCCCACCACTATTAATGGTGGGGCGAACATATACATTTTATAATTCAGGAGACATTTGCATTCAAGAATCATAGAATTTTATAGGTTATATGTGGAATATTTTAGGGTTGGACTTGTATTAATCTGGAGTGGTCCCCTCTGGGATTGCAGAGGACTCCTCCAGTTGCTGCAGAGCGTGCCTGGGATGGCAACACTTTAGCTTATTTATATGGACCCACTTGTCTTCCCCTTCCGCCAAACTGCCTTTGGTGATGCAGATCTTCTAGGCGACTGGGGAGATCTTGTCTAAAATTTCAAAAGGTCCCTTCCATGTAGGCAGAAATTTACGCTGTTTGGCCTGGTTCGTTTGGAAATTGTATAGATAGACCTGGTCTCCCACATTGTATTCTTTCCTAGTAGTCTTCAAATCATAGTGAGTCTTTATGCTATCGGCTGATCTTTCTAGGTTTCTCTGAGCATAGGCAAAAGCATGTTGGAGGTGTTTCCTTAAATTTTCAACATACTCATGCGTTGTGGAGGCATTGATCAATATTTGCTCTTGGGTCCTGTAAAGCAAATGCTGGGGAAGCACCATTCTGCATCCAGTCATCAGCTCAAACGGTGACATTTTAGTTGCAGATGAAGGGGTAGATCTGATGGCCATTAGGACCAGAGGTAATCGGATATCCCAACTTGGCACAGAATCTGCCACAAACTTTTTTAAGATCCCACAATGGTTCGGTTGTAATGTTCAACTGCACCAGAAGAGGCTGGCCAGTAAGCAATGTGTAGCTTCCTTTTAACCCCCAGTATCTCCCACATCTTAGTCATTCCTTCGCTGGTAAAAAGGCTACCTGTGTCTGACTCAATCCTTTGGGGTAGACCAAAACGGGAAAAGATGTGGTTGATAATCAGGGCAGCTGCTATTTCTGCCTTGCAGTTTGGGGCCGGGAGACATTCCACCCATTTAGTAAATAAGCATGTTACCGTCAACATGTACTTATTCCCCCTAGAGGAGCGAATCACGAGCCCTATGTAGTCGACTTGCAAATCTGACCATGTCAGTGTCATCCAGCTCTTTTGGAGAGGCGCACGGTGTGTGAGGGATGTTGGCCGAAATTGTGCACACACAAGACACCCGTTCAAGTATTGGTCGAGGTCCTACCCCATGTGTGGCCAGTATGCAACCTCTCTTAAGATCTCAAGTGTTGTATCAAACCCCCTATGACCAGCGGTGGCCGCATCATGGGCATGACTTAACATCAGGCTTTGGAATGAGGTAGGAACCACCCACTGATCATGGCCAGCTTGGGATTTCCTTACCAACAAACCATCTTGGATTCGGAACATTTTTGGACATTTCATCAACACTCTTAGGTCCTCTTTCCCAATGTAATCGGTATCGGTCAGGGGAAAGTTCTCAGGGTCCTCAACGTGTTGGTAAAACTTACCAATTATTGGACCCCCTTTCTGAGCCGTAATCAAATCAGCATCTGGGGTCTCCTTACTCCATTGTGCAGTTGAAAGATCATTGTGAGCATTTGTCTGGGACCTAGTGATAGCAGTGACCTGGATTTCCCCCAACAGGGACTCAATCTCCATTAGATCCCCTTGGATGGCCCTGATTTTGGCCAGCTGATCAGCTAAGTCATTTCCAGTTTTGTCTGGTCCCTCTACTTTAGAATGACCCTTGATCTTCTTCCAGTAGATGGTCATCCCATTCACGGTGACCAGATCATCAATGTTTTGAATTAAAATTCCCATGTTTCAAGGGTTTGTTATTAGCACATAACATGCCTCTGGTTTTCCAATTACCCAGGTGTTCCACGAACCTGTTCCGTACATAATCCGAATCTGTGATTATGACCAGTTCGTGGAGTTGATGTTGGACAGCAGTGAGGATGGCTTGATACACTGCCATCAACTCTGCCACCTCACTACTTCCGGGACCAATCTTGTACCCAGCAGAGGGTTCTGGGACTCATTCACCCATGCATTCCCTACGCCAGCCACAAGTTCTTTCTCCCCATTGTTGTCAACATGGTAATAGCATCCATCCACATAGACAGTGGGCATTCCCTCACACTTGTCTTCTTCAAAGACTTCATGTGGGGAATTAAGGTATGCCTCCATGTTGTCCTTGATTTTTAGACTTTCGTCCTCGAGACAGTTTTCTCTGGCACAATCATGCAAGTCAGCCAGACCTTGCGCAAGGGGACTCTTCTTGTTTTGGCCATATCTGACCTCCAGAGGAAAGCCTTGCATTGTCAGAATCCAGGAAGTAATTTGGGAATTACTCACATTTCCGGATTGGATTCTGTCAGTTTGGAGATATTGCAGAGGCTGGTGTGGAGTCTCCACTATGATGTGTTCCCCCTGGATAAACGGGCGGTAATTCTTCAATGCCCACACCGTTGCCAGGAGTGCCTTCTCACAATCGTTGAATTTTTCCTCCACCGTTTTGCTCGCATAGGAGATTACTTTATTGACCTTGTCATGCTTTTGATATCATACTGCAGTCAAGCATGTATTAGAGAACCCTGTCTCCAAGAAAAACTCCTTGTTTCTGACAGGGTAATCTAGGCAGGGCACTTGTGAGAGGCTTCTTTTGAGCTGTCTGAATGCCTTGGATTGTTCTGGACCCCATTCCCACTTGACCCCCCCTTCAAGAGATGAATCAGGGGTCTGGTGATCTCTGCATAGCCCTCAATGAACTTTCTGCTGTAATTAGTCAGTCCAAGGAGGCTCCTTAGTTCCCGCAGAGTTGTGGGGTCTTTTAGTTTCTGAAGTGCTTCCACTTCCACTGAAGTTCTTCTTAGTGTGTTTTCAAATTCCCTTATGGCATTTTCTTTTCATTTTCTTTTCATTTAATAAGCCTGGATTCGATAAAGGCAGCTCTGCCGAAACACGTGTATCCACAAAGGCTCTAACATCACAAAAATAAACAGGAATTGATTAATCATCACTACTTGCCATTCCATTATTTTTCGGCGCACTATCAAGGGATAGCTCAACACAACCATTATATAAGGTAGCAATTGAGCTGACCTAAATGCTTTTTCTGGATCATCCAAGCCCATGGGATTATCCGCTAATCGGGACCAAGCTTTGAAGTTTATTAGGTCCAAACTAATGGCAAAGCGATTGAGAATGTCACTGCCTAAGTAAAAGGCAGCAGTGACGTTTCGCACAACCCAACAATTATGGACTATGCTCTTGTTGCCAATTAAGATTTTGAGCATACACCTGCTTGGCAGGAGATGTTTGGAACTGGGTGTTTCCAGATCCATTTCCCATTTGTCTATCAGTTTGATTGTGGGAATGGATGGATCTTTTGCGGGGAGTTGGTGGAACATGGCTTCACTGATGAAGCTCTTACCGTTGTTCACACACACTCAGGCGAGAACAGAGTCCTTCTCATCATTTAACTGAACAGGGATGAACAACTGCTCTCCAATTTGCTGAATATCAGCCAGGCTCTGAACTGATTTCACATCTTTCGGAACTATTGGAGTGGGAATGTCTGATTGTGGATTAGTAAAGAATTTCAGAGTGTTTCCTTCCAGTGTGGAATACCACCTTAAACTGGAAGGAAGGTTGATTTTCAGAAATAGAGAGGACCCCCCATCACCAGTCGGTTGTCCTACTGTTATTACTGTCACGTCTGGAATTTGGTTGTTCTGGAAGTGAAATTCTACTTAGTCAGATTTTTGTTCAACCATGTGCCATGTGCCGTTTAAACTAACATGGTTGACACTCTGCTTTAATTTTATTGGTCGGCTAGTCTGGGTCCAGAGGACCTTGTTTACACATCTATCAGGGGTGACAACCTTCTCAGGAGGTCATTCCCTAGTAAACAAGGGGTGCCCTCTGGAGTCACTACTATGACCGGGTGTTTCACCTTGTGTCGCACAATTTTGATGTCCAAATCTGCAGTCCCCTCGATGGGAATTTCCTTCCCGTCAAAGTTCTGAAGTTGTCCAGTAAGAGAGGTGAGAGGAATACAGTAATTCTCCCCCCTTCCTGCATTTAGTTCATCAAAGGCCCTCCTGGATAGAAGAGTAGCTTGGGATCCAGTGTCCACCAGTGCCAAAATTGTACCCTGCCCCTGCACTTGTACCGGGGCATAGTATCTTCCCTCCTTCTCCGCAAGGGACACAGATAATGCACATTTTTGGACAACTGGTGGGCTAATTTTTAGTTTTGGACATTGCGAGAGAAGAGATTTGGGCAGAATTCTGTGGAGAGTCATGGGAATCTGCAAGAAAAAGTTGGCAACTGGAAATCAGAGCCATTGTGGTTTCCCCTGGTTCCGGTTCTGGGCCGCCCCCCCTTTTTGGAGGCAGACAGCAGAATGGGTTTGAACCAGGGGATTTTGATGCTGTTGTTTCTGGGATGAGATGATGGGCGGCGCTAGCTCAGTCCCCACATTTCCCCAGTCTGGATTTGGATCCCTTGGGACCCATTTTTCTTTGGGAGGAGTTCCCCCATCTCTGAAGGAGAAGATCCTTTACCCAGGATCCTCTGAGGATCCCTCTCCCTCAAATTGGAAGATCTGTACCTCCTCCACAAAATGGGTCTGTTTGGGTCCTTTGTTTCTCCTACCACCTCTCTGCTCCTTGGGTGGCAGACTTTCAGGGGTAGGAGATTTTGTTTCCGGTTCCTGTGTTTCCAGGGGCTGTTTACAAGTGGGGAAGGAAGCTTCCTCCAAGGCTTTACACCCCCCTTCCCCTTGTGCCTCCTCCCTGAGAACCGGTGGGTTATCGGGGTGCTGCACCCATCATTGTTCTGGAGCACCAAGCCCAGAGTTTGGGGCATCTGCACCGGCATGCTCATCTGAGGGTTCTATTGAGCCCTCAGCATGTGACCCAGATCCCGTGCCATATTTTGGACCTGGCGCTCTAACTGTGAAACCTGCTCAGGCTGATACGGGGTTCGGTTTTCTCCCCTGGGCTGATCCCGGGAAGGGTAGCTATCCCTTCTCTGGTAGTACCCCGGGTTGGGAAGATTTGGGTACCCCTCCACCCTTGGCCTCCCCTCTCCCGGATTAGGTGGCCTGGACTCAGGGAATTGGGGAAAGAAGGACAGATGATTTGGGGGTTAGAAGTTGGGTGGATACCTGGGAAAAAGTTTTGCCAAGTATTTGGGGAAATTCTGCCCTCCTGTGGGAAGTTAGGAGGGAAGTTCCCTGGGTTAGGTGCTTGGCTGGATCCCCCCCATTGGTCTGGAGGAGTCCACACATAACCCAGGATGGGTCGGTTTCCCTTATAACGGGGACTTACATAGTCCGGGGAGTGAGGGACCCGATTTGTGACTGGCCCGAGGGCCTTCTGGGCTTAGAATTATTTTGCGCAGGCAAGTTTTTAGGCCCCCCCATCTCCAAATCCAAAATGGGGGCAACCTTTACCTCTGCCACCTTGGCAGCAGCAGGGGTGCTGGTCGGTTTGGGGCTTTTCTGCGCTTTACTTTTATTTTCTATGGGCTTCTGCACCTCATAGATCCGGGTGGCCTGTTCACTGACCCAGTCTAGTGACCTTTTCTCGTGAAAATCTCTCACTAGCTGGGTCATTATGTATTTGGGTAAGGCATGGAAAAAAGTGTTAACACATTCTTTGCTGTCCGTGCACACCCTTCTGGTAGTCTGCGCAAAGGCACACTTTAATGGCACACTTTAATTCCAGCACAAATTCTTGTGGGGCCTGATCCTCCCCACATTGCAAATTGTAGGCTGCCTAGCGAGCCTCTTGGGGATTTCTGTGAACAGAAAAATGTTTCAAGATGGCCGCCCTATATGTGGATCATCTTGAATGGTTTTGGTCCTCCAGCCCCGCAAAGAAACTGGAGTATTCTAGGGAGAATGTCCATTAGACATACTGAATGCAGCTACTGCTGTCCTTCAAATGGAAAGTCTCCATCATTTGCTTATAAAGCTCCAAGTGTTCCCAAACAGAATACTTGGCGTTCTTGTGATAACGGGTGATGACACTCTTTATTGCCTTAATCTGTTTTAAGGGGTCCTTATGCAAGGCCCTTTTTGCCTTATTGGCCTTTTTGGTTCGGGTAACCCTGGTCCATTCATCCTCTGACTCAGAAGTACTGCTCCCAGAGGTGCCCGTCTGATCTTCCAGGTTTTCCCAGATTCTGCGAGCCTGGGAATGGCTGGCAGAATGTGGGGACCTGGTCTCCTGTGTCCTGTGACTCTCAGAGGAGTCTTCAGGTCCCTCCATGCTGCTAGGATTTGATGGGTACCCCCCTACTGACCTAACTGGGCAGAGGTTTTTAGGATGCCCTTATAGGGCCCACTCTCCTGGGGTTCCCAACTAAATTGCACTGTACTTAGGTGCCCATACCCGGATGCCCGCCCATCCATTCCTGGATGGTACTGGCCTATGAGCCCCATACTTTTGGCTGGATAGTAATTTGCCATCCCTGTGGCCCTGTGCTCACGTGCGCCAGGGGACATGGGGGTGGCAGAGTCCAGGGACTGGGAGAGGTGAAGGCCTCTGGTACTAGGGCTCCTGAGGTTATGCTCAGGTGTTTCCCTTTCCCAGCGAACTTCATCTCTATCAGCCCATGCTCCCTGTTGCCATGCAAAAGGCTGTGCTTTCAGTTCCTCAGTCAAGGCCTTACTAAACTCTATAAGTCTCTCCTGCATGGCTACCTATTGCTGAAGCCTGATTGCTGATTGTCCTGGCAGAGAGCCTCATTCTCTCTCTGTGCTTCCTGGTTTGTCCTGGAATACTGGGCCAGTCTTTGCTCCAGGAGGGTTACCTCCTGAGTCCCATCCCTACTGGCCTGCTCCTTTCTTGCCAGAGCATCTTCCTCCCTCCTGGTGTGCTCTAACATGTTCTGATGCTCTTTTTGGAGGTCACCCAGTCCCTGGAGGACCAGGTTATTGTCTTCCATTTTTCTTTTTAAGTGGCAGACTTCCTGGACTAAGGTGTCCCTTTCCTGACTAAGAGCCTGCATCTGTGCCGCCAGGTCGTCCCTCTGCCTTTGAAAGGCACAAGCTTTCTGGCGCTCCTCCTCAAATTCTGTCTGGGTATCCAGGTCTTTCAGAATCAATTTGTTGCTCTCTGCCTTCTCCCTATCTAGGTGGCTTTGCAGTGTGACTACCTGCTCTGCGCATGCCCTATTGAAGTCCAGTTGTTGCTCCAGCTTTTTCTGGCTCTGCAGTAGGGCATCCAAACCTTCTTGGTACTCCTTCTGCAAGGCCAGAAATCTGGTATCCTTGTCAGACTTTTCCTGTTGCAGGATACCCATATCCTCTTTGATTTTAATGAGATACTGGGCCTCATTACACGTTAGGTGGTAAGGGTTTACCGGTACCGGTAAGGGCACCGGTAGCGGTAAACCCTTACCGCCTTATTACGAGTTCCCTTTGCGGGACCCGATCTTAATGGCTGGTTTCACCAGTCGTTAAAGTAGGGTGCCGCAAAGGGACCTTGGTGCTAATTACGGTACCGCAAGTTGCGGTACTGTAATTAGCGCCTTCCCCATTCCCATTGAGCCCTATGGGGGCAAAAATGGGAATGTGGAAGTGCCTTGGTGAATGGGGAATTACCGCCCCGCTCACCTTGGAGTAGGGCGGTAATTCCGCCATCCACCAAGGCGGACACGGTAAAATACTGGCGGCAACCATGGCGCTAATAGCGCCATGGTTACCGCCTACTGTGTAATGAGGCCCACTGTCTACTCTCATTTTCTGACTCCTGGCTCCTGTGCAGCCTCTGCTCAGAAGAGACCAGGTCAGATTGGTCCTTCTCTAATGCCATCTGTTGCCTATTTGCCAGATCTTGGCCTTCAGCACATTTGTCCTGTAAGGCTCCCATATATAAATATAAATATGCCGCTATCCTGACAATCTTGTCGTGCTCATCTTTGGCTTTAGGGGCAATATATAGTTCACTCAGGGCCACATGTAATGGACCCTGATCTCTCCATGAGTCTGACCCTGTTGCAGTGATCTGGGGTGCGATTGCCTGCAACCACACCGTCTGGTCTTGTTCCGTCCATTCGCCTCTCACAAATAGCTTATGTAAGAGATGCTCTCTAGCTATTTTGATATCTACCAAGGTCATCATTCTGGAAATTGATTTCCTTCCTGATTTACAGAAGTTAGTATTTTATTTTGCAAAACAGACTGTCTCCTTAGAGCGTCCTTCTTTTGAGGGGTGCTTTTTCAGTGTAACACAGCGTGGTGATCCAACATGATTTATGTATCCTGTCAGTTAGCACACTGTATTTAGCTGCACAAGTGGTAGTTCTAATCCAGACGTCCCGGCTCGAGCCCCCACTCTGTTAAGTGACTTCAATTCAGCACTCCAACTAAATCAATGCCTAGTTTGGGATGCCCAAGGGAAGCCCTTATTTATATATTTTTATGACAAGTTCATAGATCTGGATGATAAACCCTTGTATAACGCCCCTCTCTTTGAATCCCCCTGACCTCACTGAGCCAAGAAGTAGGTTTGTTTTACAAATTAAATGATTTATTGAAAAATTAAACAAGATATGTATCTCACTTTTAAAAATAAATTAATATTTGATAGCACACTTATGAATATGACAGTGATCAACAATGGATAATATTACACTAGCACACTTTTTTTAATTACTTAGGAGTTGGTATAGAGAGGATAAGGTAGCTGAGAATGCTGTTATGGTTTCAAGGAAATGCAATGATGGAAAAGAATGCAGCACAGAAATAACTGAGATGGTTTCCACAAGAGATAATATGATCGCTTTTTCTTTTGACAATTCACTCCCCCCCTATGCAATATAAGGAGATGGAAGGAGAGCACACACTTTTCAGCAATACAATCAAATGCAATACAAATTCTAGTTCCCCCCTAGCAAGCTTGGAGCAACCGGTATGCTTTTAAAACATGCAGAAATACTTTTAATGTGATTTGCAATGAAGTGAAAATATATAAAAATTATTTTAATTCCCTCTAGGAGATTCAGGGTAAGTGACAGCTACTTTGAATTAGTTCAGGCCAACACTAGCAATGATTCATGAGGGATTATCAGGTTGAAAACGAATTTCAGCAATGGAAGCAAAAGATAGCTATTTTTGACAGGTGAAGAAGTTTGAGTCAAATTGCAATTTATGGCAATTTTTCCGAGTGCGGCAATCGCGATTATGGAAAAAGTATAAGGAATTTTGGACTTGTTGGAAAGCCTAGATTCTTAGCTTAAAAATGAAAGTTAAACCTCGCTCCTAGGACGTGCGGTTCAAAAGATACAGACGATTTAATGGAGGTAGATTCTCAGAAATAATGTAAGATTCAAATGACAAATGACACTTTTATAGGTTTGAAATCACATGATGGACACACGGTTTCTATGCAGTTCTAAATAGGTGGAAATGGTTTGAATTAGGCTATTTTAAACTAAGAGATTGGTTTTGCACAGCTCTGGCTGGATGCTCACTCCTAATTTTGGAAGGAATGGGGCTCGTCACAGATCTGGTCAACAGGTTTAGTTGCCGTTCTCTCTGCTCTGCTGGTCTGGATCTCTGGTTCTGGTAAAAGTTCTTGGCACTGCACAGCGGTCTGGTCTGGGTCTGGTCTGCGTTTCTGGATACAGCTCTGCTTTCTGGGTCTGGCACATGGCTCTAGGCCAGAATCAAACAGCTTGCCCGCCTGTTGAATAGTTTGGTTAGGTTGCTGGATTCTGAGGCCTCTGAAGGATTCAGCTTGTGGACTAGGCCTCTCTGCTACAAGTTCTGAAGTCTGGATTCTAAGTTCTGGTTCTGGAGTCTTCTGGCAAAGCGCTTCGCAAGAAATCAGTTTGAAGTGGAAAGTGAATGTCCCTCTCTGGGTTTCAATGGTTATTTCTATGTCTTTTGAAAGTGGGTGGGAAGGCTGACTTTCTATGCCCAACCCTTTGAGGATCCTGATAGGTTATAGGATACTCTGTAGCCTGACTGGGGAACTGAATTGTGAGTCATCCTGTGTCATCAGGCATCATTTTTATGGCATACAGAAAGAACACTCCCCTTGTCACTTTGCACACAAATCTATTCTTGACTTAAATGCATATTTATCTATGTACAATTTTTCTAATATTATATGTCCAGTTAACATATTTTCGGTAGCGCCAAACCATCCGATCCCTGTCTTTGTAAGATGCTGTGTTCACTTTTGACAGAATTCTGCCCTTTTCATCTAGAACACAACCTCTAAACTTTTCCAGAATGTACACAAATGTGCGCAAGGAATATGGGCATCAGATGATGAAGTGTCATATTTTTAACATACAGACATTTGGAGTAACACCCTATGTTCCGCTGCTACCCCCAGAACATACCACAGAGTCCTAACACCTCTTAAAATGTGCACAGAAAAATCACAGGAATAATGATATTATTGATATAATTTTGACAATTTTGTACTATGAATTATCCATCTTTCTAAAATTATGCTCTGGTCCAGATGGGCGTTTTTAGGTCCCAAAGCACATGGGGGAATTTCTGGTTCGTCCCCGCCTCCAAGCTCAGCTGGCTCACAGAGGCAGTGCCCCTCCCATTTCCTTCCAAGAGGAAGCCATTTACAACCCCCTGATTTAGCAATTGCTTGGAGCAAAGGGAAGTTCATTGTTCTGTTTCACTGCAGTCCCAGGTACCCTTCCCCTGATTCAATCTTGGCAGCAGAAGGCAGGCCAGGCCTGTGAATGCAGTTGTTGGGCAAGTTTCAACTCCTGCCGGGGGTAGTTGCCGGGAAGAATTCAGTGCCTTTAAGCCAGGCTTCAGCCAAAGGTCACTTTTGTTCCCATTTTTCTTCATTCAAATCAAACTTACAATTTTGACACATGCAGCTAGAACGCTGATTCTAAGTTCAAAACCATGACATTTAAGCAGTTGCAACCTATGTGACACTCAAAAGTAGGTCACTCATTTATTTTAAACATTTCAATTTTAGTGGCTTTAAATCCTATTTCACTTAAGCTGCTGACATCTACAGCTCAGCCAGTTTTGTTATGAACATTATTTTAGGCTCTTCATCTTTCCAGATTTGGTATGCACACAGGACTTCATTCTACCAGACGTCTGCTGGTGTTCAGTAAGATTTTTTAATATCTTGCAATGTTTGAAATAGGCATTCTGAGCTTGCATTCAGAGAAACAAAGGTGATTTCAAAGCGCTTTTTGAGCTAACAGGCACTGCTGTTTTTCCTTTGGCACCACGTTTCACTCATGGCGCTTCTGGCCCATCATGCTCGCACTGGTGGGTGGCGAATCAGGCGACTATTTTGGTGTGCGCAAAAACCGCGGATTTCCTGGGTTCTGGCGCAATTGTGGGCTTTTCGGCCATCTTGGATTTTCTAAGCCCACAGCACCAAATGTTGCAGCATAATAACTTGAACGTGGGTCGATACACCTGACACTAACAAACCACAACCAAACCAAATGTATATATGTACATCCCTGTAACTGACTTGCCTAATGTAATTAACTCTATGTATATATGAAAAATGTTGTGCCTATCTTGTAAACAAGTTTTTATGTAACCTTACTTTCCTGCCTCTCTGTTGCGCCATGTTACCTCTGGGTTCTGCGCGCCATACCAAATGAATAAACAAACAAATAAACAAACAGATATGAAGGTGCACACATTTTCAATTCGATATAGATTTGTAGAAATTAAACATGACCTCTGTGACATATATTCCATGGGAAGGAAAGCAGCAGGGATGTAGTGGGCCTCTATGTGTGCATATTTCTTTGCATTATAATGCATGCATTCTCATGACAACATAATGCCTGCACTTATTCTAGCATTCTCCTTGTGGTAGGGAGACAATGTAGAACTCAGAATGTGGAATGTAGTAGAAAGATGCAAGAGTAAAATGCAGTTAAGAGGAGACCAGAGAAGAAGCTGATGGGGTGTTGGGGTGTTCATATGCTCTTTAATAAAGAAAGTCTAAATCACTCACCTGTCCCTTGGATCATTTCACATATATTTCAGGGATGGCGAATTAGAAACCTATGTAATGACTATAAGAGAGCTAAAGATTTGAAAATCAATGTTGGGGAATCCAAGGCAGTGTGTGTAGGTAATAGTAGATCCTGTGTAAGTGGCGTATCTGTGGATGCTAAGAGACTGGATTGGGTATCTTCCTTCCGCTACCTGGGTGTCATAGTTACACGCGACCTAAAGTGGCTTGCACACCTCAAGGAGCAGGCAAAAACGTCCTCGCAAACTAACGGCTCAATCCTGAGGTTTGGCGCAAGAACGTGTGGTCGCCCTATAAAGCATGTAACCCGCATTTACGTCGCAAAAAACATGCCGCTACTGACCTATAATGCCGCTGTCTGGGGTATCACCCGACAAAGCTAGTACAGGTCTGCAAAGATAAATTCTTCAGAAATGTCATGTGCATATCGCACGGTTTTCCCAGGTATTTGCTGCACAAAGAGTTAGATGTAGCTTATGGACAGGACATTATTTAATTGCAGCCACTTATGTACTGGTTGCATCGCTGGGCCAAACCTAGTCTGTCTCAGGCCATAGTCACAGACACAATGTCCTCCAATGCTAGGGGATCTCCACCTTGGCTGAATTATATTAAATCCTCCTTTTGCAGATTATATATAAATTACCCAAATGAAACAACGATGATGGACAAGTCTGCAGAAAGGGAATGTGTG
Source organism: Ambystoma mexicanum (assembly GCF_040938575.1). NCBI lineage: Eukaryota > Metazoa > Chordata > Amphibia > Caudata > Ambystomatidae > Ambystoma > Ambystoma mexicanum. The sequence goes on along the minus strand of NC_090933.1, from coordinate 627,681,658 downwards.
CGAGGTTTCATTTCAGATAGTTCAAATGCTAGGCGTGAAGCGTAGCTGCAAAAGACCAGTGTACAATTCTATTATAATGATATTATCCCAGCACCCCCGGGACAGGTTACACCTATTGTTTCAGAAGCCCAAGGAAAAGGAGAATTATTCTCCACCTACAAATTTATCACAGAATAATAATCTTGCAGCGCAAAAATGCGCATCCACTGAGTATAATGTACATGATTTGCAACATTTTCTTCTCTTCTGCTCTGTGCTCTCAAGCCTGAGGACAATATTTATTTTCCCTTTGCTGAGAGCTCAGGCTGTGAGACGTGCCCAAGCAGCCTTCATGTACCTGCTCTCTGTCCTGAATGTATATGTGGCGCCGTGCCTTTCCTCTTATATTGAAAACGCCTTTGGTTATCTTATTATATTCTTAACATGATTACAATTGTCCTTCGAGCAAACCTTCTGTATAGTTTGATGGAATTTATGGTCCGAATAAACTTATTTTACCTTACACCTCACCTGCCCCTTAGATCATTTCATTGACGACGAGCTCAATCCCACCGAGTAGCTGTGGTTGTTTGGACCTGCACGAGGTCTGTGCCAGCCTGCTCCTCCTGCTCTAATTGCCTGCCCTGTTGCTCCTGTTTCGTGGGCACCTGATTTCGTGAGCTCACACCCAGCCCAGCATGGAGACTCCGTCGACGGTTGAGCCGTGTCTTATTCTACATTGCTGCACTGTGGCTCTTGCTGTGCGTTTACTGTGGTGACCACGCCCCAAGCGAGTGAAGGATCTCTCGCTCCGCTACCAATACAGTGCCCATTTAGCATTTAAGGGAGCCACATGGTCCAGGTCGCGCTCCAGGTCGGAGTGCGCGTGAAGCTCAACAGCTGGAGGGCAAGAGCAAGCTGCGGCAGGGAGCGAGTAAAGTCAGCGCGCATTCATTACATGTGCACTACGTTGCTGCACAGTGGGCACAGGAGGCTGGGAAGCTTAAGTAAAGTCAATGCACAATGCAAACGAGATGGCAAATCCATTACTGCTGTAGGAGTCCAACATATCAGTTTAGTGGTTACATGTACAAGAGCAACCAGGCAACGCAGGACAGCAAATGAGAAAAGGACATCACAACGTGCGCTTACGTGCCAGAATTTTGGTTGCCTGTGTGATCACCAGACCGGCAGAAGACTTTGGGCCTCATTACGAGTAGGGCGGTAAGGGATAATGGGCACCGGTAAGGAGACTGGAGCCGGTAATCCCTTACCGCCCTAGTATGAGTTCCCTTAGCGGGTCCCTCCTTTAACGCCTGGTCTGACTAGGCGTTATGGACGGGAACCATTGGGACTTCAGAGCTAATAACGGTACCGCAGTTTGCGGTACCGTTATTATCGCCTTCCACATTCCCATTGAGCCCTATGGGGGCTCAAATAGGAATGGGGAATGGCTTTTTCAATGGGGACTTACCGGTCCTGCATAGGTCGGTTTACACCGGTAAGTCCCCATTGAACCATATCGGTGCCGGACCCGTAATTGGAGGCAGTAATGGCGCAAATAGCGCCATGACTACCTCCAATCTCGGAATGAGGCCCTTTGCCTTAATTGTTTTACAGCCCAGTGTGAGCCACGTACTGATGTGTGCATAAGCATTGTTTAAAAGTGCAGTGTAAATAAAGTGGAATTAAGTGTAAAGCACAGCAGCTCCCTCACAGCTGATTAAAGTGACTGTAGGAGTGCAACAATTAGTGAGAAACATAGACTGTCAAGCACCGCACAGCAATTGGTGGGAAACATAAACTGTCAAGCACAGCAGCCTCCTCACAATTAATAGAAGTGTTAAAACACAACAGCCCTCTCATAACTTGACCAGGCCTTGATCTTTACGGAATATTATCTGCACAGGAGTGCAAAGTCCAATAAAAGTACAACCTAACCAGTGGAAAACATAAACGGCATATTAAGTAAAGCAGATATACAGTATCTTTACTAGAGTGAGATAACTATGCAAGGTGTACCTCCTCCAAATTACTTTTAGGACGTTAAAGGGGAGCCAACATACCCTGGAAAAGATGGAAAAAGCGTTTCAACCACTATGTACTCGCAGTGCATGGTTTGCACTCCGCCAGTGAAAGGAAGAAATGTCTTCTAATGCATTGTCTGGGAAACTATGGCCAGGAGCAATTCTAGAATTTACCACAGTTTTCTGAGGAGGAGTCCACAAATCTTTCTGAGTATGTGAAGTGTGCATTAAAATGCTTGATAAACATTATGAGAAATCTGTGAGTATTATATTGGAATGCTATTTCAGCAAGAGGAAACAATATAATGGAGAATCCATGGAACAAAATATCACAGCTCCTAGGGGTTTGGAAGCCTTACGTGAATTTGGCAGCACTTTCAATGAAAGGCTGCACAATCAGTTCATGCTAGAGTGTAGTTACGGACAAGTGAAGGAAGTGTTGTGGTCCAAAAGCAATCCTTCTACTGATGAGGTTATCAGTGTAGCCAGTGAAGTGGAACATACACACAATGCTTGAAGGAATTAGAGAACAGAACTGAGTCAGAGGTGAAGAAAACTGAGGAGGTACACATTGTGGAGATTTCAGCAGTGCAGCCAAGGATATTCAACAAGAGGCAACAAGGTATCAAGAAGGAAAGTGTAAAAAAGAAAATTGGAAAGAACAAAGACAACAAGGAAGAAGACGATAGGAAGAGATGTTTCCAATGAGACAGTTTGTTTCATTTTGAAAGTAGCGATAAGTGTCAAGCCATCAAAGCAAGAAATGCAACAAATGAGGACATTTCACATTTTATAGAACCAAGAGTGAAACTGTTGACTGTGTGGATGAGTTGTGTGAGGATATGGAAGAGTGAACGTGCCTCATTGATGGTACATCTAATGAAATTGCCATGATTTAAGATGATGGTGCTGATATTGAAAAGCCCATTTCTACCATTGAGATTGAAGGGGTGAACATTCAGATGGTGATTGGCTCGGCAGCGAAGTATACTTTACTGCCCAAGTCTATCTTTGACACAAAGATGACCGAAGGTATCTCTCTTAATGCAGTGGATATTAAACCTGTATCCTGTAGAGGAAAACGAATTCAAATAGAGGGTTGGTCCTGGGCAGTTATGCAATTTAAAGATAGATGAGTGTAGCGTTGAAGATCTACAAGAGTTAGTCCAGGCAGGAAGCCCTTTATGGGGCTGAACTTTGCGGTATGTGCAACACTAGCACGTTGCAGGTAGCAGAGCATACATTTTTAAAATCCATCCTGTGCATTCCAATAAATGCCCCTAATGCCCTGTTGTTTGGGGGATCTGGGCCTGCAGAGTATAGCTTCTATTTGTAGATCACAACCTGTGTTTTTATGGGTCTGTTTATGCACCAATCCAAATTTGGATAGTTACCGAAATGCAGTAAAGGACCTCCTCTTGCAGCCAGGGAGCTCTAATTTGCCATGACTGAGGGTTTAAAGAATGAGTTGTTGGTAATGGTTTGGGAAACATTCTGGCAATATTCTGATTTAATCCCATCAAAATTCAAGGTCCAGTTAAAAAGGCTTATCAAAGAAGATGGGAGTGTGAGACCTGCATGCAGGGTTCTTAATTGAGGGGAGCTGGGAGCTGTTTAGCCCCTGCTTCTAGTATAGTAGAGCCTGTCTAGCTTGAAACCAACAGCTACCAGGAGCCTTTGGTTCCTAGATCCAACTGGTGGCTTCCAAACATGTAAATGTGACATTAACTTTGAGTATTTGAGAATGTTAAGGAAGAAGAATTGGAACACATGTAATATACATTTAAAAACAATGGTTCCTACAAAATGGATACAAAGTTAAAGGAGCATCTCTGCTCCTGGTTCCACTGCAGTAGCTCCTGCCTGCAGGGCGAGGCCAGACAGAGCAGAGCTGGCTGCTCATGGAATCTCAATTTCGAACCTTGCGTCTGTTATTGGTAAACTCAATGAATTTGTTCCAGTATGTGTTACGGAAACCAAAGCCGGGCCTGGACCTATATTTGGATGGAATGTGGTAGACTCTTATGAGAATTCTTTACTTGTAACTCTGAACGGGCATTATGCCCCTAGCTAGTCTCCAACATAAGAGGAATTCAAGCATTTCAGCAGCTTGTCCATTCTGTCCAGACGCTGTAGAAAGCACTATGCACGTTGTCTTCTTTTGTTATGAACATCACTATATCCGGAAGAAGTACTTGATACCTTTGTTTAATCAGTTTTGTATCAGAAGGGTGAGTGAGCCTCTTCATTTTTATTTGGCAGGGGGGAATGAGCAGGTGACCCATTAATGTATGGAGAATTTCATATGGCGTATTGGCGTATCTGGTGTAGGAGATTAAAATATAACCGTTGTATGAAGGCTGATGTTTAATATTTGGCAAATGCTTGTCATGATTTTAAATATGTTAGCCATTTGCTGACAGCAACATTTTCATATTTAACTTACTGTAAAATACACTGCCTTCGATTATAGCCATAATACATAGGGCAAAATAGGAAATAATGAATTCATGCATGTTGCTTGCTGGTACTCTGCCAGCCATGTTTGCTATTTGATTTAAAAATATGTCTTGTCCTTGTTTCAGGTGGCTGTACACATGTCTACAACCCAGCAAGATTTTTCATGTTTAGCAGCTATTTTCTGTTAGTCATTATCATCAAGGTTGTATTTTTGACAATCTCCCATTGTGCCCATTCATTCTGTCTTGGAGACACACCAACTCGCCTAGACAGTTCAAGGGTTTTTATTGTAAACTTGAATAAGTTCTCGCATCTGCCCCGGGTCAATCTCCACCCTAGCTGACACTTTCCTAGAACCCAAGGTGGTCACTACAGATTAGCAACACTTATTGTCTAGAATCAGGCCGACTTCTGGTGAGGGCCTAAAGGCAATCACCACATTTTTCTTATTCCCTCCAGCGTCTTCTAGGTGGAGGCCAACCTGGGGTACCACAAAAGGAATGATCACAGGAATTGGTACAATCCAAACACCCATGTCTCACTCAAATGTCCTCTCACATCGTCCACTCCTTACCCTGATGTACTTTATTTCATGTACCTTCCATCAACTTTCGTCTCCTCCTCCCACTCACTTCATTCTATCCCTTTTCTTTCTCTCGCTGTCCCTCTTATGTTAACACTGCTTGCCTATTTCTTCTCTCCTTATCCACTCTTCTACTCTTCGCAGCTCTGTACTCCACTGCCAATATGCTCTACTACTCTTCTCCTACCATTTCTACTCTCCACTCCCACTGATCTCTGCTCTACACTACTCTCTACTTTCCCCTCCCACTACTCTCTACTCCCACTACTCTCTTTTATTCCCTTCTTGCAAAACTATACAGTACACTCTACACATCCTTCTACCACTGTCACCTTCCTTTCACTCTCTCAATCACCTTTCTCACACAGCCTCACGTGCACCCCTACACTATCACTAATCTCACTCACTTCACTACACTACCAGTAGTCTCACTCACACACCACCTTGTGTTAGAATGCTCTTACTCATACACGCACTCTCATACACAAGTACCACTTTCTCTCACACACCATTACCTCATCTTGCACAAGCTCTCAGTAATTCTCTTCCATGCTTCACTCCTGCATTCTTCGTTTGTCTGGTCTCTCAGTCCACCGTCTCCTCCTATGGACTCACCTGAACAACCCACACTCACCAATTTTTCCGGTCTCCTTTTATCCTCCTCCATCCTCTTCCAGTGACTCTCAGCCTCAGCTGGTTGCCCGGGTCAATCTCTGTTTTGATCTCCCCCAGTGGCCGTTTTACAGAGATGGGAAACCATAAAATGCCCCCTAAGTGCCACCCCCATTTCAAATGAACACCCACCGGCATTTTGCAATGGTGACCCTCTATAGCCAAAATAAATTTCAGAGGTCATGCCTCTCTGCGGATGAGCTTCATGACCACCTGTGCACCACAAGCATATTCCACCATCCTGGCATTCACTGCATTATCTCTCAACAGTGGGTTGTATGTTCTGTGATCCAACACAAAGCTCTCTAGTTGCGGTAGTCCTGCAAGGGAAAGAGAAAACACTGTGCAGCATGTTGTAAGGTAGGTATGGGGTGACTTCAGTTGACACTCTGAGATTGTAACAAGGCACATGTGGAGGGGACAGAGACTGGGGCCCTCCCAACTCCTCCTCATCACCTCTGAGAAACGACCTGCTCTGGCAAACAACCTGGTAGGCCTACCCCACTCCTGGTTGAGAGGGGTCATCATCCAACTTTGATAGGGGCAGGTGACTGACTGTGTCACAAGTGCCATTGGTAGCTTAACTTTACATCATATAGTAGTAGATGATTGTGCTTGTTCTTACCCCTTATTGATATTCAAAGAGTTTCCTGAGGTATCTCAAGCCTCTCCGGTGGAGGCACTAGTTCACTATTGCAGGTTAATCAAAGAATGAAATCCTTAAATTAATGTTTTATCTGTGAGAACTCTACACACTCTCAGAGACCCGTAGCTAACACACGGAAGGACCCATTGGCCCTTTCTGCCCCTCTCCTGAAATTAAAATGGTCATCACCATCTTGATACCCCGAAATGTATGGCCACTGCCCAAACTCAGCTCACATCACCTGTACAGGAGGAAATTTATGCTTACAAGGAAGGGTGTTTTGCTTTGACACCCAATAGCCGCTAGGAGCAATTAGAGCGACTTGCACCCTGGTCATATAATGTCCCCTGCCTGCTGGCTGATCAACAGGAGCCTTTTATTGAGATTTATGTCATGTTATGTTACGTAAGTTTTTCAAAAAAGGTAACAGGCGCTCCTCTCCATGAAGAACATGGCATGATAACCTGTTCTGAAATGAGAGTTTGCATCACACGCTTTTTGCTCACTGTACCTTTCACAGATGGGAAATATCCATTTGCATATCAGTCTTTGTCCCGCCCACATGGGCAGTCCAGCACCGAAATGCTATGGCAATTCCTCTCTGAACAAGAGTACCTACAGCAACCCCATACACGTGTTTCAGCCTTGTTGGGCCTCATCAGTGAGGTGAAGCTGCGCCTCTCTGAGCACAGTGAGCAGGGAGTCCACGTCTGGTTGCCCCCAGGTAACATAGGGTGACCAACCCCAAGTTCCTTGCAAATATTTCAAAAAAGGTAGCAGGCGCTCCTCTCCATGACTACGTGCCTATGCAGGCATAGAAAAATGGAGGACATGCTTCTAGGAACGCCCTGTGTCATCCCTGAGCCACCACGGTAGACGGTAGCACTGCAGTGTGAAGCCCAGTCTCGCATGGATCAGGCACGAGTCCGGCATGCTTGTACCACAGCGGAAGCCCGGGTCGCACACCAATGACTGGGTAAGTACGGGTCCACCCTGGATCCTAACACTTGCATGAATATGCTCCTGACATCAGTTCTAGTGTTTGGAAGGTTAGGAAATAAGTGGGAAGTAATAGAGCAGGGCAATCAATCTAAGGATGTGTAACTTGTAAAATTAAGATTTGGCTAGTTGATCATTGGAATGCCTACAAATTGTCAGCATTCTTCAGAGATAGTGATTTACAAGTTACTAAATTGTAAACTTATGGCATAAAAGTTTAAAATGTTGTGACAAATGAAACTGTGAAGATATATTGGAGACAGGCAGTGAAAATGCAGGCAGGAGAAAGAAAGGGTAAATAATGAGAACAATATGCCTGGTTAAGTGTAGCAGAAGCCCATAATGATAGTCAAGTGAATATCAGGACCTGCATATGCAGGCCTCCAGATAAGGGTTGTACAGGCCTTTTTACGCATGAACATATTTTAAATATGACAGCTTTATTATTTTCTGGCGTACATTTATACATACGTTTAGAGGACAGTGCAAAGGTCAGATTACTTGATTTTTATCTACATGGATGTAATTGCAACCCATGGAGAAAAGCCTCTGAAACAGAATTAACCTCTGAAACAGAATTAATTTCTCTGAAGCCTTTCAAAAAATGAAACTGCACACCTTGATAAAAGGAATTAATGCTTTCTGTTCTGCTTCTATTGTGTCGTATGTAGATGCTCATGGCGAAAACAGAAGCACTGTGCATATATAATTTCCTAGCATTTTAGGATTGTATAATTAATAAGAATGAAGTTGCAATTGAGACTTTATCTTTTGTAACAAAGTATGCTTTTTTTTCCCCAGGAAAAGCAAACCAGTATTGCACAATTGTATTTTTCATAGTGCTGTGTGCATAATCATGCAGAGGCAGATCATTTTTTACACTTATAATTTCATTTACACTATAATTATATAAACTGTGAAAAATGATGAGTATGCACAGTCTAGTTTACATCCATTCAACCTTGAAGTAAATGGGGTACATTACAAAAAATTGTCAAATGCAGCAGAGTCTTTGCTCAAGGGTGAGTGATTGTCACTACACAAATCACAGGTGTTATAGCCTCCCAAATCTTCAAGACTACAATTAAATCACCCAAAACCTGACCCTCCAGGAAGTGCAAGTGATGTTCAAAAACAAACAAATGAAAGTTACATTTGTATTTGAAATAGAAACTCAGCAAAGCTGGTCCCTGTGATAATCCAGATAGGAATTTATTATGTAGCACTTCATACATGGTTCGTCCAACATCTAGGCAATGTGATTATTATGCTTCAGTCGATAATCAGTTTACCAACCTCTGAAGGATGTTAGCCAATAAGATAGCTCAGCTGGATGCGATCTGTGCGTGATCTGTAGTTTGCAGGTCCGAATCCCTTAAAGGCCAACTCAGCCTTTCATCCTTTCAAGGTCGATTTAGGAGTACCAACTTCGGTTTGGTGGTAATTGTGATAAATATTTTCTATGTACAGTGCTTTGCCAAAAGCGCTATATAAATAACAATTTGAACATGAGATTAGGTATATAATTTAGCATGGAGTCCTTGCCTCTCTGCACTGTTGTATCATGGCATACCATTAGGGAGTAATAGCTCCAGTGATGTGATCTGTGGTGTCATCATTGTGGGCATACGACGCGCATCAGGGGGTGCAAAGTTAAGGTGGCTTTGGCAGAATTTTAGAGGTTTTGTTGCGTTAAGTTCTCCCCTTAACGTTCCTGCAACTAACATTTTTTCCTAGCGCTAGTTTGCAGCTTGTTTTTTCTAGGCCTAATACAAAATGGAGCTACAGGGAGTGGGCCTTTCTAGTGCTGAGCACCTACTTCTATGCATGACAGGGTCTTTGTATGGGCCCTGGTGATGCAGACTGCCACTCCCTTTATGCTATTTAGACTTGTATGGCATCCTCCTTATTCAGAAGTGCCCAGGGGGTGGGATAGGCTCATTTCCATCCCAACATTCCCCCCTTTCATACATCTACAGTAACTAATTCACCCTCCCCATATTTCTGCTCTTTCTGCTTCTTCCCAAGCTGGGGTGCCTTTTATAGGCACCCATGCTCTACAGACACTCCTTAGACTCTCCCTACATTGTGCATACTGTTCAGATGTGCAGGGAATGTATACGCATCCCCTATCTCCTGCTAAGTCTACACAATCTTCCTGGTAATTTTTGGGGTAAACTCTGGAGGTGGCATGGTGGGTATTACTTCTGTGGTTTCAGGCACCGCTTGTTCTTTGTCAGGCAGGGGTCCCCCCTTCAGGTGTCCTTCAGGTACTACAAGCATGTCCGAATGCAGCTTTGCAAACAAACAATAGCCCCTCCATGATGATGGGAGGTGCAAGTACACTTTCTGGCCACAGACCCAGATGTAATTCATAAGCTTTGCAGGCATCTGCTCTCCTAAACCCCTGTGTATTCCACCTGGATGGACCTGCATGCACTGTGTTGGAGACGTAAGCAGAGTCAGAATAGATTGTAACACAGCATCCCTTCGATGCCCGCAGGGCCTCAATTAGGGCTACAAATTCTGCTGCCTGTGTGGAGTAATGCCTTGGTAATCTTTACATGATCAGTGTCTCGTACTCCCCCTCCTCCAACTGAACTACAGCTGCCCAACATGTTTTTCACCTGTTTCCTGATCAATTGATGCTGACCTGTCAACAAAGAATACCTCCCTTCTTCCAGGGTGCTGACTTTAGCCTTGGGAATATCATCCCCTTCACCTTCATAGGTTTCACCGTCTTACTGTTGCATGTCTTCTTCAGTGCATGGTTCTGTCAAAAATATGTCCGGGTTTTCTGTTCTGCATTGCACCACATGGATATGGGGGCTTCACAAAATAATTTCATATGCAGATGCTCTCTGCGTGGTCAGAGTGGATTTTGATCGTTCCAGCATTGTGAACAGTGAGTGCTTGACATACAATGTTACCGAACACCCATCACGATAGTGGAATTTCTTTCAATGGCGAAGGCTGCAGCTGAAAGCACTTGTTCACAAGCGAATTGGCCATGCATGACAGAATCGAGTGTGCCGCTGTAACATGCCAAAGTTTTGTGTCCCATAGAGATTTTCTTTGTCAGTACTGCAGTCATAAGAGTACCATTGGAGTACAAAAACAAGTAAAACTCCTGGTTGTAATCAGGGGTCGCTAGAATTGGGGCTGTGGAAAATACATTTTTCAAATCAGTAAAGGCGGTTATCATTTATGCTGACCATTGGATAACCAGTCCCTCTTTTTGTGCCTCCATGAGGCCTTGCAGCAGTGGCCTTGTGTATGCTGCATAGTCTAGAATCCAAGCTCAGCAATAGTTGCAGAGCCCTAGACATTTTTGCATCTCTTTTACTGTTGTTGGTTTAGCAGTGGCATGCACTGTGGCAGCTCTGTCTGGGATTATTCATTTTCCATCTTTGGAAATGAGCTGGTCCAAGTACAGCACCTCTGTTAAACAGTACTGGAGCTTTTTCTTGTCCATGGAACACACAGAAACAGGGATGGCAGGTATATCTAAACTCCAGTCATACCTGGAGAGCAATGTTATATATAAGAGAACAATGGTGAAAGATAAAGCAACAGGACTATCTACTACATAGTCAAAATACTATTCAAAGGCCATGAATTAATTCATAAATCCATGGATTATAAAATTGGTTATAACAAATGGCAAGTATCTGAATGCAAAAAATGAAAAACTAACATATCGATATAAAAACTACATCGATTAAATCAAAACACAAATGAGACTGTACATCAAACCAAGAAAAGAACTTCTATCACCTCACAATAACTCCATCCATACTTCACTCATACACCATCACCTTTCTCACACAACTAATATAAATGAATGCAAAAAATAATAATAACAGTGAAAAAGCAAGATATATCGACACTGAAATCAAACAGGTAATTGCTTCAAAATTTAACTAAAACTAAACATAGTTAAGGTTAATGTTATGTTAATGTTAAAGGATATTTGTACCACACATTATCACCACCGGAGTGGTACCCTGGCGCTCAGTTAACCGGAAAAATGTAAACACAGTTAAATACTATGATTTGTGTGACTAGACCAGTTAGTCACTACCTAATACCAATATTTCATCAGTACTATTGGATGAGATAGGAAGACCCAACATGTTTCTTTCCAAATCCGTTGATAATTAAATAAGCAGTAATTAATCAGGGGTTGGATGACAAGGAGTCTTCAAGAAGAAAGCAATTCATAATCATTGCTTGAGCACTAATTTCCTGTGCCTTGAACTTTCACCTGTGAGTGTAACAGAAGCATACATTTACTGAACTTGAATCAATTCACTATAACAAGCTCGTTCTGCAAGACAAGACGCTGCTAATGAGTCAGGAGCAGTAGGTTACAGTACCTAAACAACATTATGCACACTGACCCGGTAGACAATTCACAGGTCATACTCGGTGAGGAGGCGATAATATAATTTAGTTCCTGCTCAAGGCGCTGTGTCATTGAGTACAAAAACATTCAGAGGATTAGAAAGACACTGTAACCATAGACCAAAGTAAAGTGGAATAAACCATCTCAGGGCAAAGAAAAGAAAGTACATTACGAAAGAAACAAACGGTCGCTGTAATAGAAAATATACTAGAAACACAGTAATAAAGATTGCAAGAAAGGAGGATTGCACTCTCCCAGAGCGGTCACTTGCACCCTGTCCATTAGGGTGTCTAAATCTATACCACGCACTGCAGTCAAACCGTGTAAGGACCACAACAGTGGTGTAACAAAAGTGGATACTTACATTTCATCAAATGTGAATTCGATCACCCATCTCTCAGTAATTACCTGGAACTAGTTTCATAATCAACAAATATAGGCGCGGGTAACAGTTATCTAATTGAATTTGAAAACTGCTAAGTGTCACATACAACTGTAATGACATGAACGATTGTCCTGTATCAGCACCTCCATAATATGCCCATACTTGTAAAGAATGGCATTTATTAGAAAGAGTTTGTTTAAAAAACACTCATTAATGACACGGATTGCGGAGCTCGTCGTCTTGTAGATCTTTTTTGGTCCCCGTCATTCCGGCAACTCGCAAGATTACTGGCATGTTCCTGTTGTTACTATAAATAAATAAATAAAAGCACATCGGAGGACCTTATGAGATCTGTATTATATAAAACTTTTATTTTTAGCGGCACAAGGTTACATGGTGCAGGCAACAAGGGCACGAGTCCAGCCCGTGTAAAAGACGTAACAATACAGTACATTTAACATGGTACATTGGACACAGCAATACAAGGCAGTGGTCGCATGAAATATATACAAATAAGTGTGCACATAGTAGGGGTAATTACACAGGGGTGGGAGACAAGCCAGAGCTGGAGGCACTTGTGCTTCTATTGTTAAGGTATGTGTTAAATTCTGTCCAGATGTTACGGGGGCGAGATGTAACAGGGAGCATGGAAATGAATTCCTCCTCGCAATTGCGTGACCAGGTAAGCATATGGAGCCATTTCCGGTGAGCCGGAGGGGAGGGATTTTTCCAATTCTGAAGGACGCATTTCTTGGCAACCATACATGCAATATTCAAAAATCTAGCTGAACATCTAGTGTCATCGGTCGTCCAGGCGCCAAAGAGGACGGCCAGAGGATCTGGGTCAACAACAACCCCAATGATAGCAGAGAGAGTTTCTAGGATGCCCTCCCAGAAACCAAGCAGTTTGTTACAGGACCAAAACATGTGTAGGTGATCGGCCTCTGTCGCCCCGCAGCGGGGGCAGGGGCGTGTCGCAGTGTGAGCGAACCTAGAGGTTCTGTACGGAGTATAATAAAGTCTATTTAGGAGTTTGTACTGCATGGCGCGAAAACGGAAGTTGAGGGAGACTCAATGGGTGTGCAGGCACATGTTCTCCCAGGTCCCATCTGATATTTCCAGGCCCAGGTCGTCGGCCCAGTCATCGCGTGCCTTGAGGGTGGGAGTAGGGGAAGCAGCCTGAAATATCTTGTAGAGTGAGGAGACCACGCCGCGGGCGCCCCCTGAGTTGGCAATGTATGCGATGGCTGGGTTGTCTGGGGGCTCGTCCGGGAATGTGGGCCATTTGGACCTAAACGCGGCCCGCAGTCTATAATATTGGAGGGTTTCCAAAGCGGTCCCGGTGTGACCCGGTTTCCAAGATCGGGGATCAATAAAGCTGCCTTCAGGGTAGAAGTCCGTCAGTGCATGGTATCCCAGCTCCCCCCAGTGTCGGGCCAGCGCTGCGTCGTGTGTGGGTTCCAGGCCAGGAAAGGCCCACACAGGAAGCCACTTGTAGTACGGGAAGGCTCCAGGCGTCTGGGAAAGCATGCGAGACCAGGCCAAGAGGGTTGTGTAGAGAGGGTCGATAGGAGAGTCGGGTATGTACTGGTAATGCAGTAGCGCGGACATTAGGTCGATGCCGGTGGTCGCCAATCTCTCCAGTTTGACATGGGGACGCGTTGGTGCACCAGGATACCAGTGGGTGGCATGTTGGGCCTGAGCTGCGTGCCAGTAAAGTGATATATTCGGGGCTGTGAGTCCCCCTAGTTTGTATGGAAGTGTCATGTCCGTCCACTTCTTGCGTACTGCGCCCGCGTGCCAAAGGAACTGAGCAAACAGTGTGTGCAGTCTGGCAAAGTAGTTGTTCCCAGGCCACACGGGTACGTTGCTAAATATGTAGAGAAGTTTGGGGAGCAGAATCATTTTAATGAGGGAGAGCCGACCAGCAACGGAGAGCGGGAGGGCACGCCACCTGAGGATTTTAGTTTTGGCCATGCGTGTTACCGCCGAGTAATTGTCAGCGAGAAGGGAGGACTTGGCCAAGGATATGTGCACACCCAAATATCTAAAACCATTCGGTGACCAACGGAGGGGGTATTCAGAGGCAGGTTGCTGGGTGGCCTTAGTGAGCGGGAAAATCTCCGACTTAGAATAATTGATAGTGAAGCCGGAGTGAGTGCCTATGCGAGTAATGTCCCTTAGTATTGAGTCAAGGTGTGTTGCAGGGTCTCTGATGTATAAGAGAACATCGTCCGCATATAGGGATATAATTTCGGGGCTGTCTTTCAGTCTTATACCCTTGCGGGCGTGGTGAGCACGGACATAGTCTGCCATTGGTTCAATTGCTAAGGCGAACAGTATTGGAGAGAAGGGACATCCCTGTCGGGTACCTCTGAACAGTGTGAAAAGATCAGAAGTTAGTGTATTGATCCTAACCCGTGCCACAGGAGAAGTGTAAAGTAATTTTATAAACTTAATCATGTTCGGGCCAATACCCATATTCTCAAGGACCAGCCAAGTGTATCTCCAGGAGACCATATCGAAGGCCTTCTGGGCGTCCAGTGTGACCGCCACTGCTTGTGCCTCTTGATCAATGCGGGACATTACATTAAACAGTCTCCTGATGTTGTGGGAGGTGGACCTGCCCGGTACAAAGCCGGCCTGGTCATCATGGACCAGATATGTCATAATGGGCAGAAATCGGTTCGCTATAATTTTTGCAAAGATCTTTGTGTCGAGGTTCATAAGGGAGAGGGGTCTATAGGACCCACATTCGTCGTCGGGCTTATCGGGCTTGAGCAGCACCGTAATGACTGCCTCGCGCATAGAGAGGGGAAGAATAGAGACGCGGAGCGATTCATCCCAGACCTCGAGTAGCTTGGGGGCGAGTATAGCGACGTGTTCTTGATAGAAATCGGCAGTCAGACCGTCGGGCCCCGGGGCTTTGCCTTTGGGTAGGTCAGAGATGGCTGTTACTATCTCGTCAAGCGTGACTGGAGAGTACAGTTCGTCACGGGTAGCGGAGGAGATCTCAGTAGTGGGGATCGAGTCAAGGAGTTCCCGCATGTGCTGTTCAGTGTGCTCAGCAGGCTGGGAGTAGAGAGATCTGTAGAATTCGGTAAATGTGTTCAGGATTTGTAGGTCAGCCCATTGGGTATTACCCTGTTCATCTTTAAGTGAGGTGATTTGCGTTCGGCCAGATTCCCATTTAGTTAGTGTCGCTAACGTTCTCCCGGGCCTCTCTCCCTCACCATATCTCCTGGCCGCTTGAGGGCGACCAAGGAAATGTATCTCGCTGACGGCGAGTTTGTTGAAGGCTTGGAGTTCCTCAGAGATCTGGGCAAGAGTGGCGGGGACGGCACCAGAGGCGCCCTGCAGTTCCAGTTGTTTCAGTTTGCTTTCTGAACGGCTCAGCGCTGTTCTGATTGATTTCAGCACCCCAGCTTCCCGGGAGATAGACATTCCCCTGATGTACACCTTAAAGGCGTCCCACCTCACGGCGGCAGAGGTATCTCGGAGAGTATTTAGTTCGAAGAAAGACAGAATATCGTCGAGTATTTCAGCCTTAAATACCACATCTCGCAGGGCGTCGGATTTAAAACGCCAGGTGCTGAACGTCGGGACGGGTACTCCTAGTCTGGCTGTGAGTGTGATCGGGGCATGATCAGAAAGCGTGCGGGGTAAGATCTGGGAGCCCAACACCCCTCCCATGCCACCTTTCGAGACAAGAAACAAGTCTATCCTAGAAGAGCTCCCATGCACTGATGAGTAGTAAGTGTAGTCTCTAAGATGTGGGTGCAGCGACCTCCAGGCATCGCAAATGTCGAGGGTCTTAATGTGAGAGTGCAACCTGCGTGCGGCGCTGGACAGAGGCCGTGGGTTGGATCCAGTCCTATCCAGGGCTGCATCAAGGATAAGATTCAGATCTCCCGCCCAAATGACCAGAGTTCCCACGTATCCCAGCAGTATAGTGGCGATCTTGTCAAAAAAATCAGGAGAATCGATATTGGGGCAATAGGTGTTGACGAGTAGATATTCTGTGTTGGCCAAAGTGCAATGTAGTATGACATAGCGTCCTTCAGGGTCAGTGTAGTTTTTATGCAGTGTGAACTTGATGGATTTATGGATCATGGTTAGAACCCCCCTGGATTGAGTGGAGTAGGAGGTAAAAAATCTAGTAGGTCCCCATGCCGGGGCCATTGTTCTGGGGATGTGGCCATTGGAGTGTGTCTCCTGCAGGAACAGTATCTTGCAATTATGTCTGTTGGCATATGCCATGATTTTGCGCGCCTTAGTGTGATTGCTTACCCCTCGGATATTCCATGACATTAAGACGGTTGCCATACC
Source organism: Ambystoma mexicanum (assembly GCF_040938575.1). Lineage (NCBI taxonomy): Eukaryota > Metazoa > Chordata > Amphibia > Caudata > Ambystomatidae > Ambystoma > Ambystoma mexicanum. The sequence goes on along the minus strand of NC_090933.1, from coordinate 627,665,170 downwards.
TGTGCCAGGTATCTCAATATGTAACACGTGTTCTCAATGAACGTCTCGGACCCAACAATAGTGTGCGCCCCAAGGGAAGGGGCAAAATTTACGACCGTGGCCTATTAGTGCCGGCCACATGCAACCCCGTGTGCCTTTTGTAGATAACACCCAGTTTCACCCCCCCCACCCTCACCACCAACCCATGATCAGCAGTGTACATCCCACCCATCTCCAACAGTGCACAGTCGGACCGACCCCAACTTGATCCAGCCTGTGCAAGAGCCCAACAGGGGCGAACCAAAAACAAAGAAATAGGAAGCAGTGCAATCGCAATGGGGTGCGCTATTGCCGTGTGTTAGCACGCTTGGGACACTAAGGCGTCCGTGAGAAAATAAACAGTGTTTGCGGTTTAGTGATGCATGTCACAGCCATTACCTGTGGCCGCGCCGGCCTGAATGCGAAATGGGGAGATATTGCATTTGATGAAGACAGGAATCAACATGATCACTATGAGTGGACCAACAACATGCAAAATAGAAAGTGCGTATCTGAGGGCTAAGGAACTGTGAGTGCAGCCCGGAGAGCGTGAAAAGTAGGAATAAAACAGTAGGGTGGTAGTGCGGGCAGTCCATGGATGATGAAGCCCTCAGACCGCTCAAGTAGGCGGCGATCCGGGAGAGCAAGTTTCAAATTAAGTTCAGTCATTTTCCATATCATCTCCGGCAGGTGGATGCAGAGGGATGTGTGCCTCTATGAATTTCACCGCTTCTGAGGGCACCGTGAAGAAATAAAGTTTGTTGTTAAATGTGAACTTTAGACGGGCCGGGAACAGGATGGCGTATGGAATGCTTCTCTCCCTGAGCAGGTTCTTGACCCCGAGAAATTGGCGGCGCTCCTGCTGTACTGCAATCGAGAAGTCGGGGAAGATTCGGATCACCTGCGAGTCCAATCTGAGTTCACCCTTCTCCCGCGCAAGGCGGAGGATTTGGTCCCGATCTCTAAAACTCAGAATTTTGGCGATGATGGGCCGCGGGAAATCTCCTGGTTTGGGGCGTGGGGCTAACGCCCTGTGGGCCCTTTCGATTGTGAAGAAGGGGGACAATTCCGGATTGCCCAATAGGTCTTTCAGGAGGTTCTCGACTGCGGATTCAAGTCGGCCCTTCAGTGCATTTTCCGGGACTCCAATGATGCGTATGTTATTCCTCCGTGATCTAGATTCGAGGTCGTCGCATTTAGCGCGCACTAGTTTCATGTCCGTGACAAGGGTGGACACCGTGCTTTGCAGCGTGTTAATATTGTCCTCGTTGGAGCTGATCCTGTTTTCGGTTTCGGTGATACGCGACCCTTGTTGGTCCAGTTTGGTTCGTAGAGATGCCACATTTGCATTAATGTCATCTAGCTTCCCGTGAAAAGCTGCGAAGTTTCTGGCCATGGATTCCATAACGACCGTCAGGTCTGCGGGGGGGGCCTCCGCAGGGAGCGGTGCTTCGATTTGATCGCATGATGTATGGGCCGAGTCGGGTCTCGGGGTGGCCTTAGCAAACTTGTCCATGGCGCCAGATTTACCGGTGTTCCTGGACCTGTTGGACATCGTGGCGTGTTCCAGGGAGTCAGACTCGTGAGGTTATCGTGAGACGGGGTAATGCACCGGTGCGGCGTGGAGGACCTTAAAACCGAGTGCCGGAGGTAGCGGGCGAGAGGTTCGTTCTGACGGAGCCCCGCACGGCTCTTAGGGCGGCATACAGATTGACCCAAGGGGTTGTGGAGAAATGCCGCACATACAGGGCCCACCAGCTCCTCACCTCAGGCTCGGTTCGCAGTCGTTAGTTGGTTCAGGCCAGGAGCGTCTTCAGCGGAGTCTTCAGCGGAGCCTTCCGCGGCGCCGCGCCGGGTCGGCCCACGCGTATCGGCGTAGGCCGCACAGGCGGCCCCCGCGCTCCGGCCCCGGCCCCAGTCGCAAAGCAGGTGGGCGCGGTGGCGATAGATAGGGAGGCGGCCCGCCGGGTCGCCAGCTGCGACGGAAGGAAGTCTGCGACACCGTCCGCGGCGTCGACCGGCAGCACACGGGCCTGGTTCGAAGCACCGCGAACACAGGGTCAGAAGGTCCGATTCAGGGCCAGATTTCACAGGCGGGTGGCCCCGAGTGTCAGCTATGCGTGGGCCAAGTCCGGAGACGGGGCAGAGTAGCAAACCGCAGATGGAAGCAGATGTAAAGCGGCAGCACACGGAGCTGAAAGGCTAGGCAGCCATCTTGTCGGCTGCTCAACAGCGCCCCCGAAATCTGTATTTAAAGTCTAATCTGTATGCAAAGCTACAAGAAGTTGTAAATACAGCAAGTTGTAGATACAACAGGGTCTTAAGCGGCCGCGTATGTTGAAAAAGCACAAATTACAACTAATGGTGGCTACGCCCAACTAATATCAGACGTCTCCCATGCCGGTGCAGCTTCCTGCAATGCAGTTGCGATAGTTATCGAGTAAATAACTCAATCCGGGTCGAGACCAGCTCCACCATTGGCCTCTCAAACTATTTGAGATACTCAGTACAAAATAACACTCCTTTCGTATTGCGCTATGAGCCTCTTGTACACTCGGCAGTAGATCAAGACTTACCAAAAATAATCACAGAGGCTGACTGCTCTCGTGGTTCCTCTTCCATCAAGGTGATAAGAAGACAGACTGAAGACACAATCTATATATAGTGCCCAGTCCCTTGATCAGGCAGGCAAACTAGCCTGTGTTAGTTCTAAGCTGGCCATATTGAAATGTCCAGTCTCTCATGTTCACAAGACGCGAAGATAAACAACTCAAAACTTGTCACCAGTACCATACCAAAGTGAAATAAGACAAACGACGCACTTGACCGCTCTGTAACAAGCCAACACAACTGAATCACAGGCTTACACAAAGACGCAAAAAATGTATAAAGCCTCTGTCCGACAGACAGGTTTCTGTGAATCTCATCAACTGCACCTACAGAGTCCATTCCAATTGCTCATTTAAGCCACTATGGTGTCTGTTAGTAAGGAATATTAACCTCATCTCTGCTTTCAATAGAGCTTTCTTATACGCATTAATGTTGCTGGAAGTGTGCACTTTCAATAGAATTGTCACATTCATGGTTGCTGGCTAAGAAATGTCCCACCAAAGGAGCTGTTAAAACCTTGTTGCGGATACAGCTCTTGTGTTCACTAATTCGAACCTTGATTTTACGTTCAGTTTTCCCAATATACAATCTGGGACATGGACACCAAATGGCATACACCATGCCACTTGTGTACACCTTTTGTTTCCACAGTCTGTCTAGGCCGATATCTACACTGGTGCTTCTTTTTGTAATAGCACAACACTTGCACATGCCACAAGGGGCATGGTTTACCCATGCCCCATTGTTGTCGTTTGGGCAATTCACTGTTGTCATTCAGAGTCACCAATTCTTTTAAGTTGTGTCCCCATCTAAAGGCGCACTGTGAACTGGAATGGAAGTTTTCCCTTTCAACAAGCTATGCAAGTTCTTCTTAATAATCCTCACGATTTTGTTTGAAAGCAGACTATACGTGCTCATGAATACCAATCCATTTCTTGTCCACCGTGTATCCTTTTTGTGCTAGGAGCTGGAGTAAGTCAATGGAGTCCCTCTAACAGCTCTGGTCTCTGTCACTGCAGACCAGTAGGTCATCTAAGTATTGAATGAAGTCAATGGAGTCACTCTGACAGCTCTGGCCCCTATCACTGCAGACCAGTAGGTAATCTACGTATTGAATGATCGTGCTGGGCACCTGAATGTTATCAAGATCTTCATATAGGATTCTGTAAAAGATACTTGGGATTTCACAGTACCCCTGGGGTAAGCGATGATGTTCGTTTCACTTCCCTCTCTGGGTAAATGCTGTGAGATATTGTGATTCTAGGGTGAGTGGTACTGAAAAAATTGCATGCATTTTTCAGGTCCACTACAGTGAAATGGGTGGCCTGTTTGGGGATGCTGCACAGGATAGAGGATGGGTTAGGAACAAGAGGAAACTCCTTCTGTACAATATCATTAGGGGGGTGTAGGTCCTGGATCATCTTCTAACTACCCCCATGGCTTTCTTGATCGGATAGTTAGCAGTGTTTCATGGTAACGTGGAGGGCCCTATGATCCCCTGCTGTAGCAGAGCATGTAATGTCTCCTGAATCCCTTTTTCTGCTTCTCTGGACAGTGGATACTGTTTCACTCTTTTTAACACTGCACCTGGTTTGGGTGTTATTCTTAATGGGGTCACTCCTTTTAACATCCCTACATCGTGTTGGTTTGTGGTCCATAAGTGTAGTGAAACCTGCTGCAGATCAGTTTCACAGAACAAGGGTGGTCCACTGACAATAGCCATAAGGGGTCTCTGCACTTTGCAGTACTATGCCATGATGACACAAGGTATACAAATGTCCAGTACTATCTCCCCATCATTGTTGTAGTCTTCAAACAACTCCTCATCAGTCATTTCTCATAGGGGTATATTAGGGTCAATACATAACACTGTACACCATTGGCACCCATGGATGTCTGTTCCCAGTACTACAATTCTTTTGGCAGACACTTGCAATCCCTCTAGATCCAAGGACAAGATGGTGCCAGCAACCACTTCAGGTATTGCTACTGGGCAAAAGATGAAATCAGCAGGTACTGTCCATTCTTTCCTGGTGAGATGGGGCACTGCTCTAGCAAGCACTCAAATTCCATGGATAAACATGTCTTGGTTCACAGGTATCCCTGTCACCACCATTTTGTTTGCCACTGCATGTATCACTAACATTACCCGGTTGGAGCACATGCCAGGAGTGGCACAAACAACTCCTCTGTCTGTAAATGATATGGTCATGTTAGGTTTACTGATGAGGTCCCTCCCTAATAAGTTGACAGGGGAGCTTTCATAACAGAGGAGTAGCGCCCGCACAACCTTCCCCCCAATTTTGACATCTAAATCTTCTGTGTATGGAACTATTACTACAGCCCCAGAGAATCCCTGTGTGTCGAGAGTTTTTCCTGAGAGCGGGAAGTCACCTTCGCTTATGCGTGTATCTTGTATCTTATCTAAGCTAAGACCATTTTATGCAATTTCCAATAAAGTTCATCACATCATCCCAGGAGAGTCGCACCAAATGATTGATCATAATTGATGTTCCCAAGCTTCATAACACCACATCTTTTTCTTTTTTTCTTTTTTTTTAGTTGAGAAATGCTGAAGTTTCTTCAACAGAATAAAGACACTATAAGTACCCTGGGATGTAATGGATGAAGACTTCCTCTCTCTCATCCAAGTGAAACTGGTGAAAATAGGAGCAACACATCTGTAGACACTTCATGAAAAGCCTCCTTTCTAAATGTCTCAACCATTTCTAATAACTCTTCACAGAGACTGCTCCTGTGCTACCTGTGTTTGAAAACTCTGGTTTTGCTAGTAGCACCTTTAATGGGTGTAGTTTGATTCTGCACAACAACCGCACCCAGCTACAATGAAAATATAACACCACATATAAACCAAAAAAGACTATAGTATGGTCTAAACCATCTGATGCCATTTTCATCCACATCATCCTAGGAGACGCACACCAAATGATGTATCATAATTGATGTTCCCAAGATGCATAAAGCACATCTTTATTTTTCTTTTTTCAGATGTGAAATGCTGGAGTGTCTTCAACTGAATAAAGACAGTATTAGTATCCCGGGATGAAGTGGATGAAAACATCTAACAGATGCATTGCATCAGAAAGAAAAGATCATGGGAAGGCTTGGCGCTCATTCAAGTGGTATTATTGGAGATGGGAGCACCACATCTGTAAACAATTCATGAGAAACATCCTTTCTGAACCTCTCTAGCATTTCTAATAACTCTTCAAAAAGAACGTTCCGGTGCTGCAGGTGTTTAAGAACTCTAGCTCTTTCTGGCAGCACCTTTAATAGGTGGAGGTTGATTATGCACAACTACCGCTCACAACGACAGTGAAGATATAAAAGCACATATAAGGCAAAAAAGGCTGAAGCTCAATATGAGTCAGTCCAGTGCACCCAATTTCCAATACGCATCATCCACATCATCCCAGGAGACTCACAACAGAAGATTTATTATAATTGATGTTCCCAAGCTTTCTGATGGAATATTAAAAGGGCCACATTTTAGTGTTTTCTTGCACAATGTTAGAGATATTCAAATGCGCAACTGGTGATGAAATGACCAAAATAACAACTTTCAAAACACAATGCCACAAAAAATGAAGCCACCTCTCTCAACCTTTCTAGCATTTCTAATAACTCTTTAAATAGAGTTTACCAATACTGCAGATGTTTGAAGACTCTCGGTGTTGCTAGCAGTAACTTTAATCATTTTCGGTTGATTATACACAACCACCACTCACAGCTACACTGAAGATATAACCCCATAAAATCATTTCCACCTCCTCACTTCCTGGTGCCACCATGATATTATGGCAGGGGCAGAAATGCTACATCCCTATTCCCATGGAATTCCATGGGAATGGACTCACTGAACCACCAGAACTGTAGCTAACTCTGCTGATGCTTTAGTAAACACACTGCTGGTAGGAGCCTGAACTCCCAGCAGATCAGGCCTCACAAGATTTCTGAACCCGTACCAGCAAACTCTTAGTTTGCTGATCCGGAAACAGTGCCAGTACATTGCTACCAGATGTGTTTGGACCAATTACAAAGATACTATCAGAAGGAAAATGGACCCGGACACTCTCATGTATCCCTGTTTGTCAGAATGGAACCAACCAACAAAAATAACTTTAGTTGGTTAACTCAACATCAAGCATACACAAGTCGAGTACAGTCACACTGACATTGTATAAGTAATTGTGCTCCAATAGAAATGCGAAATGCGTTTTTCACGTTTCCAATATCTATAAACTGTTGCAAAAGGTTCTTATCTTTTTTGGCAACACCATTTACTAAAACAAACATACACTTTGCAATGTCACACTTCACTCCTAGAATGTTTCTTTCCTAAAAAAACAACTTTCACCATTATTCCCACCCATTTTCTACACATACAGCAAGACCACTTAATTGGTAGCTCATAAAAACCTTCATTACCTTAATAACAATTTAGACCATGGACCTGGCCATGACAAAGGCTGGGGTCACTGGCCAGTAAATGGCATAGCTAGTGGCTGATTAGTATTCATAAATACCAATGGGCATGATTAAAAGCCATGACTAGTAGCCCATCACTGTTTTAAAATATACAATGGGCAATGTTGAAAGCTGTAGTCCGTGTCCATAGCTAAATGCCATAGCTAGTGCCCATTAATATGTTAGAATATACAGTCGGCACAGCCAAATGCCGTAGTCACTGGCTAGTATTGTGTTTAAAACCATGGCTAGTGGCTGGTTAGTGTACATAATACACAGTGGGCGCAGTCGAACCCCATCCCTTATTGCATTTTATAATTTTAAAACAAACAGTGGACATGGCCAAAATATGTACAAATTGTTCAGGGTCAAATGCCATGCTAGGTGCCCATATATATGTTAGAATATATAGTGGGCACAGCCAAAGATTGTGGCAACTGGTGAGTATTGTGCTAAAGCTAAAGTCCATGGCTAGTACCTGATCACCGTATATTATATACAGTGGACATGGTTGAAAGCTTTATCCACTGATAAAGGCCAGAATCTGTGGTTGGTAGCCTGTTAGTGTTTTAAAATAGTCACTACAATGTTGGACATATTGAAATATCCAACTGGTGACGAAAACATAAAATAACAAAAATGACACTTCTAAAAACACAATTCCTCAAAAAATGAAGCCTCCTCTCTGAACCTCTTTAGCATTTCCAATGACTCTCTCAATAGAGTGTTCCAGTGCTGCCCCTATTTCAATACTCTAGCTGTTGCTAGCAGCACCTTCAATCGTGAGGACAATTATGCACAGCCACTGCTTACAACTACAATAAAAATATAAGACCACACATAAGCCAGAAAAATCTGCAGCCCACTATAGGCTAGACCATCTCATCCAATTTCCAATACACAACATCCCCATCATCCCAGGAAACTTGCACCAGATAATTTATCATAATTCATGTTTGCAATTTTCATGAGGGAACATTAAAAAAGCCACATCTTCGTGTTTTCTTAAACAATGTTCTTTTTACTCTCCATAATATCACTTACATTTTCAATATCCCTTTTGATTGTACTTCTTTTCCAACATTAATTAATAGTTGTTTTCATTATTTTAATTAATCCAGGATTAGTTTTGTGAGTAGTTGTTGTGGTGCTTCTTGTTTGATTCTTTAACATATTTGACTAACTTCTTCATCTGTTTGAAAATATTTCAAATATTTTGAAACAACTGAAGATATAATACACTTTAAAAATAATTGTGTTGGTTGTACAATAAATGTATCATAGGCAGACAAGGCATATATGTTTGTTGACTAATATTTCTTCCTTAAAATAGTATTGTTAGTCTGATTTATTTTACATATACATAAAGAATGGACTTACACAATGCTGCATGCAGTGTATTCATTTTTGTTTATTTTTCTTCAACAACTTCTTTTGTATTTATTTCTTCTGTAGCATAATTGTCCTCCAGCCATTGCATGTTGTTTTCTGATATATTGTGGTAGATAGAAATACTGCTTGCCACTTCAAATATTGGAATTACATATAGAAAACAGTACATGAGAACAGATAATCGAATATTTTGCCTTGAAAAAGACCAATTTAGTCGAAACACGTGTCAGCATAATTGCTTTATATGATTGTGGAATAAGCACTGGTATGTACTACTTATACATGCAGATCAGTATTGTTATGTGATAACATATATTTTGTAAATACCAGCGCATGCCCAAGGAATGATTCCAATATCTACACAGTTCACAACATCAATCTCTTATACAGAATTAGTTAAACTTCTCCCAAGGCATGGACAAGATCAAAATATAGCCTTAAAATATTCTGAGATCTCAAAGCATGCACATGACCTCCTCCTGTATTAAAAAGCAACCATTGAAAGGGTGAACAGACTTTGTATCCCATTGATTTCTTTACATATTTTCTTTTGTAATGCAAATTAATATGAATAAAGAAATATACAGATATTCATAAATCTGCAAATACAAATCTGTAAGAAGGTAAACAATAGTTTTTAATAAAGCTAGCTCTACATAACACAACAAATGCACTCTGGTGGCATAGATCACATATAACTCTCCTAACTTACACATTAGCAGGCGGTTGAACTACAACATATAAAGTTGCCAAAATCGACAGCTCATTAAGTGTTGGTGATGTAGCACTTGTACAAAGTACCTCTTCTGCCTCTTTTCTACAACAGTGTTGTTTGACTTGGAAGAAGCGTCAACTGTCAGCAATTGTTTTCACTCTGGTTGCCTTCTTCCTTAGTGGCAATGGATTCAGAACCCAAACGATAACGTGATTAACACTACTGCTACTGCCATGGTCAGACATGTTGGAATGTACAAGTGAAGTCTCCTCCCTAAATCTCTCTAGCATTTCAAATGAATCTTTAAATGCATTTTTTCAGTTCTACAGTGTTTTTGGACACTCTTCCTGTTGCTGGTAGCACCTTAAATGGGTAGAGGTTGGTTCTACACAACCTACTCTCGCAGGTACAATTAACAGGTAAAACCATATGTAAGCCAAAAAGGCTGCAGCCCAGTATGGGCCATAACATTCAGAAGGCATGTCGGCTGGTCTGATAGCACAGCGAATAGAGTGCTCGCTTTGACATCTGGGCAGAGCCTGCTGGCGCAGGTTCAAATCCTGGCAGGGCCAAACTCTGCCTTTCATCTCAGAGGTCAATAAATGTGCACCACGCACTGTGGGTAATAATAACCAGCGCTCTGATACCTGACAGTTCGTAGCACTATATAAATGGTAAATTATTATTATTAAGTGCTAGTTTGAGACATAATCCTCCTGCAATAAATAGCAACTATTGAAAGGGTGAACAGACTTTGTATCCCATTCCATGGCATAAATAGTTCTCACTTGCAAAATTCTGGTCTGTCTTCCGAGCAAATAAAGGCACTATTACTACTCCAGTCTCAAGGAACACAATCCTAATAGCAATAAACCCATAGCCAGGGGGTCATTCCTGCGTCAGATATTGTCCCAGGATCTTTAGTAAATATTAAAAGCCCTCACATTGGTCACACTTGTAACTATGGACATGCTAAAATCCATAGAAGAACCAGAGTGCCCAGTAAACTGCCATTGACAGCTGCCAGTACTTCTGTATAAAATAACAGTACAGCAACAAGAAAATTAAAACAAAAACAGTGTTTCCTATTTTAAACTGTTGCACATGTAAAGTTCAAATAAACCATCCCAACATTTTACAACCTCTAATTTGTGTACTAAAATGGCATTCCTTGACATATAGTGCATTTGCATTTATTGGGACAATTTGCACCGAAAAAACATTCCATTTCTTTTTTACATTATAGGAGTAACAGATATATGTGGGGCATATGTCACCTATCCACGCACCAGGAACTACTATAAAGGCCTATGGAGATGCTTCAGCCATCAGTGATGGTCCATTTCAAGACACGTCACACTAAGCATCACCAGTCTGATCACCCCCTGTACCCAATACACTAGCCCTTTAGCTCCACAGCACCTACCGTTAGTCAAGAGGGATTCGCCAGTTGCATGACATCAAGCTATCAAGTCCCAGGGGTCTAATGTGAAATATTCTGGCCCTTCCTGACAAGAACTTTATTGGGTGTCCTGAACAAACCCTGTAATGCAAAGCAAACCCCTTTTGCACATGGCATTTAATAGCACACCTCATTACAGGTATCCATGGCAGCCACGAAGAACAAGAAGGAACCAATGCAGCAGACACCTCTGGCACCTTGACGTAAACCCCAGGGTCATCCTTCTTGCCACACCTCGAGGGATATAGGTGAGCATGCAGACAGTGGGGAAAGAAATCTAATGCAAGTCTGAATCAGCCACCGCTGGGCCAGAGGACCCCACTGCTCCATAAACCGTGGCTGTCAACACAGTAATCACCAGTGCCAGGCCCACCTCCGGCAGCAGTGAAACTGTGGCCACCGCCACCATCACCAACACCTCTATTATAAGTGCCACCACAACAGTCATAATAGCGACCATCACCACAGATGATTGTGTGCCTGAGGCTCCGTTCACCACTGTGAAAAGTGCAACCTCTGGACCAAGGGTGCCTGTGAAATCCCAGGACACCATCCCACACAATCCAGTCATCACAAGGAGTGTGCCTCATCAGCTGAACTCTCCTCAACTTCACACTCTCTCTCCTGTCTCCACCACGTCATTGCCCTTATGCACTGGCAAGGCCCTGTAGTGACATCAGGATAGTGATTTCCCTCCTGATGATGTTGAGCCTGCAGATTTTGGGACTCGTGAATCTGGGGGGAAATTTTCCACGATGCACCAGTCTACCAAAACACACTGCCCTGATCTGGCAGAGACTCGGCCAGATGGAGCAGTGGCAGAAGCGATAGAGGCCATGGCACAGGAGAAACACTGGCACCATAAGGCCATGCATGATGCCATTCAGGGGGCATCAAGGAGGGGGGCCTCTGCTGTTGAGAGGCAGAGCAGGAGAGAGGCATATACCACTGCAGCTGTTACAGTAGTGGCCCAAAGGCTGCAGGATTTAGCAAAGTTAATATCCTCCAGAAATTAGACCATGCTGAGGGCCATCACGCTCAACAGTTAGCTCCATCTCGGCAATGATGTGCTCTTGCCAGAGACAGACCCCCTCACAACTGCATGGATGTGGCAGGACCCAAATGAAGTAGGGGGGAACCATGCACCAGGCACTGTTTAGGGGATGTGGGGTGGGTCTGCATGATTGCCTGGGATGTTATATGCGGGTGGGCATGGTTATTGAGGAGGTGGGTGGGTTTGCATCTGTTTATGTTCAATTTAAAACAGCACTACAGCAAATTACCCAGTAGTCATTGAATTTACCTTAAAGAAGTGATTTTAGTGAAGTTATGTTACAGTGAAATGTGAATTTAAAAGTATAAAACTATGTTCTGAAATAGCTCATAATGGATGATGTGTCCTAACCTTATATCCTCACGTGCACCTTGATTAGGCCTCTGATTACCTGCATCATCTGAGTCTAAATCAGAGTGGGCATTGCCATCATCTGGAGGCATAGGTGCATTCCTCTGAATGCACATGTTGTGCAACATTGTACAGACTATTACCATCTTCCCCACCTTCTCCTGGGGGTACATGAGTACCCCACCAGTCTAGTGGAGGCACCTGAATCTTCAATTGAGCAGTGCAAATGTGTGCTCTATCGACCCCATGGCCTGTGCATGTGTCTTATTGTATACAGGGCTTCTGATGGGTTTCCTCAGCTGTGGATACCCTGAGTCACCTGAAATAGGTAAGAGAAGTGTTTAATGACAGACCTCAATCAACAGTGCAATAAGCCATATTTTTAAACAGGAACATCATCAGGCATACATGGAGGCTCTCGCTGTATAACATTAGCAGTGTTTGGGCCTTACAATGGCTGATGGCGAAGGAGTACTGTTAATGCAGCTGCATGGTGAATATCTTTGCCACCTTTTTCTCCACCTTGTTACAAGTGCAATATCACCATTACTCTAGTAGTCAATATCACTGGCCTGATGCTACTTTTGAATGGTGCCTGTGCTGGACATTGTTGGACAGTCTTGTCATTTGCATGCCTTTCTGTTTGTTGGTGTAAGGTGGTTATTGTCAAGGATAGTGGGGCATACCTCAGTGCCTCCACAGTACCCTGCTATCATGGCCAATCATGTCAAACTGTACCTTAGGGAGGGGGTGATGTGGGCAATCAGCTGTTCACTCTGGTGTGTAGAGTGTTGTGCCCTGTGTAAGCCTGCATTTTTTCACTCACATGCATCATGTACTGAAAAGTGTTTGGCCATGTTTTACATGTGTATGCCAGTATACCTGTGCCCCTCGCCCCCAGAATTGCACCTGCTCATTTGTCAGTCCACATGTGCATTTCAGTCTCACTGTTGCTACTTACCCAATATCCATGCAGGATGGTCCCTGTGGGAGTCCATTTTCGCAGGCAGGGTTCTGTTCCTCAAGAACATGGCATCATGGTTGTAACCAAGGAAATGGGTAAAGAAGTGTCTCACTGTTAGATCAGCTTTCCATGTCATTTGGATGTTCATGGAATGGTCCTTTTGTGATATATTTGCTCCAGTCCCTGTGGTGGTACCAATGACACCTGCATACAGTCTAGTGCGCCAATCACATTGGGGAAGTAAACTGTGGAATATAAATGTGCCTTGGTGGCAAGCATCTGGTTTGGGGTAGTGGGCATTATCATGTGGTTATGTGTATGCCGCATTAGTGCGTAAAGCATGTGCACCAACACTTTTGAAAATGTTGGCTGCAGCATGCCATGTAGCACCCCAACAGTGTTCTTGAATTTTCCCGGAGCTAGGTAGTGCTGGACATCCACCATCTTCTGCAGGGGTGGGATGGCTGTCCTGATGCTGATCCCACTCTGGAGGTCTAGTTGTATGAGAGTGAGCAATTTGGCTATGCTGTTCCTGTTCAGTCGGTAGAGTCTGGTTATGTGCTGATCCATCATTCCCCAGGGTGAGGGTCTGACCCAGGGTCTGGGTGGCTGTGAGGAATCACTGTTTGGCAAGGGTGCAAAGCCCTTTTGATTTGTATTAGTACATAAAATGATATGAGTGATTCCTTCTCCAAAGGAGTAATCTGCTAGCCAGACCCCCCCCCCCGTTTGTCGCAATTCCATGCCAAAAGCATAGTGTACTTGTGTCTTGCTGCATCAATAGCCTGATCTACAGCACCCACTCTTCTCAGGGTGCAGAACCGGTCAAAGTTCACAAGATGCCCACTTGACCACCCCAGCATCAACAAATGTACTGCAGCACAAGAGTGACATTTAAGATATGCACCCCGTACTTAAACTACATGATCATGAGTACCCCATGCTGGTGGCAGTGTAATCTTTAAGAATAAGCTATGCCTGAGTTTAGGCATAGTGCATGGCACTACCTATGAGTATGGCCAATACATCCCACACATGTTTCAGCTCCTGTGAGTCCGCTCTGCTTTGGAAGGTAATGTGTATTGGAGTCAGATGGGCCGATACTGCTCCACGGCAGGCCAGGAACCAAGAGGACCCACCCTCTCTTTGCTTCTCTTTGTGAGGGCCACTAACCCCCTCTCTCAGAGACAGCCACACAGCAGGCGGCTGCCCTGGGCCCAGGCATCAGAGGAGCACAAGGTATGTATTGTCAGTCGGGGGGAAAGGGATAGGAGTAGGATAGGCAGGAGTTCCCTGGACAATGGAAGAAGCCTTCCACTATCTTGTTTCTTTCTGTCTCAATTTCCCTTTCCTGTCTCCTCCACTTTCTCTGGAGAGAAGCACTTTAGGTGTGATATCAACAGGGTGAAGTCAACTCCAGCAGGAACAGAGATTGGTCCACCAAAAGCAAGCTAGCTTTAGACCAATCACCTGAGGACTTGCACATTTAAAAGAAGGGTTATTGTACCCACTTCAGCAAAGTTCCCTCGGTTCCTCAGGGATCCTTTAAGGCTGAAGAGAGGTTCTCACCCAGACTACCTTTGGGACAGTTGCACTGTCCAAAGCCCTCAGCCTGAGGTAAAGAAGAAGCCATCCAAGACAGAAGAGTGATCTGTCCCCCTAACCACTCCCAGGGATCATCATAAGTAACCAGTGCTGTGGACCTGGACTAACCGCTTTGCAACATATCTTCTGTGCCAGAAGAGAAGACCCCCTGAACTGGAGCATTCTATCCTTGAGACTGTTGTGAAGGCCTCACAGCAACTAGGAGGGCCAGACCAGCGAAAGCTCCCTGTTCTATCACACTGAACCAGTTGCCCGTGTTCCCCGCATCCTGAACAATAGGGGAGACATGGTGTCTGTGTTCCGCCAACCAGTCTAACTATTGCTCTGTATCTAAACCAGCTTGACACTGTATCATATCCTTGTGAAGAACTTCACCTGCTACGCCCAAAGCGACTGCTCAATGCCAGAATCTGAACCAAATCTCAGGAAGGTCACCCGCTGAGGCTAACCAGGGGTTACAACCAGGGCTCAGCCCAGGTAACCCAAGAACTGCCCCTCCCAGCGACTAAAGCTGAACTCTGCATGGCCAACTGTGAAGCGTTCTTGGGACTACCCAGATCTGCATCATAGAATCACCACTGTTCTACAACAGAGAGCACCAGCATTCTCCCATGCTTGATGGTCGCTTGCTGCCGGGTCCTCCACAATCCTGCATGCCCAATCTGAGCCTGATCCTCTGGAACTGTCATTTGACACAAGGTCTGATGTGTCAGCCCACCAAGAACTGAATCCAGTTACTGTTGAGACTGAACTGCCCCCATGGTCCACTTGGACCCTAGACACTTGTCGGGTCACGATCATCCCTGTTTTCAATCCAATATCCTTTTTATGGTAGTACCTTACCTACCACCCCTTGTTATAACGGTATGCTGTTATGAACAAACAGCAATACAGGTAGATATATAGAGGTAAGGCACTAACCTGCATCATAAAGGGTAACCTGATGCTTTGAGAAATTTCCCCAATGTTCCTGCTTCTCCCACACTGAACAACAGCGACAGGAAACACAGACACCTCAGGGAAACCCTCTGGGGAAGAAAACCCTGCTGTGATGGTGTCTTCAGTTCTGGGATCTGGAGTGTGTCAATGGTCGAGGGGCAGAAGGAATGGTCGAGGATACTCACAGTGATGGCGCTCTGTGTAACAGAAATGGAAGAATTAAAGGGTTGTGATTCACAAGCACTAAATACTACCACTGTGATTGCCAACATTACCCTAGAAGGTGGGACATGGAGACTATTTTCCTAGGAGATGAGACAATGGGAACCCAGTTGGTGTAGTCTTGCCGAGGAGGGAGAGCACTTTCAATCTGTGTGTCAAGAGAGGAGAATGAGCAAGAAAGCAGAGAGAACGCAAAGCAAGCAGAGGGGGCAGAGTACTACCTTCGAGAGATCGAACGAAGAATTAGCAGAATCAGTCTGTGTGAACTCTCCAGTGGCGCTCGGAAATGCTCTGATTATGATCGGGTCTGCAGACAAGGCAACGGTAAGTGATACTGTTGCAGAACTGTAAGCGTTCAACGGGAATGAGAAAGCTATGGATGTACCGTTGCTAAGCGACGTGTTCGTGTCCAAGGAAGTGAATGTTAGATTTGCTTCAGGAAGCCGAAAGGGAGCTCGCCAAGCAAGGCAGCGTTGCAAATGGGGAAATAGGAGGTTAGAGTGAGCACAAAAGCAGGACAGATAAGAAAGTATAGCAAGAAACAAATTCACATAGCGCTCGCACTGGAGAGTAGCGACGCATCGGTTGTGAGACTGAGGAGTCTGATAACTGCTTCTCTGGTTCAGAGTGGGCAGAGTCTGAGCTAGCAATAGCGGATAGACTGCAACATTGCCTACACATAGAGGCACCAACTTGGGGGAATGACAGTCTGTCACTCCAATTCGCCTCCAGGGATCCCAAAGAGACCAATGGGCCCCACGAAGTGTAATACCCCTGGAACTACACTAAGAGTGCTACTTTCTCCAGTCTGTTGCATCTTCTCTGTTCTTTCCTTTGGGGTGGGTTTTTGTATAGTAATCTTGTTCTATGTGCAGATGGTGCTTGTTTATTTATTAATTTAGTACATTTATAGGAGCGCACAAAGCCCACAGGCATCTAGGCACTAGTTGCGAGGCAGGGGTGTGGGCAGGAGAGCAAGGGAGAAGAAGATACATGAGCCGTGAATGCTTAAGTTTAGTTAAAGAGTAGAGTCTTAAGGTGTTTCCTGAAGACATGGTACAAGGGTTTGTTACGTAGTTGAGGTGGCAGTTCATTCTAGAGTGCTGGGGCACTTGCTAAGAAGCTGGTGCTGCCCGCTCTTTTCTTGTTGAAACAAGGTGTGATGAGCCGGTGTTTGTAGGCAGATTGAGTAGGCCTGGATGAAGAATGTTTTTGGTTGGTGTCCGCAGGTTATTGGAGACCCTTATTAGCAATGCATTTGTAGGGGATGGAGAATGTCTTGAATTTGATTCTGTACGTGACTGGGAGCCAGTGGGCAGACTTTCCAGCCTCCGATATGTGGGCATGTCTTTTGATTTCAAGCGACACACGTAGAGCATTATTTTGAATGGTTTGGAGTTTATGCAGATTATTCTCTGAGGTTCCACACAGGGTCATTGCAGTAGTCCAATTTGAATCCAATCAGGGCTCAAGCAATTACAAGGTGATTCTTGAAAAAGAGGAATGGCTTTCTGGCATTGATAAGTTTGATTGTGTACCCTGAGCAGGCAGCAATGTAGTTGACCTAGCGGGTCATGGTGAGTGCAGAGTCGAGGAAGATGCCGAGAGTTTTGACGGACAAAGCTACCAGTATTTTGTGACCATTGATAGTGAAGGTTTTATAGTCCTCGTGTAATTTGTAAAGGCATGCTGCTGGGCCAGTGATGAGGAGCTCAGTTTTATCATCGTTGAGGCATATGTTGTATGTGGCCATCCAGGACTGGATAGTTTCATAGATGATATTGATGCGACAAGTGTCTGTGGTGGTGAACACCAAAGAGAGGAATGAGGATTCGTGTATCGTCCGCATAATTAGTGTATGAGACACAGAGGGCGTCTTGGTGGTCGAAGAGGGTTTTGGTGTACACATTGTACAGTGTGGGCGATACACAGGAACCTTTTGGGATGCCCCAGGTGGTGGGTGTGGCATTGGAATCTCCATTGAGGACTGGGGATGATCTGTTGGCTAGGAAGGAGGAGATCCAATTGGTAGCCTCTGGCGAGAAGTGGGCAGTGGTGGATAGTGCTTGGCAGAGGATTTTGCAATCAACAAGGTCAAATGCAGCAGAGAGGTCCAGTAGTAAGAGAAGTGAGAGGGATACCTGATCATTGGCTAAATCCTGCTGATTTTTGAGGTCTAGGAGTGCAGTTTTGGTACCATGCTTGGGGCGGAAACTTGATTGTCTAGATCCTAGGACATGGTATGATTCTAGGAAGGATTGGATTTATAAATAGGCGACTCTGTCCATGATTTTCAGAAAAAAAGGGACTGTGTTGATCAGGGTGTAGTTGATGGGGCCAGCGGGATTGAGGGAGTTTTCTTTAGTAATGGGGAGACCCATGATTCTTTGAGTGAGGTCGGGACGGTGCAGGAGGCAAATGGTGGCGATGAGTGGGGGTAGGGGTTGATATTAATATTGATATTTTATTTCTGTAGCGCTCGTACACAAGTGTTTCAGAGCGTGATAAGGAAAGGGAGGGGAACAGGGGAGAACAAAACAGCAATCTTACTAGGCACAGTGACATTGAGAATGCGCAAGTGCATGTGAGAGGGGGAGGGGAAAAGTGCATGGAAGGGGCGAGAAGTGGAAAGTGCGAAGCAGAGGAGAAACAGATAAATAATAAATAAATAAATAATAAAGGCAACAAACAGTGGTAGTGCAGTCAGTAATTTGCAAGTGCTAGGTTTAAGGCAGCAGACAGGGTAGGTCTAATAAGTGCAGGAAGAAAAAGGGGGGGACTCTATGGGTACAGATACAGACCCCAGTGCAAGGGGGGTCCCAGAGGCAGTGCGGGAGGGTGGCAGGTACCTGGGTCAGGAGGACAGAGGGTGGCCAGGTGCGTGGTGCCAAAAGAGAACAGATCAGCAGGGGAGAGGGGGAGCGAAGGCAGAAGAAAAGAGGAAGGTCTTGATGTGCTTCCGGAACTGGAGATGGTTCTCCTCGGGTTTTAGAGTGGCAAGGAGGCTGTTCCAGAGGGAGGCCCCAGCCAAAGACAGTGATCCACCCCCAGCTCGTTTCTTTGAAAAATGGACCCTGAGGGAGTTAGAGGTAGAGGAGTGAGGGGAGGTATTTCCAAAGGGATAGCTGAAGGTATTTTGGACCCAGGCCCCAGAGACCCTTGTGTACAATGCAGAGAGTTTTGAATGTATTCCTTGCACCCACTGTGAGCCAATGGAGAGATTTCAGAGCTGGAGAGATATGATCACAGGGCTTGAGGCCAAGGACAAGTCTCGCAGTCCTGTTCTGGATTAGTTGCAGAAGGCGGAGAGTAGAGGCAGGTAGATTTAAAAAGAGGCTCTTACAATAGTCTAACCTAGAGAGAACCAGAGCTTGGGATACCATAAGCTTCTGGGGGAAAGAGAGGAAAGGCAGAGTACCTCTGAGGAGGTGCAGTAGGAAGTTTGACTTTTTAGAGACCTCAGAGATGTGGGCGGAGAAGGAACTAAACTCCCTAACTAAACTCCTTAACTAAAGTGGCTGGGCAGGCCTCTCCCTTGCAGCGGGAAGACTTGGCTGGTTGTGTTGATTGGTTGGAAGTGAAAGGTTGGGATGCTGGATGTGTGCTGGGCGGTAGTGGGTTGGGGGTTGTGCTGGGACGGCCTGTTGTTTGCGTTTCATTTTATCTTGGAGTTGTGGGATTTTGCCCAGGAGTATGTTTTGGATACTTTTGCACCATGCGTCGTCTTTAAGGACGGAAGTGGGTGGGGATATGGGTGACTCTAGTTGTTTGAGAATGCAGAAGAACTCACGAGAGCTGGAGGAGGCCTTGGAGATTCTTTCATTGTAGGTTGCAGCTTTAGATGCCAGAATGTCTTTTTTGTACTGTAGAGCAGCAGGGGAGTGGAGGGCTTTGTTGGTTACAGAAGGTTCTTTGCGCCAGGTGGCATCTGCTGCTTATTTAGGGGCTCTACAAGAGCAGAGACTAGGTGAACCAGGAGTTGAGATGTGCAGTGTTCTTGGCTTTCTTAGTTTGGGGGGAGCTAGATGATTAATGGATGTGCCTTGCAGGGCGTTGTAGTGCTCCACTAGGGTGGAGGTGTCAGATGTAGGCAGGACTGTCTGGTCAAGGAGAGGTGCAGGGTGGTCATATGTGAGGTTGCAAGAGCTTTGGGACATGATGGTTGCAGGGTTGGTTACTGGTGTGGGCAGAGCGGAGGGGTTAGGGATGGAGAAAGTCATTATGTGGTGGTCAGACCAGGGGCAGGGGCAGGTGGAGGGGGCATGGACGTTGCTATTGTGGTCAACAATCCAGTTGAGGGTGCGACCATGGGTGTGAGTGGACTGTGTGATGCGTTGGGTGTAGCCTAAGGCTTGCAATGAGTTGGCAAGGGTGGTTGCATCGTGGTTGTATGGGTCAGCCCAGATTGAGGTCTCCTAGAAATATGAGCTGTGAGCGTGGTTTAAGTTTGGCCGAGATGAGCTGGATCACATGTCCTCAAAGGTCAGGGCCGGGCCTGGAGGTTGGTAGATGAGGTGGATGGTGGTAGAGTCAGTGTGTAAGCAGGTGAGTTTGGCGGAGAGGAGATCGCAGTTAGGCAGAGCCATGGAATTGATGATGTGCAGTGGGAGAGAGTCCTTGAAAATAAGGGCCAATCCACCCTTTTTGGGATGATCTATCACTGCGTAACATAGTATAGCCAGTTGGGATTGCTGTGGAAAAAATGGGGCCGGAGGTAGCGGTGAGCCATGTTTCCGTAAGTGCCGAAAGATCAAGGTTCAGGTGCGTGATAAGATTGTGGATTTTGTGAAAGTGAGCTGGTAGGGATCTGGTGTTAAGGACATCACGTTGAAGGAGTGCAGGTGTCGGTGTTGGTGAGGAGGGTGTAGGCGATGGGGTGAGATAGGTAGGAGTGATGGTGAGGTAACAGGGTGGGTAGTGCCAGCCTTATTAGTGGGCTGGTGTCCAGGGCTGGTGCGTAGGTTGAGGAAGTGGTTGCGCCTAGCAGAGTTGGGTGGGATGTCATTGTGGCTGGGGTGGGCAGAGCGGGAGGCTAGGTGATCCTACCTTTCTATCCACGATTGCGGGTGCGTTTTCAGGTGAGGTGCGCTTGTGAGGTGACTCAGTGGTGATGGGATGACTGGCGTAGCGCATGTCTGGGAGGAGGCTCCCCTTTGTGTTCACTCGGTGTTGGCGAGTGGTGACGCCAAGGGCTGTAAGTGGAGAGGAGGGTATGCACAGTAGGTGCTACATGGGAGGGGCAGCTTGAGTGGTTGCATTCTGAGTGGGGGATAGGGGTGAGATCCCCTGTGGGACATGGTGGCAGTCGCGATCCGGCAAGTAAGCATTTGTGGAGAGGGAAGAGTGCACAACGCTTGATGGCTGTCCTTTGGTAGTAGTAGGATGTGGTAACCCCATTTGGGTGTTGCAACAATTGATCTAGGCAGGGAGAAAGGGAGTAGGTGGGGGTGCGCTTCTTTGGGCGAACTTGCCTTATTGGGTAGGAGTAGCAGTGTAGGGCAATGGGAAGGCCAAGTGGCAGGAGGAAATGCTTGCAGGGCTTGGTCGTCCATGGTGAGGGCTTTGGGTAACAAGGACGAATAAGGTGAAATAATGTGAGAGCAAAGTAGCGGGATTATGAGTACTTGTCACGCCTCCTCCCTGCCACACCATTGCCAGACAGCCTTGCCACACCATTGCCAGACAACCTTCCAAATTCACATCTGCCACCCCTAATCATGCACGCTTCATCCGGCGTGTTCCCCATAACACTCACCACACTCAGCAACTGAATTACCAAGGACGGCTACGACCTTTCCTGCATTGGAACCTGCCATGGCGCTTCTCTCCGGGACGGCACCCGTCCACGGGCGCCCGGAGACTACGAACCAGCGCACAGCGTGCTTCCGATCAGGTGAACAAACGCCGGCAACAGGCGGCCAATCGCCAGCAGACTCCCCGTGCAGCGTCGAGGGTCACGTGACGTGGATCCGCGTTTTCCTCGTGACTGTATCACGTGATCAATTCAACACAGTCAAAAGGACAGGGGAAACGCGGAACAAACGCTTCACAGCTGCTTTTCGAAGTGCTGCACAGCGTTTTTGGATCTCGCTCAGAATTCGGATTGCTTTTGGTTTCTTCCTCAGGCCCAGGCGAACTTTGATCACCAGGCTTCACGACCTTTGGCTTTGCACAAACTTTTTGAACTTTGGATATTGGACCTTGGCAATTGTTTTCTTGGCTTTTCGACCCTGGACTGTTAACGGATTGTTTACGGATCATCCTCTGGCTACCTGACCTGCAGGTGTACTCCATCAAGAGTGCCCACAAGGACCCTACTCCTTTGAGGCATCCTGACCAGCACATTTGGGTAAGCCCTTTAGCTTCTTCCATCATATTGCATTGTGATCATTGTGACTGTCTTCCCTAATCATTTATTGCCTTACAGTGGTCAGGGGGTCCTTCCGGTGTTCTTGGTTCCAGCTTGATGGCACTCCACACCTGTGGCCTCAAGAACTGCATTGGTAGTGATTTTATTCTTACCAGTGTGGTACTTGGGGACGGAGGTATCTTCATCTACACAACCATCAAGATCATAACAGTACTGCAGACGGGGTGTGAGCTGGTGCATGGGTCAAGTTGTGGTGCAGGGGTGGCAGGAAAGGGGTGGGTTTGGGTAAGCGGGTGAAGGCATATTTGGGTTACAGGCACGAGGTTGATACATAACAAGCCCCAAAGTACATTTTGGAGGTACGGTTGGTTTACCTGCAGGTGCAGGGCATGCTTGGGAAGGCTTGTAAGGCAGGACGGCATCTCAGCATTTCCGGCTGAGACTGACAGAGACAGTGGGCTCAGGCCTTAATGGTTGGCCTTGCTGGGTGGCCGGCTTTGCCTCCTGGCTCAATAGGGGTGGGAGGGAAGTGCATGGCTCCAGTCAATCGCGTGGCTACAGGGAGTCTGGGACAGTCTGGGAGCTCAACGAAGCTCTGGAAGGGACAGTGGCCATCTTTGGATGATTCAAGGGAACTCCAGTCCCAATGCAGTTGCAGTCCCTGCAGTGCACCCACTGTGGATGGGGGCCCTGTTTAGAGACAGGACCGGCAGAGACAGTGGAATCCGGCCTTAATGTGTATTATTATTAAAGTGTTTATATTTTTATAGAACCTTGATTGTAAATTCCCTTTATTTTTTTTTTTTAAAGTTGTTTTTTTATTAGTTTTTCATTTAAACACAAGGTGTCAACAATCCCCCCAAACGTCCCTCCACCCCCCTCCCATGCCCACCCCCTTCAGGAAGAGTTAGCTGAGTTCCTTGTCATCCAGCTTCTATGATGTGAAGATGTCCGTTATTCTTATGGTGTGTGGGCACCACTGCATCATATAGTCCGACTGTAGATAGTCTATTACCCCCCCCCCATTCCTTCGTGAAGGAGTCCCGAGTACCCTGCAGGTTATGGGTGATTCTTTCCATGGTTATTTGCGACCAGACTTTTTGTAGCCAAGTGAAGATCAATGGTGGGTCTTGCTTCTTCCAGTTCTGCGCGATTGTAGCCCATGCTGCGATAACCAGGCCCATGAAACTTCTTCGTTGTGCCTTGGTATATTTTTGGGTTTGTTGGTCTCTCAGTCCGCACAGCCAAACCCTCTCTCCTGCTAGGTCCGCGTCTGGGAATATCTTTTTCATTTCTGATATCAATTCTGTCCAAAAGCCTTTGACCTTTTGACATTCCCACCAAATGTGTCTCCACGTGCCTATTTCTCTGCAGCCTCTCCAGCATAGGTTTGACGTTCCTGGATACATGCCATTTAGTCTCTCTGGGGTATAGTGCCACTGTGTGAATATTTTTATCCACATTTCCCTAGTCTGGATTGCTCTTGTAGCTTTGGGGACGTCAGCCCAGAGTGTTTGCCATTGCTGCTTCGTAATTACTTCCCCCAGTGTGTGTTCCCATCTTTTCATGTATGCCCAAGTTACATCCTCTGCTTGTTTGTTTATAAAGTTGTAGAGTGTGGAGACTAGTTTCTTGTCCCCTGGGTTGGTGAGGAGATATTTTTCGAATATGGTCAATTCCCTGGTTGCCGCCTGGGCCATCTCGGGTGTTGCTAGCCAGTGCCTGAGCTGTTCGTATTTGTATCTGTCAGAGTTCGTTAAGTTCCACATGGTCTTGCATTCTGCAAATGATCTAATTTCACTGTCCTGGAACATCTCCCCTATTTTCCTGCATCCTGCGTCTTCCCATTTATCGAAGGCCCCTTGTTCTTGTCCCGGCGGGAACTGGGGGTTCCTGCATATTGGTGTAAATGGGGCGGTAGCTGTAGTTAAATTCCCTTTCCGCGTTTGCTCGTCCCAAGCTTTCAACGTGGCTATCATGATTTCGCTGATTCGCAGGTTTGGGTGTCTGTGTTGCTTGAGTTTCCACAGGAGGTCTTCTAGAGGGGTTCGTGCCACTGCCCTGTCTTGAGTCACCCAGATTGTTCTTTGGTTGTCCCCCAGCCACTCTTTCAGGACCCAGAGTTGTGCTGCGTGATAATAGTTTTTGAAGTGTGGGAGTGCGAGTCCCCCTTCCCTGACGTGGGACGTGAGGACTGTTCTGGCCACTCTAGGAGGTTTCCCATTCCAAATGAATCTTGAGATTGATTTTGCCAGGTCCCTAAAGAACGCGTTAGGGATTGTGATCGGGAGGGCATGGAAGTGATATAACAGTTTGGGTAGTGTGTTCATTTTCACCGATTGAATTCTCCCCCACCATGAGATGTTTAGGGGGCTCCAGCGTTCCAGGTCTTTTTTGATTTTGGATAGCAGAGGGGGGTAATTTCTTTTGTAAAGTGCTTCAACTTTATGCGTCAAGGTTACGCCCAGATATTTAATGCCTTCTTCTGCTATAATCAGGTTTGATGCTCCCGCCTCTTTATCCAGTAGTTCTCTATTCCCTGCTAGATGTAGGATCTCTGATTTTTTCTTGTTGATTTTCAGGCCTGAGATATCCCCGAATGACTCCAAGACCCGCATTGCATTAGGGAGTGTATTCGTTGGGTCTTCTAGCGCGAGTAGCATGTCATCTGCGTAGGCTATCACCTTGTGTTGACTGCCCGCCATCTCAATCCCCTTGATTTGTGTAGTTTCCCTTATCTTGATTAGTAGTGGTTCCAGAAATATCGCGTATAGGAGGGGGGAAAGTGGGCAGCCCTGCTTTGTCCCCCTTGTGATCGATATCTTTTCCGTGACTTCTCCGTTGACCGCGATTCTTATTGATGGGGATGTGTAGTTGGCTTTAACCATGTTAATAAAGTGGTTCCCAAATCCCATGTGTTCCAGGGTTTTAAAGAGTATGGTCCATTCCACCCTGTCAAATGCCTTCTCGGCGTCGAGTGATAGTAGGATTGCTGGGGTGTGTGTAATGTTTATTTTCTCAATTAGGTGTATTAATCTCCTGAGATTGTCATGGGTTTGCCTTCCCGGGATGAAGCCCGATTGATCCGGATTTATTAGAGAGGGTAGCAGTGGGGAAAGCCTGGCAGCAAGAATTTTCGTATATATCTTAGCATCAAGGTTTATCAATGCAATGGGTCTGTACGAGGCTGGGAGGGAGGGGTCCTTCCCTTGTTTATGGAAAACCAGGACCTTCGCCTCATTCATGGATGGGGTTACATTTCCGTTGTCTTTGAAGGAGTTTAGGAGTCTTGTTAGAATTGGGGATAGGATATCTGCATATTTTTTATAGAAGTGGGCCGTGAACCCGTCTGGGCCGGGTGCTTTGTTGAGTGGGAGATCTTTTATCACCTTTTTCACTTCACCTTCGGTTATCTGGGTGTCCAGTGCCATTTTGGCCTCTTCTGTTATTTTTGGGATGGGGAGTGACTTCAAGAAGTCGTTCTGGAGTTCCTCGTCCGGGTGATTCGTGGCATATAGTTCTTGATAGAATGCCCTAAATGTCTCCCCTATGTCTTTGGTACGCGTCAGTGTGTCCCCTTGTGCGTTTCTGATGTTGAGGATGGTCATGGATTTTTGCTTTGCGGCGAGTTGTCTTGCCAGAAGACGATCCGCTTTGTTGGCTTTAATGTAGTATCTTTGCTTCAGGTATAGGAGGGATCTCTCTGCCTTTTTGTTGCGGAGGAGTTCCAGTTGGCCCTGCGTATGTTTTAACGTCCTCTTTAAGTTTCTGGTGGGGTGGGTCAGAAGTTCCTCTCTGATCTCATTTAGTTTCTTCTCCAGTTCTCGTTCCCACCCATGCCTTTGTTTGTCTCTTGAGGTCTTCAGTGCTATCAAGTGTCCCCTGATTACCACCTTGAATGCCTCCCAGACGGTGCCTAGGGGGACTTCCCCCGTGTCATTATGTTCGAAGAATTCTGTGATTTTGTCTTTAATGGCCTCGGCCATTACCGGGTCCGTGAGTAGCTCCTGCGGGAGTTTCCAGCGCCAAAGGCCTCCCTCATTCCTTGGGGTCGCTAGGTCTAGCCAGAGTGGGGCATGGTCGGACAGTGCTATGGTGCCCAGTTCCACTCCCTGAACTTTGCCCAGAAGCCCTGCCGAGACCCAGAAATAGTCAATTCTAGACATTGAATTATGTACGTGCGAGTAATAAGTGTACCCCTTTTGTTGGCCCTTAAGTTCCCTCCATGTATCGCAGAGTGCCATGTTTTCCATCGCTTTTTTAAGATGTTCGGATGGAGCACCTTGGTTGTTGTGTCTTCCTGCGCTCCTGTCTAACTGGGGGTGCCATGCCACATTAAAATCTCCCCCTATAATGATTTCCCCTTTAGCGAACCCCTCTAGTCTCCCCATGGTATCCCGCAGGAAGCTATCTTGGCCCGTGTTTGGGGCATAGATGGACGCTAGGGTGAGCACTGTGTTGTGTAGTTTAATATTGGCAAACGCATATCTCCCTTCCTTGTCCGTCCGTTTGTCTATCACTGTTACCTTCTGTCCCCCCTTCACTGCTATCATTACCCCTGCTCTTTTCCCTGGTGCGTTTGACTGTGTTAGAATATCGTATCCTCTAAGGCGTACCTTCCCCTTGTCCATTGCTCTAATGTGCGTTTCCTGTAGGAGAAGCACTTCAGCCCTGTCCCTCCTGAGCATATGTTCGACTTTCTTCCTCTTCACCGGGGAGTTTAGGCCCCTGACATTTAGGGTGAGCAATCTTATCTTCCCCATGTCGGGTTGCCCTTCTTGGACTTCTGCTGCGCCCTGGATGGTGGACCTCGCTCTCTTCCTGGTAAACCTACCCTCCCATCCCCCCAAAACTCCCCAACTGTGCCCCAACTGTTACCCTTGTAACAACATTTGCTCCCGAGGAGGGCCCGGGTACCTAAGGTAGCTCTGGCGTTCCGCCTATCGCTCCCTGCCCTCTGTAGGCTCGAGACTGAATTTGCGGGGGATCCTAAACCCCGCATTTTGATTTGACTTTACTGCAAGTCGTTCTGATTTCCCACCGGGCCTGTACTGCCCACTGGTGTCGTTGCCCTTCATTGGGTATCCCTCTGTGTTCCCTGGGTGTAAATTAGTCCTTTTCCTACTCCCCCCGTGATTCTACCTTCATTCCGCTGTGGCCGGCGGATTGAAACCCCTTCCGCCCTTTCTCTTTTTTTGTCGGACCGTATCCCAGCCTTTCGGTCTCCTTTGCTGGTCCCCTTTCGCCTGCTCGCGTTTGCTGGGGGCCTCCTCTGTTGGGATGTCCATTATTTGTAGACCTTCTCCCCAGGTGGTAACTCTCCATTGTTTCCCCTTAAAGTCAAACAGCAGACCGAATGGGAATGTCCATTTATACTTTATCTCTCTCGTGATCAATTCTTTTATCAGTGGGGCCATTTCTCTTCTCTTTAGGAGTGTGGTGGGTGACAGGTCTTGATATAGCTGAATGTCCACTCCATTCATTCTGATCTGGTCCATTTGCCTGGCTCTCCTTAGGATGAGTTCCTTTTGAGGATACGATGAGATAGCAGCCAGCACATCTCTAGGTCTCTCCCCTGGTGCCCCTGTACGTCTAGGGCCCACTCTGTGGATGCGATCTATCCCTATGTCGTCCTGGTCTTGTGCTTCGATGATGTCCCTGAATACTTCCTGCATTGCTTTCTTCAGGTCTTTGTCCATGACGGATTCGGGCATGTTTTTTATGCGAATGTTCGATCTACGGGACCTGTTTTCCAGGTCCTCACACTGCAGTTCCAGGTTATGTGTTACTCGGACTAGATGTTCTTGTGTTTCGTTGCTCTGCCTTGCCTCGTCTTCTACATTCTGCACTATTTTCTCTAGTGTGTCTGTCCTTTCTTCGAGGTTGGCAATATCGAGTTTACAGTCCTGGACTGCTTGTTTAAACTCATTCTTTAGTGAGGCGAATTGGTCATGGACTGTCGACATAAATTTGTCCTGTAGCTCCGTGAACCAGGCGTGCATATCTGCTTTCGATGGTGGTTGATTGGCGTCGGTGGATTGGGTGGAATCGTTTGTGGGCATTATTGGGTCTTCCTGTGATCGACTTCTGGTTGTCACCGTGGAGTCCGTTGCCCAGAGTTGTAGGAGATTCGAGTCTTGCTTGGAGGGGATTGGGTTCTGTTGGGTTCCCACCCCTTTACTTTTCCCTTTGGACATGGGGTTTGAGGTCAGAATGCCTCCGCTGTGCCGCCGGCGTTCCAGTCACTTATGGTGTGCCAGGGATTCGCCCTTGTTGAGGTTCCCCTGTGTGGGGTAGTGAGGATAGTTTGGTCTGTCCCCCCTCACCGTGCCCCCTGCCCCTTCCTCTTAATTCGTTGTTGCGTGATGTGGGGTTGGATGTGCCGGTCTCCTTTTATTGTTACGGGGGGGTTTATAGGGGATACCCTCTTTCTGGGTGCCTGTTTCTTTCTATGGGGGAGCTAGAGAGGGGTGGGGCCGGGGGAGCCTCTCACCTGGCTGTCTGTGTTTCCGGGTCTTGCCGGTGCTGCCACTCCGCCGCTTCCTCTGCGCCTTCCGTGGTGGCCGCGTCCCGCGGACGTCCTCTGATCTTCCCTGGTCCTGCCTCTTTGGGTTCTCGCCTGCTCCTGCTCCGACCACGGTACCTCCGTGGGGGGTGGTGGGGGGGGGGGGGCTTCTGGTTTCTGTGCCGGCCCCACTGTGTCCTGGGCGCTTGCGGAGATGGTCCGCTTCCGTCCCGGGCTTCCCTGTCGCTGTTGTCCTCTGTTTTCTGGGCCGCGCTGTAGTTGCTGTGCCGCGGTGGGGGAGGGGCGATTCGCTCGCCCTCCGCCGTTTCCCGTCTTTCGGTCGGGATTTCTGGATCCGTGTTTGCCCTCCGTATCTGGGCGGGTAGGGCTGCTGGGTGGTGGGGTTGGTACCCTCAGGGTCGACGCTTAGAAGGTGCTAATTAAAGGCCCGGCCGGAGCGAGTTTCACTCGCGTCTCCCTGCGCCGGCGGCCATCTTGAATCGTCAATTCCCTTTATTTTTAACTGTGATACTGTATTGTTTGGGTCACTACTGGTTCATTTTCACAACCCTCTTAAGAGTATAGCCTTCCCTCGGCCCACGTTACCACAAAAGGCAAAGGAGGTGTATCTCTTGATTGTTCCTGTTTTACCTTTATGATTGCATTGTGTTTTGGTTTGTAGAAGTGTGAGGGCTGAGTGGGATATTTTACCCCTACTCATCCTTGTACTCCTGTGTGGCAGAATCCAATTCAACACACTGGTGGCAGTGGTGGAATTTGAAACAGATGGTGCCTACAGCTCAGCCAGCAAAAATAAGTGTGTGCAGTCAACGTTAGTTTTTACTGGCAAGGTTTTTTTTGCAAACATAGAAATTGATATGAACATGGTGCAGTCCTTGACAGAGCAAGTGTCTTGTGAGACCTTTGTCGAGAGAGGCGTCTCCCTTATGGCGGTAAGTTTAAGAAACGTAAACTGCTGCCAAGCCTGGAAGCTTTCGAGGAAGCTGTTGGATGGAGGACTGTCCATGGAACAGCAGCAAGCTGGATCCTCTAGCCATATTTTCCACACTGAATGTGTTGGTTGTCTCCATGACCATCAGTCTGGCTTCACAGCACCCAGAGGCACTGAAACTGCTAACCTGAACACCCGAACATCTGCTCAATAATCTCGATTCAAGCCTGTTTCTTGGGTCCTTCCTTCTGTCCTCATATTTCCTGACCTTTCCTCTGCTTTTGACACAGCCAATCACACAGTCAATCATGCAATTCTGATCAGTTAACTCTGTGAGAACTTGGGCATCACAAATCAGGCCCTGGAGTGGTTGAACTTCTTCCTCCTGTACTGACCCACCCAAGTACAACTTGTGTCCTTTGTTTCCACCACCTCTCTCTTCACATGAGGTGTTCCCCAGGGCTCTAACCTCTCACACTGGCGCTTTAATGTCTACTTGGCACCTTTTGCCCACCTTATCTCTACCTTCTCCTCTAACTTTCAGTGTTATGCGGGTGACACTGAACTCTCTTTCAGGCTCCGCTCAGCCTCCTCTCTCGCTCATTCCTGACTGTCTATCTGCTATTCAGGATTGGTGTTCCTCCAGCGATCTTTCCCTTAATGCCAGTAAGAGTGAAATCCTTCTCATTGGGCCCCTACTCCCGCTTTCGCTCTCTCACTTTGGCTGCCCTCCTTGGGTCCTCTTCATTTGCCTTCCTGTGAGGCAAAATCTCTTGGTGTCATCTTCGACTCCACTCTCTCCTTCTCTCCTCACATCACAGACCTTGCCAAAAAGGCCCACTACCAGTTGCACATCCTCAGAGGAATCCTTCCTTTTCTCACTTCCCCCAGAAGCTTGCTGTCTCCGGAGCCCTGGTTCTCTCTAGGCTGGACTACTGCATTAGCCTCTTTCTCAATCTGCCTTCCTCTACTCTCCACCCTCTGCAACTAATCCAGAAAAGGAATGCAAGACTTGTCTTTGGCCTCAAGCCCAGGGACTGTATCTCTCCAGCCCTGAAATCTCTCCACTGGCTCCGGTGGCTGCAAGGATCAAGTGCAAGACCCTCTGCATCGTCCACATGATTTTCCTGGGCCAGGCCCGCATTACATCCAGCTCCCTTTGCACAAACACTGTTACACTCACCTGATATCCCCGGGGGTGTCTGGAAGGCTCTGAGATCTGGAACCCTGGCTGCGCAGTTGATCAGTGCTGAATAATGAATCTGCAATTAATTACAGAAGGGAGGATTTGTGATAACTGTCTCTAATGGGTGAATCTCCCACCTTCCTCTGACGGATTCCCTTCCCACTGGGTTCTTTTCTCATCTTAGTTATTTGTAGGGTGAGCTATCCGTCCTGCATTTCTTGTGCAGGGCGCTTGACGATTGTTGGTGAGCTGCCCGAGTTACTTCACTGGTGTAGTACACCTTCCTTGGGCCCAGGCCTGCTGTGACCCCGAATATGCTGGTAGGCAGGTAGGTTTGTAAATTGTAAGTCTTTGTTCTGTTTATGGTGGGAATTCGTTAATGTCTTTATCTCCTTCTATTCGGGTGTGAAGGTCTTGATGCTGTAGTGCCGGATGGAGAGGCATGTTTCTAGGTCAGAGAAAGCGTGAAGCGCAGCGCCTTTATTGTCTTTTGAAGCTAACCTGTGTTTTCTTCTTCTTCTCCTCACAGGCCGCTGTGGTGATGTGAGTGGATGAGAGCGCGATGAAAAACAGGCCCCCGAAATCCGTTAAAGTAGTACAGCGCTGTGCGGTTATT
Organism: Ambystoma mexicanum; assembly: GCF_040938575.1. Classification (NCBI taxonomy): domain Eukaryota; kingdom Metazoa; phylum Chordata; class Amphibia; order Caudata; family Ambystomatidae; genus Ambystoma; species Ambystoma mexicanum. Next base: position 627,633,721 of record NC_090933.1, on the reverse strand, counting down.
TAATGTTGAAAGTGAACCTGAATATGTCTCTTTTCCTTTGCAGATGTTGCTGTGGTGCTCCGGATGAAAGCGTGGCCTAGCGCGATGGAATTCAGGTAAAACTGATGGAATTCGATGTTTTGGAAGCGTGCGTTCTAATATTGTTTTCCCTTTCTCGTTATTGCAGGTTGCAATGTTCGAACAGCAGCAGTGGTAGTGGTTCGCTGGAAGTCCTTAAGTTAGTACTCACAGGTGAGTGATGTTTCTTCTTCTCTCGGTTTCCACAGATTGCAGCCCAGTTGAGATGCTGAGTGCTTGTTTTCTCAGGTAAGACAGAATAATCTTGTTCTTGTTCTTGCAGGATTACATGAAGATGCTGAAGACCAGGAGCTGGACACGGTGAGCGTCACACTGCTGGTTGCAGAATAACACAAAGCATGCTCTGCACTCAGGATGTGGTTTATATAGCCCAGGTAAAGTAGTCCCAGGGAAAGTAATTCCAAGCCTGCTACACCCAAAACACTAGACCGCATGGCTTGGTTCTTAGAACTAGACTGTGTGGGTGCTTCCATTTTGGATTTAAAGGCCCATGTACATAAATGGGACCTAGTTTGAACAGCCCTTCCTTCCTACATATGAGCCTGGTGCCAAATCGCAAGGACTGGCTCCAGGAGCCCTTTTGCAGTGGTTTTATGGCCCTCAGGGTTCTGGTGGGAGCCTGCTTGTGGCACAACTTGTGCCCCCTCACAGTGGTCACGACAAACACCTTCCTTCTCGAGCCTTTCGCTCAGCCACCTCTAACTCTCTGAGGATCAGACGCTTCTCCAGGCAGAGATCAGGGGGTAGATCTCTCTCCTCTGCAGGTGCCTTCCTCTGGAATGGCCTCCCTGCCCCTCTCAAAGTTGAGCCGGAGCACCTGAAGTTCCGGAAGCAACTCAAGACCTTCCTTTTCACCTTCTTCTTTCTGTGCTGACTGGTTGCCCGGCTACCCACAGAGTCTCACTGGGTATCAGGATCCTCCATGTCAGTCGTCCCTGCACTGTCTACAGGTGGGCCTATTGTGTACTTAGGGGCTTTAACTATTACTCTACAGTCCCCTGCCTCCTTGCACTTACCTATACCCGTGCTGTCCTTGCTGCACTTACTCAAAGCAATGAGGCCCTTATTGCACTTCCCCCTTCCCTCTCCATGGCACCTAACCCTTGTCTGCCCCTCTGCACTTTACGTTATCGCACTTGCACGATCTGAATGACACAAAGCCTAGTAAGATCGTTTGTTGTGTCCTCCCTCTTTCTTCCCTCCCTTGACTTGTCGCACCTCGAAACACTTGTGTACAAGTGTGTTATAAATTACTTATCATATATCATATCTCAGCTGGGGGGGGGTGAAAACCACTGAGGAGAGTTACAGCGATAGCGCTTCACAGTATTCCTCCCACAGGGCAGACACAGTGGTCTCCCATAGGTCACATAAGTCGCTCTGATCCATGGGTTCCTCTGCTTTGGCCAGACCTAGCAGAAATCTTGCTGTGCTTGACTCCGACAGGCTCTACCTCCTGGATGAAAGGAAAATAGCCCTGGTGGAACGGAAACAAAAGGCTGTCGTGGCCCTGACTGCGAGAAAGCAAAGGGATAGAGCTTGAGGCCCAGAAAGAGACCACCAAAACATCCAGTGAAGAAGGAAGTGTCTCCAGCTGTTGCTCCAGAGGAAGGCCTGGACGCCACTTCTACAAAGATTTTGTTCAGCCGTATTAGGAGGGGAAGGATATTTCTAACTGGTTCAAAAAGCTGTAGTTAGCTTCCCACTTCCAGGAGGTGGAAGATGAGTTGTGGGGTGCAGCCCTTTTTTAGCCATCTACCGATGGTTGGAACCAATCTCATTATGCAGGTAACTCCGGAGGAGAGGCCTATCTATGTCAAGATGAAGGCTACTCTCCTTCTTACGTTCTGGAAGACCCCAGAGCAGTACCTCAAGAGTTTTATAGAGCTTGACAAGAAGGGGAGTCAAACCTTTATGCATCAATCCCTGAAGTATCTAGGTGGTTGGGTCACAGGTAACAAAGTTGACACATTCATGGGCATGGTCTATCTGAGATTACGGACTCTCAGGAACTTGCAAAGGTTGTGGATCAGTTCATGGCTACTCAGGTCCAGAAAAAGGCTGTGCTTAGTGTTTCCAAACCAGATGACAAGGGGGTTGAGAAACATAAATCGAAAAAAGGGTAAGGACAATGGTTCCACCCTTTTGCCAAGAAAGGGACCCAAAAGTAAGAGGAGAGAACCATGTCTCCTAGATTTTCTGCTCCAGCAGAAAGGAGAGGTGAGGGGACCCCTAGCACTGTGGCATCGATTCTCACAGGCCAGCAAGGCTGTCTTACCTGTGGAGATTGGAAACATAGTAAGGGAGATCCCACCTGCATCAATAGACCCAAGCCAGCCGTAGTTGACACTACGCTTATGGAGGATTAAGAAGAAAAAGAGATAGTCAACATGAGCATCTTAGATGATGAATTCCCACTCAGCCTGGGGTTGGCCGAATGCACCCTGGTATCCCTGAGTGGGAAAAGGTACAGGGTCTCCCATCGAAACACTGGTTCCCACCAATACAGAGATCTTTTTGGACCATGTGTTCATTAAAGGCCAAGACAGGTACCAAAAAGTCAGAGGGGAGAACCCTGTATCCATCATCATCTGATCCAGCAGAAAGGAGAAGTGAGGGCACCCCTAGCAGTGGGGCATCCACACTCACATCCCCGCAAGGTTGCTTTACCTGCAGAGATCAGAAACATAGTAAGGGAGATCCCACCTGCCTCAGTAGACCCAAGGTGGCCGTAGAGCACTACGCTCATGGAATTCTTTGAAGAAGAGGAGAAAGTCAAAATGGGCACCTTGGATAATTAATTTCCGCTCGGCCTGGGGTTGGCCGAATGCATGCTGGTATCTCTGAGTGGGAAAGGTACTGGGTCTCCCACCAAGGCCCCAGTTCCCACTAATACAGATATCTTTTTGGACCACTTGTTCATTAAAGGGAGCAAAGCCCCAGCACTTTGTTATACTATTGCAAGTATTACCGATATCGGACGACAGCGTGTGCGAGAAGACCAGAACATCACTGGTCCTCCTAGACTAGTCAAGGGATTCAATAGTCTCACCCAATGCCCAGTATTGTGGAGTTCAGTTGGAGGGGGGAACCTCTTAACTCTGTGTCGCTGTCAAAGATGCCATTCCAGTAGACTGTCTGTTAGGAAACGATAGACCTGATAGCAAAATCATTGATGCAGTCACAAAATCAAGGGCCAAGGAAGCAGCTTGAGTAGATACAGGAGCTCTTCTGACCTACTCTGCCGGTACTACTAAGTCCAGAATCCAAAGAAACACATGCTCTTGTTGAAGAGGGTCTAGTGTTCACTGACGTGCCTGCTGGGGCAGCACCTGACGAAGCGACCCCAGGGTTGCCTACAGGCGTAGAACCCGATCCTGTGGTGGAAGACATTGTAGCTTCCGACCTCTCAGGTCTCCCTGAGCTAAATGATTTGTCCTTAGCTGGTGGCCCAAGCCAGGCTGACTTTTGCCAGGAGCAGCGCGACTGTCCAACTTTGGCAGATCTGCATGAGCAGACAGATAAGCAAGACTAGGGGGAGCCCCTGGGATTTTCAAGGTGTGCTGGGAGAATAGACTTCTGTACTGTGAGCCCAAGACTTCTGAGATGGGGGCCAGTGTTTGATGGTCCCCCAATGCCACAGAAGGTTCCTGTTGGACTTTGCTCATGACATTCTGTTGGCAGGTCACCTTGGGATGACTTAGACAGCTGACCAACTGTCAGCCCATTTCTACTGGCCCCAGATGGAGTCAAAGAAAAAAAAATGTGTCCAGTCCTGCCATACTTGCCAACAAGGCTACACTAATTCTGATACCCATGGTTGGACGGCCCTTTCTAGAGAATATATATGTACATTTTAGGTCCTTTGAATCCTCACACCTCCACCAGGAACTGGTATATTTGGTTGTGGTTGATCATGTCACCCGGTACCCCGATGCTGTCCCCCTAGGGAGCATTAAGGCTCCCGTGATCGAGAATCCTCTCCTCTGGATATTCTCTCATGTGAGATTATCTAGGGAAGTTATATCCGATTGGGGATCCAACTTCATATCCGTGTATATGAAGTCAATGTGGGATGAGTTAACTACAAATTCTCGATGCCTTTTACCCACAAACCAACAGGCTTGTTGAGCGGTTCAACAAGATGCCCAAGGGCATGATAGGTGGCTTGAAAGAGTCACTCAGTAGAAAATGGGATATTCTTCTTCACTGTCTCCTCATCTCCTCCAGAAGGTGCCACAGAGCGGAGCCAGGTTGAGTCCCTATGAGTTCCTGTTCCCATCCTGCTAGGGGTCCACTAAGCATGGTGCAGGAAGGATGGGAGGCCAATCCCCAAACTCCTTCCCACTGAATATACTGCTTGGACTCTGTGCTCAGCCTACGATCATGGATGAGCAAGTACAGGGAATGAAGCATTCAGCACCTGAAGGCCAGCCAGGATCTCATGAAGGACTGGCATGACCAGAAGGTGACCATGACAGAATTCAAGCAAGGCCAGATGGTCTGGATCTTGCAACCCGCCAATGCCAGTGCCTTACACAGCAAGTGGATAGTGCCCTATGTGGTGACGGAAAAGGGTCAGTGAGGTTAGCTGCTTCATTGACACAAAGACCCCAAGGCAGATGCAGCGGGTCTTTCATGTTAACTGGCTTAAACCCCATTACAGATGGGATGACATGATGATGGCTCTGGTCACGGTAGAGGAGACGGAGGAGGAGATGGATCCCCTCCCCGACTTGTTACATGCAGAGCACACCAATGGGTCTCTGGAGGGAGTTCAACTCTCTCCAGATCTCTCTGAACAGCAGAGGTGAGACTGCCAGCAGTTGCTGGATCATTTCATAAGCCTGTTCTCCCTGACTCCAGGATAGATCGATTGGTGCATCCATGACATTGGCACTGGAGCCATTAAGCTGAAGAAGAGTCGGATTCACTAGATGTCAGACAAAGTCACATGTACCATTAAGGAGGAGGTCTGAAAGATGTTGGTCTTGGAGGTTATTGAGCCTTCCTGCAGCCCCTGGGTAAACCCGGTGGCACTGGTACCTAAAACGCACAGTGGTGGGAAGCCCAATGTCCATATTTGCTTTGACTACTAGGGCGCAACTCTGTCATGAAGAGGGATGCACTCTGCATCCCTTGGGCAGATGCGCTAATCTAATAACTGGTTAGATGCCTTCCGGTTCATGAGTACCTTCAACCCCATGACCGGATACTGACCAATTCTGCAAAAGAGAGGTCAGCATTCTCCACTCCGGACAAGCATTGTCAGTTCACTGCTATGACATTTGGACTAAAGAATGCCCTTGCCAGCTTTTGGAGGATGCTAAACCAGGTACTAACGGGGCTGGCAGACTTCAGCAACAACGTTGTCGTATTCAACAACACCTGGAAAGACCATCTAGCCCACCTGAAACAGATGCAACAAACCGTGGGAAAGGCTGGCTTGAATAACAAGGCATCCAAATGCCAGATAACACAGGGTACTGTAACTTACCTATGTCACCAGGTCGACAGTGCTAAGAAACAGCCTGTCCAGGCCAGAGTCAAGGCAGTAATGGTCTGGGACGTTCCCACCACCCAGACTGAAATGAGGGCCTTCCTGTGATTTTACTGGCCTTTCATTAAGGGGTGTAGGACTCTTGCCCTTCCCCTAAATGACATATCCTCATCGAATCTTCTGAACATTTCACTTGGACCCCTGCTCGTCTGCTCAGTCATCGTTTTGGATGGCGTGTACCAGGCCCCCGTTCTGAAGATCTCAGATTTCATGGAAGAGTTCATCATACAGACAGATGCCTGTGAATTTGGTATTGGTGCAGTGTTAGGCACTCTGCTCATTGTGCAGAACAATTTCTCTTTCCCTTTCCTGTCTCCTCCACTTCCTCTGAAGCAATGTACTCTGAGTGTGACATCAACAGTGCAAAGTCCACCCCAGCAGGAGCAGGAATTGGTCCCCCAAAGCAGGCTAGCTTTAGACCAATCACCTGAGGCTTTTAAAAGAAGGGGTTTTGTCCCCCTTCAGCAGAATTCCCTCAGTTCCTCAAGGATCCTTTAAGGCTAAAGAGACGTTCTGACATTCTCACCTGGACTTCCTTTGGGACAGTTGTACTGTCCAAAGCCCTCAGCTTGTGATGAAGACAGAGCTGTCCAATCCAAAAGAAGACTCCAAAACACTTTTTGGCATGCGCTCCAATGTGGGTTTATTGGTTGTAACAATAGACAATTATCCTCTGCACGTGTTTCACCACTTTTGAATGCAGTGGCTCATCAGGAGGTATACCAATATAGATCTCTGATTGTGCTCAGATTTGGTGCTTCTTTCTTTCAAATATTTGGATTTGAAGATTTTAACAGGTCGATTTCCTGTGGGTTTTGAGTGGATCAATATTCTCAAGTGTTTACTTCATACTTTTTCATGGGGCAGTCTCTAGTGGTCTGTAGCTCCTCGATTCCAATGGATGCAGGTTTAAATTCCAAACTGCTCCCAGAGCCGTCCAAGACAGAAGGAATATGTGGCCTCTAAAAACTCCTAGGGAACATCGGGAGTGACCAGTGCTGTGGGTCCAGGACCAACCACTCTGCAACAGATCTTTTGTGCCAGAAGAGCAGACACTGAACTGGAGCATTCTGTCCTCAAGTCCTGTGCGAAGGCCTCACAGCAACCAGAGGGCCAGACCAGTCGAAACTCCCTGTTTCATCACACTGAAACAGTCTCTCCATGTTCCCTGCATCCTGAACAAGAGGGAAGGTGCTGGTACAGGTATCTGCCTTCCTCCAACCAGCCGAACTAATGGACTGCATCTAAACCAGCTCAACACGGTATCTTGTCCGAGTAAAGCAAGTCACCTGTCAGGCCCAAAGTGAATGCTCAACGCCAGAACCTGAAACGAATCTTGGGAAGGTCACTCGGCTATTCTAACCAGGGGTTACAACCATGGCTCAGCCCAGCTAACCCGAGAACTGCCACCTCATTGATAACAAATCAATGCTCCCTCGATCACCACTTCAATGCCCGTCTTGCTGACTGGAACTGCTGGAGCATCACTCGCTGACTCCACCCAGCAGCTAAAGCCCGAATCGGCCTGTCCAACTGCAAAGCTTTCTTGGTACCGCCCTGATTTGAATCATTGAACCTCTTCAATTGGACTGCACAGAACAGCCATATTGGCCCCTGCTCGCCGCCTACTTTCTGCCGGGCCTTCTCAATCCTACATGCCTGAACTGAGCTGATCAGCTTGCCTCATCATTCGACACTGGATCGGATGTGTCAGCCCGCCAAGAACTGAATCAAATTACTTTTGACACTGAACTGCTCCCTTGAGCCACTTGGACTCTTGAGACTGGTGTGATGGGTCAGTAATACGAGGCTCACTAATTTATTGAGTTTTTCTCAGGATTGGCCATTTTTTTACACACAAAATAATAACAAAAATCCTAACTAAACCTACTCTACCAGGGAATTCACTCCCTATTCTAAGATCCATGTGAACATCTCCTGGCATTCACAAAACTAATCCTCACATCAAATGACATAAACATTCAAAACAACATAAATATAACATGAATAAAATGTCTTCAAACACCCAGTGTCTTGGATGACTTCTCGTGTCCCTGGGCAGATCTTGCTCCCCCTGAATGTCCCATAGTGAATTTCCTCCAAGGAAAAATAAGTATTAACCATAGTATAAACTGGCCACAGTCTTTTCTTTGTTTGGTGAAAGGCCTCTTTCTTTACAATTCCACAAAACAAATAAAAGCACCATTGGATTTTCCTGGATGACTTCCTTCCAGAAAAGAATAGATGAGGTTGACAATAGCACCTCTCCCACTTTAACACAAACCTCTCCACTTCCAGCTTCTGTGGTGTCTTATGTACAAACTGTCAGGATGTTTCTGTTTGAGATTGACTCCTTTCTCAGCAACTTCTTCTGACAATACAGATGTAAGAGCAGGTTCCTTTGGTCCATAGTTAGCTTGAACAGTTTTGACTAATATTAACAGCCAGAGTCAGGCTACTGCTACTACAGCTTCTGCTCTATAATTTGCTGCTACAATGGCAACATCAAGGATTGGTAATACTACAAGACATCTACCTCCACAGGTTGGCAAGGCACTCTTCTTCCTATACCATAGGAAAGGGCAGCCTCTTTGCCTGTCTTTCAGCTACCATAGGCTAGAACACAAGGGGAGAACTGACCTACCCACATGGGTTGTTTAGCACACTTCTAATTTTCATGTGATTACTTAGTTAGAGATGAGGCTCATCTAAAGCTTGCCTCCACGAGCAATACATGTTGAACCCAGGAGATGCTCTGGATATATCAATGAATCTATATCCTTGGCTGACCCATTTGGAGAAAAAGGCACCAATCTGGACAAGCAAGCAAAAATCTCTGACTGACTACTGTATTGACTTAGTAGCCATTATTTAATTTGAAATGTGAAAAGCATTTTTGGATGTAAAACCATTTCAATTTTGAGGTATTCACCAACAAATGATGTACATATAGAATTACAGGTTTTTACCAACAAATGGTGAACATACATATAAGTTCATACAGGCATTGATCAGAGCAAATCAAGTGTCACAGACAATACCCAAAACATAACAAAGGAAAGTATTTGTAAACTGAGTTAATTTCAAATACACAAAAACCACAAGTCTAGAACAGCACCCTTTGTTCTATGAACATGTTACATTAGACAGTCTCAGTCTGCCATAGTCATGTGTGGTGTACAGAGCCAAGTGAATTGACCACCCACAGGAGTCCAACCTCTGGAAAACTGGTATATAAGAGAAATTCCGAGTTTTGCAGCTACCATAGACTCGACTTTGGGCTTCTAGTCCACTTCTTATTCCAATCGTTGCCGTGCAGATATCGAAACAACTCTGGTGAATAAGTACCCAGCTCCCTGTCCCAGCTTTGTATACACTTTGCCTTCAATGGTTACCCCAAAGTGGTTGTGCCACTCCCCCAGCTTTGGATGAAGTCTCTTGGGTAACAATACATTCATCAACTTCAGAACAATGGCATGCAGGTCTTATGTGCGCAGGATTTACTTTCATAAAGATCCCTCTATGGGCTTGGGTAACGCTTGTTGTAGCTTCAACTTCTACTACTTCTAATCTCTCCTTCTTCAGCGTATGATGTGTTGCAAGATGTATAACTTCTATTGAAAACAAAATTAGGCACATGTGATTGCTTTTTGGTATTGAACTACCACTTCAAAGAGAGACGAGTTCCCACCTTTTGGTCAACACTCAACCTCCAAGGTATCGGGAAATATTGTCTCATACACACAGCACCTTTAAACAATCCTTGCAACTCTTCAGGAAGGTCAGTTTAAGTTCAATTATGCTGCCGGCAGCATTCTCCATTTCAACCAGAGCCACGCAAGCATTTCAGTTAAGCGTGTGTTACTTTCCCATTGAGAAAAAGACTTTGCATTTCTGTGATTAATATTTACTCACTCATACGTCAGCGCGAGTGCAATTAAAAGCTGGCTACAGTTACCAGCAAAGAACTTCTGCTTCTCAGGAGTACAGAGTTTCCTTTTCCCACTCCCAATTATACCAACTTCGGGCTGCTGCAGCTTCCTGACTTTGTTTCTTCTCCTGCTATTACGGTGGGCACTCTTGGGATCTACACCCCTCTGCTGCACGGGTGTCTCCGATACAGCCTCATTAAGGGAGAGTCTCCTACTCCCCAGTTTCCCTCAGCTTACCTCTGCACACAGACCTTAGGAACAACTGCAACTTCAGCTCTGAAATCACATCAATGATGTGCAACTGGAGAGAATGCATGTTGCTTCCTTTTCCCTCCAGTGCTGCCACAGCTATTCAGGGTTTGTGAGCACATGACCTACTCAGAGTTTGCAATTAGAAGTTGCCTCTCTACTTCGGCATCCCTGTTGTGGTCAGACTTCCTTGTGATCTGCTGGCTAAGTGCTCTGCTTCTTCGGCTTCTGCTACTGCCAACCTTCCAACTCATGCCCCAGCTTCTTTCCACTGCTTCTCTCTCAGACAGCCTTTCATCCCCCCCAGGTGGGCTGATTAGTTTCAGGTGCAGGACCTTATGATTAATTGCCTTTCCTTGTATAGAGTCATTAGGTCTGCCTGCCTGACCTTGACTCCTACCTGCCTCTTTTGCTATCTTCTTCACAGTCCCTAAGGGATTCTGGGACGTGTAGTTTGATTTAAGAAAGTTTGATTTCTCTTATTCTTCGAACGGTTTTAAAATGAATTTTCCTTCCCAGATTTTATTAGGAGACAAATTATAAGGTTTAACCCCTTTAGAGACAGAAGGGACAGAAAAGGTCACATGTTCATCACTCCTGTTGGACTACTTTTGATATTGGGGAGGATATGCGACCCTAGGTGTAATAAAAGATTGGTTTCTCGTGTTCAACACAAAGTGGAGTCAGTCTTGCAGGTTTTACCTTTTTTACCCTTGATAGAGGACTGAGGTGTACCAAAAAAAAGTGTCAAGGATATTGCAATAAATATCATACCGTTATTAGTGCTTTGAACGATGCATTGATATAAATAGCATTGTATTATGGGATTCTATCTAGTATATTGAGCTACTAATGGATAAACATAGCATTGTGTGCAGAGTACAAGATGAAAGTATAATATTTATAATGTTAATATGTTGAATAATGACATGATAATTGTCCTGAAATGTTCGAAAATTCACAAAATGGGGGTGCTCTGAGGACACTATTTGAATGGATTCTTGTACGTCTCCTCTGACTTTGCAAAGCCAGTTTCCTTGGCTGCTGCACTGCATGTCTTTGCAGCTCAATATACAACAGCAAATCGTGGTGCCCATAATCTGTGTCTGCTAGTGTTACTACAAAGTGGGTTAGGTAAATTATCTTGTTCTTAAATGCTCTTTCGGATGCAATTGGATTTATCTGGATGTATCTGTGGCTTATTTTCATCAACTGCACTGCTCTTTTTGAGGAATTACCACCTGCTTTTGGCAGTATTTCTGCACTATTTGAACTTCTAATACAGTGGAATTACTGTTGGCTTTTTGGCAGTAATTTCACTGCTGATTAGTTATCTTGTAAATTGGCAGTATGGTAAAAGTGGCGGTAACTGAATTACTACCACTTTTTTACTGCACCACTGAACTTGTAATGATCCCCAATGCTTCCAAGATCCACTTGCGCTGAATATTAGACAGACCCTTAAGCTTATTTTTGCGATCCCGCAAAATGCCATGAAAAACAGCAGTTTTTGCAAAACACCCACAAAAATTTCTCTTTTTTGAAAACAAATAAAAACATGTTTAAAAACTCAAGGCGCTAAGGGGCTCAACTCTTATTTATTGGACTCAAGAAATTAAATGCGCAAGCACATTTCATCACTTGAGCAACAAAAATAAAAGAGCAGTCCGATCCACAAAGGACATCTGAATGGGCACTTCTTATATGCGCCCATTCAGATGTCATTTTTCACCCCTTAGCGCAAATCAGGGGGTGTTTCTGCGCATTTAAAAGCACATCGCAAATTGAAAAGCAAGATGCGTTTTTAAATGTGCAGAAATTGTAGGCCACTCTATGCGCCCACTTTAAATACGTGCACAAGGGGTGCCAGTGCTTTACAGGGTCTTTACTGACCCTACTGACTCATGCAATACTTTAAAAAAAAACATTTTTTAAGTGTGACAGCTGCTGTCTCACTTGCATTTCTGTTCCCCAAATGGGATAGCAATGTGTTTTTTTTGTTGTTTTTTTGGGTTGCATTTTACAGTGGCAGGACCATAAGGGCCAGTTACAGTGAAATGCACGGGGAGCCTGTAGACCATTGTTGGGAGAGTGTTTCTAACACAAACGTATTCAAGGTGGCTGGCCAGCGCATCATTTTTGCTACAGCTCAGCCCTGTGGAAATGCGCAGGTCACCTTTGAGATTAAGGTGGCCTGCTCATTTCCAAAAATGGCTCATCTAAAAACAGCACATCTTCTGCTCTATTTTTAGAAGCCCCATTTTCTTAGGACAAAATCTACAGTTTCCTTCAAAAATTGAAAAATGGTCACAATATGTGAGAGAAAGGAGTGAGAGGGGAGTGATGGGTGAGCTATGGCATGGTAGGCAAGAAAGTGAAGGGAGGTCAGAGGGAGAGCAATGGGTCAGAGGGGGAAGCAGTGGGCAAGAGAGCAGAGCGGATGCAGTGGGGCGGTGGGCCAGAAATCAGAGAGAGCGGAGGTACAGAAAGTGGAAGGAACGTGGACTCAGGGGAAGTAGTGGGCTGCAGATTGGGAGAAAGGATGAAGGAAGAGTGTGATAGAATGGGAGAAAGAATGAAAGATGCAGAAGTAGCATGCAAGAATGAAGGACTGTATACTGAGGGAGGAATTGGTGAGGGTGCGGTGTGAGTTAGGAGTATGAATTGGAGTTTGGCAGGGACTAGAGAGCACAAATTGTGACTTGGCAGCATGACAGAGCATGTGAGTATGTGTATGACTGAGCGTTAGGTTAAAAAATACAGGGAATTGGTGAGACGTTTGAGGTGTGTTGGGTGATTGAGGTGTTTATTTATTTGTTACATTTATATAGCGCACTAACAGCCCGTGAGCATTGAGGCACTGTTACCTGCAAGGAACTTAGTTACAAAGAGGGTACAGCTGGTAAATGCATTGGAAAGCGTTTGTACACTGACACATGCATGGTACATAGTTGAAAGGGACCAAGGGACCAAATTACACAATACATTTGAGGTCAGTCAGGCTGGGTTGATGATTATGGCACATATTTATGCAAAGAGCACAGTTTTCATGGCTTTGCAGAAAGCCATGAGGGATACTTCTCCTCTGAGGGTAGGATGTAGAGCAGTCCAGTGTGAGGGTGCGAAATTGGGGAAGCTAGAGTCACCTGCTCTTGTTCTTCTTACAAAGGGCACACAAATGATGTTGGCCTAGGGTGATCTCTTTGGTCTTGTGGAGGTGGAGGGGTGGATCATTTGTGATAGGTGTGTGGGTGTTTGCAGGATTGGGGTACATAGAAGGGGAATATTTTCAGCATTACAACTGATAATGATTAATAACGTTAATAATACTAAATAGGCATGCACATTAAGTCAAAAATGTAGCCAAAACAAACACTGTTCTGCCAAGCCAGAGACATCTAGGACTCCTATTTGATATAAAAGATGCATATGTTGACACCCTGGCTCTCTTGTAGCCTTGCACACAGCCTCTTTCCTGCAATGTACCAATATTGCACCCTCCAGTCAATAAAAATTGTGCTGCAAAAATACCGCCATAAATAAAGGTTGGAGGGTCTGGTTATTGTCGAGGCTGCATGTGTCATCATCTTCTTCCACATTACTTTAAGAGTTCATATATCACATTTCTCTACTATAACAAATTAATGGTAGAATCCGTTCATTGCAGATGTAAAGTGAATAATCACGATTTCTCCAGAAAATAAGAACTACTGTAGGCAGTATTATTCATTTGCAATATTCAGCCAATTTAACCCATTTTGTCAAACGGAACACCACATCTAATTTAGTACAAAGAGTGATTGTTCAGGGAACTAATTCAGAAACATTTTTTTTAATTGTATGCAGCATGTACTGCATAAACATTTTTCTTAACGTAGGATAGTTTTTGCACCTCTGGTAGTAATCTGTTTAAGTTCTCTAGTCGCTAAGGGACTGTAGCAGTCATAGCAACTTTACTTTATACTGCTTTCTTCATCAGGGCAATACACTTGATGACTTTCAGTCAGGGTAAGTGTGGACAATGTCACATCAATTTCGAGCACGTCCTTAGGGTACATGCACCTATCAATTAAAAAGAACATTTGAGTGCCATTTGGCATTAGTGCATTTTCAACTCCCTCCCAGCAGGCCCTTCCTGCAACAGTCAATATGTGGCCATTCTTTTCCATTTCCATACATTGGGCCTCATTACGAGTTTGGAGGTAGACATGCCGTTTTTAGCGGCATGGCTACCCCCAAACTCGGGTACGGGTTCGGCAAAATGGGAATTACTGAGCCATTCCGACCTTTGTGGGCCCAGTAATTCCTATTCGTGGCACCCGGACCCTGTACGTCCCCATTCCCATTTGAGCCCCCATAGGGGAACTTGTAATGTGGCGGGAAGTATGAACAGTGCCGGTCCCTTACCGGCACCGTTAACACCGTGGCCGCCACAGTCGTAATGAGGCCCATTGACTCTGCAGAGTTTCTTTTCGGCCAAAGGGTCCAGTCTGGATTCCTTTCAGGTACCCTCAGCATGTAGTTGTTCATATCTTCTGAAATCGGCACCTTCTAGTTTTTGCCATGCACAATCCAATCACACTCCCAGTTTGCCCAGAGTCTTGGAGTCAGCTAATAGGATGGATTCCACGTTCCTTGGACGGGCCCTTTATCACTGAAAAAGCATGCCACAGCTCTAACGTCACTGTGCCAACTTGTAAAATCCCATGCATCTTTTTGGTCTTTGTGGTCACAGCATTGTTGGGACTCTTGAATCTTCCATCAGCAATCCCTGCTAGGATTGATGGCTGACATCATTGTGGAGCAATCCCAGCTGGTCGTTCAGATAATGGTGCACTTCTCCACAAGCAATATCCCATTTGATCTTCAGGCCTGCATCTGTGATGTTAGAAATAAGACTAATACATTTTATGTTATATTGCCGAGCTCTGTTATTCGCAATATGTTTTCTATTTCTCCCGATTTCTCCCGATTTCTCCTCATGTATGCTTCTCCTGCAGAAATTCCAGAGTGAGGCCCCTAAAATGACCCCGTCCCCCATTCTCCCCTCTACGTTTTTTCCAGTTGACATTCTTATAATCCTTCTGCTGGGCCACTGGGATTGTTTCTACTTTTGAACAATTAAGAAAATAAGACGTTACTTGATATTGACAGAACAAAATGCACTGAACTGAGTGTTCAAAACATACACTTTTCTGGACTTCTCTGGGCAAGTCTCATTATGCACATGTTTGTATGATTGTGTCTGGGGTTGTGTTATGATTGCTTCTTTGAGCTTCTGTTGGGTTTCAGTGCTTGGTAACACATGGCTAACTCGCTGAATAACAGTACATATATCTGTTCTCTTAAATGGAAACCTATACTGATAGTGGAATTTGGCATCTCCCATAAAATGCTGTTGTGTCATAAGTTCAGTGTGGGCTTTAATTTTGTAATTAATGCATTGTCCTTCCGACACTTTGCCTTCATTGAAAGACACACACATTCCTGGTGCCACCATCATTTTTAACTTTTTTGGTAATGGTAAATACCTGCGGGTATACAGCATATACATAAAATGTTCACTTGCCATAGAGGGTCCTTGCTGATTTTCATCTTGCCGTCTGTCTTCCACTGCGCAGCTCTGGTGTGTAGACATCATGGCGCTGATTCATGGAATTTGTGTGCCGAAAAACGGGGATTAGTGCGCCATTCTGCCCATGAATCAGCCCACATGTGTTTAGAAATGACACATTATTTAGAGCTCTATTGTTCTTGGCTCTTCTATTTCCTGAAGTTTCTATATCACAGCATGCGACTTCACGCCAGTTCTTTTTAAAAGCTGTCCCCCCAAAGCCATTGTGAATCAGGTGCAAGTATATAACTCCCCCAGTATGTTGATAACCACTGCAACATATCTCTACATGCAGAGGGTATCTACCATAAGTACATTCCTCTAGGATTGGATTAAATCCCAGGTAATATTTAACCTCACAATCCCAAGAAGCAGTCCCACAATTTCCTGTATGCCAAACCACAATGCAGTGCTTCTACAAGACCCCCAAGCCAGCAGTTGATGCATCTATCAGTGGCATCTCTGAGTTAGGGTGGCATGCATGGATTTATGTGGGGACATTCTTACAATGGACCTCGTTGTCTGTAGTTAACATCACTTTGTGAGGAATGGACCACCAGTCCTCTAGGTAGTTCTTTCAGAGGTGATGGTTAATAAAGATTTGCTGGCCCTTTTGAAACCAATGATTAGGTGCTGGTAGCCCTTTCATGAGCTCCTCCTGCATTTGCTGATAGACACAGTTAACAACTTTCGCTAATTCTTTGCAATATTTAATCACTGCACCATCCATCAAATGCACATTGCCACAGCTAAAGGGCACTGGTCGAGCCAGTGTGCATCTCATGGTGACTGAACCCTGGCACGCTGTTCACTGTATCCACATGCTTACTAGAGGGCACAGAGGTGCCTTGCTGCTTCAAACCTGTTTCTACACGTATCAAGTGACATCATTTTTCAGAATGCCATTTTGTCTCTTGTCCAAACCCGTTGATTGTGGGTAATATGAAAAATAAACTGAGCTTCTTCTGTACATCAAATACTTTGCATTGAGACTGTACTAGTTTCCCAATTGAGTGTGTGCCTCTATTGCTGATTATACCCACTGTCACCCCAAAACTAGGTATAAAGTCACATATCAGGGTCTTTACCACAGCCTGGGTATCTACATTAGGGGTCTGATATGCCTCTATCTATTTCAAGAACCCATAAACCACAACAGGCACACACTCAAGACGTGCCACTTTTGGCATCTGGACAAAGTCACACTGTAGCTATGCAAATGATGTCCAGCTCCATCTTAATCGATTTTGTTATCTTTTGTTGTTGGCAAATCAAACACAGCTGTGCTAATTGTTCCACAACCTGTGAAAAACCTGTAGCAAACCATTCATTCTTGGTCTGTGCTGGAATTTCCCCTTGTGCAACATAATGTTGAATGCCTTAGGGAGTACCAACATGCCCTTCAGGCAAATGCCAAAGTATATTGCTGTGAAGGGAACAACCTGCTCTGCTCTATGCATTTTCCTTGTAGCTGGGGTTTGCTCCTGTTCGAGTGTATCAATTTCACATCCTTCCTGTTCAAGGCCTGAAAGAATGTCATTGTATTTTCCAATGTTCCCGCCCTCGCCTTGGAGCGCCTTGAAACACATTGTGTATAGGCGCATTTTCTCTGCCAAGACTTCAAGGCAAATGTTGTGTTTACAATATTTGAATTTCTTATTGGTGTCCCAGCTGCTGTTTGAAAAATTCTCTCCTTTCATAAACTTCCACCATGACCATCCCAAGTGCATAGTGGCAATCTGTGAACACATTCTCTCGCGTGTTCTGTACATGCACGCATTAATTTAACTAGTGCAGCCACGTGCGCTGAAAAGACAGGCGTCAACTGCCCACATCCTATGACTGGTAGCACGCTAAATACGGCATAAGAAGATTTTAACTTTCCTTTCTTATTCACCACAAAAGAACCATCCACGTGGTGTTCATAATCTGGCTTTTACAATGACATTTCCTGCAAATCCTCTTGCAGTCTTGGTAGCACTGATCTAATTAGGAAACATTCCTGCCATTCTCCATCTACCGGGAACAGCATTAATGAGGCCAGAATTAGCACTGGACAGTGTGTGAGTATGACACTGGCAGAATTCATCAGTATTAATTCCGATTTTCGAAGTCGTTGTGTAACAAATACCGAGTTTTTGTTTTGCGTAACACTGCTGTGACTGCTCATGGTGCTACTAGAACAAGGGTGAACATAGCACTGTAATGTCAACAGCCTAGACGGCAGGGCGATATACCTCCTGCTATGGGATCTAAAGCTGTACTGCAATACAATGACAGACAATATTTGTCCCCCATGTTTCTATTTTAGCATTGCTTGTGCATAACTTTCTTTATCATGACAATATAGAATGCATGTTTTTTGTTCGTTTTTGTAATCTGGCCACCTGTTAGAAAGCAAATGCACCAATGCTTGATTTATTTTGGTAAATGCATTTTCTGTTTCCTCTGTCGATCTTAAAGTTGTGGATGTATTTAAACGAGTCTTCTCTTGTAATATCCTTGTTATTAATACATACATTAATATCTATTGGTAGCAAAACCCAGTAGTTACTAAAAAAGGACCTAATTTGACTAATCATTACTGGTTTGGGCTCATTTAGAACCGGATTAATACTTGTTTCTAAAGGTTTTCCTCTGTCTTCTGGCAAAACATGTTCTAATTAGTATACTATCTCCTTACATAACTTTAGCCTTTGCTTGGAAGATCTGTGCCCTTTTCTTGCTAGAGCGGCCAGGAGAACTGCATGTCCTATTTGCACGTTTCATGCAAGGGTGATGTGACCAACAGGTCATCCCTATACTGTACCAAGGTTGAACAACCCGGAAACCTAATAACATCTGGATCCTTTTTCAGGGCTTTTAAAAAGACTGTTGGCTTTTCTGTGTACCCCTAAGATAAACGGTTTCAATTTTGAATGCCTTATTTCAATATGAAATGCCATGAAAGTAGCACAAAATAACATCACATCTTAATTCTTTAAATCATTAAAAAATATTAAAGACACAGACAGATAATAATACATACTAATATGCATGACAGCAATTCCATAATGTAGTTGACAAACATATTTTTGGGATACATAATCTAATAGTATGACAACAGACAAGTTATTGGTTCAAACAATGCGCATAGAACATTAATCAGTCCTTTCATTAATACACAATGTTATCAATAGATATTGGTATTATTTCCAATTCTTCATAAATGAAAGTTTTCAATTGAGTCTTCATGTTCAGTGTTAATTTCAATTGGTGATTAATATGCTCCTGCCAACACGTGTTTCGACCTTACAGAACACAGGTCTTTTTCAGGGCCAATGTATCAACTTTTAACATTACCGTGATTAATAATAATCAGCATAACAGACACAAAATAGAAAATCAACATAATTTACCATGCACAATTCATGTTCAGAACACATGTAAAGGGTATTATTCCAAAAATGATGAACATTTGTTGTCAACAATATAAATACTGCATCACAAGCTAATCAAGAAACGTTTTGCATCCAGGTGATGAGGTGTCATTATCAAATGTAGACATAAAAAGAAAGAAAAACAAAAATACTACTGTAGTATCTTTACATATGCTAATAAAATACCTCACACATTGTTGCTACGCATTTTCCATTCTCTAACAGAAAACCTGTCAGTTCACATTGCACCACCCTGTCCAGTGCAGTTGTTGTTTTAAATGGATATAACCCTATTAATGTGACCCTTGGGCATTCCCCATGCCATCTAATTGTGACAAGCAATTTTAGTGGGATGTTATCTCACACATCCATGTGCTCTACAAATAGCCCAAGTTACCTCTTGTCTTGCTCGCACCCGTGAGCATTGTTAATTTACTGTGCACAAATGCCCTAAAGTGTCTTATATTAGTCCCAAAGTGAAATAATACTTTACCTTTCTTCTCATTTAATATTCTAACTATATAATGGAATGGTGTCCACCAGCTCACAAAGAATCTAAAATATAAAATGTTTTTACATCAATCACTACCACTTTGGCAAGATTGGCAAACCCTGCAGCAACAACCTTTTGAGGTTGAATAGTAGAGCAATATTTTATGTGGTTGCGCATCAGAGTAGCAGTCCCCCACCACTCGGCACCTCAGCGAGAAGTTGTTTTCTTTTCCATAACCTAATAGCACCAAGAAAATACATTATACAACACCCTAAAAACAACATACTGCCTACCAATCAAAATACTATAATGCTTGCTCAATCAATCATGTTAGGTTCTGGACAAACCAGACAATGTCTTCAGGAGTGTAGAGCCACAGGTTTAGGATGCCCTTTTCTGTCTTATCCTCCAGGCCCACAGAAGATATTTACAGGTTGAGTGAACTGCAAAACATCACTGGGTATAATAAATACTGATATTGCCTCAAACCCTACACAACAACCTTAAGGAGCTGTTTCTTGCTATCATATTGGCAGGACATATCAGAAGGGAGTGAACAAGAGTTTCACTGGAACAACCACAAAGTGGACATAGCAACGGTACAACATTGTTACATTTATTACAAAGGCTAGCAATCGGGAGAATCCCTATGCGGGATTTGATCTACAATGCTCTTTCATATTTTGGGTTCACATGATCTAAGTATCGCTCGCATCCCTGATTCAACTTCACATTCCAAATAGTGAATCCGGAGCAAGGATCTTTCTACCGTAGGACTAATGTCACGGTCAACCTTAAGGAAGGATGAGGATTTAACTGCTGCCTTGGAAGAATTTGTCATATTATTTGGCTCAGTCCAGTACTCACGTAAGCCAGGGTATACAATTCTTCCTTAATATGGGCACACCATGGAAGTGAGGGGCCCCCTTCCTGAGATATAATATCCAACACTGCTTCCTTATAATTAATCAAGGAATCATTCAACCATAGGCGAACCCAGTAATATACTGGCTGCATACAGCAGATTTATTCAATGCCTTGTATCCCTGTTTCTAAGAGGATAGACAAGTTAGGCGCATAGTATGGTATCCCAAGAATGGTATTCAGATTCTTGTTTTCCATGGAGAATAAGGGGACACAACTTGTTTGCCCCCATAGCTCTGCCCCGTAAATTGCAGCCTGCCTTGCTTTGGTTTATAGGCCTCCAAGAAAACACAAACTACGCCGTTGCCATGTTCATTAGTGAACATCAAAAGAGTGTAGCTATATATTGCTAACGTGAACTTTGCCTTAGCCAAATGCATGTTCCAACTACAAGATGACACTACCCGCACCACCGGGTAACCACAATGGTCAACCTGTTAAATAGGACCCTGATGTTATTCTAACCTCAGAACTCTAGGTTTCCTGTTTCTTACAGCACTAAAAACCATAGATTTCATCGTTGAGACATTGGGAGACTAGCCATTACTATTACAAATGTCTACAAACGTTTTCAATTGCTAAACAACTCCTGTGGATGTTAAAGACACTAAAACTGCGTTGTTAGCAAACATGAATATGGAAATCTTTTCTCCTGCCAACGGAAGGGCATCTGAATCGGATAATAGCAATTCTGTAATTATTCCATTCATGAAAATACAAAAAAGCTTATGAGCCAGTACGCATCCCTGATGGAATCCCTTCTTAATGGAATGGGTGGTACTTCCATCAGTACCCCATCGTACGATGGCTGCATGGTCAGAGTAAAGATTCTGGATGGCTACTTACAGGTGCAGGGGTATGTTTATTCCATGAAGGACATCCCACAGGTGACGCCTCAGTACCCTGTCAAATGATATGATATGATATGATATGATATTTATAACACGCCCAAACACAAGTGTTTCAGGGCATGACTGAATGCTGTCCGAAGATCAACGAAAATGACTCTAGTGTAAATGTTGCCACCTGCTTCCAACAAAAATATTGGGCGGTAGTTACCTGGCAATTCTCGATGGCCCTTATTATGGATTGGGACTATCTCGGCCTGAGTTCACAGAGTAGGTACAGTGTTCTGCTTGAGGAATACATTAAATAGTTTAGTGAGATACAGAATCCAAATTCCTGGTTCCATGGCATGGAAGTCTATTGGCACCCCCTCCGGGCCAGGAGCCTTCCCCAACTTTTGTCTATAGAGGGCTCTTCCAACTTCTACAATCTGAGACACTGAGTATGGGGACAATGTCTCACACAGTTCGCAGAGTGATTATTCTACTATCCCTATACAACCCCATAAAGTGTTCATCCCAAATGGATTCAGTATTACAACCCTGTACCCTATAGGGTATTACTATCAGTTTGACCCACCTGCCATTATTTCCCCAAATCCTCTGAAGTCACTCTTACCAAAAGCTATCAGAAGGGATCCCCAAATCAACGCATCCCATTTTGTTCTGTTTCAGGATTTTATGATACTGGCTTCTAGTCTCCCGAACAGATGAGGTGCCAACTGCCCCTTGCAAACTAGCTTGGCTGACACAGCATTCCTTGATTCTGTACTTTTTCGCACAGCTTTCTGAGGTTTGGAAAACATTAAGCGTAACTTCCCTGTCAGTTCTTCAGGCACGTTTACTGCGGCTATGTGGTCGTCAGGGTCCATTGCTGCAAAATCAATCTAGGATTGCGAGTATTTCATTATATGCCCTAGGAAATATTTGGGCCGGATCTAGATTTGTCCACCTCATGTTTCATATAGCATAGCCAGTTATGTACAGCGGCACATTAACCTTAGGTTTGACAGTGCCATACAGTCCTAGAAACGATTCTTAAATATCTAAAATTGAGAGGTGGCGGTCACTCGCCACCTTGTATAAAGAAGCTATTTATATGTGACCAAGTTTCCACATTAACTAAGATGTAGTCTTTTTTACTTTGTGCTACCTCATTATCAAAGGTAGTCATCACCAGCGCATCGCCAGGGAATCGTCCATTACAAGCCCTAAGGTTAGTCGAAAATAAAAAGATTGCCACCACCTCAGCATGCTTTTACTGTCTTCTTGATTTATCCGAATTTAAAATACCTATGCCCCAGTGACTTCCTCCAAAAGATACCTATTACACAGGTCAATGAGAAGGAGTCCTCAGACAGTTTCAAATGCAACTCAAGCAAATCAGTAGACCCACAGTTCTGCAAGTTTCATGTAAGTTGATGTCTAGAATGATTAAAAGCAAAGAGATAGTGACTCTGTGCATCAAGAATGGAAAAAAGGATGAGCATAAATCAGCAACTATGAAATAGGTGGCTGTGGGCAGAATACACAAGAACATCAAAACTGGATCGGTATCTACAGGAAAGGATGGCTAAATCATTGCCTTTTCCAGTCAGAAATCTTGCACAAATCTTGATATGCCATAGTCAGTTTATTTATGAGTAGGGTTGGTGTATATCAATATAATATAGGTAAAAAGGTACCCAAAACAATTCACCCCCACCAGTGCAAACCTGTCTGGGATAGACAGAATATAATAAGAAAAAGGAAGGCAGAGGGATTGACAATTTAGAAATTAAATGGTGACTAACTCCTCTTTCATACTACTGTTCAGTCTTGAAAGAATGGACTCAGTAGTCACAATCTAAAAGTGCATATTCAATTTTATTTCATTATAATTCAATTCTAAAACAAAATAAGATCACCCATATAAAGATATACAAAACCAGAAACAAAACATTCATTGACACTTCATTTACAACACACTCACACAAAAAATGATACAAAGACACAATGTGACAAACAATTGCATAATGATCCAATTCTTGTATCTGTGTTAGACGAACCCAACATGTTTCTTTCCCTAGCACCACAAAGGCTGGACATTCATCAGTGACTATCCTCTTTAAATCCATAATCAGTTTCTGAATCTTGTATCTTGGGTGAGATTCACATAAAATTATGTTCTAAAATAGTAAAGGACATATACAACACATCCAAAAACATAACAAAGAAAGAAGAAAGAGAAGAAAACACCAAGTCACCAATAAGTTAATTTCCGATTTCAATGAATATATAAATTACAATGATACAAACCAGTTATGTTTCATCATTGTATAAGTTTGTGAAAACCTAAACAAAAATGCAAAAGTACCTACTCTTTATGCATGTTAAATGTCCATCTATTGAAAGATTAATTCACATGTCCTGCTTATTAGGAACTTCACTTCTTCAAAGACTTCAAATTGGCCTCTGAGAAACACTTAAACATAATACACACAGGGAAACAGTCCGATCAAACCTACATCTATTTACAGAACCAACATCCAGAAATCCAGTAATACATATCTCTGACCAAGAACCCAAGTCTGACCAAGAACCCAAGTCTCAATTGTATAGACATTCATCTCAGACCTTCACCATCAAGTGAGGCAATCACTGTCCTGACGGTCTAGACACCAGATTTGGATATCCCCATGAGTCCGGACCAGGGAGGCATCATACTCTGGATGAAAATAAATGTTATTGGTAAGAGAATTATTTTACTCTCTTAGAACCAAGTTGGGAATCATACCGGCTTAACATCATGTATCAACAATCCACCACATCTACGTGGTACTGTGCCATATACCACCAAGTGACACTGCCACTATAGTGTTCGTGGTCACATCACAGAACGATTAGCATCAACCCATCTGTATGCTATTCCTGACTTCAAACATAGTCTTAACAGTCACCTGCATATTGGAATAATGTTTTGGCGAAACTGCATGAAAACCCTTAATAGCGGGATAACATGTGGTACTATTATGGACCACACACTTTCTAATTATCATGCTCCTATGGTTTCTAATACAGAAAAAACACCAATTTAACCTTTAATAGAACAGAGAGGCGCCGGAAAATATACTTGAACGCGGAATGCGTCTTAGTATTGACGTTACTAACAGTCCATAATGGCGTTCTCTTTTGACTCCATTCTGACTTCCGTATAAACAGTAATGACGGACACATTTCTCCTATGTATGGTGACTGCAGTAAATGGTGGCCATCATGTACATCCTACTGAAGTCAGTTTGTACAAGTATGGAAAACAACAAGGTTGAACTTATTGCAATAAACGCCCTGTCCAGGTACCGAACTTCTTATTATAAGTAGCACAAACATGTTTCTAAAACACAAGCCCACAATTTTTGCAATTCTTTTTTGCAGATTGTAAAAAACAGTGCTTGTATTTTGGCAGTTGTATGGTGCCCACATGATTACACTGTAGAATCTACATATTCCTGCCTATTTAACATGTTAATCGGCACCCATGAGATTGCAATATGGAGTCCACAACTTCCTGCCTTTACAATATAAAGTACACATGTTCCTGCCTATTTGACATGTTAATTGTTATATGAGATCATCTCTCATAACACTCTTGTCTATGGGAAAAAAACAACTCCCAAAATGCCTTTTAAAATATACATTGACCATTATTGGTGCCAACAACGGTGTCCTATTACAGGGCTCAATATCAAAATCAACCCAACCTCCAAAATAGGAGGTGCATTATTTGTTGGGGTATTTCTGATAAAAAGTTACATATGACTCCAGGTATGTTAGAATACTGTGAGAATTCAACATGTAACACCACCAATCATGCACTATCACTGCATCCTTGGCCATGGGAAGTTGGTCTCCTGGCCCAACTAAGTGGGCCTTACATTGTGCCACTTAAGCTCTTAATTTAATACTCGAATATGACTTTGTATTTTAAAAATCATCTTTTGTTCCAAATTCAGGAGTTTGGGATTAGTTTCTTCCTTACTAGAGCCACACATCTTTTTAAGGATGACCCACGTAAAATCTTCATGGCTATGGCCTTTTTCAATGAAATGTTTCACCATTGGTGCCTGTATAATTTTGCCTTTGATACAGCTTCGGTACTCGATTAGTCTGGTCTTAGATTTTCTGTTTGTCTTTCCTATGTAATGTATCCCACATGGGCATATGATCATGTACACAACATTTTCAGTGTTACAATTACGACATTCTTTTACACAGCATTTAGTCTGTGTCTCAATGTCAACTTCACAGGTTTTTATCGTGTATGTACACATTACTCATTGACTGCATGGAAAATGGCCAATCACTGGAGATAGAACCGACAGAGTAGTTTGTCTTATCAACCCTGGATGTTTCTCAGTTATGTTGTTTCTAACTAGAATGTTCCTCAAATTCTGACTTCTTTCATATGCTACTAAAAGGTGCAGACCTACCATTATTGTAGACTTTTTAGCACGTTTTGGCAATTTCGCCTCATTCTAAGAGGTGCCTTTTCAAGGAGGGCGTCTCAGTTTTTATTGTATGCCCGTTTGGCAGAATCCTTGACCAATTTCCTGGGATACCCTCTTACCACAAGTTTGTTATGTAATATGTTCACACTACCCTCATAGTGCTCCTTCATGCTGCTATTTCGTTTGAGTCTTTAAAACAGACCAAATGGCAAGTTAGACTTTATATGTCGTGCATGATGGCTAGAAAAATATAGCAGGGCATTTCTGTCTGTTGCCTTACTATAAGGCTTGATTCGCAAGTTTCTGCTCTGATGAAAGATGTAATATCCAAGAAATGTATTTCTAGGTCCTTTATTTCTTGAGTGAATTTCAGAAAAAACATTCTGCTGAATGAGCCACGTCATGAAGCTCTCTTCTTCCACTCTTGACCTTTCCCAGACAATGAAGATATCATCTTTATGTCTTGACTACTGCTTCAGATTGGTTTTGTAGGGATTAGTGTCAGAGCATATCATTGTTTTCTCAAGCATTTCAACATACAGGTTTGCCAAGTTTGGGGCCATTGGTGCATCGATTGCAGTCCCTTTGACTTGTTGATAGAAGATGCCCTGGAATTGAAAAAAGTTTCAGGTGAGTGCAAACTCAGTGTACCGTAGGATAAAACTATTACTAAATGGATGATCATCTTCTCGACCCATAAGTACTTCTTCAATCACCTCTAAATTTGCCTTGTGGGGAACCATGGTGTAAAGGGACTGGATTTCCAAACATATAAGCAAATGTGCGCCAGGGGTAAAAGTTAACCCTTCAATCTCGTTGATCGCATCTGTGGTGTCTCTTAAATAGCTCCCCATTTGTAATACAAATGGTCTAAGAGAATAATCATCAAATCTGGAAAAGGTTCCAAAATAGAACTCACACCCACAACAATGGGGTGGCCTGGGGGATTCAAAGGATTTTTATGTATTTTGGGCACTATATAAAACACACAGACTCTTCCCTTCCCTCTCATCAGATAATCAGCTTCTTATTTCCCAATCATCTGATGATCAAGTGCCCGTGTCACCTTATCTCTTATTATACAAACCATTTCTTCTGTAGGCTCTTCATTTAGAATACAATAGCTTTTACCATCTGACAAGAGATTAGTGCATTCCTTAATATAATTGTTACAAAGTGACTTCCAGGCTTCCTGGGGTTATGTTTTAGGTTTAAAACAGGTAATTAAAACACAGTTACATGAAGGTAAATACAAGAGTATGGACAGGATTTAACACTGGCCCCATCACCCAGGCAGTGGAGCTCTACCTGCCTGAGTGTAGAACCCTCCGGTTAACATTCCAACATTCACACAGCAACACTCCACATGACATCACCAGCTCACAGCACCCACAGACAGTCACTTTACAACACATCTCCTTCCTTTACCAAACTGCACATACACACAGACAGTCACAGCATAACACATCGTATTCCTTTACCAAAATACCCTACACCCACACACATGCACCCTGGGGTATGAAAATACCCAACACAACACATATCCCGCATACAAGAACACACTGGCAACAAAAGGAAACTAAAGGTACACCCTTTTATAGAGTGGTGCAGCTCTAAACAAATATCTTACTTCTGCACACCACTAACGGAGGCGCTACCTCCCATTAACCACAGTGGCACTTACCCACAATCACCTATGCTTCTAAAGGAGGCGTCCCCCCAAAAAACTGTTCCAAACAAAGGCGCTACCCCCAAGAAATTCCTCATACTTCTGGCGGAGGCACTACCTCCAAACAAACTCCTCAAACTTCTGGCGGAGGCGCTACCTCCAGTCCTGCTTCTGACAGAAGTGCTACCTCTCAACACAGAGGCGCTACCCCTTCTGGAGGAGGCGCTACCTCCAAACAAACTCCTCATACTTCTGGCAGAGGCGCTACCTCCAGTCCTGCTTCTGACTGAGGCGCTACCTCTCTAACAACACAGTGGCACTCACCCACTATCACTTCACCCTCACTAAAGGCGCTACATTTTAAGACAGATAGAGGCGCTAGCTCCTATTCAACTACATATTTCAGACAAAGCCGCTACCTTTTCACTCAGACAGATGTGCTACCTCCTATTCACTACATACCTCAGGAGAAGGCACTATCTTTTCAGACAGACGGAGGCGCTACCTCCTCTAACACGATCTTGGCACTCACCCACTAGTATGCACACTCTGGGAGCTACCCATCACACAACTTCTCTCAACAGTACATTACTTCATTGTATAATGAACACAGTATGATATACTACCTCAAAGCTAAATCAAATAACATACAAGGGACTCTTATGCATGGTCAGTTCATGACCCTTAAACCTGCATTGAACCTAAAAGTCCACGTTTCTCCTGAAAATCCTCAAAAGATTATTCTAGCCCACTCATACATAGGCCCTTCCTTCATCCCTCTGAAGGTCCACTTCAATCACTTCATCTATTCATCGCATAGATATCTAACATTAACCATGTATTTCTAATTTTGTCCCATAACTGTTATTTGCTAAAAGTCCATGATAGTCCATATTTCTCCGGAAAATCCTCAAATATGGTTATTTCTACTTACTAACCTCTTCCAAATAAATGCATAAATTAAACACGCCACGCATGTTCAATCCGATTCATAGTCAATTTCTCTTACATACACTGTGCATTTTACATTGCAATATACTGCCTAACTAATTTTAAACTCAACATTCCTTTCTCACACAGACGAAAGGACATATATACATGAAAAGGATATATTCTTGTACCGCTTCTCTGGGCATCCACAATACATCATCAGCACTCGGGACACTTCGCTTTAGCTTGCTGCATTCGTTCCTAGCAGCTCTAATGACCCAAGTCATTTTACTATCCCTTCCTGCACATTGGCTCACAACAATTCAAGGCTGTCCCTTTGGCAGGTGTGTTCCATTTGTCAGAACCCCACTACACAACGAGCCAATGATTAATTGTACACGTTTATCATAACGCAATATCCACTCCTCTTATTCAAAGGAACTTGAAGAGCTTTTACCACAACGCAAATTCGGCTGAATGCATTTTGGCTTCCGGATCGCGTTGACAAGTTTCTTTGTGTCCTTTACTTGAAAAGCTTTCCACTCCCTTTCATTACACTGCGTATCACCAGCTCAAGCAGTGACGTAGCTCCTGGAACGAACGTCTGTTGGCTCACAGTTCCATGTGATCGCCAACTCCCCCTTCACCTCCTGTGACATCACTATTTCTTTGGAGGCTGCCGGACCTAACTGAGCTTTGCAGCTTCAACTGCCAAACTCCTGGACACAATCATCTCGCCCCTTGTGGCCGCCCCATATCTTCCAGGACAGAGCCAATCGCCATTCCAAGCAGTCGCCGGCAGCACAGCTCCATTCATCATACGCACAGGTATGTGCCAATTACTTCTTATCTTCGCCATACTGCACAAATACGTTTCTTTCGGCTGCGTGCAGGCACCCTTGTACCTGCTCCTCACGGGCGCAGCCAGCCCCTCTTGCCTAGTACACTTCTGGGGTTTATCTTTTTGGCACATGCAGTGTTTCCATTTAACTTCATTTCCTTCAGCTTGTGGGAAAGCATTTTCCATCCTTAACTCATGGGAGTGTATCCCTTCTTCAACTTAAGAGTTCAGCTAAGAATCATGCTCAGCTTTTGAGCCTCCCATCAGCTTCACCTAAACCGCACCAACTTCCCTTTCTTTAGTTTATGGGACGGTATCCCTTCTTCACCTTAAGGGCCTAGCTCCCTTCTTGAGCTTCCCTTCATCTTGTGGCCCTGATTCTCTCTTCAGCCCCTGGCCCCAGCTCTCCCTCCAGCTTATGGACAGTAGATCCCTCCTGTTAAGGGGCTTTCTTCCTCCCCCTTGGTGCCCTGGGTGATGGGTTTTACTTGTATTGGGGGCAGTGTTGTCCTTCTTCTGTCCACCTCTTTCCTACACACCACGCAGCAGGTCACTTCAGTCTCCAGCCTTCCTAATTTTCTCTCATGCAGGTTCTTTTTCTTTAAGACCAACTCGTCACCATTGTTACAAAGTGACTTCCAGGTTTCTTGGGGTTATGTCTTAGGTTTATTACAGGTACTTAAGACATAGTTACATGAAGGTAAATACAAGAGTATGGACAGGATTTAACACTGGCCCCATCACCCAGGCAGGGGAGCTCTAACTGCCCGAGTGTAGAACACTCTGGTTAACATTCCAGCATTCACACAGCAACACTCCACATGACATCAACAGCTCACAGCACCCACAGACAGTCACTTCACAACAATAATCAATGCGATTAAGAAGAACAATGGAACCCCCCTTGTCTCCCTGTTTCACGATCACTTTGTTATATGACTCTCACCCAAGATACAAGATTCGGAAACTGATTAAGGATTTAAAGAGGACAGCCCCTGATGAATGTCCAACCAATGTGTTGCTAGCGACAGAAACATGTTGGGTTCTTCTGTCACGGATACATGAATTGGATCATTATGCCATTGTTTGTCTCATTATGTCTTTGTATCAGGTTTTCTATGAGTGTGTTGTAAATCAAGTGTCAATGTTTTTTTTCTGTTTCTGGTCTTGTATATCTTTCTATGGGTGATTTTAGTATGTTTTAAAATTGAATTATAGTGAAATAAAATTGAATATGTACTTTTAGATTCAGTCCATTCTTTTAGGACTGAACAGCAGTATGAAAGAGGAGTTAGTCACCATTTAATTTCTAAATTGTGAATCCCTATCGCTTCCATTTTCTTATTAGGATTGGTGTATTGCATGACTTTATGGCTTTCACAACTATGCCTTGTTCTAATAGTTAATTTATTACTGGTGAAATTACTACTATTACCTCAGGTTTTAAAGAGCTTTGTTGTATTCTGGGTAACACGTTATGGTATCTACCTGAGTGCATACTGGATCTATGTTACTAATTAACCTCACTTTGTTTGCATGTTTCAACCATATTTCAAGGGTCAACTCTGACATTAATTGGTTTAAGTATCCTTGCTTCTTTCCTGCAAGCTTTCTCTCTTTCTTTTCTTCATGCCTTGTTTACAATATAGCTATCACTTCATTCTCCTGCTCTTCAGGATATCTAAAGATATGGGGCTCATTATGACATTGCTGGAGCGGTAATAATATGCTAGTAATGTTGTTTACCAGCACTTTACCGCAGTCGCAAAGTACAAGGTTGCCAGTGGGGTGGCCGGAATTCCACCACTCTACTGGAAATAATAGCTGGTATTAACGACTCTGGTATTACCGGTGGCAGCAATACCGGCAAATCCCCCCATGGAGTCCTATGGGACTCGGTTGAATGGGGATTAACACCATTTACCAGCACTCATGATATGGTGTTAATTCCGCCAGATCGAGTACCGGTAATGGTGTTACTGGTATCCTGGTGGTTATACTCTCGTATTAAGGCCCATAGAGTACAACATGCAGAGCATTGTATATTGCACACTAGGTCACACATGCGCACATTTACTGGTGGCAATGAACTAAAAAAGAATGCATGCATATCTATCTAAAATTGGCCCGATTAATACTGTCAAGCATTTAGTTACTGGGTGAATTAAGGGATTGTATGAGATCTCTGCAGTTTGCATTGTTTCTGAACACAATGGGATGTTCTCAAAACAAACCCTTATTATTAATTGTGGAGCAGTTAGCCCCCATATCAATAAGACACAAAACAACTTTTTCCTTTAATTTCACAATCTACAAAGGGTCCCTGCTGATCAATGGATCAGTGGATATCAAAGTTTGCATGATGACATTTTCCCTTGACATTTCTTGCCATTTCTTTGCTAATTATTTGGAACATGAAAGGTGTTGGCATCCATGTTTGGAGAAAATGAGCTGAGGGAGCAACTGTTCCTCCAGTTTCTTGGAACTGAGGTTGATTTGGGCACTCACATTCCCAATGCCTCTCTTGCTTGCAATAGTGAAACGCCATCACAAAACCTCTTGCATTACTCCCCCTTCCCATTTCTCTGGGGCATCCAGTTCCTCTTGCAGTTACTGGCCCCCGGCCACCCACATTTATGAACAGTGCCTGCCTTGCTGATTCTGCTGTAAATTCTACAATTAAAGCATAATTTATTTCAACTCATCAATGTCTTTCTTTTGTTCCTCGTAAGAAATACAGTTATCTGTTACCAAAACCTTTTTTCGAGAGGGGCTTCATTCGCCATCCTACAAATATGAGTTTAAACTGTGTTTGTACCTAAGGCAACAACACCCGTACACAGGCAGCTGCTATGGTTTGCTGCACGTCACTGGGGACTGGCGATGTGGGGAACCAGTGGAATGTGGATCAAATTGTATTTCCTGTCACTGCACAGGCTGTTGGACGGTATTATGGCACAGGGAAGTAAGTTGGGTCAGCATGCAAGTTACACCTCGTTGATCTTATGTGTTTTAATAGTTCTGATAGTGTGTCTGTGGTACTCACTTTAAAAGTATGTGTGCGTATGTTCTAGTTGTGGAGTGACAGGAAGAGGCATTGAGACAGTACTCCTGCAACTGCATGTGGAACCATAGACAGATGTTCCTGTTATTTGAATGGCGTCTCAGAGAAGGAGAGAAGAAATAACTGCCAGTAAATATTTCAAATGGGACTTTTCTTATTTGCATGTTTGTATATTTATTCTCATCAAATTGGGTTATTTCAGTCATAAAATGTCAATAAAAAGGAAGCTTTTGAAGCAATCAGGGTACTTGAACATGAGGACTTCCCGCGCCAGTATTAGTTCTACAGTACATAAGACTCCTCAGACAACGGCAAAATAATGCATTTTCTTAGTTATATGAAGCTTTAAAAAAGGGTGAGTCTGAAACTAGGACCAGCATACTTCCAGGCCAAATTTGGGTGCAGGGTTATGCTAATTTATGAGGAAACTTTGGGTTCTCATCTCTTCAGAATACATCTCAGGAGGATTTCTTCTGCCAGTTCAATCATCTGTCTGTCAGACAGTGAATATAGTGATTTCTTTGTAATAATGGAAAGAAAAAAATGGAATTCCTAAGAATCATATAAGAAATAGTCCCTCTCTGAATTCTTACAAATGGATTCTCCACTTTCAAATCAGGTGGGTTTCCCTTCAATTGTTTCAGAGACTTCTTCACAAATAAACCAGATGGACAGAAATATTGAGTAACCTTTGAAAAAGGCATATGTGAGTATGAACCTCACATTAAGAACTGGCAATGTACACTCCTCAACCGCATTGTATAGACTTTGGGCCATATCATGAGTTGGGTGGTAATACAGCAGTAATTCCGCTCTGACAGAATTACCATGACCGCCATTGTGTCCATCGGAATTACTGTCATATTATAACTTGCCGGAAGCATGGATCCACCATTGGCGGTAACAGTGATAAATGGGTTTTGGGTGGTAATTCCACCAAGATTTGGTGGAATAACCATAACCATCAGCATATTCAGCACTAATTTCCCCAGCAGAATTATGCCAGCGGAAATGACATTATCACCAGAACGTGAAGCCTGCCGGCAGCCATCTTGGAAGATCCAATCCACTCAAAATCACCATTAAGGGATTGTCATCCACACCTAAACGACACCCCAAACATGTCTGCAGGCAAAGAGAAGGTACCAGAGAAAACCACAGAAAACCACAGGCTCACTGTGCTAGCAGAGAGAGGGCAGTATTGGTAACATAATCGCAAGACGTCTTGTCAGTTAGACATGGCTTTTGGATTCATATTTTTCAATATCGCAGTTTGCACTGGACAACATTTTTACAAAACCTGAAAGTTAATGACATTTTAAAATGCATTGTCATAATTCATTCATGTATTTAATACACATGTTTACGGTAAATGATAGAATATCAACACTTAACCGACAGTGAGTGAAGTGGACACAGCAGTGAGCTGCAGTTAAACACTGTTGTCTTTATCACACCTGCACTGGGGTGGAAAGGGTCAAACACCCACACAATGTGGTTCAAAACTAGGATGATCTATTCCACAATAAACTCGAATGATTCAAATTTTGCGTTCATCCTCCAGAAAGAACCTCATATAAACCTTTTCAAAGGTTAGTGTGAAGTCTGACTGCTTGGGTTAAATGGTGGCATATGGTTGGTGCTCCCATTCACTCTTGGGTAGTTTTCAGAGAGGAAGCACTTCGTTGCTTGAGGCAGGTTTAGGATTTTAAGAGAAGGTTTAAGAAACTGGAGTGCATTCATAGTAATTGAAGGAGTGACTTCGACCCAGTTGAAGAGTGAGATGCAGGGTTAGTTTTGCTTATGCAGTGCAATGTGACATTTTTTGTGAATTTGAGTGGGCGAACAACACAGGAGCCACACCATAGATTTAGGGGAACTAGCCAGTGTCCGTCTGTTTAGCAAGTGGACAAATAATGTACCATCAGACAAAACCAGAGAGCAGGAGTGTGAGGAGCTGGCTATCTCAAGTGTGTTTTGTGGAATATAGACACTTGCTTGATTTTGCTGGGACGGAGCAGCAGAGATTAGGGGGGGGCAAGGCACACATTAATAAGCGTTCGTCTCATGAAACAAGTGGGTGAGACACATGCCATTGGATGGCAACTGGGAGCAGGAGGGGGAGGAGCCAAATATCCCTGAGGTTAATTTGTGGGAGAGGCACGCTACCATGGTTTTGCTGGGAGTGAGCATCAGAGATTCGGGTAGGCGGGGGACACACCAGTAAGTGTCTGTGTACTAATGCAAGTGGGCGATACATATGCTATCGGATGACAACTTGGAGAAGAAGGTTTCAGTAATACCGGAGGGCAGTTTGTGGGATAGCAAAACTCACCTAATTTTGTTGCGAGGGAGCAGCAGAGATTCCGGAAAGGAGAGACACACCAGTCAGTTTCCATCTCTCTAAACGATTGGACGAGAAATGTGCCCTTTGGTGATACCTGGCAGGAGGAGCAGGAGAAACTGGGAATCCCTGAGTGCTGATTGTCGGATTTTCATTCTTGCCTGATTTTGCTGGGAGAGAGCAGAAGAGTTTCATGGTGGCCAGTTATGTAGTAGTCAGTGCCTGTCTCTGGAAGAGTGTGGATGGGACACATGCCATTGATGACACTTGGGAGGGAGTGTGGGCGAGGCACTCACTTAATTCTGATGGGATGGAGCAGCAGAGGTTTGGGGAAACAGGAGTTATATATCTGGGAACATCTGGAGATGTGTTGTTCATGCTCTTTACACTTCTGCAGCTGCATTAGTTGTTTGCACTGGGGACACACAAAATGCACTTGGTCAATTGAAGGTATCATCCAACTTACATTCCATACCACTTGACACAAATCTCTGGGATGAAAGGGCCAGCACACAAAAAATACACTTGTACTGCACCACAACAATTAACATTTACCAAGACTGACAGAGCAGGTTGCTCTTCATTTTCTCTTCAATATCTCAGGAACGGAAGGGGGGTGGAGGTTGTGTCCCCAAAGATCAAGGATCATCAACAGACCGAGGAGATTACAAATCTCAGTTTTCTATTACCACCACCCCATCTACTGGATCAGACAGTAATGATGATGAGATGGATGAGGAGCAAGACACACGTTATGCTCCATAGATGGGAACAAACATTGCTGTTGGAAATTGGCAATTGTGAGTAGGAAGAGGAAAATGATACCACAGATGCAGATTTATAGTATTAATAGAAGCCCACCCTGCACCCATATATAGTTTGTTTGAGGCGCAGCCTTACCGTTGCAGATAAGAAAACACATCACCTCGTTATATGGCATTCAAAACAAAGCCATCACAACCACCGCCAGTACCATCACACACACCGTCCCAGCTTATCTATCAGTCAAAAGTAGGACTTCCCTTTACACTATGCACAGGAAAGTACAGACAGATGCTGTGACTGCATATCGAACATATCCTTGCCATCACAGGTAAACTGTAAACGAATAGACATTTGCCCAAGCTAATGAAAACTACAACTTCCAGAATGTAGAATCTTATGGAACACAGGCCAAGCATTACAATATTGTAACCCAGTTGGATCAAAAAAGAGATAGACTGCACTGGATGAAATACAATTAGGGGACCAAGTATTCAATCGGAAAAGATATATCCTAAAATAGGATTGCTGTTTAGTATTAGAAATCAATATCATGATTCGATTTGATTTAAGAGGCATTTGTTAAGTGTGGTGTTCACCAAGGGGCATTTTGGCACGCCTAGCAGGATAAAGTACAAGAAAACAATCAGAAGAGAAAGGTTTTCGAGGCCTTGCAGAAAGCAAGATGGTTGACTGTAGATTTAAGAGAACGTGGTAGGGCATTCCTCAGGCAAGCCATTACCATGGAAAAAGGGCAGCCTCCAATGTAGCTGTAGTTCACCACAGGGATAGACATAGAAAAGCATCGTCAGAATGCAATGCCTGTCTTCGGACATAGGGTCAGAATTGTGCCTGTCCGTAGAAAGCACAGTGGACCTAGCACAGGGCCAACTGTGCAGCATAGTTTTGGATAACCTGAAGGCGATATAAGATGTAGCTGGTTGGTCCAGAAAGAGGGAGTTGCCATAATCTATAGAACTAGAAAAAAGTGCAGAGACCACCAGGATGTGACAGTGAACTGGAATATAGGAAAGAACGCGACGACGTTGCTTGAGCTGAAAATTTCCCCTCTGAAAGACTGAACTGAACTGAGGTTCCATCAAAAGGGAGGACGAAAGCCTCACCCCCAGATCTTTAACAATGGTGACAGGTGTCGGAAAAAAAGGACCAAGAGAAGCAGGCCAAAAGTCAGTGGTCCAGAAAGAAGAGGCCGTGCAAGGGCCTATCACCAACACCTCAATCTCATCCCTGTTCAACTTGAGCCACTTGTTCTACATCCATTCTCCCACAGCCACAAGACACGCATTAAACCCGGCCACTGACTTAGGTACAGACAGGTTGAGAGGAACCAGAATCTGCGTGTCATCTGCATAAGATTTTATTTAATTGAATGTGTTTCAGTTTCTACATGAAAAACTTTACACATAAAGAAACATAAAATAGACACAAATACATTTTATTTTTTATTTTTTCTATTTGTTTGGTTGAATGATTCAACTTTTCAAATTTCTATTCATTTTACATACAAAATTCCATTGTTCATATCATCATTTTTCCCATTAATCATGTATAAAATCATTAAAATATATTACATACAGACCTAAAAAACAAAGGATCTTTCTTTAGTCACTTGAACCATTCTAGCTGACAGGTGTAAAATAAGCAGTCAAAGTGCCCTTTTTCGCTAAACATATAAGGCATCATTGTCCTATCGAATAAACTGCCTCAAGCTTACTTCTCTTGATATAACTGCATTAACAAACTGAACGAGTGCAATGTGTATCACAGTTCTCGTACTAGATAGTAAAAAGCCCCATATTTCATCTTCAGTACGAGAGCACAGGAATTGACACAAGTTATTAAAGTATCTTTGACGGATAGTACTCAATGCAGGGCAAACGACCACTATATGTGAAAGAGTTTCAGTTTAAGTCTGGTCATTACAAAAATGCACGCATTTTGATTTTTGGGGATCATTCCTTTTCTTGCTAAAATCTGCTTTGTCATACACAGATTCAGCCGTATTCTTATCATTTGCGATCTAATATGATTTGAAGGACATTTGACTAGCTAGCTCTCATAGCGGGAAGACTTTTGTGTGGAAATAGTATAATATTGGATCATGGGTACTTATCCAGTCAAAACGATATAAAGATACTTTGACCTTTGTTGGATTCATTAACAATAGTTCAATTGAGATGGGTGCGTCAAACAGAGCATCAATAATGCAATTAGACCATGTTTTAGGAAACCTTCCTGTTGCCACTATACCCAAAATATTCGGAGCCGAAGATCCTATTAGACATTTTCTGTATAAACTGCACATTTTCCAGATTACTTGGCTATAGATAGAAATAGTGCCTAATTCATGGGATAGTAGTGGTAAGGGAGTGCATCTTGGGAGTCCCAGCAATGATTTCCCAGTACCGTCTTGTTCTAGGTACAATTGTGTCCGATCCATACGTGACTATTGGAACAACGTTATGTTGAAAGAAAGTCAATATATGAGATAATGTAAATTTGCCATATTTGTGTAACAATGTCTTGGCTTGAGATGTTAACAATCTGATTTTGGCATCCATGTCGCTGTATGCATGGAATCACTAATAGTGCCAGTAAATGATATTCCCAAGTATTTGTAATATGTTACCACTGAAAGTCTCTTGTTTTGCAAAGACCATACGTGGTTTGAGATCTTGTTCTTCTTCTCTGGCAAATTACAATTTGGGTTTTGTCGACATTAATAGTCAGGTTATTTCCACAGACATACTCGTCAGTTTATTCAGGAGATTTTGAAGTCTTTTAGGCGTTCGAGACGATAAAACAAGATCATCGGCATAAAGGAGCCAGATGATCTTTTGATTACCTAATTTAGGGGCATCTGCGATGGTAGCCTGGAAAGTTATTCCTATGTCTAACAGAAATAAATTGAACAGAGTAGATGCCAATATGAACTCTTGTTTTAGTCCTTCTTCGGTCAGAATACTGGCAGATAATGTTCCATCCAATGTAAGTCTAACTTGGATATTAGTGTCAGTGTGCAGTTTTTTAATTAAGGTAAAAAGCGATGAAGGGCCCTCAAATCGTTGTAATTTCGCAAAGAGCAACTACCGATCTACCGAGTTGAAAGCTATGCGAAAACCAACGAAAGCCATGTATAAAGTTTGATTTTCGTCTAAATATTTGGATTTAAGCAATTAAAGAGTCAGCATATTTGGTGAGGTACCAATCCCACTAACAAAACCTGATTGAAAAGGATCTCTTTTATGCTCTCGAAGTGACCACGCACGACCAGGCATTAAGTTTCTGCAATATGATGCGACTATAGATCTTCCTGGGTGCATCTAACAATGCAACAGGTCTATAGCCTTTTGGCATACGGCAGACACCTCTTTTGTAAATTGGGACGATTATGGAATGTTTCCAAGAGGAAGGTATTCATTGAGAGTGATTAATGTGTTGGTAGATTTAATATAAAATATCTGACCAGAGTTCAGGATGATGTTTGAAGTCCTTATTCGAAAGACCGTCAGGGCCTGGAGCTTCAGACTGGCTCATTACCTTGATATAGTGGAGTATGTATGCTCTCTCTATATCAAGATAGAAAGGGACTTCTACTTCACTTTCTTGATTCTCAAATGATGAAGCTGGTTTTGCATATATTTTCTTAAAGTGATCTATCCAAATCAACTCAGGGACACTGTGTAACTGTGACATCGTTTGTGGAGTTGCTATAACCCCATTTTGTGTTTGCCAAATTTGTGCAGTATTTTGTCACACATTAGAGTCAACATTTGTTCCCGATCTCTTTGTAAGAGTATCGCACAATGAGAGCGAACCCAGTTTTTATAGATAGTTTTTGCTCTAGTCAAAGCAATGGCTTTCATATTTGTTGGAAGTTTAAGGGCCTCACACTTTTGTAAATGCAACTGTTTTCTTGTTTTTAACTTGTACATCAAACACATGCTTTCTTAGTGCTTGCCTTCTTTGTAACTTGTTTACCGTACATTTCTGCACACTGCTTGGGCGAGTGTCTGGTCTGGGGGATGATGCCTGAGTCATCTCCTGAGGCATTTCCGTAACCGGGGAAGCTGGAGAGGTAGAAACAGGGTTGCCAGAGTCAGGTGCTGCTGCAACAACAGGTGTGATGCCGGTGTCCAGTGTAGTGTCCTGTTCCATAGCCTGCATGCCATCCATACTTAGGTACAGTAGTGGGAGAACCTGCAGGCTACGTCATGCATGCGGCTTGGGCCATGCCTGTGAAGGGTGTGCCTATGTCCCCAGAGGTGTCAGCAGCAGCAGATCCCTTGGACAGTGTGGTCCTTAATGTCTCCTTCTGGGGAATATACTTTCTGGGCGTGGTATGGTCTGATTACTTCCTTGCACTTGCAGAACTAGGTATGCCGGACTGGGTGTCTTGTGTGCATGTTGGGTGACAGGAAACAGTGCATCATTACCCTTGTTGGACGGTTGTAGGGTGTGCTCTCATGTAGTGTATACAATGTACAATAGAGTCACAGTGAGATACCACCCCATAGTGGCCATCTTCATGTGACAGGCAGTACGATTAGTGGCTTCATGATTAGGTGTGAATATCAACTGTTGGAAACATGTGCCTCACCTGGACTGTCATCTCATGTACTTGATGGATGTGCAAGGGATTGGGTGCCAATGTAGAGCTGGCCCATTGTCTTCATATCCTTTTCTCCTGTCACATGAAGGATGACCTGCTAGCCATGGGAATATTAGCGCGATATTAGATGGGAATAATCACACTTCACAGTGGCCTTATTGCTACTGATCTGTTGCATTTCTTGGGTGTTTGACTCAGACATCTGCAGCTGTTGCATTTGTGCCATTTGTGCCATACGTTAAGTGTGTGGCAGCTCCTTGTGAATGATTGACTGTCCATGATACTTGCTGTAACATGGCTGTTGGGTGTGTCCTACATGAGAGCCACCTACTTGTAAATGGTGTGCCTTTTAGGGTTTCACACGTATCATGCCCATTGATGTACTTTCCAGAGATGTTTAATGTGTTGTTTCTGCATATTCTGGGTGAATTTCTGCTTGGTGACTGTAAGTGTGCCTGTTGATCTTCAATTGTAGCTGTTGTGCATGGGGCCCATGATTCACTCATGTACTCACCAGGGTCTTCCTGACTGCTGGCTCCCACCTTCGCCATGCCACGCCCTTCAGACCCGCCATGTGGAGGATGATGCTTACCCTCTCCTCCTACAGTGTGAGATACAGCGGGTCCACAGTTCCTTCACCTGTGGCCGCTGTGTCCCTATGTTGATTTGAGACAGGAATCAGCACCCTGGCTTTTAGGTAATTCCAGCACTTCCGTATGTACTCACAGTCCCGTGGGACATTGCCCGTGGCTTCCACCTTTTCCTTATGCTCCACCGGGCTCACTAAACCAAATGCTGCTTTCACTAAAGCAAATACTCCCTGCAGATA
The DNA here is from genome assembly GCF_040938575.1 of Ambystoma mexicanum. Lineage (NCBI taxonomy): Eukaryota > Metazoa > Chordata > Amphibia > Caudata > Ambystomatidae > Ambystoma > Ambystoma mexicanum. The sequence goes on along the minus strand of NC_090933.1, from coordinate 627,593,048 downwards.
TAGTCATCAAAAAGCTGCTCCTTGCATAAGCACATGGTCAGATGAAAAGGTATACATTTATTGCAGTATGTCTCACAAAAGGAATTTACCACCAACATGTGATTCTTCCTCTGGGCCCTAGTTGCCATTTAAGAAAAGGACCTTTTAATGAAGTCAATTCCATAATATTCACCCTTTAACAGAGGCCTTTTGTCCTCTGCTGGCTTCTTTTAGATGCAAATGCCATTTGCAATTTGCTTAAGGCTGTTTCCTAAAAATGAAGTCTTGCGTGCCCTGGGTGGAGCAGTTGTGTAATGGCTGCAGTAAACAACCACGGATGCGCCAAACAGAAGGTTATTGTACTGTGCTGTAAAGGAGTTTAATTAATAATTGTGTCTGAAAACATGCATTCAGTTGTTTATGTGTGGCTCTGATTCACAACACTTTACATGAGCATAACTTCAATTAAAAGCTCTGTTTTATTGCCGTTCTGTTATGATTTTGTTTGCAAGATATGTTCACTTATCACATTTTGTAACCGTTATTTGAAAAACAGTTTGGTGCCAGCTAGAGAGTTAGATAATACATAACAGTATGTCTGTATGTTTGTTTTTGCGTGATGATTGTCAGAACCATGTTTCCCATAAAACATTGAGTTTTCTGAGAAAATAATGAAATTAAATATACACCCACTTATGGCATTGGCCATCTTATTAAGTGTGTACATACCTTCTCCCATTCTTTAGTGTTTTGCTGTGAGGGCACGTGAAATACATTACTTCAAATTATAAACTGATGAACATTCGTCAGAGAATATTGCTCTAAATCATCCTGCTGCAAACAAAGGTTCGCCATATGCTTTGCAAACTGGTGGCTAAAATAGTATTAGCTTGTGCAGCCATTTATGAATATCTAAATAGTCATATTTAATCAGTGGCGTATTTCGGCTTTCTGCTGCCCTAGGCCCAAATAAGTGCATGCGCCCCCTCCAACTTTACTCCACGTCTGCCAGACTCTGCACCTTCAACACATTGTGCCCCTTCAATAAACTCTGTCCTCGTTGTCAAATCTATGTCCATTCACCCCCATTTTCTCCCCCATTTCGACTCCATAACATTATAAGGATGTGTTTAAGGCTGCAGTGGTTAAAAACGTATTGCTTCCTCTCTATTGATTGAATCTTGTCATATTCTATGTTATCTTAGTTGAAAGAGTGTTTTCAGATCTCTGCTGCACAAACTTTGTAGAAGGCAGTGTGTTCTACAGTTTAGTGCACTAGAGGTAATTGTTATGGCTAATTGTCTACTTTCAGTCAGGTCCGAAAACAATCTTTTAGAGGAACCGATTAGAGCATAAGCTTTCTGCCAACTGGACACAAATGAGGGAAGGTTGGAACAAGGAATTTTGGCTACAAAGCTAATATCTGTTTTTTTCTCAAATTGCCTGCTGTCACTCTATGAGAAGCACCTAGACTGGTCTGTAATATGAATGCAACATACCTACATTTCTGCATCCAGTCTTGTCAAATTATAAAGGCACATTTATAAAAATGTTGAATAAAATGAACTCAACCCCTCTCATAGGTACAGCTCTGGTGTTAGCACTGGGCAAAATGGAAATACGGCAAGTTAGCTTCTGCAGCGGATGTACCTCCAATCCAATGGGCTGGAATGGCATTAAAATATGGCAAAATCACAATTGAAGTTTATATACTATGCCTGGGCATAAACATGTCAATAGAGAAAAGACAGTTGGAGAAGGTTCTGGGAATCTTTGGCTGTGCATTCTCATGGTGGAGTAATGAGTAAGGGTGCCCTGAACATTCATGTGTGGGAAGCATCCGCATTCCTCATAGCTGCACAATGCAGGCACCTTTTATAACAAACAAAGTGGTACATACTGTTTACATCATTGCTGTTTGTGCAATTGTTAAAAATACCCCACACTCCAAGAGTAAAACTGAGCAATGGATCAGGTGCTCCAGCACAATATCACTTTTGTGAGTGTGGCTTAGGCTATGGCAGGTTGCATTTAAGGGAATTTAAAATGTTTGTTATCTCTGTAGAGTTGGTTGGACTGTATGATACGTAGGAACATTTTCAGATGTGTGGGTATAGATATAGATGTCCTGCTGTCATTTGAAGTACTGTTTCAAAGTAAAAGTTCAACCTTGTACTTCAAATATAATTACTGTAAAGATTTCTTGCAAACATCACAGTTATGCATTGTGTGACATACTGTGCAATTAGTTCTCCAGGTAGTACCTAGCGTGTCATCAAAGACACATGATAAACCCAGCAGGGATGCCATTTGCCTGCTTAGCACCGAGCAGCTTCTGTAGAGATGGTTGAATGGATATATTTAAGGGACAGCTTTACAGCTGTGAAAGTGTGTGTATCTTTGGCACACAGTTTTTGTTCTCACCCTTCTATGGCTTTCGGTATCCTTTCACAGGTATCTTGATGCACTTGAGCATTCAAATTTACTTTTTGCCCTTTTGAGTTCTCTCTGATCTATTTCATGCTTGCACCTTTTGGATGGCCACAGACCTCTGAAATGTGGGGCTGGGGCGGGAAATCAGTGTTTGCTTCTGAACATCATTTTAGTGCCACCTGTGGGAACTCTGTGCTTGACTTAAGCATAGGCATGTGTTTAATATTGTAAAATGATGCATCATTTTTAACCTTTACTTTTCTGAAGGGAACATTTTTTGTAACAGTTTAAAAATTGCATGTCGTGTATTTGAACATATTTCAACATAAAAGTGATTGTTTAACACAATGTATGTGTGTATTGATTAGAAAACTCCAAAGATTACATGAAGTGGCACCAATAAAACCAATGAGATTTTTGATGTTTTACGTAATAATTAGCATTTTGGGAAGACAAGGATGCACAAGAGCTTCATATCTGTTATATACGTCTGTGAGAGTTGTATGACTGAACCACAAAATACGTAAAGCACGCTGGTACGCTTTTCCTTTTTTTATTTTTAAAATAAAAGTCACCCTAACAATAAAGCTTGTGTAAATATCAAGTATATATATATATAAGTTTGGCCATCAAAAACATCAGCTGTCAGAGTGGAATCACTGCTAGCAGCTCATAATTACTCACAGTGTTGTCATCAGCCAGACTCTGAGAAACAAAATGGGATTTGTTTGAAAAAAATTACAACCAATACATTAAGAATAAACTGCAATAAAATGCAGCTCCTCTGGCGATCTTCTACCCTAGGCCTGGGCCTAATTGGCCCTGTTGTAAATACATCTATGTATTTAAGATTTACATACCTTTTTCTCCTCAAAGTATTTTCTAAATGAATCGTAATGGGACTTCTTTACAGTAAGTTTCTGCTCCCTCATGTCCATGAATGTGTTACATGACAACATCTACAGTAAAGACGTACTGGGCAAGTGTGGAAGTGATTAATATTTCATTCTGAAGAGGTGTTTATTATTAAACCCAGGGGGCTACGTGTATTTGCAATAGAGGAATCTTGATGCAGCTCCAATAGGTTGGAAGGTACAAAAGATCAATGAGATAATGTGGGAAAGTCCCTTGATTAATTTCCACTATTTTCATTACCCCTATTCAAATTATCCCCCGATGTGGACTTCAAAACAAAGGTAAAATTAAAAACAAAAATGGACACATAAATGACTATGGGTTTTGGTGAGGAGGAAAACAATCAAGGAGTAGTATATTACATTGGCATTTTTAATATCAGCTGGCACACAGTGTACCCATTGCCTTAATACAATACCCTGAAGCTCGAGCCACCGGCAACATGTTTTATTTCTTTTTCTTTCCATAAATGATATGCATAAAAAACTGCACCTTTCCACTGTCCCACAGTGTGTAGCTAGATGTAAGCTGCACTGCTCATGCATGAGGTTTAGCCGTAATCAAAATGTTGCACTATCTACAGTACTGTCCTTCAATATAGGAAGTGATTGCCATACCCAAGATGGCGCCCAGTCTCTGGAAGACGAAATCAGCCTGTTCAGCTGGGCTCAAACTGATCCGTCAGCGCAAAGCTGTTTATTATTATGGCCAGCAGTTAAAACACATTGATAGGTTGAAATGTGTGTTTTGTGTTCTAAACAAAATGGCCAAGTACAAGAACAAACTAAAAGATATACAAAGAGGGTTCCAAAGTGTGAAACTACTAAAAGAGAGCCGCCATGAGAGTTTGGTGCAAACTTCTCCCATAGCAATCAACTTTGTCTTCTGTGTAAATTGTTACAACATAAAATGGCCTACAACTCAAACCAAAATACAAAATAATGCGCCCATTACAAATAAGTGCTAAAATATGCAGCCGTGGTAGCTGGAGTCAAAACCCTTTGCCAGTTTTGGACTGTTTGTTTTTTTGTAAGGGGGAGCCCCATGTCATGAGTGACTGATTGATTGCATGTGTTGTCTCAGTGCTGTGATGCCCTTCTCTTTGCTCTCGCAATACTCAGCTGCCTCACTGATATGAAACGTGTTTTACCCAGAAGCAATGTACACAGTACTACATTGAGGTTTCGTGGTGTGTGGCCTACTGCCTATTGTAAAATCTGGGTTTGCAACTTCGTGATTGATGCCTACAAGATCTGCAAATGCTAAGTGCCTCTGATTATTCAAGTGCCACACTTTACATTCTGCAGTATTGCATTATAGTAACAGTGCGTTTTTGGCATTTCATAGGCTTTAACCTATGATCCATGACCATACACAGCACTTAATAGAGGCTGACAAGGACTACACTGACATGCTTTTCACCAAACAAACATCCATTATTCTCAAATTGAAATAGAATATCACTTCAGAAGAGAGGGCACCTGTTTATTAAAGCACAGCCTAAACATCCAGTAATGGCCCATAGCTGATGTGGGATATGCAAGCATGGCCCAGGACCTACAGGCAACTTTGAAGGGATAACAGACACACTCTTCTCACTCAAGAACATTGATGGTGAGGTGCTGGCGCTACATGCACACCAGATAATTTCGGACAAATTCCCTTAACATTCCTACGTGGGAAATTAATGTAAAGTCAGGTAGTTTGTTGAGGCGGGACCTAAATCCAATCAAAATGGTCAGGGTACAGCTTAAGGGTTATTCAAAGCATGTTTACAAGCCCAAGTATAAGGCTGGGGTTTTGAATCAAAAAATGTTCATTAGTGGTACTTGACCATAATATTTGCTGCAGGACATTTGACCATGTTGTAAAGGTGCTTCCAGTAGTCATTGACTGGAATTCTGACACAATAAACTACTGAGCTTGGATCCCTAAGTATGGCTGTAAATTCCAAATTCTCAGCATTTCACCAGAGCAGGACAACTCTTATATTCCAATGTACTCAATCTGCAAACATTTCATTCTCATAGTGTTTTGCCAAATAAATAAGCAATAATAAATACAATAGTTTGTTGAGTCTCCAGTCGTTGGTAAAACAATAAACAATGAAACCGACATTGAATCCTGATGACCTCAGCAACTACTGACACGTCACCCATCTTCCCTTGCTAGGTAAAATGCTTGATAAAGCAGTAACCATGCAAATCCTCCAACACATCAAAGCCGACAACCTCCTTCAGTCCTACCAATCTGGCTTTAGACCCAGATGCAGCACAGAAACAGCTACCATCAAGATGTTCGACAATGCCCTTAAAATTCTTGATGATGGCCATCCTTGCCTCCCTGTTCAGCTTGATATCCCAGCAGCATTTGGCACAGGAGGCCACCAGACAGTCACAGACAATCTACATCGCTGCAGGTGGTTCAAAATGTACCTTGCTTATACCAGTTTGTACAAATGGATCCCTCCAGATCACCAACTCTACCCATCTCCTGTGGAGTCATATAAGGATCCACCCTCTCTGCCATGATCTTCAATCTTTTCATGGAACTGCTTGGAACCCTCCTTGCTCCATACAACATCCATATCATCCAATATGCAGATGGTACGCAGCTCTACCACAAGATATCCTCCATCAAAGACATCCACAGGCTAAAGGCCTGCCGCTCATTTATCCAGTCATGGATGTTCAGTGCTTACCTGAAGCTCAACCCCTCCAAGAGTGAATTTCTACTGCTAACCAACAACAACGAACACCCGGACATCCTGAATTGACTCTCTGCTATGTGCATCGAAGACTTCATAAAAAAGCTGGCCACCTGCACCAAGTCTCTTGGGTTTGACATCGACAGACAACTCTCCTTCAAACACCACATAGCAAGGAAGGCACAAACAGCTTGGTACTAACTTGCTCTCCTTTGAAAAATGAAGCCCTCCATCTGTTGTCCATGCCTTGGTCCTCTCCTACCTGAATGGTGGCAATGCCCTTTTGAAAGGCATTTCGGGAAATAGCCTGGCTCCCTTGAGATGCTTCCTGCATGCTGCAGTACGACTCATCAATGGACTCAGCAAATTAGACCACATCACCCGACCCTCATGGAACTGCATTGGCTCCATTTGCAAACCTGTATATTTTTTAAATCCTGTTGCATCATATACAACGCTGTCACCCTGAAGCTTCCAAGCTACCTCACTGAAAAACTCAGCATCTTTGGAGGCCTAAGATCCACCAGAAGTAAAGACCTGTGCAGATTTGAACTCTGCTGGTGCACCAATACTCTGGAACCTCCTCCCCAGCAACATCTGACTCACCCCCTTTGCTTCTACAGTTCAGGAAGGAGCTCAAAACCCTCCTCTTCAAGGAGTGGGTCCTTCCTAACACCCAGGTTCATACACCATCCACTACCTAGCTTACCTGAGACTGGGTGATCTGATCCCCACTGTTTCTTCCCCTGGTCACGTGTAGATCCATTTCTGACTATTGCCTTCCCTCCCCTGTATATACCTACTCCCTTGTTTCTATGTTCCCGTTTACATTTCCCCAATGATTGTAAAGTGCTCCGTTGCTTCCCGAAGCTAGGCCTGCGCTCAAAAAAATACCCTAGTAATAATACAAAATAATCCTAATTGCTTCCACCGATAATTAGATATCCATTCCTTCCTCAACTCTTGCACAGACCACGAGGCTACATGGTATCAACGGTTTCATGTCATTTCTCAGACAAGCATCTTTACGACTGCCTTTTTTATGTGGACACTATTATGAAAAAAGTAATCATCATTTTTTCTGGGGGGATCCTCTCCCAAGCCCCCCCACCTATTTTTTTACTATTCCTTACCCCCACCCCCTTACCTGCACTTTCCCATCCCCCAAAATTTCGATGAGTTTTTCGTAATAGTGTCCACATAAAAAAGCCAGTCGTAAAAATGCATGTAGTTGAAACAACGGTATACTGTATCAACATGAGTCAGTAGGAATGACCTTCGTCACTTTCTATTGTGGCCAGCCAGTATAAGATGTTTACACCTTCAACATCAGTGCATACCGTAGTTTGAACATAATGAAAATTAAGTTTGACCACTTTTATTATGCATTTTGGTGTCTCTATGGCTTTGAAAATTGAGATTTTAGGCATATTTTGGGGCCAACACAGCAGCAATATGTGCCGATGACATGTCCATCTTCCGTAAGAAAAACAACAAAATTAAAACATTTAAACATTGTGTGTGCATAGGTGTTTGTATACTGAAAACAACATGCACACCTACAATCAAATATGTGCTTAATTTAGTAGGCAGTGGTGTGTACATTGAAATGTTCTCAAGGAAAGACTGTATATGTTCAGAAATCTTTAGAAAGAATGTTAGTTCCAAGGAAAACATATCTGTTTTAGTCATTGGCCATTGAGTAATATGGGTAGCATGCAGGCCAGCATGAAATTGAAACACTGGTTGTCTACCAGTGTTATAGGAAAACAGGTGGCATCATCAAAAACGTGAGTTTAGAGCCCTTAGCTTAAAATACATTGTTTTACTTTAAATATATATTCTATGCCTAGATTGTCATCTATTTGCTTGACTCTGTAACCTTGTAATTAGTGACATGCCATGTGTGGCAAAGCTGGCCAGACAGATCTATTATTTTCACTTAACTTCATGGTCACTAAATGCAGTACTCCTAAAGCTAATGGCATTCCACAGTGCAAATGGCTATTCACAGCTAAGCACTTTGCTTTCCTATGTCACATGATTTGCAGGAAACAGAGGTTGGGTTGAGCCACATAACTGAGCTCTGGCTTATCGCTTTGCATATAATGGTTAAAGTGGCTTTTTAGATCGGCTTCAAACTAAGAATCACCAACAATTCCAGATCCGAGCCTCCCAATGCACTACAACAACAATAACATTATGTGTGTTAGTGTGATCTCGTGTTGCATCTTTATCTATGAATAATTATTGAAATTCAAAAAGGTTTTTGCAACAAAAATATTATAATCATAACTTTGCAATTGCATATTTTAGAGAGATGGGGCACATTGGGGTGTACATTGCACAATGAGAGGCCTATGAAAATCAGATATTTTAATCTTTGAGATACACAGAACCTGTGTTTAGAAAATTGTGCAATTGTTCTACCGAATGTCTTTGACTCAGTGGTTTAAGATGCTGGGAGGAGAGCTTAGTAGGAAAGGAAACCAGCATTTAAGACAGATGCTAGTTTGTCTAGCCTTATGTGAAAGACCCAATAGGAAATAAGTGGACATTAATTGTGTAATTTTCCCTTTGGGCTAAACACCAAGTAAATGGTACTAATCGATAGAAACAGCTATACCCACCTTCCCCTTTTGGGTGGAGTTTGCATGGTATGTAAACTCAAAAACATAAGAAGAAGGGTGAGTTTGGGAAAACAAAGATGCAGGAGAGCGCGTCTGACAGCAGTTAACAAGGAGAGAAAGCAGACTGTATTCCAACTGGCTGCAGCTGTTGGGGAAAATTCTTTAAAGGGAGCACTTACCTGATCCAGACTGGACTAATACAGCAGCCTTTACAAAAGCAAGACCAGAATACCGGGAAGGAATTTCATAGCAGGAGTATGGACACAAGGGAAAACGTAGATGACGGAGATGCATATGGTCTGTATATTCTGTGTCTTCATCTATCCCAGGTATTTAAAAGACACACAGCAAGTGAGTACCTATGTCAAACAATTATGTGGACCTTTTCCCAAGAATGAACTAAATCCCAGATAGCATTTAAAAGTACTTTGGGAGCCCTGATTCACAGTTATATTACTGAAAAAGAGAACATAGTGCAAGATGTATGTGATTTTTTTAATTTTTTTATTTAGCATCAATTGATTTAAAACAAAACCTTAGATGCAAAAGCACATTCACTCCACATTAGAATAACATCAGTAAGAACATTTTAACATTTTTGAGAAAGAGATAGCTCTCAGTTACAGTTACAATACAGAAATTCACAATTCAAAAATTCAGATGTTCAGAAGTTCAGAAGGACCCGGGACCCCGAAGATCGACAAGGCAGAGACTGTCTTTTGTGTCCATTTGCTCCAAAATTCCAAAGATCACCTTCACAAATTTCATGAGCGCCAACGTCATGGACAGCCTTTTACCTTATTGATCATAGCACAGTCCTAGCTCGAGGTCAGTGGAACACTTTTGAACAGGAGGTATTTGAGATATATAATTGAAACTGAAACGCTAGGAGAGATCATTGTATTAGGATTTTCTCTTGCAATTTTGGATCTTTGAATGCTTTATAAATTGACTGCAGAACATCAAGTTATATGATTGATGTCTGCTGTAGTCTAGAAAATAATTGAAAGCTACTGCTTAGGGCACAAATTGAACTGTAAGTGTGAAGGTGCGCCTAATGCCTTGAAAATAGGGAGTGACCGAACTGTCCTTCTATTCCAAAAGCAACAGAAATCAGAGAAATGTTCTCTGAGCACGGCTTTACCTTTTGATTTAAGTATGCCAGTGTGTTTAAATTAAGCACCATTCTCTAAAGAATGCATGGTCAACAAGTAGTGTAGTTTATTATGTCAAGAGCTAAAACAGGTAACCATCGATGCAGGTGGAGCCTGCAAAAGATGAATTAGCAAATTTATGAAAAACAGCCAACATGTGTTTCGACTAGAGGTCTTTTTCAAGACTGTGGCAAAAGTTCATGAATTAAATGTTTGTAAACAAATGACAATCACCTGAAAAGTGAGTCCAAAAGAGAGTTTTACACACACTCAGTGTAAAACTCTCAGAGTGCTTGTGATTAAAACCAAAGCAAAAAAACACATTTCTTTTTTTATTGGGTTAATGCATTAACAATGAATGATCGCCGGGTACAGGGTGGGAAATGAAAACCGGAAGGACAAGTAATTCGTTACTAGATACAATCCATTTCAGATACAAGAGCACATGAAAAATTATGAATATTCATGCAATAAGTGACCACCATGAGAAATTACCTGTAATTAAACTCTTGTGGTTTACAAGTGAGGTTGCGAGACAAAGTACATGAAAAGAGGCACCTAGGTCCCAAATATCGATTAGTGTTGAGTGTGTGTAAAACTCTCAGAGCTACTGTTTGAGCAGAAGGATCCAGAGGGTATAATGTAAGTAAGCACAACACTATTACAATATCATAAAGTGGGGACAGTGTAATACAGGCATGCATTCATCTGCCGGCATGACACCAAACACGAAATAAAGGAAGGGGAGTAGGATTGCAGCCTGTAGGCTTGGTCTCACCAGAACTAGTAATAGTGAAGATCCGCTGGAAAAATTAATCAGGTCTGATATGGACTTGGCTGATAGTTTAGAAAGAGGACCGGTTGAGTCTAAAAGTCTAAAGGAGAAAGGTAGATGAGAGAGGCAGTAATCAGAGTCAAAAAGAGTCGATGAAAATTGTAAAGGAGAACTATAGGGCATGCTAAGAGGAGGTTCATCGTACCTATGATGAGAGACTGGAAACTAGTGAAGTTGCTTCTTCACTAGTGGGTTGCTTGATAATGCCTCCCTTTTCCAGATATCTTCTAAACTCAATTTCCAAGAGAATTACCCTCTTCTTCAGGTATCTGACTCTCAGTACTTATCCTCCATACACAGCCAGGGGGAATTACTTCCTTCCATTGGACTCTCTCTTCACTCAGATTAACTGACAGCATTGACACATCTGGCCAGCGGCTGGGCTGCCAGACCCGAGCCACGTACCAGTCATAATTCTTTACGCATAGCTCTCTTTGCATCTCTTATGACAACATCAAATGCATGTTTTGGCTTGTTACAAATTGCACTCTGGATTTTGTTCCCGCTGGCGGCTGTTTGAAGGGTAATTGTACCAATCCACTTCTCAATTTCATCACTTTGCATCAACCCCAAAGCGGTGAACACATCATTGCCAATTCTCAAAGCCTGATATCCATTTCCTGTAAATGCTTTGCATTCCAGTGAATACAATTACCTGCATGGTTAGTATGGACATGTACACCTACTTCCAGCGAGTCTAGTATGTTGGAGATGAATGGATAATGATATAATACTGGGATTTCTAAATTCAATGGGGAGAACCCTTAAAGCTTGAGTCACAAGTAGACAGGCATTATTAACAAAATAATAATCAAATGTGTTCTCGCTACCATAACCCGTCCATGTGTATCTCCCAGGAACATCACCATCTGTTCTACCATTTAACATAACTAGACCCCAGTGTCTCAAGAACATTACCCACTCTTTACCCTTATGATTCCCTATTTTGTGGGTCATTACACATTTTTTAGAAACCTTACAATAAGGTGCACATTCATTTTCATCTATAAACTTAGCATTCATGTCGCCATCCAGTATAATCATATATTCAGCATTCTCGCTGTCACCAATCAACAGCAGCTCCTCGAGGGCTGTTTGGACATCGACCATCTCTTAAGTGCGAGGGGGTATATATACATTGATCAAGAACATTTTCTAATCAACCAGGCTTCCCTCCTGCCAGATCTCAATAGCTAGCCATGTTATCCTGAGCCACGGTGACCACCAACTGGTGGGAATGCAAGTAATGGCTGATTCCAATTATAAGACCCCCAAATGGTCTGCCTTTAAGCCCTTTTTTAGCCAATGTTTGAAAAAAATGATACCCCTGCCCCTGAAAAGAGCTATCCAACCAGGTTTCCTGGAGCATAGATATATTGTAATGTACCCGGGTAGCCAATGAGCCATTCAGATGTAATAGAAGGCTAAAGCCTTGTGTATTCCAGCTAGCTATATTAATCAGTCACTGGGCTCCATCGTATAGGTCCTCAGATGTCACCTCTGCAGGGCACCTGTCCCCTGTTAAAACTTCATGGGCCAGATACCTTTCGCCTTTGTCTCTGAGAGGTAATCATCCAGGGGTAAAGGCCAGGTAAACACCCTCTTTACCAATGCAGACCTGACTGTGGGTTGGGGCCAAAGGCTGGCTTAAGTGAGGGTTAGATTTCATCTTCTGATGGAAAACTGTGATGTTCAACCCCAACGCAAAAAGGGCATCTGCATTGGAACATAGCAACAACACAATAGAGGAAGTGGCAAATTCTATCAAAACTCAGTTAGATAGGCTGTCCCACCTCGTTAGCTTTATCTTCAGCATATCTTCAAATATAATTGTTGATAGCCAAGGCATAGCCCCCCAGAGTCTCAACAAGGCAGATCTATTTAAAATAGGCTGCAATCAGTCGTGTTCCCCCTGCCCTTCTCAGGTTTCTTGTAACAGTTCACAACCGTATTGGCAATGTCTTCCTTCCCCTAACCTTTCCCACTCATTCACTGCCTCATAGAAGATAGTTTGCAAAAGTTATTCTAGGCGTTGGCATACCTGGTTCACTTTCCTGCCAGGTATTGCCACAAAGACGATGATTGGCAAAATATCCTCTAGTTTCTGGCAGACCTGGTTCACTCTCCTGCCAGATACTGCCATGAGGAAGATGACTTGAATGACTCATCTTGCTTTTTGGCTGCGAGTCTCAGACCCATATTTGGGTTGCTCTCCCAGGGTTTCCCTCCTCACCCCTGCTCGGTATTTCTTGGAGCTTTCCACAGCTTCCTTGCATCCTCACCACCCTTCCCAGCAAGCCAGATACCTTTTGGGTTCTTGTTGGTTTCCTCTGGTTGGTCTGGGGCTTTCTGAGCCTCAGCTTCAGTCTTCCCCAGGCTTCACCAGCTCTCCGATGGGCTGCAGCATTCCCACAGCATGCCTCTTCCTTCTGCATACATGTTAGGGTTTACACGCACCGTCCAGGTTCTTCTTGGGCCCGGACCTTCTCTTGCCCAAGCTTCCGTCCTGTTCCTCCTCACTGGAGCAAACAGGGCCATCTCCGTTCCCTCATTCCTGCCGCACTCACAGACTTATTCCCATTTCTCTGCTGAACCAGGTCAGCCCTTGATGTTCCTCCAGGGAGGGTTCCTCCCTTTAGTCAGTCTTTTGTTGGTTTTTATCTTTGAAATTTCAAAACAACGAGAATGCATATGTACGTTCTCTTGAGGACTTCTCATTGCTCCTCGTGTCCTCCTTGTCCCAGTACCTTCCAGGGAGATCCCTCTCCAGTCATCCCACTATTCCTCATTCCAGTATCTTCTAGGGAGATCCTTATAAGGTCACCCCTATTTTTCCTCACCCCAGTTAATCTTTGGTTTGCAATGCTACAGAAACAATTGGAAGTGTGGTCTACAGAGGGTTGAGTGAAGGGATAGGAGGATGTGTAGGAGGTAAGTGGAGGTACTGAAGGGTTGGCATACCGCATTTCCCTTGGATGATCATCCTGGTACCTAGAGGGGGAGTCTCTTCCCATGAGATCCTCCTGCTGAGTACCATCCCTAGTTGTAATATTGGGTAGTGGCCTCACCTTCCTGGAATCATGGGAAGGGGCTCTCCCTCTTGGAGAAGTGACAACATCCAAAGATATGTCACAATGGACATTGTTAATTTCAAAACAAAACACTCAGCTTACCTCCATGCACCTTTCATGAGCACATGTGCAGTGACAGGAGGATAGGATAGCCCTCTCTCCTCTACAGCATGTAGATACATTGGGCCTCATTATCTTTGAAATATTAAAACATTTAGATACGTTGGGCCTCATTACGAGTTTGCCAGTCCGGATACAACGGTACCGGTAAGCTTACTGGTACCATTGTATCCGGACCGGCAAACTCTGAGTTGTGCTCGCGGGTGCCTTCCATTCCACCAGGTCTGACCTTGCAGAATGAAAGGCACCGCGAGCACAGCATGCCTGTAACATCGGCACCGTTATGATCGGTGCCAGTGCCACAGGCATCCCCATTCCCATTGAGCCCTATGGGGCTGAAATGGGAATTGGGATCACCCGATTTCAGCACCCGTGAAAGGGCAATTACTGGGTCCGGTGGGCCGGAATACCCCGGTAATTGCCCATTCACGGGTGCCAGATTTGTTTGCAAGTTTGGAGGTATTACATACATGGCTACCTCCAAACTTGTAATGAGGCCCATTGTCTTGCAGGAGTGGAGGGCCCTCCTATCAGTCAGTATGTTCATGTTGTGGTTTTCAGTGCTGCGCCACCCGTCAGTATTTCACAGTTGGTTGCAGGGGATGGGACCCTGCTGAGAGGCAGGCTGCACTGTCCCCATAACAGCATAACAGTAAAGAACACGAAAGACTGTGCTGCCTTCCACTCAGGTGGTTTTCCAACTCTGCCCCTTCCCCTCTCATGATGGTCCTGGTTGATGGAGTGCCCACAATAAAGCCACAAGGTCCCTCCCTAGTGCATATTGTCATCAAGAGGTCCTGCCAGATATGCATGCTAATAGTATTTCACCACACAAAACTGCATTTCACGGTAGCACCGACAACTTAGGCCTACCACTGGCTGTGGTTTCCAGCCCCTCTGGTGTTGATTGGGCAGGCGGGATGTGAGCAAGGGATTGGGAACATTTTGATGATGTTACTGCCTTGCTGCACCATGACCTTGGTGCATGCTAGGACCCTTTACCCCTTCTCAGCACTGCTGGACTGGGCAATAGTAAGTGCATGGTTGTGGCAGCCTCAGAGGACTTGTGCCCCTGATAGACCTTCTTGTGCCACTGGTGCACATGGTTCCTCGTGGCCATTGTCCCTGGGGTTTCGCACTTGCCTCTTCTACCATCATTTGACCCTCTTTCAACACAGCCCTCCATCATGTGGAAGACCGCTGTCTCATCCCCCAATGACCTTCCCTTGGGGAAGGGCTAAATAGCCCCACAACCCAATTTCTTGGGCTGTGTGGAGGGATGGTTGAGGTCACCACTCCTCACGGCTTCTCATGGTCATGACTTGCCCCTTCCAACATGTCATGAGCAGGAAGATTCTCCCCCTCCTCCAGCATCTCCACCTTTACATGATACTTCTCCTCTTCCAGATGTAGGTCCACCACCTGGTGCTGTACCTCTGAAGACTAGTCCTCAGCTTCAGCATCCTTCTTCTGGACCGCCCCCTGATTCACAACAGCATCTTATCCTTGTTGGGTCAAAACAACTTCCTCCTCTATGTCCCCAACCAGACAGGATTTGTCCAAAACTCCTCCACCACAGTACTAGCTATGACCAACCCCTCCTATCACATGAGAAACATTGCATCCTGCCTCCCCTGTCTCTGTGGTTGTTGTCACCACCAGGGCCTTGTCAAATTGCCCTGATTCCTCACCAGTAACTAAGCCTCCTGGAATAACTCAGCCTCCCCACTAACTCAGAGGATCAGTAAAGATAGGCCCACATGTGATGAAATTACTTCTGCTTCGAAGGAGTACAAGGATGAGGAGTGACTAAACCACCTACTCAGCCCTGGCATTTCCACAAAACAAGAGGTATCCCGATCATAAAGATGAAATAGGCAGAGTCAAGAGATATAGTTCCTTCACCTTTTGTGGTAAAGTGGGCCAAGGGAAGGCTATACTCTAGAGGGGGCTGTGAATGTGATCCACTAGCAACCCAAACAGCAAAATATAACCAAAATAAAGGGAATGCCCAATCAAGATGAGAAAATGCAAAGGTAAAATGATGCAGCTCTGGGTAGTGTGATGAATCTGATGATGGTATCACTCCTTAGCTGAGGAAGCCTCTCCTTATGAGGCCAGGGTACAGCAGCCACCACCTGATCCATAGGGGGACTATTTGAGGGAGGATCACATGAGAGGAGGCGACCCTCGGCAGGAACTACAGGCATCATCGGATGAGGCATGGTATCCCCCTTTTCCTTTTAGGGATATACCCTCCATGCGTCATGCCTTGATGGCATACTTTACAAATCCCCTTCAACAACCTGCAAAGCCTACTGACAATATCCTCAAATATTCTGTAGCAAACATAATGGCAAAGACTGAGACAAGAAGGAGGACTGCCCAAATAAACATTAACAGACTGAACCGAAAAGAGCAGTCTAGTGTTTGGGGGAAGCTGAATGGCTCTGAGCATCTCCCTTCCTAAAAGAGGGAGATTAAATATGGAACAGCTGAAAGCAAAAAGAGATCTCATACATGTACTGACTGGAATGCCAGAGGCAGACTTGACAAGCAGTGAAGCAGCGACAAACTGGAGCCACTCCAAGATTCAGAACACTGGAACTCTTCTGGAAGGCAGGAACTCTTTTCTTACCAGGAACTCTTTTCTTACCTAGGCGTGGCTGTGGAAGGAGACACCGAAGCACTACAGGAGGCTATTTAAACCACACCCGGTGGATGAATCTTGCTTTGCGTTATTCTGCACCCTCTGCAGCAGAACGCTCATCGTGTCTTCTGCATCCGGTCCTGGGCCTAAGGAAAAAGGCTTACCATCCTGAATCCAGTCTTCAGCATCACCTATAAAGACAAGAAAGAACAGGTTAGCATTCCGGCATCTGAAAGGCAAAGGCTTACCTAATCTTCGTGTGCTCCGGAGGTCTTCACACTGCATTCCGGCATCTGAAAGACAAAAGCTTACCAACTCTTCGCACGCTCCGGAGGCCGTCGGCGCTGCATCCCGCATCTGAAAGACAAAACAAGGTGCGTTTAAAGACATTGGGGAACTTTAATACTCACGTGCCAATACTCCTTTCCACATCTAACCCAGTGGGTATTCCGGCACCCTGCAGCCGCTCCGAACTTGTACCTGCAAAATAAAAAGACAGTTAGAGCGCATCGTGAAGCTGGCAACAAGCGCTTACTTACGTGCTTCCAGGCGCTTCTATTCCTCACACGGGCTCCATCTTCAACTCACTTCAGCCCGTCATCCGCCATCGCCGGAACCCTGCAAAACAAGAGACATCATTATTAAAGACTTTAAAGACATTTGAGTTACTCGAAACTTATCGTTCGTGCAGTAAACGACGGACAGCAGTTCTCTGAAGTCAAGAGGCCTGCGCTACCTATCCAGTGAAGAAACTGGTTACAGCACCCTGCCCCGAGGCAGATGGAGAGCTCGGCATTCACTTACCTAAGGTGAGAGCGTTAACCTTTGGGGGTCTACAGGAGAGGAGAAGAGGAAAGAGATAGGGACACCCCAATAACCCCAGTTCATTAACCCCATATTTTCTATCTGCAGACATCTTACTCTACACGTCAGGCATACAGTGCACAGAGGTCCAGCCCAAAGAGCCAACCGGGTGCTGCACATCACCTTTGAAGATACGGTAGTCGCCCAGTCAAGACCGGCGCCTCTGCGAGAATCAGGTGAGCGTTACAGAACGCAAAGCCTACCGCAAAACTCTCGCCCAGGCGCTATGGAAACCTCGGATACTGACCACCTAGCCCGGTTACTTGGGGAACTAAGGGCAGAAGTGCATGCAGCTCGTCAGGAAACGAATGCTCTAAGAAGGGAACTAATTATTTCCAAGGAGAGAACAGATGATCTTGCTAGACAATTGCTACAGTCACAAGCCGGACAGACCCGCTACCCGCATCAGGGGCAAATCTTCCTTCAACATCCTCTATGAATCCAGTGCAGATCAACCTACCTGGGAATGTACCTCTGGCTCCGCCCGAACGATTTTCTGGTGACCCAAAGAGGTTTGCGGTATTTATCAATCAGTGCCGGTTGCACTTCTTATGCCGGCCAGCAGCCTTTCCAACTGATAAAGCTAAAGTAGCTTTTGTACTTTCGTACCTTAGTGGCAATGCGGCAGACTGGTCGATCCCTCTAGTTAATCAAGATGATCCGGTTCTCCATGATTTTCAAGCCTTTCAGCTTAGTATGGAAAAACTGTTCGCAAGACATGCACAGGGGCAGGCCTTGGACAATGAGCTTCTTTCGTTGCGACAGGGTAATCAAGACCTTTTGGCTTATATTGCATCTTTCAATAGACTAATAGTGGAAACTCAATGGCCTGAGGACAAAAGGATTACGCTGTTTTATAGAGGTCTACATGGAGAGCTCAAAGACGTTTTAGCCCAAGTAGTGAATCCCCCACAAGACTGTTCGGATTATATAGACTTGGTCGTTCAAATAGATCACAGACTGCAGAACAGGAAGGCCGATCGTTCCAAGTTTGAGGCTCGAGTATTTTCCAAACCGCCAACTCCTTCCAAAGGAGTAGACTCCGGGGAACCCATGCAAATAGGGGGTCTGAAAGTCCCTCTAACACAAAGGGAGCGGGAAAGGAGAAAACAGTTGCAATTATGCCTATATTGCAGAAACCCAGGGCACTTTCTTCGAGACTGTCCGGTGAAACCTGCCAAGAAGGCCGTAGGAGCTGCAGTTACCACAGTTACAAACTCTGAGCAGGGAAACGACCTCGCCCGACAAGAATAGAGGTCTTCTTGCCGAGCGTGAAAACCAGTTCCGTGACCTCGCATTTCGTGATACCTATGGTCCTCATTAGCCCTGATAATCCGGATCGATTACATGCAATTGAATCTTACGTCGACAGCGGTGCCATCGGCAATTATGTGGATCATGAAATGGTTTTGAGGATGAATCTAACTCTTTGTCCCAAGGCTGTAAAGGACGTCATTACTACGGTGGATGGTACGGAGGTAGCCTCCGGGCCAGTAACACATACCACTCAAGAGGTGACGCTAGTAAGTCAAGATGGACACCATGAGAAGATCGTGTTCGATGTGATCAAGGCCCCTCAGTTCCAGATTATTCTAGGAATACTTTGCTTAGAGAAACACAATCCTCTGATCGATTGGCGAGCAAGAACGGTCCAGTTTCCAGAATGTGTCTCTACTTGTCACCCTCCACCTGGTGTTGCACTGGCAGCAATTTCTTCAGAGACTCCCCAGTTACCTCCCGAATACCTAGAATACCAAGATGTTTTCCGGAAGGAGCAGGCTAACTCTCTACCTCCTCATAGGTCTTATGACTGCCAGATAGACCTGATACCTGGATCTACTCCTCCTTGTAGTAGAATTTATGCCCTCACCGAGCCTGAGAACCTCCACCTTCGACAATACCTGGATCAATACCTGGCAAATGGGTTTATTCGTCCTTCCAAGTCCCCTGCTTCTTCAGCTTTGTTCTTCGTTCCAAAAAAGGAAGGAGACCTTAGAACTTGTATAGATTATCGCTCCCTGAACCAGATCACCGTTAAGAATAGATATCCGTTACCTTTGATCCCTGAACTCCTGGACCAAGTCAGAAAAGCATGCATATATACAAAGCTGGATCTTAGAGGAGCTTACCACTTGGTACGAGTAAAAGAGGGCGATGAATGGAAGATGGCCTTCCGCACCAAGTATGGGCTATTTGAATATCAGGTCATGCCCTTCGGACTTTGCAATGCCCCGGCCGCCTTTCAATATTTTATGAACGATGTCCTCAGAGAACTCATAGATGTGTGTGTTGTTGTTTACATTGACGACATTCTCGTTTATTCTTCATCAGAATCTGAACATCGGAAACACGTGAAAATGGTCCTCGAAAGATTGCGTCAACACAAACGTTTCGCTAAGTTGGAAAAATGTGTTTTCAACGTGACTGAAGTTGAATTCTTGGGATTCATATTATCACCTGGCGGAGTGCGTATGGATTCAAAGAAGGTCGATGCAGTTCTCAAATGGCCATCACCATCCTCCGTAAAAGGTGTGCAAAGCATGTTAGGCTTCGCTAACTTTTACCGCAGGTTTATACCCGAGTTCTCTCGAATAGTCCAGCCCATCACTGCCTTGTTAAAGAAAAACAAACGTTTTGAATGGTCTACCGAGGCGGAACAAGCTTTCCAGGATTTGAAAACTAAATTTATCTCTGCACCAATCTTAAAACACCCTCGCCCCGAACTCCCCTACATCGTGGAAACTGATGCTTCAAGCCTTGCCATGGGGGCAGTTCTATCACAAAAGGACCCGGTAACCAATCAGTTGCATCCCGTGGCATTTTGGTCCCGCAAATTCTCGCCTCCTGAAATCAATTACACGATTACTGACAAGGAACTTCTGGCTATCAAGTCTGCCTTTAAGGCTTGGCGGCATTATCTGCTGGGGGCCCGACACACCGTTACTGTGATTACGGATCACCGAAACCTGCAATATTTGAAAACCGCAAAAGCCCAATCCTCTAGACAACTCCGTTGGGCATTATTCTTTGCCGAGTTTGACTTCATAATTACCTATCGACCTGGTACAAAGAACGGTAAAGCTTATGCCCTTTCTCGGATGGGAGTGGAAGAACACTTGATCAACCCAAAACCTGTACCAATCATTCCCGAACAAAGAATTCTGGGTGTAATCGCCACAGAATCCATAGAGGAAGTTAAGGATAAAGCCAGGCAACTTGTAACTCCAGCAGACATACAGAATTGGCACCTGCAGGGAAAGGACTTTGCAGTAAAGGACAACTTATTGTATTTCCAAGAACGATTATACCTACCCAGCACAGATTTACAGAAAAAAGTAATCTCTTGTTATCACGACTCTTTAATGGAAGGTCATCCCGGTATAGCCAAGACCTCAGAAAAGATCAAGCGCTACTTCTGGTGGCCGTCTTGGAAAAAAGATATCAGAGACTTTATAATGTCCTGTGGAGTATGCGCCCAAAACAAGAGTCAAAAGGAAAGACCAGCAGGCCTCTTACGCCCTATTGACATCCCACCTCGCCCTTGGCATACGCTTTCTATGGACTTCATCACCGATCTACCTCCATGCTCCGGATACAATACGATTCTAGTAATCGTGGACTTATTCTCCAAGATGGCGCATTTCATTCCGCTCAAAGGCTTGCCAACAGCAGCAACTCTGGCCCGAGAATTTCTCGAAAACATCGTCCGACTGCACGGTTTTCCTTCGGTTCTAATTTCGGATCGAGGTAGTCAATTTATTTCTCATTTTTGGCAAAGTTGCTGTCGGTCGGCTCAAATTGATGTGAGACTATCGACCAGTCACCACCCTCAGACCGATGGACAAACCGAGAGGACCAATCAAACTCTGGAACAGTATTTACGCTGCATGCTGCAACAAACTGAAAAAACTTGGAAAGATATCCTTTGGATAGCCGAATATGCCTACAATAACTCTGTCCATTCGGGAACTGGGAAAACCCCGTTTTTTCTTTTGTACGGCAGTCACCCTCGAACCTCGGAGTTGGATCCCCTCCAAGGTCTTGAAACACCAGCAGTAGACTACCTGCATTCTACAATCACCCAAGCCTTTAAGGAAGCTGTTTCTCACCTTCAAAGGGCTAAAGAACAATACAAGAAAGGAGCAGATCAACATCGGAAGGAAGCTCCTCACTATCAAGTAGGGGATCAAGTCTGGTTATCCACCAAATATTTATCTCTAAAAGGGCCACGCACATTCAACCCAAGATACCTTGGTCCCTATTCCATCACAACCATAGTAAATCCAGTAGCGGTCAAGTTGGACTTGCCCCCGCACATGAAGATACATCTGGTCTTCCATGTCTCTCTATTAAAACCCGTGCAACCTCAAACCCGACTAACCAAATCTCCAAAACCTATCCTAGTTGATGGAGAACTCGAGTTTGAAGTCAAAAGCATTCTGGACTCCAAGATCTCCAAATCTAAACTATTCTACCTAATTGACTGGAAAGGCTACGGCCCCCAAGAGAGATCCTGGGAACCTGCTGAATATGTCCACGCTCCTCGCCTAATCAAAAGATTTCACCGAACATTTCCTGACAAGCCAAAACCCCCGGAGAAGCCCGGTTTGGGAGGGGCCTTGAGGGGGGGTACTGTCATGATCTCTGCTTCCAAAAGGTCAGGGTTTTCCCAACTCCCTTGGAAGCAGATCCATAACCCAGGTTCCGAGTGCCAACCAGTCCCAATTGGGACCTTTTGGACCCAGTCCTGGCGCCAGTGGCACCAGGCTCATAAATATGCCCAGTCCCAGTGCTGGAAGCGCGGGGCTCATAATGCTTGGGTGGACTTACCTGCAGCAGACCATGCTGCTTACTTGCCTGCCAGTTGAGCCTCTGATCCTCTTCTGTTTGGAACTACTTTTCCTGTTGGGTGGGGCTGGAGCCACTCCCAAGATTCAGAACACTGGAACTCTTCTGGAAGGCAGGAACTCTTTTCTTACCAGGAACTCTTTTCTTACCTAGGCGTGGCTGTGGAAGGAGACACCTAAGCACTACAGGAGGCTATTTAAACCACACCCGGTGGATGAATCTTGCTTTGCGTTATTCTGCACCCTCTGCAGCAGAACGCTCATCGTGTCTTCTGCATCCGGTCCTGGGCCTAAGGAAAAAGGCTTACCATCCTGAATCCAGTCTTCAGCATCACCTATAAAGACAAGAAAGAACAGGTTAGCATTCCGGCATTTGAAAGGCAAAGGCTTACCTAATCTTCGTGTGCTCCGGAGGTCTTCACACTGCATTCCGGCATCTGAAAGACAAAAGCTTACCAACTCTTTGCACGCTCCGGAGGCCGTCGGCGCTGCATCCCGCATCTGAAAGACAAAACAAGGTGCGTTTAAAGACATTGGGGAACTTTAATACTCACGTGCCAATACTCCTTTCCACATCTAACCCAGTGGGTATTCCGGCACCCTGCAGCCGCTCCGAACTTGTACCTGCAAAATAAAAAGACAGTTAGAGCGCATCGTGAAGCTGGCAACAAGCGCTTACATACGTGCTTCCAGGCGCTTCTATTCCTCACACGGGCTCCATCTTCAACTCACTTCAGCCCGTCATCCGCCATCGCCGGAACCCTGCAAAACAAGAGACATCATTATTAAAGACTTTAAAGACATTTGAGTTACTCGAAACTTACCGTTCGTGCAGTAAACGATGGACAGCAGTTCTCTGAAGTCAAGAGGCCTGCGCTACCTATCCAGTGAAGAAACTGGTTACAGCACCCTGCCCTGAGGCAGATGGAGAGCTCGGCATTCACTTACCTAAGGTGAGAGCGTTAACCTTTGGGGGTCTACAGGAGAGGAGAAGAGGAAAGAGATAGGGACACCCCAATAACCCCAGTTCATTAACCCCATATTTTCTATCTGCAGACATCTTACTCTACACGTCAGGCATACAGTGCACAGAGGTCCAGCCCAAAGAGCCAACCGGGTGCTGCACATCACCTTTGAAGATACGGTAGTCGCCCAGTCAAGACCGGCGCCTCTGCGAGAATCAGGTGAGCGTTACACGTATTGATTGGAAAAGTACACACTTAGGCAGAAAAAACAGTACATTCCTCTAAATCAAACCTTCTATCACCTTTACATATGGTGCTAATGATTCATGTACAAACTCAAAACCATAACTCAATTGTGGGATTATTTTTTTTACTATAGAATTCCAGACAAGCGTATAACAAGTTCTTCCCATATTTCCTTTGTTATATTTTCAGATGTTTTGCATAATCTGTGGCCTTTTGTTTCACACAATTTTTAATAATGTTCAAAGGGACATTAGTGAAGACAAAACCAAGATATTTCAGTGTTTTCTGAGATTTGATTCTGGTACCATCACAATACAACATATACCCATCTGTTATCCTATTGCTTCTCCCTAGATTTATAATCACTGTTTTCGCAGCATTTATTTTTAGTTTCAGTTTCTTAATATATAATTTGAATGCACCAATCAGAAGTTGCAGCCCTATTTTTGTCGTATCGAACAGCAGGAGATCATCCGCGTAGCACACCATTGCATAGTCATGTTTCCCAATTTCGGAGAAACCAATCCTTTCCCATCCAAATGTATGCCAGCTGAAGATACATACAGATTAAATAAAATTGCAGCCAATGCACATCCCTGTTTTAGTCCATTACACACTTTAATGTCATTAGACATTTTCCCTTCATTATCAAGCCTCACACTTATCATTGTATCTGAGTATAGATTAACCAATATCTACAATAGATCACTGTCAATTCCCAACTCAATCAACCTTCTCCATAGGGTAGGTCTATCAACCTTATCAAAGGCTGCTGATAGATCCAGTGATACAGCATATAACGCTCCTTGACCCCTGGCCCTTGCAGCTACTTGCAAATGTGTCACTAACATTCATTGTGCCGTACAACTCCGGTGGGTTTCAACCAAGTCATTTACTCACCTGTTACAACTCTTCCTTTCCCACTATTAACTTTACCCTACTTCTTTCCCAAACTCGCAGATAGCTTTGGAATCAGCGGTTCCATTTTCCACCAACACCTCAGGCCTACAGATTTAAGGTATACGGCAGCTTAGAAGAAATATCTATTTACTCTCAATCCCGTATAATCAATCTGTTTTCCTTGTTTAGGATAGTCCGAGATAGTGAGCTCGTTCCTCCAGAAGTTTCTGACATCGGACTACTCGCCTGGGACCGGAGCATTACACACAGATGATCTCTACTCCTCGGCACGACAGGGTTTTATTCCCCACAGGGTTTCCCTGACTTCTTCTCGTTGTACCGGTTCTCAGGCAGGGTGAGAGGAGGATAGGTGGGCCTTATAATCTTCAATTAAGAAGGCCAAGAGTACAGGTTAGTGCCCTTTTTGTTGTTATTCTGAGCTCTGTAATTGTGACTGTGAAATAGTTAAACCTTGAAACTGGTGTATTCTTAAGAGTCACTTATCAGATAGCAACACCATAAAAAAGACAACGGCTTAGAAAGGTTTCTAAGCCTCACAGTCATTAATTGTAGACCCAGAGGACAACAGTTCCACTATTATGGAACAACAAATCCAGCAACTGGTGGCAGCAGTACAATCTCTGTCAATCTCATTGAAACATGAGAATGCTAATCTGAAACAACAGGAAGGACGAACGGCCCATAGCTCAGAAGTACCTCCTGGCCCATTACCGTCAGGACGTTTGACGGTAATCCTCATTCGGTCAAGGAATTCCTTGAGTCATGTTCCGTCCAATTTGCCTTTAAGGCTGCCTTTTTTCCAACAGACTGATACAAGGTGGGACACATGATTGCACAAATGACGGGAGCGGCTTTAGCCTGGGCAACCCCGTTTGTGACTAATAACAATCCCATACTTGATTCATACTCAGCTTTTTGTAACAGCGTAAAAAGCATGTTTGGGAGACAAGAGGTTACTATAGCCTCAGAAGAGAGGCTGTTAGATTGTAAGCAAGGTAGTCAGAATATTCTTACATACATTACCCGTTTCAAACAATTAGCTTCAGATACCGCATGGTCCGACGAAGCGTTGATGACCATCTTTAGAAGAGGACATTCAGAGGAAATAAAGGACGAGGTGGCCAGAGTCCCACGTCCACACAATATGGCGGAATATATCGCTTTGGTCATGCAATTAGACTATAGATTGCAGGAAAGTCAAAGAGAAAGAAAGAAGGGAAAGAGCTCTGAACTAACCCCCAAAGGCATAATTTCTCATACTAGACATATTCCAACCGATGAGCCTATGCAAATAGGTAGAACCAGGAGTCCTTTATCCGTGGAAGAACGTATGAGAAGACGAACTCTGTGGTTCTGTATGTATTGTGGGGATAGTACTCATACTGTGAAAGAATGTCCACATACTCCTCCGAGGAAGGCGGGAAATGCCAGAACCCGGCCATAAAGGGAACAACGGTGCAGGGTTACAGAAGTACTAGTTCCCTTCAGAACAATTCCACAGTTCAGCGAACCCAGTCGTCCAAAACCCAAATGATAATTCTTGGAGTTACATTAGCTTGGGATAATACGAGATTAGAGAATGTTCCCGCTTTGATTGACAGTGGGGCGGCAGGTAACTTTGTAGATGACACCTGGGCCAAGAATCATGGGATTCCAAGAGTACCCAAGACCATGCTTATTCCTGTGGAAAGTGTAGACGGAATCCCTCTTACTTCAGGTCCCATAAAAGATCACACTTCTCCTCTTACCATGACTATAGCAGCTCATCAAGAGACCCTGGAGAATCAGACCTATTAAAACAGCACATTATCCCGTAATCCTAGGATTACCTTGGTTAAAGGTTCATAACCCTTACATTAACTGGACAGCAGGAACTCTTTTTTTGGGGTCGGAACACTGTGTTCATAGCTGCCATGAAGTAGCGGTCCCTACACCTAGGAACATTCACACTCACAATTCACTTTGCACCACAAACCCGATGCTTAATTAAGTGACAACTCTTCCTCAGGAATATCAAGGCTATCACAAGGTCTTTACCAAGACAGAATATACCAAATTACCACCTCATCGCAGAGATGACTGTGCTATAGATCTGCTTCCGAACAGTCCTCTTCCCTTTGGGCGTATGTATATATTATCTGCCAAAGAAAAAGAAGCACTGAAAGAATATCTGAAGGCAAATTTGGAACACAGTTTGATAACTGAATCCACTTCCCCTGCAGCAGCTTCTCTCTTCTTTATTCCAAAGAAGAACACTACTGAGTTACGCCCATGTATCGATTTCAGAGGGTTAACTAAGATCACTATCCCCAACAAATACCCCATGCCTCTTATCCCGGACATCTTGGAGGCACTTAGAGGAGCAAAAATCTATACTAAACTGGACTTATGTGGTGCAAACCATCTCATCCGTATCCGCGCAGGAGATGAATGGAAAACCATGTTCCGGACACCTTTCGGTCACTTCCAGTACAGTGTTATGCCCTTTGGGCTAGCCAATGCACCTGCCACATTCCAAAGGTTTATGGATCACATCTTTGCAGATATCACGTTACATTTTGTCATTATATACTTAGATGACAACTTAGTGTTCTCATCGTCCCTTTCGGATCACATCATCCATGTAAAGGAAGTTTTACGCAGACTACAAAAGAACCATCTTTATTGCAAATTAGAGAAATGTGAGTTTCATAAAGACCAAGTGGCTCATCTAGGTTATATCCTTTCAGCTCACGGCATCTCCATGGATCAATCTAAAGTTTCAGCTATTCTTGACTGGCCTTCACCCAAATCTGTCAAGGACATACAGTGGTTTCTTGGCTTTGCAAATTTTTACAGAGGGTTCATTCCTCATTTCTCTACTCTTAGGCAGCCAATCACATAAATCCTTAAAAAGGGGGTAACCTTTTCATGGACAGATGAAACTCAAGATTTGTTTCAAGAACTGAAAGCCCTGTTCGCTCGACCTCCCATTTTGGCCATGCCTGATCAACACCGCAGGTTCATTGTTTGTGGAATCAAATGCTTCTGACCATTGTATAGGAGCTGTTCTTTTACAACCAGATGAAAATAATTTTGAAAGACCCATTGCTTACCTCTCCAATACTCTGTCTCTAGCGGAAGTCAATTACACGGTCCTGGAGAAGGAATTATTAGCAATTAAAAGATATTTCGAAAATTGGCGTCATTTACTTTTGTGTGCATTATTTCCCATTGAAATTAGAATGGATCATCACAATCTCAGAGCACTTCAATATGCCCAGACATGTAACAGCAGACAGGCAAGATGGGCTCACTTCTTTTCACCATTTCGGGTAACCTTTACTTTCATTTCTGGCAAATCCAATCTCAAGGCGGACGCGTTATCCCGAAGAAATCCTTGAGAAGGTTCTCCATTCCAGCCAGAACCCATATTTCCTAAGATGGTAACTGTGCCAGTTATCCACTAATTTCTTCAAAATATCAAAGACAAGACAAGATTCCTGGATTCTACTCAACCAGAAGCACTTCTCAAACTAGGACTTACCCGGAGCCAAGGACTTCTTTTCAAGGAGGATAAGATTTTTGTTCCCGACAACGAATTACAATTAGAGGTGCTTTGAATGTGTCATGATTCAAAGGCAGCGGGACATCGAGGGATTTTCAATACCTCTGAACAGATACAAAGATATTTCTGGTGGCCGACACTTTGAAAAGATGTACAGGACTATGTAACTTCATGTCCCGTCTGCTTACAAACCAAGACACCAAGGATTCCACCTATAGGAAAACTGGTTTTGACACAAATACCGACTAAACCTTAGCAAATAATATCGACAGACTTTATCGTGGATCTACCAATATTAGCAGTATGTAACACCATAATGGTAACAATAGACTCCTTGACTAAATTGGTGCATTTTGTCCCTCTACCCTCAGTTCCATCTGCACCTCTCATGGCAAGAATTTTTGTGGATCACATTTTTTCACTCCACGGACTACCGGAAGTCATTATCTCTGACTGAGGACCACAATATACTTCCAATTATTGGAAACATATTTGTCACATTTTAGGGATATCAAGGGCCCTAAATTCAGGATATCACCCTCAGACGAACGGCCAAACGGAGCATCTGAACCAAACCTTGGAAGCCTATCTGAGATGTTATATCTCGGCTACACAAGACAGCTGGAAGGCACTTTTACCAATCGCGGAATTTGCGTATAATAATGCTATTCATTCTGCCATACGGGTTAGTTTTCTGTATGTATGGCTTTTATCCTTCAGTGTTCCCATCCACTGTTCCAACAGCCACTCCCTACCCAGATCTAGATGGATTGATCGATTCCATTCAACAAGGTCATCGTACGCTCAGGAAACCCTGAAGGATGCCCATGCACACAGTAAAAAACAAGCGAACAAACACCGGAGTTCTATGCCTTCCATCCAAGTGGGAGACAAAGTGGAGACGTATTCACCCTACCTTCCATGTCTCCCAGTTAAAGCAGAATGTGCATTCTCGATTTCATCCTCTGACGAGGGGGACTCCCCCTCCGGTATTGACAGAGGAGGAACCGGAGTATGAAGTTTCCTCTATTTGCGATTCACGGTATCGGAGAGGAGTACTGCAGTCTCTTATAGACTGGAAAGGTTTTTCTCAGGCGGAACGTTCGTGGGAACCCACCTCTGCTGTGCATGCTCCTTGATTGATCTGCAGGTTTTACCGTCTTCACCTGGGTATACCCGGGTTTGCCTCCCTTCGGAGGAGGCATGCTGTCACATCCGCTCCCGGCAGGGGACCAAGGGCATGGTTGTTATGGCAACAATGGTGACGCATTTCATGCATTTATCCTAGTTCCACTAACATGGAGGTCACGAGGAAGAGCAACGCTCTAGTTATCCAAACCAGGAAGTTCCAGGTGGCTCCGCCCCCAGCCTCAGAGAATGGATTTCCTTTGGCAGCTTCCTCGACGCAGCGCATTGCTACTGCTTTCAGAGGCCACGCTAAGTAAGTCCGCGACTCCAGACTTGCTCTATTCCAATTTAGGAAGGCTCTCTTTCTTAATCCTCTTTAAATCCTGTTTCCCATTTCTATAGCGAGATTCCTCTCCTTGCCCGAACATTATCAGTGTCATCTCTCAACACCCGGCAACAGGGATCGTTAGCTCTTCAAAGTCCAGTATGTATAGAACTTCTTTCCCATCTTACGCTCACAACTTTTCCCACCGCTACCATACTAAGCTTTTCCCATACTCTCTTAGATTCACCCTCACAGTTTCAGAACTACATTTCCCAACAAGCAGTGCAAACCCAACGGATTACATTCATCATGCCGTACAACTCCAGTGGGTTTCTACCAAGTCCATTTACTCACCTTTTACAACTCTTCCTTTCCCACTATTAACTTTACCCTACTTCTTTCCCAAACTCCCAGATACCTTTGGAATCAGCGGTTCCATTTTCCACCCAGACCTCAGGCCTACAGATTTAAAGGTATACGGCATCTTAGAAGAAATATCTATTTACTCTCAATCCCGTATAATCAATCTTTTTTCCTTGTTTAGGATAGTCCGAGATAGTGAGTTCGTTTCTTCCGAAGTTTCTGACATCGGATTACTCACCTGGGACCGAAGCATTACACACAGCTGATCTCCACCCCTCGGCACAACAGAGTTTTATTCCCCATGAAGGTTTCCCTGACTTCTTCTCATTGTGCCGGTTCTCGGGCAGGGTGAGAGGAGGATAGGTGGGCCTTATAATCTTCAATTAAGAAGGCCAAGAGTATAGGTTAGTGCCCTTTTTGTTGTTATTCTGAGCTCTGTAATTGTGACTGTGAAATAGTTAAACCTTGAAACTGGTGTATTCTTAAGAGTCAGTTAACACCCTTCCTAAAACCAATCTGTCTTATATCCAATATGTTATTGTCATCTATCCATTTCAAAAGTCTATCCAACACTATGGAGGAGAATATCTTGGCATATACATTCATTAAAGAAATCGGCCGATAATTCATGGGACATAATCTATTTCCCTTCTTAATATCATCAATACCTATGACAACAGCCAAGATTTAGGTATCATCTCTTTATCCAAGACATCATTAAATAAAACATGCAAAATTTTAGCCCATAATTCCTTTTTGTTTTTCAGTGTCGTAAACGATAAATTGTTTGGGCCTGCGGTATTAGAAGCTTTGATTTTACTATATATCTCACTATGTTATTAATGGATACATCTAGTTACCATTTATTATGAGTTTTCCTGTCCCAAGCCATAGCCTCTGAAGCGGATTGACCGTATCATTTTTCAAAATACACTGTCCAGTCGGCAGCAGCAATTGGATTCAATGACAGCTGAAATTGCGTTTTCTCAGTACTGTTAATGAGAGCCCAAATGGATCTAGTGGTCGTACGCCTCATAGTTTGAAACATAAGTTCTGCATCCCTTTGTTGAATAAGCACCTGCTGATTCTTTAACTAATTCCTGTACTTCTGCCTACATTGCTTGACCTTCATTCTGTAGATATCCTCATTCAACTTTAATTTCTTTAGCGCACACATTTCTTTCTTCATACTTGCTTTTCACTGCCTAATGTCTATGTCATATTTATGCTTATGGTTACAAGATATGTTTTCTAACATATTTCCTTTCATGCAGAATTCCCTTATTACTTTCTCCACATAACCATCAAATTTCTCGACAGCATAAGTCATTATATTACTCTAATAGTTCTTAGCCTCATACTCAAATAACATCATAATGTTAAACTTCTTAATTTTTCCTTGATTCCATTTAAGTCTTGTCCCTTTCACATTAATATTGACATTTATACAATAAGTATTTGATGTATTGTCTTTTCTTTTCATCAACCATGGCAGTGCACACGACAACATGGAGTGATTACTTGAATCCATATATATCACTTCCAAATTGCTCTTACTTAGATAGACCTCAGTACTCATAAACATATAATCAATAATGGATGTTGATCCTCTGGCGTGCCAAGTTGAAGTCGAATTGTACATAATATCCAGCCCCCAACTTTCAGCAAATACCACCCAAAGACTTCCTCTGTTCTTTTTACTTTTATCCTTTGCCTTACATTATCCCTATATGTTCATTCCACATGTCATGTCACTCCCCTGCATATTACAATCAGCATTTAGATCACCAGCCCGTATAATTATACCACCCAGTCTCATATCCAACCAGTCTCCTATTATTATGTCCAAATTAGACATTGCACCTTCCATATCTTTATCTGTATAAACTAATGCATTCCAATATATGCTTATTATCATTACATTCAATGTTCCTTCTTCAGTATGTACGTCAAGTGCTACCACCATGATGGAATCACCTACTTGTGCTTTTAATTCCATTTTTAGGAATTGATCTTTTCTTGTTGCTACTGCAAGACCTCCTTTGGGGCGACCCTTTATACCCAACATAGCTTTAGTACACAGTATCTCATACCCATCCTACAATATGGATCCTCTGACCCACGTCTCCTGCAATAGGATAGTTTGCCATACTCTCACATAGGTACTTATTTGATACAAAGTGCAACCATTCCCTTGTATTCCATGATGCAATTCTGTAACATTCCCCCACGCTAAAGAGGTTGTCCTAATACTTTCAGTTGGGCTATCGAATCTTTAAGAGAAAGCGCAAGATCGCGCCATTCATACATATCTTTAATCATTCCCATTTCTGATACTTGCTTGTCAGTTACTTCCACGTTGGTATAAGGCTGCATATTTCTATTTTCGGTCTGATAGGAGCCCTGCCCCTCTTTCAGTGTCCTATGCTGATAGGTAAATATATCAAATCCTCTTTTCTGTAGCGTTCCTGCTTCTTTCATAAGCAAGGCTTGCACAAGAGGTGATGGTATCACCAGACGCACGTAATCAAATCTAAATGCATGTATAAAGTCCACAAGTTTTTTATCTGTGGAAGAGATTAGATTAAGTTCAGGAATCTCCGCAAATATATTTAAAATGAATGGTCTATTTAGGGATCGTGGTCGATCCTCCTCAAATATAGACTGCATGATCAGACTGTGATCTTGCGGGAAAATGGCTTTCCTTAAGTACCCTTGCTGGTCATCATAGGGACTATTCACCGTCCCCTTTTCTTCCCACACTTCCCGGCCCCACCCTTCGCCCATCCTACTCTCCCTACTTAGACCACTAGGTACTCCCTCGTCAATATTGCGTGCCTGCAATATTGGTTCCAATCCTCTCCCTTCACGTTCCTGGTTATTCAAGCTTTGATTTCCACTTTCTTTTGGAAAGGTCCGGGTTTTTCTTTCTCAATATCTCTTCTATAATCTTACGTATTGACAGCTCCGTCATATGACCCTCACTTTTCTGACTTTTCTCATCTTTATTTCCACTTGCCAAATTATTGGATGTACTTTTCTAAACCAACATTTGTACTCATTACTTCTATTCCCTTTATGTTGACACTTTCAATTGATCATTATCGTGATTAAGGCATACTTATACTCCTAACTTGTATTCCTTTCTCCTGTGTTATTTCTCCACTAATTCCAGCCAGGTAATCTGTACCCTCATTCATAATAGCATTCCTGTTAATCGTCACATTTCCCACTGCGTTATTTCCGTTAAGGCCTAACCTCTGTGAGTGTATCCAAAAACCTAACTTCATCATCAAAAAAGGTATATTAGGAATCCTTGACCGATTCAAACAGGTGGCAGGCTTCTCCGTCAATTACTCCAAATCAGGGGCCTTAGCTGTACAAATGCCTGAGAGTACACTAAACGAGCTAAGTCAAATATGCCCCCCTAGTGTGGGACACGAAAGCAATGAAATACTTTTGGGTACAAATCACAGCAAGAACTTCACACCCCTATTCAATGATCTAGAAGCAGACCTCAACAGATGGGCAGGCAGGAGATCTCCCTACTGGGAAGAATCACAGCCTGCAAAATGAACCTCTTACCTAGATTCTTGTACATATGGTTGACCCTTCCAGTGGAAATTCCTGTCAAGCCACTCCAGCACCTCCAAAAGCTACTCTTCCGGTTCATCTGGAAGAAAGGAAAGGCACGAATCCCAAGGGCAGTGATGACAGGGCTGGCCAAATGGGGCGGAACCGGAGTGCCAAACCCGTGCCATTACTTTGTGGCGGCACAACTCACCAACACAGTGGCGTGGACAATCCCCACTCACACCCTGAAATGGGCAATCATAGAGCAAGCCAAGTGCCCTCCTCCACTAAGCTCCCTACTGCACGCCTCAGGACCAGCCTACAGACACTGGACAACCATCCTCTCCTCAATGAAAGCCTCATGGAAGATCAGGGAATGGGCCTCACAAAAGAATGTGATCCCCAGAGGGCTGAGCCCGAACGCTGCTGTCCTGCAAAACCCAGACTTTACCCCGGGCCTAGTAGGGACCAACTTCATAAAATGGAAACAAGGAGGGCTGACAAGGATCTCACAACTGTATGATGGTGGCGCCCCCTTAACATTTGAGGAGTGCAAGGCCAAATGTGCCCTTCTAGAAATTGACAGGTTTGCAAATACACAAATCCGCCACTGGATTTCCCAGCCACACGCAAAACAGGAAGCAACTAGAAGGCTGAGCCTCTTGTAACTAACGCTGCAGGAGGATTCCAGAAGGGGCCTGATCTCTAGGCTATACAAACTGCTACAGGGGGACAGGCTTGTTGAACGACCCCGCTGCATGGCCCAATGGGAATTGGATCTGAGCCATCCCATAGAAGATACCATGTGGCTAAACCAATGGACAAGGAAAAGTAAAGGCACGAGATGCAAAACGAATAAGGAATATGCACTTAAACCACTCTATCGATGGCATTACCCCGAAAAGCGCCTACATCATTTTAAGAACTTGTTAAGCCCCGAATGCTGGAGACAATGTGGAGTGCGGGGCACATACCTCCACATGCGGTGCGACTGCTCAATAACTGGAAAATTCTGGGAAGAGGTGCTCCGGACCATTGAAGCAATCACACACTGCAAACTGCCAATGGTCCCAGAGGTGGTCCTGCTGCGGACCCCATTAGCAGATAGCTAACCAAAGAATGTCCGAACGGCGAGGCTGATTACCCAGCTACTCCTGGAGGCAGAAATCACCATAGCCCGGAAATGAAAGTCACATGAGGGCCTGCTTTGGTACTATCGTGGTTAAAAGTCTGGGACATCTTGGTGGCAGAGAAGGTCACGGCTGCGAGAGAGGGAGCCCTACAACGCTTTACAGACTGCTGGTCCGATGTGCTGGAATATGACCGGGAATTCCCGGCACTCACCTTTAAACCAAAACTGGCAGAGGGGACCTTGCGCTCCTAGTGAGAGAGGGACCTGAGCTGCAGCTTGATCAGGGGAAAGTTGGGGAGACTGGGGAGGGGGGAATTCCATCAAAATTAATCAATGCATTTACATAGGCTTCTACAACTACTCTGTTGCAACCGAATTTAAATAACGTTGTTAAAAAAAAAGGTACACGAGGAAGCAGAAAAATAGCCAATCTCATCCTGAAGGAGCCTTTGAAAAGTGGTACAGTGGCAAAATCATGACAACAGTACTGTTAAAGGCCACCAACATAGAATCAGGATTACGTTGTATAGCAACAATCCACATATTAAAGGACTTTTGAATGACAGCCTCACATCAACTAAACTTGCCTGTCTGAGCCCACACGGTCCACCTTGAAGAAGTAACATGCTGGCCATCTGCGAATAATTCTGTTTTACAGGTTGAAAATGGGAAGCACTCACAGGAAATCTTACCTCACAGTCAACACAGATCTTTAGAAGTGGTAAACATTATGATATTGCCCTTTAACGTTACTATCTAGAAATGTATGTCATGGCTCCTAGTTTATTTAATATTTCTTGAGGCTCCTCCACATGTATCCTACTAGATTAGCATAATCACAGAGCAATCTCAGAATGTGATACTATTGTTCAAAGGGATAGGCAGTTGTGATTACTGGGTCTTCCACATTTCGGCTCTACCTTTTGCAGTGCATGTAGAATTGGATTCTGGTTTTCTGGAAGACGAATGGCACTTGGCTACACTTCTGCACAGCTCCGAATTTGGTCCAATACCAAGGTGGTTTTAACCCAACATATTACTAGGCCTCTTTTACCGAGAGAACATAGATTATCTAAGATTAAATGTAACCTGTCCCAGATGAATGCCTTAGCAATTTTCCCTCCATGCAGTCTATTGAGCAAAGGACAAAAGAATGTTTACAAAAAAAACCCTGGCTCTAGTAGATAAGGAACAGTGAGAGTCTAGAGACCTCTTGATTAATGTCAATAGACTGCATGTGGTTGTGAGCAGTGTGGATTCTATGCAACAATACCTCAATCTAAGCCATAAGAAATCAGACCGTTGACTGATCACCCAAGCCAGTTTTAATAGTTAATTGCTGAGAACCGACACAGCTCAGTGGCAAGGCTTTACGGATTACCCTGGTTGGCCATTGTGTGGGGCCGCAGTGGAAGATCAATTGCATTCAGTGATGTTCTGCCCCGTATACTCACATATTAGGCACCAAACCTTTATTCCTGTACTCAGAGAACTGAATTTAAGACAATGGGCCTCATTACGACCCAGGCGGTAAGTTACCGCCTGGGCCGTGACTTTACCACCATGGCGTAAACTATGTTTACGCCATGGTGGTTGGCGGACTTACCGCCCCATTCTGACCTTGGCGGGGCGGTAAGTCCCCAATCCCCATTTACCCTTCCCCATTCCCATTTTTGCCCCATAGGGCATAATGGGAGTGGGGAAGGCGTTAATTACGCCACCGTAAATTACGGTGGCGTAATTAACTCCATGGTCCCTTAGCGCCATGGATTTTAACACCTGCTAAAAGCAGGTGTTAAGTCCGCCATGACGCTAAGGGACCTCGTACTCAGGCGGTAAGGGTCGGCGCTGTTTACGCCGCCGTAAAACCCTTACCGCCTGAGTCGTAATGAGGCCCAATGTAGTCCAGCCTTATATTCCTTGCTTTTGTCCAATTAGCTTTTTGTTGCCTGGGCTTTTAAAACTTTTTTTTAAAAAAAAGGAAATAAGAGTTTTGCAATTGGATATCGATGCATTATGTTGAGTTGAGGTAACTACCCATGGTCCCTGAACATTTATTTGTATGCTAATGTATCATTTCTTTATGCTTATGATGAAATGTGGATGTAATTTTGACTGTTTATCTTGCATTTTATTGCATATATTTCTGTGTTTGTTTAATGGATTTTATCTGAATAAACAACATGATATCTTCATAAGTTACAGTATTCTACAGGATTGGACTGGCCTATGAGGCAATAGGGCAATGATGGAAAGGCCATCCAAACATGCTAGTGTGAGACAATATTTTTGGTCAAAATGGGAAATTGTGACAAAGTGAGACTTTTTGATGAGTTACTGCCCTGTCTGTCAGGTAGTTATGGCCATTGTCACTGACCAAACCTAGATTAAAATGCACTATTTGCAACAAAGTTTACTAAAAACTCCCCATTGTATAGTACTCAATAGGTCTATGATGAAAAGTAAAGGATTGCTGTTTTTGATTGTGGGACACTTTTTCATTGGTGCCCGGGTTGATTTTCTGTCGCAATTGGACCCTCTATCCTAATGTATGGTCATTGGTTCTGTTCAAGAGCCCTCGCCATTAGAAATACAAACATGCTAGAAGTTACCAGCCTCATGTTTTAATAAGAAGAAATGCATCACGAAGAGCTCACAAAATGGCATAAACGAAGAGCTCACAAATTGGGCAATCTGTGGGCTATACAAACCAGTATATCTCACATATTTAAGTGATATTACATGAGGAGGTGGGCTGACCCTATCAAGGAAGGCCCCCAACCCAGGATAAGGGCACGAGCAAAGCGAGGGTCCCTTGACACAGGCAGCACTGCCTTTGCTGATAGGGTCGGCCTGCCACCGAGTGTAATATCGCCATTAGCACACATGCAGTTACCTACGCGGATGCTAATGGTGATTTTTTTTGTTGTCAGGCAGGAAGTCTGTTTTCAATCTTGATGACTGATGTCATCAACATTGTAGAGGGACCACCGTTACGACCGTGCTGTACGACACCCATAAAGTTTCGTTTTTTTATTCATTCAAATAAAAAAGATACCATTTGCACCTGTTTAGTACACGGACGCAGATTTTCCTAAGTGAATACAGCTTGCATTCCGAGCATTCTCATTGGTTGACAACACCTCCTAGGGTGCTAATGGTTCATATAGCCCTCAGATTGTTCACAATGCATCATTCCAAGACTGACAGCAGCGTGGGCATATGCAAAGCCAAATCCCTGTGAGCACACAGGCACATGTATGTACTAACAATTTCTATGTATTTATATACATGATATAGTATGAAGAGCGTCATGGGTTATAATAAGGATGTACTGAATAGTAGATTTTAGTATTCTGCCGAATACTGAATAGTTGTACAAGTATTCGGTTGGAGCCGAATAGTTGCCTTTTTAATAAATAAAGTTATTAACACAAATACACACCTTGTAAATTAAAAAAGTCACTTTAAAATATGTAAATTAATTCTTTATTGAATTTTATGTCGTTGTTGTCTATGGAAGATGTTTGTGTAAACCATGATAGGAATACATTATCAGAAAATGAACTGTTCAATAACAGCACCATTTGCATTTTTGTGCATTCATAGGTTTTGCTTGTTGGGCAGTGCCCAAGTAACTAAGACTAGCCCAAAAGTACAGCATGCATGTATGTAATCACTGCGAAAGGGAAACTTAGATCAGCACCTTGATGCCCCTGGGTTTAGTGTGCTTTATAAATGAAAAAATAAATAAAATACATGCGACTAAATGTTCCTTTTGGACCTGTTTATCTTTAGCTTTTGTGCTCCAGCAAAGCACTAAAACACAAAAGGAGTGATTACATCAATTAGCACCCAGCTGACTGCTGAAGTGCTGCTGAATACAAAACATTGTGTGCCATGCTTTCTACCTGTTGTAATGAGAAGGAATGAGCCATTTGAAAAATAAAAATGTCTTTTCATTAACAGATAGTATTTTTCTTTCATTCTTTTTTGGGTAGGTTATGTTTGTGGTGTTTTGGGGAATGGTAAAAGACACCAGACAAAAATATATAGGGAATGCTAAGTCATCCATGGTTCACGGCTGACCCTAAAGGGAAGGGGCAGTGCTGATTTTCCGATGGGCATGGTAAAAGACACCAGACAAAAATATATAGGGAATGCTAAGTCATCCATGGTTCACGGCTGACCCTAAAGGGAAGGGGCAGTGCTGATTTTCCGATTTTTTATCGTCATGTGCATGCATATTTTACTTATTTGTTTCACTTGTACATCCATTTAGTCAAATGTTTTAAATTGTAACATTTTATCTCCTTGTCTTTTTTTAAACAAATAACCCTCTTATTTAAATCTCGAATGTTGGGAGGACTATTTCTCCTGCCACAGACTGGTGCCTTTTGATTATGAAATTATAGCCACATTCTTTAGTAACATCTGACACTTTTACTAAATTCAAAGGGACTCATGTTGGCAGCATGAGAAGGTTGGGGGGCAGGAATGATTCAATATTACAAGCACATCTCAGCCGCAGGCACTGTCCCACTGAGCCATCGATCTTGCTTTACAATCTTGGCCTGCAGGCTAAATAGTTATTTGCTTCAGGCCCACTACCTCCTGAGCTATTTTACTCAGGATTGGAATTTACTGGGATTTTCCCTACAGCTATATTGATTCACTTAATTATTATATTATCTGGATTGGAAATTGGTGGGATTGGAACCTGTAACTTTCAGATTTCTCAAACAGGTCATCAGCAAATAAATAAGCGCCTAACAAAAACAGCACTTTACAATAGCGACTTCATTAACTATTGTTCCAGCTGAATGGTTTTCAACTGCCGAATACATGGGGAACCAGAATTACATTAATAATATGGAGCGTTTTTCTTCAGCTCAGCCCTCCTCAGCAAAACATCAAATGCAAGTCTGTCCAGAACATGAAGGGCAGGGACTTTGTTTGCACTTTCATTCTTCTTCCCTGCTTGTACTCAATCAAAAAGGTGACAGCAGCATATGTTTAATGAACCTTTTACAGGATAAACATGACATGCCTAATGATTCCAAGTGGCAGTGAAAACAGCACTTAATGTATTTTTATATGGGAAGCTATTCAGCTACGAGCAATAATTAATTAAGGATTCTGCTGAAGCCAAATGTATAATTTTTAGCTGGAATTTGCCTGAATACGTACTTGAAGTGGAATTTCGGTACACCCCTAGTTATAATAGATCTATGGACCCTACCCCGGTCCTGTACCAAACATTATGAATGAATAAACCACACTGAACCTTGTCTTCATGACCTATAACGCCCAGTACGGTCCTAGTACTGGGTCTATAAATATAGGTTATTGTCTACATACAAGGGTGCATTGTCAGCAATGATGCAATATAGCCAGTCTGTGGGTAATGATCTGGTTTCAATTTTACATGGATAGTCCATTCTGAGGAATGTCTGAATTATACACAGATAGAAACATGTGAATCATGGGGGTTGAACATTTATTTGAGATTTGTCAATAATAGTGGAACAAACATTTTAAAAAGGTCCATCCTTCTTGGTATATAATGAAATACACATTGCTTGCTGAACAAATTTAAAGAATATTGATAACTAATTATATTTAAAGCAATTTCTGCTTTTCTATGCCCAACACAGTGGTTCAATGAAGAGAATCATTTATGGGCAAATATAGGCATTTAAGAAATATAAAATAAATTGCTGCAATATGTATTGGAACAGAGTAAAAGCAAACAATCTGTTTTGATGAACCAAAGTGGAGGCAACTATCATCACAGCCTTAGTACATGGTTTCTTTTTTGTAAAATGTTAATATAAGCCATAATGTATATGAGGGTTTCTTCTATAAAAAGGGAATTAAAAAGAGGCGCATATTGAAACATTGGCTCCATGGGTTGTTCATCTTGTTAATATGTCATTCGAAGAAGCCAATGTGCCTATGGCCCATAAGGAATCATGAATAACTCCCCTATTGAAAAAGAGCACTCTGGATCTGCATAACCCTAGAAATGATCAACCTATCACAAATGTGCATTTTATGTTGAAAATCCTGGATAGGGTATCATATCTACAGTTGCATGACCACCTGGAAAGCAATCACCTCCTTAATCCCAGGCAGCCTGGTTTCAGGGCAAAATATGGCACTGAGATGGCACTATTGGATCTTAAGTGAAAGGTTGCAGGCATTGTCTATAGGGGTAAACCAGCACTCATTATGTTACTTGACTTGTCCGATGTGTTTGACTTGATTGATCACTCTCGACTGGTTTCTAGACTAGTTGATCAGGCACATTGTTCCCTGCTGGACTCACAGTGGATTGCATCTTTTCTTGGTCCTAGCTATACACGAGTAGCAGTGGATACTCTTAGCTCCATCCCTTCACTTGTTACCTTTGGGGTACCACAGAGTTCCTGTACTTCACCCACATTATGTTATGTGTACACCATGCCCCTTCGTGTGCTCCTTGAGGTCCTGGGTGTCCAGTTTACTAATTATGCTGATGACACTGAGGTCATAATTGAACTATCAGCGAATCATCTTAACAACACCAAAACCATTAACACCATCTTTCAAACCATTTGGGCTTAGATGCCTACTAATTCAGTTGCCCTTAATACCGAAAAAACAGAACTTTTGAATATTGCATCCAAGAATAACATAAAAAAATTGGGCTCCAACTATGATAGTTTTATCATAGCCGATAATACAATAAAAGTAGGCAGAACAGTTAAGACCTTGGGCATCACAATTAATGCCTAACTTACCATGAAATCACAGGTTGCTCA
Source organism: Ambystoma mexicanum (assembly GCF_040938575.1). Lineage (NCBI taxonomy): Eukaryota > Metazoa > Chordata > Amphibia > Caudata > Ambystomatidae > Ambystoma > Ambystoma mexicanum. The sequence goes on along the minus strand of NC_090933.1, from coordinate 627,551,837 downwards.
CGTCCAAGCCACATGCAGCTATGTGACCAAACTTCTTATTCACATTCAATCATATATCTCCATACAAAATAGGTCTCTGCTTGCTACAGCATTAGTTAATTCACAAATCGATTACGGTAATAGTCTGTTGGCTGGTACTGCAAAGGCAACTGTGCACATGTTGCAAATTACACAAAACAACGTCGTTAAAGCCGTATTTGGTCATTCTCGTAGAGATTACGTCTCAGTGGCCAGACAGAAACTTCACTGGCTACCGGTAAAACAGCGTATCATGGACAAAATTCTTTCACTGACTTTTACATGTCACAATTCCAATGTGCCGCAGTATGGGTCCAATCGGCTATCTGCTTGTAGAGTGGGCCGTTCACTGCATTCCTATGACTAAACTTGCAAAACCTAGATTCAAACTCACTGGGTTCTGTGGCACTATATTTGACATTCAGGCTCCAATAGCCTGGAATGAACTACCTATACACTTGAGGCGTGCCAACTCCATTTGCAACTTCAAGAAGGGAGTAAAAACCCACTTATTCAAGCATAATCCTGACTAATTTTATTATGACCCTCTGTGTCTTCATTTTTAGGTTCCTTCTTTCTTGTTTGTCCATCTCATTTGTTTTTCTGTGTGCTTCGAGGACCATGGGCAATTTAGTGTGTAATAAAAATTAAATCAAATCAAATCGGCTGAGTGAGGATGCATGGGGCCCTGCATAGTGCTTCTGATGTCTGTGTGAGGTCAATGCAATTCCTTATGCAACATATTATATGTTGCTCAGGGGCTACGCAACATCTCCCTTGCTTAAAAGGATAATACTGTTAACCTGATGTATCACTGAAAATGATTGTTGTTGGGCATTAGGGTCACAGGTTTGTTGGGGTGGGGTACGTTGTTGAGTTGTTTTTGAGCACGGGTCCTTCTTGGAACTAGTTGAAAGGGTCAGTATCATCATGATGTTTTCTATGACTGTTCTGTGCCCTATGAAGGAGGATAAACACAGGTGACCCGCATCCTCTAACTTGGAGAGGTTCTCAGTACTCTGACTTATCCCACTAGAAGTCCCCATAATTAGGCATGAGACTTTGGCACAACATCTCTTTCATCTTATCCTTCAAGTTGATATTGCTCTTTGTCTAGCAAACACTTGTCCTCTTCTTTCTGGTTTTCTTGTCCTCATAACTGCACTACAGTTGTCGCTTTCAACAGTATTGGTGGAATTTTTATCCTAAGGTGCCCTGAGCTTTGTCCATTGTAGTGGCTAATCTAGATGTAACCTTTGAAGAGAAAGCCCAACCTGTTATGGAAGTTTCTCTCTCCTATCAAGAGCATTTACATATTAAAATTCTTCCTTTTAATTAATCTATTTATTCCCAGGTAGTGAGAGAACTGCAACTTTGTGCCACATAAGCCGGTTGCATTCCTATTGCTGATGTTTGCTAATATTTCCTAGTTGAGTCTATAAACTTTATTCTAGTAAACCTATCCATGACAAGAAAGCATTTATTTTATAAAGGTTTAAGGAGGACCTTTCTATGTGGATGAAGATCAGGTCTCAATTATCAATGTCCTCATGCACCTCATCAAGGATTCCCCTCCCACACATTTATTTATATTGTAATCTCTATGGATCCTTGTGCATTTCAAAGCTTGCCATTGCATTTCTATTAGATTCAGTAAGTTCTCCTTAATCATTGAAATAGTTACATATTGTAATGTCACTGTCATCTGCCCTCCTTCCCATGGATAATACTTCTTTATTCAGTTTTCAGTTAGGAATGGACTAAGTCAGAACTGTTTTCTGATTGGGATTTCTACACGCTCAATTGAATGCCTGCCCTAGTAACAAGATGGTTATCTGCCTTAAGTATGACTTCTGTCTGCACTAAGAGCACATAGTCTGGAGTTTCTTGCTTCTTTTGAATGCTCCTCTGCCTGCATAATCTCTTTGATATTTCCAGATGTCTGCTTTTAGCTTTGTCTGTGGCTTTTCTATAACAGAGCTGCTCGAAGCAATTGGAGCTATGGTTTATGGAGGAGTGCCAGGAAAGAGATGTTTCTCTCATCCCCTGAGTGGTTCGTGAAGCCCACCTTCCAGTAATGCAATAGGACTGCGCTTTAGTGCATTTCAGCTGTATACAAACTATAAGCCAGTCAGCCCCTCCCCCACAGCAGTTATAGGTTACCTATATCCAGCAAACATGCTTACTTTGCCTTCCTCACTTCAAGGTAGACCGTCACCTTGGATCCCTGTCAGATGCCTAAATTCTCATTAATTGGACATTTCACAGTGTGATATTTCAATAGTCAGTCTATCAGCATTGCAGCTGCAGCCACATCTACAACAATATGTATGTGAATCACACATTGCAGATTGTTTGGCCTAGATGATACACTACCTTTCCGGGCAACCACCCCTTAAAAAAATTCAAGTGGCACTAAAGCATCCCCCTGGCTTTCCAGCAGAAATCCCCCAACCTGGAATCTTCTCAACCAATTGTTCCCCTAATGGGTTGTGTACTCCTGCTACACAAGGATTCATGAAATGAGGGTCTTGATCTGTGTGTCGGATCACTTAGTGATCAGGGTGTGGCTCAATTACTTGTAGGGTGTGGCTCAATTACTTGTCCACAGCCACCTCTCATTTAGTCATGCAACCCTGCCTGGGCCCTATTATATAGTGAATCCTAAAATCCTGCTCGGTCAGGAGTCTGCAACTACAGTGGTACTCTATAACTTACATCAACCGACAAGGGCTCAGTATTCTATTTGCGACAACTCACTGCTCTGATGGTTGAAGACCACCTCTGTTTCCTCACTATGGCAACAGGGTATTGCCTGCCGGGTTGCCTCCTTCAATTACCCTGCAACCAGTCTTTGACAAATACCAAGTATTGCATATTTCTGTTGGGGATCATGGTCAGCTGGCATCTCTGCCAATGTGATTACTTTCATGCCCTGGTAACCATCTTAAACTTAGTATAAACTGGTGGTGAAGGTTTCACTTCACTTGGAAATACAATCTACACTGTTTTGATTTTACCAGAAGGTCCTTTCAGCGTATGCCTCCAGCCTCAGGAAGATTCAGTTTCAATATGAGGCTTCTTAGGTTGTTTCGGCAACATGCATTTGAAGATTGAGCTGAGTCAGCAGGAGAAGTGTCTACATTGTGTCGCATCAGGCCAAGCAGCAATAAAGAACATTTCAATATTCATCCTTATCCCAGAAAATACTCCAGTTTTAAATATTGTGATATGTGATTAATTGCACATCATTGTTATTGTGAGTTCATAAAATACAGAATTGTGTGAACAAGAAGCACAGCTGCTAGCTGCCACCAGAATACTGTCAATATGTACAATACGATACAATAAATACAAATACAATATTATATTGTACAATTGTGCAGGTTGCTGTTCTTGGTTCCTGGTTCGTGGTTATTAACCTTCCAGATGGCATCCCAAATTGATGCTGCTGCTACTACCTCGGCATCAGCACCCACCACCACCATGTCCCCAAGGGACTGCAGAGGGGAACAGACGTGAGGATTCAAAGGAGAGTGATGAGGAGGATGAAGAGGATGAGGTAGTGGAAGTCGCTACTACCAGCACTCGCCGTGAGTCTTGGGTGTGGCAGTTATTTACCACTCTTGATGGAGTTGCAAAAGCTTGTGTGAATAAGGTGATCTGCAATCAGTGCTGCATGGTGCTGAGTCGTGGCAAGCCTGGTTTGTATAGCTATGGTACTACATCAATGAAGTGACACCTAAAGTCGTTCCATAATGGGGCTATTTGTAAGGTTGTAAATTGCGATAAATGTAGTAGGTTGAGTTCCTCTGCAGCATCCTCTGTTTCCGCTCCTGTGACCACAAAAGACTCTCCTGTGGGATAGCGCATCCCTCCAGCTGCCTCGCACGCCATCCATGATGCTGTTGACCCTTACCTTTCGAAGGTCACAATATTGTGCATGTACTGCGATGCAGTACTCTGCAGGGGAGAGAACCTTCGGAGTACTTTCGAGACTGCGGTCAAGGAACATGAGAAGGTCTGCGACCTACCTCAATAAGGCCCACCCTACATCTTCCTCTCTCCACCTGCCCTTTCTTATCCCTGTGGTTGGTGTCCCTTCCTTACCCTCCTTTTCCCTCCTTTCCTTGTGTGTCATGTTTAAAAAAACTAAAAAATACATAAAACAACAAAAAACAAAAAAAAGGCTCTTTTCAGAGTCGCCTTTCACAGTTTAAAAATAGAAGTGACAAATAAATAGTGCAGGGCCCTGTGCATTTTTTAGAAGTCTGCAGACATTTATTTTTTGGGGGTGCTGCCCTATCAGAACCATTGCACTTTTCTATGGGAGTAAGTGGTGGGTCTGAAAAGAGCCTTTTTTGTGTTTTTGTGTTTCAAAAACTTTAAATGGTCAACTCCTACTGCAAAATGGATTGCTATAATTCCAAAAAAGGTTACAATGCATTTTGTATATTTCACAGAAAAATCTGATTGCCGGCATAAGTAAGATGTACTCCATCTCTGCGAAAAATGTGTGTGCTACATAATGTTTTCATTCCGAAAAGAGGACATACCAACATCTCTCAAAAAGGCACAAACAGCCTTGTTAACATTGCGCCTTGCTTTCCCCATTTGTGGACCAAATGAAAAAGAACACTTGCTTCTGCTCACCAGAATTTTGTGTGTTACAGGAGCGGACTCCTGTCACTTCTTTGTGCTTTGTGGAACTTTGAGCTTGCTACCCGAACTGTACAGGCACTGCGAGCTTTGCTCTTGCCTGCTCGGTTCCGCTTCCTGGTGGAGGTGGAGTTAGCCCACACCACTTTGGCGATCACGTGACCCGGCAGCGCACTCAAAGCCGCGCCAGAGCCGCCCGAGTGGCGTACATGCTTCTGCTCACCAGAATTTTGTGTGTTGCAAGAGCGGACTCCTGTCACTTCTTTGTGCTTTGTGGAACTTTGAACTTGCTACCTGAACTGTACAGGCACTGCGAGCTTTGCTCTTGCCTGCTCTGTTCCGCTTCCTGGTGGAGGTGGAGTTAGCCCACACCACTTTGGCAATCACGTGACCCGGCAGCGCACTCAAAGCCGCGCCAGAGCCGCCCGAGTGGCGTACTTGCTTCTGCTCACCAGAATTTTGTGTGTTGCAAGAGCGGACTCCTGTCACTTCTTTGTGCTTTGTGGAACTTTGAAATTGCTACCTGAACTGTACAGGCACTGCGAGCTTTGCTCTTGCCCTCTCCGTTCCGCTTCCTGGTGGAGGCGGAGTTAGCCCATGCCACGTGGGCGATCACGTGACCCGGCAGCGCACTCAAAGCCGCGCCAGAGCCCCCCGAGCGGCGATAAGCCGCGTGGCGTCAAGTCCACCGGCTGTTGTGCGGCTGTTTGGCGGATGGTGGCATTTAACGATACTGCCTCAGGTACTGTCTAATCCCGCTGCATCTACTAACATAAGTCGTTTAAATCCTGAATTGATGAGTGTTTGAAATTATATCAGTTTTTAACGTTGTTAATATTTGAGCCTGTTGTTTTGTATTTTTATCAAAGGAGAAAGCTGTACTAATTTTTTAACAATTTGTTGTAAATCATTCCATGTTGACCCTGAAAACAGGCATGCCATCGGAAACTACTAGAGACCCTATGGTTACCTCTCCAAGTTCAATGCCTAATCTACCGGATCTAGCTCCGCTCCCCAAACGCCCATGAATCAAAATATTCCTAAATCACAGGAAAAGACCAAAAGTCGAACTCGTATTTCTAAGAAAAATATTATTTTAACCCCAATCATTAAAACTCCCACTCAACATGACATCTGTAATTTTTATGAGAAAAAGTCATGTGGTATAGTAACATCTGATCCGATTGATTTGGCATCTCTTGTGAGGGTTTCCTCGGATCCACCGCTACCTAATTGTTGTCTAAGTGGTGTAACTCCAACTCAACATCCCACACTTAACAATGAGGCTCCCGCTCTTTCTTTGAGCTCTACTATTTCAGATCAAACTTTATTAACTGTACCTCATTCACCTATTAAATTTATTAAACCTGTTCAAACTTTTGCTACCGTTTTAGAAGAGTCGACTCTTGATATTGAAGACATGGCAAATGGAAGCCATAAAACAGCACGAGATATCCCGACTAAGAATGTCTCGTTGGCCTCAGTAATTATCGAAGACGTGGGATACGTTAGTCTAAATAAATCTCTTTCACCCCCCTTTCAAAATCCTCCTGAATGCAGGGACTTAGAAAGCTCAAGAGCCTCAATAATGACTGACTATGCACAACCATGCTCCATGGATTCAACAAGACTGGATGAGGAGGTGTCTTTTTTACATCCTACTCCCCGGCACTGTCAAACTACTGACAAGAAACAACAATCTTTTGCTCCCTCAGCCAATCCTGCCCTATTAGAAATCACTTTGGGGGCCATTAACACCACTATGTCCACTCTATTTAAGCTTTTCAAATCTTTGGATCAGAAGATAGCTGTACAAACCATTACACTAGACCACATAAGTGACTGGATGAGAGACACCTCCCTCAAATGTTCTAAAAGCCTCTCTTTAGGAAACCTGGAACAAAGAGTAGTCCATCTTGAATCTCATTTGTCATCTCATCAAGGTTTAAATGAACACTCTGGGGTATCTATTACACAGCATCTTTCACACTTAGAAAGTTTGATCCGAGACCCTCTGACTACTACTTCAGTATTACCAACATTTTCTAAAATTATCCGCCCGATTGAATGTGTGGAGGAAATTGGGACTTCAAAAAATAATGAGTCCTGGATCAGCGTTGACTCTCCTGTGAAGAGTGTTGTTCAACCTGCAGCCTGCAAGTATCGTGGGGGCGTTAACCAAAACTCACAAAAAATTGTATCCTTACTTGTGAACAATAGAAAAACAAAATTTGTGTCAACCAAAGCTACACAAAGAAATAAAAAAGCTCTGGCTGATTCAAAAAATCTACCTCAAACACATCCCTTTTCAGGTGTGATGAAAACTTCCGCTCGCAGTGCTGTTGCCCCTTCAGATATTTGCGACGAGATTACGAATAGCGAATTAGCCGCTACGGCCAGCAAATCTCCATGGATAAAGTTTTGCCAGCCAATTTTCCATCTTCCCAAGTTGCTTCAAAGGAGGTTCCTATTTCTCCTCTTAATTATGATCCCTTGAATGAATTGATATATCTGTTAACATTCAAGCCTGATAATATACAAATAAAACAATCCTTTCCTGTTGTACAAACAACATTATCTACTCAATGCGGTGTCATCTCTACAGGTGCTGGAAAGTTACCTCTCTCTGCCGCTCCTACAGCGGGAGTTGAAGATCGTTTAAGCTCATTAAGAGCTGCGGTGGACTCCTATCTACTGAAAAGAATATCTGAGGTGTTGCCTGAAGCTTCACATGCCATTGATCAGTCCCCTCATACACATAACCCCTCTAACAATACCGAAAATGAAGCCTCAGTCCTTAAAATCAGAACAGATTATTGTACGAATCCCAAACCACCTCCCTGTAATAGTCATTGTCCTCAAGATCCTCCAAAACAAGACAATAGGAGAAACTCTGATTTACGTAATGGTGGCACTAAACCCTACATAAATGACGATAGCGTTGCATTCTCAAAGAAACTCAATCTGTTCCATACTTTAATTCTGAAGTGTCGCAATGGGCCCTTTCCAAAGTACGACTTATGTCGTGCTAGTGTCTTAAACATATTTGGAGATATAGAGGGATTGGATGCCATATCTTCCACTGATTTGGATCAAGTTGAGTTTCTTTGTGACAAGAATCTTTCCATCGTTAGACTCTGGATAAAGTCTGGAATCGTTCGTAATACTTTATGGAACGCCAGAATGGATTTATTCAATCTTGGCTTTTTACTAGCTCAAGATCCAGCACGTCAGCAGTCTAAGGAGATTGATGGTAATAAATCCATTGTAGGTACTACTCCTGCACCTTCGTGTGCCTGCAATTTTTGTACTAAAGAATCTCCATTAGATCCCAGAGTATCTGCTAAATCTCGCTCATAACCACGAGCAGTTATTCCCACTACTGAACTTTCGCTTGCTAGCTGGAATACTAGAGGCTATTCTCATCTGCAGTGGACTTTAAACAACCAGTTGAACACTTATGACATAGTGGCCTTACAAGAAACGTGGCTAGTAAATCCCCCTATATGGGATGATCATGAGCTCAGTCTGCTGCCAGCAGTCCATGCTGGTAAAGGTAGACCTACAGCTGGTCTGTTAGTTGCAGTGAAAGTGAGTAAGAGTTTAAAATTCTCCCCTTGGCAAGCACCAAACAAATTCATGCAATTGGTTAAGATCTCCTTTGACTCACAGACATACGCACTTATTAATATTTATAGGAATCCGGTGGGCATCATTGATGACAGTTTTTATGATGCGCTTTCTCTTCTCTTCGAGTATATCTCTGCTCAAAGTAATATCTCTGGAATCTTACTAATGGGTGATTTGAACCTTTCTTGCTTTGATTCGAACATAAGGAATAAGAATCGTGAAGGTGCAAGATGGATCTCCTTTATGGAAGATCATGATTAAAAGATGGCAAATGGTGCGATTATAGGTGACATTCCCCCAATGAACACCTGGGAGAGAGGCAACTCAAAATCCCAATACCAGCAATTTTGTTATAGTAAAACAGACATCTAGTGATCACCATCTCTTAGCCCTATTTTGGGCGGTTGAAATTGAAAATCATTCGAACATTGCATTTTACTATAATCAGACTGTATCTGTCAATAATGGCAAAAACCACTTCAAATGGTCTGTCAATAAATTACTAGCTCTGAATGGTGCTATTCTAAACAATCAACGGTTACATAAGGCTGATTCGTATATAGATGTGTTAAGTACCTTCGCAAATCTTTATCCCGTTCATAGTAAATCAGCTAAAAGACATGTTCATGGGTTTGATCTAGCTCTCTGTGAAAGAAAGAAAGCTTACAGAAGAGAGATCAGAAATCATCGAAAACTCCCCATGATTAATCAAATTAAAGCAGTTAAGGTTGCTACTTCGAGATATCGAAATTGGGTTCGCGCGAGGTGAGCTACCATGTATCAAATAGATAGTGAATACTTTTTGGTAGCTTGTCGTAGCAAAAATTCTGCCTTAGTCTGGGAGTTGTTGAACAAATGTAACACATCACCCCAAGGTCACGCGCAACTCAATGAAGTATCTGAATCGGTGTGGGTCACACATTTTTCCTCCCTATATGACGACTCCAAGATGACCTGCTATAAGTATAACAGCAACTCGGTAAATAGTTGGGCTTTGCATTGTACAAGATCTATTATTCAAGACTTTATTAAAACATCTTCATCGTCTAGAGCGGCAGGCCTGGATGGACTCACTAATTTAATGCTCAAACAAAACATAACAGAATGGGCACTAATCTTGAACAATGCTTTTCACCACATTTTACAAACCAAAAACATTCCGGAATCATGGCGTTCTTCTGTGATTATTCCGATCTATAAAAAAGGCGATCGTATGGACCCTAAAAGTTATCGTCCAATAACGTTACTGGACGTTCCAGGCAAAATATTCTCCAGGTTGGTGCTAAGAGATTTTAATGTTTGGTCAAATAAAGCAAATCAACGCGACCCAGCACAAACTGGATTTGTGGTTGGTTTAGGTACTGGCGTTAATTTAATTGTTTTAAATGCCATAAAACAACAAGCATATAACAAAAGACAAGCCAGATATTTTGTGTTTGTGGATCTTCACTCCGCTTTTGATTCGGTCTCAAGACCAAAACTTATAGATAAGTTACTCAAAGCGGACTGTCCTTCCACTCTTATTGACATCATTTTTGCCCTCCAGTCACACACTAAGGTCTATGTAAGATTAAACTCTGAGGGTCTTCTTTCATCCCCAGTTCCAACATTTAGAGGGCTGAAACAGGGGTGCATTTTAGCATCTGCCTTGTTTAATTTTTTCATTAACGATGTACACTGGATCTTCAGCAAAGTAATGACTGATGCGCCTAAACTGAACAGTGTAAAAATGTGTGCCTTGTGGTATGTGGATGATCTTGTTTTAGTGTCAAAAACTCCCAGTGGTTTACGCAATCTTCTGTCAGCACTATGTTCCTATTTTAAAGAAAACAAATTGGTAGTAAACACTGGTAAAACGCAAATTGTCACGTATGTAGGTTTACGCAAACACTTGTTAGAATGGCAAATTGAGGGGATACCCATAAAGATGGTACCAAATTGCGTTTACTTGGGCCTTATTTTCGATGGTTGTCCAATGCTAGACTCGCACCTGAATAAAATTAAACAGAAGCTAACCATGGTAAACTGTCAAACACGAGTAATTGTTTCCAAATATGGCAAACTTTCTATCAAAGCTGCCATTACATATTGGAACCAGAATGTTGTAGCAACCATCCTTTATGGTTTAGAAACGTTAATTGTTCCACCAGGGTTTCTCAATTTATTAGAAGCTAAGTTTTGGCGTGCAACTTTACATCTACCACAGTGTATTCCTGGTGTGTTGATACGCTATGAATTGGGATTAATCTCTTTAACTGCCTTACACAAGTGGCATTTATGTGCCTTATTTCGCAAATGCTTGTTATCCATACGTGATAATTCCACACTATCTTCCATCTCTAGTTATTTGCTTAGCTCCGTAGAAGTATTTCCGAAACACTGGTCTACAAAAATTCTAACAATTATGGTGAACGCTGACATATCACTTGATCTTCTTGCGTTTCATCCGGAGCAAGCAAAGAAGAAGGTGTATATGATGGACTGGATTGACACTAGAACTCAGTGTTTAACCTACAAAGACTTTGATTCTACAATCGTTGGACCCAAGCGTTATAAAGACACTTCTTCCTACCTACGCTTGGCACCATCTGGTGCTATAAGAACTGCCATTCTTCGCTTGCGGCTTAACATCTGGCCTACCCGTGAGGTTAAAACAAGAAGAAAGCAAATTCCTTCTGACCTCAACTGGTGTAGGTTCAGGAAAAATGTAACGATTGTAGAAACTCTCCAACATTTAATATTGGATTGTCCTGCACTTATCACTTTAAGAAGATTGCACTTTGTTAACCACTTCACGTATTTTGCACAAATTGATCCTAGAAATAGATGGGTCGCCTTGGCAAACACTGAATGTATGAGTATAAGAATTGCAACTATCAACTTTTTAAAGGCTTTGGACATGGAATGAAGAAAAAAAAAATTGAGTTGCTTTGTTTATCTTTTTTCGATAAATTTGTATGATAACATTTTATTCACTTTTGAAAAAAATATTTTGTATATTCTTATAGTATTCTGTGAATTTTTATGAATCTTATTTCTACTTGGATTTGATGCTTATGGATTTCTTTATTTTGTATAAATTGAAAAAGTTGATGTAATTTCAACTATATTCAATAAATAATAATAAAAAAAAGAAAACAACCACATTACTCTGGAGTTTGGATACATGTCCTTGCCTTTGCCAGGTCCTTCTTTCATTGCAAATTGCAAAGAGATTCCAGACACATGTCCTAACTGTTCCCTTCACAATGAATAATAATAATGTCTGGATGACGCTGTGTCACCAAAGAAGCACAGAGAGGCAACAAATCCTGCAACTTCATTCCATGGACTCCATGCCAGTGCACTTCCACATGAGAGAATCGAAGATGTGCAGCCACTCCACAGCGATCTGCATGCACCTCCAACCAATTTATCCACGAATCTCTCAACAACAATCTGCTTTCTGAAACACACAGCCATAGCTATCTGCTCTGCTCTCAGGAAAAAGAGTTTCTCATAAACTCTCTCTTTACACATCACACCCAGTAAACCTTATTGACAAATCCCTTGCTCTGCTCAGTCTCATTTGCATGCCTCTCAACCCCAAAATCCCTGTGGGTAATACGCGTTGTTCGCGGACAACCGCAGTGTCCGCGGACAAATCAAAAAATCTGAACGTGGGGAATGAAAATTTAAATAGTGTGCCCCATTTCCCCTTTGAGGTTGGCTCTGAAAAGAGCCTTTTTTGTTTTAGTTTGCAGATGCTTCAGAAACACCTTTTATTTTGCATTTTTTTATTTTATTTTCTTATTTCTCTCCAGAAATCTTCACATTATCTTCTCCAAAGCAACCCTAATGTTCTAAAACAGCTTGGCATTTCCCATAAAAGATAAAGAAATGCCATCTTCTTTAAAATAAACAACATTACCAAAATCAATGTTCTCATTATTACAAAAGAACATACCAGTTCTAAGCATGAAAGCAAACATGTCTTGGTTGAATGCACACCTAGCAATATTTTTCTGAGGACAAAAAACAAAACTATTGTCCCATACTGCCGTAGGTACTAAACCAGAAAAAAATAACCTTGACATTTGGAAGTATTTTCATTACTGTCTGAACCAAGGGTTCCAAATCTGCCCACAAAGTAGGGGCACTGACAGACCCAAATGAAAAGCACTACATTGCAAAACAACTACATGTGAACTGTTCATCCAGCCCATATCTCCACAAACTTGTACAATTCCCGGCACATTGAAACTAGGCACAGTGCTCCACTCCACCTCCACTTCTTTAACATCAGAATTGTTTGCCACATTCCTGCATTTAGCATATCTCCAACCACCAACACCCTGACTTTCTCCACCTCTGCCATCTTCACTACACACAGCCTCTTTCAACAGAAACCACAACCTCAACATCTGTTTGGCTGATCACTACAGTCCCTTTTCCATGCTGGATTTGCTGAGAAACCCTGGATGTGGCACGCCCTGTCCGAGGACAGCCGCGGTGACCGCGTAGCACGTAACACTGGGGCAGCCCTGCAACCCTTTCCACTTCACGCTCTGCTCCATTTCCTCATTGGCTACAGTTAAGCAGTCACACAATCATCCACCAATCACATCCAAGAACTCTACATCTAACTCTATCATCACAGATCAGCACTTTAGATGTACTATTGATAATTCTCAGTACAATTGGGCTGTGAATGCAAAGGACCTACAGCAACAACTACTATAAAACTCCCCAAGATTTCTACTTGCAGATTCATGCACATCCACATGCATGAACACAAACTACAGGTAGGAATATTTTCTACACAGTACATGTACAGCTCTTCTAGGTATACAATACATCCTAGGAGGATAGCTCAGCAGCAACGTGCGTGCCTTGGAAGCAAGACAACACGAAGCAACACAGGTTTGATCCCCGGGTCCACGCTTAGAAATCTCTGGGTGTTTAAGCGCGTTATAAATACGCAACTAAGACAAAATAATTATGCAACTAAAAAACAAACAATTCCTGTAACAGCGTCTCAATGCCCACAGGGTGTGTGAGCACTTTAAAAATATAAAATAAAATAAATAAAAATATAAACAGAGTAACTACCACTTACCCTGTATAAACTGTAAAATAAACTTACTGTAATTTCTCCCATCTGCTATGCAGTGTCAATTGCAAACCTGACTGCTCTCCAAATTTTTGTTTACACACACAGACGGCTATCTAATAAAATATTATTTCATATTAAAAGAACAGAGAAATAACAGTATAATTATGAAAAGGTATGTCCAGTGTGTTATAAAATGACACGCAGCCAGGATGAGTACATGCATCTTCATTCAAGCACACACACAGACAATATCATTAGAAAGGCTCCCAGCTCAAACAACGCCACTGCCTCTATATGAAATACTTCTACTTTATTTCGCACACCTTCACAAATGCATACATTGCATGCTTTTCTGTACACTCTCTGCCATTTGCCCTGTAAAAATGGCAAAAAATGCATATGATTATTTCTTCTATCTCTTAACATCCAATAACATAACATTAAAAAAACAAGTGCGCTCTATACGTTTACTATTATACTCATTTGTAAAACATATTTAACTAACAGATTCTAAATAACATATACAGGATGCACATAGGCAAAGGAAAGTGCATGTGCATACTATGCTCAGATGTAAGAAAACACTACTACTACAAAAAAGTAAGTACAATGCTAACATAATGTTCTAACTGTTACTGAAACACACTAGCATTTTAGTATTGTAGAACAAACACGTGTATTAACCCTTTACCATTAGATGTATTATTAGTGCTTCCCCTTGCCAGTTGCATACTTTATATTGTCATCTGAAGCCCAGTATAGTAACACACAAATACGAGAATAGCCTTCCCAACTTGATGTAGCTTCCCATTGCACAATCACACACCTCCACAATCATCCTTACCATCATACTCAGATACTCATGCACAAAGCATGCATACACTGCACAACAGCCCAACACACACTTTCTTTTATTCTCCAACAGACCACAAAGAATGCCTACCAAAAAGCAACTCTGTAGAAAACAACGCCGAAGTAGAGCAAGTCAAAATAAAAGTGTCCAAAATAAGCATCCATCTCTAGCAGATTTTGTACAAAAAGTTCAAACAAAACAGCTAATACAGTCATTAAGCGAAACAAAACAAGCTTCCAGTACAGAAACGTTGCCTCCTCTATCAAAATGTAAAACGAAACAGAAAGTGATTAACAAGTCTTCAGCTACCACTACTGCTAACGCTGCACCTATAAATCTTGATGTAGTGGCAAGTAAGGATAAAAAAATATATATATTTTACAAAAAAAGAGGTTGGCAATGGATTTTTCTCCTTAATTCAGTCAAACAAGGCCTAAGCGTGGCAATTGAATCAAATCTTTTCTTCAAATAACCACATACTTTCTACACAACAACATCCTCCTTCCTATGCCAACCTCTAAGGTACAGCAAAACATTACCCCTTCTCATCTATGGTCAACAATGGCCATACCAGGTGTTTTGAATCATTCATTTTTTATGTTGCTCCTTAAATCATGTGACTCTAATCAGCACAAATGTATCACTTGATCTCAATAGTATGTACATGATGCTTAATACCTGCACTTTTTATAAAACAAGTAGGCACCTATAACCATGCTGTACACATTTGCCTAATCTCTTATGTTTGTTGAGATTATCCATGCTGTACATAATTGCTGAATCTCTTATGTTTGTTGACATTTTAGTGACACTATACCATTAAAGTGTCATATAATGTGACTCTAAATGTCGCCTTGACCATGATATCTTTCTAACATCAGCACATTATACTCTGCCAAAATACAAGGTTTCTTACAGAAATACATACACTTGTCATACTCTATCTGTGTTTTTTACATTATGGTGTTCATACTACCTCCATGCACTCAATGGTCTCACCATTACAGTCATGACTCCTAATGGCATCCACATTTGTCACCTTTATCATTATTCTATTCACCAATGAGGTGTCTACAAATGTACACCTCAGCAAGTCCCCATCGGGATTAGTGTCTCCTTTAGCACCGACCGCGCACTAATACGCTTGCGCGCTCCATGCAGTAGCCCGACAGCATTCCAACTACGCATGCACCCGCACCATGATACTGCACTTTTTACCAGCTCAGACACAGCTCCAACCCTGAACGTACAGCTCGCACGGAACTGTGATCCGCCTCATCAGGTAAGGGACGTTAACACGTCTTAGGGATCTCTAGCCTTTTTTTTTTTAAAACATCCCGGACCTTTGCAAATTCGTCTGTCAAAGTGTCCCACCATGACTATATACCCCTTTTTTTTTATCTGATTGGTATATGCACATAATGGCAATAAGCACCCAGCACGCTACCTAGCACTTTTGCTTTAGCCCTTCAAGGCACCTCCACGTTAGACGGCAATTCTGTAATAAGCGAAACAGAAGCGCAATCAATCCTTTTTTCGATCATCCAGTGATTCGGGCTACCCTCTCAATTTAGTCCCGGCCACCCCGGCACCAAGCTTGCTAAGTACTCAACTCCAAATATTATATATTCTTTTCACGGCACCTAGTGTTTATGGAATTCTACCATAGCATGCTATTAAACACTCTGTTGCCTTAACTATCTTAGGCACTTCCACATTAGGATGCACTATCTTCAATCTTCAGTAAGCCAAACAGCTAGCTTACACCTTGCTTTGTTGTGCACTTTTCCCTCACTCAGCAAAAATAGCCAACTTCCTAACATGAGATATCGCCTCCCGGTCACCACGGCACCTAATTTGTGGACGCTCCAGCCGCAACGCTGGAACAAACATACCTACACTTAAAGGTATGCTTCCACACTGTTAATTATTAAGTTTGTTATGAATTAACAATATATCCAGGTAACCTACTGTGACCCCTTTTCTCTGTAGACTTTTGCTACAGACCCCCTACCAGAAACCTGCACAGGCATCAATACAACTTCATGTTCAATCTCTAATACTACAAAGGTACACTCATGGCACTCAGTTTTCTACACAGAAAATCTCTCTTTGAGGTCACCCTATTTCTGACACTCTCTCTCATGTGTCATCTGTTCCTTTAGGTGTTCACCACCCTGAACTACGTCCTGATGAAAGTTCGGACCCTTCAACTGCAAACATGTTTATCCCAGTGAAGGCTGACTCCTTCCCGAACTAGAAACACCAACATAAATATGTGTTGACAACAATAACATACTACCAGTCTTAAAGTAGTATTTGAATTCACGCTATATACTTATGTTATTAACCCTCAATCACTCAACTGTGGTGTAAAAAACAGTTTGCAATTCTTCTTTGAAAGCCCGATAGGGCTGAAATGTGATTTTTAAGGTTCAGTTTCTTTTTCTGTTGTGAACCTACAACCTTTTAGATGTGTGTCTGAACTCATGAATACATTTAATTATCACAAAACTCCCTCCTGACCTTTTTGTGACCTTCAGTAGCCAGTATTTGTATAAACTAGCTATCTGCCTTCTATAGGCCTACTACCTTTACACGGTTGACAAGGGGTAGCTGTTGACTCTTCTGTTCCCTCCCACACTCTAGGAGTGCAACGGCCAACAGATCAATCTTTAATTGTCTTAGTAAATGGCGTACCTACAAAAGACAAAAAAAATTGGCAACAACTCGTGTACTTAGATAAAGTTAGACAAGTCCTGCATTATCTATCAAACAACAATGAAAACTACAAAGAATTCAAAGAAATTACTATTGAAGAAACCCTGAGTGAAACCATTGAAATCATTCAAGAGTCACCAGAAACTGGTCAATTTCAACTTCTAAATCCTGCTAGAGAATCCAATATTTTAGGCCATTATACAATTCACCCTTTACACTGTAAAGACAATATAGATGATGCACTGGAAACGTACCAAATGCAACAAGCCAAAGGATCTCCAATCAGCATATGGGAAAAAAGTAAAGAAGCACGGGCCTTTCCTCTACTCTTTCCTACTGGAAAAGGAGGAAGGTACGATGACAGACCCACACAGATAACAGCATCAGAATATTGCTTTTTACTAATGTATTCTGACGAACCCAGATTCAGACAAAATGTGGAACATATTCCACTTTATCTTGGAAAGTGAACTAGCAACTCTATCCTACGGAGTTGTACCCATATTAAGATCAGGTACCCATTTTCAAAATATGTCAGCTACACAATTATTACAAAAAGTGCAAGAAAAAGATGAGGTTTTACAGTCAAGTATTACAAATCTTTTAGCAAACATGTGTGGTACAAAAGAATACTGGTTCCGACGTTATGGAGATGAACGCTGTATGATAAGAAACCTTGGCTCACCCACTTGGTTTGTTACATTAAATTGTGCAGATTATGCATGGGAAGATTTACATGATTCCCACGCATAGCAAACAAAAACAAAACAAACATAGATATAAAAACACCAGGAGAACTCTGCTCACTAGATCCTGTACATGTATCAAGATATTTCCATGATCGCTTCATTGCTATGCTACACTTTATTTGTAATAAGACTGTTCCTCCCCTCAGAGAAGTTCAACACTTCTTTTGGAGAAAAGAATACCAAGCCAGAGGAGCCCCACACATCCACATGCTATTATGGATTAAAGATGCTCCTAGATTTGGTCAGGACAGCGATGCCACTGTTTTGCAGTTCATCCAAAAATATGTAATTTGTGAAATCCCTTCACAAACAACAGATAGTGAACTTCATGCACAAAATGTAGAATTTCAAAGACACAAATGTGGGAAATATTGTCATTGTAAATATTTTAAAAAAGGGAAATACTACACCAAATGCCACTTTGGTTTCCCTAGACCAGTTTCAGCAACAGGTCAAGTAAATAACTTCATGTCTTCAGTCAAACATAGTGTCAAAGGTAAATCACCTAAGAACACATATTACATAAAAAGAACAGAAGAATCAAAATACATCAATGATTACAATGCAATCATTACCATCCTATGGAATGCAAACATAGATGTGCAGTACATTGCAGACAATTCCACTGCAGTTGCACGATATGTCACAGCCTACTTAACCAAAGAAGAGAAAACAGAGCTTCAGGACCTCAGGGATGACATATCATCTGACAAAAGACTATCACAGAAATTGTACAGTTTAGGCATAAAAATGTTCTCTCATAGAGAATGTGGCTGCTATGAAGCTGCAGACCTTTTAACCGGTACTGCCTTGTATGGAAAATCTGACACTATGCAATGGCTAAGCCTTGGTCCTGCTAAATCTAGAAAAAGAGTTCTCCAATCATATGAGGACATTGAAACAATAGCCAAAAAAGATTCCAACAGCCAAGACATTTTGAAAAACAATTTACTAGATACATACTACCCAAACAGGAGTACCAATTTGGAAACCATGTGTCTCTACCAAAACTTCAAATTCAAAAATAATATTAAACCAGATGAAAAGAAAGGTAAATACAGAGTTGTAAATTG
This sequence comes from Ambystoma mexicanum, assembly GCF_040938575.1. Lineage (NCBI taxonomy): Eukaryota > Metazoa > Chordata > Amphibia > Caudata > Ambystomatidae > Ambystoma > Ambystoma mexicanum. The sequence goes on along the minus strand of NC_090933.1, from coordinate 627,533,039 downwards.
TGAAGGCAGCTTAGTGAAACTTACCAAACGCAGCTTAATTACTCATATCAAATTGTCATAAAAATTCCTCAACATAAAGAACTGTATTGGAGAAAAGAAGAAGAGTTACTGGATACATATGACTCCTATGAAGACGCTTTCAAAGCAAATGAAAGCACCATAACAGATGCAAACTTTACACAGTACCAAACAATGTTGCAAAATGAACAGCAACATGAAGAAGAACTCCAGGCCCAACTACAAGTGAACACTCCTGACAGTAGTAAACCTTCTGTAACAGGAAGCCAAGAACCACTTGGACAGCCACTAATAGGAAATGAGGCAGAATTAGCCATGACAGAAGTAAAAAACACCATGGGCCTCATTATAAGGCTGGCGCTCCCAGAATGAAGGGGGCCGGTACAGCACCGTCCCCCTTCATTCCGGGAGTGCCAATTACAAGCTTCCCATCGTGGGACCCGGATCGCATGCCTGGTAAAACCAGGCGTGCTTTCCGGGTCCCGCGAGGGGAAGAGGGAGGCAATAACGGGCAAGTTGTACTCTGCCCGTTATTACCTCCCTCCCCATTCCCATTGAGACCCTCCGAGTTAGGATACTGTTTCCTTCCTGGTTCCCGGTCCTGGATATTTGAACACTACTTGGCGTAGGACTTGCAATCCTCACGCTGGAATCCGAAGACCTGCACACGGGCCTGTACAAATCCCGGACCGTGCGAAAGAACACATCCAAGAAGGTCGCAAGCAAAGAGAAACAAGTGAGAAGGGGAGAGACTTGTGACAGATTGAGATGCCTTAAGCCCGATACAAATACAAAGATGGAAGCCGTTCAAGACCTCATGCGAGGTATGCAGGAACTAACCACTGAAGCCCAGAACCTTAAAGCAGAGAACGCTGCATTAAAGCAGTTAGTCTTATCTCGTGACTCTGCAGCCAAAGAAAGTGTCTTGTTGGGAGGAGCAGTGGACAAATACGATGGCTCTTCAAAAACCCTCTGTGCCTTCCTTGATTCATGTTTGGTACATTTTACCTTCAAGCCATACTACTTTTCCACCCCAAGAGCAAAGGTGGGTTTCATGATATCACATCTCACGGGCAATGCCGTGACCTGGGCAACCCTCCCAGTCAATATGGGCGACGCACTCCTGGATGATTATGATGGGTTCGTGGAAGCCCTAAAGGCCATGTTTGATTGCCCAGAACTTGTTTACAGTGCTCAAGAAAGACTGCTTGAATTTCAACAAGGGTCCCAGGATATGCTTGCGTATGTGACCCGCTTTAAACAATTAGTAAAAGAGGCAGATTGGTCCCAAAAAGCCAGCTTCACCCTCTTTCGAAGAGGCCTAAATGAAGAGATAAAGGACCAGTTAGCCAGGGTAGCCCGCCCAAGCTCCTTCCAAGCTCTCATGGACCTCTCCCTACAAATCGATTTCCGGATCCAGGAAAGAAAGGCAGAGAAAAGAAAGTCTAAGCCAACATCCCAAAAGGCTGCTACGGACAACCAATACAAACCAGAGCCCGCTGCATCTCCAACCCCGGACTCAGAACCCATGCAACTAGGAGCCTTCCGAGGACCCATTACCCCACAAGAAAGGATCTGTTGGATTCATACCGGACTGTACATGTACTGTGCCTCTGATAAACACCTTGTGAGAGAGTGCCTTATTGCTCCACCTCAGCGATCGGGAAACGCCAGCTCTCGATCCTAATTGGGGCACAGTTTCGGGAGAAAGATGTCTGCTCCTCACCAATTTCTTCCTTGAACTCTCTAGGACAGAACAATCTTGTGATTCTACAGGCATTCCTGTCACCTTCTAAGAAAGAATCCCACCCCATCCTGGCTTTAGTGGACTGCGGAGCCATGGGCATTTTCATAGATCATGACTGGGTCATTAGTCATAGCGTTCCCCACGAAACACGAGTGACAATGCAACCTGTTGAAGCCATTGATGGGAGACCCTTGTCTTCAGGAGCGATAACCCACCAAACCAGAGAGATTCTTCTTTCAATAAACCACCCCAAGAGAGGATTAGATTTGACATAATAAGATCTGCCCATTACCCCATGGTTCTAGGCATGTCCTGGCTGCAGAAACACAACCCCTACATCAATTGGGCAGCAGGCTCCTTGTTTCTTGGTTCAGAACATTGTATGTCCCATTGTTTGTCACCTACCACCTTATCAAGTTCCTTAGAAGACTCACAAGAAACCCAGCAATTCCCAGTAACTGTCTCTAACATTATCCGGATCCTCCAGGCTTACCAGGCATACTCAGATGTGTTTTCAACAGCTATTGTTCAGTCTCTTCCACCCCACAGACCTGACCTGAGGATTGTGCCATTGACACTGAGCTTTCAGCAGTGATTCCCTTCAGAAGAATGTTCATTCTATCCGAACCAGAAAAAAGGGCCCTCCTGGAGTATCTGGACACCAACTTGGCAAATGGAACTATTCGACCATCCAAGTCCCCAGCGGGAGCTTCCTTCTTCTTCGTTCCTAAGAAGGATTCCAAGGAGCTTAGACCATGTTTGGATTACCGTGGCCTTAACCAATGCACCCTCAAGGACCGTTACCCATTGCCTCTTATTTCAGACATCCTGCAAGCTGTGAGAGGTGCAGTCATCTTCACAAAACTAGATCGCAGGGGTGCCTACCATCTTATTCGTATAAAAGAAGGTAATGTATGGACAACAGCCTTCAGAACACCCTTTGGCCATTTTGAATATTTGGTCATGCCCTTTGGACTTGCTAATGCCCCAGCAATTTTCCAACGTTTCATGGATCGGGTCTTTTCTGACATGTTGTTCCTCTTTGTCATTGTATACCTAGACGACATACTGATTTACTCCAAGGAACCTCGGGAACATGAAGAACATGTTAAGGCAGTTTTACGTTTACGAGAACATAAGCTCCTGATCAAACCTGAAAAATGCCTTTTCCATGTATCAACTGTTCACTATCTTGGATTTGTTCTTAGCCCAAAGGGGATTGGAATGGATTCTTCCAAGGTTGATTCCATCCTATCTTGGCCTGTTCCAACCACTGTGAAACAAATTCGATCCTTCCTGGGGCTCGTTGACGTGTATTGCCGGAGTTCGCTCTGGGCCTCCTTCCGAGTTCATTTTTCCATTTCCTTGATTACACTCCCTTTCCATTCCCTTTCCTTTAACTACCCTCTTCTGTGCTTTTCTTCCTGGACTTATCCTGTGCTCGGGTCATGGCGTTCCGTGCCTCCGAGTTAGGATACTGTTTCCTTGTTCCCGATCCTGGATATTTGAACGCTACTTGGCATAGGACTTGCAATCCTCACGCTGGAATCTGAAGACCTACACACGGGCCTGTACATTTTCTGGACCTTGCGAACGAACACATCCAAGAAGGTCGCAAGCAAAGAGAAACAGGTGAGAAGGGGAGAGACTTGTGACACTATCGGCTGTTATAACTGTCCCCACAGGTTTAGCTGCCTACAACATAGGCGCTGTCACTTTACACCGATTACTACTCCTTCCAGTAGAACACCAAAACAAATTAGACTATTACAAACTTCCACAGAAGCTGCAATGGAACTACGCAGAGTTTTCAAACTAATGAAAATGCTGCTAATAGATGAGGTGAGCATGGTCTTCAACCTAATGTTGGCTTTGATTTACCTCAGATTACAAGAGGTCATTAAAACAGACTACGAAGAGCTCTTTGGAGGAAAACACATTATTGTTTTCGGAGATCTTCTTCAATTGACACCAGAGAAAGCTGAACCTATTTTTAAAACCTTAAGTCACAGACTGTGCCGTAAAACTCTTGGCAGAATAGGAAATGTCAACCTTTGGTAACATTTCCAATACAGAGAATTAACAGAAAACATGCGCCAGTCTGCAGACCTCACATATGCCAAGAGTTGGTGTACTATCTCAAGAAGCACAATCAATATTAAAAACCCGGCCCATCCATGCACTCTATGGCCATAACTCATGTGCTACTGATGTCATGGAACAATTAGCACACAAAAATGTCAATTGTATGTCCTTGATGCCAACTCTTGCAAGCTGTTCAATATTCAATGAAACAATGTTGAAAAAGAAATGCAACCAATAATCAAAATTTGCTCCACAGATAAACTGGACGTACATGTACGATGCTACCCATGTGTCAACAAGCCACAACAAGACTAAATACCTTAGGAAACTCTATCTCCAACACAGCTGGCTTGGAGAAAATGTTAAAATTATCTTTAAACTGTAGAATAATGCTTAAACGTAACCTTGACGTGGAGCAAGGACTAGTTAATGGAGCATTCGGTACAGTTGTTGGCTTTCAAACATACCCATGTGACAAAAACATTCAATTTGTCAATATTCTCTTTGACAAACTATCAGAAGCTAAAAGGATAGGACACTCAAAAGCCTGCTTCCTACTTTTCAAAGACATGTATGTACGCAGAAAACAATTTTCACTAACTCTAGCATACACAGTTACCATTCACAAATCACATGGTCTTACCCTCGATAAAGCATTGATAGATATTGGTAGCACAGTCTTTAAAGAAGGCATGAGCTATGTAGCACTATCACGCTTACGTACACTTGACGGGCTATTTCTAATCAACTTAGATGCAAGTAAAGTAAATCAAGATATTCCTTGCATTATACAATACAATAGGCTGCATTCACTCTACACCCCTCATCTAAAAACATATCCTGCTCCACAAAAAGCAAAAAGTTGTAAAAGAAAACTACTTCAAACTGAAACGATACTGGATATTACTGCAATTCCTCCAAAGAAAAAAAAAAGAAACTAACACTTCATCAAGTAACACAATCTACTGGTCAAAGTAACTCAACTACTTCTTCAAAATAAGCAACACACACTCCGAACAATTGACTTCGACACAGAACTGTCAGGTCCATTCAAATTTTCAAATACAACTGTTGTAATTTGCTATGCAAATGTAGCAATAAATATTCTATTCCAATTGCCACCAATTGTTGAGAACATTTACTTACACAGTACAGACCAATTGTGTTTGCAAATGTTAGTCCTTCATAGAAATGCAACCAACAATCCTGACAACACTTACAGTGTTCATGGAATAAGACAAGCATTGGACTACTGTGCTGGAATGGTCAGATTCACTATAAACACACAAGAAGATCCACAAGAATGTCTAATGAACTTACTACAAGTACTGGAAAACAAAAACATACCTATACATGATATCTTCCCACTTTCATACATGTGGAAACATACATGCACTCTCTGCAGCCTTGTGGCACAGGAACAAGTCCCTAATGAACGCTTCATGTATGTATCCATACCCAACTGTGAATCCATTCCCTTTCAGCAACTTCTACAGAATGCAAACCATGGCAGATTATGTATTATCTGCAATTCAGATAATCGGTCCACCTTACAAATACAGACACATAGTAAATATGTAATAGTAATGCTTTTACGTTACAATGCAGATGGTACCAAAATCAACTGTAAACTGACTGGATTCACACATGGTCAAGTATCACTTGGTAAGAAAACTTCTCAACAATAGGTATAATCTACCACGCAGGAGCAACAACCAATGCGGGTCACTACACTGCATATATAAAAAAATAATTGTGGATGTTTCGAATGTAATGATAGTACCATTACTCTAAAGCAGAGATTACCATCAAATCTTGTAAACGCTTACTTAATATTCTTAAAACCAACATTTTATACGCAATCTGTGTATGAACATAAGCAAAACTTCAACTTCAAAACTGTGCACAGTTAGAATACGCGAACATGTATCTAACTGCCCCAAGATTCTTCAACAAGCAAACAGATACATAAATACCACTAAAATGTAACAAGAAATATACAGTTAGAATACGCAAACAGGTATCTAGCTGCCCCAAAAAATCTGCAACAACCCAACAGATAGAAGATTAGCAAGAAACAAGAAATAAACAGTAAAACAATGAAAGAAATATATTGTAGAACAACATAGAAGGTTTTATTTGAATCCAGCATGGATTTTTTTCCCACAGTCCCAATGATTTAGAGAACAAACACAGAACCTCAGGAAATTGCGCAGTACAGTGGTTTGAACTATAGTACTTGTAAAGTACTAAATATGAGGGTCATAAAATACAGAAATGTCTATTATGCAATGCAATAACTCATTATGAACTACCTACTCCAACATATGATCTTTTATTTTATCACAGAGATTGAAAAAGTATGTCTGGCCCAGTTACCCATGTCATGAAAAAACTGCATACAACCACAAAAAACTCAACTAGTAAGTATAAAATAAATGGACTCACAAACACCGCTGCATACACACCCATTCAAGCAAGCATCTAACCATACACCACAATCCAAAATGTTTACTTCCAAGGGATTCTTATGATGCAGTCCTTGTTACAAACTCTACAATCCTAACTGCATAGCCTAGCCAAAACTTCACATACAAACTCTACAAATGAAACAGTACACACACTTTTGGGTTGTGTATATTTGATGGGTGTTTGATTCTATGGGTGTGTTATGCTGCAGTGGCTGTGGCCAGGGCCTAGAGTCTTGGTGCATGGCCTTCGGCCGTGAAACAAGACTCTAGGTCCTGGCCACAACCACCACACCATAACACACCGATGCTACCAAACATTTTGACTGTGGTATGTGGGCTGCTTATAGGGGAATTCATTACAATCAATGCTCTACGAACAACCCAAAACCAACATCATACTAAAGTAAAATAGCTAGTAGTGCAAGTATTATGTCCGCGGACAGCCGCGAAGACTGCATACATGGCGAACACATCAGGGGCACCTGCCACCTAAACAAATACAGTATTTGACCCATCTCTTACTCCCCAACCCTCCCCAAGCACTCCTGCACACCAAAACACTGCCCAAAATTGCATTTTGCCTCTGTTCGCCGCCGCGCTGTGATCCAAGATGGCGGGCGCATCAAAACAATGTGACACACCTCACGCCTCATTCCAGCCAATCGGCGGACACATTGCGTGTCCGCGGACATGACGCAAGCCCATTAGTCAATCGGTGTCCTGTCCACAGAACGAACAGGGAAGTGTGTCCGCGGAGCGGACATACATATCACTCATTGTTTTGCCTTACATTTTGGTCATTTAAAAAAAACTACTGGACGGATTTACACTAAATTAACAAAAGAACACTTTCGGGACTAAGCCAGCGCTCCTGCCGCAAATTTGGCGGAAATCCATCCATCAGTTTGAGCTGTAGGCGTGAGAAAAGTTTTTCCCATTATGGGAAAAAAGAAATGTTGGGACCCCCCCTATAACTTTGCCCCCCTGGACCAAACCTTCACCAAAATTTGCAAAAAATACAGAGTGGTCAAAGTTTGGTGAGGATTGGTCCAGGGGGAGCGAAGTTATAAGCCGCCCAAAAAGTGCTCTTCCTATGGCATTAGCAATTTAACCATAACTACAAGGCCTACCGTGGGCCAGGTAATATATATATATATATATATTCAGTGAAAAAACTTTGTTAAAGGGACGTTATGGTTAAGTTGTGCTAATACAAAACGTGTGAAATTCAGTGAAAAAACTTTGCCAAAGGGACGTTATGGTTCCAAGTAAAACCAAAAAACCCTTGAAATTCGCCAGTTATGGTAAGCTAAGCAACCATAACTCGTGCCACCACCGTGCACTGCTAAGACTAACACCCAGGACATCAAAGATGACATCACAAATGCCATTGATGACATCACTGATGACATCACATGTGTATGTACTTTTCATGAAATATGTGTACAAGGGATTCTTATTATAATGTTGCAAAACAAGTGTCAAGGATCATTGCAATAAATATCATACCCTAATTAGTGCATTGAACGATGCATTGATATAAATAGCATTCTATTGTGGGGTTCTATCTAGTATACTAAGCTACTCAACAGAAACATAACATTGTGTGCAGCGTACAAGATGAAGGTATAATATTCGTAATGTTAATATGTTGCATAATGAAATGATAATTGTTTTCTTTGATTTCTGTGTACTGTGAAATATGTAATAAGTAGCTAATAAAACACATGTATTACATAATTGCATTACTATAGACAAAACACAAAGACACAAGAACACATAGCAATATGGGTATATACAGGGAAAGTGAAGTTAGCAAAAAAGCACAAGTAGTAGCAGAAACAGTTCATAACTTAACTGATTATTTTAATGCAAATAAATGATTGCTCTGTTTCAAAGCTGCTATTTACCCTATGTATATGTATCACTTGATGTGATTGGACCCTAAGGAAAGTAATGTGAGTACAATGTATACAAATATGACCATATACAGGGAAAGTACAGCCATAAAAAAAACAACAGAACTATCATAAAGTGCTCATTAGTCTATTGATTATCTTTATGCACAAAAAGGATTGCTGTCTTTCAAGCTTGTGTCTTACCGTATGTATATGTTTCATATGATGTGACTGGACTCTAAGGGAATTACTGTAAGAACCTACTTGAAGGATACGTCTACAAATAAAATAAAATGTTTAGTTTCTGACTGTTACTGAAGAAAACCATTTGGCCTAGATATGTCAGCAAAAGAAAAAAGAGTGAGCCAGACATGTGATGTCATCAGTGATGTCATCAATGACATTTATGATGTCATCTTTAATGTCCTGGGTGTTAGTCTTAGCAGTGCACGGTGGTGGCGTGAGTTATGGTTGCTTACCTTACCATAACTGGCGAATTTCAAGGGTTTTTCAGTTTTACTTGGAACCATAACGTTCCTTTGACAAAGTTTTTTCACTGAATTTCATAGGTTTTTAGTAGCGCAACTTAACCATAACGTCCTTTTAACAAAGTTTTTTCACTGAATTTCATAGGTTTTTAGTAGCGCAACTTAACCATAACGTCCCTTTAACAAAGTTTTTTCATTGAATTTCATAGGTTTTTATTAGTGCAACTTAACCATAACGTCCCTGTAACACTTTTCTTTTACTGAATTTTATAGGTTTTTATTAGTGCAACATCACCATAACATCCTTTTCAACAGATGAAGACCACTAGCATCTTAGCTCCTCAAAGTGGGAACCCCGGGGGGTAAAAAAAAAAGATTTTCCTTCCTACACTGGGACGCCTGCCGCGTCCTGGTGTAGGAAGGAAAATCTTTTACCACTATGGCCACCATGGAAAGGGAAGACGGGGTGTATAAATAGAACACAACAAGGGCATGAGCGGGGCATGAGAGGGAACAGGGCACAAATGGGGCATGAGCAGGGGGTGGGGGGAAAAGGAAGGAAACATGGGGCATGAGCGGGGGTGGGGGGAACACGAGAGAGACACGGGGCATGAGCAGCGGGTGGGGGAACAGGGGAGACACAGGGCATGAGCAGGGGGTGGGGAGGAACACAAGGGAGACACGGGGCATGAGCGGGGGTGGGGCGGAACACGAGGGAGACACGGGGCATGAGCGGGGGTGGGGGAAACAGGGCACACATGGCGCAAGAGCGGGGGGTGGGGGGAACAGGGCACACACGGGGCATGAGCAGGGGGTGGGGGAACATGGCACACACGGGGCATGAGCGGGGGTTGGGGGCACAGGGCACACACAGGGCATGAGCGGGGGGTGGGGGAACAGGGCACACATGGGGCATGAGCGGGGTTGGGGGAACAGGGCACACACGGGGCATGAGCAGGGGGTGGGGGAATAGGGCACACACGGGGCATGAGCGGGGGTGGGGAGGAAAGGAGAGAGACAAGGAGCATGAGCAGGGGGTGGGGGGAACACGAGGGAGACACGGGGCATGAGCGGGAGGTGGGGGTAACACGAGGGAAACACGGGGCATGAGCGGGGGGTGGGGGGAACACGAGGGAGCCACGGGGCATGAGCTGGGGGTGGGGGCAACAGGAGAAACACAGGGCATGAGCAGGGGGTGAGGGGGTACATGATGGACACACGGGGCATGAGTGGGGGGTGGGGGGAACACGAGGGAGACACGGGGCATGAGCAGGGGTGGGGGCAACAGGAGACACACGGGGCATGAGCGGGAGGTAAGGGTACACGATGGAGACACGGGGCATGAGCGGGGGGTGGGGGCAACAGGATTCACACGGGGCATGAGCGGGGGGTGAGGGGGTACATGATGGACACACAGGGCATGAGTGGGGGGTGGGGCGAACATGAGGGAGACATGGGGCATGAGCAGGGGTGGGGGGAAAGGTGCACATGGGGCATGAGCGGGGGTGGAGGGAACAGGGCACACACACGGGGCATGAGCAGGGGTGGGGGAACAGGGCGCACACACGGGGCATGAGCGGTGGGTGGGGGAAGAGGGCGCACACACAGGGCATGAGCAGCGGGTGGGGGGTGGGGGGGAAGGGGAGAGAGACATGGGGCATGAGCAGGGGGTGGGGGAACAGTAGGGAGAGACGGGGCATGAGTGGGGGGTGGGGGGAAGGGGAGGGAGACACGGTGTATGAGCGGGGTGTGGGGGGTGTTGGAGAGAGACACGGGCATGAGCGGGGGGTGGGGGCGGGGGGGATAGGGGAGAGACACACGGGGCATGAGCGGGGGGTGGGGGAAAGGAGGGAGACACAGGGCATGAGCGGGGGTGGGGGGAAGGGGAGAGACACGGGCATAACCGGGGGGTGGGGGAAGGGGAGAGACATGGGGCATGGGTGGGGTGGTAATACAAGGGAGACACGGGGCATGAGTGGGGGGTGGGGGGGTAACACGAGGGAGACATGGGGCATGAGCGGGGGGGTGGAGGGGGTAACACAAGGGAGACACGGGGCATGAGCGGGGGGTGGGGGACGTGGAGAGAGACACGGGGCATGAGTGGGGGGTGGGGGAACAATAGGGAGACATGGGGCATGGGCAGGGGTTGGGGGGAAGGGGAGATACACACGGGGCATGAGCAGGGGGTGGGGGGAAGGGGAGAGAGACACGGGGCATGAGCGGGGGTGGGGGGAAGGGGAGACACACACGGGGCATGAGCGGGGGTGGGGGGTAAGGGGAGAGAGACACAGGTCATGAGCGGAGGTGGGGGGGAAGGACAGAGACACACGGGGCATGAGTGGGGGGTGGGGGGAAGGGGAGAGAGACATGGGGCATGAGCGGGGGTGGGGGGAAGGCGAGAGACACACGGGGCATGAGCAGGGGGTGGGGGAAGGGGAGAGACACACGGGGCATGAGCGAGGGGTGGGGGGAACAGTAGGGAGACACGGGGCATGGGCAGGGGTTGGGGGGAAGGGGAGAGACACACAGGGCATGAGCAGGGGGTGGGGGGAAGGGGAGAGAGACACGGGGCATGAGCGGGGGTGGGGGGAAGGGGAGACACACACGGGGCATGAGCGGGGGGTGGGGGGTAAGGGGAGAGAGACACAGGTCATGAGCAGAGGTGGGGGGGAAGGACAGAGACACACGGGGCATGAGTGGGGGGTGGGGGGAAGGGGAGAGAGACATGGGGCATGAGCGGGGGTGGGGGAAGGCGAGAGACACATGGGGCATGAGCAGGGGGTGGGGGGAAGGGAAGAGACACAGGAGGCATGAGTGGGGGATGGGGGAAGGGGTAAGACACACAGGGCATGAGTGGGGGAGGGGAGGAAGGGGAGAGAGACAAGGGCCATGAGCGGGGGGTGGGAGGGAAGGGGAGAGAGACACGGGACATGAGCGGGGGGTGGGGGGAAGGGGAGAGACATGGGGCATTAGTGGGGGGGAGGGGAGAGACACGGGGCATGAGCAGGGGGGTGGGGAGAAAGGAGGGAGACATGGGGCATGAGCGGGGGGTGAGGGGGAAGGGGAGAGACACACGGGGCATGAGCGGGGGGTGGGGGGTAAGGGGAAAGAGACACGGGGCATGAGCAGTGGGTGGGGGGGAAGGGGAGAGACACAAAGGGGCATGAGCAGGGGGTGGGGGAAGGGGAGAGACACACAGGGCATGAGCGGGGGGTGGGGGGAAGGGGAGAGAGACACGGGGCATGAGCAGGGGGTGGGGGGAAGGGGAGAGAGATGCGGGGCATGAGCGGGGAGTGGGTTGGGAAGGGGAGAGACATGGGGCATTAGTGGGGGGAGGGGAGAGACACGGGGCATGAGCGGGGGGTGGGGGGAAAGGAGGGAGACACAGGGCATGAGCAGGGAGTGGGGGAAGGGGAGAGACACTCAGGGCATGAGCGGTGGTGGGGGGAAGGGGAGAGAGACACGGGGCATGGGTGGGGGGAAGGGGAGAGACACACAGGGCATGAGCGGGGGTGGGGGGGAAGGGGAGAGAGACACGGGGCATGAGCGGGGGGATGGGGGAACAGTAGGGAGACATGGGGCATGAGCGGGGGGTGGGGGGAAGGGGAGAGACACACAGAGCATGAGCGGGGGTTGGGGGGAAGGGGAGAGGCACACGGGGCATGAGCGGGGGGTGGGGGAAGGGGAGAGAGACACGTGGCATGAGCGGGGGGTAGGGGGGAAGGGGAGAGAGACACGGGGCATGAGTGGGGGGTGTGGGAAAAGGGGAGAGAGACACGGGGCATGAGCGGGGGGTGGGGGAAGGGGAGAGACACAGGGCATGAGCGGGGGGAGAGGGGGAAGGGGAGAGACACACGGGGCATGAGCGGGGGTGGGGGGTAAGGGGAGAGAAACATGCGGCATGAGTGGGGGGTAGGGGGAAAGGGGAGAGAGACACGGGGCATGAGTGGGGGGGTGGGGGAGGGGGAGAGAGACATGGGGCATGAGCGGGGGTGGGGGGAAGGGGAGAGAGACACAGGGCATGAGCGGGAGGTGGGGGGAGGGGAGAGACACACGGGGCATGAGCGGGGTGGGGGGGAAGGGGAGAGAGACACGGGGCATGAGCGGGGTGTGGGGAGGAAGGGGAGAGAGACACGGGCATGAGCAGGGGTGGGGGGAAGGGGAGAGAGACACGGGGATGAGCGGCAGGTGGGCGGTAACAGGGGAGACAGGGCATGGGTGGGGGTAACACAAGGGAGACACGGGGCATGAGCGGGGGGTGGGGGAGTAACACGAGGGAGACACGGGGCATGAGCAGGGGGTGGGGGGGTAACACAAGGGAGACACGGGGCATGAGCAGTGGTAACACAAGGGAGACACGGGGCATGAGCTGGGGGTGGGGGGAACAGGGGAGACAGGCCATGAGCAGGGGGTGGGGGGAGTGGAGAGAGACAGGGGGCATGAGCAGGGGGTGGGGGGAATTGGAGAGACACACGGGGCATGAGCGGGAGGTGGGGGGGAAGGGGAGAGAGACACAGGGCATGAGCGGGGGGTGGGTGGAAGGGACGAGACACACGGGGCATGAGCGGGGGGTGGGGGGAAGGGGAGAGACACACGGGGCATGAGCAGGGGGGTGGAGGGGAACAGTAGGGAGACACAGGGCATGAGCGGGGGGTGGTGGGGAAGGGGAGAGAGACATCGGGCATGAGCGGGGGGGTGAGGGGGAAGGGGAGAGACACACGGGGCAGGAGCGGGGGGGTGAGGGGGAAGGGGAGAGACACACGGGGCATGAGCAGGGGGTGGGGGATCAGTAGGGAGACATGGGGCATGAGCAGGGGGTGGGGGGAAGGGGAGAGACACACGGGGCATGAGCGGGGGGTGGGGGGTAAGGGGAGAGACACGGGGCATTAGTGGGGAGAGGGGAGAGACACGAGGCATGAGAGGGGGGTGGGGGAATGGAGGGAGACACGGGGCATGAGCGTGGGGTGGGGGAAGGGGAAAGGCACACGGGGCATGAGTGGGGGTGGGGGGAAGGGCAGAGAGACACGGGGCATGAGCGGGGGGTGGGGTGGAGGGGAGACTCACACAGGGCATGAGCGGGGGGTGGGGGCAAGGGGAGAGAGACACGGGTCATAAGCAGGGGGTGGGGGAACATTAGGGAGGCACGGGGCATGAGCGGGGGGAGGGAGGGGAGAGACACACGGGGCATGAGCAGGGGTGGGGGGAAGGGGAGAGAGACACGGGGCATGACTGGGGGTTGTGGGGGAAGGGGAGAGAGACACACGAGACATGAGCAGGGGGTAGGGGGGAAGGGGAGAGAGACATGGGCCATGAGCGGGGGGTGGGGGAAGGGGAGAGAGACACAGGGCATGAGCAGGGGGTGGGGGGAAGGGGAGAGAGACACGGGGCATGAGCGGGGTGAAGTGGGGGAATGGGAGAAAAAGCTCCCCCCAATCTCCTCGTGACCATGGCCCAGAGGATCGCGGCCCAGACACCCACCACGAGATGAATTTGTCTATCTACCAGACGACCAAATACCCTGGTTCAAGAACATAAGGATATGCCCACCAACCTGCCCACCAGCCTGCCCTACTCAAGCCGACACCTGCGGCATGGATGAACTCGACTAAAACCTCAACAACAAGCACCCACATCGTTAGAGATGCCATGACGACCTATCCAACTGCCGAGAACACAAGTGCCACCATGCACACTGGACACTCACGCACCAACCCACACGAAGACTATATTCAGTGCTATGACGTAGGTGACGGATACACCCACTGACGCGCATCTTTATTATTTTTCACATAGGTTTTCCGTAATGCAGAAACGCAAGACGCATAAAGCACTCGCGTATACGCTTGCTGACGCTTCTCCCACCCCTTGCGTCGTGATGAGAATATAACGAAGACGTAATATTGCCTATGAAGCCATGTTGCACCGCAACACAGGTGCCATGCATTACACATCCCCACCTATGAACCAGGCCCAAGTAGGCCGCAAGCAAGAGCCGCCATGAACTCTGCATGAGCGAGTGCTGATCCCGCAGAATGAGCCCAGCGAGAGCTCAGAGCCAAGGGGGCGATGTTGCAACTCGTATGCTACCAGCCGGCGCCAAGGTCACACCTGTAAGCAAAGCCAAGCACACAGAAGCAAAATACAACTTTAAATGTGCAGAATTCTGCCCCAGCCATGGTTTCTCCTCACGTGACCAAGCCAACCTGACAAGGTGCCAGACTCACGAGGGAGAAGTCGCCTGGGTCCCACGTCTGGGACACAGGCTGCAACAAAGAAATGACCCAATGGACACCTACAGCGATGGGAATGGTCTGCTTTCAAGCCTATGAGCAAATCCGCACATTGTCTGCACGAACACATAGTTACACATTGTTGCTAGTGACAGGTACACCGCGAGCTGGGAACAACGATGGTCCCAGGCTGGGCGGCTCGAGGGTGGACCAATCAGAACATGGGGGCACTCATCACTGATGCCACTAACATAAGCCAATCATTAGGGGTCTTCGTGTAACAATTTTCAAGTATCTAATAGAAGGGACAACCCAAGTATACCACCTCACTCACCCTCAACCACTAATAATGTTCTCTATATGTATGCTATACTAACCCTACCACTCGAGGAACCAATCCGGAGTGGCGATAGGATTTCTGCTAACTTTCCCAGGTGACGCAAGTAGCGCGTCATACTGAGGCAAAAAGGGCCTGCGAGCCCCACGAATTTTGAGAGTCTGGACGGACGCGTACGATCCTAGACCCATCCCTGCCGTTGTTTAATAAACAGCAGAATCACCTTGCTTCTTGCGTGTGTCTCATACTCATTTTTTGGGAACACGGGAGGAGTTGGGGTCTCCCAGCCTGGAGGTCCGCGGACGGCCCAGCCGACCCGGGATAATCACCCCGAAAAGTTGGAGGCACCGCTGAGATCTGTTTACGATCTACCTTTTTATTTTTCCAAGGCTTCTCGTTGCGAGGAGGCCCGGCGGCGCGGCCCCCTCTGCCGCTGCCCCCTTTTTGAGGACTACTGGACCATCGCGGAACTGCGAGAAGACTGGATAGCGCAATCCGGATATTGGCCCTCGGGAGCCGGTTGAGAAGTATCCCGCCCGCGGTTGGCGAGTGTCCAGACGTGGTCCAGACGAGGGGAGGTGGCGAGCCGCTTGGAGGGGTGCACGCAGTCGAGCGGCCCCGCATCAAGAGAACTTGGTGAGTATGTCACATCCAACAAGCAATGTGAGATTGTGAGGGAGGGGGGAGGAGTGCAATAAGGGCGGTGGGAGGTGTTACTAAGGTGTGCTGCGAAGATTTGATCAATTAGTGTTGATGGTGAAGTGAATGGTAGCAGGACAGGTGCGAGAGCCGTCCGCCACCACGTCACGGAGAAGGGTGGGCGGAGCAAGAAAACATCACGTGCGGTTGCCCGTAGACACTGATTGGCCTAGGTCGTGGCCACCTGTAAGGGGGGGTGTGTGTGTGGCTTCCTACGAATTGGCGGTTATTGATCAATGAGTAGATGAGGATCCCTATTGATTGAGCAGTGAAACTCGATAGATAGATGACGTTTTCCTGTAGGTGGTAGCTAACTTGTTGCCTAGTACGGAAGATAATTGGCTGGATAAGCCCTCCTGTTGAGCGGCGTATCACACGCGAGGCGACGCAGTGTGCGCAGTCCGATAATATTGTTGGTTACCTTGTTCCAGGCATAACAAGAGGACAGCTGTGGGGTTAACGGGGACAAACAGCAAAACTTATTTCGAGCTTTCTGAAGTGTAAAAGATCTTACCGGTAGTTTTTGAAAGAGGTCAGTGACGTCACCCGTAGGGCTTTCATAGGATACCTCGACCACACAGCATTGTTGAATGGTGGTGGGGAAGTGAATAGTGGACAGGGGGTGCGCACGGAGGTTGTCGGCCACCCTAAATACGGGACAGGTGGAGATGGGGAAGTGACCGTGCACGGAGAACGCCGGCCACGCCGAGTGAGGTAGGAGGACGAGGGGAGAAGAGAAAACAAAAAAGAGTGCGACAGCTGTATAAGCACGTCACACAGGGCACGCAGCCGCAGGGGGCTTCGTGCGCCATGGCCGCAGGGGGCCGTAACGGTATTAGGGAAGAAAAACAAATACAGGAAAAGACAGCATATTTGCAATCGTTATATTTGACTGTTTTCCTTTTAGCGGACGGTCGCAAGTCCCCAAACTACGGGGCCAGGTAACACATCTGCAATTGTCATATTTGACTGGTTTTCTTTTAGCGGACAGTCGCAAGTCCCCAAACTGCGGGGCCAGGTAACAACAACTATACTGAAGGGAGCTAACAACACAGTGTAACCATGTCATACGGGTTAGGATCGGGAGGGTGGGGGAATACCCTCACTACCCCACTACAGCACATATGTAAAACACTATCACCCCATAGGGAAAAACTGATCAAATATAGCATAGAGTGGACACAAGGGACGGACAACAAAATGACGACACCTTGGCCCCCTAACGGCAGTTTCGACCCGTACGTCCAACACTCACTACTGACACATATACATAACACATACAAGGGGAAGAAGTTGACGCACCACGTGGAGGTGCTTAAGTTATGGAGGACGTTCCAGGGGTCCCGACCAGGACCAACCGGAATGTTCACTGTGGAGGAAACGAAGGAGGGGAAGAAGGTAAAGGAGGAAGAGGTAAATGGGGAAAAGGAGGTTGACAGTGCACAGTGCGCGGGAAGAGACAGAGGGGGGGGAGAAAAGCTTAGCATCGCAAATGAAATAGAAATAAAAAAGGAAAGGACCGACGACATGCCTTTAGCGAAAAAGGAGGAAGGGGGATTATATCCTGTAACAGAACTACATGAAGCGGTAAGGCAGCAACTAACGGCAGCTGAGGGGTATTCGAACCCAGCATACAGCCCACCACCATATACAGCTACAGGTGGCTACACAGGGGGGAGGTGACAAGTACGGTAGGCCCAACTTATACGAAGATGCACGCAAGGGAAGGGAAGACTAGTGAAGAACCAATCCCAACCATAGGACACGACGAGTGGGTAGCCGCGCAGGTGCTGCTAAAATTGCGAGGGACCCTAACGGGAGAAGAAAAGGAAGTAGTACGGAAAATGAACGAGGACGATGAGGGTAGAAGTGAAATAAAAGGGGAGGAAGGTAAAAGGAAAGAAGGGGAGCTGTTACGAGCAGAGGAGGAGATGTTGGAGGAACGATTGGCAGAATTAAGGAATGAGCAAAACGCCCTGATCAAACAGCTTGAGAAAGAGGAACGAGAGAGAAGGAGGGAAAGGAAGGAAAGTAAGGATGAGTTAGAAAAAATGAGGGAACGAACTGAAGAACAGAAGCGGGAAGCTGAAAGGATGAAGGCGATAGCAGAACGGGTATCTCGAGCAGCACAGCGTGACAGGAAAAGAGAGGAGGAAGAAAAAGAAAAGGAAATGGAAATATGGAAGAGGAAAATGCTATCAGAAACCACCAAGAAATATGAGGAAGGCAAAGTAATAGAAAGCATATTAGAAAGGGAGACAGAGAGAGATGGGAAAGGAGGAGAGAGGAAGAAAGGATATTAGAGAAGGTGAGTAGTGAGGTGATGGATGAATTAAAAAAGAAAAGAGAGGAAATAGGTGGTGAAATAGTAGAGAAGAGGGAAGGGGAAAGAAGAGATAGGAAAGGGGAGAGTGGGGTAAGGAAATATGTACGCAGGGATGCAGAAGTAGCAACAACATCAGCACAAAGGAGAGCATTGGTAAAGAAGAAGTGGAAGGAACGGATTTAATAGACTTAAAAACAGTGACGATTAGGGTGAAAAAGACAGATTGGGAGTTGTCGCTCCTGGATGACTTTTGCAGCGAAGAAGAAGAAGGAATGGGGGAAGAAGGAAGAAGCGGCGATAGGGAAAGCTTAGACAAATTGTACATCACCCGCACCAACAGGAATCACCATGGGCATGCAGAAGGAAGGAAGAACTGGGGGGAAGTGAGGAGAAAGAACGAGAAGTGGCGGGAAGGCAAACACGTGCAGCTACACCCGCATCATCCCGTCCAACATGTCTGCCCACACCCGCTCCTGAACACACCCCCTACGCCGGCAGGCTTAGAGATCTCCCCGGACGTAGGCAGGAAGAAAGGACCACACACCCACATCAAATAAAGAAAGTAATAAGAGAAGGGGAAGAGATGAAGGGGAAGCTGCAACGAGCGGCGGTGATATGGACATGACAGATGATCTAGACGACACAGAAGAAGAGGAGGAGTATGCGGACTCTACACCGCGACAACTGGGGGGACAGATGGGACACAATCTAATGCCGCTATTGGAGAGAGGCAGGGTTAGACCACAATACGTCCCTTAGAAGCATGCCGATAAGGAAAATATAAAGTGTAGGCTCCCATCACTATGTGGAGGAGCGGGAAAATGGATGTACAAGATGGAAAAACACACTGCAGGACAGAAACTAGCAGTAGAAGACGTGAAGGGCCTACTAATATCAATATTAGGGGATGCGGCAGATGACATCTGGAAGAGAGCGGGTTTCCCCGGGGTCACAATAACGAACACATCACATGACGGGGAGCCATTTGCGAATTGCAGGCATGCATTATGGCAAGCGCTGAGGGTACAATACCCAGACACCTCAGACATAGGAGCAATTACGTCACGCAAGATGCGTGAGAACGAAGATCCTGTTGATTATATCCAGGAGATTCAGGAGAAGTGGCGTATGGAAACTAGAGAGCAATGGGACAAGACACCGGCAATATTTTACCACATACTAATACAAGGGCTCCCGGAGGCAGTACAAAAACAATTGAAGAAAGTAGTGGGGATGGAAGCAAAGGCTTGTCTGGAAATACAACTGACAATATTACACCATTGTAGGACGTGGCAAAGAAAAGATGAAACAAAAGGAAGAAGATAGAAAAGCGGAAGGGGCTAAATTAGTGCAGAAAAAACTGACTAAGTACACCATGGAAGGTGCATTAATAACTACACCAACAACAATGACACCAAACCCCACACAAGTAGTGGCCGCACAGGATCCCTCACAACTACAAATACCACCACTACCACAATCACCACGACTTATAACACAACAGCTGCCACCACCCCCACCATACACGGCTAACATGGGAGGAGGGTACATGGCACCAGGAAATGGATATTATAATAACATCAGGGGAAAGGGAGGAATGATGAGAGGGAGGGGATATGGCCAACCTGCACAACAGCAAGGGGGAGGATTCAGAAGATTCTACCCTACTGGGCAACCAGTGTACCAGGATAATGCAGGAAGTTTCCCATGGCAGACCAGGGAACCACCTGTATGTTGGGTTTGTGGGATGTTAGGAGACATGCCACGTACGTGTAGAATGAGACCCTCCACACTAGCATGGGGGGAACAAGGACAACAAGGGCCTATAAGGGAGCAGCAGGGTTACCAACAACTGCATGGGCTACCACAGAGCAGCCCACAGCAACAATTAGCAACACAACAACAGCCGCAGACATATTCACTACCGCAACAACAGGTAGCAATAACACAACAACACCAAGTGCAGCCAGTGCAGCAGTCCACTCAAATACAGGACCATAAGGTAACATCCACCGATACACAGCTACAACAAACACAATTGGGAAGGGTGACTGTCCTGGGACACAACCCTTACACAGGAAGTGGTCAGTCATTATACCCACAATAGGGCAGCCCACAGACGTCCTTGGTGTGTCCCATCCTGTCGATAACACCTAATAGTGTGGAGGAACCACGCATTGAGGTAACAATAGGTGACAAAAAATTATCATTCCTTGTTGACACTGGGGCAACCCGGTCATGCATAAGGGAGGGTAGATTTAAGATGTCAGGTGAGGCCATGAACACCCAAGGATTCTCTGGTGCTAGGGGCGTGGTTCCCTTTACTGATACCATCTCCTTATCTATTGGAGATTATGACATGTCTATCCCGCTCCTGTATTCAAGGGAGTCACCAGTGAACATACTTGGGAGGGACATAATGAGCAGGCTAAATATGACAATCTCCTTCACAGAGGATGGCATAATTTGCTCCACTCCAGGAATAAACATGCTTACTGCACGGCAAATACTGCAAGCGTACTGTGGCCAGACAGTAGGTCTGGCTGAGCCAGTGGATGGCGAACTGTTCCAGTACGTAACAGACATGGCATTCGCCTGGATGCCAGGTATAGAAGGAAAGATCTGGAGGAGGCCAGCAGCATATTTGTTCAGGCCTGAGACACCAGCCAATGAACCAGAAGGGAAGGTGATTTCGGTGAGCATCGAGAGTATTATAGCAACTGCTGATTATATCGCAGTACATGCCCAAGACCGGGAAGGAAGAGCGTGGAGGGCAGTGATAGCCCTGGCTGAGGGATGCAGGCTCACCCAGGTGTCCGATGAAGAGCTCTTTTCAGAAGACAAGGAAGAAGGTGAGATGGTATTTATGATGAGTGTAGATATATGGCTAAGAGTGACATATAAGCAAGTGGCACAGAAAATGGCCATGGCACTTGAAGCACCCGCATCTACCCCAGTTCCCTTCTACGAGGAAGATATGGCAAAAGTTCCAACATCACTGTGGACCACCAGTCCCTATGACGTGGGCTGCATAAAGAGTATCGGGGGAGTAAGAATAAAGCTGAAAAAGGGTGCAATACTACCTAGAGTGAAACAATACCCACTATCAAAAGAGGCAGATGAGGGCATATACGAAACCATAATGGTCCTAATAAATAATGGCATATTGGTAGCATCAGAATCACCATGTAACACGGCCGTGTACCCAGTGCGCAAAGCTAAAGGAGGGTCTTGGCGTTTTATCCAGGACCTCAGACCCTTGAACAACATTGTAGAAGCAGAATACCCCATAGCAGCAAACCCGGCCACAATATTATGTGGAATTCCAGCAGAGGCCTCACGGTTCACAGTGATTGACCTCAAAAATGCCTTTTTCTCAATACCCCTGCATCCAGATTCACAAGACTTGACAAGCTTCACATACAAAAACACAAAATGGAAACACACCAGGTTACCACAAGGGTACTGCGAGTCACCCTCAATTTTCAACAGAGTAATACAGGTGGACTTGGGAAACATTGCATTGGAAAGTACGGTGCTGACGATATAATAATTTGCAGCACAAGCGAGAAAAGGTGCAGGGAGGACTCATTGAAAATGTTGACAGTGTTGGCTGAAAAGGGTTACAAGGTAGACAAAGAAAAGTTACAGTACTGTCAGGAACAGGTACTATACATTGGTCAACTAATATCCCAACACGGAAGAAAGATTGCACCACGAAGAGCACAAGCTATATCAAACACGCCACTACCACAAAAGGTGAGGGAGCTGCAGCAGTTCCTGGGATTATGCAACTACTGTAGAGCATGGGTTTTTGACTACAGCTCATACATAGGACCCCTACTTGAAGCATTGAGAGAAGCACACAAAGGGGACAAAACATTGGGGTGGACAAGGGAAAAGAAGGAGGCATTTGACGAGTTGAAGCACGCCATATCCATTGCTCCGGTACTAGCCACCCTAGATTATGAACGGCAGTTCTTTATCTTTTCACATTGCGACTCAGCAGTAATGAAAGCAGTATTGGGACACAAGCCAATAGCGTTTTACAGCGGTCACTTGGACCCTATTATGTTGGGACATTTCCCTTGCGAACAGAGTCTCGCCCGACACACACTAATGGAGACAACCATATCTCAAAAGGGAATGAAACAGCAGACGCACATGCCAAACATGCGGCGTACTTTGGTGAAATATGGAACCCCCCAGAGTCAGAGAGAGGGAGAGGGAGGTGGATAGCAAAACAGATGTTGATGAAAGAAGGGTATACCCATCTCCCCGCCACACAGATAATGGAATTACAGGCAGCCGCACCAATGGCAGAAAAGGAACTATGGGTAAAAAGAGGATGTACGATGTCCCCAACTGACGCACTGTGGCGTCAAAATAACACTGGAAAGGTGGCCATGCCGTTGGCACTGTTGAACACCGCCCTGGCCCAGCTCCATCACCCAGCACATACAGGAAAGGAAGTAATTGCAGCACGAATTAGGGAAGACTGGTTCTTCCCCGAGTTAAATTCTCATGTAACAAATTTCATCAGCAATTGCCTCACATGCCAACAGTTTACGGCCGGTCACACGCTGCAAGTGATAAAAGGTACTATACCTCGGCCAGAGGGACCCTTCCTGCACATTCATATTTACTACGTTGATATGATCAATGTATGTCAAGGAAATAGGTATATGATTGTAGTGGTGTGCCCATTCTCCAGGTGGATAGAGGCCGGGCCCTGCTCACACGCAGATGCGTTCAGAGCAGCTACATTTCTAGTGAGAGAGGTTTTCCCCAGGTGGGGTGTGTGCGAAGTGTTGCAGTCAGATAACGGCCCACACTTTGCTAATGAAATGTTTCAGCACATCACGTCCTTGCTGGGTATTAAGCATACATTTGCATGTGCATATCACCCGCAGGCCAACGGTCTATGTGAACGCCTGAATGGATATTTGAAAGAAGAAATAGCAAAGATACAGCAAACAACCAAGAAGAGCTGGTTGTACTGTCTTCCGCTAGCTCTATTTGAGCTAAGGAATAGGCCAGGGTCTGATCACCACCTCACTCCTCACGAGGTGGTGACAGGATGTCAAATGCGCCTTCCTCTAACGCCTACATCAAGAGCATTCACAGACCATGAAAACACTGCAACTGTTCTTGGTGACGAAATGTATCAATATGTGTCTTCTTTGATTACTAGTGTAGCGTTTGTATCTCAACAGCTCGAGCGCACGCGGGGCGGGTCGAAGAGTTCTCAACAAGAAGACACCAACAAGGAACTGGAAAAGGAAGGACTAAGCAAAATTGCTAAAGGTGACCATGTGCTACTCCGCAACTTCAATAGAAGGTGGAACGGCCCACGCTTTACTGGTCCTCTTTTGGTAGAGGAGGTAGCTACCAGAGCGGTGAAATTGCAGGATAAGCGTGCCTGGAATCACTTACACGACGTGAAGATCTACAAACTCCAGACCCGCCCTAGCGTTAACGACAGGGCCATTGGAAGAGCAACGACAGCAACAGCATCGGCTACAGAGAAGGAGACGTCGACCAAAGCTGATGACAGTAGTGTCACTACACCTGATCACCCCCCAGATTCCCCAGAGGCAACCACTGAAATAGACACTGGACGCTTGCCCACAGCCATCTCATGGTCACGAGATCGCAAAGTAAACAAACTTCCGCCAATTCAGCCCCAACCCCCTCCCCTCCAAGGTCACCCCCGATTAAAGGACATTGTACAACAAACTTGGGTATTGCGCACACACACATGTAAAACACTTGTATGTTTTCTCTTTTCTTCTCTCGCACATGCAGGTACCGTGTATAATTGTATTGTTAAGAAAATAAGTAACTAACAGTGTTCTGTGCCCAGGAGTAGATGCTGCCCACGGATGATAACACCCCTGAAGCCCTATCACACCAATTTGTATATCACATAAGAAGGTCAAAGTACCTAAAAAGAAGAAGGGTACGTGTATATTACACCACATTTGTTTTGGCCATAGAACAATCATTTCCCCATCTTCACCAGCACTTACCTGCTCTAAGAGATAGGTCACTAAGATTAGCGTGGGAACAGCTCTTCGCCTGGGCACTGAACGATTACTTGATAGGGAGAGCTTAATAACAACGACTAACAATAATAACAAGCATATTGAGGATTTTCAGGCAGGCACCTTTAACATTGCAAGAATAAGCTGCCGGACTGCAGCGAGGTAAGAGCAAAATGCCGGGGAGAATAGCTTTTATAATAAAAATGATAGGAGTATTGGTCATCACTGGTCTATTGGCTGCCTCTGTATGGCAGAAAAGTTATGCTATCAATATTATGGCTGCACCCAAACCTAACATACCCCCTCCCACAGCTGCAACAGGTATGACGTCAGGTGGTACTAGCAACCCTCCGCATAAGGGCAGTAGAGTTAAACGCAGCACATATACAGATTACAAGGGTATTGATAATTACATAACAGATTCAGCACACGTCTCAAACAACATGTGGTACCAGCGCATGGCCCAAATTGGTAAGCAGACAACAGAAGATAGCTGTTATGTGTGCTCATTGATCCCATACGCCATGAGCGCTTCTCGAACATTCGTCGCCACAGAAATACAAGAAAAGACGGCGCCATGTATAGTATATCTGCCACTATTTCAAACGAGAGGACAATTTCAAGGAACGGTGGTGAGAATGCAGTGGGAAACAAGAGACACATACCCATACAAAAACAATTTCCTCAAGTCATATTTGAGTTACCATAAGAGCAGTTTACATGCTGAAGCGTTCAGATACATGACAAGTGGCCCTGAAAAGGGAGAAACGAAGAAAGTAACCCTACAATACCTACCATGTGATTGGTAGGCCACTGAAGTTCCTGGTATACAAGGCTGTTGGGAAAGGCCACTGATAACAATAACAGGGAAGGTATACATGAACAATGAATGGGAAATAGGAGTGGTCGGTAGCAACATGATAACAAGAGAGAATATTACCACCATACAAGAACACAACAACAGATGTTGGACGACATGGGGCAAATACGTACCCATGCTGACATGGATGGAGAAGGATGAAGACCCAATAAGCATACTACCGCTGACCGCGCCCAAGTTATGCTACCAACACAGAGGAGATGTGGAGGTGGGATACAACACCAACCGTGGAAGCGTGTTAGAATTACCAGAGGGGGGTGCTGGAACGGCAGTGATAATGGATCACTATTGGGCCTGCGAAAATAAGGCATATCACACCCTGCCCCCGTTGTGGAATGGTATGTGCACAATGGTACACATCAATGTACCATCGCTAGTGGTGCTCCAAAAACATGTGAACATGGCCAATTTCCCCAAAATGGATAAAGGGAACAAGAGGAAGAAGAGATCTGTATGATCACAGGAGGGAGAGAACAACAACAACAACAATAATGTCCTAAAAAGGATAAAGAGACAAGGAGAACCCCTGACAGGAAACTACCTGTGGGGAAGGTCGGAAACAGCACTCACTTCTATCCCACAAGAACATAGGTTATTTAGCAGGACTGCTTTGTTCTTCTCGTCAATCATACACCCTGGATTACAAGTTTATGTAAACGCTAAATGTCTCCAGATCACCCGATGGGAACTAATGTTGACGATCAATTCAACAGTAAACGGATTCAATGCAATAAAAGAGGAACTGCGAGCGGTAAGAATGGTTGCACTACAGAACAGATATGTACTGGATCTCCTCACAGCGATGGAGGGAGGAGTTTGTGCAAAAATAGGACAATCATGCTGCACATTTATTTCTGCTAACGATGCAGATAATGGTACACTTACCGAAAAAGTATCACAACTGGCCCAGATGCACTCCAAGATGATGGAAGAAAGTAAAGGAGTAAAGAAGGATGATAGCTGGTTTTCATTGTTATGGTCATGGATGCCATCGTGGCTGTCGGACGGGCTGAAGATAATAGTTGGATGCATAATACTGGCTGCAGCTGTATTGATTGTAATAAGGTTTTGGAAGGCCAGGAAGGCACGCACTACAGACGAAATGATCAAAATGGTCGGCATGCACCCCTTGATGCCAACTGACGATGACCAGCACACAGATGTGATAATAAAGGAAAGAGAGAAACTGCGCAAACAGATCATCACCAATCACTTAGACCCACCATCCATAAAGCTTGAGAACCCAAGAAACCCGAGGAGCTATATCGGAAGATGGGTATACTGCAAACTGGGAGGGAGCTGTGTATACATGTACTGGTCATTTGAAGACCATGTCAACCACTATGGACACCTGGGAGGAGTGACCAAAATATGGAGAGTAAGAGGAGATAAAGAAAAAGATATGTTTGTGGTCGACAAGTCGACCAGAGGGGGGACTGAAGTGGGAGAATGGGAGAAAAAGCTCCCCCCAATCTCCTCGCGACCATGGCCCAGAGGATCGCGGCCCAGACACCCACCACGAGATGAATTTGTCTATCTACCAGACAACCAAATACCCTGGTTCAAGAACATAAGGATTTGCCCACCAACCTGCCCACCAGCCTGCCCTACTGAAGCCAACACCTGCGGCATGGATGAACTCGACTAAAACCTCAACAACAAGCACCCACATCATTAGAGATGCCATGACGACCTAGCCAACTGCCAAGAACACACGTGCCACCATGCACACTGGACACTCACGCACCAACTCACACGAAGACTATATTCAGTGCTATGACGTAGGTGACGGATACACCCACTGACACGCATCTTTATTATTTTTCACATAGGTTTTCCGTAATGCAGAAACGCAAGACGCATAAAGCACTCGCGTATACGCTTGCTGACGCTTCTCGCACCCCTTGCATCGTGATGAGAATATAACAAAGACGTAATATTGCCTATGAAGCCATGTTGCACCGCAACACAGGTGCCGTGCATTACACATTCCCACCTGTGAACCAGGCCCAAGTAGGCCGCAAGCAAGAGCCGCCATGAACACTGCATGAGCGAGTGCTGATCCCGCAGAATGAGCCCAGTGAGAGCTCAGAGCCAAGGGGGCGATGTTGCAACTCGTATGCTACCAGCCGGCGCCAAGGTCACACCTGTAAGCAAAGCCAAGCACACAGAAGCAAAATACAACTTTAAATGTGCAGAATTCTGCCCCAGCCATGGTCTCTCCTCACGTGACCAAGCCAACCTGACAAGGTGCCAGACCCACGAGGGATAAGTCGCCTGTTTCCCACGTCTGAGACACAGGCTGCAACAATGAAATGACCCAATGGACACCTACAGCGATGGGAATGGTCTGCTCTCAAGCCTATGAGCAATTCCGCACATTGTCTGCACGAACACATAGTTACACATTGTTTCTAGTGACAGGTACACCGCTAGCTGGGAACAACGATGGTCCCAGGCTGGGGGGCTCGCGGGTGGACCAATCAGAACATGGGGGCACTCATCACTGACGCCACTAACATTAGCCAATCATTAGGGGTCTTCGTGTAGCAATTTTCAAGTATCTAATAGAAGGGACAACCCAAGTATACCACCTGACTCACCCTCAACCACTAATAATGTTCTCTATATGTATGCTATACTAACCCTACCACTCCCAATCGAGGAACCAATCCGGAGTGGCGATAGGTTTTCCGCTAACTTTCCCAGGTGACGCAAGTAGCGTGTCATACTGAGGCAAAAAGGGCCTGCGAGCCCCACGAATTTTGAGAGTCTGGACGGACGCGTACGATCCTAGACCCATCCCTGCTGTTGTTTAATAAACAGCAGAACCACCTTGCTTCTTGCGTGTGTCTCATACTCATTTTTGGGGAACACGGGAGGAGTTGGGGCCTCCCAGCCTGGAGGTCCACGGACGGCCCAGCCGACTCCGGGATAATCACCCCGACAGGGGGGTGAGGGAGAAGGAGAGAGAGACACAGGCATGAGCCGGGGGTGTGGGTGGGGATGAAGGGGAGAGAGACACGGGCATGAGCGGCAGGTGGGGGGTAACAGGGGAGATGGGGAATGAGCGGGGGTGGTGGGGTAACACGAGGGAGACACGGGGCATGAGCGGGGGGTGGGGGGGTAACACAAGGGAGACACGGGGCATGAGCTGGGGGTGGGGGGAACAGGGGAGACGGGGCATGTGCGGGGGGTGGGGGGAAGTGGAGAGGGACACGGGGCATGAGCGGGGGGTGGGGGAAGTGGAGAGACACTCGAGGCATGAGCGGGGGTGGAAGGGGAGAGACACACAGGGCATGAGCGTGGTGTGGGGGAAGGTGAGAGACACATGGGGCATGAGCGGGGGGTAGAGGGGAAGGGGAGAGAGACACGGGGCATGAGGAGTTGTAGGGGGTAGGGGGGAAGGGGAGAGACACATGGGGCATGAGCTGGGGGTGGGGGGGAAGGGGAGAGAGACACGGGGCATTAGTGGGGGGGAGGGGAGAGACACGAGGCATGAGCGGGGAGTGGGGGGAAAGGAGGGAGACACGGGGCATGAGTGGGGGGTGGTGGGGAAGGGGAGAGACACACGGGGCATGAGCCGGGGTGGGGGGAAGGGGAGAGAGACACGGGCATGAGCGGGGGGTGGTGGGGAAGGGGAGGGACACACAGGGCATGAGCGGGGGTGGGGGGGAAGGGGAGAGACTTAAGCCGTAAGATCCATCATCAAGGTGGTACTTGATGAGGCGGAAGCCAATGATGTTATCTCAGAAAGGACACAGCAGTTTCTCGAAAACAAACATCCAATTATGCCAGGTATTTATATACTTCCTAAGATACATAAGAGACTGATAAACCCACCCGGACGTCCTATTATAGCAGCCACTGCAAGTCTGCTGGAACCATTAGCCCAATATTTGGACAACATCTTGCAACCACTCATACAGGACTCTAAGACGTACGTGAAAGACACAATGCATTTTCTACATAAACTCAAAAATGTGCAATTTGTCAAAGGAAGAGATGTACGTGACATCCCTCTACACCAACATCACACACGAGGCAGGCCTTGAAGCCACTGAATGGCTTCTACTCCAATCAGAGCAATGCCAAGGAGACAGACTATTTGTATTAACCTTATTGAAATTAGTGCTTACAAACAATTTTTTTCAAATTTCAAGATCGCTTTTTCATTCAAATATCTGGAACCAGCATGGGTGCAGCAATGGCACCATGTTATGCTAACACCTACATGTACCACCTAGAACACGAAAATATTCTCAGTTCACCCAGATGGATGAGGCACCTGCCACTGTATTTGAGATACATTGACGATATCTTCGGAATTTGGTCCGGCCCTGTGGAAGAATTGCAAAACTTCTTCGGGATGATGAACTCGATACATCCCGTATCAAATTTACCACGGAGATAAGCGACACTACCATCCACTTTCTAGATGTTGAGATATATGCGAAGAACGACACTCTGGAAACAAGAATTTACACTAAGAAGACCGATAGGAATAGCCTGTTGCTTGCTACAAGCTTTCATCCAAAGAGAACTGTTGACAGTGTCCCGTTTAGCCAATTCTTGCGCTACAGAAGAATAATCTTGGAGACCACCGAGTATGAACGACAATCACAACTACTTGAAACGAAATTTACATCAAGAGGATATGACTAACTGAAAATCACAGAAGTAACAGATAAAGTCAAGAGTACTGGGAGAGAGTCACTACTGGTTCCAAAACCCCCCAAATCAAGTGAAGCACTCGTTTACGTGACTACTTATTCCATGCAGAGTATGAAGATCAAAAGAGTGATAAAAAAGAACTGGAACGTGTTCAGAATGGATCCCCAATTGCAGCAATTGTTTCATGAACCTCCAACCTTTGCCTACAGGAATAGTAGGTCATTACGTAAAAGCCTGGTAAAAGCAGAAGTTCCATCTTCTAGTTCACAGAAAAACTTTAAAGGTACCATCCCCTGTCACAATTGCCAACATTGTGGCAACATCATTAAAGGCAACAGCATATCACACCCTCACTCTGGTAAACCCATCTTTCTCAAACATTCATGCACGTGTGATGGCCAAAATGTCCTTTATGCATTAAAATGCCCATGTGGTTTATACTACGTAGGCATGACCACAAGAAAAGTCAAAATTAGATGGTCAGAACACAAATCTAATATCCGCACCAAGAGTCTCAAGTCACCAGTATCACTACACTTCTCTGAAGCACGACACACAATTGCTCAATTAAAATGTGTTATACTTGAGCAAATCACAGCAGGAAGTAGGGGAGGTGATATACAGCGTAAACTGTTACAACGTGAAATTTTATGGATCGAACTACTGGACTCTCTATGCCCACGAGGCATGAATACCGAATTCGACCTTATGTGCTTTGTGTAAACTGGATATTTGAAAATTGTCAAACTGTATGTCTTGCCTTTAAAAGTATGTCACTGTATGAGTATGTCACCGTAATAGTGTTACATTCGCTGATTAATGTCTGTAGTTAGAGGTATAGCCTGTACCATCTACACATGGCCTTCCAGTATGACGCACTATGGAATTCTTTCAGTGACCCAGAGTTGACTATAACTGCTACCTCTTGGGCTATGACGAGCGCATGTCATTGCCCGATGACTTTTTTGTTTCTTCATACTTGTTGCCACACTCACAATGTTAATTCTTATTCATTGGTCTCTGTTCCTCTGTGTCCCTTCTGCCCTTTCCTTAGGTTTTGCTCATTCTTTGATCATGTACTTCGCTGCTCTCTCAGCGTATACCACACTTAGTCCCTATTCCTTTTGCCACGGCTGTGGTGGAATGATTTGCATTCCGAGTTGTCCTCTCGCCTCCGCTTTTGACCTGACCTATTGGCTGCCTTTCCACTTGTGGTTCGGTGGCCCTGGAGTGTCTTCCCCTAGTTCGGACACCTCCGCGCCGTGGGGGCACCCCGTAGTTCCTTCGAGATACGGGTGTTGCCCCCACGCGCGCGCTATATTGATTTTGATACTACTTTTACAGTTTTACACTTTTACCTTCCAGATGTCCTATTTACTTTCCTGGGTCCTTTTTGTTGCTGCTCGATTCACGTCTCTTCGTGACTTCTCGGCCGCTATGAGTGTGTTACTCGATATCCCTATGGTAACGCCGACCTTCGACGTCCCATTCCAATATGGACGCCGTTTTCATGTACTCGCACGCATGCGCGAGATCACCCTGACAACGCTTTTGTTGTCTGGTTACGCTAAGTCTCCACGTACGGCTGTACCGAGATGACTGTCTTTCTCCTGCTCCTGCAGGTATGCATCTATCCGCCATTTCAGACTCTACATTCTGAACCTCCCGGTTCATGCTTCCTGCTCTTTGATGCAGGACCGCCTTGATTTACACACTCGTTGGTGATGCTCTGTCATACCTGTTTGCCCGCTTTTTTTTCTTTTGGGCTCTTATTGCATTTTGCTTTTAAACTCGCCTGTAATGCACGCAATCCTTGTGGATGCTAAGTTTTATCACAGACCTTTAGTTCCTTTCTCCACGACTCAATGGGGTTAGCATCTTTGAGCTTACCTCAGGAACTGGTTTTATAATTCCCTCTCTTTGAGGCTATTTTCATGCTTATTGACTCTACTGTGCTTACTTGTTATACGGACCGGCATTTTGTGGTGCTTTACTTTACGATTGGTCCTTCTGATTTTATTCTTTAGATACCTTAGCAACCTGTGGCTCTCAGCCACTCGTTGTGTGTGTTTGGATTCTCTTTCTGTGCCCGGATCTTTATTCAGCAAGGTTAGTGTTTTTAACCTTTTCTACACTTTTTGAGTAGACTGTACACTTACTATAGAGGTTTACTTAAGAAATCCTTTCTCTTTACTACCTTACAGAGACTGTGCTACTACCCTATGATTATGAATATGGAAATTGAAAAATGAAATCTATCCCCTGAAGATGGTTCTTTGAACCGAAACGCGTCGGCCTTATTTGCAACATCTTAATATGAGATTTCATTTGTACATGTGAAACAATTGAACCTATGCATTTAGAGCATTGTGTACTGTAACTCTCATACAGATTTACATCAGGGTCGCTCTATAAGAGATGCTGTTTATCAACACCTTTGTGTGCTTCAAGTTATGTTACATTGAATATTTATGAGTGCCCTTTTTTGATGTACATTAGAGAACACTAACTGTACTAGCATTATTTTTATTCAGGTATGACTGTTGGATTATGAAGATTAAAGTCCACAAGCTAACTGCTATGTTTGGGTTCTGATTGTTACATTTTCTTTACCACTTTACAAATTATCGTTTACCTAACACTGTGTAATGTAGTAATTACATCTGCCTTTGGAAACTAAAAATTGTCAAGCAGTGTTTATACACCGCAGAATTCATGCCTTTTAGGCACCTAATAGTAAAGTTAATTTGATTGAAAATAGAGGGATGTTATGTCCCTACTGAGTGCAGCTGGGCCTGCCGTGTAGTAATACACTGCTTTGGATTTGGGGAAGGGGAGAGAGACACGGGGCATGAACGGGGGAGTGGGGGGAAGGGGAGAGAGACACAGGGCATGAGCGGGGAGTGGGGGGAAGGGGAGGGACACACGGGGCATGAGCGGGGGGTGGGGGGAAGGGGAGAGAGACACGGGGCATGAGCGGGGGTGGGGGGAAGGGGAGAGAGACACGCGGCATGAGCGGGGGGTGGGGGGGGAGAGAGACACGAAGCATGAGCGGGGGAAGGGGAGAGAGACACGGGGCATGAGCAGGGGGTGGGGTGAAGGGGAGATAGACACGGGCATGAGCAGCGGGTGGGGGGTAACAGGAGAGACAGGGCATGGGTGGGGGTAACACAAGGGAGACACGGGGCATGAGCGGGGGGTTGGGGGGGTAACAGGAGGGAGACACGGGGCATGAGCGGGGGGTGGGGGTAACACAAGGGAGACGCGGGTATGAGCGGGGGGTGGAGGGGTAACACAAGGGAGACACGGGGCAGGAGCGGGGGGTGGGGGGAACAGGGGAGACACGGGGCATGAGCGGGGGTGGGGGGAAAGTGGAGAGAGACACGGGGCATGAGCGGGGGTGGGGGGGAGGGGTGAGACACACGGGGCATGAGCGGGGGTGGGGGGGAAGGGGAGAGACACACAGGGCATGAGCAGGGGGTGGGGGGAAGGGGAGAGAGACACGGGGCATGAGCGGGGGGTGGGGGGAAGGGGAGAAACACAGGGTATTAGTGGGGCGTGGGGGGAGGGGAGAGACACACGGGGCATGAGCGGGGGAGTGGGGGGCGGGGGGTGGGGGGAAGGGGAGAGATACACGGGGCATGAGCGGGGGGTGGGGGGAAGGGGAGAGAGACACGGGGCATGAGCGGGGGGTGGGGGGAAGGGGAGAGACACACAGGGCATGAGCAGAGGGTGGGGGGAAGGGGGGAGAGACACAGGGCATGAGCCGGGGTGTGGGGGTTCACAGTAGGGAGACACGGGGCATGAGTGGGGGGTGGGGGGAAGGGGAGAGACACACAGGACATGAGCGGGGGGTGAGGGGGAAGGGGAGATAGACACAGGGCATGAGTGGGGGGTGGGAGGGAAGGGGAGAGACACACAGGGCATGAACAGGGGGTGGGGGAAGGGGAGAGAGACACGGGGAATGAGCGGGGGGTGGGGGGAACAGTAGGGAGACACGGGGCATGAGCAGGGGGTGGGAGGGAAGGGGAGAGACACAAGCGGCATGAGCGGGGGGTGTGGGAGAAAGGGAGAGAGACACGGGCATGAGCGGGGGGTGGGGGGAAGGGGAGAGACACACAGGGCATGAGCGGGGGTGGGGGGGAAGGGGAGAGAGACACAGGCATGAGCGGGTGGTGGGGGTAACACAAGGGAGACACGGGGTATGAGCGGGGGTTGGGGGGGTAACACAAGGGAGACACGGGGCAGGAGCGGGGGGTGGGGGGAACAGGGGAGACACGGGGCATGAGCGGGGGTGGGGGGGAAGTGGAGAGAGACACGGGGCATGAGTGGGGGGTGGGGCGAAGGGGAGAGACACACGGAGCATGAGCGGGGGTGGGGGGAAGGGGAGAGACACACGGGGCATGAGCAGTGGGTGGCGGAAGGGGAGAGAGACACGGGGCATGAGCGGGGGGTGGGGGGAAGGGGAGAAACACGGGGTATTAGTGGGGCGTGGGGGGGAGGGGAGAGACACACGGGGCATGAGCGGAGGGGTGGGGGCGGGGGGTGGGGGAAGGGGAGAGACACACGGGGCATGAGCGGGGGGTGGGGGGAAGGGGAGAGAGACACGGGGCATGAGCGAGGGGTGGGGGGGAAGGGGAGAGACACACAGGGCATGAGCGGAGGGTGGGGGGGAAGGGGAGAGAGACACGGGGCATGAGCAGGGGTGTGGGGGTTCACAGTAGGGAGACATGGGGCATGAGCGGGGGGTGGGGGGAAGGGGAGAGACACACAGGACATGAGCGAGGGGGTGGGGGGGAGGGGAGATAGACACAGGGCATGAGTGGGGGGTGGGAGGGAAGGGGAGAGACACACAGGGCATGAATGGGGGGTGGGGGAAGGGGCGAGAGACACAGGGAATGAGCGGGGGGTGGGGGGAACAGTAGGTAGCCTCGGGGCATGAGCAGGGGGTGGGAGGGAAGGGGAGAGACACACGCGGCATGAGCGGGGGGTGTGGAAGAAAGGGAGAGAGACACAGGGCATGAGCAGGGGGTGGGGGTAAGGGGAGAGAGACACGGGGTATGAGCGGGGGATAGGGGGGAAGGGGAGAGAGACACAGGGCATGAGCGGGGGGTGGGGATAAGGGGAGAGAGACACAGGGCATGAGCGGGGGGTGGGGGGAAGGGGAGAGAGACATGGGGCATGAGCAGGGGGTGGAGGGGAAGAGGAGAGACACACAGGGCATGAGCGGGGGTGAGGGGGAAGGGGAGAGAGACACGGGCATGAGCGGGGGGGTGGGGGTTCACAGTAGGGAGACACGGGGCATGAGCATGGGGTGGGGGGGAAGGGAGAGACACACAGGGCATGAGCGGGGGTGGGGGAAGGGGAGAGAGACACGGGGCATGAGCGGGGGGGTGGGGGGAACAGTAGGGAGACACGGGGCATGAGCACGGGGTGGGGGGAAGGGGAGAGACACACTGGGCATGAGCGGGGGGTGTGGGAGAAAGGGAGAGAGACACGGGGCATGAGCAGGGGGTGGGGGGTAAGGGGAGAGAGACACGGGGTATGAGCGGGGGATAGGGGGGAAGTGGAGAGAGACACAGGGCATGAGCAGGGGTGGGGAGAAGGGGAGAGAGACACGGGGCATGAGCGGGGGAAGGGGAGAGACACAAGGGGTATGAGCGGGGGGTGGGGGAAGGGGAGACACACGGGGAAGGAGCGGGGGTGGGGGGGAAGGGGAGAGACACACAGGGCATGAGCGGGGGGGTGGGGGCAAAGGGGAGAGACTCACGGGGCATGAGCGGGGGTGGGGGAGAGAGACATACGGGGCAAGAGCGGGGGGTGGGGGGAGACACACAGGGCATGAGCGGAGGAAAGGAGGGAGACACGGGGCATGAGCAGGGGAAAGGAGGGAGACACGGGGCATGAGCTGGGGGTGTGGGGGAAGGGGAGAGACACGGGGCATGAGCGAGGGGTGGGGGGTAACACAAGGGAGACACGGGCATGAGCGGGGGATGGGGGTAACAGGGGAGACAGGGCATGGGTGGGGGGTAACACAAGGGAGACACGGGGCATGAGCGGGGGGTGGGGAGTAACACGAGGGAGACACGGGGCATGAGCTGTGGGTGGGGGGTAACACAAGGGAGATACGGGGCATGAGCGGGGGGTGGGGGTAACAGGGGTGACAGGTCATAAGCGGGGGGTGGGGGGAACAGGGAAGACACAGGCCTGAGCGGGGGTTGGGGGAACAGTAGGGAGACACGGGGCATGAGCGGGGGGCGGGGGGGAAGCGGAGAGACACATGGGGCAGGAGTGTGGGTGGGGGAAGTGGAGAGACACACAGGGCATGAGCGGGGGGCGGGGGGGAGGGATCGAGACACACGGGCCATGAGCAGGGGGTGGGGAGGAAGGGGAGAGACACACGTGGCATGAGTGGGTGGTGGGGGGAGATGAGAGACACACACGGGGCATGAGAGGGGGTGGGGGGAAAGGAGGGAGACACACGGGGCATGAGCGGGGGGTGGGGGGAAGGGGAGAGAGACACGGGGCCTGAGCAGGGGATGGGGGGAAGGGGATAGACACACAGGGCATGAGGGGGGTGGGGGGAAGGGCAGAGACAAGGGGCATGAGCAGGGGGTGGGGGGAGGGGAGAGACACAAGGGGCATGAGCAGGGGGTGGGGGGAAGGGGAGAGACACACGTGGCATGAGCGGGTGGTGGGGGGAGATGAGAGACACACACGGGGCATGAGAGGGTTGGGGGGAAAGGAGAAGGAGGGAGACACACGGGGCATGAGCGGGGGAGGAGGGGAAGGGGAGAGAGACACAGGACATGAGGGAGGGTGGGGGAACAGTAGGGAGACAAGGGGTATGAGCGGGGGGTGGGGGGGAAGGGGAGAGACACACGGGGCATGAGCGGGGGTGGGGGGAAGGGGTGAGACACACGGGGCATGAGCGGGGAGTGGGGGGGAGGGGAGAGACACATGGGGCATGAGCGGGGGTGGGGGAGAAGGGGAGAGACACACGGGGCATGAGCAGGGGTTGGGGGAAGGTGTGAGACACACGGGGCATGAGCGGGGGGTGGGGGGAAGGGGAGAGACACACGGGGCATGAGCGGGGGGTGGGGGGAAGGGAAGAGACACACGGGGCATAAGCGGGGGGTGGGGGGAAGGGAAGAGAGACACTGGGCATGAACGGGGGGTGGGGGAACAGTAGGGAGTCACGGGATATGAGCGGGAGGTGGGGGGTAGGGGAGAGACACACAGGGCATGAGCGGGAGGTGGGGGGGAAGGGGAGAGACAAACGGGGCCAGAGCGGGGGGTGGGGGGAAAGGGGAGAGACACACGGGGCATGAGCGAGGGGTGGGGGAAAGGAGGGAGACACACGGGGCATGAGCGGGGGGTGGGGGAAAGGAGGGAGACACACGGGGCATGAGCGGGGGGTGGGGGAAGGGGAGAGAGACACGGGGCATGAGCGGGGGGTGGGGGGAAAGGAGGGAGACACACGGGGCATTAGTGGGGGGTGGGGGGAACAGTAGGGAGACACGGGGCATGAGTAGGGTGGGGGGCAAAGGAGGGAGACACGGGACATGAGCAGGGGAACGGGAAAGAAAAATGGAGCATGAGCGGGGGGTGGGAGGAATACACAGAGAATCAGCGAGGGGGGGACATGGGAGACACAAGCCATGAGCGGGGGGTAGGGGGAACAAGAGAGAGACACGAGGGCCTGTGCCTCACTGCCTTTTCGTGGCCACAGCCCACATCTACACTGTGCAGGCAGCAGATCCCGCTCCGATAAACAAAGATGGCGGGCGTCTATGAAAATAGACGCAGTGCACGCTTCACGGCAGCCAATAGAAAAGCACGTCAGATGTCCGCGGACATCACGCAAGCTGCTTGCCCAATCACCGTCCTGTCCGCGGAGCGAACAGGGAAGTGTCTCCGCGAAGCGAACACAGATATCACTAATTTTTTCTGACCTACTTTTTGGTCATTTAAAAAAAAACTACTGGACGGATTTTCACCAAATTTACAAAAGCACGCTTTTGGGACCAAGCCTCTGCTCCTGGTCCAAATTTGGTGAAAATCCGTCCAGCGGTTTGGGCTGTAGGCGCGAGCAAAATAAAATTCCCATTCAGTCTATGGGGAAAAAAAAGTTTTGGGACCTCCTTATAACTTTGCCCCCCCTGGATGAATCCTCACCAAACTTTACAATTCAGAGTGGGCCATATACTTTTTTTGCAAAGGTTTGGTGAGGATTCGTCCAGGGGGAGCAAAGTTATAAGCCGCCCAAAAAGTGCTCTTCCTATGAAACACCAGCTTAACCATAACTACATGGCCACTACCGCCATGTAATATATATATATATTTATTTATTTGTGCTTGCCACAATCTATTCACTATAAAGCTAGCCTCAAGATTACTTAGTCTACTTGCGTTTCTTTTGCATCTGTACACGTGTGAAATGACTCAATGGGCCTCATTAAGACCCTGGCTGTACCGCTCATTATGAGGTCTGCTCGCGGGACCCTCTAAGGACGCCTAGTATAACAAGGCGTCCTTAGCGGGTCCCGCGAGCAGACCAGGATCCGTCTGGTGATAACACTGATACCCAGATCTGCATTTGTCCTCTGTTCTTCCATCTTCGAATGTCCTCTGCAGATTTTGCTGCAATCCAATTTTTGGTTTATCTCTCATCTAATTCTAGCTCCTTTCACTCCTGGTTTCTCATATCTGATCACATGATTCTTAGTATGGGTTCTGTTTTTTGTCTTTGTATTCTGGATGTAGTCATCTTCATCTGGATCTGTCCATTCAGTTGCCCATTTGAGGTAGCCATCCTGACCCATGAACTGGCCTCTGGTTTTACAAAGTGATACGTGTGAAAGACAATGAGCTGTCGGGGCATATATTTGAATAGCTATGAAGATTTTAGACTTCACCATACTGTAAGCCAGGAGTGCACTAACACACAGCATTCCTCATTTGTGGGTCTTCTTCTCACTTCTTTCATATGCTGATACCAGATGTTGCTTCCCAAGTGACCTGTACTTTCCAGGTAATCATTTAGTTCGAAATCATCTTCTTGGTTGCTTCTTTTAGTTCTCCTTCTCCTCATGTGACTTTCCATTATCATGTCAGGAAGTGTGCCAGCATAACTTATTCTATCTGGATAAATCATAGGCACCCCTATCAGTGGAAGGGGTACAACTACATGTGTTGTCTGAGTAGGAGAAGTTTCAGAAAGTTTCATCCTCTCAATATACAATTTGGGCATGAAAATGTCTTGCAAAATCTCCATGTGTGCCTGCCTTCTACGGATTATCTTTGGGTCATTTATCACAGGAACCGGTGTGCTTGCATGCACTACTTGTATGGGCTCACCTTCTAACAACCTTTTGTCTTGTCTGTCTTGCCAAGCCTGCTTCTTGTGTCCAAACAGAATCTCTACAACACTGTCTGCATGTTAACAATGATTAAAGACACTTATCTCAGGCTCAGGTAATTTTTCACCATTCTTTGGAACTGAAATGGCTACATAGGGTCTTGGGTGCCTAGTAGTTGCCACGATTGAAACCTCCTACTGCTCAGGAAGATTCACTGGAGTCTTAGCTCCATGTACATCAACATAGTAAGATGTGAGTGAAAGCAGTATGATTAGGAAGAAAATGTAAGCGTGAATAATGCAAAGGTATGTCAGTTTACAGCATCTACTTTGTGGACAACATGGGCGTCTCTGTGCATCAGGCATTATTATATTTCTGTTGATACTACCCATTTTTATTGCCAAAGGAAGGAAAAAGTAATCTTTAATACACCAGCATTATGTACTGTTTCTGGAAGCTGCTGTCTTGACTTCAGCAATTTCATCCTCGATCTGGTGTCTGCTTTCTGGATGATAAAAACACTATCAATATTTCCCTTGGACCAGTCCTTAACCAGACGAAATGTGAAGGCCTCTCCAGCAAGAAGAAAACAGCTCTCAGTTTGTCTAGACAAGTTCAAAGACATACACTAGCTCGCAGTCAATTCCTCAAATCTGCTTTAGACCAGACGACATGATGAGTCTTTCTTTATCAGCAACCTCTCGATCTGTCCCTCAAAGGAAGGTTTCACTCTGATCTTAGATTTCTCACAGAGTAGGCGTTCACTTGCAATATGACGCCTCTTAACATTATATTTAGCACTGCAGTGTTTTGTGGATCCCTTAGGAACGTGTTCACATCTGTGTGTCTTCCAACAAGATGTGGGTACTCTTCAATCAGATGATAGAAAACCCTACTGACAAGTCTGTGAGCATCATCAGTGGATAGAGGCATTTGTCCTTTCCCCACTGTACTCTGGCAGCTGCAAAACTTGCTCGATGATTGCTGCGAGTAGTCTCTTTACAATGGGACCATTCTTATGATCTTGCAGGAAAACACGAATATAAGAATTTCTCCCCACAATAGCTGGATAAAAGCGCAGAACAAAGAGAAGAACTTCAAATACGATCCTTGAAACATTGTCATTGGATAACACCATGGGAAATCCAAACAGGAACTCAGTGTGAAATGAATCAGGATACTGTACTCTTTTCCATTTGTTGAAAATGAACTCAGAATTCGGCATATTTCTCTTCTTATCAAAACCTAAGCATGCCTTATTCCAAAATTTAACAAGCTCCTGTGGCTCATAGAACAAAAGATTTTTCTTTCACCCTGAAATGCCAGCAGTGAGTATTTGCATCAGCTTCCCTTAACCCTTTCAGAGATGGCTAAAAGAATGTCCCGAACCAAGCCACAGTCCATAAAATCTTTTCTTTTTAGTCAACAGCCCCTGCATCCTTCTTACTCATCATAGACCTTGTCTGCACGTGATGAGGTTCTTCCCTGATGATTGCTTTGGTTGGGAGTGTGGGCAAAGGGGTTTCTCCAGTGTAAAGTCTGACATCGCCTAAGAAAGTCCAAGCATGTCTGCCTTGCACTCTAACTGCAGTCGGCGTGACATCTTCCACAATGAAAGGGCCGTTGAAGCGGGGTTCGTACCATTTCTTCCTTGTGTGGGAGCAAATTAGGACTGCATCTCCAGGGAATAGTTGGGGTACAAAGCGTTTTTGAACACTACTTGATGAAGCATCTCCTTCTGTGTTCTGTATTGCCTCACACTCTTTTCGCCGTAGCTGACCTGAAAAGACAGAGATACTTGAAGTCATATACATAAGATACTCTTGTAGCTCCATTCCTAACAACTCTGCGGTAGGCTGAGCATCACTTCTAACTCTGGATGGAGGCGTGAGGGGTGTCCTCATCCGTCTCCCTGTTACTATCTCACGGGGGATAAGATGGTGGTCCGAACCTGGTTGGTTCTGCAATGCATATAATGCCAGTGGTAGGCAATACAACCAACCTTTCTTCAAGGTAAGCTTCAACTTGGCTATCCTTTCTTTAAGCAAGCCATTGGGCCGTTCACAGATCCCATTTCTTTGTGGATGATAAATTGATGAAAACTTGTGCTTTATACAAAGCAACAAGCTGATTTGCTCAAATGTTTGATTCACAAAATGTGGGCCATTATCTGATCTCATTACTTCACATACTTCCCATCTGGGAAACACTTCCCACACTAAGAATGTGGCTGCACAGGTAGAGTGTGGCTTTGTAAAAAGACCAGCCTCAATCCATCTTGAAAAAGGACAAACTACTACAATCATGTATCTATATCCATTACACACTTGCAGCATGTCGACATAGTCGATATGCAAATGCTGAAAGGGCCCAGTGGGTCTAGGAATAAACCCTCTAACTGTGTGCAGTGTATGACCAGCCGTATATTTTTGACACACGATGCAGTTCACTACATAGAACGCAACATGCTCTAACACATTTTCTATGAACCAATCCTCTGCAATTGTTGCAGCGAGATTCTATATAGTTGTGTGTGCAGGGTAGTGTAGCTGTTCCAGCACCACCCTTAATAGGGCTACATGCATCGCTGGTTTACCAGTGCTGTCTTGTCACCACAATGCTTCAGAGGGGTTTAAATAACACCCTCTTCACGTCCACAAATCCTTCTCATCTTGAGGTGCTTCCCCCGGAATGTCCATAAGCTGCATTTTAGACAAATCACTATATTTTTCAGACACATTCATCATCACAACCATTTTCTCATTTACATCAGGTGTTTAAAAGGTCATCATATTTTCTGAACATGCAGCGAGTTTCACTTCATCTTCTGGTTCTTGGTTCCCATGTGAGATAAAGTCTGCCCTTTGAGTATGAGCTGCGCATTTAATGACCGCGATGGCCACTGGGGGGCTGCAGTGCCTTAATAAGCCTGTCCAATAAGGCGGCGGGCAGCAGTGGCGTGGCATTCGCACAGAGGTAGCCCCTCCTTTCACAACGTGCTAATCCTGTGTGCACCGTTGACATCACATAAGCGGAGTGCCTGTACACTGTTACTTCCTGGTCTGCATGGTTCTCGAGCGCGACTATCAGTGCCACTAACTCTGCAACCTGAGCTGAATAGTGAGACGGGAGTAGTGCACTAACCAATTTCTGAAACTCCCCGTTTGCTGTGTAATTTATCACAGGGGCACCCATATACCTCTGTCCATCATTTTGATTGATTCTTGAAGAACCGTCAATAAAAACAATTTCTCCACCTGACAATGCATTTTCTTTTATCCTAGGGATTTCGTCATAGAACTCGTCAAGGTTTGAACAATCATGCACATGCTCATCCTCTGCCAGTGGTTCAGCTATAAACATGGCAGGAGTCACTATTCTGCATCAAACTATTTTGATCGTCAGATTTGATATGACTACCTAATAGTCAGAAGCCCTTTGAGTAGTCAACGTGCCTTTTGGTTTCTCTAAAATGGCAAACAGTGCATGCTCGACAAATAACATCATAGAGTATCCCATCACTATGCTTGCAGATTTCTCTATAGCGAACATGGCGGCTGCCAGCAATTGTTTGCACGGAAAGTGACCTCTCATTACTGGATCTAAAATCCCACTGTAATATGCAAGGGGCATATACCCCAATGTAGTTCTCTGTGTAAGGACTGCTGTCATAACAGTGCCATCTGTATGCGAAAATAAAAATAATTCCTCAGCATAATTAGGAATCCCTAAAAATGGAGCCATGCAAATTGCTTTTTTTAACTCGTCAAATGCTCCTTCCATTTCCTCAGTCCACACAATTTTTTCCTGTGTCACCTGTGCTTTCTTTAAAGCCTGCAATAAAGGCCTCATATATGAGCTGTAGTCAAAGACCCATGCTCTGACATAGTTACACAATCCCAAACATCTCTGCATGTGTTTTATCGTGTGTGGCTTTGTGGTTTTCAAAATAGCCTCAGGTCTCTCAGAAGTAACCTTCTTTCCTTCATGTGAAATCAATTGGCCTATGTATAACACTTCTTGTTGACAATACTGTAACTTCTCTTTGTCAACCTTATATCCTTTGTCAGAAAGTGTAATCATCAGCTGAACAGAATTGCATCTGCACTCTTCCTCTGAAGTGCTGCATACTAGAATGTCATCTACATATTGCAACACGACACTTTCTAAAGCAATATTGCTCAAGTCCATCTGAAGGACTCTATTGAAAATCGATGGAGACTCACAATACCCTTGAGGTAATCTTGTGCTTTTTAACTTAGTCTTTCTGAACGTAAATGACGTCAGATCCTGCAAGTCTTTGTGCAATGGGATTGAGAAAAACACATTTTTCAAATAAATCAGTGAAATATCGTGCTTCAACAGGTATATTACATAAGATTGTAGCCGGATTAGGAACTAGAGGGAACTCAGCCTCTACAATTTGGTTTATCAGGCGTAAATCTTGAATTAGTCTCCAGGACCCCCCTTTCTCTTTTTTCACAAGATAACTTTCTGTATTACAGGGTGACTCTGATGTCACTAAGATACCATGATCCATCATGGTGGAAATCGTCTTTAAAATATCTACATCTGCCTCTCGAGACATGGGATACTGTTGTGCTAGAGGTAAAATTGCTCCTGATTTGAAATTAATCTTGACTTCTCCGACCCCCTTCAACAGGCCTATGTCATAGGGTCCTGTAGTCCACAATGAAGCTGGCACTTTTGCCATGCCTTCATCAAAATACTCAGCACGTTGTTGTGCTAACATCATTTTTTGGGGAACCTCTTGTTTGATTACTCTTACCGAGTAAGTAATACTCATGTCAAATATCACTTCGTCATCGGATGGATGATCTCCAAATAGATCGGCATCAGTGACGTCAGTTAATCTGTAACCTTCCCTGATGGCAATTACTGCACACCATCGTCTGCCTTTGTCATCATTTCCATCAAGCAAAGCCATTTCACCTCGCACTATGGCTGCACGCAGTTCTAAGGGTAAAACCTG
This sequence comes from Ambystoma mexicanum, assembly GCF_040938575.1. Taxonomy (NCBI): domain Eukaryota; kingdom Metazoa; phylum Chordata; class Amphibia; order Caudata; family Ambystomatidae; genus Ambystoma; species Ambystoma mexicanum. The sequence continues at coordinate 627,488,784 of NC_090933.1, read as the reverse complement.
TCCCTTTTCTTCACGCATAGGTGTCTTTGACCTAAACAAAAATTCACCAGGTACTCTCATTGTTCTGCCTGCTAGGTCTGGCAGCCATGTCAATAGAATGCACACTTCATAATGAAAAACCTCTGGTTCTAATGGTATGGCCCTCATGGCTATTTGTCCTGAAAATGCCATAACAAATTCTCTCATGTTTAAATAATGCATTCCCGGTGTTGAACACACTATGCCTTCATCAGTGAAAACAAGATTGTCAGATTTATCTTTGTCATCAAATCCCGACCCAATATATTCACAGGTGTCTGCCTCGAATATAGAAAAGGCACCTTCATGTCACATTCTCCTATAGAGACTGGTAATTTATCAGTGAAAGGAACTCTACTTGTAGCTCCTGAAAAACCTTGAGTATTCATGGCATTGCCAGACATTGAAAACTTTCCCTCTCGTATACTGTAAAGTTAGACGTCAATGATGATGAGTTTTATGCATAAAAGTGGCTGTTCAACTGAAGTTCGAGGAAGTCGGGGCGAGAGAGGTGATTGCAACGCTGCTGATTTCCATTTGTTTCCCTGTTTGATGTACTTGCCATTAAACAGACTTCCCTTTGCCAACTTACTGAGTCCTCATTATTGAGTTGTGCTAGAGTATGTGAATCCTGCACCCCCTGTCCTCACATGTGTTGCACCAGTGTCTACTAAAAATAAAAAAACTTTTGCCTCCCATATTGACATCTACCCATGGTTCCTCGTGAGGATTCAGCATCACAGATAGTAATGAACACATCAAGTCTCCCAGTGAGCTGTCATATTGTGGGTACAGCCTCATTCAATTACTTATAAAAGGATTCCCTCCATCGACAGTGACACCCCCTTTTCTAGGAGTCATAAACTGTCCTGTACTTGTGCTCTGCTGAATCTGCATAGGTGATTGCTATGATTGCCCTTGTGGTGGAGCCACTGCTTCCTGCTGCATTTGCAAGCCTTGCTGCACTCTCGGCGCTTGCTGCTGCTGCATTGTTTGATCCTGGGCAATCCCATCACCGCTCTGCTGTGAATACGCATGCGGGTTTGGTGCCCCCTCTCAAAAACTGGCCATTTTGCACAAACCCTTGACTCCTACACATGCAAGCAAAATGCCCTGTCATCCCGCATGTTGAACATTTAGGTGGCCTCCGAATCTCCCCATCCTGCATGTTTTGACCGTTATTCTGCATATTTTGAAACCCACCTTGATTGTTCTGAAAGCTTCCCTGATTATTCTGCCAATTCCCTTGATTATTTTGAAAACCTCTTCCTCAAAATCCACCACTTCCTCAACGAGTAAACCCCTAATTACTCGGATCAAACTGCCTTTGGTTATTTACCTGTGGCATATCTGCAATCTGCTGTGAATTCGATCCATCTACACTAGTCAACACTGCCCCTTCAATGGCATATTTAGACAGTTTCTTCTGTACTAGTTTTGCCTCTTCGCTTTTTTGTGCATTGTCTTTTTTTGCAATTCTTTTCTTGCAAGAGTCTGCAGTAGTGTGCAATGGTCAGCTGAATCTCTGACCACAGTTTGGCTTCTATACCCACTAACCTCTTGAGCTGCTTCTGTACAAGGTCAGGCAGCCCTTGGCACAATATATGGCACAGGTATAGATTTTCCCCTAGATTCGTGCGTTTCCAAGGACTACTGTTCCTGAAAATTCTGAATATAAACAAGCGGATCATCTCCGCCCTGGAGCTTTTTCATCATTATAGCTCCCATATAGGACGTGTCTGGATACAGTACTCTAAGCGCTTTCCATACTGCCACCCTACAGTTATTGAACGGTGCTCCATCATGAGCTGTGTTAACTGTAGTAACACCAGCATATCCTGCCCTCGTTCATACATCATCAGCTCTCTCACCAAGTATGACGATAAGGAGACCCTTAATGTACCCTATAGCTACCGTATTTCCTCCCATCATTTTTTCTAACTCATGTATCCATTTCCCAGCACCAGAAGTTAAACTCGGGAGTTTACACCTTAAATTATCCTTGTCCATCTGGGCCCATGGTATATACTGTGGTCTGGTCCCTCCTTTCTCTAACAAGGGAAACTGTGAAGCCACAAACTCATTCTTATCTCTCATCATTTGTCTGTCCACCGCAGGGACAATATTCCCACATTGCCTTCTTCCTGGTAGTGATCTTACTCTGCTCACATAAGGCAGAAGCTCCCTCCTCTCACCATGGAGTTGCCCTGTAGGTCGATCTAACTGTGTCAATGGTTCTGACACCCTAGGTACAGGTGCATTTCAATCTGACCATCTGACTTCTCTCTCCATTGAAAAACATCCCTCAGGACCACATACATTCCCTCTCTCTTCCCATGGAATGTGTCTCTGTCTTCGTCTGACATTTCTTGTGCCAACTTGTGCAACTTCTCTCCTCATCATCTCTATTCAGAGTCAGTCTGGAGACAACTCCTTTTGCCTCGTACTACATGAGGCTCCCCCAGTGTCATACAACTGATTGCTCTCAAGTTGATCTTTTTTCTCTTCCCCTTTGAGTCTTTCTGGGCTTTCATGTCATGATATACTTTATCGATCACTTCTCCAATGCTCCTAGAGTCAAACTCATCTTCTAGATTTACTCTTGACGGGCCTGGTAATGACTCGCATTCTAGGAAGAATTCCTCTATATCCTCCCATGCTACTTCTGGCTTAGGATCTCTTATTTCCTTTTCCAGGTGATCGAGATCATGTGCTCTCTGCCTTCTTTTCTGTTCCATATCATAATCAAATTCTCTTTGTTTGCTTGCTTGCTATCTGACTCTGTCTTCTTCCTTTTTCTTCATATCCCTTCTCTCGATTGCCCTGCGTATCTCCTCATCTTTTCGCCTCTGTATTCTTTTATCCCTTAACTTCTGTTCCTCCTCTTCTATTCTTTTTCGTTCTAGTCTTTCCTGCTCATCTGTCTGTTATCTCATTTTCTTTGCTCTTCTGCTCTCTCTTATTTTCTTTACTGCTCCTCTTCATATAACAGCTCTCATCTTTGCCTAACCTTCCTTTTTGCTCCTTCGTCTTTCAATCGTTTCTCTCTTTCTTTATCTTTTTTATCTTGCTTGTCTTGAGCTTGCCTTCGTCTTACATCCCCAATGCTTTTACCATCAAGTTTGAGTAAAATCTGGGCACTCATCCATTTGTTCTGTTAAAGTGCTATCTCATCAGCTTTGTCACTTTCTCCTTTGCATCTCTTTATTTCTCTTCCTATATCAAGAGATGTGCTTGCTCAATCACTTCTCTCTTTACTGCGTCTCTCCCTATCCCTCAGGACTTTAGGGATTGCATCTCTCTTCATACTTTTCTCTGGACCCTGGTCACTACTTTGTGTAGGTGACTCGTATGCCAGGTTCTATACCTTGTTGCTGTCTTAAGCTGCCTGAGTGGGTATAACCCATTGTGTTTCTTGCTCTCGTCTTCTATTTCAATTGGGGTGGGGAGAGCAGAGGGCTCCTCAGCCCCCTCTTTGCATACATTAAGTATCCAATCTACAGGAGGTGGTTCATCTCGCTCCTCCTGGTACATTTCCCAGACCTCTAAGATCGCTAGGCGCTTGTCTAGCTTTTTCCCTGTGTGTGCCTCATACAAATATGTCGTCATATGTTGCAGAACTGCCTTCGATAGTGACCCTCCTTGTGGCCATGGCATAAAAATTGTATCCACAGTTCCTTCAACCCATTCCACACTATAATGTCTAAGCATGAGTGCATGTTTTGGCAACTGCTTGCAAAGTTGCACAAGTGGCGTAATATCCTCCATTTTCAACTGGTCTATACGTAACCTGTTTGACATTTGCTTATTTTTAATCACAGATTTAAAAAGTATGTTTCAGAAAAATAAAACAATATGAGCGAGCACCAATCGTCACAAGATCCAATCTGGTTAACCACAATTTTTACTTTAATATTGCTAAAAAACAACCATCAAGTTAAATGTAAAAAAAATATAATTTTTTTCCGTTTATGACGTCATCATTTTTCAAAATCACATAAAACAAACAAACAAACTCGACCAGCCACATAAATCTCCTGCGATCTTCTCTCTAAGACTCATCTTGCCCTCTAAAATACTTCATACGAAGTGTAAATTAACCCCTTTGGATTCGCCTTTAATCAAATCTGTTTTCTACGTATTCCACTACGGGACTCTGGGTTCAAATATCTTCTGTTACGTTTTTGTTAAAAACAAAGGCCAGGCGGATTGTTCAGAAAATTGATCTAATCGTGTCCTCTCCCATGATTATATATTGCTTGGCCACACTCAAGTCAATGGGCCTCATTACTAGGTCGGCGGTAAGGGGTTAATGGCAACGGTAAAGGTGCCGTTGCTGTTAACCCCTTACCGCTGCATTACGGGGTCCCTTAGCGGGAACCGCTAAGGGACCAGGGAGCTAATAACGGGCCCGCTATTAGCCGGCCCGTTATTAGCTCCATCCCCATTCCCATTTAGCCCTATGGGGGCACGAATGGGAATGGGGAATGGTTCTCAGAGTGGGGACTTACCGGGTCCTCCAAGTTTGGAATGACCGGGTAAGTCCCTATTCGGAGAACCCGGACCCAGAATGCAGTAAGTGCACCATGGTTACCTCCAACCTCGTAATGAGGCCCATCTCATTCTCCATATATCTATATTACACTCTTACTTTCACGTTATCTTTTATTCCGCCACCCTCCATTACTCACTTTGTTTCTTCACTCATCACCCATACTTTTGCCAACTCACTCAGTTTTTTACTCACCGCTATCATTTTCGTCTTCTGACTCTAGGGATCGTCCGCCTTTTTTACCTCCTCTTCAACGTTCCGATCAATCCGCTTCTTGTAGACGTGGGAGGGGATTCTATGGAAACTAGGGGACCCATCACACCCAACTTGCAAGATTTTTCAAATTACACTAACCACTATTTATGGGGAGCTTCACTTACTTTCAGCCGAATGGCAAAGGTCGTCTGATATTTCCGAAACTCTAATGTTTATCAGGTCGATGGCTCAGAACCATCCTCTCACTACCAAATGAACTGGATAACCCAGCCCCTTTGATGAGTAGCAATTACCCTGGAGATGGATGGAGGTGCAGACTTTATTCATACATCAATAATAGAGACATTCTTGGTAAAAACTGAGATCTTATAAGTAATACTCATCATCAATGACGTCTAACCTAAGTGTTACCAACGTCATCCTAATGGCAAACTACCAAAACCTATGAGTATGGGTGTTTGGCTCTGACTGAATATCTAAATATACGATCCATATTATTGTAAAAAAGTGTGACTATGTGATTGGTTACTTAACATCAGGTGGTGCAACTGAGCCCTCCACTAAAAATGACCACTACGAACATCACTAAATACACAACGTCCCATTGGTTTACACAACTAAAGGACCCCTAAATACACAATCCTCTACAATTGGTTGGCACTCTAACCCCTGTCAGTACTTTTCCATCTACGTCTAGCAGCCTTCAGGCTGGCCATCCAGGTGCTGGTGAGTTTGCCTTAACCATTAGCTTCCCACCAATTAGCATATCAATCCATCATCACCTCAGTAGTCTACTGTCAATTAGGCTTTGAAGCTTGTCCTTGAGAGTGTTCTTAGCTCTGAGAAATGTAGGGAGTGAAAAGCACGGTCCGCCTTCATGCGTAGGTGTGACCATCTCGTTTCTCCAACTTCATGCTACCATGTGACTGGAGACCATGGATTCGAGCCTTTTCGTGCATTTAATACTAATTTTTTAATAAACCTCTGACGTCTTCCTTGTTATGTTCATGCCTTCTGAACAGGAGTTTTGCTCCTTCACCCGATTTGTGTGCAAGGTCAGTTTACTCCAGTTTGAAAAAACCGTGGCTTCTTTGACTCATCCAGCCTCGTCTGCTGAGATTCACGTTGAAATTCAATTTGCTTTTCAATTGCGACACACTAGAAATGAGGCCTTCTTGCTTGCCCAGCACTGCTTATAATGCGTAGTGGAAACATCCATCCTTCACTTATCTATCTATTGGCGCTTGCCGCAATCTATTCACTATAAAGCTAGCCTCAAGATGACTTTGTCTACTTGCGTTTCCTTTGCATCTGTACATGTGTAAAATGGCTCAATGTCTTCATCTGTTTCTGTGGCATAAGCTTCTTCAACTTGATCCCAAGATGTCACTTATCCTTGATACTTTCTTGATGCCTTTTAGAATATCTACATTCTCTAGTCTCTGCATCTTTTCTAGGTACGTCATCTCAGTTCTGTGTGACGTATAATGGCAATGGTTGGTGGCTTTAACATTCGTCTTTGCAATTTATTGCCTCTGCTTCTTCTGGGATTTCATCCAAATGACCATCATATTTTCTTGCATGCAGGTATGGTTTTCTCAACGGGAACTTTGCCTCCAGGAGTCTCTTTGCTGTCAGTATTTTCACTAGTACAGCACAGTCCATACTCTGCCCTTTGCTGGTTCAACTTTTCTGTGTACGTCACATGCTCTGGTTTCCACCATACAGGTAAAAGGGGTGGAACGGTTGAGGTAGGGGTACTTGGCTCCTCCTCTACACTTGTCTTCACCAGACAGGGGCATTCTGATATCTCTGATTCTTCATTACAAACCCCAGTTCTAGTTTATGCCTCTGGAAACAATTATTCAACCCTGCCCCATGGTTCCAAGGAAGAAGAGCAGAGGTGCCCTTGTGTCTGGCACCCCATTGACAGGCAGATACTTGTTTGTATTCCAGAAACGCTGTGGGTGAAATGAGCCCCATTCTGTTGAAACCTTTGTGGGAACATTTTCTAATGATCTGTGTGGAAAATTAAAGCGTAAAATTGCGTTTATGCTTTCATTTCACTCCAACTCATTTACCAGCCATCCTGAGAACATGAACATGTTTCCCAATGGGAGGTGTACATGTAATATTTTGTGTTAGATTCCACCAGGAGGCACAAATATGCTACAGGGTAGGTAGAACAACAGTACATATCAGGAAAATGTTAAAAGCTGCATCAGTATTATGAAACCGTTATAGAAGGCAAATGTGTGTTTGCTATAGCGTATTTGGTAGGAGTATTGTCATGGCAGGAATTCCATGTCCACCTCATACAATGACAGTGAACAACTGACACAGATAAGACAGTCAAGTATATTTGCATCACAGTACATTGTGCATTTTACAGACCGAAGGTAGAGCACCTACAGTATGACCACATGCAGTCCCAATGATGCTTGTAAACAAAAGCAATGGTCACACCACCAGACAGTCCAGCACTTTCCTTGACAGAAGACAATATGCAAATACGGTTCACCAAAACAAAACACATTTTATAACATTACAGACTAGTGAACAAATAAGAACACGGTGCATTATTTGGCTTAGAACCTGCATCGGAAATGTACACTAGCTCCACTGCAAACCATACCCATCAAAACTACGACTGATAATCTCAAGCACAGGTTACAGTATGGTATTGTTTCATGAACAATTTACATAATTCATTCAAATTAATTAGTTTTTGTTTTATTGGCAAAAGTATGGGGGGGTTTAAAGTTGCAGTGGGTCAAGTGTCACAACACAAACCACTGCTCGTTTGTGATCTACCTCAAAACTAAAGGCAGTGTACCAGGAGAGAGAAAAATGTATACTGTACAGTAGAGGAACATTCTAAAATAACAACAATGGAACATTATAGTACAGAAGATATAGCTGCCACAAATTGCCAACCTTCTTCACTGATCAATTATCCATGGAAAAATGAACAAAATTATAATCAACATGGAGAAATCAACTAAGCTGAAATGCCTTAAAAAACAAGTACTATCAAGGGAACATAGAAAAGTGAGCCTTGGTTTGATCAGGACACAAGAGTTACAATCATATATAGAACTCAAACAAAAATAATGAAAACAGACAGCTTCATAGTGGGACATCATCTAAGTAATGTACCCCTTTCTTTTATGAATAAGCAAGCTGCTGACAGATACAGCATCCCCCTTAAAGATCATTGTGGATTCATTTTTCCTGGGAAGAGTAGAATCCATTTGGTCAAAAGAAATGACACATTTTGATTGCTATTTTTTGACTTCGACTGCAATCATTTCTTGTTCCCTTAACGTTTTAAGATACACGTATAGACCTTTAACCATGATCACTTCTTTCCTACCTTTACCTCCATCTTATCTAACCCATCATCAGAGATCATATTATTAATTTGCCCTTCCTTTTCTCTCCTGATAAGTTGTTTTAACCTGTCATAACTTGCTGTTAATCTTTGTACATTTACATTGAAACTGGATTGAGACAAATGAACTTCACAGTCATACTGTCTACAATGAAAAATCCATTGTGCTTGACCTTTTCAAAACCATTGCATTTCAGAAGAGAGGACTATGAAATTGGGACATCAGTTGCCCCCCTTGTAACCTTGCTCCATGGAAACACCCTGCCTCCAACTAGGCTGGCCTTTGGGTGAGCACTAAGCACTTATTTTTTGGCTTTTCGGTGAGTAGCACTTCCATCCAGGCATCAGACATTGGATGCTCAACGGTTGATTGGTAACCATAGTTAGCGTCCCATGGTGGGCGCTTGTCTGTTCCTTCTGGCTTGCTGTCTCAAGGCACTTAAATGTGTTCCATAGTGGTTAAAGTGAACTGCAGCTGTGGGTACAGTCTTTCTCTTCTGCCATGCCCAGAAAATAGACTGATGTGTCTTATGCCCATGCAAGTAAATGTATGGTTGAAAAAGGTGGTTTAGGAGTGCATTTTGTAATGTAATTGTTGGTGTGTGTGTGCATTTCTGAGTCTGTTTACGGGTATGTATTGTGTGTGTAGGTGCCTTTGAATGTGTTTGTTTGACTGCGTGTTTGTGTGTGTGCATAAGTGCACATGCAAAGGCACAAGTGTAGCAGTGAAATGCACAACACAAAATTGGTTTACAACCGCAATGCTTCCATATATCATTGGCACATCATCCTGAACTTGTAATGAATTAACTATCAATGCTTGGATATATTGTCAGCACTGTTTAATGAAAGTGATTTAAAGTGTCATTACTGGCATTTATTTTGTGCACAGATTCGTGTAAGGTAGATACAGTGACAGTGCCATCTGGATATACCATTGTTTGCAAAAACAGGGAACAGGGGAGGGGGTGTCTTTTATTGCAAAAAACAATCTTGAGTTCTTTAACTCTCCTTGTCAATGTCAAGGTTGTGAGATACTTCATATCAAATTGACATTGACCAATCACACTCGCATTCATTTTATATTGATCTATTGTTCCCCCATCTGCTATGCCAGGCTTCAATGAAGAAATCACTCTGTTATTGAGTAATTTTAGTGGGCAAAATTGTTCCACCCTATTTTTAGGTGATTTGAATCGCTGGCAGAGAAACACCGTGGACAAAGAAGCTATCAACCTGGAACAGGCCCTTATCAATATTAAACACCAAGTTATTAACAACAAACCCACCACTGCTAAGAACAACATGCCTGATTGGGTTGTGACCAGAAATCTCACAGCACATATCGATTTTACCAACCCATGCTTGTGGTCACACCACCATGCCATTGAATTCCATATTCAGTCAAAATCCCCTCCTTTGTAAGCCTCCTACAACATTAAAACGGTTCTCAGCCGAAACTTCAAGAAATCTTGGCATCCTGATATCCAAATTTGCCTGGAATAAATCATGTTATCCACAACCAAAGCTGACTTTGCGGGGAGCTTAGTGAAAGTTTTCTCCAACTCCCTCTTGGACATGCTAAACAGAGTCCCTCCATTCCGGTCACCTGAGCTTCATCTGCTTAAGAGGGCGATACGTACACTGGAAACCAGATGGCTGAAATGTCAATCTATTGAAAATAAAGAGAAATGGAAAATGCAGGAGAAACTATACAGACATAGCATAATGAAAACTAAAAAGAATGTCTTTAATACCCAGATTAATGAGGCTACAAAAAGTCTGGGGAAGTCTTTGAGATCATTAAATCTCTGGAGAAGCCAATACAGCAAATCATTTCCTTCACGCCCACCACACAGGATTGTGCAGAGGTACTTTTTTAATGTGCGGGGAACAACCCCGCAACCTCTGCTCCCACATAATATCCCCAATAAAAATATCGCCTATGGCGAACCAAACGGTCATATTTACGGTGAAATTTTTGTTGGGGATATTATTACCTGATACCCATCAAATGGAATGCCCTTGGCTCCTGTCATTAGGAATCAGGCTTTACCCAACTTCACGCTATCGCAGATCTCTACCTCGGACATTGAAAGTTTGCTCTCCACAATGACCTACATCTTGTCCTGAAAATATTCTCCCACCCAAAGTTCTTTGGGAGCATAGAGAGGTATTTGCTCTCTTCCTCGCCCGCCTGGTGAATTCCTCCTTTCGGGACAATCATGTCCCAGAATCAATCAAGGCGGTCTCCCCACTCCCTAAAAAACCTGGAAGTGACCCCAAAGACACAGCTAACCTTAGACCCATCACTGTAACTTCCTTTAGAAAATACTTGATAAAATTGCAACAGTTCAGCTCCAATCTTCTGCGGAAACTAACAGGGTTCTTTATAACAGGCAATCCCTGATTCAGACCAGCACAGAGTCGCGGAATCGGCTTTGGCCGATCTCCAAACCCACATACTAGGTACCATCGAAAAGGGAAGGGCTGGCCTTTTGGTCTTAATTGACCTGTCGGCGGCCTTTGACTTGCTCGTTCACAAAAGCCTGTTAAACACTCTCGGACTCTTAGGTAATTGGTCTAAGTGAGCCATTGAATGGATCCAATCCTTCTTGTCCCACTGCGTGTCCGGAATTTATTGGGGCAACGCTTTTTCATCTCCCGCACCCATCCAATGCAGTGTGTCCCAAGGAGTCTGTAGGTCTCCAGTTTTATTCAACCTATATATAAGACCCCTGTGCACACTCTTGGAATAATTAGGCATATATTTTACAAACTACACAGATTACACCCAGTTAGTCCGCGAAATAACTGGGGACTACACACAGGATTCATCCAATCTTTTTCACATCTACAATTTAATAGAGCTACGGATGACTAAAAATTGGATGTGCTTCAATGGAGGCAATACTGATTTTCTGATTTTTGGCATCTAACAGAACCGTTCCAAACTGAACCCAGACCATAGCAATCAACAACTGTGAATTTTCCAGCACAGAACAAATTAAAAACACTGGTCACGCTTTTCGAATCCTCCTTGAGTGCCGACGCTTACATCAACTAGATCAATAGGAATAGTAACTACTATCTCCGGTTGCTGAGTAGCATTCTGTCTTTCCTCACGGAAAATAACTGTGCCACTATTGCCAGTGCAACCATACTATCATGACTGGATTATTCTAATGCCTTGCTGATAGGGGCTAATACCACATGCCTACAGAAATGCCAGGTCATTCAGAATGAAGCTATCCAGATCATTGAGAAAATCCCAAGGAAAGAACACATCTCCAAGCACAGGAAAGACCTCCATTGGTTGCCCGTGCAGGATCGTATTAACTTCAAAGTAAGCACCCTTGTTCATCGCTGCTTCTTTGGGACTGCCTCACTCTACCTAAAGTCCTTAATGTCCTGCTACTCTCCGACCAGATCATTGCGCTCCTCCAACCTAGCACGAATGCATTGCCCTGAATTTAAACACACAAATGGCTTAGGAAAATCCTTCCCTGTGTGTGCTGCGAAATTTTTTAACTCTCTTCCTCTTAAACTCAGGCTTCAAGAGAACCCCAGGGCTTTTTGTTGAACACTAAAAACCCATCTTTTTAAGTAAATAAATCTCCCAATCCATCTTGGTACAACCTTAGCATCCGGAAGTGTCCTGTTTTTATGTTTGTCTAAAAATGTCATTGTGTGCCCCGATGCCCACGGGCTGCCAGCGCGTTAGAAATAAATAAATGAAATAAAAAAATTGTTAGGATGTAATGAAATTAATTTTAAATGGCATTACTAGCATGTATTGTGGGTTTCTCATTAAAGAGGTATAACGTGGCAATTCTAGCATATATTGGGGCACAGCTTCCTGAAAGTGACTAGTAGTGTACCGGTGGGTATTTTCGGTGCAAAAGGGTGGATAACTAAACAACATGGTCTATGAAATGAAGGCAGCCTGCATTTCCCAAGTTCAAACGCTGTGGGTGGACCAATTTAGCCTTCCACCCATCATCCTTCTGAGGTCAACAATCAAGTACTATAAACATGCAATGTTAATAATAACACCTGTTACTACAGCTCTTAGAAGCTGTGGAGTCTTGCATGAAGTGCTATTGCAAGAACACTATAATTATTATTATTATTATTATTATTATTATTATTATTATTATTATTTGTACCTTTATTATTATAAAGTGAGTTGGTACATGAATGGCCTGTATCATGGTCCAAGCATCATAAAAGTAATTTGCAGTGGCAATGCTAACTAATATTGTGGGTACAACTTTCATGAAGTGGTTTACAGTGGCAATGCTGTCATATATTGTAGGCTTGACATCATCAAAGCAAATTACAGTGGGAAGGCTGGCATTCACACTGTATGAATATGGGATGCTGGCATATATTGTGGGTGCAGCTTCATGAAAGAGATGCAAAATGCTCCTGTGTACTGAAGGGATGCTCTCATATATTGGCTTTGTTCATGTGTTTCTGTAGGGAGTCAATTGTAAATTGTTTGGATTTTACCCTGTTTTTCAAATGTTAAGTTGTGCTGCAAAATGCTCTATTTCAACTCATTAGTTTACAAAATGTTCGTAGGGAGAACTTATTTTACATTGACTATGGCTCCTTCGCTACATTCTGCACTCATCCTAATTCTGGGAAGGTGTACATTTCCCTTCATTGAAAATATTCACCATCTACCACCGACCTTGAATTGTTTACTTTGCCAGTGCCCAGGGGTGGACTGGTAACCAAAAGGGGCCCTGGACATCATTTTCAATGTGGCCCCAAAGTACACATTTTTAGCAAGCCCAATACCTTTCCTATGGGAAAATGTGGAAATACCACACAAAAGAGGCCCAGGCTGCAGAGGCCTACCAGGAAATCTCCAGAGTCCTACAGGCCAGTGCACCTCTGCTAGTGCCCCAGTAATAGGCACTAACTTCTCCTTTGCCAGAAGCTGCCTCTGCCACTGAGAGACATCAGTTTAGTATGACACAGACAAAATATCCAATGGAAGCCCATGTCTAAGCGGCATTGCCTACCATTTCCTGGACGCATGGTCATCTTTGAAGTGAGAACGGACATGGCCATCTGCAAGGACACAAGATCAAGGCTGAACTGTTGATAGGATACATGTGTTTTTGCCTGCTGTACTTTTAAAGAACATTTGCTGCAGAACGAAATTGTCATAAAAAATAGGTGCTTCCACCAGAATGGGGCAGAGACCAACAGGTGAGCTTGGATCACCATGACCAGCATGACTGTACTCGATCTTCCCTTCTCCCTGTCTTCGACCTGGGCTGGATCGCTACTCTAATGTAGTCATCCTGTTGCAATGTTCAGGTTGCATTGCATATTTTGCCAAAGTAATACAAGCTAATACATAATATATTTTGTTAAGTGTTAAATAATACACCAAGCAATTCTTATAGTGCTTGTTAATCATCCCCCACCATCTAAAAAACACTTTGGAATAGCTGTTTTGGTTGAGAAATAAGAACATTATGCCCAACTGTTGCTCTACTGTACAGTATACAGGTTTTCTCTCTGCTGGTACACTGCCTTTAGTGTTGAGGTAGGGGGTATGGGACACATGAGCAGTGGTTTGAGACACTTGATCCACTTCAACCTTGCCCCCCTCCCCCGCTTGCCCGCCCAATGCGTTTGCCAATAAAACAAAGACAAATGTATTTAAATTAATTGTGTAAGTTGTTCATGAACCAATAACATACTGTGACCTTTGCTTGAGATAACCAATCAAAGTGTTGCTGGGTATGGTTTGCAGTGGTGTTACCATACATTTCTGGTGCAGGTTCTAAGCAAAATAAATCACAGTGCTCTTATGTATTCACTACTCTGTAATTTTATAAAAATGTGTTTTATTTTGGTGAACCTCATTTGCATCTTGCCTTCTGTCATGGAAAGTGCTGTACTGTCTGGTGGTGCGACTATTGCTTTTGTTTACAGGCATGCCAGTACATGTTCTTTTGTTTTGCCTAGGGTGGAAAATGGCCTAAATATACATAGGAAATAACCCACATCGTGATAATGATAACCATCAATATATAACTTCCAAACAACCGTGAATTATGACTCATGGCTCAGTTAATTTCCAACCCCAACCTCACAATACATGGTATATAACTCCATTTGTAAAATTAGTCTTACTATTTGAGGGCATCAGAAATGTAAGCTCTGACACAGAAATATTTTATCAGTTTCTTAAAGAAGAGGATCAAGGATCTGGCATAGCCACATAAAAGTACAGCAGAGGAAAGCAACATTGATTCCTGGCGTTTAGTAAAATGCAAGACGTTTGCTCAGATACTGTAAAATCCCGCTATACAACACCTGATAGCTCTTGCTCAATTTGTGTTTGATGATTTTAGTCAACCTGCAGTTCCAGTAAACATAGGCATACAGAAGAGTTGGGTAACTCAGGATTTCTAATGCACACATATAGAAAGTGGTCATGAAAAGGTTCCTCTTAATACCTGATTGTGTAAATATGATGATATGATAGTTTATTATGATATGATATAGCGCCTATACACAATGTGTTTCAGAGCGCTTTTTTTAGCACAGCTGTCAAGGCTTTGTGTCGCTGTCATTAAAGTTGCTTGTTTTTTTGGAGTCCAGGTAGATGCAATCATTCCATTTGAAAAGTGAAATTATTTTATTTCCATCAGAGACATAAACCGGTCTTGGTCCCATCTAGTTCCCTGCTGGGGCCCCCTGAATAACAGGGTCAGAAGAAGTGCCTGTTACACCCCTTGCACCAGACGATATTTCTTTTCATCATTTCCTGCCTTATATGTATTGAAGGAGTACTTCATTTTGAACTTTCTGCTAGAGTGATGTGCCTCTAAGTTGTGTTCTTTTGAAATGTGGAGGGAGGAAGTACTTGGACGGCCACATTACGGTTATTAGTAATCAATAGGGCTAAATCAGTCTTTGCTACATCTTTGATGTGGCTACTGATACTGCCAGGTAATTTAGTAGTTCTGATTGGGCCTACAGATTATTTCGATTCTCTGTGTGTCAGTGCCTGAATACACGTCATATGCGTCCTAATTTCACATCTGTGCTTCAAATGGATAGCTGGTTCTTGAATGAATTCTAGAATTGTTTGCATATCCGAATTCTGGTATCTGATATTAATTCTCAAAATTAGCACCCCCAAAATTCCTATCGTCAATGTATTCTTATACGTATTGAACAATGTGGAGAGCAGACACTCTAACTTCCTTCAAACAGGTAACTGCATTTTCTATTTATAGTAGACTTGTTTCTACTTGAACAAAAAAAGATCATTTGAAGGAATGCCTCTGCAATCTGTAACAGATGTTCATCTATATGTAAATTCTTCATCCTTTGCAAAATCAGTTTCATTTCAATCAGGTGATACACAAAGTGTAATGCAAGAATAAGTGTTTTTTGCAAAATGTGTATAAAAGCCAACAGCTGTTCTATTATGGCGAATAGGCATCATTTCTGTAGTTTATTTTAATAAAAAGAAAAACCTTAACTACTTATATGCAAACTATTTTGGTAATAAAACCATTCTTCATAACTAATTAGATCCATTGGGCTTCTGCAAGTGGAGCAGCATAGAGAATCTTGGAATATCTGACTAGAGGGATCTTTTAATGCACACACATACGCATACTAGTGGTCCAGCAGTCAGCTCTGAGAAGCATTGAGTCTTATTGATTTGTCAAATGAATCTCGGGTTTGCTCTTTGATTGGGCCGTCAACCTTAATTTTTCTAATTGGTGGAAAGATTAGTTACATACACATTGTGTTATTTTGCCAATGCAGATCTGTTCGGTAGATAGGCTATTTGGGGTCAATGATATGGTCACACTGCTTTTAAGAGTATTATTCATGTGCTTTCATTGGCTAGGTCTAATGATGGTAGGTTCAAAGATGAGATGACCTGACATTGGACTCCTTATGGTCGACCAGGCCAAAAGTCAACAGGGCAAAACTGTCCAGGAAAGACAATTCGACATAAAATTGAAAAACATAAATATCACGGAATAATATTGGGAAAACTGAGAAATGTATGCATATATATAAAACAAAAAGAAACAAAAAAATATACTAGTCTTTGCCATTTCAGCTAAGCCACATGTACCACAGTGACACCCAGCACTGTCGCCTCTACTTCAGTGCCATTGTGGGTTAGCAAATTAGTTGAAAGGGATGCTTTTTCACTGTGTAGGGTTGTAGCTGGGTGGGAAGGCCGTGTGCGTGATGGCCTCGTAATCGTCAGCAAGCACAGTCTCAGTGATGAAAAGGATATCTGGATTTTCTTCTGTGATGGGGTCAGAGATGTCAAATTTATTTTTGGGGACTGACCTGGCGTTGATGAGTACACAGGAAAGTTGGTGGGGTATCCTTGTAGGTGCTGGGTGGGTTGGGTTGGGAGTGGGAGGGGGTCTGGAGTGAGTGAAGACAAAGAGGTGGGCAGAGCAGGGTGAGGGGAGAGGTGCAGGGTGCAAAAAGTAGAACAGCAGGAACGGAAGTTGAAGGGAATAAGTCTAGGACCGGGTTGGGTGTGGGTCGGATGGGTTGGGTCCTATAGTGTGGTGGCAGTGTTTGCGATCTGGGCTGGAGAATGGGTGATGCTAGGAGGGGCATAAGGTGTCCTTGGTCTGAGCTTTTCCTTTGCTTTTGGACAGCCCAAGGGGTGTGGGTGAGAGTGGGAGGGGCTGTGGAGCTTGGGGTTTTGGCTGAGTTGCTCTTGCTGCACTGAGACTGGGGAAGCGTGAGCTAGAGGTGCTATGTTGTTCAGGAAAAGGTGTGAGCAGCTGCTGCGAGTAAGTAATTGGTGGCAGGGTGGTGTGTGTGCCAAAATCAGCTCTCAGTCTGAGGCTCTGTCGAGGCCAGAGGACAGGGATGGTATTTCTTTACTGGACATCGATCATAGACGTCCAGTCAAAAATACCATGGTTTACCCCTGTCCTCCCGACCCCCAGTGCCTTACATAAACACATAATCATGTTGATTATGTGAGTGTGTTGGGTGCTGTGGGGCCTAGGGGACAGGGATGGTATCTTTTTACTGGACATCTATCATAGATGTCCAGTAAAAGAATACAAACTTACCAGATGGGAATATCTCCCTGAACTCCCCTTGATTGGTTCAGACTCCCTCTCTACGCTCGGTCGCTATGGTATATCTGGGGGAAATATGTATGCTCATCCACTTAAAAAGTTTGCCAGCTGCCACTGGCCCTGAAACTGTGCTGGGAACGGGGCTGGTGTAGCCCAGTGATGGTGGTGGGAGCAGGATTGGCTTGAGCCAAGGCATAGTGGTTGGAGCAAGGTGGGAAGAACCCAGGTTCTGTGGTGGGGTGGGGAGAGCCCAGCAAGTGGGTAGGAGTGGGATGAGGGAGCCCAGAGATTGTGATGGGAGCATGTGGGGGAGCCCAGGGACTATACTTGGAGTAGGGTGCGGTGACAGTGCACTATAGTACATAGCCATTTGACTTACTGTCCATTTGATGTTTTTGGAGGGCCCGGCTTGCCCACATTTTTCTCATGGGGGGCCGAGGGTGTACATCAATGAGGCTACCATCTCATTTTGTAGTGAGAAGCACTTGATACATGTAGTTATTATTTGCTACAGTCAAAATAGTCCTTATCTGAAATAAAAGCATATTGATAATTTGAGAAATATGCTCAAATGTACACACAATAAAAAAAAACAATTGTGAAACTATTGCAAAACCAGACTTTAGTTTCAGTTACCAAAACACAATCACTATATTTGTGCAATGCCTTCCACAGAAAATACCTTTTGCAAATAATATTTCTATCAATTACATCTGCGTTGAAGTTCCTGAACTGCAGACTGCTCTCAAATTCAACCTTTGCCACTTAACCAAAGTGAGTGCTCCCGCAACGTTCTCACACTATGCCTTACCTGTCAAAATGAGTTTGCACAACATATTCAGCTGTCTGCTAGTTCAAAAAAAATGCCTCACTCCTGATATTGCCACATAGGTAAATGTTAATATTGACAATTCATATACTGGACACCACAGTTTATTTGTCTACTACCTTACACATGGCAACATGTTTTTTAATGTAACTTCCCATGATACCTTTGCGTACTAAAGACTCATTTTGTGATATCACTGATGTCACTATTTATGGAAATTAGGGGGGCCCACACATCTTTTGCTGCCCAGTGCCACGCATATCGTAGGGCTGGCCCTGTGTGTGGGCTCTTTTTCCAAATGATACCCTGTAACTACAGTGTTTTGCTTTAATAACCATCCTGGCAACATTTCTACTATTTTACCATCTCTTACGTTGTGACTGTTCACCATGCACATTGTTCACACCAGCACACCAAAAATTCTCACATTCTCTCGTTTATTGCTCCAAAAATGACACAATAATAAAGCACCATGTTAGGACCATTAGATTAGGTTATTGAAGAACTTTGAGGACAACGCTGACAACCTTTACCTATCTGATATCGGGTACCATCTAGAGACAGAGGCCTTTATCACCCCAACACTACACAACTTAAAGCCGCTCTGGCTTTCTTATGCAGATGATTTTGTCCCCTTTGTACACTGGTGGGTCTACAAAGGCTGATGGATGCCTTTGCGCTTTTTATGGGCAACCACTCTAGTCAAACAAAGATCATGCAATGCTCAAAAGATTGCAAACAATCACACTTAAACTGGCATATAGTTGCAGAACCACTTGCTAGGGTAAACTCCCTGAAATATCCAGGATTCATTTTTTTGGCCAATCCATCAATGTGCAATCTGAAAGAGTGGCGGAGGGAATGTCGCATGCCCGTAATGAATCAAATGTTGAGGGTGGACGCCCGGTATGGTACTTATTCTTTGAAAGCCAGCTTGAAATTTTATGAGGGCAAAATCGTTCCTAAAATCCTGTATGGGATGGGCATATACCCCTTTGCTCTACTGTCTATTCTTCCAAGTCTTGAAACCAACGTGTGGGGCTGGTTCTGCATGTTCCTAACTGTGTCCCTAACTGTGTCCCTATAAGCTCTATTCATTATGATTTGGTCATTTTCTCACTACTTGCACGTGCACAGTGGAGACTACTCTCACTGTTAAGGAAAATGATATGTGAAGCGCTCAATTCTTTGTTTACGGATCTGGAAAGAATTCTTATTGCAGGGAAATGCTCCTGGTTGTATGAGCTTCTTATCTAGTGTAATCGACTTTTATCTGCGATAGATAGCTCCGTAATTGAACTTAGAGAGAACCCTTGTAAAGTGAAAAACTTCCTGTTTGTACATAATTGTGTAAATTCCATTGATACCATGCATGGACATTCCTCCTTGAACCATCTGAGGTGAGATCTTATATATCCAGTTAGGTGGGTGAGGGTGCCTTCCTGCATTTCCGTTGGAGCTTATACCCGACTAAACAAATTCTGAATAGACGTGGCGAGGTGGAAATGTATCAGTTGAATTGCCGTTATTTTAAGGTAGCTGGTGAGGTTGAAACTCTTGCTCACTTAATGATATCCTATCCTGCTCTTAAGGAGCAGAGATGTAATTTTATAAGAAAATGTTGGCCAACTCTGGAAGCGTTATGGGGTGAGCAAGTTTGGGCTGAGTGCCTGTCGGGTTACCCTACTTCTATGATAGTTGCTGTGCCAAACTTTTTAAATTCTCAT
The DNA here is from genome assembly GCF_040938575.1 of Ambystoma mexicanum. Lineage (NCBI taxonomy): Eukaryota > Metazoa > Chordata > Amphibia > Caudata > Ambystomatidae > Ambystoma > Ambystoma mexicanum. Next base: position 627,468,932 of record NC_090933.1, on the reverse strand, counting down.
AATTTAGAATAATTGTGAATTAGGTCTTTGAGTGTGATGTTTTATATTATTTTCTTTTCTTTTTCTTTTTCTTTAATTATATGTATCCATATTGTTTTTGATGATATAATTGTTAAAGGTTACTTTGTTTAACCAATAAACAATACAATAAAATATATATAAATCACCCTCTGTAGCGGGCTTCACTGTCCACAAACTGTGCGGAGGCGCGTGTTAAGGTCTTTGCTTTAGGCCAGTCAACTTGCATGTTGTTGCTTTAATAACCTTCCTGGCAACATTTCTACTCTTTTAGCATCTCTTAAGTTGACTGTTCACCATGCACATTCACACCAGCACACAAAACATACTCACATTCTCTTGTTTATTGCTCCAAACACGAAACACTAATAAAGCACCATGTTAGGGCCATTAGATTAGGTTATTAAAGTAACTTTGGTGACAACACTGTTGATGCTGGATGTTTATTTTTTTTAAATTAAATATATATTTTTTAAAGCGCAGCCTAATTATTCTGTGGGATACCAACAGGAGGACTATTAATTGCAGTAAAGAATGTGGGGGCTATCAAAATGCGGAAATATATGGAAACAGAAGAAGGGCTGTTGGCAGTACATGTTTGTTTGTTTGTATATTTATTTATAGGGTGCCCAAACCCTTAGGTAGCTGGGCGCACATCATGACAAGAATACTTATATCTTGGTTACATTTGTCATAGAGGAACGGTATATACATATATATATATAGTTACAATTTTACATAGATACAGATATGTACAGAAAGGGTCATAACGATTACTAGAAAGTTAATGCCTGAGAGGAAAGTGGAGAACGCAAGCAAATATGGCAATGGGTTAATGATCGTTGTGACGTAGCCAGGTGCGGGTGTTGTGCCTGAAGCTGGTGTAAGATTGCTCCCTTCTTAACTCGACTGGTAGCGCATTCCAATGCTGGGCTGCTTTTACAGGGAAGCTGTTTCAACCTGTTTTTTGTAGGCGAATCTAGGAATTTGGGGACAGTAGGAATTGGCTATTCTGATTGGATCTGCAGATAGTTTTCTGGTAATTCTTTCCTGCAGGTATGGTGGTGCTGCATTGTTTAAGCATTAAAAGGTTAAGGTAACCATTTTAAAGAGGATCCGATTGGTAATTTTTAGCCAATTGTGATTTTTCTGGAGTTAGATATGTGCTCTTTAGCAGGGAGGTTCAGGGCCGCTCTGAGCGCATTGTTTTGCAGTGTTTGTAGTTTGTTGGTGATATATTTAATGGCTCCTGCACAAAGTGCATTGCAGTAGTCCAATTTGGAGAGGATGAGGGCATTGGCTAGAATAATACAGCTAGCTGGTGAGAGGAAGGGTCTGCATGCTTTGATGAGTTTACCGGTATAGGGGGATGAGGAGGCTAAGGAGTTAACTTGTTTTTAACAACGCGTGGAGTCCAGGTAAAAACCTAGTTTGTTCACTTCTTTGGCCACTGTAATTATATTGCCATTGATATTAAAGGCATTATAGTGGTCGTTGAGTTTTTTTCGGTTGCTGGCTGAGCCGAGGATCAGGATCTCTGTTTTATCGTCCTTCAGGCATAGGCCGTGGGTTGCCATCCATGTCTGAATGAGGATGTAAATCTCATTCACTAAGGCTGTATCTGATGTGAAATTGCCCGTAAGGGGGATAAGGATCTGGGTGTCATCTGCATAATTTGTGTAGGTGACACCCAACCTGTCCAATTTGTGAAATATAGGCTTAGTGAAGATATTGTACATGGTGGGTGAGACGCAGGAGCCTTGGGGGACACCACATGGTGTTATAACTGGGTCTGCAGATGCTGCCGTGGTGAAGACTCTCGTGCTTCTATTATCAAGAAATGATTCGACCGAGGCAATAGCTTCGCTTGAGAAGTGGGCTGCCGTTGCAACGTGTTTACATAATACTGCATGGTCCACCAAGTCAAAGGCCTCCGACAGGTCAAGGAGGAGTAGCATAGTTGGATTTCCTTTATCATTGAGTTCATCAATTTGTGCTTTAAGGTCTATTAGGGCTGTCTACAAGCTGTGTTGGGGTCTGAACCCAGATTGGCGAGAGCCTAATAGTTGGTTAGTCTCAAGCTATTTTTGAATTTGTAAGTAGGCCACTTTGTCAATTATCTTCAGGAGAAAAGGGACGGTGGTGATAGGTCTGTAATTTGTAGGCATGGAAGGGTCTAAGCTTTGTTTTTTAAGAAGGGGTAGGACCCATGATTCTTTTGAACTGCTTTGGACGGAGTTGGATGTAAAGGAAGCATTCATGAGTTTTGAGATGAAGGAGGTAGCTCTCTATCTGCATCCTTAATTATTTGGGCGGGGCAGATGTCACCTTTGCAGTTGGATGGCTTTAATGAGGCGATAATTTTTTCTGTTTCCAGGATGGATATTTTAGAGTATTTGAAGGGCACTAGGTTAGGCTTGTTGCTAGGATGTGGGATAGTACGGGTTTCCGTTAGTGGGAGCGAGGCTTTTTTTAAGGCAATTTTGGTTTGCAATGCTTTTATTTCATTTGCTAATGCATTTTGAATGTTTGTGCACCATTGTTTATCTTTCAGAAGGTTATCCAGTGGAGGTATGGGGGATTCTAGTTCTCGTAGGATAGCGAATAGTTTCTTAGTATTGGAGCCTGCTTTGGAGATTCTTTCATTATAGATTTCTTTTTTGGTTTGAATGATTTCATTTTTGTATTTAGTGGCAGAGAGTTTGAATTTTAATTTATTTTCTTCTGAAGGTGTATGTTGCCATATGGTTTCCAGCTTCCTATTTTCCATTCTGAGTTCTTTTAAATGGGGGGTGAACCAAGTGTTCAGATGAGCCTGTTGTTTGCTTTTACAGTTCTTAAGTGGGGCAATGGAGTCAAGGATTTTAGTCATAGTTTCATTGTAATGGTCTACCAGTGTGTCTGGGTCAGAGTTACTTGGTAGGGCATTGATCACCGGAAGGAGACACGGTAGGATGTTATTAGTCGTGATGTTTTTCCTTGAACTGGTGTGGAGGGAGGGTGCCATTATTTTTTCTTTGTTAGCTTCTTTCTTGAGTGTTAGGCTAAATGCAATCAAGAAGTAGTCGGTTCAAAGTTGGGGTGTAATTTTATTAATCTTAGTTGGGCAATTTGAGGTGGCTACCCAGTCTAGGGTCCTGCCTTTGTCGTGGGTGGGTGTGAGGACTTTTTGGGATAGTCCATGTTCATTAAGCATAGTGGCTATTACTTGAGCTTGTTTGTCGTCAGGGTCGTTTAGTCCTAGATTGAAGCCACCAAGGAGCATTATCTGGGAAGATTCTTTAGTATTGCTCGCCAGCAAGCTAGAAATATCTTCCTCAAATGAGCCTAAGGGCCCTGGGGGCCTGTATATGAGGTAGATAGTTAGGGTGCGACATGGGGATATAGACAGTTTTGCTGATAGTATTTGACAGGATTTTAGTGGTGGTAATATGGAAAGTCTTAGTTCTAGATTGGATTTAGCAATGATGGCTAGGCCTCCTCCTCTAGACACATTGGGTCTGTCCATTCTTAGGAGTTGGTACTCTTTCGGAATAGCCAGAGACAATGCTGGGCTTGCTGCATCATGAAGCGAGGTTTCTGTGACTGCTAGGATATCCGGGTTATCTGAAGTTAAGATATTGGCTATGTCAGCGGCATATGCCACAACAGATCTGGCGTTGATTACAGCTCCTACTACAGTAGTAGTAGTTTTGGGTGGGCATTCAGGGATCCTAGGGGTAGGCTTGTTCAATGTAGCCCAGGCAGAGGCTTGTGACTGGGCTTGCGACCAGTTCCTGGGCATATTTTTAGGGTTGATATGACGGTCCAGATACGTTTTAGTAGGTGGTTTAGGCTCGTGGAGGGGGGACAATCTAGCCCGAAGCCGATGTTTCTGGACATATTAGAGCATGGTGCGAATTTAGTTTGGTGCATGATTGCCGATGTTAGGTGTAGGAGGAGCAGGAATGCGGCTAACAACAGAGAAGTGCTGATGTACATAGTGTGGCGGTTAATGCTAGTTGCAGGGAGAGATGGTGATAGGATTATGGCTGAGTGCAGGGTGTTCAGGGTAGCTAAGCTCAGTGCTTTCACAGTAAGCTGAGTGGGGTGTGGGAGAGGGCCAGTTCGACAAGTGGGCAGTGATCACTCATCTTAAGGTCAACCTAGCATAGATGCCCTAGGATCAGCCTGGGAGCCTGCGAGGCTTAGAGTCAACTTTGCATGGATAAGTTATGATCAACTTTATTTGGATAGCTAAGATTAACTTTGCATGGAATAGCTAGAATCCACTTTCCAAGGAATAGCTAGAATCAACTTTGCATGGAATAGCTAGAATCAACTTTGCATGGAATAGCTAGAATCAACTTTGCATGGGAAGGCGAAAATAAGCTTTGCAAGGAGTAGCCAAAATCGAGTTTGCATGGAATAGCAAGAATCAACTTTGAATGGAATAGCTAGAATCAACTTAGCATGGAATAGCTGGAATCAAGTTTACATGGAATAGCTAGAATCAACTTTGCATGGAATAGCTGGAATCAGCTTAACATGGAATAGCTAGAATCACCTTTGCATGGAATAGCTAGAATCAACTTTGCATTGGAAGGCTAAAATGAACTTTGCATAGAATAGCCAAAATCAGCTTTACATGGGAGGACTAAGTCAACTTTGCTTGGGTTGCGTGAATAAAGCTAGCAGGTAGGCTAATGTATGTTTGTTGGTGGGCAAGAGTCTCAGGGATCATAGACAATTTGGAGCATCTGTAAGAGATGGGTCTTTGTTGTTGCTGCAGATAAAATATGGGCTTAACGTGAGGTATCCGCGCGTGGTCGCAGACACTGTGGATGCGATAGGTAGATTGCTCCTGTAGTAGGTAGCAAAGTTTGTAAGTTGTGTGGTTCGGCAGTATAAGGGCAGTAATTGGCAGACTTACTTCCAGTGCGCTTGTCAGGGCCCAGGTGCAGGTAACGGCACGGGATGCCTGATTCGGCCGCGCAGCGATGTGCTTAGTAGTATTCTGATTGTAGAGGGGCGATGGGCAGGTCAAGTCGTTCTGTAGATTGTAGGATCTTACCGGCTGTTCACTGCCGTGATGCTGAGCATAGTGGCTGGCCTGCTGGCCAGGCAGCTCCAGACAGGCCCACGACAGGGGCGTGAGCCTTTGTGCGTGCCTTCGTGTGGGCCGGCTTGAGCCTGCCGGCTCACGATAGGCTAAATAAGAGGATGCGTCTGGCCAATGGAGATGGTCCGAGGGCAGGGGGCCTGCCTCAGCAGGATGAGAGGCTCCTGGATGGCAAAGCAGCAACCCAGGTGGCCATCTTTGAATGAGATTCTCCTTGTGGCGTCTAATGGAGAAACTATGCTGCCGTCGGTCTGCATACTCCAGCTGCAATCTGATAGCAGTGGCAGCTGTTCGTGGGTCGCAGTAGGTGCCAGGCACTTGCAGGGATACTTATGGGCTAAATATTGGCTTCACGAGGCGGATGTTTAAGAAATGTAAAATTCAGCTGGCTGACCACTGAGGGATGCAGTTTTCATCTGGGGGCAACTCCATGTGGCCACTGCTCCTGCAGTGGGTAGTGGGAGCTCCAGCTCCTCCGAGTTTAGGCAGCACTGTGAGGGGGTTCAGGCTCACGACAGGGGCATGAGCCTTTGTGCGTGCCTTCGTGTGGGCCGGCTTGAGCCTGCCGGCTCACGATAGGCTAAGTAAGAGGAGGCTTCTGGCCAATGGAGATGGTCGTAGGGCAGGGGGCCTGCCTCAGCAAGATGGGAGGCTCCTGGATGGCAAAGCAGCAACTCAGGTGGCCATCTTTGAATGAGATTTGCCTGGTGGCGTCTAATGGAGAAACTATGCTGCGGTCGAGCCACAGACTCCAGCTGCAATCTGATAGTAGTGGCAGCTGTTCGTGGGTCGCAGTAGGTGCCAGGCGCATGCAGGGATATGTATGGGCTAAATATCGGCTTCGAACGGCGGACGTTTAAGAAATGTAAAATTTGTCTGACTGATCACTGAGGGACACTGTTTTCATCTGGGGGCAACTCCATGTGGCCACTGCTCCTGCAGTGGATGGTGGGAGCGCCAGCTCCTCCGAGTTCAGGCTGTACATATTAGTGTTGCAAAGGGAGACAATTACTTTTTGATGTTAAATGTATATTGGAACGCTGCAAAACTGCTACTGGCTTCTTGATCAGCTTGAGCAGGAGTTGAGTAGTTGGCGAGGGAAATTTTGTTCAGCCAGTTTGTAAATCATGGGGGACCTACCCTCTAATTGCTTTTGGGAAAAAGAGGTGGAGAATTATATGATCCAGCCATTATTTGTTTACCAGCTCAAGCAGATCAGGAGGGGAAAACAATGGATGAGAATGCTGGAGGACTGGGCCATGGTATGGTTGAATGGAAATTTGGAAGGAGTTTCGGGAGGGGAGATTACTTGGGGCTTGGACCCCATCATTCCCAGATCAACTTCATATTTGTGGATGAAGTACTGTTCCAATGCTGCATTGCATTTGTCATTACCCCTATGGAGTTAATGGATCATAGTATGTTCAGTGCGGCCTTTAGAAGCTGGGCTGGTTGGGAGAGCGTTCCCAGGCCAGAAGATGCCAGAGGGTGACGGTAAATGATAAAAACAACCAAGTCAGCTGGCATCCCAAAGCCATAGCACGGTTTAGCGATAGTGTCTTCCACCAGTTAAATCCACAAGAGTGGGCCTTAGTTGACATTTCACTCTGTCCAGATCTCTTTGCATCTTATATAAATAACTGCTCTATAGCATCACAGTCAAAGTGGAAGAACCATGGTACCCTTCCAATTGGGCTTTGGGCAAGCCATCCAACAAACCAAAAGGGAGAAGAGAGTGGCTATTAGAGGTATTAAAAGAGCTGACTGGACAGTAAGGAAGAAACAGGAAGCTATAAAATGGAATTGCCAACAATTCAAGAATAGGCCGAAACAAGTGAAAATAGCCTAATACCAGCTGAATGGGCAACAAATGCTAAAGAGCATGACCAACCAAGACAGGGATCAATTACTGGAAGTTGTTGAAAGACCAGGAAAACTTCCAACTCCAGGTACAGCTGAATCCATTCCAGGCAGCAACCTGGGAGAATCCAGACCATATATTGCTGCATTCCGAGTGAGACCCAGGTAGGTTGCCCCAGAGTGCCCTGGGAGATTTCATTTGACCAGGCTGATGTGTACCTTATCATAAAGAAAAGCAATAACTCCCAGGCACCGGGCAGGGTTTGTTGTGCTATAGAACGTTTAAAGCAGCCCCTGAACAATGGGCAACATTCTTGTTCTGGACATTCTTACATACCATGAGAGTCTTGTATCCCTACAAGTCTCTTAGCAGTAACTTCTGCCCGACGCTCAATAATATTATCACACAACACAGGCACAAGTTAATTGAATTTTTGTTTATAACTTCTACATCTATTGTGGCCTGTAGCTTACTAAATGACCCTGTCAGAAGAAACTAACTGCCCCTAGATGTTACACAATGTCCCTAGTCAGTGCTGTTGTAACCCATGTCTAGGGTAGGGCATAGAGAAGAGACTGGCCCTTAACTCACTCACTACTTTCCTCAAAACTAAAAAACATTTCTGAAAGTTATATTTATTTTTAATACTTCTTTGTAGTGTATCATACACAAAAAGTTCTTTTTAAAAAAGCCAAGGTTTCTTGTTACCAATTTTCACAGAAGGCTATGCAGATTTAATCTGCTATTGTGCTTAAAACTGATCTGCTTAAACCATGCTCTCAATACATCTGAAAGTCTTGGGGGTTCAGGAAATCACACTGAGCCACTATTAGGTCGACCGGTTTCAGCAATATTGGTATTAATATACCCGCTTCCTTCAGGACTAAAAACCCAACCAATTTGTTGGGATGACAAATTACACAGGTAACATTGTCCTTTGTGTCAAGGGCTTCATCTGTTTTTCAGGAGTTATTTCTCTCCTTTAATCTTCTTTCTGTCTTTTTTTCTTTGTTAATACCCTACATAGCGGAACATAAAACTGGGAACCATCGATCTATTGATTTTCTATTTCTGTATATAATGTGTGTAATATCGCTTTCTATCACTGCACACAGACTTCTCTTATGACTTTTCGCTGTTATCACCCAGCTTTCATATTCTGCCTACATTCGAAAAAGAGAACACTTGTAGGTAGTGTCCTCATCAGTGATGAAATGTACATACACAATTATTATTCATCACTACTCAAATGTTTATACCCTGCTTATTAGTATGTCTTCTTAGGTGTCAAGGGGTTTTTCCATTTTAACAATCAATTTTGTCAAAATGTTTTTTTTCTCTTTTCACAAGCTTTCTCATCTCCTCTTGACTCCAGACCTGTTAAATGATATGGTCAAGATGTGATATGCATAGTATAATATTGATAAAAAAAAGTAAAGGTACTAGTAATTAATCCGCAGGCACCGCAGACGTATTCTATTCACATGCATGTTCGATATATTGTCCTCACTTCCATTAGTTATGCATGTGGAGACCCCTCCATTACTGGGTCAGCTTTCATCTAAAGACACTCTCTTTTCCCTAATTCACCCCTGTTAGGTACCTTTAGCATTTCTCACTCACCATGAGTAATTAGAGATGCTTGTTTTGGGGAATGCGGCTCGCGTCCTGCTGTATCCAGCTACCTATTCTTCTAGCTTGGATCGGGCCATGAGTCATGTGTTAAATCCGCATCACGTGATGGTATCACGTGATGTGGAGTATGTTTCCTGGTGGAACGAGCTTGTCCTCTTTCTTTTTCCATGTTTATTCTCATTGTGTTTGTAAGCCTATGCAAATAACATACAGCTTTCTTTCTATTTACAGAAAGCAAACGTCCCACTCTCCCAGTGCGGCAGAGACCTAGTAAAGGGACCAGCATCTCATTCATAAATATTCATATCTCCTGTATATTTCTTATATTCCACAAGGATCATGTTATAAAAAAATATATACTGTGCCTAACATATTGAAGTGGGCATATACCACCTGGAGGACTTATTATTCTTGGCAAAAAAATAAATATGCTAGTTTTCACACTGCACGACTATATTTTTTGCAGAGGCCATCTTATATCTTTTAGGGAAAAGCAGGTCTCAGCTTTGCATATGGGCAAAATGTTCTGTTCCACCGCAAATTATTGTACTTAGGGGATGTGCTGCAATTACATGATAATCCCCATGCTGTGCGACTACGTGTTTTGCAAAGACCATGTCCTATCTTTTAGGGCAGACAAATCTTAGCTCTGTATGAAGGCGAAATAGTCTATTCCACCTAAAATCATTATAGTTCGGGAATCTCTAACACAGTTGTTTTCTTTAGTGTTGGTTTTACATTAGTCTTGGCCACACTCCCATCTATATCTGTATATGTTGGCCTTCCTCCCTAAGTATCAATTTTGGATGAATACAATAAGGCATATCCTTTTTTGCTGGTATTTTGTCATAACTATTATAACATCATCCCAGGGTAGCCAGTGTTTGCCAACACATTTCTTCATTGAGGCCCTCGTTATAGCTATTAAGACGGAAGATCCATAATTGTTCTCTTTTTAGGAGCATTGCGCCTATATTGTGCCCTCTTTTTGGTATCTTCATTTTTTCCAAAATTGTCTGAGAGGTATTGTTTTCTGTGTGTTTGGCCTTCACATAATGTTCCACCAATGGCGCTGTGGTTCGTTTGGACCTAATGTTTGCCCGATGTTCACATATTCTCACCTTTATGGCCCTTGTGGTCATTCCTATATATCTCTACTTATGTGGGCATATGATCTGGTAGATAACATTTGTTGTGTTACAGTTAGACAAAGTTCTTTGTTCCAATGGTAGTGACCACCCTATTTCTAACTCTTTTGTCTGCTTAGTAAGGGGACAAAGTGAGCATTGACCACATGGGGTATGGCTTTTGGCAGGCCCCATAGTCTAGTTTGGTTTTCAATCCCCTCATGGTTTTCTCTGTAGGTGTTGAGCAATGAGTCTCGCAGGTTTTTCCTTCTCTTAATTTCAAAAAACTAATTCATCTCCTTTAAAGAAAGTATGTTCATCATTTGTTCAGCCAGAGAGGAAATTTGTAAACACCAAAGACCAGACTTGAGAATGTATCAATAGTGGTGAAATGCATAAGTCAGAATGTACAGCTAATATGAATGTAAATATGTGATTTACCATGCAAGCACCTGACACTTGAGATATCAGCATAATTTTTATAGAGTTCAGAATAACCTTATAATGAAACAATACACCAATGCACGACAACACCATAGGGATAAAGACAAGTTCCCAATTTAAAATGGCACGCTCACAAATAAAATCAGGATATGAAAGGCAACAACTAAGTATATGCCATTACCTAAATGATACATGTAAATCAATAAAACTATAACCATCTAAATAAAATGATGTGACCCTCAGCTAAATTAATGTCAGAACAGTACATTTAACAAAACATTCAAGCCACATAAATGGTCCCAATCCAAAATGGAGGAATAACGGTCACGTGATATTCATTTTTCACGTGACCGTGATCCAAAATGAAACAAAAATACGGAAGCAACACTTAGAGGTACGCAGGTTAACATGCCGTCAGATCCCGTATCGGAAATGATAATTCGTTTAAAATGAAGGTAAGCGAAACAGAAGTTCTTTATTAATTGAGTGATATATATACTAGCGTATACGCTAGTTACGCAAACCTAAGCGAATGTAGACCTAATAATGCTATCTGCATGAGAAACGAAGGGAGGACTATTTAAAACCTTGAGTCTTTCGTTTTGTATTTTTCCTTCAGCTCGTCCACCAGAAAATACAGAATAATGTGAGAGCAAACAATGCACATTAAGGCACGTTTCTCAGATATACAAAATATTCAAAAGAATCGCCGAAAAGTACATTGAAAAGTGAGTGCCCATTCAATTTATTTTATTTATTAATTCACATATCTCAGTGTATTCGATCTCATTTAATTGACAGACATTTTTCACCAATGTAAACTTATGATTACTATTAATATACACAAAAATGTTATGTATACTATTATTATTTGAAAAGAAGATATATAGATTCAGGTTAGCAAATTTGGGTAAGAATCAGGTGCATGTGCTCACAACACAGTATAAGGTCACAAAGCACAAACTGCTATATATTTTTTCAATTTTTTCAGACAAATGTTGATGTACTAAAAGCCAGAAAAAAGGCTTCTTTTCCCTCCTGAAGAACTGTCTGATATATTAAAAAAAGACAGTGAAACACATGTCGAGGGCATAAACAGTTTTGTAATTAAGAAAGCACATATAACTTTGAAAACTATGAACAACAATAAAAAATTACGGATACATTAAGCAAATCAGAGTTCCTCTCTTTATTTACCACAACAAAGAGAAGCGCTGAAGGCGCAGCCACACAGGTTTTCGTCTTTTTTGAAGGACTATGTTCTGATTTATGCAAACTGTCTGATCAGTCTCAGGCAAGGAAAACCACAGTGCTGCCCTGAGCAACACAGTCTATCAAAAAAATTGGGAAACGTTAATCTACTAGGCTCGCCAAAGAGTTGTGTAAGGCTGAAAAGGACTACTGTGACCTTCAATTTACACAAATATTTAATTGTAAATTTACCAGAATAGAAATTAGAACAATAATTGAAAAACTTAACAGATCAAGGGCATGTGGTCCCAATGGGATAAATAACAGCCTTCTGCAAATGTCAGCTATAGCAACATGGACTGAGAGCCATATTCTGCCAGTATATAAAAAAGGCCAACAAAGTGATCCCCGGAATTACAGACTATTGGCCACGCTTGACATACCGGCAAATGTTTTTGCACGATTACGACTAGCAGATCTAAACTCTTGGATAGATGAGCATAACATCCTAAGTAAGTACCAAACAAGATTCAGAGCCAAATCCAGAACATCTCACAACATTCTAGTACTAGTCTCTGCAGTTGAATATGCCTGGATACGCAGAAATACAAATGTTTTTGGCACTTTCATAGACTTTAGCATCGCATTCAATACAGTCCTAAGAAATAACTTGTGGCACAAACTTAAAGCATGGAACATCCCGCTGAGACTGCTAAGGTTGCTCATGCTACTACATAGGGAAACAAAGGTGAAAGTCAGGTTAAATGCCACTGACAAATTGTCGGTATCTATACCCAGTGGGATGGGGGTAAAACAAGGATGTATAGGGGCCGCAATTTTATTTAATTTACATCTAGCAGATCTCTTCATGTCATTTAATCCTGCCAATTTGACCCCTGTAAAAGTGGGTATAGAGCGTATAAACTGGCTAGGCTACGCAGAGGATCTGCTGTTATTGGACTACACACTTAAGTGGTTACAAAGCTTACTTGATGGCCTAGGAATCTTTGAAAAACAGAATGGCCTGCCAGTGACCGTAGAAAAAAGTAAAGTGATGATATTTTGTGGAAAAAGTAAAAAGCAGGCGAATATGAGCTAGTTTCTTGAAGGGAAAAAATTAGAGCAGGTAAATTCATACACATACCTTGGTCTCTTAGTTGATGTGTCCCTAAATTGGAAGTTTCACTGGGCAAAAACTAAACTGAGAACGGTTGGCGCTGTGAGTGCCTTCATAGGAAGAAATGGCGGTTTATCAGTGAAGACTGTAATTCTTTTGTATACAATTAAAATAGTTCCAGCATTAGCATACAGAATTGATATCTGGGGGCACAGTTTCCATACAAAATTAAAATAGTTTGAAGCTAAAATGCTCCGAAAATTGTTCCACATGACGCATTCTGTATCTGTTGAGGTATTTTATCTTGAATATGACTTGATTTGTATCTTATCTAGTTTAATAATAAGAAATGTTATGTATTCGGTTGATCTAATGTCCTTGAATAACAAGACCATAATGGTTGACTATGCCAAGGCCTTTCTGAGCTTAAATAATTATGAACATATTGGCACATGGGGAATGAGATATTGTTATATCCACAACCAATGTAAAAAGGTTAAAATACTGGTTGAAAAAGAAAATCAGAATATTTGATCATGAGAATAACACAGTATAATTAGCGTGTAATTCTCATAGTGGTTCTAGTGGTCCTTTTATCCAGTACATTGATTCATGCACTAATCCACCTTCCTGCATTGTGGCCTTTCCTGATTCTTGGATGATGCGACAGTACCTACTCCTAAAATTCAATAAAAGTAAAGTCCTAGAGACTTAAGGAGCTCAGCATGGTCTGTCAAGAAATGACTGTGTATGTCGGTTATGTGGCGAAAACACTGTTGAATCGTTAGAACATATTTTGACAAGATGTGAACGTCTGGATTTTATTAGCGAACAGACGATGAAAGCTTACAATAATTGTTTCAGCTCTCAAGACCCAACTTTGTTATGGCAAATGTTCATGAATGGAAATGACCTCAAGTTTATTTATTATATGACCAAATTCTATATGAAATGGATCGCGATACTTGCACTTTAAGAATAATGTAAGAATACAGTTTTAACCTCCTATATTTTAGAAAGAAAGCATGTATATGATATTTGGATATATTTGAAGAAATTGTTTTAAACATTTTAGTAGATACAATGTTATGGATGTGTTACATAGCTATGTAATTTTGTAAGTTATATGTGTTTTATGTTTATAATGTACATTTTAATAACTGTCTTTTATGTTGTATATACAAAGCAAAATGTTGAAAGTATATTAATAAATTCAATTCAATTAATTGCAAAAATTGGGACCGCTAATACTGTCCGAGTTTCTTGACCTCATTCTTCAACTTGTTCACCAGCGAGTGACTGACTAAAAACTGCTGTTATTTGACCTTCTTCACAGTGTCGCTTTTCATCTTGGGTAAGTGTAATTTCCCTTGGTATATAATGGGCTCTTTTTCCTGCATGCCGTATGCTTCTCTCCCAGTAATTCCTTTCTTTAAGTCTCTCTGTCAGTTTTCTTGCCTGATTATCATATTCTCTTCTTGTACAATTTCTTCTGAACCTGAGAAACTGTCCGAACAGTAAATTCTCTTTTAGACTCCTCGGGTGGAAGCTACTGAATTCTAAAAATGAGTTTGTGTCTGTTGCTTTTTGATAGACTGTTGTTTCCAGATGTTCCACATTTCTCATGATTTTAAGATCTAGGAATGTAATTTCTTTCTGGCTATGCTCGGGTGTACATTTCAAGTAAGGTTTATGTTCATTCACCCAGCTCATGAGGTTTTTCAATGTGTTTTCATCACCATCAAAGAACATCCGCACATTATCTTTATAGCGTCTCCACCCGCTTATGTTGTTCAAGTAGGGATTTGATTCATGATAGATGGTTTTCTCTTTGAAGTCCACTACACATACATTTGCTAGGCTGAGTGCAAATGGAGCACCCATCGCCATCCCAGATGTTTGTTCTTAGTATATATCCTCCAAGATAAAGTAATTCTTCATGAAGGCTATTTCAGCCTGTTGCATTATCAAAGCAACAGGGAGATTAGTTCTCGGTACACGTTTCAATAGCACTCTTCTATTATCCTTAATGTTTCCTCTTGAGGTATTTTGGAGTATAGGGAGTCTATGGGCCTCATCACGACTTGGGCGGTAACGCCGGCACTATTAGCGCCGGCGCTATCTGCCCTACCGCCAAACTCCCCGGCGCTAATGGCGCCGGATCACAAGTTTGGCGGTAATGTTAATCCCCATTCCCCATTGAGCCCATTCGGGAATGCCCCATTCCCCATTGGGCTCAATGGGTAAATTTCGCGCTAGCTCAGAGCTGGGGCGAAATCCGACGAAGTCCTGATTTGGCAGACCCTTAAATCCGGTGGTAATAGCGCTACCGCCGGATTTAAGGGTTACTGCCAAAGTCGTGATGAGGCCCTATGTCTAAGGTGACTATATAAATCTTATTGTAGGAGAGGACCATTTCATCCAAGAATCTGAGTACTGCAGTAGTCTCTTTTGTGTAAAATTTAATTTTTGTGACTTTACCTTTTATGAAGAAATCTACAAATTAGGACAAGGGTTCCAGGATTGACCCAATTCCTGCGACAATCTGTTGTCCTGGTGGTGGTGTAGTGCCCTTATGTATCTTGGGGAGGGAATAAAAAGCTGGACATCTTGGAAAAATAGGGCATAGAAAGTCAGCTTCTTTTTTGCTGATGTGTCCTTCAGCTAATGCGTCTTCAATTATTGGATTGATAAGACTGCGTAAGTTGTTAGTCGGGCACTCTCCAACCTCCTATATGTCATCCTGTCATCAATCAATGTATATACCATTTTTGATACTCCTCTGTGTCCATTATAACTGTCGCTCCTCACTTATCAGCTGATTTTATTACGATATTCAAATTCTTGTGTACGTCACTCAATGAATCCTTCTCTGTCTTCATCAAATTGTAGAAGGGAATGTTGTTATGTGCTTCTATGTCTTCCGATTTCTTGAAGATTGCTTTTTCAAATGTTTGAGGAAAGTAGTGAAAGTAGTGATTGAATTAAGGGTCAGTGTCTTCTCTATCCCTACCCTATCCCTACCCTTGACAGATGGTACAACAGCGCTGACTAGGGACATTGTATAACATCTAAGACAGCAAATGTTTTCATGTACATGGCATCAGAGGCACGTAGCTACCATCTTTAAGAAGGGGGACTGTCTGAACCCTCTGAATTATATGCCCAAAATGCTATTAGATGCTGACCAAAAGATCTTCGCAGCACTTAACACAGTGAAACACTAACAAGGTTGGTTTTAGACATAGGGGGTCATTCCGAGTTTGGAGGCAGCCATGGTGCAATTAGCACCATGGCTGCCTCCAAACTCGGGTCCGGGTCCGGATAATCGGAATGGGGACTTACCGGGACATTCCGACCTATGCGGACCCGGTAAATCCCCATTTCGAAAACCATTTCCCATTCCCATTTGAGCCCCCATAGGGCTCAATGAGAATGGGGAAGGAGCTAATAACGTGCCAGCAAATTGCAGGCCCGTTATTAGCTCCATGGTCCCTTATTGGATCCCACTAAGGGTGGCTGGTAAAACCAGCCGGCCCTAGTGGGACCCACTAAGGGACCTCGGAATGCGACAATAGGGGGTTAACGGCACCAGCATCCTTACCGGTGCCATTAACCATCTACTGCCATACTCGGAATGACCCCCATAGTGTGGGAACAACCCTTCCTAAAAAAATAATGGATATGCTCCAGCACGGAGAGGACAGTGAGGGAGGAGTGGTGCTACATGTTGTTAGCATCGACCTGTCCCTTACGTTTGACACCATATGCCACAACCATCTATGGTGGAAATTACAACAGCCAGTAATCACACCAGTTCTGCTAAGCATCTTGATTCGGCTTCGCATGGATTCTTCCATTATGGTTCAGCTGAATACGCAAGGTGACCTTACAAATTCCATAAAAACAGAAAGGGGTTTATGGCAGGGGTGCATTTTGGCACCCCTGCTGTTTAACCTCTATATGGTTGATTTGGGAGATTTCCTACAGAGGTCCTCATTGATGCCCCGACAAGTTTTTGGCCATAACATCCCCATGAACCTGTATGCAGATAACACTATCTTAAAGGACAACTCTAAAGTTGGTCTTCAGAGATTGATCAATGCTTTTGTAGACTATGCAATACAGAACCACCTAATCATTAATGAAAAGAAGACGAAAGTGGTATCTTTTTGGAGGGAAAACCAAAGGAAACCCGTGGTGTGGCAATTAGCTGGGACAAAATTGGAAAACATTGAAAATGTTACATACCTGGGATTCAAACTACTGATTTGTCCCAATTGTCAAACCTTGGTGGATATGCTGAAGGTAAAGGCTAGAGCATTTAGTTTCCAGATGAGGCACTTTCTGAGTAGGTTTGTGAAATGTATGTTAATCTCAGTAAGAACATTCTATTTGGCTAAGGTAGTACTGGCACTCATCTACAGAGTAGAAATGTACCAGTCCCTAAGTCAATTTGAAGGACTGGTATGGAAGACAGCTTTATCACTCCTGATGAGCATCCTATGGAAGCACTCCACTTTGAATTAGGCTTAGCCTGAGAAATGTATTAATCCGCTATCACAATCTTTGTTTGAATTATTAGGGAACAGAGCAGGGGAGAGGAGTATCCATTCATCAAGATCTGTGTAAAGGCACTGTTGGAGAGGGGAACCGATGTGCCGGTGGGAATCTCTGACCTCCGTGCACTAAAAAAGAAACTGTTTTCAACGGATTGGTGTGATACGATCAGCGCAATGGCCAGGTATAAACGTTTGCACAGTTTGGCAAGAATACATAAAAGGCTTGGGGAGCGCGCCCAATACTTGCTACTTTTTCCCTCCCCAAATGCAGGAAAGACCTATATGAATATGTTCAGCACTAGGGAAAAGTGACCCGGGTGCCTCGTTTTGCAGCAGATTCTGCATGAAGGATCCTGAGTCATTAAAACATGGGATTATGGAGTTTAGGCGAGAAAATAATTTCATATTTTGATCGCTTTGTTGGTAACAGTGTTTTTGTTTTAAATGATGTACTGTGGGGTTGCTTTTTCAGTACTTCGTCAGTGGCCAGATTATCGCACTGTTGCACTTTACGAAAGATATAGGTGCAAGAGAACGAATTTGCAAGGATCCGCTGAACATGAATGTATGGTTCTTTTTTAGTTTTGTAACAGCAATTTTGATTATTACTCTTTGCATTTTATGAAAGTTATTAGGGGGCACGGGACGGATTTTAAAGGCACCATTGAACACGAAGTGCCCTTTCTTTTTTCGTTTATTGATGTTCTAAAACATGAAGAAAAAAGTGTGGATTTTATATTGTGTAAGGTTTGTTAAAAACCAATTTGTCTTTTCTTTTTACAGTTCACACAATATAATTTCAATAGAAAATCCTTCAAGCGCGCTGCCATTGAACCATCTTACCACAACCACTGCCTTCCGTTTTGCTTCCTCTACTACTACTTCTCTATTTTCCAAAGCAGGTCCAATCTACAACTAAAATCATAGTGGAAACCACATTAATACTTTGCCAGTTCTGAATTGTTTCCACATAAAACTCTCAAACATTTTGAAGCTTCTCATTTATTTAATGTTGCCCATCCAATCCTCCTCCTCCTGCAGTTTAATGATTGCCCTTCCTCTAATGCACAAGGTGTGAGTTCAATGATGTCACAGATACATATGGGTGGAGGTACCTGGCCCTGTTTGACCTACTTGGCCAATGATGTGAGCATCTGACAGCAACTTGCATTTGGGGCTTGGACCTGGGTAAAGAATCATTGTAACTTGGCATAAGATGCTGTGAGTGGCAACAACTGACATGCAATGGGAGTACAAGTATGTACAATGACACACAGATGTTTGATTTACCTGGCTATATGATGGCAATTCGTGGCACAGTTGTGAGCATCCATTAATGTTATCAGAGTAACCATTGTATGGTGATATGCCCTTGGCATGCCTGGTATATTGTGGATTTACTTGTGCCTGGTATTGGTGCCTGAGTGCCTGATCAGACAGAGCCTTGAGGGAGGTCAATTCTCGCATGGTTTCCCCACGTGTGGCATCTGCTTTGCACTCGTGTCTTTCGGGATCATGTGGTGCGTGGGCAATGAGACCAGCATGTTGGTGTGGGGCTGTAGCACCATATTGGTAGGGACAGTAAGGCTGGTATTTGTGACTGATCGCAATGTTAGGTAGTAGAAACTGCTTGGGTCAAATGGCTTTCAGAAGCTGGCCGAGGTTCAAGGAGAGCCTAGGTGGGGGTTTTCCAATAAAGAAATAAAAAGGGTGTCAAGCATCATGGCCCTCAGACGAATGCGGTACCGGAAAGCCGCATATTGTAAATACTGGACACACAAGTAGGACATAATCTAAAAGATCAGGTAACTTCAGCCAGGACGATTTGTGGGACTCGTTTTAAGATGATGGCTAGTAACACATACATGAACGCCCTGGACTAAGTGGTCACCAAACTATAGGGAAAGAAACAATTGAGCTAATTGTGCTACAGTTATGACAAAGGAGAAACAAAAGGAGAGGGCTTACAAGTAAACCAGATACTGAAATGGAAATGACTAAGGCCCGCATAAGTCCTCCCGATATGGTGCGGGGCCAGAACAAAATGAAAAAAATGCAGTTTCTCTAATTGAAAAAACAATGAGGCCGATTCATGGAATAATTAGCGCGGCGCAAGTGGGCAAAAACGTGCGAATCGCAGTGGAATAGCGAAAATCGCAGTGCAATTGCGAAAATCGCACGAAAAGCAGCGCACGTCGATTCATGGAAGGCCGTGCGCGAGAAAACCAGCGGATGTGCGATAAAAAGTGCGCGGCGCACGTTGGCGCACAGGCCATCTAACAGCGTGCGCCAGGTCACTGCGAAAATCGCACAGGCCACAGCGAAAATCGCACATAGCGCGGCGCGCGCAACAAAAGTAGGCGGAACACGGGCGTAACACTCGGAATGGGGAACAACTTGCCAAAACGTGGGCGTCACGGGGGAAGTACAGGGCACAAGTGCGCGGAACGCCCACACGCTCGCCTACAACACGTATTCATGGAATAGAATAGGGGAAAAAAGCGCACGCTCAAACCAGCGCACAGGCACAAACACGACCGCCACAAGAAAGCAGGCGGTAGCGTCTCTGCGGCTGTAAGAAATGTGCGCCAAAAGGTGCGCCAACAAATCGCACCTATATACTGCCATGATGAATGTCCCATACTGTGGCCCTCCAGGAAAAAAGACGTGCAAAGGGGTACCCACAAACACGGACACCCGCTGACAAAAAATACGTGTGCGTGTATACCGGGGTGCGCGGGAAGTCTAACACGCGATTTCAGCAGGGTACGTGCATCACAGGGGTTCGCGTGAAGTTTCACACGCGATCGGGTCTGGGGGAGCGGGCTACGTGTATATCAGGGGTTCGCGTGAAGTTCCACACGCGAACAGCCTGGGCGCGTGTATTTCAGGGGTGCGCGGGAAGTTCCACACGCGAACAGCCTGGGCGCGTGTATTTCAGGGGTGCGGGGGAAGTTCCACACGCGAACAGCCTGGGCGCGTGTATTTCAGGGGTGCGCGGGAAGTTCCACACGCGAACAGCCTGGGCGCGTGTATTCCAGGGGTGCGCGGGAAGTTCCACACGCGAATAGCCTGGGCGCGTGTATTTCAGGGGTGCGCGGGAAGTTCCACACGCGAATAGCCTGGGCGCATGTATTTCAGGGGTGCGCGGGAAGTTCCACACGCGAACAGCCTGGGCGCGTGTATTTCAGGGGTGCGCGGGAAGTTCCACACGCGAACAGCACAGCCTGGGCACGTGTATTTCAGGGGTGCGCGGGAAGTTCCACACGCGAACAGCCTGGGCGCGTGTATTTCAGGGGTGCGGGGGAAGTTCCACACGCGAACAGCCTGGGCGCGTGTATTTCAGGGGTGCGCGGGAAGTTCCACACGCGAACAGCCTGGGCGCGTGTATTTCAGGGGTGCGCGGGAAGTTCCACACGCGAACAGCCTGGGCGCGTGTATTTCAGGGGTGCGGGGGAAGTTCCACACGCGAACAGCCTGGGCGCGTGTATTTCAGGGGTGCGCGGGAAGTTCCACACGCGAACAGCCTGGCCGCGTGTATTCCAGGGGTGCGCGGGAAGTTCCACACGCGAATAGCCTGGGCGCGTGTATTTCAGGGGTGCGCGGGAAGTTCCACACGCGAACAGCCTGGGCGCGTGTATTTCAGGGGTGCGCGGGAAGTTCCACACGCGAACAGCCTGGGCGCGTGTATTTCAGGGGTGCGCGGGAAGTTCCACATGTGATTTCACAGTGTGGGTCCTCCCAGGTGTACCCTGTACACCCTCCACGGCCCCTGCAGGCAGCCCACACCACAGGGGACTACCCTGCATCCCTGGTCATGTCCCGCAGGCAGCCCACCCACCATGGGCATGCCCCCCAGCAAAGGCACATGTCTCCTTGAACTAATGAACACCAACTCATGTCCCCTTGCACCCCCACCCCCCAGCACTGTGGGGCACCTGCCAGCAGGCCCCCACCCATGTCCAACTCATGTCCCCCCCCCACCCCCCAGCACTGTGGGGCACCTGCCAGCAGGCCCCCACCCATGTCCAACTCATGTCTCCCACCCCCCCACACCCCAGCACTGTGGGGCACCTGCCAGCAGGCCCCCACCCATGTCCAACTCATGTCTCCCACCACCCCCACCCCCCAGCACTGTGGGGCACCTGCCAGCAGGCCCCCACCCATGTCCAACTCATGTCTCCCACCACCCCCACACCCCAGCACTGTGGGGCACCTGCCAGCAGGCCCCCACCCATGTCCAACTCATGTCTCCCACCACCCCCACCCCCCAGCCACCAGGGTCACCCTCCACCAGGCCCCCACTCATGTCTCCCACCACCCCCACCCCCCAGCCACCAGGGTCACCCTCCACCAGGCCCCCACTCATGTCACCCACCACCCCCACACCCCAGCAGTGCAGGGTCACCCTCCACCAGGCCCCTACTCATGTCACCCACCACCCCCACACCCCAGCAGTGCAGGGTCACCCTCCACCAGGCCCCCACTCATGTCACCCACCACCCCCACCCCCCAGCCACCAGGGTCACCCTCCACCAGGCCCCCACTCATGTCTCCCACCACCCCCATCCCCCAGCCACCAGGGTCACCCTCCACCAGGCCCCCACTCATGTCACCCACCACCCCCACACCCCAGCAGTGCAGGGTCACCCTCCACCAGGCCCCCACTCATGTCTCCCACCACCCCCACCCCCCAGCACTGTGGGGCACCTGCCAGCAGGCCCCCACCCATGTGCAACTCATGTCTCCCACCACCCCCACACCCCAGCACTGTGGGGCACCTGCCAGCAGGCCCCCACCCATGTCCAACTCATGTCTCCCACCACCCCCACCCCCCAGCCAGCAGGGTCACCCTCCACCAGGCCCCCACTCATGTCTCCCACCACCCCCACCCCCCAGCCACCAGGGTCACCCTCCACCAGGCCCCCACTCATGTCACCCACCACCCCCACACCCCAGCAGTGCAGGGTCACCCTCCACCAGGCCCCCACTCATGTCACCCACCACCCCCACACCCCAGCAGTGCAGGGTCACCCTCCACCAGGCCCCCACTCATGTCACCCACCACCCCCACCCCCCAGCAGTGCAGGGTCACCCTCCACCAGGCCCCCACTCATGTCTACCACCACCCCCACCCCCCAGCCACCAGGGGCACCCTCCACCAGGCCCCCACTCATGTCACCCACCACCCCACCCCCCAGCAGTGCAGGGTCACCCTCCACCAGGCCCCCACTCATGTCTCCCACCACCCCCACCCCCCAGCACTGTGGGGCACCTGCCAGCAGGCCCCCACCCATGTCCAACTCATGTCTCCCACCCCCCCACCCCCCAGCACTGTGGGGCACCTGCCAGCAGGCCCCCACCCATGTCCAACTCATGTCTCCCACCACCCCCACCCCCCAGCACTGTGGGGCACCTGCCAGCAGGCCCCCACCCATGTCCAACTCATGTCCCCCACCCCCCCCACCCCCCAGCACTGTGGGGCACCTGCCAGCAGGCCCCCACCCATGTCCAACTCATGTCTCCCACCACCCCCACCCCCCAGCACTGTGGGGCACCTGCCAGCAGGCCCCCACCCATGTCCAACTCATGTCTCCCACCACCCCCACACCCCAGCACTGTGGGGCACCTGCCAGCAGGCCCCCACCCATGTCCAACTCATGTCTCCCACCACCCCCACCCCCCAGCCACCAGGGTCACCCTCCACCAGGCCCCCACTCATGTCTCCCACCACCCCCACCCCCCAGCCACCAGGGTCACCCTCCACCAGGCCCCCACTCATGTCTACCACCACCCCCACCCCCCAGCCACCAGGGTCACCCTCCACCAGGCCCCCACTCATGTCTCCCACCACCCCCACCCCCCAGCACTGTGTGGGACCTGCCAGCAGGCCCCCACCCATGTCCAATCCATGCCCCCCTGCACCTGGGTCCCAACATTCCCCAATCATGTCCGTAATGCCCATCCTCCCCTGCCAAAAGGCCCAACCAACTATCACACCCACCCACATATCAAAGGCAATTACATGTTACACCCCCAATGTAAATAATGCAATTTAACACATGTCTGTCACACACAATGGCTGCAAGTGAATGACAAAACACCCAACATGACATGCCTGAAAGCAATGAGATGATACGACACCTTGAAGAATAAAAAAATAATATGTATTGAACAGCAAATAAGAAAAAACACAAAGCAAATCAAACAAAACAAGATGAATGTCCAAGAAAAAATTCTGAAAAATTAAAATAAGCCAATTAAGAAGATCATCCTGGGTCCATGAGCCCTACCAAATTAAACCTAACTGACTACTAACTAAAAAGTGAACTATATACAAAAAAGTGGTGCATTGTCCAATCGCAACCAAAAAAAAATCAAAAAAACAAAGGAAACCTAACCCTAACTATACAACTATATACAAAGGCAGCGGGCTATTCGGACGGCTCACTGGTTGTTGTCATGGGCCAGGGCATCATCGAACTCCTGGTCAATGGCTTGGAGGCGGGCATGTTCCCTGGCCCCGAGGTCCCGCAGGGATAACGCAGTGTCCAGCTCAAACTCCCTGCGAAGACCCTCGAGGCACTCAGCCCGCCTCAGCGCCCTCCTCCGCCCTGACCATCGTGAGCCGTTCCTCCTCTGCCCGCTGCCGCTCCGCACCTATCCGCTGGCACAACCTCTCCCACACGGAAGCCACTCCCATTCCAGGGTTCTCCTGCCCTCCGGCCGATGCCTGCACCCCTGATGTTGATGGCCCCGAGCCATGATGCCTCCCACGTTGAGCCTGCTGCTGCCTCCGACGCAACTGCCTGTGCCAGCACGACGGCATCCAGGCTGATGGAAACCACTGACGCCGTCGTGCACGTGCCCTGCCCGATGATGCCGTCACATCCTCCATCTGCTGGGGTCCAGTTGCTCTGGTGTCCACCCCTGCTGGATCTCTGACTCCCGACTGTGGCAGGGATGGGATCCCCACCGAGCTGGCTGCATTGGTTGGGGCAGGTCCACAGGGGGCCCTGGTGGCATCTGGGCTGGAAGACGGCAAGGAGAACGACTGGTGGATAGCCTGCACAGAGGAGGAGAGGGCCGCCACATTGGCCAACACATGCAGGAAACCCCCGAACATGGCCGATCCCAATTGGGCCACGTCGGCACGGTGCACTTCGTGATGACGTGCGTGCTCCTCCCGGGAAGCACGCACGGCATCACGAATCACAGCCGTGCGCATCGCGACCCCAATCAGGACCTTCTCCGCACGGCCAGGGGTTCCCACGTCCGCAGGTGGAGGGGAGTCAGGTGACATGGACATCCCCTCTACCTGCGGACAGGCCTGGGACGGGGCATCCCTGCTGGTGCATGGTGGTGCACTCACAGGGTCAGGGACAGCGACATGCACAGGCCCCTCCACGGTGACCTGTGCTGCCTCCTGCCCCTGGCCCTGGACTGCACCACTTGCACCAGCAGGGATGCCCCCACCAGGCCCCATGTGTGCCCCAGTGGCGGCCTCCTCCTCCTCTGTGCAAACCACCAACCTGGATGGCTCCTCACCGTCTCCCACCGTAGCAGGCCCCTGTGGGGGCTCACCCACCCCTTCCGCTGCAGCCGTGGGGGCATCCCCGCCGCCTTGCTCCACAGCGCCGTCTCCGCCCTCTTCTTCACTAGCCGCTGCGTAGAGGGAGACAAAGAACACAAGCATCAGGGCACTGTACAATGGTCCCCTAGACAGGAAGCAATAGCAGATGAGCACCACTGTCAAAGTACACTTCCATCATGTCCCTCCACAACACATGGGTCAGTCCAGGCAAAACACACACAGTAACAGGCATGGTGCATGCCATGGACATTTCCATGCATGTCCAATGGACTCTTGAAACATTCAATGATATGTAACTCACATGCATCATGCCTCATGCCCATCACATGCACACACTTCACCTCAGTCACATCCATCTGGCCCCAAACACACCAAACACAGCGGTTACAAGGGTAATTTGGCTGCTTTACTGAATCTCTGCATTGTCACACACATGTGTCATGCATCCATGGCATGCACAAGTCACAGACACGCAGGTCAGGCACACAGACATGGCTACCATATATGTACCTGGCATCAGCACCCATCCC
Organism: Ambystoma mexicanum; assembly: GCF_040938575.1. Lineage (NCBI taxonomy): Eukaryota > Metazoa > Chordata > Amphibia > Caudata > Ambystomatidae > Ambystoma > Ambystoma mexicanum. Next base: position 627,443,752 of record NC_090933.1, on the reverse strand, counting down.
TCACCCCCACCCATGTCCACGTACAGAGACTGGCATGCTCTCATGTTCAAAATCTGAATAGGGCTCCCCATGCAGCATTTCAACACATGCAACAACCATGTGCATCACACATCACTGGTCGCACATGCATTACCATGATGTCCCTGCACACATACATGCATACATGGCCTATGGCACACATACAGGCAAGTATCATAGAACCAGCACACCGCAACATGCCCTGTCTCACACAGTAATGCATGGACACTTACCGCTCAACTCCAGACGGGCCTCCCTCTCAAGGATCTGGGCGTGGAGCGCTGGGCGTACGCGTTCCAGGACCCTCATCTGGATGGAACTCATGCGGCCCCGGCCCCCCTCCACGAGGCACCGGGCCTTCACAAGGGTCCTGGACCTCAAGTCCTCCCAGCGCTTCTTGATCTTCAGGACGTCGCGGGTTGCCACCCCCTCCGCGTTGATGGCAACCACACAGTCGGCCCAGATCCTCTGCCGTCCTTCCTTGCTGGCGCGGGACGATCCAAAGAGGGCATCATACTGCCCCAGGACATGCTCCACCAGGACACCAACTTCGGTGACAGTGAAGCTGGTGCCCCTCTGCCCCTCTGGCCTGGGGTTGCCACTGGTGCCAGATGTGGAAGTGCCCGACATGGCAACCCCAGAGGCAGGTGTGGGTGGGCAACTGGGTCCTGGGGCTGGGCTGTGGAGCGATGTAATACCAGTCGGGAGTCTTCAGTTCCAGCAGGGGTGGACACAGCAACTGGACCCCTGCAGATGGCTGATGTGCAGGCACCAAATGGCAGGGCACGGTGGCAGCAGGCAGGCAGGCAGGCAGGCAGGCAGCAGCAGATGGCACGTGGGAGGCTGCTCGGGGCACTGGGGGGCAGTAACTCGGCCTTCTGGGCAGGAGCGTGGGCTTCCGTGTGTTTTCGCGTGGCCAGCTTGATACGGAGTGATTTGGCACGTGAAAATCCTGCACGTCAGCGTGAAATCCGAGGAAAGGCCCTTAGCGCGTAAGCGCGTCAGCACGCATACGCGATTCTATTGGACCAGAGTCCCTCAGCGCGTAAGCGCGTCTGTGACGTGACCCGCACGGGTGTTCCCCACTCAGCACGTGATGACGGGGCACACGTGGAGATACTGCACGTCAGAGTGTCATCGCGTGTAATTGGACAAAAGTGCGCGTACACGCGATTGGCCTATGTACGTGTATTTAATGGGTGCGCGGCCACTTACACACGCAAGTACGTCAGCGAACCTGTATCACGTGGTGCGTGTGAATTTCCGCACGCTATTGGACTGGGAACTGGATTCCAGGGGTGCGCGGGTCACACGCTGTATCCCGTGGTGCGTGTGAATTTCCACACGCTATTGGACTGGGAACTGGATTCCAGGGCTGCGCGGGTCACACGCTGTATCCCGTGGTGCGTGTGAATTTCCACACGCTATTGGACTGGGAACTGGATTCCAGGGCTGCGCGGGTCACACGCTGTATCCCGTGGTGCGTGTGAATTTCCACACGCTATTGGACTGGGAACTGGATTCCAGGGCTGCGCGGGTCACACGCTGTATCCCGTGGTGCGTGTGAATTTCCACACGCTATTGGACTGGGAACAGGATTCCAGGGGTGCGCGGGTCACACGCTCACCTAGAACACGCGCTAAGCATAAATTGCGGACTTTAACAATAACAAGCTCAGACGCCAGGATGAACATACCGTTCCTAGCAGCAGTGGCAGTGGGCTACCAAAGGAGGAGGAGGAGGATAGTCAGGGCCAGAATATTCACACCCAGAACCAGCCTTTTCGGGATGCCTGATGACCAGGTGTATGGGAGGTACAGGTTTCCACCACACATCATACTGGACCTGGTGAGTGAGTGGGAGGATGACCTCACATCACCCACCCTGTGCTCCCAAGCACTCAGCCCCCTGGAGAAGGTCCTCAATGTACTGCACTTCTTAGCCACTGGATCATTTCAGCGGACAAGTGCCATAGTGGGTGGGGTGTCACAGGCAACCCAGTCACGCTGCCTACACCAGGTCTTGAACATCATGACTGCACGCCCATCAGTCCGCAGGCACATATACCTGCCCAGAACACCTGCAGAAAGGCATGCTGCCGGCCTGGATTTTTACGCAGTGGCACGATTCCCCAAAGTGCTAGGTGCCATCGACTGCACCCATGTGGCTCTACGTCCCCCCAGGGCATCTGAGCACATCTATAGGAACCGCAAGCACTGGCATTCCATCAACGTGCAGGTAGCATGTAATGCCAAGGGAATCATCACCTCAGTATATGCCAACTATCCCGGCTCCACCCACGACAGCTTCATTTACCGAATGTCCACCCTAAGCCGGGACCTAGAAGCTGGGCGGCATGGCGATACATGGCTGCTTGGTGAGTATGTATGCCACTACACATGCATGCATGTTGGATACTGAGCAAGGTCACAACCTCACCAATGATACCAATCCCCACCTCCACAGGGGACAGTGCCTACCCTCTCAGCCCCCACATGATGACGCCAATTCGGAACCCCACCACGCCACCCCAGGTAAGATTTAACACAGCCCACATTACAACCAGGGGCATAGTGGAGCGCACATTCGGAGTGCTGAAGTCACGCTTTCGCTCCCTTGACCGTTCTGGCGGGCAGCTGTTATACGCTCCCCCAGTAGTGTGCAGGATCATAGTGGCAGCATGTGTCCTGCACAACGTTGCAACACGCCGGGGCCTGGCCGTGGACATGGTGGTGGCCCCACATCCCCAACCACATGCACAGCCGCTGCGCATGGGAGGGGAAAGGGCACGGGGGGAGGCAGCCCGTACACAGCTAGTGGCTAATTACTTCACATAGAAATCACACCCCTGTGGAGTGCACACTGCCCTGGCACATTCCATCTGACAATCAATGATGACTCAACCTGACACTGATCCTGAATGTGTGGAGAATGAACCGGGAATTCCATGTCAGCCTGAGATTGTTCACCTGGAAGTGTCACAATGTGTGCATACCTACCCACACAGACACCACCAATGCAGTTTTGTGAAGTTACACATTGAAGCAGCTAAAATGAATACCCACTTGCAAAATGCAACAAGAGGACAGTGCCATGTCAGCCAACCCAACCCCAGCACTGCCACACGACACACCGTGCCATGTCATGCTAATTGCAGGTAAACAAAGTAATCCCCACAACATGACATCACTCTCACTATGTACAGTGGCACTATTAGAAACCTGCAACACCTGAAATGCTCACAGCAATGCCGGACCAACAACATACTTGAGCACGTAGTACCATTAACATGACATCAAAAATGTTACATATTAGTAGTCTCACCACCTGGAAATGCCTGCACTCCCACCACTACCAACTGTGCAGTGTTGGCGCCATGTAGAGTTGTAGGTGCACTGCTGCCAACATGGTCCCCATCGCCAGACTAGAGGTCCTTGTGTGGACTTGAGGAAGGGACCTGCAAATTGGGAGGTAGACACAGAAGAAGAGTTACACATCAATGCAACATGCAGTGTACAACACAACAGCAATATGCACTATGAATGTATACACAGTATTGACTACAGACTGGCCACACAGCTCATGGGAGTCCAACGTCACTGTGTAATTCACTGTCACTTGGGCACACCCTTTGCAAGCCCATGGAAACGGGAAGCAGGAGGGGTGTGTGTGACTCAAACCCAAGCATCTGAACCAAATACATTACAAGCCTGCATGTGCCCAGCCACAATGCAGCGTATGCCCACAGGAACCACGGAAGCCAACAGATCGGAGCCAACAGATCGGAGCCAACAGATCGGAGCCAACAGATCAGAGCCAACAGATCGGAGCCAACAGATCGGAGCCAACAGATCGGAGCCAACAGATCGTCCCAAAAAAATTGGGAATAAAAGAAATCAAAATAAAAATAAAAATAAGAAACAATCAAAAATGGCCATTGATGGGCCCGGGGGGGTTGGGGAGGCCACCCAGGAGGTCCGAGGACAGGATGCACACCAGAACCCACCTGCGTGGATCCTGGGAAGATAAAACACCTCCATGGGCTCATGGCCCACACGGCTACCCTATTGCTGTCGCTATTATCACCCTGTGCAGCTGCATCCGGAGGTGGTTGCACTATGGGAGGCAGCCCACGCAAGGCCCTAGTCTGCTCCTCCATGGCTGCAAGCATGCGGGTGTGGTAGGTCTGGTTCTGGAGGATGAGTGTGCGGAGGTCCCCATGCAACAACTCACGGGATGCCCGGACCTCCGCCCTCGTTGCCTGCATCTCAGCTGAGAGCGTACGGGTGAGACGCTCCAGCTGCTGTTCTGTCCTTTGGTGTGTTGAAGCCTCAAGCTCAACAAGAGTCGTCCTGAGGTGTAGGAGCTCCTGCCTCAGGGCTTCCCTGTGGCCCTGGGACTCAATGGAGATGGCCTCCTGCAGAGTCGCCAGTGCCGCCCGCCTGTCCCTGTTGGACCCCAACATGTCCTCCCTGTGTGACTGGCAGATGGAGTCGGTTGCCTGCTCTAGTCGCTCCATCAGCCTTTCTGGGGGGACAATGGAAGTGGCCACCCTATCCATGGCCTGAGCCATCATCTCGGATGATGCAGCCTGTTGGGTAGCCATTCCGTAAATGGATTGCTCCCATGCGGTATTTCCGGGTGGCGTACGGCCACCACGTCGGCGGGCACCACACCTGTCTGGGGCAAGGCGAACTGCGCCTTGCTGTGCCGGCACTGCCTGAGGCTGCAGGACTGCATTCCCCCTCTGATCTGCTGGCCCAGGAACAGGATCAGATGTCGCGGAGTGTGACCCTGCATCCGTAACCACCGAAGGCGTAGCTGCCAACACTGACATCCCCATGGAGGGTACTGACCCTGGTGCAGGTGGGTGAGACAGAACAGAATCCCTCCCTGGAACACTCACCAGCGACGGCACGTAGGTCTCATCCCAATCAACACCTGAGTACAGCTCGGGGGAGGTGCAGCCAGAGACACCCCTTGAGAGCACGACCTGCAGCACTTGTGGGTTCTCCCCCACCACCACACCACGTCCCTCACTGGTGGTTGGTCGGCCCTGGGACACCTCCTGGGTCTGCACCATCTCCACAACCCCAGCAGTATCAGGTGCGTCTTCCCCTGCAAAGACATGAAAACAAAGTAATGGAAACAGGCATTAGCACCATGGCACACATTGAGGGCTGAGAAGCAAGAGAACCAGTACTTGATTGACACATGTCCCACATGACTAAAACCCTCCCATGCATGCACCCTCACTGCGTATGAAGTGCAGGCAAATGGCACACACTGATGACACCAAGATGGAAGATGAACAAATTTTCTGCATGCTGCCTGGCAGTGGCATCACACATTGGCCTGTGATTGGCAGGTGAAACACACATGCCATCACACAGATGGCATGTACCATTGCTATTGAGTGAAGATGGAGAGGAGGGCAGCACCTATTCATTCAGTCCAGTTCCCGCATGTAATAGCTTTTCTGATTCTAACAGGTCAGATTTTTCACCTGGAGCTGCCAGTCTGAAATGGTCAAATAGCACAGGGACATGTGTGTACAAATGATATCCAGGTAACAAAGTCACTCCACTTTACCATACCCATGTCAGACATGTGACTAGTGGACAGCGACATGCCTAGTGAAAGTGGTGGAATGCAAACAAACTGACTGAATGAACAGTGAAAAATAAGCAAATATGTTGTGTCAAGGTGACACTTCAAGGGCAACTGGCGTGCAGTTGTGCTAGATGTCTACTGTTGGCAGAAGGGATACTGCTATGGCCAAATGCAGCTGCGCAGGAAGTATTGCATGAAGCACATGGCTGACCCATACGACTGAGGCGCACACACTCTCACCTGGCACCCAAACAGAAGCCCTCACACACACACCATGCACATGGATGACACACACATGCATGTGCACTCACCGGACAATGCCTCGTAATCAGCCAGATCTCCCACGCCTTGGATCTGTTCCTCCGTGACGTAGGTCCCAGCGACTGACTCATGTGGAGTGAGTTCCATGTCTACTACTGGAGACCCACCTCCAGTCACTAGAGTTGCGGCATGACTTGAGGCCAGCTTACTCTTTGCCCTGCGCTTTAGGTCATTCCAGCGCTTATAGCAATCATTGGCTGTGCGCCTAACGATTCCAAGGGCACTTACGATGTCCGCAACGGTCTGCCAGTGTGCCTGGCGTTGTGCAGGTGTGGTCTTGGATCCTGCAACAATGACCATCTCGTTGTCATGTCCGGACACATACTCGACAAGTGCATTCAGTTTGTCATCCGTGAAGCTGGGCTTCCTGGACGGGCCGGACTGTGTAGCCGTGTCTGGGGCATCAGCCTGTGCCGGACGAGCACTCTTCCTCTTCCGCTTGGAAGGTGGTGGTGATCCTGAGTGTCCTGCGCCGCTCTGGACACTAGGGGCAGGAGCCCTGGTGGACTCTGTATCAGGAGTGTGGGATTGCACACTCAGCATGGGAGTTGGTGCAGGCATTGGCTCTAGTGTGATGGTGTCAGGGGGAATGTCAGCAGCATGGACTAGGACCGACACTGTCCTGGCTGGGTTTGTGAGGGCTGGGGTGGATGGAGCCGCAGCTGCCCCTGCAGCCACTCTGCCCTGCCTCCTTGGTGCAGCAGATGACCTTGCTGCCCCAGATCCACGTGGCATGATGGCATCAACGTGCACCAGCGCACGTGTCGTAGCCCTGCTGACCTGGAAGTCAGCCATGGAGTCAGCCAGGTCTGGTGCCACAATGGGCTGGTCCAACAAGGGCTGAGCATGGATGGTGTCAGCCACTTCAGCCTCAACGGGAGGGGGGGAGGGGGGGATGGGGGGGATGATGGGTGCCCTTGACTGGTCCTCCACACATGGGGGGACAGGCTCACCCTGCAAGTTACGACCACGTCCCCTACCGGATCCACCACGGCCACCACTTGTGGCTCTTCCACCTTTGCCACCCTTACGGAATCCTCGCCTCCCAGCCATGGCACTGATATTAATGTGCGTATGGGAGTGGCTGTAGACAATTGTCCTGGGCAATTGGGGGTCAAAGGGGTTGGGTTCCAGATGGTAATTGTACCCTAGTGCTCTAGCACGGCTGATTGTAACCCCTGGGGAAAGATGACGGGTCACGCAACGCACAGGAGGCCCAAAAAAGGGAGATGACGTGCACGCAACCCCTCCTAGACCACGTGTGCAGAAAGAAAAACCTGCACTACGCTGTGGCACCCAGTAACACAAGAATGAACGTATGCGTGACACACGCAGCCTAGAATGACCTCTGAAGGGGTAGGCTACACACGGGGCAAGCACAGAAGTTGGATACGTGCGTGACTCACCGTCTGCCAGGTAAAAGAGCGTGAAGAATGAGCGCGTTTGGCTGGCTAAACCCCCGCCAAAAGAAGATGTGTACGCTGTCTGAGAAGACAGGACAACAGTAGAAGGGGACACTGTTTGAGGGAACAGGCCCAGGTAAACCAGTAAAAGAGAAAAAAGAGAAAAAGCTGTCAGAGGTAACAGGGAATACGAACTGGAAACGCCGTGAAGTAAATCGCGTGTGAAACGACAAGAAGTACAGAATTCACCCACTCGCTCTCCACGAAAAGCACGTACAAGGAAATGGTGTTCTACATGTACCTTATATACAGGCCCACACGTACAGCGTCACTTACGCGGCGTGTACGTTCACCAATCACACGCTTTGTCACTCCTGCGTGTAGATCCATTTTCACCAATCACACGCTTTGTCACTTCTGCGTGTAGATCCATTTTCACCATTCACACGCTTTGTCACTTCTGCGTGTAGATCCATTTTCACCAATCACACGCTTTGTCACTTCTACGTGTACATCCATTTTCACCAATCACACGCTTTGACACTGGGACGTGTCACGCAACAATTTCCTGCACGTGCAGGTGACTATAGGCGCGCATATGCTGTTGACGGGTTTACGCGCTAAGGGCCTTTGCTGACGTGTGGGATTTCACTACCTATCAGGCTGTCCACGCGTTCACACACGAGAGACCACGCCACCAGGAGGCCAAATTACTGCCCCCCAGAGCCCTGAGCACGCTCCCGCCTGCCATCTGCTGCTGCCTGACTGCCTGCTGGCCACGTGCCCCACAGTGCTGGTGGGTGGGGGTGTTGGGAGACATGGGTGGGGGCCTGGTGGAGGGTGCCCCTGCACTGGTGGGGGTGGTGGGAGACATGGGTGGGGGCTTGGTGGAGAGTGCCCCTGGTGGCGGGGGGGTGGGGGTGGTGGGAGACATGGGTGGGGGCCTGGTGGAGGCTGCCCCTGGTGGCGGGAGGGTGGGGGTGGTGGGAGACATGAGTGGGGGCCTGGTGGAGGCTGCCCCTGCACTGCTTGGGGGTGGGGGTGCAGGGGGACATGAGCAGGTGTGCAGGGTAGTCCCCTGTTTTGTAGGCTGCCTGCAGGGGCCGTGGAGGGTGTACAGGGAACACCTGTGAGGACCCACCCAGCCTAATCGCGTGTGATGATTCCCACGCACCCCTGTAATACACGTACCCTGGCCAATCGCGTGTTAAACTTCCCGCGTACCCCTGTAATACACGTACCCTGGCTAATCGCGTGTTAAACTTCCCGCGTACCCCTGTAATACACTTACCCTGGCTAATCGCGTGTTAAACTTCCCGCGTACCCCTGTAATACACGCACCCTGCCTAATCGCGTGTTAAACTTCCCGCGTACCCCTGTAATACACGTACCCTGGGCAATCGCGTGTTAAACTTCCCGCGTACCCCTGTAATACACGTACCCTGGCTAATCGCGTGTATAACTTCACGCGTACCCCTGTAATACACGTACCCTGGCCAATCGCGTGTTAAACTTCCCGCGTACCCCTGTAATACACGTACCCTGGCCAATCGCGTGTTAAACTTCCCGCGTACCCCTGTAATACACGTACCCTGGCTAATCGCGTGTATAACTTCACGCGTACCCCTGTAATACACGTACCCTGGCCAATCGCGTGTTAAACTTCCCGCGTACCCCTGTAATACACGTACCCTGGCCAATCGCGTGTTAAACTTCCCGCGTACCCCTGTAATACACGTACCCTGGCTAATCGCGTGTTAAACTTCCCGCGTACCCCTGTAATACACTTACCCTGGCTAATCGCGTGTTAAACTTCCCGCGTACCCCTGTAATACACGTACCCTGGCCAATCGCGTGTTAAACTTCCCGCGTACCCCTGTAATACACGTACCCTGGCTAATCGCGTGTATGACTTCACGTGTACCCCTGATATGCACGTTACCCGCTTTGCGTTCCTTGTTTGGCAGCCCTGTAAACTGGTCCAGGGTTAGCGCAGCCCTTTGCGATGATTTAGCGATTTTGATGGCTTTTCCTTGCGCGAGGGCGTTCTTGGGGGCGTTACTGGCGCTGCTGCAGGGTCGCTGCGATACTCTGCGCCACGGCTGGTTTGGGAGCATGAAATCCATGAATACGCTGTGCGCGGAAATCGGTTTTAGCGCACGTGCCTGGCGCAGTCAATCGCACGCGGACACTCTGCGCCAGCCGCTTGCGACACTTTTCAGCGAAATTCTATGAATTACCCTGAATGCATTTAGCATAGTCAAAGAACGCTCTGGTTCCTTTGTTTCACAAATGAAAATTGAAAAAAAAAATCCTCCTTAACAAGAAGTCCTATGCACATGTGGAAAAATTCAGCTATTTTACCGTTTATAGTATGTCCTTTACCTATGTAAGGGAAAACACATTACCAACATGCCTACTACTGCAGGCATCTATAGCTCCAGACAATTCTGCGTCATGAGCATTTTCTCTAGGGCCTGAACTATCAGGAAGCCTAAATGCAAGAGGGTCCGGGCGGCATGGTACTCGCAGCTGCATGTCTGAGATTGAGAAATGATATGCTGAAGACTTCTGAAATGTAAATTTAGGATGGAACCAAGGCTGCACGCGAAAGGTTAACCCCAGAAATAGAACACATTCATTTTCTTTATCGGAAGATGTCGGAAACAGAGCGGTGCTTGTGGTTTGAACAGGCACTGTTAAGGAGAAGTTGAAATTGCACTAGCTGCGCAGGAAAGTACATGTGCGGACGGTGGTTGAAACCAACGACAATGAGCTATTTTTAAACCGCACCCTGGGGCTGGTTGACAGGTAGACTTACTGTTGACATTTGTGAATGCACATGAAGGAAATTGTGTGATGAAAAAAATGAGTGACAAAAGAGAGGAGAGAGAGAGACAGAAAGAGAAGGGGAGGGAGAGTGAAAGAGTGGGAGAGAGGGGAGAGAAAGAATAAGAAAAAGAGGGGGGCAGTGGGGGTGTATACCAGCAATGTATCAACTGTATTACAAAATGCCCATATGGTCACAAGCACAGGGTTCTTTATCCTCTCCTAGTCCCCAACGTAGGCCATACGCCCCACAAACTCCCAACAAACAACATTATAGGGGAACCATTGTTGTAAAAGTTAGACCATGCTTCACTACATCTGGTGTGCAGGCTATATGAGCCCAGTAGGGGAACTGGAAATCGACCAAACATCTTAAGCACTAAGAGAATTTGCAAGGCTGGGAGCAATGTCGCCTTGTGTTAGAATGGAGAGCCATGAAAGAGCCACTTGTTTTGAATCATCGAAAGTAATTGTCCTGCCCCTGGTTGAAAAGAAAAAAAAAACTCCACGTTTTTGAGTTGTTGATTTTAAGGCTGGCTGTGGCCATCCATGCTTCCGTGGAGTGATCATTCAGCTGGCCAAGCAGGCAGACTGGGTATGGCAATTTGGTGTGAGTTATTGTATGGTGTGATAGACTAGGACAGGGCAGTTGCAGACTTGCCAGTGGAACAGTGTAGTTCTCAATGCCGTGTTATTCTATGTGCAACACTGTCACTAAGCTCTACCTGTTGGCTCTTATTAGTCACCGTGATAAATTGAAGGTCCGCGTCATTGATGTTCCATTGACCCAAGGACACAGGTAGATTCTCCACCATGCACTTGGTGTGCACCTTTTTATCAGCGGTATTACATGTTGAGTGAACTTTGCCTCTTGGCAGCCGGAGCATTATATAAGGGGCAAAGTGCAAAACATAAACTATAACTCAAATAAGACAGCAGAAATAGCAAGCAAGTTCAAATAAAAACAAGGCACGTTTTAGAGGCACAAATATCCGACAAGAAATACACAATTGACAAATCACTAGCATTATTTAAAGCACTATTTAAACTGTAGAGTCTACAATTATTTAATTGAAATAAATAAAGCGGGCGCCCGCCACAAATAAACAAGCAGGGAGGTCCAAGGTTGCACAGCAACAAAGGAAAACGCCTGTTTACATGTGAAGGATTTCCACCAGGGCAATTTTAAGAAGTGCTAGAGATATACTGGCCCTCATTAAGAGGTTGGCGGAATGGGTTTACCGGCACCGGTAATGGTGCCAGTGCCGATAAACCCATTCCGCCCTATTACGAGGTCTCCTCGCAGGACCCGGAATGGGTGTCTGGTAAAACCAGGCATTCTTACTGTGTTCTGCGAGGGGACCAGGGAGCTTACAACGGGCCCGTTATTAGCAGTCACGTTTTTGTCTCCTTCCCCATTCCCATTGAGCCCTATGGGGGCTCGAATGGGAATGGGGATGGACCGGGTCCGGGTTCTTCGTATGAGGAATTACCAGGTCCTCTAAGGTTGGGATGGCTCGGTAAGTCCTCATTTGAGGAATCTTTGCCCAGTATGCGGTAAGGAGGCAACCATGCTGCTAATTGCGGCATGGTTACCTCCGACCTCTTAATGAAGACCACTGTGTCTAGTTTGCAAGCCTCATTGAACGGACATTATTTCAGCTAGGTTAGATAGGTTGAGTCAGTCAATAGTCCTTAAAAACCAATCAGCACATTTTGACAAACTCTTGACATTTTATCACATTTAGTAGCATTAAAAATCGGTCTGATGACCGAATGCAGCACCCGCTTAAGTGGCAGGAGGTTACCTCTAGTTAGACAACAATGCCGAAAGACGTGTCTGCGGTTGCTGATGGTACTATTGTTCATAGGAGATTGGCCTAGCATTTCGGTGCTGGACGGCCCTTGTGGGTGGGACCAGACTGATAAGCAAATAGATATTTCTCCTCTGTGAAGGGTGACGTGAGCTAAAATGTATTTGTAGACACTAATGAGTGGAAGAAATTCTATAGCACAGAGCATTTGACCCATGTTCGTTCTCAGAAGAAGGGGCTGCCACATTGTTGTTTAATTACATCTAGTTAGCCCTCATAGCAAGTCATTATGGTTAATATGAAAAACTAGTGATTGTTCAACAGTTCTAAAAGAGGAGCTAATCAGAAATGGCTGAATGTGCAAGAGAAGAGGAAGATGATAGTGAGCACTGGTGGTATTCGCCTATGTAAGCTCAGGAGGAGAATTTTGAATGGCCCAACAATCTGTAGCAGTGAGCAGAATGGTCAATATTAGGAGCAATCCTGTCTTTTGTGAGAATGTAAAGACACAAATGAACAACTTTAATTGTAAGAATCTACATTAATCCCCTATCCTCTAAGAGAACATAAAAACTTTGGGGGGGGTTTGGGATTTACGGCTGTCTGCAGCCATCCATGCCACGATCAGATCGGTGAGAGGCAATTCTCGAGGTGACACGAGTCAGCAACAGATGACACTCTGGGATTACACTGTGTGTTGTTGAGGTACTGGTGGATGGAGGCATCACAGCCATCAATCAGATCTCCTAACAGTTCAAAGTAATGTTGAATGGCAAGAGTGACAGGAGGGGCGCCTGGGGAATCTGACAGTGCCATGTGAAGGCAGGGCAGACGACCGGGTGTGACCCAATCACATGCACTAAGAGTGCAGAGTTGGTAACTATGCAAATAACAGGACTTTCCCCCACAATTCTTGTGCACAATGATAAGATCAAAAGATGAGTCCCACGTTTCACAGTCTGCAATGGCATTCAGGTTTCCATCAAAACTAGCAGGTGAGGGCTCACCATCATTTGTATGTATGAGGCCATCCAAGACATCGATAGTAGTCATCCCAGTGCTTCAGAAAAGCTGCAATCCTGCATGTTATCTTCTGAGTAGGCCTTCCTCTCCATATAATGCTGGGATGGCAAGTGACAACATTTTTAGCCATCTTCCATCTGAAAGGGCAAACTAGTGATTGGTGTCAAGTTAACGCAGAGATTGTTTTAGAGGTGTATGGAAATCAGAAAAGGTGTCCTAGTCCCTCTATGGAGAATGGACATTAGAGGGGCTCCCACATGATTGTTTAGTGCATGGAAATAAGCCCAAGTTTCACACACATGCTGGAAAGTACCTTGGGATTGGGAGGTATTTGCCATCGCTTTTAAAGGCAAGAAGAGAGATCTTTAAATATCTGAACTAGAATGGGTTCTTGAGTATAGCAGGCATGTTTAAGGGAACACAGAAGTGAAGAGTCCGGGAGGAGAGCGAGTGCTCAAAAAATCTATCTTGAATTGAAGGTAACGAGGTTGGGATTTAATTTAAAATTAGTTATTATTATTATTTGTATGATTAATAATAATCATTTTAAACTACTCTGACTGCCCTTGACTTAAGCGGCACTCTACTAACTTTTATTTTCACCACCAGACTCCTCATTATATGTAATTGAACAGCTCTGCTCTTCACTTCCGCCGGGAACACCGGTCACCTTCACCAGCCTGACTCATTTACCTTGCTGAGACCTCCATTGAACTACGGGGTGTGATTAAGTGACACTGCGTACACATTATTCGTGCAGTGTTTGGTCCTCAGCCAGGGACATTAGGTCCATGCAACGGCCGCAGTTGAGAATCCAACACCGCTTCCAGGGGCCAGCCCCACCAGGCACACGCCTTCCTTTTGCAAAAGAATTAGTTTAGCAATCAAGGTGAGATACCGCCACTTCCCGTATTGAGCCTCTGTTTCAAATAGATTCTCTGCCTCTGCTCAGGGGGCAGCCCCACCACACTGGTGGACCTGCCTTCAATCATAACGCCACGTCATCTCGAATCAGCCCTCATATAGCTCACATGTCTACCCATAGCCAGTACGCCAGGTCTTGGGACCTGGACTTCCCTGCCAATTCACTGCTGCCCACATAGAAATCCACAGGCACACAACACCCTGCTTACCCAGCAGGCCACCATCAACGAGCCTGGGGTCAGCGCATCGGTGTATAATCACATAACTATACACCAATAAACACCCCCTTCACTAGGTGTTGCATACTTACACCCGGTATCACACACAGGCTTCCCCCCTTACTTACCTGTTTCTATCCACCCCCAAAGGCGACTCCAGCATCTACTAACTCTGTGGACAGCCACTTGTCAAATTATTGGGGCCATCTCCCGACCCAGGACAGGAATAGCTGTCCAGCATTATTAACTTAGTAAGCCTATCCCTCCATTCATATTTTGAAACCATACGGTTGCCTCCATGGGGTTGGGAGGGGCTACAACCCTGTAGCTACATAACTTACGCTCTCCTCGCTTCCTCCTTCTTTCCATCCTCTCTCCCCCATGAAATGGTACATGTAATTGCCTATCATTACCATGTTTTTTATCATGCACCGTCACCATACAATTGACCTATCATGCATTTATACACAATTAATTGAAATATATATACCACACACCAATTGTCACGCACAATATATTTATTTTGGTATAAAAAAATAATCTCCAATGGGCAACAACTCATATTTGGCTGATTCAATTAATACTAATTGCCTGTAAATGTCAATGTTTACCCTTGTAATTGACCCCTGAGGGTCAAAACACATGTTTGCTACACAATTAAACGCTTGTTGCACACCTCAACCAATGAGTAACGACTCATTGAAAAGAGAGAATACACTCTCATCCTCCTCTGGATATCTGGCGTGAGTGTGAAGGGTTCAAACCACAAGTACTATCTCTATCCCAGGACTGTGGGGCACCGTCCTGAGTGAACCCCAACACAAGCAGCAGGGTAGAACATAATCCTCAAATTAAGTGCAAGAGTCCTATGGTTCTAGTGCGCCAAACAAATCATCATGCAATATGTTTGTGTTGGGATCAAGAGCATTGCTGCTTGATCCTCAGCAATGGATGCATGTACATGTTGCATTCTTCCATGCTGGACTGTCAGTGGTGCATGTTGCTGGATGTGGTTTGATGTCTATGCAGATGTGCTGCTACGGACAAATGTGGTCAGGTGGCCTTTCCATTGCCATGTCTGCAGGATACACTTTGGTCATTACTTCATGGGTGATGTGGAATGAGTAATTGTCATGTGTATGTGGCCATGCGTTGATGTGCTATGTTTACATGTGCAAGTCTCAACATTGTGGCTTCTTATTTTGTTTTCAACTGTGAGCCTGGAATCCATGATTTCCCAGGGCATGGGCCTGTGTGTTTGAAGACAGTTGCTTGATGCTGACAGCATGCTCATGATAGAATTGATGGAATTTCACATGCTTTCAGACTGATGATTAATACTTATTTCCTTTGTTCCACTTTCCACAGTTGCAGTGGCAGAAAAGGAGGCTACGACTGGTGCTGTGGAGCTACATCCCAGTGACAAGGTCTCCAGGGGCACCTCCTCGGAGGGCAATATGCCTGGAGGAGCACCTCATTCTAATGGCACTGTTGCTGAGGAGGAGTTCCAGGGTGCCATTGTCGTGGTGGACACCTCAGCAGCAGAGGGACAGTGTGGTGGTGATGTTGACACACAGGGGTCCCAAAGCATGGATTCCTCATTGGAAGTATCTGGGTTGATGGAGGGGAGGAGGCGGAGGAGGACGAGGCCATTGTAGGCCTGCTCACAGTGTCACCCAGTTGGGGAAACAAGGGGGATGTGCAGGCTGCACATATGGCCCTGAAACAAGAATCTGGGCAGTACATCGTGGAGGGGTCAGCATAACCTCCTGTTCGAAGGCCATCTGATGTAGTACTATCCACCTTCACTGATGCCCCCACCTAGACAGAGCCCGCACATCTGGCCAATGTGGCCATCCAGGATGCAGTGCTGTCCCTGCTGATGGATGGGTTGAGGCAGGCGTCTATGCATGATGATGTTCAAGCAACTCATGGGCTGCTTGTAGAGCATCATGGGCAGATTGGCCAACTCTTGCCCCAACTGGCTGCTACACTGCTTTCCAGTGACCACTTTGGATAGGTCAATGCAATGACCCCCACCTCCTCCTCTGTGCCTCAGTCAACCTCAACTGAGGCTTCCATGCCAGCTACCAGCATGACCTCCTGTGCTTCTGTTCTGCCATCGACCAGTCTGGATGTGCTTGTGCCCCTGGTGGAGGTCAGAGTCTGTACTGTGGCATATGAGGTGGTCACTGAGCCAGACCAGGAATATACAGGGGAAAAGGCTGTGGAGGAATAACAGGACTTGATGGCCATGTTTGTGCATAGTTTGTCTTTAATACATTTTTAATTCATGATTCAACCACACCATTAGTCATCC
This sequence comes from Ambystoma mexicanum, assembly GCF_040938575.1. NCBI lineage: Eukaryota > Metazoa > Chordata > Amphibia > Caudata > Ambystomatidae > Ambystoma > Ambystoma mexicanum. Next base: position 627,427,269 of record NC_090933.1, on the reverse strand, counting down.
CTTTGTTCATGTGCACCTTTTGTTTGAACCAGATCTCTAAATAAGTATGTTCATTGGCTGTCATGTGGGCTTAGGGTACGCTCTCATGTCGGTACTGGGTTGTTTTCTGGGGGATGCGTGTGCATGCTTCATGTGTGTGTGATGTTTGGTATGATGTATTGATGGTCAATGTATGTATGTGGACTATTGTGCATGTGGAGAGCTGACATGCTTTTGAAAGCACATGTTTCACATCTTTGTCATGTGCATCCGCTGCTTGCCTACGTCTGTGCTTTGCAGTACTGGCATGTTGGTAAATGGTGTACATGGTATGCATGGGGGCGTAGTACATGTATGCTGTGGTTGACGTGGCACTTCATTTGTGGACATGATGAGTGATGTTGGAGCTATTTGTGGTAGGAACAATGGCATTACTTTTATTGACTCACCCATATGGCCATGTGGACATGTGTTTCACATGTAGGGGAGTGCCCATTGCATGCCTGGGAGTAGCAAGGGATGGTTGTCTGATGCCATTCCATGTGCAGGGGCACTGCATGTTTGATGCTGGTGTCTCACTGCTGGTTGAGTGAGTTTTTGATAGTGTGTCTAATGGTGTCTACATGGGGTGCATTTGGTGACGAGTGAGATGTTTCATGATGGCGTGTTGGGTCTCTTATTGGTGATGATTACTCATTGCTTCATGTGTCTTGCCAGATGTAGAGATGTTTGGGGTATCTGGTGGCAGCTAATTCACCTGTGCCCATTCACTTTTCGAGGTTCAGTTTATTGTACATTGTGTCCGTTTATGGTACCACTGATGTTTAGGTGTCCCTTTGGTACTTGCTTGTGCATGGGAATGTGCTCATTATTGGCTTATTGGCATTCGGGCTGACGGGAAGGGATGTGGCCACACTCTGGATCACTGGCCTACAGAAATCACATGTGGACTACCTCACCTATACTTCAAGGGACCAAAGTGTAGCTGCAGTGATGGTATGGTTGGCTGTTGTTGGGCATCTGAATGTGATCCAACGCGAACCCATGGTAGAGGTGACTGTCTAGTATTAAACAACACTGCATCCAAGTGCTCATGATAGAGGAGGATGTCTGGCCCGTGTACTTAATGGAAGACACGGGCCAGAAGAGTTGAGGTAGGTAAGTGTTCCATATTGCACTGGGACAAGGGCAGACTTGTGGGTTTTGCCTTACATTAGGTTGTTGGGGAACAGATTAGTGGGGAACTGGGACGAGCGTGGACTTGTGGGTGCTGCCTTACATTATGGGTGTGGGGTGCAAATTAGTGGGGGTATTGGGATGAGGGGAGACTTGTGGGTGCTGTCCTACATTAGGGGGTTGATGTGCAGATTTTTGGGTTACTGGTACAGGGGTGAACTTGCCTTATATTGGTGGTTTGGAGGGCTGATTAGTAGGGGGGTACTGGCATGAGGACTTTTCAGTTGCGGGAGAGGAGTGGAAGTTATGGTGGTTGTTGGTAAGTAATGCATGGTTACTTTATTACATGGGTCCGGCGCAAACGCTGCTTGACAGTGCTCTATTCTGTTTGCCATGTGGGCGTGTTGTAGGCATTCCGGGCACTACTCATTTATCTTTGCTCTGCAGGATTCTGCACGCATTTAATTCCATGAATCAGGTCCCAGCACTGTTCATTTCATCTGCACGATCTTCTTGCTTGCACTAACTCCTTAGCGCAGACCTTGTGGTTTTTTTGTGAAAAGGCCCAATATATATTGGAAAAACAAATAAGCCCTTTCCCCCTTTTGTATAAGAAATGCCATTTGGCTGCATGTTTTTTCTACTAGTGCAGGCCTTGTGTTTCTTATTACATGGAAAGAAAAACTGTTTCACTGTGTATTCCCTCTTATTTATGTAAAACCTAAAAACCTTCTGTATGGTGTGTGGACCAGACAATATTTCTCGTGTTTCAGTCACCTTCTGTTTTGTGCCCTAGTCAGTCACTTTTCTTTGTTGTTTTTGCTTTAGAAAGGAGTTCAAAATAATGGAGAAGAATGGGAGTTATGTGAAGGAGTGGTAAAAGAACAAGAGAAGGTTCACTTCTTGGGTGTCAAGGATGCTCGTTCCAAATTGGTGGTCTTGGAGGAGAACAGTGAATCTCATGTGATTGTGGGCCCAGTAGATGTGAGATGCCCGAAGCAGGTGGGGAAGGGCTGACAGGGGAGCGTTTTCCACCTGCACAGCAGGAAGAGGAGATGGCAGAGGAGTAGGTGAAAGGAACCTATGATGTTGCCCTACAGGCCGGTTTCACCGAAGGCTTGTTTACTGATCCCGGTTTTGGCGCTGCAGGGAAATATGAGTTTCTTTGCTCTCTTCCTCCCTACCTTCCTTCTATGTGGAGACACCCCCTGCAAACCCTAGTATCTCCCCTGCACTCCTCCCCAGCCCTTATCATGTGTTCTATGGGGGATACCCTAGCAACCCCTGCCTGGTCGTCCATCCCGTCTGATTCTGTTCTCCCTCTCCCACCCCAAAATCCCTACCACTCAAAACTACACACACACATAACACCCCAGCCCCCTATTTACCTTGCACTCCTGTCTTCCTCCACTTGGTGGTGGAAGGAACTATAGATGTGCATTGGGATGCGCAGGAGGCTCTAGAAGACTTTATTAAAGAGGACACTGTAGCCATGAATAAATAACAGCATTTGCTAGTAAATACCATCGTTGAATAGATAAAGTAGTGGAAGAGAGAGAGTTTCAGGAGAAGTGTAGTACCCCAGGGAAGGATGAGGAATGGTGAAAGAAGTAAGGCTGAAGGAGACAGCCTTGGTTTCACAACAGATGAATCGATGGATAAACAGTCTGAGACCACTGCACCTGCTTGTCATTGCAGAGTGGGTAAAACAGACACTGGCACCCGTTGTCAAGTGTCAGACAGAGCAGAGTGTAGCCTGCCCTGACAGTTCCCACCTCATTGTAGGTGTGGGACTATTTCAGCTTGCCAGAAGGAAAGAATGTGAAGGCATATTGATATACAACACATGCGAGGCAAGATACCAGTAAAATGGGGAATGTCAAAGAAGCGTTACTCCTCGTTATACATTGCAGCACAAAAGCACAGAACTTAGAGGATTGGTCTGACTAGTCCAAGAGCATGCATTTTAGCTTCCAGCAGCTTCCAGCTGCTAACCATCTTCCACAGGAACCGTCTACATTGGTGACAGTAATGAGAGTCTCTGGACTCCGCGCTGAAGGACACAACTGTTTGTGGCAGGAGACACTAGCACAAGCAGCCCTGGGTCCCCCTTCCCTTTGAGCCTGTCTAAACATGTTTGACCACTGTGACCTTTCATCACCGGTGGCACTAATCAACCCCCGCAGTGTGTTGTTGGTGGTAGTGGTAGCCTTGTGGGAGTGTTACTATTCTGACAGGTATGGAGAGTCTGATTGATGTGACATGATAACATCTGCTGCCCGAATTGCCAGAAGACTATCAATCAGGGGCGCAACACCCTATGTCGTTGGAGAATCTAGTAGAGAGGCACATACTCCAGCACCATGCTTCCCTCTTATGGGTAACATACTGGACTTAAGCAAGAGGGTAGGAAGGGGGTAGATTGAGTGACTGCCTTCAAACCTGGAGCCAGAGGGATAGTCCCCAAGTATTGCAGAGTGGATCTCTAACTATGCAAGAGGGTCACAATGAGAAGCATAAGCCTCCTTCACAGCCCATTTTTCTGTGGGCGAAGTTAATGCAAGCAGACCTAATATTGGAAGTTGCACCATTAAATGCAGAGTTTTAAAAGGATTGATAAAGTAAAAAATTGAGTTTAGGAGTTCATCCGAGTTAAAGAAGCTCGTTCTAAATCAATATAAGGACACACATGTTGTCCCATGATAGCACTGCAAAGTTTTGGCTTGCGCTACTATTATTGTCTGAAGGTAGAAATACAATGAGTATTATTCCACCTGTTTGCAGTTTTCATCCACAGAAGGCAAACTGCTGCCAGTTAAGGCAAACTTCTGCCAGTTATGGCAAACTGATGCCAGTTAGGAATCAGAGCCTTGTGGTATTCAATCTTCTTTCAAGAATGGAAGAAATCAAAATGTGTATTGGAGATAATAGGCACGTATGGACAATGCATCAAGGCACCACTGACTACAACGACATTGTTAACTGGACTGAATAAAGAACCACTTCAAACAGTGAATCCTAAGAAAATACATTTTCCTAGGTTGCCTTTCAGTAATCATGACAATGTTGTAAATCACTTGTGGTCAGACAGAAGTGCATTACCCATTTCTGGAGCACATTTCTCTCTGCATTTCCCATGCTGATGACTCGTCTGTTCCACGCACAGGTCACCTGGCCACCCTCTGAACTCGAGCCCAGGTCCTCACTTGTCCAGTTGTACCTACCTTGCAGTGCTGCCGGGCTCCCACAGCACTTGGGGTCTGTATCTGTAACCCTGCAGTCCCCTCTCTCTGCACTTAAGAGCCACCCGCCGGCTGAACTTTCCTATACTTGTGCTAAGCCACCAGCTGGATGCACTTTTTGACTACCTGCGCTTCTCCATCCCCCATCCCGTTTTTGGCAGGTCTCCCCATCCTCTCCTTGCACTTGCGTGATCTGAATGTCACAGGACCTATTAAGATTGTTGTTTTGTCCTCCCTCTGTTTCTGACCCCCTTGTCCTGTCTTGCTTAGAAACACTTGTGTACAGGTGCAGTATAAATGCCATATCATATTATATCACAAACAACTCAGTTAGAACCAAGAACCTTCAAATCCCATCTTCTACAAAGTCCTCCGATAAATCATATCATAAACCCGGCAAATATATCGAGCAAACAAACAATCATGCCAGTGTGGACGCAGCCACAGGCAGCTTATCCTGTTCAAAAGATCACACAAAATCGAGTATGCACTACCACACACAGATAACCATTGAATACATTATGTACCCAACTGAGAAATGGATTGCACATTATTTCTCATTTGTGTTGCCACTTTAAATCTCTGTATACTTTCTTATGTTTGTTCTCCCGGGTACTCTACAGGACCTGCCCATCTCTAGTGATTCTTTTAAAGCTACGATGTTCAGCTTCTTGCCCTGTTCATAGGGGTAAGTGTTTCCCTCCTTAATAACAGTTGCAAGCTCAAGTTTAGGATTGCATGTAGAGCTAGAGTACTGTCATGATCCACATGCATTTGATTTTCTATCCAGAGATGTTTGCACACCTGACTAAAGACCTTTGTATGCCCGTTTCACGTTGCCCAATACACATCTAGGATAACTTCACTAAATGTGTCAGCAGACATCTTACATATAGGGCCTCATTACGAGTTCGGCGGTAGCCATGCCGCTATTGGCGGCATGGCTGCTGCCGAAATCGCGTCCGGGTCCGGGTCCTCGAAATGAGGACTTACCGGGCCATTCTGAGGTCGGAAGGCCCGGTAATTCCTCCCTCCGAGGTCCCGGACACGGTCCTTCCCCTTTCCCATTTCAGCCCCCATAGGGCTGAATGGGAATTGGAAAGGGAGCAAACAACGGGCCATTACGAGATGGCCCGTTGTTTGCTCCCTCTTCCCCTCGCGGGACCCGCTCTGCACGTCTGGTTAGACCAGACGTGCAGAGCGGGTCCCGCGAGGGGAACTCGGAATCGGGCGGTACGGGGTTGACGGCACCAGCACCTTAACCGGTGCCGTTAACCCTGTACTGCCCGACTCGTAATGAGGCCCATAGTCTTTTTTTATCACACTCACATCCATCCACAAGTCGACTAGCTTAAGGAAATAGTAACTACTCATGCTAAAATGGTATATTGGGAAATACATACTCCCCTGATAGTGATACTGGATAATTATATGTTGAAGATTATAATTAGAAATTACTCACAGACTTTAGTTACGCTGAATATTTGTTTGAAGTATCTATTTAATGACTAAATCCTGAAAAGTAACATATTGACATTTAGGTTTCAATTGATTTTAATAAGTGCACTATATTTGCATTAGTTAATTAATAAATAATATTTTGATTAGTCACTCCTTGCCACTAATAGCTTGCAATCCTTTCTTGCTTTTGCTCACAAAGTCTGCCACAAGACTTCAGTGTAGTCAATACCATTCATCCTTAGTGGCAAATTAATGTATACTAAATAAGGATAGATCGCTATATATGAAGTGTTTACCCTTTCAGCTAATATGCAAGGAGTCAGATATATAGCAGGGATGCATGATCTATTTTCATTTTTAAAAAGATGGTTAAATTGCTTGCTTTTGTGAATCATATGATTTTATTCTCAGAAATAATCGATGGGGCTCTCTCCATGTGTTGACTTGCATTGCCAGTGCCAGGCTAGATTGTCTTTTCTGTTAACATTTTATATTGATGAAAAATGACACCAACATTTTGTAAGGAGTAAGAGAAAATCTGTATTAATTGAACAAAGGCATTGTCCAAATATCAATTTAGCATTTGGGATATGTATCCCCATTTTAACACATGCATGATGTGGGCTAAGTCATGTATACCATCATTGAATCAAATGTATGAAATGTGTTTGTGATAATATTGTTTTGTTTATTGAACAAAGAAGAAGCCTTAACTGTGGCATTTTGAAAGCAATGTGAGGCGACATTAAAATAAAAAAAACAAAAAAAATGATAGTCTTGTAAGACTGCTTGAACATCATTCTAGGTTAGTTTTGTGAATTTGACATCTTATCAGTTATAGACTAGGAACAATGGTGTATTTCCTGAAGCAATAATTTAGATGTTTGCAATTCTGTTAAAGCACGTCATAGCAGTTTAGGCCGTAGAGCATGGCCATGCACCAAGCAAATTGTTATAGTCGAAATTCGCTGGAATATAAACATATATTATGTTGGTTGAGAATATATGACTCACTTATGCTGTTTCAGCAAGCCATAATGTGCTCACTTAAAAGGTGAGTTGCTGGGTGAACCCCAGAGGGTGTTTAAACTGACGTTTTTTTCAGATGCCTGAACCCAAAAGTGAAATTAGCTAAGCAACTACTGTCTTCTCACATGTTTTGTCTCCTGTCTCCGGGAAACGTGGCTCACATCCCCCTTTTCATTGGATGGCTACCCCATGTTTTTTCGCCTCCCCCATATTGGGTCGTCCTAGAGGTGGGCTCTGCATTAGGGTTAGGTCTGAATACTCCCCTTCTTATTTCTATGTCGTAAAGGAGGAGGATAACTTCTTGGCAGTTACCATTCCAGACTTCCCCGCAAAGGTGAGGGGTACATTGGTGATAACATTATATGACCCCCGGGGGGCTCAAAACTGATAACCACGCATACAAAGTGTCATGTGCAGTGTCCATAAGGTTAAGCCAGGCAAAGGTGGGGGGTATTATTTTTACCGGTGACTTTAATGTAGAGTGCTTAGCTGAGTCCAAATCCCCAAATGGGTCCCACTGCAATAAAATAAGCAAGGGAGTGGAGGGAGCTTTTGTCTGTTTTCGATTAGACACCCTTTTGTGTTGGGCCCCAACAAGAAAACTTTACATGGTCAAATGGCTTAAGTCGCAGTAGAATTGATGTAATTTTTGTAAACAAGGTTGTTAGAAATCTAGCGCCCCAACTTTACATGCAAGTCATAAACACAAGTGAACATGTCACACTGAGAATGGTCTGTACAAAGGCTAATACCAAATCCATGTACTATCTTCGGATTAATCCTTGGGCTAATCTAGCGGGGAACAGATTTGTTTGGTTAACGGTCAACATTGGCTGTTTCAATCAAGCGTTGACCAGAGATTACACTACGATGGAATCTGTTTTAGACAGATTCCATTGGGATTTGGTTTAGTTAATGGATGTCTTCCTGCCCCAGGGGCTTAAACACCTATCCAAGCGTATTAAATCTTCTAAACAGGGTGCCCCTATGATGTGATAATTGCTTCTAAGCAAAGAGAATTGAGGGCCGCGCTAAGATGCATCAAGCGCGATATGGTTAAGCAGATAGTGGCAGGCAGAGACCAATCCAAAATCAAAACAATATCGGCCGTGGCTAAAGGGTTACAAAGCAAGTTATATATCTGCTAGATGGCAGTTTATACACACCTGGATTGCGATCCACAATTATAAGACATTCTGGCACAGGCTGGGTGTTTTTCGAGCCAACTTGGAGGCCCATGAGGTCTGCTGCATCACAGAGCCTGACTGGGGTAGTCATATCACAGACCTTTATTATTCTTCCATGGAGCATAGTGGTGCTCGCACAGCAACCCCTATGGCAAATACAACAGCCTGATCCCATGTGACCATGGTCGATTAGAGGGAATGATTAAGAAATCCGAAGCCTCTTAGCAGATACTTAAACTCATGTGTTTCTCAGTGTCATAAAGCAATGATTTCTTGAGTACTCAAACATTGCTCAACTGTCATTTAACAGGAAGAACCTTTCTGGGTGTTTGCTCTGCCCAGGTGGAAGCTGGCTCTGTGTTCATTCCTTTGGTTGTAAAATAGAAGGAGTTGGAAAATAAAATACCTCTCTTCAAAGAGCATCTTGCCAACCTCAGATTGCACTCCTCAAATCAATTGTCCCCCTATGGAGTTCCCCACACCCATGTGCCACTGCCCATCCCAGCTCCTCAGCCACCACTGCACACTACTTGTAACCCCTAGCTGCTGCACTTTTTTCCAGAATTCCTTTGCTTCCCAGGTAGGATTTACACTTTATAAGTCCCAAACATACATACATAAATTCAGGACTGCAGGACATAACCGTAGTCGCACAAACATTATTGGCATCTGATATTATTACAATTAGTCACATGTGCAGTCAGTTACTAGAACAATGGCACAGCATCATGGTTCTATAGAGTAACAGTACAGGTTGGGGGTAGTATGGCGAGTGGCTATTGGCAAGAGGGCTGCAGCAAAGGTCATCTTGGATAACTTACGTCATTTGCACAGTGTTGATGTATATGATACCTCAAAGAGGTGGTATCTAAGTTGATCCAATCCTTTCCCAGGCACAACGTTTTCTACATAGTGAAGGTGGTGATTTTCTCTCATTATTTGTGCTCTATAATGACCTTTCATATTTAGTATGATCTTATTTGTCCAAGAGGCATGTCGTCCTATGCATATATGGCTATGAAGATGGTAGCAGTGGAGGTGGTGGTCTTTGGAAGACTGTGTACAAATGTGAGGGTGTATGTTTGCATGTATCTGCTGTCTCTGTGGCATTGTCCTCTTTTGTCCCTGTAGCACTGGTTTCTAAAATGATGTGTTGTAGCCAACCTTACGTTGCTTTTTATCATTACCAAACAAAAGGGTTCTTGGCTAAGCCCAGGTGGGTTAATAATCAAAGAAAGGAAAGTGATCTGGTTGACTGAATGTAGTGTACACACCTTACACAATTTTCACTTATAAGATAAATGACATTGTTTTATATTGGACTGCACAAAGATTTTCATTCTTACAAGTGCTTTGATGCATAAAACATGTTTTAAAATTGTTTTCAACAGGACACATGTTAATGAAAAAGCAATTGAGTGATACATTGATGTTTCTCCAGGATGGTATGCCTGGACCTTAATACGGAAAAACATGTACAATCCCTTGCAGCATTCAGGAATCATACTGATACAAATTACATATAGACAAAGCGCATCAGATAACAACATTTGCAGTGTTGACATTTAACACTGGGGGGAGTTGGCACAACAGTGTTTCGGCCATTCATCAGCTGATCTGTGTTGCAGAGGAGTAAGTGGCCTTCATCAGGACAAGAAGAGAAATGGAATGAAACAGAGTTTATGTTTTAAAGTGTGTTTTGCTATTTCCATAGACGAAATTCTAATTGTCATCACTTCGTGTTGGATCTAGAAGATGGCTGACAATTGTGTTTACTATTTGCCAAAGTTCCTATAGGTGAAAAAGAAATAGGTCTTCTAGGCGGATGTGTACCTCCCCCTGAGCTTAGATAACCATATTGTGTGGTCTCATTAGACATGGTGCTCCATTTAGGACTTTAGAAAATATCAAATCTTACCCTTTGTATGAATCACGTTGGGAAGAAATCCTCTCAAAAAATGTTGGGGTTCATTGACTGCGCTGTTTCGCTGGTGCTGGTGTGAAGGAAAAAGGTATAACGAATTAGCCCAGTTAAATTTTGTCTGCAATCATAAATAATGACCCATGTGGTACTCTATAACTATATTCCATACAGGGTATGGAGGCCTAAAACCAGTGGATCTATCCAGGGCTGGATGCAAATGGACCCTGTTGTATTGGACATTGTGTCACAAAACATGGTGGACCACAAGGGAGTAATGCTGCCATTATGGTAAGCAATGTGGCCTTTTGGATAAAACGATAAAACGAGAGCGCATTAGGCTGAAATACTGACTAAGTACTCACTGCGAAGATGATTTATCGAATAACATATATGCATAACATCGATAACTTAGTTCGTAACTCTACATTTCTACAAGGCAATCCGAACTGCTACAGTTAAAAAGTTTTGGTTGCTGTGTTTGCCTCTGTCCTGCAGAGAGTGACTGCTGTTCTTATTTAGTTACTGTAGTCAGCATTTGTTTGTTCATACAAATCCATATGTCTGTGTGTGTTCCTTGCACGACACACATACGTGATGAAATGGAATGGTAACAGCCTTACCTGGATCGAATGTTTTCCAGTGTTGGGTGAAAATGGAACTTGACCCACAGAGTTAAATGTCAACATTGCAAATGCTGTTATCTGATGCACTTTGTCTACATGTCATTTGTATAACTATGATTCCTGAATATTGCAAGGGATTGTATATGTTTTCTGTATTTATGTCCAGGTCTACCATCCTGGAGAAACATCAATGTATCACTCACTGATGTTGATTTTTCATCAATATATGTCCTGTTGAAAACAATTTTAAAACAAGTTTCATGCATTAAAGCACTTGTTAAGAATGACATTCTTTGTACAGTCCAATCTAAAACTATGTCATTTATCTTATAAGTGAACATTTTGTGAGGTGTGTACACTACGTTCAGTCACCCTGGTCACTTTCCTTTCTCTGATTTTTATCATTGCCATCATTATTCTGAGGCTTATTACAGGCTATCAGTGGTTTTGGCGAGAGATGCTTACAATATTCTGCACCTTTCCAATGGGTGATGTTCCTCCTGGCCTATCAGTAGGTCTTATCGACAAATCCTCTCCCCATTCTACTCCAGAGGCATTGAGCTGAACCTCTTCCATCTCAACATCAGCTGCAGTTTTTGAGCAAGTAAAACTTTATTTGACACACCAGAGTGATTTATGGTGGAAACTAACACTGCTGAATGAGAAATTGGTAACTACCACTTACCAAGCAAACCTCTGGCATCCCTGATGCACACGCAAACAGCTATGACCGATGGTAGAATGTTCACTAGCAAGATGTGTATAAGCACTTAGCTGCAACTACTAATCATGATCACGACCTGCCTCAAAGCGTCCAAAGACATTTCTCCATAACTAGCTTTTCTGGTGTTCATTACAACATGTTTTGCTCTGAGTTCAAGCTACTGAATATAATGTTCTCCCCTCAAAGAATTATAAGACTGTTTCTCAGCAAATAGCATTTCTCTCATCAATCACGAGAAATAGCACTATGAGTTACTGCCACAGAATATAATGTCCTTCAATGAGTTATTTTTCAAGTCACAACCTTTATTTTCACCTATCACAGTGAACTGCATTGTAGGCACTGGATTCCTTGTGACCCATTTCTCCGCAGTTGTATTTTCTCCTATTTGGCACAACAATCCACTGAATATCCACTGAATATAAATATCTGCTGATAAAGAGTTATTTGAATATATATTTCTATATGCTCTATGTATTATCTCTTATCACAAAAGATGTATCGCTTAGTGGAAGAGACTAAACATAATATCATGCCTCCAAACATTTCTAAAACATTTTCTAGTTGCTAATAGTATTTTCTGTTGTCATCACAAGATATCATTCTGAGTTATAACCAATTAACATAAACTTCACAGGCCGCCCAACAAATCTAAGATTATTTCTCTGCAACTGGTATTGTCTCCCATTCAGCACAACAAATTGCAGATTGTGTTCCACTACTGAATATAATATCCACCCACATCCAAAAAACTCTAAGATACTTAATATTTGCCATTATTATTTTCTCTCATCACAAAATGATTGCACATTGAGGGACAGATATTGAATATAATTTCCTACAGCCCCCAAAAATGAGAGATTGCAAGTCTGCCCTAGTATTTTGTCTCATCACAAAAATAAAGCACTCTGAGCTACAGCCATGAATGGAATACACTCTCCCCATGACCCCAAATAATTCTAAGGGCCTCATTACGACCCTGGCGGTCCCATAATGAAGAGTGCCAGTACGGGACTGGCACCGTTCATTACGGGATACCCTATTATGAGGTCCCATTGTGGGACCCGCTGAGAACGTCTGGTCAGACCAGACGTCCCTAGCGTTTCCCGCAAGGGGACCAGGGAGCTAATAACGGGCCTGTTTTTAACGGGCCCGTTATTAGCTCCCTCCCCATTCCCATTGAGCCCTTTGGGGGCTCAAATGGGAATGGGGATGGTTTTTTTCAATGAGGAATTACCGGGTCCTCCAAGGATGAAATGGCCCAGTAATTCCTCATTGAAGGAACCCGGAGCTGGAACCTGGTATGGAAGAAGCCATGCCCTTATTAAGGGCATGGCTGCCTCCATACTCGTAATGAGGCCCTAAGACTATTTCTCTGCAAAACTCTCATTTATCATTAAAGGATGGCACAATAGCTGGCTGCCACCAAACATAATATCCTCCTGCCACAAACATCCCTTCTAGCATTGTATTCTCATTACAAAAGTTTCTGCCGTGAGTGACAAACATTTAATATAACATCCACCTGCCAAAAAATAATTCTAAAACATTGGGCCTCATTCCGAGTAAGGCGCTAACCAATGGCGCTATTAACGCCTTGGTTGACGCCGTACCCTTACCGGCAGCGCCTTGGTGGATGGCGGAATTACCGCCCCATTCCAAGGTTGGCGGGGCGGTAATTCCCCATTCACCAAGGCTCTTCCCCATTCCCAAATGAGCCCCCATAGGGCTCAATGGGAATGGGGAAGATGCAAATAACGGTGACCGTTCATTACGGTCACCGTTATTGGCTTGGAGGCCCCTTTGCGCCCTCGACTTTAACACCTGCTCAAAGCAGGCGTTAGGGGCGAGGGCGCAAAGGGAACTCGGAGTATGGCGGTAAGGGATCACCGCCACCGGTCTCGTTACCGGTGGCCGCTATCCCTTACCGCCATACTCGGAATGAGGCCCATTCTCTATGCAACAGGCATTTTCTGTTATTCATCATATAAGGGTAGCACACAAAGTGACAGATACAATATATATTCCCCTGCTGACTCAAAATAGTTGAAGGACACTGGGCCTCATTAAGAGTCCGGTGGTAGCCGTGCCGGTAAAACCATCAGGTTGCTGCCGGACTCGTGAATGTTATCTGGTGCCTGGCTTCAAGACGACACCAGGGGATTACGACCCCGGTGTTCCTGGAAGTCAGGCGCCGGAAAATTGTTAATTCCCATTCCCATTGAGTCCCATAGGGATGACGGAAGCACCAGCACTATTAATAACGGTGCGAGTGCTTCCTTGAAAGTATGCGGGTGGGTGCTGTCCTGCCCACCAGTTCAACGGGATGGCACGTGCCTGCAGACTTGGAGTGCGCCGGTCCAGTAACAACGGTGCCGGTACGCTTAACTGCACCATTGTTACCAGACCGGCACACTTGTAATGAGGTCCAATGTCTTGTAGCTACAAATATTTTCTTTTGTCACACATGATGACTGTGAGTTAACACTACAAAATATAATCTCTTATTACATCTTCCTAATGTTTTGAGCTGTTATTATTGTCACAAAAAGATGGCACACTGAGTAGCAAGCACTGAATATAATCTAATTGTACCACCAATGGGTTTATTATATTTTAGGTGCACTGAATGCAAGCTCTTCCTGCTCCCAAAGAATACTAATACTTGTTCATGTTTTGACTAGTAAATACTCTCATCACAAAAAAGTGGACCATTTAATTATAACCACTGAATATAATCACCACCTGACTCCAAAGATGATAAGACTATTTCTCTCCGACTTGATATTTCTCCATGTAATCACACAAGATGTAATCCATATGCAGCCATTACATAGATGCCTGCCTGCCTCCAAAGAGGTTTTGGATTCTTTCTTCAAAACAAGTCTGTTGTCTTCTCACTGCAATTTGTCACACGTAGTTACTATCACAGAATAGTCTTCTCTCCTTCTGACAAAGAATTCTATTTTTTTTAACATAAACTCCTCATCACAAAGTCATAGCACACTTAGTTAGAGCCATAGAATATTAGCTTCTCCTGCTTCTGCTTCAGCGTTAACTCGTTCTTCACAACATTTCAGTCACTGAATATGATTTACTCCTGCTTCAACAGAATTCAAAGACATATGGCCTCATTAGGAGTTTGGAGGTAGCCAAGCCGTTTTTAGCGACATGGCTACCCCCAAACTGGGTCCCGGGTCCGTGTTCCAGAAATAGGGAATTACTGCACCATGCCGACTTTAGAGGACCCGGTAATTCCCATTCTCGTGACCCGGTACATCCCCATTCCCATTTGAGGACCTATGCTCAATGGGAATGGGGAGGATGCTAACAACGGGCCCGTTAATGACGGGCCCGTTGTTAGCATCCTGCTCTGCTAGCAGGTCCCGCTCTGCACGTTTGGTTAGGCCAGGCGTCCAGAGTGGGACCCGCTGCAGACTTCGTAATATGGCAGCCCAGAATGAACGTTGCCGGTCCCTTAACGACACCGTTCATTCCACTGCCGCCTACCTCCTAATGAGGCCCATTGTCTTAACACTCCAAGAATGTTCTTTTGTTACACAACATGGCACAATACTCGGTTAGTTAATATAAGTTTATTTTGCTTCAAACAAATTATAATAAATTTATATTTCACTTCTAGAATTTTGTCTCTCATAAAATGATGGAGCACTGACTTGTAGCCACCGAATATAAATCCCCCTGCAATCCCAGGAATTCTAAGAATCTATCTAATCACTCCTTGCATTTTTTCTCAGCACAAAAAATATGAAATTGCCTCATTCTAATAATATATAAATACTTTTTGCAGTCACTACTAAATTGTTCTTCCCTTATAAGATACTCTGCACCTGCATCCAAAGAATTTGAAGACCTTTGCATGCAATAGTAATTTATCTCATTTATCTTAAAGATGGCGGCACACAGAGCAGCTTCCAAAAATTTCAAATATGGTTTCTCATAGTTATTAGTATGTTCTCTTGTTTCCAAAGGATGCTCTGTAAACTGTAACCACCAAATATAATCTGTCCCTGCATCAACTGAATTCTAAGAATATTTTGGTAGCTTCCAGCATTCTCTATTCCACAAAAAGAAGCAATTTTTCATTGATCAAAAAACATGTAACACTTATACAGATATTGAAAATACATTGCTCCTGTCTCGATAGATGTTCAGGAATTTCAGTAGTCCTTACGAGCATTTCCACATATCACAATAAATGGCAATGGAGTTACAGGCACTTACTGTAATGTACTCCTACTTCCAAAGATTTCTTCTTTTTTTGTTCACAAGAGGTATTTTGACTTATTACAAAATGATGGGCCATGTAGTAAAATCCATTGATTATTATCTATGCTTGCTTCTTAAGAATTATAAATTATTTTCTAGTTGCTGCTTGCAATTTTTCTCATCATAAATTGAGGACACATCTAGTTGCAGCCACTGAATATCATCTCCTCTTGCTTACAAAAAAGGAAATGACCTATGCATCAAGTAGCTTCTCCCATCATAAATAGATTGTCAAATAAGTCACAGCCACTGGATATTAATTACTTATGAAGAATTTGACATGTTTTCTTTGCAATCAATATTTTCTCTTGTATGGCACAAAAAGATGATACACTGGATGACAGCGACTGAATATAATCTCCTCCTGCTTTTAAAGAATTCCAAGACTTTTTGAAGATGCTACTAGATTATGTCTTGTCAGAAAACAATGGCGCAACGAGAGTTGCAGTCACTGAGTAAATTCTCCTCTGACCTCCAAAGAATGTTTCTGTTCACACCCACAAAAATGTATGAGAGAAATATGGCACAGTGATTGATAGCCACCAAACACAAACTGCCGCCAAAGGAATCTTTGGAAAAGGCTATCTACAAGCAAGCACACTCGCACGCAGCACTGCAGCACAGAAAGACGATTATCAGCGGGGGAAGTTTACATCAACTGCAGTCTGTCCAGTCTAGCAGTCTGGTTCAGGCCACGCCGGTTAGCAGTCAACAACACACAATATTCCTGACTGGTATTGAGATTCGAACTTCTGTTTCATCTCGCCCATCAGTACCCGTCTACAACAATGAGAGGGAATTTGTGGAGATACCAAGTAGAAAGAGATGCTGGCACAAACAAGTAAATATCCAATGAATGAAGAGCCTGCTATATTCTAACAGTAGACTTACCCGCTGTTGGAAAATAGAGACAATAATCTTTCTGGCTTAGATGGATGTCATCAAATGAGCATCGCTAAGTAAGAATTAGACAAGGCAGATAAATTATTGGCCAAATAATTCAACACACAGCAAGGTGATCCAATTATGGAGGTTTCTTTATATGTCCTGACAATGGCAGTATTAGGAAAATCACACCAAATACAATGCCTGAAACTCGAGTCGACATTGTAACAGCTCAAGTTCCATTTAAGAACTCGATTGTTTTGGTTTGCACAAAAGCTTGTGGTAATTGGCTGGATTAGAATAAGAACATAATATATGCCATAACTATCAAAGTATTGATGCATTTATGAACAACAAATATTATCTTGCATTGAAGGTCTAATTGTATGACCTGTTGTTTTTTGACAAATTGTTCCCATTGCATGTTTTGCACAAGTATGACTGCTTTTTGAATGTGTATGAATGAAGTTGATATCCAGTTACAGTGTGAGATCACAGTATGGTGTGTTGTGTCAATATGATGAAATTGTTTGACTATAGATCTATTTGCACTGTTTCACTAAGTTTTAAATGATTGTTATTTCAATATAAACTATCTTTATACATTATGATGAATTCTAGAAAATAGAACAATAATAAAAAAAAGAAGAAATTGCAACAATCAATCAATTTTGACTTTTTATGAGAAGGGATTGAAGTTGAACATCTATAATTAATTGAATGCAATAAGAGTCTATGCATGCCTCAGGCATTTGCACTTTTTGTGATGCCAAAGAAATCAATGCCATTTTTTCTGTAACTGGTGTTTTCTCTAATCGTCATATAAAGATGGCACACATTGACAGCCACTGAATATAATCTCTTCCTGTAGATATTTTTTCTTTACAAAATGATGGTGTGATGAGTGACAGCCACTGAATCTTCTCCTGCTTCCAAGGAATTCTAGGTCTTTTTCTTTGTGAATAGTTACACTACTGATCATAAAGTTGTTTAATATCGGCTAATGCGCACGCAATGCCAGTTTTGCCTTTCTGTGCTCCATTGTGTCATCCAGTGAACTCTGTTTAATTTATTGTTTTAACCACTCCCAATATGCCTAAAGGACTGCGCCTTTGAATTCTATCCACCTTGTGGATTTTATTTTTCATTGAAATATGATGCAAAAACATACTACAGGTAATGTGGCGTGTGAGGATGTGTTACTGCCCATCTTTGCTGGAAATGTGGAATTCCCCTGAATGTGGTAGATCCAAGGTTGATGTTCCCTGGATTCAAACACTAGTGAGGCACAGGGCCAAAGCTCCCTGAAATCCAACATTGATTTTGGCCATGATGCCTATGGCACAGTCAACAGAGACAGCCCATGGAATTTGTGAATATTTGCTATATAAATAGTCGTCTTGTATGTTGATTTTAAATACATTGGTTGATAAAATATTAAAAACTGAAAATGCAAAATTGACCATTAAAATAAATATTGTATTGAAAAATCCTTTATAGTGTTTTTGTATGTGCTTATTGTAAAAGTGGGCTTCTTATTTATATTCAAATGGGGAAGGTTAAAGATGTTCTCTCACCCAGGAACTCGCCTGCTCGACACCCAATGACCCATGCCTCTCCCAGGAATGCATTTTGAAGATATGGTAGTGAAACCAAAATAATAATAAATCATTTGTGTTTTAAAATTTCGAACGGCAAAAAGAAGTACATGCAATAATTTTAAGAAGAGCGTTTGTGTACCAGAGGCTAGAACCCTCATCTGGTAAGCACACTACCCTGACAGCTGTGTTAAAACCTCCCCACCAATGATCCTGTACTATGAATTTTCTTCTCTTAATATGAATTGCTCAGGAGATGATCATACGAGAAAAATAGAACAATAAAACTGTTTGAGTTCATAGGGAATCAAGGCTCTCAGCCTGCATCAACGTTACATGTAGGTGGCTATGCTTGTGTCTTGTCTGAAGAGAAGTGGCATGAATCACCATGAAAATGAACCTAGTTCGTACACAGTAGGTATTTAAATCCTGGCATGCTGAGTTCAATAAACTAGACGCATACATGTACACAGTTCACAATTTAACCCCTGCTAGTCAACTGATGGTGGCTGGTGAACTAGTCAAATTGTGGTTTTAATTTATGGTTCCTTTATGTCCTGAATTTTGTCGGAGTATAACAATATGAAGTAACTGGCAGTGATTTGAGTGTGGTTAACCACTGCTAATCCCACCGCAGAATTACTACAGCAATCTGGGCTATAATTTCTCCACCAAATACATTAAGAGACTTGTAGTGTTGCAGCACATTAATTGACTACAGTTAGTAAAAACCTATGTGATTAGCTGCAGCTGAGCTGGCCTTTCTTCCACAATGTTGCTCCTGCATTTGCAAGCAAGTGAGGGAATTCTATGTCGAGACAGGAGGCGAGCATTATGCTTTTCCTTCTTTATTACTGCATACTCAGCAATTTCAAATCTAAACATTTTAACACTTTAAACTGATTAAACATTTTTAGCAAAGAAGCTCTTTTTGTATTTCAAGTGGGGCTGGAGGGGCCAGCATTTATTCTTAATTTCTCCCTTGATGGTTTCTGTATGGGAGCGGCAGCAGAGCGAGCAGATGCTCGACAGATTACTGCCAAGGAGCACCGAAAAGGTAACAGTTTTTTTAGAAAATATTTTTTGGGGGGAAGTGATCAGCCTCCCCAAACAATAGTACCAACATATACGTTTCAAGTGGCATATTGCAAAGACAATAGGCTTTTTACGCATTTAACTGTATTTTGATTGAGCTATAACCCAGCCACTTTGCACCTATCACATTCCAGCATTATGCTATTCTGCCAATTCTATTGATACGAATAAATCATTAACATGACTCTGTCGTTCCATTGCTCACAATGACAAACATCGTCCAACCCTGGATACCCAAGGGTGTGGAGATTTATGTTGTCCTCTTTCCATGTTCTTGTTTTCAGACACTTGTATGTTGTAATAAAGAGGAATAGGATAGTCCAAGGTGTATTCCACTGCCACAGCGAATAATAGATGTTGGTCTGCTGGTGCAAGAGGATCAAGGTCACGCGTTCTCTGCCTCACCCACCTGTGAACCACTTCTAATCTATTGGCGCCTTGTTTTATCACTCTTGCTCTTTTTTCCACTCCTTTCTTTCACAACTGAAGTAGCCCTTCAGCCCTATTTCTTTTGCAGTTGGTTAGCTGGTGCAAGTGGCTGTAGGTCACCTGTCAATCACTGCTAATAAGTTTGTGCATTCTTGTTTTGCATCTCCTTTTCTTATTCACACCCATTTCTTTCCCTAGGGCCACTTACTGCCACTGGCAGCAGTGGCTGCAGAAGTTGATGCAGGTCACATGGCCTTGCATCCCTCGTCCTTGCCGATCAAAACTGTTGCTCTGGCCTTCTTAGACATGCCTTCCACTGGCTTTTTCAATGCTGCTATTTGACCTAGGGGCACTTAGCACCACTGGCGGCAGCAGCAGGAAGAGGCACAGATAACATGACCTTGCTTCCTGTGTCATTACTGACTGCTACCAGTTCTCCAGCATTATAAGCAGTGATCACCTCTGAATTTATCAAATCCCCTCTGGCAGTCTAGAACCACTTCTTGTATTCTGCTGTGACGCGTGTCGCTACAGGAATGAATGGTGACTTCTTTGACATCTGTGACTACGATCCCCAGAAGTCCCAGTAGTATGTTCAGGAAATGGCACGTAATGCGTCAATGTCCTGATGCCGGTGTTATCATGGCTTTTAGACCAAATGAAGGAATGCAACTCCACTCGAAAAACCTACAGAGACTTGCAATCTTTGCCTACGTGAAATAATTGATGTATAAAATTGTCAATACAGTCTTACTATAAGCATATGGCTAAAAATCTTTTTCTGTTTCTTTTTCTTTTCACTATCTCTTCTTGTTCGCTTAAGTTTGAGCAAAAATGTGCAGTTTACCTCCTGATGAGCCGCTGCATTGAAAAGTGGTGAAACACGTGTTTAGAGGATAACATTTGCATTAAAATAATACAATTC
The DNA here is from genome assembly GCF_040938575.1 of Ambystoma mexicanum. Taxonomy (NCBI): domain Eukaryota; kingdom Metazoa; phylum Chordata; class Amphibia; order Caudata; family Ambystomatidae; genus Ambystoma; species Ambystoma mexicanum. Next base: position 627,406,702 of record NC_090933.1, on the reverse strand, counting down.
TTATTGGAGCGCCAGCCAACTAGTGTTTTGGAATTTTTCTTTGATACTTTGCTTCAAGCTCTCTTCAGCCCTGGGAGCTACCAAACACGGACTTAGGCAGCACCAACCTAAAGCAAGCATCTTTATAAACCCTTAAAATCTCCTATTACTCGCCTAGTCCATTCCGATTTAAGGCTGTTTTAGTATGACAACCGGTGTCATTTATGTATCTGTATTTTCCTGCAATGTTGACTTTCAACATGCTTAGACCAGGACTGCCCGACCTGTGCCTGTGAATGTCCTTGGACTGAGACACCTCAGACCAATACCTGCTTTTTTCCCACTGTCCCCCTTTTTGTTTTCTTCCCACAGACAACTCCAGTGCACCCATCCTGGGACAACCTTCCTTCTGTTGTTCAAATTTGCTACCCTAGCTTTTGCATTCGGTACCTTGCGTGCAGCCTAACAGTGCGCCCCAGTGCTGCCTGGGAGGCCTTGCATTTTTTTGTTCTTTCTCATCCTTGTGCCGTTGGGGCCATTAGCCTTACCCCTATTGGAACTGCTAGTATTGGATTGGTACTTTCTTTTAGTCTTGGATGAGGATTCCAACTACCTGATTACAATCGGCCCCTCCACCCTGCACAGTAGTTTTCGCTGACACATGTAAGGTAGGCAAACACACTAGGCTACCATTGCCTTTGTATATCCTTGTGTTCCTTGGCCTCTGCTGACACCCTATGTTCCCATATCTGACACCCTGCCTCCTTGCCGACTGCCACGAGTACTTCAGCATCCTCGGCCATGCCCACCTCAGGCTTCATCAATGCCAATTTGGTGGCCTACAGCCACTTCATAGTAGCAGCATTAGGGGCAGCAGCAACAGGAGTGAGGTGCAGGTCATGTGACCTTCCTTCCTTCCTCCGTGGCGACCACCACCAGCACTCTGCAATGCCCACCTCAGGCTGTATTAACATTGCTCTGGCAGTTTAGCAACACTTGTTAAATAGGTGTGACCTTGATTCCTGACTCCCTGCCGACCACTACCAGTCTGTTGTCTTCCTCAGAAAAACCCACCACTTAACACCAGTAGCAGGAGTGAGGTGCATGTCATATGACCCTGCACATTCAGCTGCCACCAATACTCTGGCCTACTCATTAAAGCCCACCTCCAGGAACAGCAGCAGCAGCAGGTTTGGGTTGTAGGTCATGGATCTTGCTTCCCGCCTCCTTGATGACTGCCACCAGTACAGTAGCCTCTCCAGCCACATCCAACTCCATGCTGCTCTGATGACATAGGGACACTTACCACCTGCAGCAGGAGCAGATAATGTGCCCTTGCTTCCCAACTCCTTGCCCATTGTCAGCAGTACCCTGGTCCCCTCAGTTATGCCCAAAAAGTGCCAGGGCCACTGCATCCGACAGGTCTGACTTTGCTGGGCACAGCAGCCCCGGTAGGCAGACTCATCACGGAAGTATCGGAATCGTTATTTACGGTGTAGATGCTTCCGTGAACCCATTCCAATGGAGTCCTATAGGACATTTAGGCACATCTACATTGGGGAAACACTTTTAGCATCACAAAAAGAACTTTGAACAGGGCAGAGTTGCTTGTTTAAGGTATTTTTTTTGTTTTACCAGGTTAAAGAATATCCTTTTCAAAACCCTTGTTAAACAATGGCCTCTAATTTGGTCTTCAAAAGCCCATAACTCCTGGTACGAACCTTTGTGTAGGCCTATAAAGTGTAATAGACATTCTGTCTCCAATCCTAAGAATCCCAGGTAAAATCTATGTTTTACCATGTAGTGTTTTGCTATCATGTTTATAGCCGGGGTCCCCCAAACTAAAAAATCACCATGTTGTATACCAGGAGCAATCCACAACCCCTCCAATTGTGCGCTGTGGCCCAAACGAATCGTTGGACCGTGATGGGAGGTAGGTGGTGCTCAGAAAGTGTTTCAAGGTGTAGAATATAGCAAAGCCCTGCTCCCAGCCCAACAAAGGTTTAGGAGCCACTCTACCAAGAACAAACACAGACAAATAACCTGTTCTTCTATTGGAGAAATATCCATTTGCTAGGCAATTCTCTGCTGAACAAGAGTACCAACAGCAACCCAAGACCTGTGTTTCGGCATAGTTGGGCCTCATCAGTGAGGTGAAGCTGTGCCTCTCTAAACACAGTGAGCAAGGGGTCCACGTCTTCATTGCCAGTGTAAACTCCAAGTCCTAAAAATTCATAAAATGTCTGGGAGCTCCTCTACTGAGAATGAAAATGGCCAAATAACCTGTTCTCTTGGAAGATGACCACTTGAGAGGGTCTACAACCACGTTTTAGCTCACTGTACCTTTCACAGGGGAGAAAAATCAATTTTCATATCAGTCTGGCAGCACTGAAATAACAGGCAATTCTACTCCGAAAAAAGTACCAACAGCAACCCCAGACACGTGTTTTGGCATAGTCGGGCCTCATCAGTGAAATGAATCTGTGTCTCTCTAAGCACAGTGTGCAAGGAGTCCATGTCTGGATTACCCTGGGTAACGTAAGGTGAGCCCCCAAGTCCCTAAATATACAAAAAAGATCTGTGAGCCCCTCTTGCTTATGTAAGATATTTTTTTTGTTTTAGCAGATCAAATTTAATAACCTTATACAACAAGAATAGGTTTTTCAAAAACCCTCGTTAGACAATGACCTTGAATTTAGTCTTCAAAAGATCATAACTCCTCGTACCACTCTTCGTCTAGGTCTATATGGCTTAATGAACATTCTGTCTTGAATACTAAGAATCCCAGCTAAAATCTATGTTTTTCTGTTCCTAGATTTTTGTTATCAAGTTTATAGCAGGGTCCCCAATACCACAAAATTACCATGTATCCATCTGTTGTATCCTAGGAGTGATCAAATTATGCACTGTGGCCAGAATTATGGTGGGACCCTGATGCTAGGCAGGTGGTGCTCAGAAAGCATTTCAAGCTGTACTGATATAGCACAGTCCTGCTCCCAACCCAGCCAGTCAATTGTAAGCGACTTCAATTCAACACTACAGCTAAGTCAATGCCTATTCTGGGATGCTGAGGGAAACCCTTATTGATATATTTTTATGTCCAGTTCGTTTACTCTGGATGACAACCCTTATATAACACCCCTCTCTTAGAATCCCCCTGACCTCACTGAGCCAAGAAGTAGGTTTGTTTTGCAAATTAAAAGGTTTATTTGAAAATTAAACAATATATATCTATCACACTTTTATAGTAAATTAATATTTGATAGCACACGTGTGAGGATGATAGTGATCAACAATGGATAATGTTACAGTGGTACACTCTTTGTGATGGCTTAGAAGTGATACAGAGAGGATAAAGTAGCTGAGAATGATTTTATGGCTTCAAGGACAATGCAATGATGAATGAAAATGCAGTACAGAAATAACTTGATATGACTTCGACAAAAGACAATGTAATCACTTTTCTTTGACAATTCACCCCCCCCCCCTTTATGCAAGGTAAAGGGATGGAAGGAAAGCACACAGTTCTCAGGAATGTATTCAAATATAATTCAGTTCCCCCCTAGCAAGCTTAGAAGAAAACAGGTAGGAGTTTGAAACACAGGCAATATACTTTGATGTGGTATGCAAAGAAGTGAAAAATATGCGAAAAATGCTTTTTCAGGGTAGGTGATAGATACTTTGAATCAGTTCAGGCCAGCTCAATCAATGATTCAGGGATGGTTATTAGGTTGAAAACAGATTTCAGGGATGGAAGCAAAGACAAATAATTTTACACGTGGCTGAAATTAAGCAAAATGTAAAATCGCAGCAAATTTAGTCGCATGCGTCGAGCGCAATTACGGAGGCACTATAAGGAGTAGGAAGTCGGTTCTAGGTTCGTTGGAAAGCCTAGAATCTTAGCTTTAACATCTCGTTCCTAGTACAAACGGTTCCGGAGATACGGCCGATTTAGTAAAGGTAGTTTTTCGGATTTGAAATTTTAACGCTCAGAATGACAGATGACAGTTTTCAGTTTTAAAGATGACAGAATGACACAATTCTAGGAGACAGTTCTAATAGGCTAAAATAGTTTCGATTAGATTATTTTAAACTAAGAGATTGGTTTTGGCACAGTGCTAGCTGGGTACTCACACTAGATTTTGGACAGGAATGCGACTTTGTCACCGATCGGGTCAGGATTGGCTGGACTTCTGCTAGCGGTTCTTCACAGCGATCTTGCTCTGGGTATCCGGTTCTGTTATTGGTTCTGCTAGCGGTTCCGGATACAGCGGTCTCTGGTTCTGCGGGTCTGGATCAAGTGGATTCTTAGCAAGCAGCAAACCGCACAGCCCGGCGGTTGAATAGTTTGCAAATGATTTTTTTGAGGCCTGCTGAAGAGAACTCAGCTTGTGGGTTAGCCTCTCTGCTACAAGTTCTGAAGTAAAGTTCTGGATCCCTGGAGTTCTGGATTTGAAGTCTGGAGTCTCCTGGCAAAGCGTCCCGCAAGAAAGTGGAAAGTGAATGTCTCTACCTGGGTTTCAATGTTCCTTTTATGTGTTTTGAAAATGGGTGTGTGCCTGGGCCTAGCTAAGCCTGCCCCTCTCACTTATCATTGGCCAAGCTTTCCTCTCTCCCTTGATTGGGGGAAGGAAATGGAGTGTCAGAGTGATGCTGTAGGTTTTATGGTCAGAGGAACCTCCCCTTGTCAAATTGCACACAAATCTATTTCTGACCCAAATACATATTTATCTATGTACCATTTTTCTAATATTATAGGTCCAGTTAACATATTTTCTGTAGCACCAAACCATCCGATCCCTGTCTTTGTACGATGTTGTGTCCACTTATGAAAGAATTCTCCCCTTTTCATCCAGATAACGACATCTAAACCTTTCCAGATTTTACACAAATGTGCACCAGGGATATGGGTTTCAGATGATAAAGTGTCAGATTTTAAACATGCATACATTTGGAGTAACAACCTTTTTTTCCGCTACTATCCCCAAGAACATACCACAGGGTGCTAACAACTCTTAAAATGTGCACAGGAAAATCACAAGAATGATGATGTTATTTATATAATTTTTACAAGTCCGCACTATGAATTATCCATCTTTTTAAAATCATGCTCTGGCCCCAAAGGGGTGTGGTTTTCCAAAGCACATGGTGGAATTTCTCATTTATCCACTTCCCCCAAGCTCAGCTTGCTCTCACAGGCACTGCCCCTCCTAGTTTCTCCCAAGAGGAAGCCATTTTACGATCCCCCCCAATATAACATTTGCCTGAGCCAGGGACAGTGCTTTGTTTGGTTTCCTGTAGTCCCCAGGTGCCATTCCCCTAATTCAATCAGAGAGGTGTCATCTCCTTTTGGCAGGGGCAGCAGGATGCAGCCAGGCCTGGGAACACATATGCTGAATTCCCTCTCCTGTCGGGGGTAGTTGTCAGGCTGAATCCAGTTTCATTAAGCCAGGCTTCAGCTAAATGTCACTTTTGTTCCCAGTTTTTCTTCATTCGGATCAAACTCACAATTTTTGCACATGCAGTTAGAATGCTGATTCTTAGTTCAAAACTATGACATTTAACAGTTGCCACCTATGTTACACTCAAAAGTAGGTCACTCATTTATTTTAAACATTTCGATTTTAGTGGCTTTCTGTCCATTTAACTTAAGCTGCTGACATCCACAGCTCTGCCAGTTTTTTTATAAACATTGTTCTGGGCTCTTCATCTTCCCAGATTTTGTATGCACACAAGAATACATTCTGCCAAATGTCTGCTGGTGTTCATTGAGATTTTTGAATATTGTGTGATGTTTAAAATAGGCATTTTGAGCTTGCATTCAGGGAAACAAAGGTGATTTTAAAGCGCTTTTTTTTAGCCAACTTGCACTGCTGTTTTTCCTTTGGCACACATTTCACTCATGGCACTCCTGGCCCATCATGCTTGCACTGGTGGGTGGCCGGTTTGGGGACCACTTTGCTGTGCACAAAACTGCATGGTTCTCTAGGATTCTGGCGCAAATGTGGGCTTTTCCGCCCTCTTGGATTTCCTAAGGCCACAGCACCAAATGTTGCAGCATAATAGTCCAAACGTGGGTCAGGACACCCAACACAATGTCAAACTCACCACTAAACCACTATCTTGTCACATGTTTTAGAATGTGTCTGTGGTAATTTCTTAACTTTTGGAAACCAAGCTTCACTTTTGAAATGTTCCAGTGAAGCACCTGCCAACACTTGGACTTGCCTGCCTCACCCCATGAGAAAAACACAAATGTCTTCTAGGTGAACTTCATTTACCTTCTTCTCTAACAGGAGAGAGGCAGGACTTTAAATATGTACATTGGATTTAGGAAGGAAACCATATTGAGAATTGTAATGTTGCCCCAGAGGGACAGACTGACAATGGACATCATCCTGATATATTGTGTTATTCCTGTAAGCACCTTGGCTGCATTAACTGCCATTGTTCTTCTGATGGCTTGTACAACACTCACCCCAACACCTTTTGACCATTGCAATTCAGTGCCTAGAAAGAGTACCCCAAACAGGTCTTAAACAGAAGAACTGCGTTGTTCCGACCACAGTTAGCTTATGGTCTGATTTCCTACTCTAGCCATGTAGAGAAGGTGCAGTAGCAAAGACAGGCTCCATCACTGTTCATCCAATAAGATAAATGTATGTAAAATATTCTATTTAAATTGCTTTGGGGAAAGTGCTATATAAATAAAAAATCATTATTATTAAAAGACCAGGGGCCAGAATATCTGAAATTTGCACCAGTTCTAAAACGTGAGAAAATGCTTTTATAATATGAAATGGAGCAAACAGGTTTTGTCACAAATCGTATTATCTAAAAACCTTTAAACTAGAGCAAAATGTTTTCTGCATAACATAAAAATATATCTATACATTTCATGTCATGTTACTACTCAAACATAGTATATGGAATAGTCTGTTTTATTTTTGCTCTAGTGAACATCTTTTTAGATAATACAAATTGGCGCTAAATCCATTTGCTCCATTCCCAATTATCAAAGCAGTATATTATTTTTATTTTTTTTGCATTTAATTGTGTTACAATTTTTACAAAATCTTTCCATCCTGACAAGTTTCCTTTGATTTGCTTATTTGTTTTAATTTGTCCTCCAGTAATCTTGTGTTTTATGCTCTTTCTTCTTAAGGATCGATGCTTTTCTATTTATTCTCCTTTATCTTTTCCTCCAACTTCAAGTATTAACACTTCCCCCTTCCCTTGTGATTCAGCAAATCTCTTTTCTGCAGGTTTTAGCACTTGCTGCAGCTCAACAACCTTTTGCTGTTATTCTTTCTTTTTGTAAAAGGAGTGTTCAACCGGTTAACCCCTTAGGGTTGGATTCAGAGAATCCCATGAGGAGAACTGCTCTTACACAAGTCATGTTTTAAAGAGTTCAATTTCTAACTTCATCCAGGTAACTAAGGCATTGCCTTCAGTAGTAACACGATCAGCCTCAGTTCCCCCTTCTGTTCCCACCTCACCAGTTTGGCCAATAGCTGTTTCAATTACCCCATGAAGAGCTTTCCTGAAGATTACCCGCATGTCAGTCTTTGAGTGTGTTAGACCGGGAAATAGAAAGTGCAGTCTCATGCTGTAAGGAGATGCACCTCAATGCATAGCTATGGATACAAAAAAGTTAGCAGGCGCCCCTCTCTAGAAAGAACATGGCATGATAACCTGTTCTGTGGTGTTTACCCACTTTGAGAGTCTGCAGCCATCGCTTTTTGCTCACTGTACTTTTCACAAGGTAGGAATACCCATTTGCATATCAGTCTTCGTTCCGCCCGCAAGGGCAGTCCAGCACCGAAATACCTGGCAATCCTCTTTTGAACAAGTGTGCCAACAGCAACCCCAGATACGTGTTACAACATAGTTGGGTCTTGGCAGTGAGGTGGACCTGTGCCTCTCTGAGCACAGTGAGCAAGGGGTCAACGCCTAGGTTCCCCCACTTAACTTATGGTGACCAACCCCAGGTTCCTTGCAAAAATACAAAAAAAGGTAGCAGGTGCCCCTCTCTAGAAAGAACATAGAATGATAACCCGTTCTGTGGTTTTTACTCACTTTGAGAGTCCACAGCCATCACTTTTTGCTCACTGTAATTTTCACAAAGGAGGAATATCCATATCCAGAGAATGGCGCCTGATACCTTTCTTGTATCATGGCTACGAATACCTGAATTTTAAGTATAGGGTATCCTTCAGGGAGAGGATACATGCCACTAACTCTGATGTTACTAAACACAATGTGCACCCATTTGTTGTATGTGGAGTCACAGTTACACAAGCATATCTTGCCAGCAGGATACAGAGCTTGGGAAATACAAATGTATTGATACCTGCAATGGTGACCCATCGATACCTATGATGGCATAGATCTGTAAAAGCGTGAGGGGAAACATTGCACCTGTGCTGCTTTTTGCAAAGAGTGTTATTAAATAATGACTGTTTCACTGCCAGACTTCACAGGCTATCCCTGCAAGACTCTGATGCATGCTGGTCCTGCCTGTCTGACTGGGACACACTGAGCTATATCTACTGAAGATGCACAGGGGTCACAGATTTTTTGAGGGAGCCATTTGAAAGAGAAACTCACTGGTAAAGGGCACTCCTCTGCCACAAATGTCGGAAATAGTAGTTCTCAAATATGGACCTCGATTACTGGAAGGCTCCTAGAATAGCTTGTGCTGGGTTTACAGGGCCGTGCCTGCCCGAAGAAAGAAATTCTAATGCGTAGCAAATCCCATATGATTCTAAGGATAAAGGCTGGGTTGCTAGTTTGGTCCTTTTCTCAAATTACGAAATGAACATGTTTGACAGGGGGAACCACCTTGATGTCTATGAAGTCACGTGGAGGCATGTAACAAACTATACACACTTGACCTCGTGTCTGCTAATTTTGTTTCACTTGTCACTCTAATCGCACTTTGGGGAGTGTCCACTAGGCCGGTTTGTCTGTCTACCCTAATTGTTTTCCCATTGTCTGTGTGTGTTGTTTGTGCGGACATAGTGCCAAACATGCAGGTATAGAGCAGTGGTCTGTTCATGGAGCTTCTTGGCTTTAATCTCTTCTGTACTCTTCTATACATCTCTCCTAATAACAATGATACTAACCAATACAACAAGACAATAAACAACAACAAAACTTTACTAAAAACCTCACCATTCCTCACACACCTCTCACACTCTAACCAAACACAGCCACACCTCTTAAAGCTGCAGCAACCCACGCGCATTACACCACACCGCAACAACAACCACTCCGCACAGACCCCCAATAAACAGCACATGACTGACTCAGAACCGAATAACACACCAATATGTTCGGCAAACGGTGTTAACCGAACTGAAGCTGCCAACAGTACTTCACAGCTCCTTTGTTCTTCTCCAAACTTTATCCTACTGACACGCCTAACCTACCCCCCTTTTTTTTCAGATCCACCAGAACACCATGGGGCCAATCCGGTGGTGATAGTGCATGGTACAAATATCCATTAACATTAACTGTAACAAAGGACTTATCTGTGGATTTAAACACTCTTGTAGCATATCCCGAAAAACAATTTAAAAAAGTAAAAAAATATAGTTTGGTTTGGCTTTGCATTACATGCTTGTATTTGCTGTGGATATTTGCATAAGGGGGTGCATTTAATAAAAAGGGAAATCCTCTTTATAGTCAATAAAATGTGTGTGCAAAGCCAATTGGAAGTGCTCTACTACACTAACATGTTTAAAGAAAACAAACATCATTAGCACACCAGTTGCATTCCCCCCCTTCTCTGCCATACAAATGATTGAAAATGTGCTGTAACATGAGTGAAAGGCATTGAAGCCTTACTCAAGGCTTTTACGCCTTCCATTTACCTTACGAATCATAAGAACATGAGCTCCATGATCTGGACAGGATCATGTGCGGTTGTTTCATTATTTTCGCCCTCATATACGTTTCAACTATGGGGCAGTTCTGGTGCAATTTTCACCTGGCATTTTGATACATAGTTTTGCTTTTGCTAAAAAAAACGAGCTGTATTTTCTGTATGGCTAGCAGAGCAATCCACACATTTTGAACGACTGTCAGATAATTGAGAGGTCACGCCTAGAAACACAGGTGCGTTACAAAGACTCATTGTATCATATCATATGTGTAGTCCTTTGGATGCATATCACTGTGGTACTCTTGGTAGAGGGGACATTTTGATTCTATGCCATTTCATCAATGCCATTTCATCAATGGGTGAAATTTCCATGGTTTTTTTCTGAGTATTTTTTTTCCTGCCCCAAGACCCTCCAACCCCTATTGTTTTCTACCTATTCCTGACCACCCCCACTCCTTATATATACTTTTCCAACCCCCAAACCCCACTATATTTCTAGGTTTTTTTTGGTAAAATGTACTCCATCGAAATTTCACCCATCAATGAAAGAAAGCTATGCCGGACAATTTTGCAGATACATTTAATGCATTTTTCTTGATCCCTCTGGCATCAGAACTGCGACCTCTCAGCTGTTAGACATGGTTGCATTTTACTGCGATTGCATTCATTATTCTTGATGCATGTGACGTCATAATGGGCACTTCTTATGCGATGTATTGGTTGCATTACACTACGACGGTAAAAACTAACAATGTCACCATTTGTGCTACTCCTATGAAAGCTCATTCGGCTGTCAAGGCAAAATGTTTCCAAGTGTAGATGCAAACATGTACTCATTGCAGCAGCAACGTCATCTGTGAATTGGCGCTGATCTATCTGTTGCAGGCAGTGTTCGAATGTCCAATTTGTATGATGTAAAAGAACCCTAATGCATTCTTTCCCAGACAATCTTCATGTTTAGTACATCTCTAAAAAAGAAATATAGAGTTCTGATGTTGCCATTAGGTTCTCATTACTGAGACATAAAAAAGACAAAGAGGGAGGAAAAACAAATTACTAGAGATGCTCTGCTTCCCTTTGTGCTTTCATTAAATAGAGTCCAGTTTGCTCTGAAAGATATTAGGCTGTTATTTATGTGTTGCGCTTGTTTCATCACTCATTGTGCACAGCCAATTTATTTGCTCTTTTATGTGGTTTGGTTGAAGAATATTATTTGCCACTATTTTATGTTCCAAGGAAAAAAAAGACTCCATTGGATTTTTGCTTTCACATCAGCATAACATATTCCAATATTACAGATGTTGCCACTGTTTGGGAGCAAAAGAGATGTTCAACTTTTAAAAAACATCACCCGTCTGTCATTTATAAATATGGCTAGAAATGTTTTATTTGGAATTCCCAGTGTATTAATAGAGGATGGCATACAAGCAGGTGGTGAATTTCTCATCCAACATTTGAATACGAGGGCATAAGTGTGGAGAAAAGTTCAATTATTTTCATTTTTAATTCATTGGAATTAATAAAGCACTTTTGCAAAGTGCTGGAAAGAAATTAAAAAAGTGGTACAAAAGAAAAAGGCAAGATGATAACAACCAAGTGGAAATTAGCAGAGGTAAAGTGCAAGGAAACGTGTGCATTTAGGCGAAGTGGAAAAATGTGAAGAGACGGAGACGATCAGATGCCAGGTGGGAGAGAATTCCAGAGTCTGAGAGCAAGATGGGAGTAAGAGCTGAAGCGGGAGGGAGCACAGGGCAGTTTAGGGACTGCAGGAAGATGAAGATGTTGAGTGCGGAGAGACGTGAGGCACAAGGGAGAAATTGGAGATGAAAGGAACAGTGGGACAAGACTGTGATAGCATTTAAATGTGATGCAAAGAAAATGGAACAAAAGCTGGAATCAAAAGGGAAGAAGGAAGACAGAGAAGAAGGATGGAGAAAGAGGACAGCCGGGAGGAAGCTCAAAGAGAAGATGGATTGCAGAGTTAAAAACTGAGCAGAGTGGGGTGGGATGAGAATGGTTCCATGTGTTAAAATCGCAGCAAAAATGGCCGTTTACACAAAAATTCGCGGCAAAAAGGCCGTGGTTTTGACACCGCAATCCATGTAAAGGATGCGGGGGACACCCCCGCAACCTCAGACGCATTATATCATTTAAGGGGAGCGGGGGAACACCCCCGCTGCCCTTAAATGGTATCATGGGGTACAACTTTACTGGGTCAAACCACAGCATTTTTCCCGCAATTTTTTTGTAAAGGCAACATTTCTGACGCAATTTTATTATTGCATACCATGAGAAGATCAATGATGGGGGGCAGAACAATAGTCCAGTCAGGAAAATATTCAGGAAGTGATAAGAAGTTTAGAGGCATCAAAGGAAAGAAAAGGGCAAATGCGACAGTTATTGAAGAGATGATACGGGCAAGTCGGTGCAGTAGTAGAAATATGGTTAGAGAAGGAAAGGGCTGAATGTGACACCATATTGCGAGCAGTCATTGTGAAGGAAGAGTGGAGGGAGGGAAGGCAATACAGGTGAGTGGAGAAAATAGGAAAAAACAGGGTTTGAGGTGTAGCAATCGAGAAGACATCCAACTTTGGACAGAAACGTCAAGTAGAAACTACAGAATGAAGAGAATCAGAAAAAGAGGAAAGGGAAAAGGAAATCTGGGTGTCACCCGCATAGAATCGACATGCTTAAGCAAGTGGATTGTGTAAATAGAGAAAAGGACCAAGTACAGAGCATTGTGGAATGCCGTAGAGAAGGCGATGGGTAGAGAAGGTATGGCTGGCCCAGTAAACCAAAAAAGTGCACTCAGAATGATAGGATTGAAAACAGAGAAGAACACAACCATAGAAACAAAGAGAGTGTAGAGCGGAAAGATCAAACAACAGACTGGGTAAGGGGAAGAAGAGAATGAAGGTTGAGATGGAAAGTGATTTGAGAGAAAACTGCTATTTCTAAAACTTAAGAGAGAAAGGGGAGATGAGAAATACATTTGCGCTTCAGATGTTGCGTTCCCGGAAGCTTGATGGGCAAAAGGTCACGCACAAAAATGCTGTGACAGGCTTCCTGGGTCACGTTTTCCAGACAGCAGGAAAGAGGTGACTGGAGACCACAGCAGGAAAGTGGGGGCGGAGGGTAGAGGGTGCTGCACAGCAGAGAAGGGTTCCGAAGGGGACCCCTGTAAGGGACCAGGAGGGGGCTGTTTACAAAAGGCAGAGCTTGTGAAATGCAGCATTTTGATCTGGAATCTGCAGGTTTGGCCTTTTGTAAACATCATTTGGACATAGATCCGAGAAATATGTCAGAAATTATAAAGAGAAGGGATAGTTTAAATGAAGGTGTTTTAAAAATAGGAATTATCAAGGCATGCTTGAAAATATTAGGAACAGGTGAGGAAGAGAGAGTAAGAATAATAAGTGAGCTAAGTAACACATCAGATGGAGCTATATCATGGGAATAGAGAAGAGGGGATGGGATTGATAGGGGAAGCAGGGGTGTGTGTAAAAGAAACACGGGAGAAAATGCCAGCATCAGTAAGGAGAGAAAAAGACGAGAACGTGGGTGAGCGGATTGAGGATCAGCAGGAGAGGAGGTTAAGGGAGGGCAGCGGGGAGAGTTGGAGAAAGATCATCTAAGGCTAGAGGCCTTACAAGTAAAGTAATCCACAAAGTCAGTTGCGGAGCGTGTAGAGGAGGTAGAAGGGTCAGGAGAGGGATGAGACAGTAGCTTACTGATTAATCAAAATGAACGGCATGGGTGTGGAGAAAGAGAGAGTTCGAAGGATGAAAATTAAATTATTTTTTTTTCTTCATGTTAGAACAATGTAATGTTTGATTATTAGTAGCAGCAACAGGAGCCTTGTGCCATCAAATGCGTACGTAATGCTTTGCCACACAAGCCTTTGCTTGTGCATTTTCTTCTCAAACTACTTCCCTAAGATCTTTAACAGGTACCTCTTGGTCAAACATCACATCAAATAAGTAATTGTTTCTTCCTGAGCATTTGACAGATTGAATCACCTGCAGGCACCCCAGAACATATTTCAAGCCTCAGGAAACAAGACCATACGTTGCCATTGGCTCTCCATTGGCAAGAATGGCATCAGATGGATAATGTTAATGACATCAGATTCATTGGCCTTAAAAAGGCTTCCTTAGGTAAGGGAGGAGGAGATCTGCAACTCGAGCTCAGACAAATAGAGGCCAAACTCATTTGTAACTTACAGTGTGTCCTTCATGGACTAAATTCAGAACATGAGATGAATGTCCTTCTATAAACTATGGTGCATTACTTTTTGACCATTCGGAAATTCTGTAATTGTTGATTTGATGAAACTCAGGAAGGGTTTGTCAGTTTCAATATTTATCCTTTTCACAAGTGCTTAATTCTATTAGCTATCTAGTGTGACTTGAGATTAATTTCCACCCATATATTAGGTTACTCATTGTTTAATTTGAATTTATTCACGATTTAATACCATTCAGCCTAAGATATGCAATAGTTGATTACAACTGATACATACACGTGTTAACACTTGTGACATGTAACTTATCTCATATTGACATTATTCGCTTATTGGTCCTGGTATATATCAACATGTCATATTGTGTGTATTTACACACACCATTTTAGATATAGGGGAAGCCCTTTTCTCATTTCGCTTTGCCATAACTGGACAATTCTTAGTACGCCACCAAACAGCACGCCACTTTAGCCTGTGCGGCTATTGAGGTTGGCCGTCACATGACACCTCATGTGCACTAAATTTTAATGACCTCATGAGATTTAGACAGATTGTGCTTCAGGCACCCGAGTGTTCTCAACAACCAACTTTTCCCTCTTTTTTTACTTGGAAAGCCTCATATTTGTACACGCTGATGGAACCATCATGACTGTGTGACGTCTGACTACATGTCCCACATCACACGTTTCCTATTCCTTTCAGTGCATAACATCAATATTTGCCTTATCTGTCTTTGACAGCATGTCACTGTTCTTTCGTTTTTTCACGAGCTGAAGGAGCTACTACGATTTTGTGACGTCGGACCACACGTCCCACGTCTCTTCTCATTAAGGCAGAATAATTCTGAGTCAGGTAAGACCAAAAAATGCGCATTTTCTTTAACTGCCAAATTAACTCCAGGCATTTTCCTAGGTGACACGTTTATTTATTTGTTTCACAGGTATTGGAACCTTCTAATTTGGAGCACTTGCACTTTCTTCAGACCGAATTATAACTGAATATTCTTTGATATTAAATAATAAATTACAAGGTAAGATTTTCTTCCATCCAATACTTGGAACTCCGGTTTCTCATTGAACCACGGCACTAATGTGACACCACTCGGATCCAAGCGGGCCCTACCATTGCAATAGATTGGTTTTTGATTTTCTAGGTTATTATACCGACTGTCGTCATATCTAACCACTTTGTGGTCGTACCCATAATCTGAGATGTCGCTATGCAGTACACCCAGCAAACGGACAGCCTTATTTACGACGCCAGGGTAAGGACATGTCCCTTTCAAACTTTCTGCCATCATTTTACATTATAATCACGCTTTGACCCTTGTAATTAATCAATAGGCACTCTACCTTTTTATCTTTTCTTCTCCAAATTCAATAGGGCATTAATACTGACCAATTTGGTGAGTTACTATATCCATTTTATTGTAAATATCACCACTGGGTTTTGTATTATCAACTTTCTCTTGGCATTTGGCCCATTTCCTACTTTCTGCCTCTACTATTCGACACGAGTTCTACTATTAAGCCAAGGACTCACTTATACTTGGACATTTTTTAGGGACTCTTAAGACTGGTAGGCTTCGAAACTGGCACATCTCTCATGATTTCCATAAACCCTTGGTAGGGGGCCTGCCTACCCATGAGGGTAGACTTTGTTTCTTGTATAATCTGGCAACCAGCATGGTACTATATGTGGATGACTAACAACCACATTAGATGTGACACATACACAAAATGTGATGACTTTTGGGGATTCTGTATTTGATAGTGATTTGAATATAACAATTCCTTGTTCTCATCCTTTTGCTCCTGCCCTTCCTGCCTGTTTATGATTCGATTTTGGGTATGTACACCTTCATATATGCATTACATGTATGATCTGGCAACTTGTACATACTTTGTTTTCTTTATTAATCATGTTTTTCTGTATATGATACTGTACATCACTTATGTCAACTAATATATGGAATCAATGTTTTATTCACAATGATGGCATTTGGTGTGATCACTACAGCCTTGAGGACGACCAAATGGTCGAAACACGTGTCGGCTGTATCAGAAATAAAACACTAATCACGTATCTGGATGACCTTTGATTCTTTAATAATTTAAGGATTTGGACTTTGACCCAAGAGTCTCCTGCGCTGTTTTGCAACATACACTGTCCTATATGATAATAATTTCACCAAGGGGCCAAGGGGAACCTCGTATGTTACTTCTGCTGTGGTTGACTATCAATTAATTACAGAAGTCCAGGCGCACCCCAGCCTGTTACTCCCCTTACCTCTTGGTTTTTCTACAACCAGAGACGCCTCAATATTCTCCTCCATGATCTGGCATTAAAACCCTGTCCTCTAAGAAGTGAGTACAATGTGCAATCCTGTGTAATCTTTTAAATCCCCTTATCATGGGACACACTAAACTAACACAACTAAAGCAAGTGACTGACTAGAACAAACAAATGGATGCACACAAGAATCACACAGACAATTGACATGGGTCCCTCAACAGAGACGAAGTTGACGTAACCACTTGAAGGATTCTATGGTTAAAACACAAACAGGAAGGTTTGTTCAAGTTTCACAAACACTTATAGGTGTAGAACGGAGCATTTTTTGTTGTGTAACTATTGTTTATGGTAAAAGGCATGATAAGGCAAGCAAATGAAAGAGCAATTGGAAAAAAGGCAAAGCCTGCTTCACATATATGGCAGCGCCATTAATAAAACTTCAACACAAGATGTGTTTGTATCAAAATGTATTTTTTATTCCCTTTTGTGAGACACGTGTTTGGCAACTTCTTTGCCTTTTTCAATCAGGGTATGTAGGTGTGTCTGTTTTGTTAGTTTCGGAATTCTAGTGGTTGCACAAATAACGGGTTAAATCCCACCTTGAAAGTGTCTGTACTTTCTCCGATGTTCTCCTAATCTTTGCCACAGCTTTTTTTAGGTTGATATTTCGAGACCCCAACTGTATCAACTAAAACAAATGAAAGAGGTCACACAAGTGCTATTTGGACAAGCACGCAATGATATCAGATTTGAAATACAAAAGGGAAAGGGGATTTTATTAGCTTTGGTAAACTTTTTGTGGTGCCACAAGGGGGGATGTTAAGGGGAAAGGACAGTTAAAAGTGTTGGTATTTGTTTACATTTTAATGGGTGAAAGTCTGAGTAGAAAGGACAAGAGAACAAATGAGGCCTAATATACTCACACACCAACATTAGGAATCAAATACGAAATCAGGGCACTTAAAAGTAATGGACTGGAATAAATACCACAAACCACACCAAATTCCACATACATTTCTCTAAATAACAAAAGGCATCCTTGTCCTTTAAATCTTGCTCTTAAAACCCAACAAAACTCACAAAAGGAAGTTGAACGTGAGCTGTGACTTTTATAGGAACACAGATGCTCCTCAAAGACCATCGAATCTCCTTGGAAATTTCAGCAGTCCAAATTGATTGAATGAAGTGGAACCCACCTGCCCAAACTTTTGTGAAACCTTTGGCATTTTGCGGATTGTTATGAAATCCTGTAAAATCATGTGGGTACACTACAATCCAGCCATTACATTTGGTTAAACCATGGCAAGGGCCGGGAAGAAGTTAGCCCATCATAGCTTAATAACCATATACCCAAGTGTCCCAATCAGGAACCACCTTGAAATGGGTACTTTGTGCTTGTCCCCATTAGCACCCCAGGATTCACACCAGTCTTTCCCTCTCCTCTCACTAACTCTACCCAACCACCCTGCTCTTCCAAAAGCATTCATGAAGTGGCCAACTACAGGGCAGAGGCTGCACTACATAAGGCCACTTAACCCCACATTGCATTTCATCACACTACATTAACTTCAGAGCAGTAGGAGATTATGTTGAATTTAAATGTTCTAGAAACAAATGTATTGCCAGTCTTTGCATCATGAGGACAAGTCTAAATTGAAGCATCAAGTGAAGCAAAACCGTCTCTCGTACAGAGACATGGTCGAAGAGTCTGTAGATCAATAGTCATGAGACGCTGTTGAATTTGGCATCCTGTTATCACCTCATGAGCGCAGATGCTGGTTTCTTGCCATTGATCCTCATTACAATAGGTCATTTTCAGTGTGACTCTGGGGCATGATGATCATCTGGTGGCTTGAGATTGCAGTGTTCCTTGTGCACATGCACACGCATTCACAAGCACATGCAATATATGCTACACGTAGACACTCTGTGAGAGAGGAGGGAGGAAATAAAGTCATAGGTCCAGGAGCCTGGAGCCTGTAGAGTACTACTAAAGGGCCTGGGCCATTGGCATTGATTGTGCTGATTGTGGAACGATCTTGGGACTGCCTCTGTGACCTCTGAAAAAGTTACTTCGGGGTTACCTTTGCTATATAAACACTTTACTTTGTGCATCCATTTGCCCTGGCGTCCAGAGCAAAGGGAAGACAGAGCTAAGGGTTGCTACTACTCTATTTCATTCTGTGTTCCCTGTTAGCACCCGTTTGCCGAAGGTTGCCACACAATGGCTTGCATACAGCACACAAAACACATTCAAATCTAATTTCAGAACTCAACTAAAACAATGAATTACCCACACCTGCGCGTACCCCAGGCTTTCTAATTACTGTGCTGCATCTCCACACTGTTCTACTCACCTATAATGCATGCACTTTTTCTCTTCCTGATGCTCCTCCTACTCACCTCTTTCTATGCTTTCTCCAATCACGCTACAACTTCCTCTTTTCCTATCCTAGAAACTCCTGCTACTACTCCATCTGTCTTCCTCCTCCTTCCAACAAACAAAGCTGACATGTTAACCATATCACTTCTAACACCTATCCACCTAGCCTCTCTTCCTCTGAGACTCAACTTCTTTACTCTTCCTTACCTCATCAACTTAACATTGCATTCTGGTATGCTCAGTCTGTATGCAACAAAACATCCTTTATCACTGACTATTTTCACCCCAGCTCTCCTCCCCTAGACCTTCTTGCTATCTCTGAAACCTGGATTTCTCAATCTAGCACTGCTATCTGGCGGCCCTACATGACTCCAAACTAGTCTTCATTCACTCTCCTCGACTGATTGGCACAGGTGGAGGCGTCGGACACCTATTCTCTTCCTGCCTCAAATGCCACATCCTCTCCTACCTTTTCTGAATTCACCATCTCTACAATTGCTCTGCCTTGCTCGGTTCACATTATCTCCATCTAACACACTCCTGGTCCTACTGGAACATTCTGTGATGATCTTAGGCCCCTCTTTGATTCTCTTTCCACTAAACAGCACCTCATTCTCTTGGGTGTCTCGAACCTTCCCTCTCCAACCACTTCTCGGAAATCTGAACTTCAGTCTTTTCTTAGTGACCATCCTCTCCACGCTATCCATAGCCTACCTAGCACATAGGGGGTAACTCTGTGGATCTCTAATTCATCGCTACCTCTCTGTCAGCCACTAATACTGCTGTCACACCATCCATATCTGATCACCCAATTGTTTCAACCACCATCTCCTTTCCACCCGCTGACCTTTCCTCACCACTTTGTTCACTTATTACTAAAAGGAAATTGAAACCTTCTACCATTTCCTCCTATCTCTCCGACCTACACTTCTAACTCTTTTCCTTCACACCCAATGCCTCTCCCACCAAAACTGCCTTCTCCAGCTTCCAATTGCTATTATATGACTTATTTCCCTCTCACTTCCCACTGCTTACTTTCACCCCTAAGTCTCAGCATCCTCAGCCGTGGGTCACCGCATTCATACACTCTTTACAGCATTGGCTGCTGTGCAAATGGAGGTATATCCACTCGCATGAGGACCTGCAACTTACCTCTCTTCCCTGAACTCCACTCTTGATAAAGTGAAACGGGAATTCTACCTAACCCTCATCGACTCTCACTCCAACCATCCTCGTTTGTCTTGTCCGCCCTCTGTGTTCCCTCCTGTGTCTTGTCGCGCCTTGAAACACTTGTGTACAGGCGCGTTAAAAATTACTTATTATATCATATCATATCAATGTTCATAGTCCTTAATCTATGTATGTCTACTTACGTATTGTCCCCAGTGACATTTACTTCACTCCACGACCTAGTCGGAATGTCTTTCAAACTCTTACTGTTTCCGGTGAAAATTGATTTCTTATCTATTGTATGATCAAACGAGCATTGTTCCTCCTATATATAAATCATTAAAATACATAAATAAAATAAATACGATTACTGTTGTCTTGCTAGTGATTATTGCCACCACTTCTGTCAAGGGGCTGACCACAAGGGGCTAACTGTGAAAGTGCCTTGTGAAAATGTGAGGCGCAGCCACATGCCTCTTGATGGCTGGGGGCACAGTCTGAGTACTATGGTATTCCTGGGGCTTGGTATCAATGCCCTCATCAGGATTGTTGTATTCTTCTTTAATGTCCTCCTTTTTTTCTCGTCCTTGATATTATGATGTATCAGAGTCAATAGATACAGATGGAGGGGTTGTGGGAAATGCTAACTTGTTATCCAGTGTATTAGATCACTCGGTTAGTTACTAGGTTTCTGGCCATTGATTATATTGATTATATGATGGTAAGTGTTTCTCCTATAAAGAGTCATTTGAAGAGGCCTACTTTACGTTTTTTTTTTAATTTAAATGGCTAATTCATCTCCCTCTGTGTTCTTATGAGGTTTCAACAGAAGCCACAATTTCCTGCTTGCTGGGTACAAATGATATTATGGCATATTTTAAAAAGCTACCTATTTTTTTTTTGTTTTGTTTAAATCATCAGAGGTGTTATGCACCTCATTAGAGCTCGGCTACACATTCAGAGAACAATACAGGCTTTTTGCATGCATGTTTAAGTCTGGAACAGAAAGCACACAGAGGCTTTGAAGAGGAAATGTGTTTCTTGTTGATGACGACTTAGCTCATTCTGTCTGGGAGATCATTTTCTCTCTCTTTCTATGACTTTTTCAGAGGTAAGTGATCATGTGCTTCCATACAAGTGAAGAGGTCGAACCAAATTTAAGGAGAAATTGCATTTTCTGGACTGTTAAGAACACCCATGCTATGACACTCTGGAAAACGAAGAATGGAATAAATGGTGGATAGTGACTTACGCTGGTTGCTATCACGATATTGTTTTAAAACCTCAAAGCTTGGACTTCAACTTATAAGCGTAATATTTCAACCCTACCTTTTATTAATCAATCTACTTTTTGGGCCGCTGTTAACAGCGACATTTATCAACATAGGTCAGCCTCATAGATAGAGGAGGACCCTACAAAGGGATTACACTTCAACATGGGCTACATATTACCATACTATAATACATTGCAGTCTGTAATATCCATATAAAGGCAGGAAATAATTGTCTTATTACAGACTAGTTGTGACATCACAATTGACCTTTAATAAGAAAATCAGTTTTTACGGATCAGTTGTGATTTCACAATGTCTGTCTCTTGAGCCAGTGAAGGTCAGAATTCCAGATGTCAATACAGCAGTTAATTAAAGCCGTTACCAGCTTTTCAAGTTCCTTGCTTGTTAAATAGTTTTCTGTGACACATTACAGCGATTAATTGCCAAGGAACTGTTTATAATAGAACGTTTAATTTGAGCATTGCTGAAGTTTAACACATGTGAGCAGGAAGCTGCATGTTATGTCTTGTCTTAAAGTGCTAAATGAAAACGTTTGTTAAATGCATTTTATTAAAAGGTTTAAACTATTTTTCTGCAACTCAATCAAAGCTGCATATTAGCTTTTTCAAATCCAAAGAGATTCTCCATTGATTATATGGTTCAGCGAATGGAAGATCTATTACATTAGATTAAGCAACAGTCTGGGTATTTAATGGGAGGGCAGTGTGTGGCCAAGTATCACAAGTAATGCAATGTCCCTTACCATATGGAAAAAGTCACGTCACCTCAGTGCTACGTGACCATATATAGGTACTCATTAGTGACTTGAGACTTCTTTATCACTCACGGTGGGAGGTACTTCATGCCATACATAACACTTGAAAGGAAATTAAATACTGGCTAGTTATTCACATAGAATATAAATGTTATTGAAATGTAATACACATTGTTAAACCCGTAAGTATAAATCTGTCATGCCCTTTAATGCTCTACAAATTGCTATACAGGAAAAAGTTCAGTTTTCAATAATATACAATGGTAACATTATTTTTTCGGCCAACAGGTCATTAACTTTAAACTAACATTTGTCTTTATTACATTAATAGAAGTTAGGCAGGTGCATGATCTCCTGAAATTCATCACTTTTTCAATCAATTTGCACCCTCTACACAAAGCGCACATTTAACTGGAAGACAATAAAGTGAGGTGTGTATACCCTAAAATACATCAATTTAAAAATCTGAACATTGATCGAAATAGAATCATAACCTACTCTCTAAATGATGGGACTATGTTTGTGTAATTATTCAGAATTCTGATGCTCTTGAAAAATTCTCACTGCTTGATGATTAATGGAGCTCCCGAGGCGCATATGAAGAGGACAATCAGCTATGTCCTAAAAGTCAGCTCAATCCTATCACAGAGGAAAAGTGGGTAGCATTTTTTCAGCAGGCTTCCTGAAATTGAGAGTCCCCAAAAATGCAACAAACCACTCCCCAATGAGAGTCAATGATGGACACACACCAGGAGGGAATGAGACCAAGACCAAGTGCAGGTGAAGGTAAAAAGTAAGTTTATCTAAAAACCAAAATAGGGCAAGCAGAGAACTCTACAAGCTCCGAGAGCACTCTGCCGAACATCAGAAAGCATCTACATTTTGTTACAAAACCATGTCACCTATGATGTGGGAGCTAGGGATTGCATGAATCAATGAGATTAGGTAAAGGGGAAAAGCAGTATGGACTTTATAGGGAGGAAGCTCCAGGATTGGTGAGGCTCCGTGTGGTGTCATGGTGATGCTTGTAGGTCTGCTGGGCTCATCGGGTGGAGTGCTAGATCAGGAGATGTCTGAATTGATACATATTGGCTGCACTAACATTTGCCCTTGTGGCCACACATACTCATTCAATGTTAACTATAATTCATAATGCCCTGTAAATCCTACAAATTGATAATCTAACATCATAAGAGAAATAACACATAACTCTAGGTGCTTTTATCTCATCATCATAAAACACACCATACAATAAAAAGACTGCTTCAGGAGTTCAGGTGCCTTGTCAGGGGGCACATGTCGGGGATACCTCTATCATTCTGCTTTGTTAGATCTAGTGGGGGACATCTTTATCGTATGTTAGTACAAGAGTAAATATACTGCCACCATGGTCAGTTGGGGTTGGGGTGATCTTGGATACTTTCTGGTCAGAGGGCACATAGCTGGTACATCAAAAAGGCAGTGGTATGAGAGGCTTGTTGCCCATATTTCTTTTAATCATGGTCTCCGGTTGTGGAACAGGTTTTATGGTGCTATTGTGGGTCTGGGGGCTTAGTGGAGGGCAGATACTTGGTGCAGGCTTAGCGGAGGGGTGAGAGGTCACATTTACAGCATCACATCATCAATGAAATAAGGGTCTTTAGATGTCAGCCCGAACTGAGGCGGGAGGACGGTGGAGGACTGAGTATACGGCGCTGCAAGAGAAGGGAGAGAGGGCACTGTGGTTTCTAGCTAATCCACTTTTACGGGGTTACATGCACATCATTTAGAATGTGAGGTAGGATTAGGCCAGTGTTGTTACAGGTACATCAAACAATATGCGAGCTTATGAACATTGTATAGGTTACACATTTACGTTTATCATGAGTACCATGTTACAAAGTAAATTCTAACCACAACAGTCTCGGAACCTTACCGTCTTGCATTATATACATTTGGAACAGTATGTAAATTGAGCATATTTTGTGAACACATGTATATTTGAAAAGCCAGTGAACAATTGAATGGTGTACCTTGTATTATATCGAACGAGTAAATCAACATGTCATACATTATTGTGAGTGTTTTTTAAAAGACAAGATTCGTTCAACAGTATGGGACTTAGACATATGACAAATAGCTTCATGTGCATTTAAAATAGGTGAGGATCTTCTTGTTTTGTTTTCTGAATGTAGCCCCTTAATACACACCTACATGAGAGGATTTATAACCTTCACAGAGGGATTATCAGTATGGGTGAACCAGGGTGGCACACTGGCATAGAATCCATATCTGTTACTTCAAAAGGAGAACAAAGTTGGGGGTTATTCACAGTGTATGTCATAAATGTGGGGTCTGCAAGGGGAAGGGAGATGTTTGTGGAGATGGATTGTTTTCCTTAAACCCAAGCCTTTGCCCATTCATCCGCAGGTTAGTGATGGACTGCGAAAGGTGAAAGAACAGTGTTTGCTGTGTAGCTTGTTCGCGCCTAGTCTCCCGTGGGAACAGGCCTTCTGCAGGGACGCAGAGGGGAGGAGGGCGAGTGAGATGACAGGCTCCCTGTGTGTGATCTTAAGGGGAGAGCTGTAGCTCTGCAGCAGCCTTTGTCTATGAGGCCTGTGGTACCATGTGCAAAATGGAGTCTGGTTGTGGTACAAAAATGGAGTCTGGGTTTAGCTTTCTGGTCGATGTGTGCATACATATGGGTCGTCCTGCAGCCATCCCGCATCCCCAGCCACAGGCCCATATGTGGCTGGTGGACAAATCATAATCCGCACGTGGGGTTAAAATGGACGGGACGGGGTCTCAAAGACCTTAACTCCCATACATTCCCCCCTTTCGTTACTTAAGTAGCGAATACTGCAATTCACCCAGCCTTTTATGCTCTTCTTCCTCAGCCACTGCTTCATCTCATGCTGGTGTTCCCTTTCGTGGCATCCATGCTATGCACACCGCTCTGAGGCTCTCCCCTGCCCTGACATACTCATCTGGTGTGCAAGTCATATAGATACATCTCCCATCTCCCTCCAAGTCAACCCATCCCTCGTCAGACCACGTTAACTCATGGGGTTCCTTAATTGTGGTATGATATAATCTGTCTACAATGTACCCATCGTTGTATATGGCTGTCATTCTGTATTTTGGTCCTGAGTCATCCCCTGTTTGTACTTGTGCCTCTTGTGTCATCTGCATCACTCCTTTTGCGTTGCCCATTGTCACCATCATCATTACACCATTAGGTACTGAATTTGTGCAACACCTAAGCCCTAATTGGCACACACAAAAAATTAAAAGAAGAAAAACGATGGCAGGTGTCCGCAGCTTGACGGTCATTCACAGCCACGACGGTACCCATGAAAACATGTTGTCGAACAAGGTGCTGGGCTGTACCCCTCCTTCCTCTTTCATCCACTCGCCAAGGTTATGACGGCTGCTATTACATGAGACAGAGTTCCTTTGTCCGCGTCTGCAGAGGGTACGAAAGTGCAACATGCGCTACTGATTTTTTGGCAAACACCTCCATCCATGGCTGTCAACAGGTCCAGAACATACCTGTTCTGCATTGTCATCAACCACAGGGCCCTTAGCTTTGTGTCATTTGCCAACTGGATCAGCACCCAGCGGGTGATCTAGAGGCATTTTGCATTGACCCACGCTTGGATGCTGGGAATAAGGGACGCAAGGAATGTCTCAGTGGAACTAAAGAGCCAGAATCGATCTGTGTTAGGTAGAATTCTCATAAATGGCTGATTCCTCTTACCTAAAGCGTCCCCCAGCAGCTTTGCTGTATTTCTAGGATTTATTTTTTTCACCTCGTAAGAGTGTGAACCTTTTTCCCACTCTTACATGTGTTTTGCTCTGTGTGTTTTTCACTTTTTGTGTGATCTTGGGCACTGGAGCCTCACCTACTCCACGTGCACCACTTTTTGTGTGTGTTACACAGCACCTTCAGTGCAGTGACACAGGGTTGTCTTTGAGACTTCCCACTGACTCAATTTTTCTGCGGCTGACTACTGTCCCCCAGAAACAGGCAAAGTTGCCATTAACTTTATATAGTCACTTTAAACCACAGACCCAGCACACCCCATCTTACATGGAATATTGGAAAGGGTTAACTCTTATCCCTTTTTGTCTGTACCTCTTGGAGCCTTGTTTCGCTCCCTTAACATTAAGATTTGGCTGGTGGCAGTGGTAACTACACTAACTTTTCTACTGCGATTATCTTATATAAACGTGGTATTGTTCCAGGCTATCATATTAGCCTCGAACATAAAGCCGTTTGACCAAAGACATTTTATTTTGGTTCCGGCTGGGTTTATTCAACATTTATTTTTGTTAAAATCTTTCTCGTGTTTTTCTCTGTGCGCCAAACCGGGGATGATTCTTTTGTTTGCTGTCTTTTCGCAGGCTTCTGCACAGAAGCCCTCCTTAAGGCACCTGATAGTCTAGGTAGGCAGGATGTGAGGAAGGGATCTTCAGACCCCTGTCATGGGTTCCCTTGGTAACCCACGTCACACTCTTGTCTGATTGGCTGAGGGGACTGGCATTGCCAGGACAGCCACCCTGCTGTGTGATTGACAGCCAGGCTGTATGAATGGGGAAAAACTGCATTAAAAGCAGGTCTCTGAGACTGGAAGAGCAGAGTCGCCACTGGAATGAAAGAACCAACGATGAACTGGAAGAAGAGGACCCCTACCACTACTGAACCACCCGGTGAAGCCCTGCTGCAGGTCCAAATCTCCGAATCTGACGACAGAGAAGATCCTCTAGGAAACTTCTTCCCTTGAGCTGGTGGGACCAACCAGTTCACCCAAACTAAAAGCCAGGACCCCTCCTCTGGTTGAATTCGCTGTGCAGAGCTACAGTGGGCCAGATAGCCAGGAAGGTCGGACCCTGCTTGGGTTTTAAGGAGCGCACCTTTTATTCGTTGTTTTGCTCTGCTGCTGGTTTCTTCCCTGGGTGGCGCAGGACCCTCCAGTCTTCCTACTTTGTGTCAGCCCAACAGTCGCTTCAGGAACCGTGAGCCTGCAGGTAACACCAGGAACGTCTGCCGCAGCTACAGCTCCCTCTCTGTTTTAAGGTACTGTGCAAACCCAGTTGCCCGTTTCGTTCAGCTGCGGGGAAAGTGTGTGAAATCTTTCTCCAATTCGAGAGCTTGTCCTTCTCTTCTCTTTGAACTAACTTTTCTACCAACCAACCTCGTCCGGAATCTGTGCCACAAACTTTACCGCAAACTACCCTGAGCTGTGTGATCTTGAGCAAAAGACTTTTGTCCTATTGACTTTGGCCCTAAGCCTTTTCTACCTGATCTCCTCACTGCAGTCTCTCTTGTTCAATTGCCCTGAGTACTTACCTTGTGGTTTGATCTCATTTATAACAACTTTGTCTTTCCCTCCCTTTTAAATTGCTGGAGTGCCATTTTGCTCCCACTTCATTTTGTGAGCTTAACTTGTCTGGAATTTAAGGGAAGTGGTGTGGTGTATTTATGGTTGTGATTTTTAACTTGCTTAGAATAGTGAAATGTTATGCAACTGTTGAGTAAATAAATATATATTCTTTTACTTAGAAACCTTGAGTCAGTGTTTGCCTGGACCATTATTGCTGTCCTTTGTGTAACTCTTTGTACTGCTCACTTACTCTTGAGATAAGTCTGTCTGCTCCGCTACTGCTACCACTATAACTGTGTAGTACAGGCTTCTACCAAAGGTGAAATCGTACTGTCAATTGTAGTCCTAATTGTGTGTAGTGTTCCCAAAGTGTACTGCACATAGTTCTACCTAACAATCTGGAATCTGCGCCAAAAGTTCAGAAGATGCCTTGGAGATATAGTTTGATGATCTCTTTTTTCGTGAGAGTGTGCTCTGCATGCTTTCCTCGGATATAGCATACATGGGAGCTATTTCAGTTGGCTGCACAGGTTGCCGATTGTTGACGCGTGGCCGCTATTTCTCCCCTTGAATATGGCTTTCAGGTATCACCATCAGAGTAGAATGCTACATTGCCAGAGACCATGTGCCCCCCCATGACTGTGGAAGGTGCAGGTACGCCTGTTTGCCGCAAACCAAGTATGTGTCCATTAAGGCGGCAGTTCCTTTTTTCATGTCTGGGATGATGAGTGTTTTGTTACAGTTCTTGTTTGTGCCCATATTATCTCTTTCTGCAGCTTGAATGGCTTTTCAAGGGCCGTTACCCACATTAATTTTGAGATGTGTTCATTCCATATCGGCTTGCATGTTCTCTGGATCCATTGTAGTTTCTCTTCCACCAGCCCTCGTAGTGCCTCTGCTCGGCATGTGATTTGCTGGTTTTGTCGTTTATTGTCCACGTATAATGTTCCTTTTATCACTAAAAAGGGTTCTTTCAGGCATATCACTCCTTTGGGTTTCGAGTATCAATTCTTTTCATTTTGCAACATTTCAAAAGAGACGGTGTGCGCTTGAAAAGTGTTTTTAATTCTGCATAGTGTAAGATGAAGGAGACACTGTGCATCTGCAATGGACGACTCTTGTGGTAACATTACTTTAGGAGTACCAGAGGCATGGGGTATCAGAGAGCACACATAACAGCTCTCGTTTGTTGTTTGTTTCGCAGTATTACTCATGTCTGCGTACCATTTATTGGATTGGTGTGGGTGTTGAGGGTCCTATATCGTATCTAATCCCAACCCCGTGGTATTCATTGTCTCACCCCCTTTTCCATCTCTTATTTTCTCTTGTGTGCCCCCATTATATAGTGCCATGAATCTTTCAGCTGTTTTTTTACTATCATTCACTATGCGTTTGGGCATCTCGTATCGCTCAGTTGTGTTATACTCTACTGTGTCAGGTTCAAGTGATACAGTTGAATTTCCCTGTATTTAACCAGGGAAATTCAGAGGGGTTCGGGTCATTCATTGCAAGTATGTTGAACTCAAAGTCATTATATGTGGCAGTGGAGAGCACTGTTATACTAGTGCCAGCTGTACTATTTGCATTATATATATCATTCCTCTTCCTCCTGTGTTCTCAGATTAGTTTCACCCCGTCCCGTTCGCGCCTTGAAACACTTGTGTATAGGCGCGTTATAAATGCCATATCATAAATGCCATATCATATGTCCCAGATCATATGTGTCCCCTTTTGTACCATGCTTGTTCCGTTTCCCCCCTCAGTTATGTCTATAGATATAAATGCCACAGCCCAATACACTACCATTCCAAACAACATCGAAAAGAATATTACTGCACAGACAAACAGACCACATTCATAACTATATTTTCTAAGGTTGCAATGAAAATGTCCATTTCTATCTACTCTAACATTGTTGACATCGGGGGCCCCTCTATTTCCATGGTTGTTACTACATAATGAAACAAAAGGGTATTAAGCATACACATATATGATATGATATATTATGATATGGCATTTATAACGCGCCTATACACAAGTGTTTCAAGGTGCGACGAGGCAGGGGGGGAATAAGGGGAGACAGACAACAATCCTACTAGGCTAGGTATCATTCAGATTGCGCAAGTGCAAGGGTAGAGGGGAGGGGAAAAGTGCAGGGGGGAAAGGGAGAGGGGAAGTGCAGTACAGGGTTAGTAAAATAACAAGATAAATAATATGGGCCAGCTGGTGGCAAGTGCAAGGTAAGTGCTGGGGGGGGGGCTGTAGGGATACAGAGACAGTCCCACAGTGCAGGGGTTACCAGGGAGGCAGTGCAGGGGAGAGTGGCCAATTGCAGATTCAGTGCAGTTTCAGTCATTTTAGCAGGGGAGAGGGGGAGAGAAAGTGGAAGCAAAGAGGAAGGTTTTGAGGTGCTTCCGGAACCAGAGATGGTTCTCCTCAAGTTTCAGGGAGGCAGGAAGGCTATTCCAGAGGGAGGCCCCTGCTGCGGAGAGAGATCTACCCCCAACTTGTTGCTTGGAGAAGCGGCTGATACTGAGGGAGTTGGAGGCGGATGAGCGAAGATCTCGAGAAGGAAGATATTTAGGAAGAGAGAGTTGAAGGTATTTTGGCCCAAGGCCCCAGAAGGCCTTGTGGACAATGCAGAGGGTTTTGAACTTAATCCTCGCAGCCACTGGGAGCCAGTGTAGCGATTTCAGTCCTGGAGAGATACGGTCCCTCCGCTTGAGGCCAAGGACAAGTCTCGCAGTCCTGTTCTAGATGAGTTGCAGAGGGTGGAGAGTAGAGGAAGGCAGATTTAGATAGAGGCTGTTACAGTAGTCCATCTTCGAGAGAACCAGGGCTCTAGAGACAGTGAGCTTCTGGGGGAAGGAGAGGAAAGGAAGGATACCTCAGAGGAGGTGCAGCTGGTAGTGTGACTTCTTAGAGACATCAGATATGTGAGGAGAGAAAGAGAGTGTAGAGTCAAAGATGACCCCAAGGTTTTTTGCCTTGCAGGTAGGAGAAGGAAGAGGGCCAAGAGAGGCCGGCCAGAGAGCTGCAGGGAAGGAGGGAGTGGGTGTGCCGATGAGTAGAATCTCAGTCTTACTGGCATTAAGGCAGAGGTCATTGGCGGCACCCCATTCCTGGATAGAAGAAAGACAGTCAGAGATGAGGGAAGGAGAAGAAGAGGCCGAGGGTAGCCTGAAAATGAGCTGGGTATCATCCGCATAGCACTGAAAGTTGGGGCAGAGAGCAGAGATGCAGTGGGGAAGAAGTGCAAGGTACTGGTTGAACAGCCAGGGAGAGAGGTTAGATCCCTGGGGGACACCGCAGGTAGAGAAAAAGATGTCAGAGAGGAAGGAGCCCAGTTGGACCTGGGAGGGTCGATTGGAGAGGAAAGAGGTCAGCCACGCCAGAGCCTGACCAGTGATATCCAGGTTATCACGAAGACGGTTGAGCAGGATGGTATGGTTGACAGTATCAAAGGCAGAAGAGAGATCAAGCAAAATGAGAACACATGGAGTGTTAGAGTCATGGTTCGAGAGCAGGTCCTCACGGATGTTCAGGAGAGCAATTTCCTTGCTTCTGGCAGCTCTGAAGCCAGACTGATGGTCGTGAAGACTACCAACAGATTCAGCATGGAGATTAAGCTGGGAGATGGACAGCTTCTCCAGGAGCTTGCCCAGGAAGGGAGTGATAGAGATTGGGTGATAGTTAGCTGGGCAGGAGGGGTCGGAAGAGGGTTTCTTAAGAAGGGGGTGCACAAGGGAGTACTTGAGGGGGGATGGGAAGACTTCAGAGGCGAAGGAGTATATACACATACTTTGCCATTTTTTATAAATAATCTTCTTTCTCATAGTCTCATTTCTGTGCATTTTAAATAGCATTTACCCTAATTTTATGTTTATCTATATTATAGAGAGAGAGAGAGAGAGAGAAAGAGAGAGAGAGAGAGAGAGAGAGAGGGATAGACAGAGAGAAAGAGAGAGAGAGAAAGAGAGAGAGACAGAGAGAGAGCATCTCTGTCAACTCTTTTCATTTCAATTTCCTTACTGTCATCATTTGCATTAAGTGTTTCTTATTTACATTACATTGTGCATTTCTTTTCTTGGAGCTTCTTTAAATCTGTGTCACCTCTTCTGTCCTGTCTGCTCTAACTTCTGGCGGTACACTGTCATAAGCTTTTCGTACATCGGGCAAATGGATCCAGTACCTCAACGCTTTTACTTTTACAGCAGTTGGTGTACAATACACCACCTCATATGGGCCATAAAAATCTTGAGGTATTCCACCGATGTACGAAACTCCTCACATATACCATCTCCCCTGACATGAGCTGGCCTGCAGGGCTGTGAGTGGCTGGTGTTGCCATGTCATTTGCTGCTTCCTGTGTGAATCGGGGTGCAAGCTGTTTTGAAATCATACATGCTGCTTTTGTAAATTTTGTCAAATACTCATGAAACTCTTCCCCTAGTATTGCTGTACGCCTGTGTGCATCAGACTGCCTTCGTAATGGGGAGTGTGCTGTGTGCATGTGTCTTCCTGTCACTATTTCGTGGGTGGACAAATGGTGGTCCTTACTGGGGTCATTTCTTAACTCAAATAGGGCCGGGGTAAACAATACATCCGATTTTTCTTCATTGTGTAACATAATTTTGAGAGTCTGCTTTTCAGGAGTCCATTTATCTTCGCAACAACACCATTTGATTGTGGGTGATAAATCATGCCCAATTTGTGTGTTATTCCTAACATTGCTGTCATTTCTTTGAACAGATCGTTGACAAAATGCGTCCCATTGTCCGAGCGTACAACGTTGCATATTCCCCAGTGGGGAAATACTTCCTGCACCAAGAACTTTGCTGTGCACTTGGCATCTGGGTGGGCACAAGGGCCCGCCTCTACCCACCTTGAAAAGGGTATGCTACCACTATCATGCATCGAGATCCATTGCATCTTTCGCCCATATCAGCATAATCTATGTGTAGTTCCTGAAATGGTCCTAGTGGCTTGGGCAGTGTTCCTCGTAATGTTCTCAGTGTCATCCCTGAATTGGATATTTGGCATGTTGTACATTTCATTTCCAGCTTTGATATTTTTTCTTGCAATCCTGGAATGAACCAATCTTCCTGAATCTCTGCTGCTATATGTTGTTTGGCGTTGTGAGTTGGGAAATGCAGTTGTTGGAAAGCTATTTCTAGTAGTCTCAGAGGCATTACTACGTTACCTGTGTTGTTTTGCTGCCAGAGAAGATCTGTGGATGACTGGCTATACCCTCTTTTTTCCCATAGCTCTTTTTCCTCAGCTTGCGGTTCTTGCAGTACCTCCAATATTTGTGAAATCAGCATGGAGTTGTATCCCTCCCTATGCTCTTCTTCTACATGTTTTTGTAAGATGTACTCACCAGTAGCTTCTTTAACTAAGTATGATGCTTCTTTTGCAGCAGCATCCGCTGCTGCGTTCCCTAAGGAGATGATGTCATTATTGTTTGTATGGGCCTGGTATTTCACCAATGCCACAACCGTCGGTTCCTTTAGTGCTTCAATTAACTTTACCAACAATTCAGCGTGTTGCACTGGGGATCCATCTGCTCTCTGAAATCCCCTCCTTCCCCAGTGTGCCAATCCCCCAAGGTCATGTATGCTGAGTCAGTGGATATTGTCACTGCACATCGCTTGGCCGTGTGCAATGCTTCAATTAGTGCCACTAATTTTGCTGCCTGTGCTGAGAAATGGGTGAGCAACCTTTTTTGTGCTATTACTTCACACTCACCTTCTTCTAGGCATACCACAGCTATCACCACGTGTTTTCTCCTGTTTGACAATTAGTTGAAGCTGACCCATCTATGAAGTAAACTTCTCCTTCAGTCAGTGCATCCTCCCTGGCTGTGGGCGTGCTATCATCTTCTCCTCTGTATGTAGCACAATCGTGTGTTTGGATGTCTTCCACTGTGCAAGCTTCTGTGAGGAAAGTGGCTGGGTTCACTGTTTTACATCTCACTATGTGTGTATTTGCACTTGAGAGTATTATCTCATATGCTGTTGCTCTCTTTGTAGTCAGTGTGCTCTTTGATCTTTCTAATATTGCGAAAAGTGAATGCTCCATGTACAATATCACGGAGCATCCCATTACAATTGTTGCACTCTTTTCAATGGCAAATGCTGCAGCTGCGAGAGCTTGTTCGCAGGCGAAGTGTCCTTGCATCACTGCGTCTAGTATACCACTGTAGTACGCCAGAGGCTTGTGGCCCAGCAATGTTTTTTGTGTCAATACTGCTGTTATTAGTGTCCCATTGCAATGCGAAAAAAAGTAAAATTTGCATTCGTAATCTGGGTTTGCTAGAACGGGTGCTGTCGATATCAGTTCTTTTAATGTATTGCAGGCAGTGTACATTTCTTGTGTCCACTGTATTACTATGTTCTCTCTCTGTGTTTCTTTGAGGCCCTGTAGGAGTGGTTTTGTGTACCCTGCGTATTCTGAGATCCATGCACGGCAGTAATTGCACATGCCAAGCAACTTCTGCATCTCCTTCACTGTCTTGGGTTCATTCACAGTTCACACTGCAGCTACCCTGTCTGGGATTATTCTGTTGCCATTCTTAGGTATTAGCTGACCCAAATACAACACCTCTGTTAGACAGTATTGTAGTTTGTCCTTGTCCACTTTGTACCCTTTGTGTGCCAAAGTGTTAATAACATCACAGAATCTTGCCTGCATTTGTCCTCATTCTGTCATGCTCACCTGGTCTCCACGGGGGCGTAGCACGTAGCCGCACGAATGATGTCTGCACTGGTGTTGCACTGCTTGAATGATGATGTCCTCTCCCTTGTTATCACCCCAGGAGACTTTTGTCTGAAATGTCGAAACAAGATATTAGCTATTGAGTGGGGGTGGTTAGGTCCCACCTCCTTTAACCTCCTGATGCCCAACTCCTCTGTCTCACCTTGGAGTTTTGTGAGGTTGGCTCTCTGTCCTGCTTGTCTTTTTAGCAGGGGCACAGTAGCACACTTTTTCCCTGGACCTGGTTACTTCACTGGTCCAGTGTGGCTGTCGCAGAGTCTAGAATATCTGGATTTAACAGGTAAGTCTCCATGACAATGGATGCTTGGTATAGGTTCTCAAAGTCTTTATTGTCCCAGATTTAAACATGTTTTGTCTTTTCTTTCAGGTGTTGTCTTGTGCGGAATTTGGATGAAGAATTGACTCTTCCTAGGATGCTGAGCAGGTTTCCTTCTGGTGAGTATTAGCGCGAGTGAGTGGCACTGAATATCTGAATAACTGTTCATTTACGTGCGCGACTAACCTGCTGTTTATTTTCCTTCTGTGCAGGCGCAGCGCGGCTCCAGGACGGCTAATGGAAGAACCGCTCCAACGTCTTCCGGAGGAATGCAGACCCCGGGGTGAGTATTGGATGCCTGCACGGATGCCTTCTTCTCTGCGAGGACGGCGATCCGAAGCTGAAGGCGCGACCGATTGGATGAAAACTGCAGGTAAGGCCTTTGTTGCTGTACTAACTCCTGTTCTCTTCTCTTTCTTCTTTCAGGTACCGATGGATGGAAATCTCAGAACAGGCGTGGCTGTAGAAATTTGAGGATTGAGCAGACACGGTGTGCGTTACGCTGCAGGAGTGCAGAATAATGCGAACCGTGTTCTGCCTGCAGGGTGTGGCTTAAATAGCCTTACAAGTAGTTCCAGGTAAAGTAGTCCCTTTACCACACCCTGCTTTTCAGGTAAAGTAGTCCCTCAGCCACACCCAGGGTATGTAGAAAGGCTCAGCCTCACTAGGCTGAGTAAGTAGTCCCATGCAGTTCAATCCATCTTATAAGCCTGGCGCCAACGGCGCCAGGACTGAGTCCAGGAGGTTCTGGGACACTGCTTTGGGGCTTGATAAGCCCTTATGGGTGTCAGTGACTGGGGTGGGCCCATCAGTTCCAGGGGTTTGGGAGCATGCATCATGACACATTCTTCCCACATATCAAAAGGTTGTCTACGTACTGAATGATTGTGCCCTTTGTGTCTATGTTTCCGAGATCTTCATGTAAGATCCTGTTAAATATGCTTGTGCTCTCGCAGTACCCCCCGGGGCAACCTGCAATTTACATATCTTTTTACCCTAGGGTAAATGCTGTCAAATATTGTGATTCGGGGTGCAGTGGCACTGAGAAAAATGCATTCTTCAGGTCCACTACTGTAAAACAGGAAGCATATTTAGATATACTACACAGAATTGATGCTGGATGTGGGACAAGTGGGAATTCTTTTTGTATGATGTCATTAAGGGGGGGTAAATCCTGTCTCAGCCTCCACGCCCCTCCCTTTGCTTTTTTGATAGGGTAGATACATGTGTTGCAGGGTGAATTTGAGGGTACTATAATCCCTTGCTGTAATAAGGCAGATATTGTTTATTTTATCCCTTCGTCTGCTTCCCTTGATAGGGGGTACTGTTTCACCTGGGGCAGTAATGCCCCTGGTTTGAGTTTTATTTTAACTAGGGTCACTTCACGCAACAGTCCTACATCATGCGGGCCTATTGTCCACACTTCCTTTGGCACAAGTTGCATGTCATCATTGAAAAATATAGGTGGTGCGCCCACCACCTCCATCAGTTGCATGGGCAACTGTCTTGTCTGAATCATTATGTCACAGGGGATTGCTATCTCCGTTACTATTTCTCTGTCACTGTCTGAGTCAGTGAACAGTTCCTTGTCAGATATATCGCTCAGGGGCATGTTGGCATTGATGCACAACACTGTTCGCCATTCACATTCATGTATGTCTACTCCTATTACTGCTATTCTCTGTGCGGACACCTGCACTCCCTGCAAGTCCAGGGACATCACTGTCCCTGACATTATCTCAGGGCGTGCCACAGTGTGAAACACAAATTCTGTTGGCACTCTCCATTCTTGGCATTTTAATTCAGGTACCACCCGTGCTAGTGTCTTTAACCCTTGAATGAACATGTCTGGGTCAACCGGTATCCCACGCACCTCTGGTGCCGTGGCTCGTGTGTGTATTACTAGCATGGTTCGCATTGGGCAGATCCCAGGGGTAGAACATACTATCCCTCTTTCTGTAAAAGAAATGGTCATATTGAGCTTACTAAGGAGGTCCCTCCCCAGAAAATGTATTGGTGATTCTTCATAATACAATAGGGGTGCTCTCACTGTTTTGCATCCCACTGTTACCTCTAATTCTTCTGTATATGGAATCTCGACCACCGCCCCAGAGAATCCTTGCGTCTCGAGTTTGAGATTAGATAGAAGAAATGTCTTTTTTTTTCTGCTCCTGAATCTACCATGAAAATAAACTGTTTCCTATCTACGCCCTCACCAGTGGTTCCTCTGCTGCATTGAGGGCCGTTGATAGTACGGGACACGCAAGTGCTCTCTGTGGGCTGTCCTATGCTGAATATCTTGTGTTTCCTTTGTTATCAAAAACATTTCCTGACACCACCGCCACTCCTACAAAGGGTGTTGGGGCACCATTTGCCGTTGTGGCGAAGGGGCTACATCAGACAGGGGCCATATGTTCTCGTGACTGTGGTTGTTGTACATTCTGTGGGGGTGCTCAGCGATCATCTGTGTTCCTTTCATCCTGTTGCTCTTCCCTTCTCCCACCGCCCATTGGCAGCCCATGTGTGCTTCCTGGGTGGGGGTGACCATACTGCTGTTTGTTTTGATAATTGTTCATGGGATGGCTGTGACACTCCCTCGAGAAATGTCCCCACCACCCGCAGTTCCAGCAATTCCCGGGTCCCCCTCTAGGTTCCTGTCCACCATACCCTCCGTATCCATACCCACCTCCTCTAGATCCTCTGTATCCACCTCTTCCTCCACGGGCACTCCTTGCCTGACATGGTGTCCCTCCATATTGCTTTTCACCATTCCACTCTTATTGTCCATTCCCTGCCCAATTTTCTGCCATCCTTGCTTGTATTGCTATTGACCATTCCTCCTCCTCTCGTTCTCTGTCTGTGGGGAGGGCAGCTACTGCTGCTGTGACCTTCATTAGTTTTGTCTGAATTAATGTAACCTTGTCTGCCAGTCTCTTCTGTACTATCTCTCTTTCTCTCTCTTTGATTTGTTTGCAATGATGTACTATTATGCTCTGTATTTCTGGCCAGCCTTTGGCTTCTATCCCAGCTACTTTATCAAGCACCTTCTGAACTTCTTTGGGCAGGCCTTGTTTTATTATGAAATAGAATAGGGAGGTGGATTGGTCCCACACCGTGCCTGTCCCTGCCCTCCACATCTCCTGCACCCGTAAAATGAAGGCCATCGCATCTTCCTCCTCACCCATTGTGCATTGCATTACAGACTACAAATGTGGTGTGTCGAGAAACGTCTCCCTTAATGCGTGCCATATTCTTGCTTTTACCATGTTGAATGATGCCCAATCATGGTGGTCACAATCTAATGTTATTCAGGGGAAACCTGCTTTCGCCCAAACCCTGTCTGTCTGATCACCTACCACGGACAACAGTAAACTTTTGATGTCACCTATTGCCAGGGGAACCCCAGCATTATTTTTCACAAATGCATAAATCCATTTACTTGCCCCTCCTGAAAGTGGGGGCAATAATTTCAGTAAATTTGCCTTGTCAATTTGGGCCCAGGGGATATAATTAGGTCTTCCTCCCCCCCTGTGTATCAGTGGCAATTGTAGCTTACCGTTTGTTGTTTTCCTGGTACCTACCTTTGTTCCCTTTTTACCCAATATTGCCATTCACCCCGTTCTATTTCTCAATCTCCCATTCCACTCTTCTTCCATTGCCCTTCCCAAGAGTGTCTGTCCTATCCCCACTGGTGTCCTGCCTGCTGCAATTCCCTCTTGTTCTTGCTCTTCTCTGTAGCACCAAAATGCTTCCTCTCTGTCTGATGTATATGCCCCGTCCTTTCGCCTCCCCTTCATTTACTTCCTTACCTACCTCAATTATTCTTGTAGGTGTGTCATTTATCCTGAACAGAATCTCCCCCTTCTTCCATCCTTCTTCCGTGAATCTGTCAAGTGACTGGGACATTTGTGTCTGTTCTACTCTGGAGGTGCCTGATCCCCCTTGCTCACATATATCTCTTGGTCGGGATAGTTCACTTCGGGCCATTGTTAACCTTGAGTCTAAGTCTTGTGTACATTTCTTAATATCTATTGCCGGGGTACACACCTATCCACCCGATCTCGGGCACTCGTATGGGGAGGTGTTGTGGGTTAAGGTGTGGTTGGGGGCATAGGTTTTGACACATATACTGGGTCACTGTACCCTTCGGCTGGTACTGGTTTTGGCAGGAGGGTAAACAATCGTGCAACCTCTATTTGACCCTCCTTCTCTTCACCTTCCGTCCCGCTATTCTCTTTTGCCAGGGGAGATGAAACCTGTTCTTTTATCGGTTCTTTTCTTTTGATTGGAGGCACCTCTTCAAACAGCCTCCATAGATCAAATATCTTCTATTGTGTAATTGTTAACCTTTGTATTTCTTTCTTTCTTTCTTTTATTTTTTTTTGCATTTTTAAAGCGCTCACACAGCCCGTGGGCATCGAGGCGCTGTTACAGGAATTGTTCCTTTTTCTTTCTTTTTTTTTTTTTGTCGTGTAATTGTTTTTTTTTGTTGTCTTAGTTATTTATTTATAACGCGCTTAAATACCCAGAGGTTTCTAAGCGCGGACCCGGGGATCGAACCTGTGTTGCTTCGTGTCGTCTTGCTTCCAAGGGGCACACGTTGCCGCTAAGCTATCCTCCCGGGACTTTATGAACAGCCATGTGGCTATCATATCCAAAACATTTTTGTCGAATGATCCTCCTTTGGGCCATACCTGAGGTAGCCCTTCCCCTTTTAATTCCGTGATCCACTGATCATGGTATTTTACAATCTTGTCGCATAACCTGGCAAACTCTGACAAATGTGATCTAGTGGTATTTCTGCACCCATTCTCTTTCCCACACTCTTACCTTCACCTGGTAATACTTATATTATAGTAATGCAACTTTCACAATAGTCTAGTGTTTCCATGTTTTTGTATATCAATTCTGCATCACAATATTCAAAGTCTCTTTTCAAGTTGTCACACTTAATCTACATAAAATGTATAAACCAAAAACACAACACCTATTCTGCCACAGCCTGTCCATGGCCACCAGTTGCAACGACCACAATAAGACATTCACATAACATTAACCAAAAGACATATCACACATAACATTTAAAACAGATCTTCCTGCTTATCCCCTCTGACCCCTGCTATCCACCCCTTTGTACTCTATCTTTTCTCCCATGTCTGTCCCCTTTACATTTCCCCTACACTTAAGAAAGAAAGAAGAAGAAGAAGCGTTTCTAAATTGTACTACTCTCAGCCTCCCTTTATATGAGACTCCTACTGATTACACTTGTTTTCTCTTTTTACTCCCAGTATTAGTCAAGATAGCACTATGCCGCCATGCCTTTCACCCCTTTGCGGAGCTAGGTTCCTTTATTCCTCTTTCACCTAGTAATTTCCTTAACTTGTCCTAATGGCCTTATGCAGAAAGAATAGAAAGAATATATTAAACCCACAAGACCTCCTTTAACTATATTTCTCTTTACTCTCTTTTAGCTCCCCTTCCCTTCATCTGACTCTGTATACTACCCCTATAGCCCTCCTCTAGCTACTTTTAACGTCACTCGCACTTGATGCTCACGTGTCCGTCTTGATTCGAGACCCTCCGGACCCGGTCTGTTCAGGCGCTGCCCCACACTCAATGGCCGCCCCCGGCTCCGGTGAGCGGTACGGTGGGTTTTGCAAAGGGGGACCCGTACCCTCTCACCCTACTGCGTGTGCACGTCTAAGTGTACCGGTTGCCATAGGTGAGCAGCTCTCTTGAGGGGGCATGCCCTGGGTCTTCGCTGTGGCAGGGGACGTCTCGTGCCAAAAGGAACGAAGGGACACATCACGTCCCGGGGTCACTACTTAAAAGTGAGAGTCCCCAAAAATGCAACAAACCGCTCCCCAATGAGAGTCAATGATGGACACACCTCAGGAGGGAATGAGACCAAGACCAAGTGCAGGTGAAGCTAAAAAGTAAGTTTATTTAAAAACCAAAATAGGGCAAGCAGAGAACTCTGCAAATTCCGAGAGCGCTCTGCCAAACATCAGAAAGCATCTACATTTTGTTACAAAACCACGTTACCTATGACGTGGGAGCTAGGGATTGCATGAATCAATGAGATTAGGCAAAGGGGAAAAGCAGTATGGACTCTATAGGGTTGAAGCTCCAAGATTGGTGAGGCTCCGCGTGGTGTCATGGTGATGCTTGTAGGTCTGCTGGGCTCATCGGATGGAGTGCCAGATCAGGAGATGTCTGAATTGATACATATTGGCTGCACTAATATTTGCCCTTATGGCCACACATACTCATTCAATGTTAACTATAATTCATAATGCCCTGTAAATCCTACCAGTTGTTAATCTAACATCACAAGAGAAATAACACATAACTCTAGGTGCTTTTATCTCATCATCATAAAATACACCATACAATAAAGGGGCTGCTTCATGAGTTCAGGTGCCTTGTCAGGGGGCACATGTCGGGGATACCTCTATCATTCTGTTTTGTTAGATCTAGTGGGGGACAGCTTTATCGTATGTAAGTACAAGAGTAAATATACTGCTACCATGGTCAGTCGGAGTTGGGGTGAGCTTGGATACTATCTGGCAAGAGGGCACATAGCTGGTACATCAAAAAGGCAGTGGGATGAGAGGCTTGTTGCCTACATTTCTTTTAACCATGGTCTTGGGGTGTGGAACAAGTTTTATTGTGCTATTGTGGGTCTGGGGGCTTAGAGGAGGGGGATACTTGGTGCAGGCTTAGCGGAGGGGTGAGAGGTCCCAATTACAGCATCACATCATCAATGAAATAAGGGCCTTTAGATGTCAGCCCGACCTGAGGCGGGAGGACAGTGGGGGGCTGAGTATGCGGCGCTGCAGGAGAAGGGAGAGAGGGCTCTGTGGCTTCTAGCTTGTCTACTTTTACAGAGTTACATGCACATCATTGAGAATCTGAGGTAGGATTAGGCCAGTGTGGTTACAGGTACATCGAACAATATTCGAGTTTATGAACAGTGTACAGGATACACGTTTACATTTATCATGAGTGCCATGTTACAAAGTAAATTCTATCTACAACAATCTCTGAACCTTACCGTCTTGCATTATATACATTTGGATCAGTATGTAAGTTGAGCATATTTTGTGAACACTTGTATATTTGAAAAGCCAGTGAACATCTGGATTGTGTACCTTGTATTATATCGAACAAGTAAATCAACATGTCATACATTAGTGTGAGTGTTTTTTAAAAGACAAGATTCGTTCAACAGTATGGGACTTAGACATATGACCAATAGCTTCATGTGCATTATTAAAAGGTGAGGATCTTCTTGTTTCGTTTTCTGAATTTAGCCCCTTAATACACACCTACATGAGAGGATTTATAACCTTCACAGAGGGATTAGAAGTATGGGTGAACCAGGGTGGCACACAGGGGTAGAATCCTTATCTGTTACTTCAAAAGGAGAACAATGTTGGGGGTTATCCACAGTGTATGTCATAAATGTGGGATTTGCAAGGGGACGGGCATGTTTGTGGAGATGGATTGTTTTCCTTAAACCCAAGCCTTTGCTCAGTCATCCGCAGGTCAGTGATGTACTGCGGAAGGTGAAAGATACAGTGTTTGTCATGTAGCTTGTTCGCACCTAGTCTCCCGTGGGAACATGCCTTCTGCAGGGATGCAGAGGGGAGGAGGGCGAGGGAGATGACAGGCTCACTGTGCATGATCTCGAGGGGAGAGCTGCAGCTCTGCAGGCAACCTTTGTCTAAGAGGCCTGTGGTACCATGTACAAAATGGAGTCTGGTTGTGGTACAAAAACGTCAGGGATTAGCTTTCTGGTCAATGTCTACATACATATGGGTCGTCATATACATACGGTCGCATAGGTGGCTGGTGGACGAATCATAATCCACACGTGGGGTTAAAATGGAGGGGAGGGGGTCTCAAAGACCTTAACTCCCATACACTCCAAGAATCCATATTTCCAGGGTGCAGAACCACGGGTGTTTCATTTTTTTATTGAACATTATATTGCTACATTTCAGAACTTAATGAGCTTAAGGGTCTCTGGCCCGGAGTGCCTTTATGGAAACATTTTGAAACACATAGACTTCCTTCTACCTGGACAACTTTGAATGTTGTTGCTATTTTCAAAAACGGTTTTCCGGGCTGACCCTAGTAAATATTCCTCAATTGCATTGTTCGACATTACAGGAAGGTGTGTTGCATCTTCACTGCTGAAGGAGTTGATTAGAGGTATTGAGACAACAAATGTAATTTCTATTCATAAATTGGGCTTTATGAAGGATTTGGGGATGGATATCTGTGGTTTTGTTTTAAATGCCTTAACATCATAGGCACTAAGCATTACTGATCCACCATTGTATGTGCCATGCCTTGACACTCCTGTGGCTCTTGGCATTGTGAATCAACACCATGTGTGTGCAAAACTAGATAAGTAGGGGATTCCAGCGTACCTTCTGAACATATTGATTTTACCTGACACAGATACCAGACACACAGACACAGATACCATATCCTAATTATGGTCAAATCATGACGGTCACCCCCTGTTTTTTTTAACTTGTGTTAAGTCCATTTATATAATGTTTTCCTAGTGCTTAGAAGTGTCTCCCATAAGCTCGGCAAGTCTAAAATCATGTGATTGGCATATGCAGACCACCTTGTGGTTTTTGACCAAACAGCAATTGGTTTGCACCAACAGGGATTGAGGATTATTCTACTGTGCATTATTTAACATTGCATTTTTCTAATTCTTTGTAATACAATTGTCTACTGCCTGCTCTATCAAAAGAAGGCTATTTAGGCATTCAAGACATATCTCATTGGTAAACAAGTCTGAGGTTAATTATTTAGGGTTCTACATCAAACAAACATACATGCAAAAATATTGCAGAATCAAAATGGGAAGTACAATCTAGCCATTAATTGCAAAAATAAACACATTTCACCAAATTCATGGTGGATTCTCTATGAGTGCATTGGATATATTTTATAAACAGAAAATATTGCCTATTGTTTTGTATGGATGTGGAATTTTTCCAGAGATGCCAAAGCAATCTCTTGATTGTCTACCCATTCAGATTATTGAAGGTTAATACGTATTGGTGTACTCTATGCAAATTAAGAAGATTATCATTGTATGCACGATTCTAAACACCTAAACAACACTCCATTTACTGGTAGTAAATGAGGCAGTTAACTGCAGACAATGAGACTTTCTGGCTAATTTCATAAGTGATTGCAAAAGATATTTACAATTGATTGACTTCATGCAGACTTTTCCTCTAGTTCAAGCAGAAGGTTTACTGATTTTGAAGAAGTTCCTGAAGGAAGGCATTTCAAATGCATTGCAGGCATACCTTTGACCATTTGGGATAACACCCTTTCCTGCATTATTTTAACATATATACTAACTTTAGAGAAACATAGAGGTATGTCTCCAAATTCAATTTTTAAGCCTTTTTATGTATTTTCATTTCAATGTATTTCCTACGATGGATGTTGTCGGTCCATGGAAAGGTATGAAGAAAGAATTGTAAATTTATAAATTTTAAGGAACCTGTGAAGC
The DNA here is from genome assembly GCF_040938575.1 of Ambystoma mexicanum. Taxonomy (NCBI): domain Eukaryota; kingdom Metazoa; phylum Chordata; class Amphibia; order Caudata; family Ambystomatidae; genus Ambystoma; species Ambystoma mexicanum. Next base: position 627,362,679 of record NC_090933.1, on the reverse strand, counting down.
TATTAATAACTTGTGACATGTTTTCATCAATTGCCATAAATTACATTATTTAATAAAGATGTAATTTAGTCATTTTGTTTCGAATGAAATGCTTTTTTACATTGAAGAGGTTTGGAGGGGGTTGATTTCGGGAAACCAACTTTCATTGATATTGGCAATGTAACGTTTTTATGAATGATTAATTATTATCTTTGGTTAAAGAATTATTTTGCAATCAATTGATAATATTTCTATTTATGGTCTAAGCTTTGCTCTAAATCAAATCACCAGACAAATAAAATAAATATGTCCAACCCTTGGTAGCTGACAGAATCCGTGATTTGGGGAAACACTGAAGCAGGAGTAAGAGGGGAACCCTACGACCCAGGAGCCAAATGACGAGGATGTAGGAAAGACAGAGACAAACTGTGCCTTTGTGCATGGCATCACTGAGACTGGCAGAGTGAGGGACTTTGGGCCACACTGAAGGAGGAGGAGAATGTGAGCATAATGACTAGGGACCCAATTCACCAGAAGCCAGAAAGCCAGAAACAAATTCAGTGTTATGGCCAGCAGCACACTAATTTGGCTGAGCCCACTGGATTGGGCTTTGTTGAAGGAGGTGGAGATGAACCTTGGACCAAGGAACCACATCACCAGGAAGCCAGAATGCCATAAACATATACCACATTGATCATGCTGTGTGCAGGGATGGAAGTGTGCAGAGGTTTGAGCAGTTCAGGTGAAGAGGGGGAGGTGTTCCCAAGTGTTTATTCTGCTAACTGATACTCCCTGACTGCCTGTATGTTTGTCTTGCTTTGAGGCAGTATCCCTTTTAGAGAGGATCAACATGACATTCTGGTAAGTGTTGACTGTGTTTTTACTTGCTTCCCTTGAAAACTATTATTCCTGCACAGTGCTAAACAACTGTGTGTTCAGGATTATGTTCAGATCCTGGGGCAAAGGATGATAGGGGCAATGTTTTTATTGGTCACAAGTTCCCCCTCATCACTGCCCTTGTTAAAGGGCCTAAACAAATGCCTTCCTGACTCCAACAATTGTATCTACCATGTGTATTTGGGTGTTTTGACTATAGGAGAAAAGCCAGTCTAACATGATTTGCACTGGGATCAGTTGCGGACTAGCCAAGCAGGTCCATAGAGCTTGTTATTGGAGCCTACACATGTATACTTGAACCTTTATCTGGTAGATTTGGGTGGTGGACTATATTTAGTCACCCCTAGAGTCAGTCAGATGATCCCTGCTACATTTTGCTGTATGGGGAAATGACAGTGTGACGTTTCAACTGAATTGAAGAGAGCTTCACAAAGACTACAAATTAAGTGTTATGGTTCACAATATAGAGCTAGAGTGTGTAATAAATTGTGTAATCGTGATAGTTCTGTCTCATAATTTCCATATCTTCTTGAATTCCTATTTACGGTTTAAAGTATGAACCCAAAATTATTTGGGAACCAAAATACTACATACTTGTCATTTATCTAGAATAGAGGTACAGTGGAAAATGCAAGCACCATCGTCTGCGATGGTGAAAATATGAGATTCTCCCCCTCTAGGGTGGTAAGGAGATCCTAAAAAGAAAGAAATCGTTGTGTCACAATCCTCAATGAAGAGTGAAGTATTTGCCCCTGCACAGATTACAATGACAGCAGTCTGCGGAGGGGGTATACGGAATTGGTCTGGAAACAGTGAGTAATCCTACCAAGTAAAACAAGACAACAACCTCCATCCCACAGGGTATGTCCAATAGGGGATCATGTAGTTACATGCCTACAAAGGGGTCGAGAAGGTTGATGATTGTGTGGAAGGAACCACCAAAAGAGTTGCACATTAAAGGAGAAGGCTTGGGGGGTGAAAATGAACAAGGCCAATAAAAAGTGGTAGTAGCCCACTGATAGTGGTTTATGGGAAAGTGCCCTTAAAGGTGAATGATAGTCATACTAAACCATTTGTGGGGGAAACCACTCAAAATCAATAAGCATACATCCTTATTGTTGTTACAGTCACTGGTTAAAAATCTTGTAGATGGGTGGCCGCTTTGGAGGTTTTATGAAAAGAAAATGGTGGAAAACATGCTTTCTGGTAACTAAAGTGGAAATTCATAACAGTACTCAAATCAGGGACATGGTAGTAGATTAAGCACCCTTAAAAGAGAGAGTAGCTATCTCTCAAGGTGTCATTGAGGTTGACAAAGTGCCGTTCTTAGAGCAGTGTGAGTAATTAAACACTACAATTGTAGTTCAGGGAGGCCGCTTGCCTTGTCCACAAAATTGTTCAACATGATTTGTACTGAGTTCAGGTGTTGATTGGTCAAACAGCTTTAATAGTAATAATACAAGTCAAATAAAGTAGTAATTAACAACAATACCTCGCTGTGATGCCTAAGGGTCTGGGCGAGTAACAAATGTAAATAAAATAAATAAACAAGAACAGACATTTAATTAATGGATATAGCGTTCTCTATTTGAAGCAACAAGTACTAAATAACAACACTCTCTCAGTTGTGCCTTTGGTAAATATTTGGCGAATATTTTCATGGCTTCTTCTGAACTACGGTCTCTTGCAGAACCTCTAGGATTTGCTTTGGTGAAGACAACTTGCACTTCATTGAATCCAATGGAAGTTAAGTTTCTGAGTCACTGAAGATAATCCTTAGAATAACATGATTTCTATCTTTTGCATCAAATTATGAATTAGAAATGTTCCTTAATAATGCAACCTCGCTGTCATCTTTTAGTATAGAAAAGGGATGTAATTTCATAATTACAAAATTGTGGCCTGCATGATATAGATAGTTGATATCTGCTTTAGGGACTCTGAGTTCCAACATAACATTAAAGAGCTCATTAGACATATTGGCCCTCATTACGACCCTTGCGGAAATCGGAAAACGATGGCGGAAATGCAATACCGCCATCGAATAGCGCTCGGTGCGACTATGACCCGTCACCGCAAAGTACGAAGCCATTAGCGACACCGTAGTGAACGCCAACGCTAACTGCACCAAGCACGCGCGCGCGTGCCATGCGAAACCGCAAACACCACCATGGCGCAACGGTACGCCAATTCCGACCCTAGCGGACATGTACCTAACGCCATCAGGCATGGCGTAATGTACCATTCCGCCATGGTGAGAAGTACGGCATCGCGAATCAACCGTAAACGGCCCCACTGAGTGCCTGTACACCGCTCCCTGCCCACAAAGTACAACTCCCCGTAGGTGCAATGAAGCCACAATGCAACCATTGAAATGTACAAGTCACCCATGCATGGCAACGAACAAAAGAAACACAAGAGGGGCCAATGGGAGCTGCAGGGCACAGATGGCACGAATACAGAAGCCATCCCAATGGACATGACCACAGTCCCCCACCAAGAAACGCACGCAAACACAGGCACCTGTGACCAGCCATATTCCGAGAATCACATCATTCCACCAGTCCACCTGGCTGACCGGCATCTGTTACACAAAACCCAATCCCCCGCCCCTGAGCATGACAACATTCAAACTGTCATATTGGCAGCCCCCATCCCTGACCTCACGGGCTTAGTAGGCAAACGCGCCCAGTACAGTACCACGCAACTAAACTCCGAAGCTGGAACCCAATGCAGATCTCCTCACAATACATCGCCCCCCAAATAGGCATATGCCACATCACTTGCAAAGAAAAACGCTACACGGGCCAAATCAGAATAGAAATTTAATGCACATCAAAGTCACCAAGCCCATACAGCCATCAGGCCATGAACTCCTAAACACCAATCACCATTGTGGGCTGCATCCGCAAGAAATGACCAGCCACTACTTGTGTGTCGTCCTGTTCCCTCATGGTACACAGAGCCACATTCACGTACGAAAAGGCAACATGGAAGCGCACAGAACCGCAGGGCCGTCCCAATGGGGAGGCACTAGTCCAGCTGAAAGGCCGAAATGTTGCTCCGAGCCACCAGTACTGCGTAAGGGCATGTGGGCCATTGGCGATCGTCCCATAAGATCGTAATGCTGCTCCACTGATTAACACGAAGCAGCAGGTGTCGGGAGTAAAACCCATCTGCAGGAGTGGCATACAGATGGCAGTGGCAAAAGGGGAGGAGATACCTGTCAACCAAAAGAAAAGAAAAAGAACAGAATGGCCATCAGAACTACATTCCAACAACTCACTTCAATGATCACACGAAATCCACAGCCATATGCATGCTAGCCCACTCCAAAGGATCATCACCACCCCAAAACCACTTGCGACTCCTAACCATCTATATCGAGGTGCAAACACCATCACAAACGAGTGTACCTGTGCATGCGTCTGTCAAAACAGAATCCATCAGATGGGAATGTTAATGTGCATGGACACAAGTGTCTGAGGGCGTGTCGAGACAGGGAGGGCTCAACAAGGCCAGATAGATGATGGTCCCACCATGGCAGCCCTGCATCACATAGCGTAGGGGAGGCGGATAGATCCCAAGAAGCCCTGTACATGGCAAACTCTGTATCAAATCACCTGCCCATGCATCCATTCATCATTCCCTCATCCCGGAATCAAAACGCCTGAATAATTACTCACATAACATTAGAAACATCCATTGAGTCTGTGCGTTATGCAGCCTGCAAAATCCACAGTGCCCCAGCCCGTAATTCCAGTGTTGTGAAGTAACATGTATGTGGGAACGGCCGGCCTCATCGCCCACGTAGCAATTGCGCATCCCAAACTATTCATATCAATCATTGCTTCCTCGCCATGGGCCCTGTCTCAAGGACATTGAACAACAGAACGTTATATTTGCAGTCAGACCTGTGGGCATCTCCTCGCCGCTAGCTGGAAACCGAAAGCGCCGCCCTTCGAATTCCACATTTGCAACATCACGCCGAAAAGGCATCTGTGGCCGTTTGAAATCACTAATTATTCCATCGAGTGCGGCTGTGTGTGAAAATGGCAACTGCCTTCACCCACAAATGGGACGCCCCGCCCGTCATTGCAACTCGGTACAGTGATGCATGAGGGCCCACCGTTACTCGAGTACTACGTTCCACTGACCCTTCACAAGTCTGTTCGCGACTGCACAGATAGTATGTGCAACAATGGGACCACAGCAGAATGAACATGTCAACCAATGTTACACGGCCATCGGGTACAAATACATGATTGCAATAGCAAGATGCCATTCCCAGATTTGCAGCGTTGTGCGCGGGACGTGCTCGGCCAAAGGGGAGAGCAGCTTGCACAGGTGGAATTAATCACCACAGGTGGAGGCCATACAGCCTGAAAACACATAAATTGCACAGCCAGTCTCCTCCCACAACCACACCGAAATGCTACCGGCAGGACTCGCGATGTTGGCCCTGGGGGACCTGATAGCACTGCAACTACTCCAACTCCAAGAAGAAGACGAACACCAACTGCTACCGGCCGCACGAAGGAGACGCAGGAGGAGGAGGAGGCCAAGGCAGGGCCAGCAAGGGCCGCCAGCACAGCCACTACCACCACGCAGGCAGCCCGCAATCCCACGCCTCCGAGCACATCCGTTCAACCTCACTGATGAGCAGATCCACACCCTCTACCGTCTGGACCGGGACACCATAGCCGCCATTGTGGACATGACACAGGCTGACCTTGTCAGCATGATAGATAGCCCAACCGCCATCCCACCCCTACTGAAGGTGGTGTCTGTACTCCACTTCCTGGCCACAGGCACCTACCAGCACACAGTCGGACAGTTGCATGGCATTTCTCAGCCACTGTTCTCACGGACACTATTGCAAGTGCTCGATGCCCTCCTGCAGCACGCAGACGACTACATCTCTCTACCACGCTCGGAGCAGGAAATTACCAACACAAAAGTGGGATTCCATGCACTTGCCGGCATACCGGGTTGCATTGGTGCCATCGACTGCACCCATGTGGAATTGGTCATCCCACATGCCATGGAGGCCCAGTACCGCAACAGAAAACAATTTCATTCCCTGAATGTACAAATGGTGTGTGACTCCAACAGGATCATTACACATTGTTGTGCCCGATTCCCTGGATCAACCCATGATTCTATGGTCTTGAGGAACTCTACAATACCACGCTACATGGAGCGACACGCAGGGAACAGATCCTGGCTACTCGGTGAGTCTCATTACATGCATGATTATGTGGGGAATGTGATTTGGCAATGACCTGGCAGGAAGGGGGGGGGTGTGCGTACGTAGCAATGGCATTCCACATCATACGTTTCTCGTCCACATACAGGTGATGCTGGATATCCACTGAAGAGATGGCTCCTCACACCAGTCCGGAACCCACGGGACCAGCATGAGGAAGACTACAACCATGCCCACTCACGTACCCGTGTAGTCATTGAACAGGCATTCGGCCTACTGAAGACTCGTTTCCGCTGCCTCAGCAGGTCTGGCGGGGCACTCCTGTACCGCCATGAGAAGGTTGCAAAGATGGTCATGGCATGTGTCATGCTCCACAACATGTGCGTACGTAGAAATGTGCCCATGCCCCCTGACGCAGAACTGCAAGCACATGATGATGGTCATGATGAGGGTGGGGATGTGGCAGCACCTCATGGAGTCTGCGAGGCACCGGAGGCCCGTGACATTCGTCAGCATCTCATTGATGTATGCTTCTAGCACTCACGCCTGGTGGCTGATACATGGACACGGGACTCGTGGCACTGTGCGTGTCTGGGACATGCACAATATGGACTGTACGCCTATGATGGCCTAGTACACAGAAATCAATGTCCACACATCTCATTGGTTGATCGTGCACTTTTTATGGCATATGTGATGTCATGTTGAACACCCTATCGACCCGCCACCCAAGTGAGCCCAACACACCCCCTCCACCCTCCTACCTCCCCCACGAACCCCAGTGTCCAAAGATGCTCATTGTCAGTGGGCTGTCGCTATTGCAAGCCCCCTCTGCGGGTATCAGGGGCACCCCTGCCTGTGGAGCGCAGGTTCCTTCCAGATCTACGTTGGGGGCTGCCCTGGACGGAACTTGCAACGGATAATGTGTCTGCCTGCTCACGTCCATGCATGTCCCTAAGGGTTTGCGAGAGCTCAGTGAGCACACGGCGCACTGCGGCAAGTTCGGCACATACGTCTTTGGACGTCGCATGCAGTTCCCCCCTCAGGCTCTCGGTGCTTCTCTCCATTTGGACTCTCAGGCTCTCGGTGCTACTCTCCATTTGTGCCCTCAGCGTCTCTGTGCCTCTCTCCATTTCTGCCCTAAGTGTCTCAGTTGATGTTTCTATGTCTGCCTTAGTGCCCCCACATTCATCGGCATGGTCCTTGAGGAGCGTGGCCATTTGCTGCTGTTGCACGATTAACTGGTCGAGGGACTGTTGCCTCTGCTGGGCCATGCCCATTTGCGGGGGTGTCACAGAGGGGCTGTTGTCCTCATGTTGCCTTGCCACAGGGCTTGTGGGGGATGGCCAGTCGTTGTCTTGTGGGTGCCCCTGCGTGGTATCCTCATGTTGTACGGGATGGGACAGACAGGGGGATTGGGACAGGTCATGGATGGATCTGACTTCGACATCCCCGTTTTCTGTGTCGGAGCATGCTGCCATCAATGGGGTGTCACCTATGGTGCTGCTGCCACCAGAGGCAGTGCCTTCTGTGGCATCCATTGGGGGGACCTGTGGTGGTGGTGTTGTGGGCATGCTGGCTGCTGGGGTGCCTGTTGATGTTCCCTCCTCTGTGCTGCCACCTGATTTGTGCTGCTGCCGTGTCTTGATGCGTGCAGCTGAGGTGGAGGGTCTCTGGCCGTTGGTCTTGGCCCTCTTTGCAGGTGTGCTGGTAGGGGTGTCCTGTAGCTCGTCGTTTGGATCGGACCCTGTGGTGGAGTAAAGGAGGGCGAGGGTTAATGATGGGTCTGTGGGAATTGGAATGGCATTGTATCACATGCTCTGGGGTGGTACCTGAGGGTGATTTGGGTCGGGTCCTTGGAGGTGCTTTGATTTGTGTGTGGAGTGAGGGTGCAGTTGTTTGGCAGCCTGCAGTTAGGGTGTGCCTGCTGCACGTGTAGTGCGTGTATTAGGGGTTTTTAATTATTTATGTATTTATTGTGGGTTTTAACGTGCGCTATCAGGCCGATGTGTGTGGCCGTTCTCCTGGACATGTGTTTCTGTTGCACTATGTGGACGCATGGTACTTCACATGGATGGACTGTGTGGATTTGGCATTGTTTTATCTGGTACACCTACCTGAATCTTCGGATGTCTGCACTCCTTTCTCCATCCCTCCGACTCCCTCTATGCTCTCCATTCCGATGGTGGAGGCACAGATTTCTTCACAGGGGGTCAACTTGATGGGTGATTCAGGACCTCCCCCGGTGGCTGTGGCAATGTTGCGGTTGGCAGAGAGTATGCTGCGGACGCGTATCCGCAGGTCGTCCCATCGCTTGCGGCATTGCTGTGGGGTGCGGGGTGCGGTCCCCACCGCACTTACCCGCTGTGCCACCAGAGCCCATATGGTCTTCTTGTTTGCAAGTGCCGTTCTGGTCATTTGCGTGGAGAAGACGACGGCAGCATTCTCCTGGAGGGTCTCTGTTAGCACGGTGAGTTCCTCGCGGGAGAAGTGGACCTGCCGCTTGCGGTCGCACGCTTTCTTCGCTACTTTTCCCATTTGTCTTGGTTTCGCTAGGGTGGGTGACGGGTTGGGGTGTGTTTCAGGGTAGTGATTTTAGTGGTTGTGTGGTTTTAGTGGTTTTATAGGTGTACGCCGGGATGTTTCCCGTTCCGGGCCCATGTTTTTACTTCCGTTTCCGTATATTTCCTGTCACCGTACTTTCCGGTAGGCGCACACTGCGGTGACCGCTAAGAGGGGTGGGGGTATTGCACCTAGGGCGCCGTACGGCGGCGGTGTGGGCCGTTTTGGGGTCATTTCCGCCATCGCGGACTTTGCACTTCCGCCGTGGCGTGGTGCTCGTGCCCGATGGGTCGGAATGGGCCGCACTTTGCTCCTTCGTGCAATGGCGGAAACGCTATTTACGCTGTGGCGCTCCGGTCAGTCGCTTTCCGCAAGGGTCGTAATGAGGGCCATTGTTGGATAAAACTATTCAATTTGTGGAGTATGCAGGCCTTTTTACATTTAAGGATATTCTGTCATGATCTCTGCTTCCAAAAGGTCAGGGTTTTCCCAACTCCCTTGGAAGCAGATCCATAACCCAGGTTCCGAGTGCCAACCAGTCCCAATTGGGACCTTTTGGACCCAGTCCTGGCGCCAGTGGCACCAGGCTCATAAATATGCCCAGTCCCAGCGCTGGAAGCGCCGGGCTCATAATGCTTGGGTGGACTTACCTGCAGCAGACCATGCTGCTTACTTGCCTGCCAGTTGAGCCTCTGATCCTCTTCTGTTTGGAACTACTTTTCCTGTTGGGTGGGGCTGGAGCCACTCCCTAGATTCAGAACACTGGAACTCTTCTGGAAGGCAGGAACTCTTTTCTTACCAGGAACTCTTTTCTTACCTAGGCGTGGCTGTGGAAGGAGACACCTAAGCACTACAGGAGGCTATTTAAACCACACCCGGTGGATGAATCTTGCTTTGCGTTATTCTGCACCCTCTGCAGCAGAACGCTCATCGTGTCTTCTGCATCCGGTCCTGGGCCTAAGGAAAAAGGCTTACCATCCTGAATCCAGTCTTCAGCAACACCTATAAAGACAAGAAAGAACAGGTTAGCATTCCGGCATCTGAAAGGCAAAGGCTTACCTACTCTTCGTGCGCTCCGGAGGTCTTCACACTGCATTCCGGCATCTGAAAGACAAAAGCTTACCAACTCTTCGCACGCTCCGGAGGCCGTCGGCGCTGCATCCCGCATCTGAAAGACAAAACAAGGTGCGTTTAAAGACATTGGGGAACTTTAATACTCACGTGCCAATACCCCTTTCCACATCTAACCCAGTGGGTATTCCGGCACTCTGCAGCCGCTCAGAACTTGTACCTGCAAAATAAAAAGACAGTTAGAGCGCATCGTGAAGCTGGCAACAAGCGCTTACTTACGTGCTTCCAGGCGCTTCTATTCCTCACACGGGCTCCATCTTCAACTCACTTCAGCCCGTCATCCGCCATCGCCGGAACCCTGCAAAACAAGAGACATCATTATTAAAGACTTTAAAGTTACTCGAAACTTACCGTTCGTGCAGTAAACGACGGACAGCAGTCCTCTGAAGTCAAGAGGCCTGCGCTACCTATCCAGTGAAGAAACTGGTTACAGCACCCTGCCCCGAGGCAGATGGAGAGCTCGGCATTCACTTACCTAAGGTGAGAGCGTTAACCTTTGGGGGTCTACAGGAGAGGAGAAGAGGAAAGAGATAGGGGCACCCCAATAACCCCAGTTCATTAACCCCATATTTTCTATCTGCAGACATCTTACTCTACACGTCAGGCATACAGTGCACAGAGGTCCAGCCCAAAGAGCCAACCGGGTGCTGCACATCACCTTTGAAGATACGGTAGTCGCCCAGTCAAGACCGGCGCCTCTGCGAGAATCAGGTGAGCGTTACAGAACGCAAAGCCTACCGCAAAACTCTCGTCCAGGCGCTATGGAAACCTCGGATACTGACCACCTAGCCCGGTTACTTGGGGAACTAAGGGCAGAAGTGCATGCAGCTCGTCAGGAAACGAATGCTCTAAGAAGGGAACTAATTATTTCCAAGGAGAGAACAGATGATCTTGCTAGACAATTGTTACAGTCACATGCCGGACAGACCCCGCTACCCGCATCAGGGGCAAATCTTCCTTCAACATCCTCTATGAATCCAGTGCAGATCAACCTACCTGGGAATGTACCTCTGGCTCCGCCCGAACGATTTTCTGGTGACCCAAAGAGGTTTGCGGTATTTATCAATCAGTGCCGGTTGCACTTCTTATGCCGGCCAGCAGCCTTTCCAACTGATCAAGCTAAAGTAGCTTTTGTACTTTCGTACCTTAGTGGCAATGCGGCAGACTGGTCGATCCCTCTAGTTAATCAAGATGATCCGGTTCTCCATGATTTTCAAGCCTTTCAGCTTAGTATGGAAAAACTGTTCGCAAGACATGCACAGGGGCAGGCCTTGGACAATGAGCTTCTTTCGTTGCGACAGGGTAATCAAGACCTTTTGGCTTATATTGCATCTTTCGATAGACTAATAGTGGAAACTCAATGGCCTGAGGACAAAAGGATTACGCTGTTTTATAGAGGTCTACGTGGAGAGCTCAAAGACGTTTTAGCCCAAGTAGTGAATCCCCCACAAGACTGTTCGGATTATATAGACTTGGTCGTTCAAATAGATCACAGACTGCAGAACAGGAAGGCTGATCGTTCCAAGTTTGAGGCTCGAGTATTTTCCAAACCGCCAACTCCTTCCAAAGGAGTAGACTCCGGGGAACCCATGCAAATAGGGGGTCTGAAAGGCCCTCTAACACAAAGGGAGCGGGAAAGGAGAAAACAGTTGCAATTATGCCTATATTGCGGAAACTCAGGGCACTTTCTTCGAGACTGTCCGGTGAAACCTGCCAAGAAGGCAGTGGGAGCTGCAGTTACCACAGTTACAAACTCTGAGCAGGGAAACGACCTCGCCCGACAAGAATAGAGGTCCTCTTGCCGAGCGTGAAAACCAGTTCCGTGACCTCGCATTTCGTGATACCTATGGTCCTCATTAGCCCTGATAATCCAGATCGATTACATGCAATTGAAGCTTACGTCGACAGCGGTGCCATCGGCAATTATGTGGATCATGAAATGGTTTTGAGGATGAATCTAACTCTTTGTCCCAAGGCTGTAAAGGACGTCATTACTACGGTGGATGGTACGGAGATAGCCTCCGGGCCAGTAACACATACCACTCAAGAGGTGACGCTAGTAAGTCAAGATGGACACCATGAGAAGATCGTGTTCGATGTGATCAAGGCCCCTCAGTTCCAGATTATTCTAGGAATACCTTGGTTAGAGAAACACAATCCTCTGATCGATTGGCGAGCAAGAACGGTCCAGTTTCCAGAATGTGTCTCTACTTGTCACCCTCCACCTGGTGTTGCACTGGCAGCAATTTCTTCAGAGACTCCCCAGTTACCTCCCGAATACCTAGAATACCAAGATGTTTTCCGGAAGGAGCAGGTTAACTCTCTACCTCCTCATAGGTCTTATGACTGCCAGATAGACCTGATACCTGGATCTACTCCTCCTTGTAGTAGAATTTATGCCCTCACCGAGCCTGAGAACCTTCACCTTCGACAATACCTGGATCAATACCTGGCAAATGGGTTTATTCGTCCTTCCAAGTCCCCTGCTTCTTCAGCTTTGTTCTTCGTTCCAAAAAAGGAAGGAGACCTTAGAACTTGTATCGATTATCGCTCCCTGAACCAGATCACCGTTAAGAATAGATATCCGTTACCTTTGATCCCTGAACTCCTGGACCAAGTCAGAAAAGCATGCATATATACAAAGCTGGATCTTAGAGGAGCTTACCACTTGGTACGAGTAAAAGAGGGCGATGAATGGAAGACGGCCTTCCGCACCAAGTATGGGCTATTTGAATATCAGGTCATGCCCTTCGGACTTTGCAATTCCCCGGCCGCCTTTCAATATTTTATGAACGATGTCCTCAGAGAACTCATAGATGTGTGTGTTGTTGTTTACATTGACGACATTCTCGTTTATTCTTCATCGGAATCTGAACATTGGAAACACGTGAAAATGGTCCTCGAAAGATTGGGTCAACACAAACTTTTCGCTAAGTTGGAAAAATGTGTTTTCAACGTGACTGAAGTTGAATTCTTGGGATTCATATTATCACCTGGCGGAGTGCGTATGGATTCAAAGAAGGTCGATGCAGTTCTCAAATGGCCATCACCATCCTCCATAAAAGGTGTGCAAAGCATGTTAGGCTTCGCTAACTTTTACCGCAGGTTTATCCCCGAGTTCTCTCGAATAGTCCAGCCCATCACTGCCTTGTTAAAGAAAAACAAACGTTTTGAATGGTCTACCGAGGCGGAACAAGCTTTCCAGGATTTGAAGACTAAATTTATCTCTGCACCAATCTTAAAACACCCTCGCCCCGAACTCCCCTACATCGTGGAAACTGATGCTTCAAGCCCTGCCATGGGGGCAGTTCTATCACAAAAGGACCCGGTAACCAATCAGTTGCATCCCGTGGCATTTTGGTCCCGCAAATTCTCGCCTCCTGAAATCAATTACACGATTACTGACAAGGAAATTCTGGCTATCAAGTCTGCCTTTAAGGCTTGGCGGCATTATCTGCTGGGGGCCCGACACACCGTTACTGTGATTACGGATCACCGAAACCTGCAATATTTGAAAACCGCAAAAGCCCAATCCTCTAGACAACTCCGTTGGGCATTATTCTTTGCCGAGTTTGACTTCATAATTACCTATCGACCTGGTACAAAGAACGGTAAAGCTGATGCCCTTTCTCGGATGGGAGTGGAAGAACACTTGATCAACCCAAAACCTGTACCAATCATTCCCGAACAAAGAATTCTGGGTGTAATCGCCACAGAATCCATAGAGGAAGTTAAGGATAAAGCCAGGCAACTTGTAACTCCAGCAGACATACAGAATTGGCATCTGCAGGGAAAGGACTTTGCAGTAAAGGACAACTTATTGTATTTCCAAGAACGATTATACCTACCCAGCACAGATTTACAGAGAAAAGTAATCTCTTGTTATCACGACTCTTTAATGGAAGGTCATCCCGGTGTAGCCAAGACCTCAGAAAAGATCAAGCGCTACTTCTGGTGGCCGTCTTGGAAAAAAGATATCAGAGACTTTATAATGTCCTGTGGAGTATGCGCCCAAAACAAGAGTCAAAAGGAAAGACCAGTAGGCCTCTTACGCCCTATTGACATCCCACCTCGCCCTTGGCATACGCTTTCTATGGACTTCATCACCGATCTACCTCCATGCTCCGGATACAATACGATTCTAGTAATCGTGGACTTATTCTCCAAGATGGCGCATTTCATTCCGCTCAAAGGCTTGCCAACAGCAGCAACTCTGGCCCGAGAATTTCTCGAAAACATCGTCCGACTGCACGGTTTTCCTTCGGTTCTAATTTCGGATCGAGGTAGTCAATTTATTTCTCATTTTTGGCGAAGTTGCTGTCGGTCGGCTCAAATTGATGTGAGACTATCGACCAGTCACCACCCTCAGACCGATGGACAAACCGAGAGGACCAATCAAACTCTGGAACAGTATTTACGCTGCATGCTGCAACAAACTGAAAAAACTTGGAAAGATATCCTTTGGATAGCCGAATATGCCTACAATAACTCTGTCCATTCGGGAACTGGGAAAACCCCGTTTTTTCTTTTGTACGGCAGTCACCCTCGAACCTCGGAGTTGGATCCCCTCCAAGATCTTGAAACTCCAGCAGTAGACTACCTGCATTCTACAATCACCCAAGCCTTTAAGGAAGCTGTTTCTCACCTTCAAAGGACTAAAGAACAATACAAGAAAGGAGCAGATCAACATCGGAAGGAAGCCCCTCACTATCAAGTAGGGGATCAAGTCTGGTTATCCACCAAATATTTATCTCTAAAAGGGCCACGCACATTCAACCCACGATACCTTGGTCCCTATTCCATCACTACCATAGTAAATCCAGTAGCAGTCAAGTTGGACTTGCCCCCGCACATGAAGATACATCCGGTCTTCCACGTCTCTCTATTAAAACCCGTGCAACCTCAAACCCGACTAACCAAATCTCCAAAACCTATCCTAGTTGATGGAGAACTCGAGTTTGAAGTCAAAAGCATTCTGGACTCCAAGATCTCCAAATCTAAACTATTCTACCTAATTGACTGGAAAGGCTACGGCCCCCAAGAGAGATCCTGGGAACCTGCTGAATATGTCCACGCTCCTCGCCTAATCAAAAGATTTCACCGAACATTTCCTGACAAGCCAAAACCCCCGGAGAAGCCCGGTTTGGGAGGGGCCTTGAGGGGGGGTACTGTCATGATCTCTGCTTCCAAAAGGTCAGGGTTTTCCCAACTCCCTTGGAAGCAGATCCATAACCCAGGTTCCGAGTGCCAACCAGTCCCAATTGGGACCTTTTGGACCCAGTCCTGGCGCCAGTGGCACCAGGCTCATAAATATGCCCAGTCCCAGCGCTGGAAGCGCCGGGCTCATAATGCTTGGGTGGACTTACCTGCAGCAGACCAGGCTGCTTACTTGCCTGCCAGTTGAGCCTCTGATCCTCTTCTGTTTGGAACTACTTTTCCTGTTGGGTGGGGCTGGAGCCACTCCCTAGATTCAGAACACTGGAACTCTTCTGGAAGGCAGGAACTCTTTTCTTACCAGGAACTCTTTTCTTACCTAGGCGTGGCTGTGGAAGGAGACACCTAAGCACTACAGGAGGCTATTTAAACCACACCCGGTGGATGAATCTTGCTTTGCGTTATTCTGCACCCTCTGCAGCAGAACGCTCATCGTGTCTTCTGCATCCGGTCCTGGGCCTAAGGAAAAAGGCTTACCATCCTGAATCCAGTCTTCAGCAACACCTATAAAGACAAGAAAGAACAGGTTAGCTCCGGAGGCCGTCGGCGCTGCATCCCGCATCTGAAAGACAAAACAAGGTGCGTTTAAAGACATTGGGGAACTTTAATACTCACGTGCCAATACCCCTTTCCACATCTAACCCAGTGGGTATTCCGGCACCCTGCAGCCGCTCCGAACTTGTACCTGCAAAAAAAAAAGACAGTTAGAGCGCATCGTGAAGCTGGCAACAAGCGCTTACTTACGTGCTTCCAGGCGCTTCTATTCCTCACACGGGCTCCATCTTCAACTCACTTCAGCCCGTCATCCGCCATCGCCGGAACCCTGCAAAACAAGAGACATCATTATTAAAGACTTTAAAGACATTTGAGTTACTCGAAACTTACCGTTCGTGCAGTAAACAACAGACAGCAGTCCTCTGAAGTCAAGAGGCCTGCGCTACCTATCCAGTGAAGAAACTGGTTACAGCACCCTGCCCCGAGGCAGATGGAGAGCTCGGCATTCACTTACCTAAGGTGAGAGCGTTAACCTTTGGGGGTCTACAGGAGAGGAGAAGAGGAAAGCGATAGGGGCACCCCAATAACCCCAGTTCATTAACCCCATATTTTCTATCTGCAGACATCTTACTCTACACGTCAGGCATACAGTGCACAGAGGTCCAGCCCAAAGAGCCAACCGGGTGCTGCACATCACCTTTGAAGATACGGTAGTCGCCCAGTCAAGACCGGCGCCTCTGCGAGAATCAGGTGAGCGTTACAATTCTGTTTTAATTTCTTGCTTCCATTTGAAGTGTCACGTTATAGTTAGTATGTTTTGACTTATGACAGATCCTTTTAAGTTGGCAAACTCTTTTGCTAGTTATTTAGGAGAGCAGCAAATGCTAGCACTAAGTATATTGGTTGAGAATATTAGTGGAAAAAAAGACTGGGAAGACAACTTTATTTTATAAGCAAACTCCGTCATTATCATCATTTAGATGGTATTGTTCATATATATCATTGTCCTAAAATGTATTTAATACACTGTCCTCCCTCATCCTGAAGTTTGTAGATTTCGGGTATTAATGAGAACCAATCAATTAACGGTTAGGGCAACTCATGGTTCCCAATGGAAATAACCAAAACATCAATGATACTGCAGGATCTTCAATGTAGTAGAACATCTAGAGACAGTTAGACATATGTGAACTGAGTGTCCTATTTTAGTATCAGTATATATTATATGTGCACCTATTAGCGGTAGGTATTCCAATACGACAGTATTCCTACAGTACATTTTTTTAACTATTGCCTAAATACATCTACTGAATCAATGATTATCGATCTGTATGAGTGGATTGCAGCTGAAAGAATTTTCGAATCCAAGAAAAGAGATCCAATTTGTAGTGATATTTAGCACATTGCACTGTATAACATTTGTCTACTAACCATGGTAAATATTTAAGTTTTAAGAATATGCACAAAAGTATGTCAAATTATGAATTGTTAGTATGCTTTGTAACATACAGCGTAACTGAACCTATGTGTTAACATAATGATGTCAATTAAGAAGAATTCAAAAGTGACAGGAAATTAATTTTTGTATGTACATTTTAGAATTATGATGAACTGATGATTATGAATAGTTAGTGATTGCATGTATAGTGGAGTTTTATGAAATATGAGTGTTGTTGACAGTTGATTGAATGAATGATACTTTATGTATGGTATTTTATGTAAAAGATAATTTGTACTAAGTTGTAAAAGTTCTTTGAACTAAAGACAACTATAACAATAACATATAAAATATAAATATTGGTTCCTGGAACGTTCATGACTATCCCCAAAGGTCCAATGGGCTGCTTGATATGAACCCTAAGGTTCTTGCTCAAAAAATGTAAATAATGTTTGTACAATAACTGCTTGGTGAGCGGCATTAACAACTGATACCTGGGGTCTAAGTTAAAGGGGTGAGGAGAAGTAATTTAAATAGTCCTCCAGACCTTTTAATGGCTGTAAAGCCCTCTGCCCTTAAGCTTTATAGGCAGAACAAGCCAAATCTATACTAATTTGAGGAGATTGGCCTGCATGAGGGAAATAGATGCA
This sequence comes from Ambystoma mexicanum, assembly GCF_040938575.1. NCBI lineage: Eukaryota > Metazoa > Chordata > Amphibia > Caudata > Ambystomatidae > Ambystoma > Ambystoma mexicanum. The sequence continues at coordinate 627,345,104 of NC_090933.1, read as the reverse complement.
GTGAAGAGGCTGCAGAGAAAGATGACGGACAAGTGTGAAATCAGTGGAGGACTACTGTGAGGTTGTGCATGGCAAAGCTGCAAACTTCAGGAGGTCAGTGAAAATAGAGAGTGGACACTGGAAGAAGGGTCAGAGAGTGGTGAGAAGAAATGTGGTTCATGGAGTGATAAGGAAAGACACATGATGCAGGGAAGTCAGATGGTGGCACAAAAAAGAGTGGAGAGTGAGTGCCAAGAGAGGATTGATAACTGAGATTATAGGAAGCAAGAGAACCAGTGAGCAATGCCCTCATGTAAGTTCTGCAAATTAACCAAGGGGAAGTCTGGTTTACAGAGAGATGTCTACTAAAACTCAATATTTATTAAAATACATTCACCAGGAAAAAATTAAGTTCAACTATTTATCAACAAAATGTGACCAGATTATGGTAGTTAAATACAGATTACCTTTCTTTCCTTCAATCGCCAGACTGAGTCATGATAACAATGATTGTATTAAGCAGAGTAAAAGTTCAGGCGCTAGATCACTGCTTTGCAGCTGTTTTTTCATTTGTATCCCCCGACTTGCCTGCCCATATTAATCTACATATGAATGTCATCAATCATGTTCTTCCTTATTACCTGGAATATTCCCAAATTCTCTATGGAAGGAAATGGTAACACCTTTCTGGATATATTTAATGAACTATCACATTCTGTGTTTTCCTCTCTCTTGGCTGTTGAATTATTGATCAATGTCTTTCCAAACCAGCCCCAGTAAAGAGCAGTGGCCCAGCAGCTACAATTGATTGTGGAAGGTAATAGCACTCTTGATCCCATCTATGCAGGATCCCAGCTGATGAAAAAGATGAAGTCATTGGTGGTCTTTATCTCAAATGACATCAGATGGGGGAGATAGACAGAGGCAGTGTTAGATCCTGTTTCTATTAATTGTATCAGTAGTATACATCCACACTATCTATCGTCCTATCCTGCTGGAGAGATTGTAACAAGTAGATATTTCTCAGAGAGATCTTCCAAGTCTAGAGACTTTCATTAGCAAAAGGTTACGTCCCATCTCTAGTCATCCTTTTACTAAAGCTTTAAGGTATTGTAGTCAGATGCACACATCAGATCTGCTTTTTCATCCCTAATATTTACCCTTTAACCTATCCCACAGGATAATTTAATTTACTCATTTACAATAATTGTCCTACTTTGCCAACACTGCTCAGTTTTAGTTTAATCTGAGGCATGCAATAATTCCACTGCACACTGAATCTTCTGACTGACTGCTGTCATTTCACTCATGTGTGACCTGTGCCATAACCTTTATTTATAATACAAATTGTAACATAATATGCAGATATTTAACAGTTCAGAGTGATTTTATAATATTGATTAGTTATGTTCAATTAAAAAGCACAGTTGGGATGTGATGTCCCAGAAGAAAGTATTATGTGTCTCTTTTTTTATTATTTGAATAGCAGCAAGAAAAAATATACAGTACCTGGGAGTGACTTTTGTAAATATTGTTATCTTTTTTGGCTGAATAGGCCACATCATCCCCAGATCATGATGTTGGTTTAGCACCATAATACATTTTGTACTGGTGGTACATGTTTTAACCAGTGGATGGCTCCATGCCATTCAACCGGGGTGCTAACACTGACACCTTCATGTAATTACCCTTTCCACAGACATGTTGTGAGTGGGAGGAGAGTGTGACATAGGTGTCCATTCAAGCTCATGGCTGTGCTCTTTGTAGCAGTATTACCTGTGGAGTTGAAAACCTGCCCTGTATACCTTTGATAGACTTTAAACCTGGGCTGAACCAGAGCCTCATCAGCTGGGCAGATGCATCATCAACTGGGTGATCCCAACATTAACTGAGTCCCAAGAGTATATCCACCCCACAATTGAAACTATTAATGTGATCAGTAAATCACACTGCTTCCACCTGGGGCATTGTTTAGTATTTAGCTATTCTTTTTTCTGATTGATACCAAGCTTTTCGCATTTTTTTTTATATTCTCTAATTTGTTTTATCTGAAATAAGCACAGGCAAGTGTCTATTGTTAGTTGTTTCTTATTTTTTTATTTACCCACTACTGTTTTTACAGTGCAAATTGAAAGCCTGGGGCACATTTTTATGTACTACATCTAACACAAACAGAAACAATCTATTGTAAACTTCTCTATAAATCCCCACTCACCTTATTCAAAACTGGTGTTTACTCATCCTCTGATCTTCAGGTGGTCAACTCCACTCCTCAACTCCAGACTTTGACACCTGACATCAACAGGATCCCATGTGGAAAGGTGTAAACACCTTGCAAGTAACCAGAGGTGATCTCAAACAATATGTAGCAAGTAGCATTTCCATATGACTGGTGTGTTGTTATTTTGAAATGTTTAATGTGAATGAGTGAGAGATTTTAATGTGTATACATTCTCATTGTATGGTTATTGTCATTGGTGAACAGTTTTTATGGTTATCTCTATCGTTGTATGGTATTCTCTTTTATGTAACTGAAGGTTTGACTATTTGTCTTTATAATTGTTATCCTTTTGAATTTGTTATTGCTGATATATTGAAATGTTTACTGTTATTTGTTTTTGAGCTTTTATTGGTAGTTTTATCTGCAATAAAGTTATTTACTAACTGACTGACTGATCTGCTATAACCCCCCCCCACAGCTACCAAAGATATCCACCAAAACCCAAAACTCACAGATACTGTAAGAAAGGTAAACAATAGCACACATTTCAATTAGAATGTCACAATATAGAGACACCATTGTGATTTGTTATAATGTATCCAAAATAGCATTAGTTGATAAGCAATTCTGAACCTGTGCTATCTGATACTTGGAGGGGTAGGTTCTCTTACATGGAGTGATTCCAGCTAGCAAGTCAGTACACAGAACTCCTTGGCCATTCAAGCTATTAGAATACTTGCTTCTCCAAGCATGCATAATCCTTGCCCCATACACATACTCTACTATCTTACTGTGTCTGTCACATAGCTCACTGGAATCAGGAAGGATACAAAGACACTGCATTCATGGTTCAATGTGTTTATTTCTGAACTTTGGGCGTGCAGGGGCCAAATGAATTGCTAAACTGAGATCTTCTCAAAAGAAATAATAATATAATAATAATAATCACAAAGGTGATTTACACAGAAGTGTATCTTGCTGGATGTGGCTAGTTAGGTCATCTGGCTCCTCTAAGCAATGTCTGATTCCTTAGAGTTAAGTGGAAGTTGCTTTATCTCTGCATCTGGTGTTGCAGGTCTTTAGGTTTGTCAAAAATGGCTTTATAGCTCCAACTAGGTTTGGATTTTCAAGGCTCCTTTACTCCATGAATACTTCAGGCATCTAATCCTCTGAGACTGCTTGGTATTCATATCTGATAAAGAAGGCTAGACAGGAATTCATGGGTCTCCATGAGCACTCCCCTAGTTCCTCTTCCATACCCTATCTGAACGGACTGTATCCTCCCTGTTGCAATTTTGTTTCTCCTACCATCGTCTTGACCTACCTAGGGCTGGTCTGGCCCTCCTGATTGTTCCTGTTCTTGCTACCTGATTCATTCTCCCCCTATTGTGTTCTTCTATCTCTGAGCTGCATCCAACTCCTCCAGCCAACTCCTGTATTATTCTGCAGAGTCATAAGGGAATTTGTCCTCATCTTCCTGGGCCCAGCTTCCAGACTATTTTTCTCCATTGGCACCTTGCCTTCGAACTGGCACTTATGTGAGGTGCTACTTAAGGGCCTATATTCAACAAGTACTCCCCAGACCCCTATCTTCTCCATCGTATGTTCCTCCATCACTTGCTTAGAACCATTTTCAATACCACGCTTACTACCTTCTCCAAGCAGTGATATTAACTTTTGTACGTTCTCTGTACTCTCCTCCAGACGATACTTCTTTTGTATCATTCCTGTCCTCTCAGGTTTCGACCTTCATCTGGTGTTTGAGCTTTACTTGTTACTCCTGCAATATGTCCAGATGTTATCCCATACTCCTCCTTATGCTGTTCATATTCTGATGTTATCTTCTACATTATCCCATGAACTCCCACCACGTCATCCTATCCTGTAGTCTTCTCTCCTGGTATCACTTCCTCATTTGGCTTCTCCTTTCCCTCTACCCAGTGGTCGAAGTGTATGAAAGAAGTAGTGGAACTATGTTCACTGCTGGCCTGCCCCGCTCCCCACAAAACCCATTGCCACACCCCCTCCCACACACAATACAAACCCCCAAACAAATTCACCTGCTATTTAAGGTAACGTCCAGTGAAGTGCAAGCTTCAACTGCTTCGTACACTTTTATTTTAAAATGAAACCATTCCAGAATGGTTTCCTTTTCAAATAAAAGTATAGGAACAGTACAATTTAATGAAATGAAGTATAGGAGCACTGCTCCCAAATGCTCCTGCCCACTTCGACCACTGCCTCTACCACTTTCTGTTATCTTTGGCCTTCTGAAGTTACCAACAACCTCTAGGGGTCATTTTATAATGTGCAGGATTGTAAATGTAAAGCGTAATATTCTTGTATGCTTTACTTTTATGCTCCAGCACATTTTGCTACTGTTCCGAGGTTTAGGAAGGCAACAAAGCAGGGATAGCCTTTCCGCATTGCTTTCCTCCTATGTCTCAGAAGACAATTTGGTTTGGCAACTGTATGAGATTTTCATGTGGGTACAAAATCATTGTAGCAGGAGAATTTCATTGGAATCCATTATGAAACGGAAATGGCAAAGCATGTTTGCGGGCAGTGTTTCATTGTTCTTAAAGTGGAGTGTAAAAAGGGAAGAGTAAAGCTGATTTCACATTCATTTAACTTTCCTTTTACATTTTACTTTGGGAGTGTTTCGAATTGCATGCAGGGGACCAGTAACAGGTGTTCGCATTGGTGGTCCCATGCATGCAATTAACATATCTTTTAAAATGACCCCTACATCTAGTCTCATTCGCTCCTGTTGCCACCTCTTCCTTAACTCCAACCAACTCATTTGTTCTATTCTCACACATTGATGTTAGTACCTCTTCCCTCTTCTTGAATCTTTGATTCTTTGAGCTCTCACAATCTCCATCTGCTCTTTAATGCTTCCAACTCTCCATTCTCCTCTGCCTCTTTGTCCACGTTTGGATCCAGTGCTTTCCAGTCTCCAGCCTTCACCAAACAAGAGCCTTCTGCTCCTGCAGCTCACACGCAGAAAGTGATGATGGTTGAATTTATACTTGCTCTCTACCAAACCTTAGGTGGGTCTTTCAGTGAGGGTCTTCATCTGTAAATTGTAATTCAGTAAGGGATATGATTGGCTATCTTCCCTTTGTGCACCTGGGTCTAATTTGGGCTCAGGAGGTTAGACCAATCTTTTTTGTTTCTTTTCTTTTTTTAATGTTTTTATTAGGTATTTTCATAGCATAACAATTACACCACACAGAGCAACAGGCTCAACTACAATGCCCCCCTTCCCATCCCTAACACTGTCTCCTTCCCCACCCCACCGCTCCCCCCCACAGCCTGCACCTCAATCTGTTAAGCAGTCACAATTCTTGCATCCCCTCCACCCGTTTTTGCATGTTCTCCTGAGCCACCGTATTTGTGATCAGCGTTACTGTTAGCGCTATCCTTCTTTGTAAATCTAACCCAGACTCCTCCTTTTGCGCTCTGAGTGCTTTCTCCCACATCCCTGTCTCTGCCGTGCACCACTTCTCCAGGTCCCTCCACCACCTGCCTACACTCGGTGCTCTCGTGTCTTTCGATCCCATGGCTATGCTAGCCTTGCTTGTAATGTATACCAGGTCGCTTAATTTATTCAACGGTTTGACTTTCTTATTTCTTTTCTATCGTCCCAGCATGCAGGCTTCCCTTTTTTTTATATTGAGTTCTATACTGCTCTGGGCTACGTTTAATGCCACTTTCTCCCAAAAACCGTGTACAACCAGGCATCCACAGAATATGTGTGTAGTCCCCGCCTCCCCCCTTACATTTGGGGCACACTTGTTTCTCAGCCCCTTTGAATGTGGAGACAACAGTCAGTGTAAAATATGCCCTGTGCACAATATACCGTTGTATTAATTGTAGCCTGGCATTTCTGGAGACTTTCTTATGGTATCGCTTAACCCACCCCACCCCCGCTACTCCCCCAATGCCCTCCCCAGTAGCCTCTGCCATTTTATCCTACAATTCAGTTCAGCCCAAGCAGTACAGCCCAACAAAACATTGAAAATTCTGGACACCTCGTGTCCCCCTTCTGCCGCTGTAAGTATCATCTCAACATCCTCGTTTTCAATATCCCCCTCTGTGACATTAGGCCATCTTCTGTATAGCAATCCCAGGATTGTGATGTGTAATAAGAACTGACCCGCCTATATCCTGGACCCCTCCCGCAATTCCTCAAAGATGTTCCACCTCCCCTTACACCTAAGATCACCAACCCTAGCCACTCCATACGTCTCCCATCTTGCCTCTATTGTGCTCCGGTCTCCATCTCTGTTCCCCACTACCGCCACTATCGGTATCTGCGGAGAGAGCAGGTAATCTATCCCAATGACCCTACAGGCCCTGTGCCAGATTCGAATGCCCAGTTTCACCAGGTAACAGCTCCCCCTCTGTGTCCCCACTGGGGCCCAGAGGAGGTCTCTCAGGTGCCCTCCCTTAAGTGTGGGCTGCAGTAGCACTGTCTCTATCGTGGATTCATCAGCCATCCATTTCACCAAGTGCTGCAGCTTGCAAGCCAGAAAATACATCTCGAAATTCGACACCTGCAACCCTCCCTGATCATACAGCCTCTGCAATGTGTTCAGAGCCACCTTGTGCCGTCTTTTATGCCACAGGAACCCTCTGCATAACTGCTCCAGTTCCCTGAAGAAGCGCCCCGGAATGTCATATGGGACATTCCCAAAGCAGTGCATGAGCCACGGCAGAGCTACCATTTTTAACAGTGCCACCCTCCCCATCACTGACAAGGGCAGCTTACTCCAGAACCTCATAGAAGCAACTAGAACTGCCTTGGCACACAATGTAATAAGTTCATGCTCTTGAGAGGGGTCTCAGTGGATGTTAATACCCAGATAGCTAAATGTAGTCCTGCACCAGGGTAGGGGGAGGGCTGGCAGCTTTTCTACTTCCAAGGAGGCCGTGGCCACCAATGGAAACAGACACAATTTCATCTTGTTTACTTTGATACCTGTGAGCTTGCTAGAGTTATCCAGCACCTCCAGCATATATGGCAAGTTTCGTACGTATAATAGCACATCATCTGCGTACATCGATACCACATGTCTACTCCCAGGTTAGACCAATCTTATGTGTGGACTGTCTCCATCTGGCAGGCCATGAATCACTCTGTGATCCTCCCATCTGCTGAGTGTGCTGTACTAAGAGCCCCTCCTCTCCCAGCATTTGATTTCAATACTGGAAATACACTGTTTAAACATTTTGCACTCCTTGGTTTAGGGAGTAATCTGTGAGGTTGTGTAAACTTCAACATGGGGTGTCATATTAAAATCATAAACGTAACGCGTATAATGCTTTACTTTTACGCTGCAACACAGAAAAGCAAAGATATCTGTTGTGGCCTTAAGGGACGACAGGACGCTGTAGTGAGTTCTAACTGACTTTATTAAATGACAACCGGTGTGGACCCTTATATGTCCAAGCTCAAATCAAGCACTTACTTACAGTTCAGTTCAGTTCAGTTCAGGACTTCCCCAGTTGAATCACTGTGGGAAGTGTGTGCACTATGATGGCACGCTGTAAGCTTCTAGGGCCCCCATGTAGCCTCCTGTGGCTGTGGTGTTACATCCTAGAAGCTGTGCTGTAAGGCTGCTATAAGTTCTCACTTTCTCAGCTCCTCATCAGGAGCAGCGCTGTGGTGCGACCGCTTCATCTGGCGGGCTGCCAGCTCCGAAGCGGGAACGTTTTCCCGCGGAGTGTGGGCTCGCGAGATCACGTTAATTTGCGATCTCGCGAGAACACGCTCCTGCGATCGTGTGATGTCCCCACACACCTCCTTTGCTGGGAAAAAAGGATGGGTGATCATTCCATGGCGAAGTCTGCAAACTTGCTGGGTTTTCTTCTTTCTCTCTGAGGTCTGCTTAGATCTGTATATGGGGCAGGATTGCTAGGGTACTCTTGAGGAGGTGCGGGTGATTCGAGTTCTCCTTGTCTTGTTCTTCGCCGTGACTTCCTGGGTGTAGTTGGAGAGTTGGGGCTTGAGAACTCGTTGCCATGGTGTGGCTCCAAGGCATCTCTTTCTGAGAGGCGAGGGTTTTCGGATGTCCCCTGGCGGTCTTGATCTTCTCCGGTATCCCAGTGTGGTTGTTCCATGTCTCCCTTCCTGCGGTACATGGCCACTCTCTCTAGATTCCATTTTCTTCCGTCGCTGGTGCAAATGTGGTTTGACCCTCTCTCCATGACTTCTATGGGACTGCTGTATTTGCTGTATTTGGAGCCAGTCGAAGTGTCTTTGTGGGGGAGGCGTATTTTCACCAGGTCACCTCTGTTAACTGCTGTGTGTCGAGCGGCTCGACGCAAGTCCCCTTGGGTCTTCATGGCTTCTTTGTTGCGCTGCATGCGAAACGCTACGTCATCCATGTCCACTTCTTCGTCAGCCCTCACTTGATGGAGCCAGGGTGGTACCAGTGAGGATGCTGCCCTTCTCCCCCTCAGCAGATGGAATGGCGAAACACCTGTGACGGCATTGGGGGTGAGGCAGTGGGCTGCTACAGCTTCCTTGACTGTCTTGTGCGGGTCTAGGCCCAAGGCATGGGCCAGTTGTAGCGCCCCTTTGATGAAGCGGTTTGCCCGCTCAACCAGGCCATTGGCCTGTGGGTGGTATATAGCTTGCTGTCGAATGTTGTTGAGCTTGAGAAATTTCTCCATTTCTCGGGAGACTAGCTGGACTCTGTTGTCTGTGACGAGTTCTTCTGGTAGACCTTCCCGCTGGAATACGGCGGTGAGTGCTTCAATGACTGTGCTTGTGGTGATGTCTGAAGTGAAGTCAGCTTCCACCCATTTGGAGAAGTAGTCGACCATGACTATCCCGTATTTGTGTTCTGGGGGCATGTTGTCCAGGGGCCCAATGAAGTCCAAACCTAGTTTTCGCCACACCCCTTTGGGGACTTCGGTGGGCAGCATGGGGGCTTGCCTCACGGCTAGGTGCTTGTCACTGTTGGTGCACTCATGGCACCTTTCGACCATTTGTCTTATATCCTGGTCCATGCCTGGCCACCAGTAGGCATCGCGTATCCTGCGTCTGGTCATGTTGCATCCCAGGTGACCTGAGTGTGCTCTGCACAGTATCACTTTGCGGATTCCGCTGGGCGGGATGATCTGATCGCCTCTGAGGATGAGACCGTTCATGGTGGTGATTTTCTCGTTCACTTTCCAGTAGGGACGAAGGCCTTCGGGGATCGCTCTCTCGTTGGGCCATCCTTCGCGAACCCAGGTACTAACGTGCCGTAGAGCATCGTCCTGTTCGAACTCCTCCTGCCAGTGGCGCTCACTCAGGTCCATGTACTCGCCGTTCCTCAAGTCACTGATGGAGGCTACGACACACTCATCTTCCAAGAATGTGGTATCAGGGGCTCTTTGGTTCAGGAGTCTGGACATGCAGTCCGCTTGTGCGTTTTTCCAACCCGCAATGTGGGCTATCTCGTATGTATATTCTTGAAGCTTTGCGGCGATCCTGGCCAGCCTCGGGGTGGCAGTCTTAAAGCCGCCCGGGCTCAACATGTGAATGAGGGGTTTGTGGTCAGTGATCAGCTTGAATCTCGTCCCCCATACGTACGATCTGAAGTAGTCGACTGCCCATGCGCATGCCAACATTTCTTTCTCAACCGTGGAGTAATTCTTCTCCGATGATGACATCGCTTTGGATGCAAACGCCACAATATTCTCAGTGTCTCCCTTCTTCTGGGTCAAGGTGGCCCCCAGGCCATACGCGCTGGCATCTGTGGTAATGCAGGTGTCCCATTCAGGGTTGTATGGTTTCAGGCACGGCGCGTGTAGAATTCTCTTTTTGATTTCACAGAAAGCTTCGTTCTGTTCCGGGCCCCACAAGTAGGCTGCCCCCTTCTTCAGAAGCTCCCTCATGGGAGACGTGGTCTCGGAGAATCTAGGGACGAATTTGGCATAGTACTCCGCTAGGCCCAGGAATGAGCGTAGTTCCTCTTTGGACATCGGAGCCGGGGCTTCTGTTATGGCCTGCATGAGGTTCTTCTTGGGACGGACGCCGTCACTTGAGATGCAGTACCCAAGGTATTCTACCTTGTTCACTCCGAAGACGCATTTTTCGTGGCATAGGTGAATGCCCTCCTCTTGAAGCCTGCTCAAGACTGTCCTGAGTGCCTTGTCATGGGTCTCGTTGTCTTTGGCATACACAAGGATATCATCTTGAAAGAAGGAAACATTCGTGAGTCCTGTAAGTAAGGAGTTCATCATCCTCTGAAATGCGGATGCTGCCGACGACAACCCAAATGGCATGCGGTGCATTGAAAGGTGCTGAAAGGAGTGATGAACGCTGTAAGGGGGCGAGAGGATTTGTGCAGGGGAATCTGGTGATAGGCATCACGCATGTCCAGCTTAGAGAAGATTGCCGCCTCTTTCATCATGAGGACAATTTCGTTGATGCTGGGGAGTGGAAAGCTATCCGTGATTACCTCTAGATTGAGGCTTCTTAGGTCGATGCAGATCCTGAGGTCGTTGCTGGATTTCTTTTTGATCAAAACTACTGGACTCAGCCACTCTGAGGATTCCACGGTCTCGATGTTTCCTTCTTCGACCATCTTCCGAAGGTGGGCATCCAATGCGGGTCTCGCTGTGGCAGGTACTGCCCTGACTTTGTGTTTCACCGGGATCGCGTTGGGTTTCAGGCGAATCTTGTGGACAAAGTTTCTCACCTTCCCTGGGTTCTCGGAAAACAGGTTCGGGAACATCTCCTTGAAATTTAGCGCTGCTCCTGAGGAGACCATGAGTACCTGTTCCGGAGTGCTGGGATCTAGTTTTATGATGAGTTTGTGGTGATCGTCCCATCCCAGCACTGCTGGGCCTTTGGGTGAGAAATACACTTTGGTGGTGGTAGACCTCCCTTTGAAATCGATCCGGGCTTTGATGTAGCCTAAAAGGTCGACAGTTGCACCAACGAACACCGTCGGTTTATGCCTGGTCGTTCTAATCTCTACTTTTGCTTGTCCCATCATCTCCTTATATGTGTTGATGGGGAGGATAGTGAGGTCAGATCCTGAGTCTGCCATGACGCGCGTTTCCATTCCGTCAACCTTAATGGTGCAGTGGGGCTTTTCCCTCCTGGCATGGGGGGCGTTGACCATGACGACCATGGGTCTGTCCTCTAGATCATCATCATCGCTTGAAGCGCAGTCACCGTCGACACGGGAAACAGTTTTCTCCCGCCACGTGCATACCGGAGCCACGTGACCAATGCGTCCGCACTTGGAGCACTCTTTAATCCTGGCGGGGCAGTCGCGATCATTCGCCATGTGCTTGGTGCAGGCGCATCTATAGCATTTGGGTGCCTCCTTTTGCCTGGGACCTTTGTCTCTGGGGCCATCGCGGGACTGCTTGTCTCTGCGCCCTCTCCATTGTAGCGCCGCAAGTTCGGGCACGGGCAGGTGACTTCCCACCTCTTTGCGTCTACTGGAGGTTTCTTCCTCCGCCCTGGCAATTTGGATGGCCTTATCAAGGGTGACCTCCTTTTCTTGTATGAACTTGTCCTGCACTTTCCTAGAGTTAGTGTGAACGACGAGCATGTCGCAGATGACCTGTTCTGCGTTTTCACCAAAGGCGCAAAGAGAAGCCAGCTCCCTCATCCTGGTGATGTAGTCGTCCATGGGTTCGCTCCCTTCTTGTTTGCGGGTGTAGAACCTCAGCCTGTGCAGTACAACGTTCTCCTTATTGGTGAACCTCTTCACAATGCGACGAGTCGCTTCCTTGTAGACGTCGTCATCATCGGCCGCAGGTATTGCCTTCAAACTGGCAAAAATGCGCTGACCTTCAACCCCCAATGCATTTAACAGCATCGCCCTCTTCCTGAAGGGGGCATACCGCGTGCCGCCCACTGCTTCCAGATAGGTGGAGAAAAGGGGCTCCCACTGCATCCATGGAATTGCTGGTGTCCCTGGTGAAGGGAGAAAGGCAGGGGGCGGTGTGGCGCCTTGCATGGTGGGGCCGTGGGGCTTTTGGTATCCTCGTCGCCAATTATGTTGTGGCCTTAAGGGACGACAGGACGCTGTAGTGAGTTCTAACTGACTTTATTAAATGACAACCGGTGTGGACCCTTATATGTCCAAGCTCAAATCAAGCACTTACAGTTCAGTTCAGTTCAGTTCAGGACTTCCCCAGTTGAATCACTGTGGGAAGTGTGTGCACTATGATGGCACGCTGTAAGCTTCTAGGGCCCCCATGTAGCCTCCTGTGGCTGAGTTGTTACACCCTAGAAGCTGTGCTGTAAGGCTGCTATAAGTTCTCACTTTCTCAGCTCCTCATCAGGAGCAGCGCTGTGGCGCGACTGCTTCATCTGGCGGGCTGCCAGCTCTGAAGCGGGAACGTTTTCCCACGGAGCGTGGGCTCGCAAGATCACATTATGTGCGATCTCGCAAGAACACACTTCCGCGATCGTGTGAGGTCCCCACAATATCATATTTGCTTTGCTTTCATCCTCCGTCTCAGAAGAGCATTCAGTTTTATGTCTGCATGAGATTTTCATGCAGGCGTAAAACCATTGGATTTCAATGGAATACGCCTCTTAGAATCTGCTAATGACAGGCGTATTCCTTTGCAATCACTTAAAAATCACTGTCTGCAGCGCGTGTTTGCAAGCAGTATTTTGTTTCTCTCAAAGCGGCGTGTAAAAAGTGAAGAGTAAAGGAGATTTTGCATTCATTTACTCTTTCCTTTCAAAAGTAAAGCATTTTTGCTTTTATGCTTAACTTTTACACTCCAGCACATGTTGCTGCCTTTCCGAGGTATCGGAGGGCAGCACTGCCGAGATAGCATCTTTGCTTTGCCTTCCTTCTATGTATAAGTAGAGCATTTGATTTTATGCATGAGTAAGATTTGTATGCAGGCGTAAACCATTGGATAGTGTAAAAGAGTAAATGTGATTTCCCCTTCAATTATTCTTTTCATTACAGTCAAGTTTGAGAGTATTTAAAATGTATTGCAGGGGACCAGCAACACATAAGTGTTAGCATTGGTGGCCCCCTGCATGCAATTACCATATCTTCAATAAATAACCCCTATAGTATTCTCATCAGAGAATCACTCAGCCAAAAGACAATGCTTATACGACTTTGTTTGTTCTTTGATGCAATCCTGTAAAGTCCTACAGGGACTGCAATCAATGCCCACACAGCCTCACACATGCATGCCAGTACACATGAGGTGGAGACGAGAGTGATGTACAAACACCTCTTTATTATACAGCTCCCAACTTCCAACTGCCTTCACCCTCCCACTTCCCACCCCTACACTTCCCGTGGCGCTCTGTCCCTTGTCACATGATGTGGGTCCTTAGCACGAATGACACCACATCCCCTGATAATAAACACGAGGTCCAATTTAGTTAATTTCCTCAATTAGTCTCTGAGGCTTTTTCCGTGTTCTCTGGGGCCACGGGGCCGGGTGGTCCACGCTGACCTCTTGGTGACATGGGGCTGCTTCTTCACTGGAGTCTTCTCCATCCCCTTCATAGGATGAATCCCGCACGGGATCGGGGACGTCTGGAGCATGATCCTGGATTTGGATAATCCCCAGCATCTGCAGGAAATGTGATGAGTTCCTGGTGATTGTTTTTCTATCACCTTCGGCTGTGATGAGGGATCTCTTGACTCGAACCACTGTTAACAGCTCTTCCCCAAATGCTTTTCCGGCTCTGCACTTGCCGGGCGATGACCACCTCTCCTAGTTCCAGGTCATTGTCCTTGGCTCTACTCCCTGCGTCTGCCCGTCTCTTCAGCTCTTCTCTGCTTCTCGAATCTCGTTCTCGCATTTCAAGGTCTCCTCTGTATCTTTCCTCACTGCTGGTTATGTGAGTTTTCCCTGTCCTTATACTTCTCCCAAACATGACCTCAATGGGTGTTTTCCCAGTGGTGCTGTGAGGGGTGTTCCTATAGTCTCTTAGTAGTTGGCATAGCATTTTCTCCATAGGATCCCCAGTGAGTCGAGCAATTTGCACGTATCTCTTTATGTTGCTCATGAAGCACTCTACTGTGCCGTTAGCTTGTGGCCACAGTAGTGTTATTCTCCTGTGATGGAAACTCATGTATTCGGCAAATGTTTTGAAGTCCTGTCTGACTTTAGAACTGGTGGAATACCGAACATTCTGTCGAGGGCTAGAATAGTGTGGAATGCTGAGGTGGAAGGTACTAGCTGGATGTCTGGAAATCGTAAATATTCATCGACTGCTACTTATATGTAATCCCCCCCATCATGGGGTGGGAAAAAATCTACTGCAATTTCATCCCATGCTCCTTCTGGAATGGCCATCATACATAGGGGTTCAGGTCTCGTGTGTGGGTTGATAACCGCACAGGTAGGACAATGTTTCAGTAGATCTTCTACCTGCACGTCAAGATGTGGAAACCAGAGTTTCTGTCTAAGCATCCTTTTGGTGGTGAAAGTGAAAGGTCCCCCTTATTGCACCTAAACACTCCCAATACGAGTCAAATAGGACACATCTCCGAAGAGAATGATACCAAGACCAAGTGCGTTTGATTTCAAAAAGCGTTTATCTAAAATATGGTAAGCAAAAGCTACTTTGCCAACGCCAAGAGCGCTCTACAGAAAACATGTTACATTCAGTTTTTAAAGCATAATTTCATCATCAGTGACGGGGAGGCATGGGGGCACATCGACAATGGGGATTGCTAAGAACTGGCGCCTATGACCTCCATAGGTTCATGGCTTGGGGATTGGTTGAGGCTCATATGTGCTGTGATGACGCTGCTTTGGTCAATCGGTCCGCTGTGCTCATCAGGCTGGCATGCAGGTCCAGACAGTTCTCAAAATAATACATGTTGAATTTTCTAACAACTTCTAACTTTTGCCCTGGTGGCCACACATACTCAATCATCTATCACTACAAATCGGCCCTCATTACAACCCAGGCGTTAAGGGGTTAACAGCGCCGTAAAAGGTGTTGGCGCCGTTAAACCCTTAACGCCTGATTACGAGGTCCCTTTGCGGGTTGCACTTTAACGCCTGCTTTTAGCAGGCATTAAAAAACCAACCCGCAAAGGGACCTAGGAGCTAATTACGGCACCGTAATTTACAGTGCCGTAATTAGCGCCTTCCCCAGTCCCATTGAGCCCTATGGGGCAAAAATGGGAATGGGGAAGGGCCATGGCGGCATGGGGAATTACCGCCCCACCAACCTCGGAATGGGGTGCTAATTCCCCATTCCGCCATGGCGGAGTCGGTAAGTTACCGGCATGGACCATGGTGCTATTAGCACCATGGTCCAACGCCTGGGTCGTAATGAGGCCCATCATCTTGTTCTACAAATCTACAAAGCCATTACTCTAGCATCAAAAGAGAATAAGATGTATTGTTTAAATTATTTATACCAGGTTAGAGGTTCAGGGTACCTTGACGGATCTGGTGTTAGATCTTATTAGTGACCGGGTCAGCAATAAGATATTGCACTCTAAGACATAGCTATGCAGAGGCCCATAAATTAGAATAACAGATTCACTTGGAATGTTCGCCTGGCACATCAAATGGGGACACTGGACTAGAGTATACATCACAAATAGACACCAGGTCATGAGCAGCATATATCATAATGGTAGCAGGCCTTATTACGAGATAAGGGTCAGTTTATCCAAACATCATTATATAGCCCCTTTGGGTCATTGTGGCCTAGTAGGCTGAGGAGAGGGGAGTTTGGCCTTTTTAAGATGCAACTTCATGTTGCACGAAGAAGCGGGATTCTTTACTTATCGGCTTTGACACACATTCATTAAAAATAATATTATATCATTCATGGCATGTGAATACTTATTATTAAAAGCTTCAAGGTACTTGGTTACTTTAAATTAAACTGAGGTAGCTTGTGCTTACATGTACAGTGTTATATTTGCATATGCATTCTACTATTATAATCTAGTTCTATCACATTTCTAATATGTATGTATTTATCATACTATTCTGTTACATTTCATACTCATACACATGGATCTTGGTGGCAATACTCCATTATACATGTCTTGGGCAACAAATCGATATGCGGTCATTTACTACAATTCTCCTAACACTCTATATTCAGGAAAGCAGTTCATGAGCAACCCATTCTTAAATGCGTGGTTCTAGAAGGGAATATGTTTTCAGATATTGAGACGCAAACAAAAATTGCACACTCGAGGGTTGCTATCAATCATCAGGCAAGTTCAAAGAGTATGGGGGTGGCATTCTTTATGGCCGGGGTCTGCATGGTGGGGGCAGGTTTAGAGAGACAAATGACTTTCTGCAGGCATGCCTTGAGCTGTGCCGCGGCCGGGTCAGTGAGGTAAGACGGAAGACAGAAGATACAGTATGAAGTTTGTTTCATTCGTACGGCCAGTCTCCCATGAGAACTCGATGGCTGCAAGGATGACAGAGGGGAGGAGGTCGGGGGAGTAGCTTGCTTGCTGTGTGCATCTCAGGGGGAGAGCTGCAGAACTGTGTTCTAGTTCCAAGCCTGCCATTGTATGAAAACAAGATGGAGTCAGTGGCACACAAAATGGAGTGTGGTTACATTCTAGTCTGGGCTGTCCTCAGGGGTCACAGTTCTTAGGGGTATTCCCACGCGGGTGCTCTGGGGCTGGGGCCCTGAACCCAAAGCAGCCGCATCAGGACTCACCCAGGAAGTGTGTGTTGCCTTGGAATGGATGGGGGGGTCCGGGACCCCGTCCTCCCACACATCCCCCCCTTTCGTTACTTAAGTAACAAATATTGTAACTGCCCCAATCTCTTGCGTTCCTCTTCCTCAGCTACTGCTTCTTCCCCTGCAGGGGTTCCGTTTATTGGCATCCCTGCTCTACACACTGCTCCGAGGCTTTCCTCCCTTCCAGCGTATTTCTCAGGGGTGCAAGTTTTATAAATGCACCCTCCATCTCCCTCCAGGTCCACCTATACTTCCTTGTACCATTGTAGCTCCCTTGGTTCTTTTATGGTCGTGTGATATAAGTTATCTACTATGTACCCCGATTTGTATATTGTGGTCATCCTATATATTGGCTCTGTAGTGTCTCCTGTTTGTACTTCAGCCTCGTGTTTTATTTTCACCACTCCATTTGCACGGCCCATTGTCACCATCATTAACGCACCATTAGATACCGCATCGGCACAGCATCTGAGACCTAATTGGCAGACACAGAAAATGAGGAGTAAAAAGACGATGAGGGGTATCAGTAGCTTAACAGTCATTCCGAGCCAAGATGGTACCCAAGAAAAAAGATTGTCAAACCAGGTGCTTGGCTGTGCTCCCCCTTCGTCCTTCATACGTCCTCCAAGGTTGTGCACCGCTGCTATAACAATGGAAAGGGAGCCGTTATCCGCATCTGCAGAAGGTACAAATGGGCAACATGCCCTCCCGATTTTTTGGCAAACACCTCCATCCATTGCTGTTAACAGGTCTAGCACATACCTGTTCTGCATGGTCATTAGCCGTAAAGCTCTGAGTTCCACTTCGAAGACATTGAATCCTTCTTCTGTGTCATTGGCAAGTTGGATGAGTTCCCATCTGGTAACCTGAAGCCATTTTTCATTTGCTCTTGCCTGGATGCTGGGGACACGAGACGCAAAGAATGTCTCGACAGAGCTGAATAACCAAAATCGATCTGGAATCTGTGCCAAAGGTTCTGAGGATCTGGTGGGGATATAATTTGATGACCTTTTCTTCCTCTGCACCGTGCTCTGCAGCCTTTCCTCTGCTAGGACATACATGGGGGCTTCTTCAGTCGGCGTCGGGGACAGATTGTTCGGTGTCACCATTGGTGTCTTTCTTCCTTGGATATGACATCAGGGCAGAATGCAGCATTGCCAGGGAACACGTGCCCCTCCATGATTGCGGGAGGTGCAAGTACGCCAGCTTGCCGCAAACCCAGTATGTGTCCATTATAGCGGCTGTCCCTTTCTTCATGTCAGGTATTATCAGAGTTTTCCTGCAATTCTTGTTTTCTTCCATGTTCTTTTTCCCTTCTCCACGGAAACTTAATTCATATGGAATTTCTTTTTGTAACTTGAAGGGCTTCTCAAGGGCTGAAATGAGTTTTGCTATGTTTTCAGTCCATATCGGAGCGCATGTTTGTTGTACCCATGATAGTTTTTCTTCGGATAGTCCCTGCAGTGCTTCTGCTTTGTATAGTATTTCTTCGTTCTGCCATTTATTGTCCGTGTTCCTTTTATTACCAAAAAAAGATCCTTTGCGGTCTGGAGTAGCATGTTCGTTCGTTCTGCAATAGTTCAAATGAAACAGTGTGTGCTTGAAAAGTGTTTTTGATCCTGCATAGTGTGAGATGTAGGAGACACTGTGCCCCTGCAAATGGAATTTTTTGTGGCAGAAATACTTTAGGAGTGCCTGAGGCATGGGGTATAAGGGAGCAGACGTAACAATTTTCATTTGTTGTCTGTTTTGCGGTATTGCTCATGTCGCCATACCATTTGTTTGTTTGGTGTGGGTGCTGGGGATCATCTACTGTGTCAAGGCTGATGTTAAAATGCTCTTTCCATTCCTCTTGTCGGGTCCCTCTTTTCTTTCTCCTATTGCCATTGCCTTTATTATTCTGAATTACCTTACCATCTTCTTTTTCTTCCCATCTGTGTACAATCTAAGGTAGTGCTCAGTCATGCATTGGTTGTGCTGTGTCTCCTGCTTGGTAAATACACCATCTGATGACAAAGCCCTTGCAACTGGTGTTGTGGCTGGATAAGGGTGGTTTTGTACCCACGTGAGTTCTGAGGGTGTTCTGTCATTCATTGAATAAACACTAAACTCAGTTTCATTAGTGTAGTGGGGGACTTGAGTCATCTGCGTAATCATACCATGAGTGGGTACCTTTCTTAATCGATTTTATCACACCACCCCTTCACTTATGTCAATTGAAATAAAGGTGATGACCCAATACAGTATCAATCCAAATATTATGGAAAAGAATATTACTGCACACACAAACAACATACACTCATATGAATAACTAGGATAAACGTTTGTTCCTCTCCTGTTTCTGTCTACTCTAATGTCGTTGTTTGTCGGGGCCTCCTCCATGGCCATTGTAACTCCTATCAAATGAGATATAAGCATTTGTTAAGCATACACGTTATATTTGAATCATATACAGCTTCGACTTGCACATGCACTTGCTTTTCTTGTATACTTTCATACCCCAATACAGGTGTTTATTTTGTGTCCTTCGCTTCCCCCTCATCATATTTTGAGCATGAGGAAGAGGAATCGAAGGAGGCGCTTAACGAATGAAATAAAACCGACAGGGAGAGAGAGAGAGAGAGAGAGAGAGAGAGAAAGAGAGAAAGAGAGAGAGTACAAATAGAAATTTCCATCATTTCATCACACAATTATTTACATTTAGTAATGTTTCTTCATTTTGTATACTGCATTTGACCTTTGTACCATTCAAGGTTGTGCATCTTTGCTAACAATCTCTTTTATCATGCACCTATCCCTTTATGTATTTGTGGCCATTTCCTGCATTCCTCTTCAACATTCATTACGTAAATACCTCTGTAAATTCACCTCCGAAAATACCTCCCCTCTCGACCCCTTCGCTCCTCTACTTCTACCTCCCTCAGGGTTAGTCATTTTGCAAAAAACAAGCTGGGGGTAGATCTCTGTCTTCGACTGGTGCCTCCCTTTGGAACAGCCTCCCTGCCCCCTTGAAACTTCTCAAGACCTTCCTCTTTGCCTCTACCTTTCCCCCCTTCTCCCCTCTTGATCTGTTTCCTCTGATGGCATTGTGCACCTAGCCACCCTCTGTTCTTTCGGGCCCAGGTACCTGCTAACCCTGCCACCCTCCTGCACTGTCTCCAGGCCACCATCTGCACTAGGGTTCTGTATCTGTACCCATACAGTTGCCATCCCACGTTTATTCTGCACTTATTAGATATACCTCTCTGACTAACTTTCACCTGCCACTTGCTGGCTGCACTACCATGGTTTAAAGCCCTTATTTATTATTTATTCTATCTAATATTTATTTATGTTTTCTCTCCTCTGCTTCGCACTTTCCACTCCCCCTCCTTTCCTTGCACTTTTCCCCCATTTTCCTTTCCCATGCACTTGCGCTTTCTTAAATGTCACTGGGCCTAGTAAGATCACAGTTTTTCTAGTTTTTTTTTCTCCCTTGTTTCGCTCCTTTTTTGCCTGGTCACGCTCTGAAACACTTGTGTACGAGCGCAATATAAATAAAATATCATTTAATTTCATTTCATTTGTGCACTGTGCTCCTCTCTGCCATTTTCTTGGTTTGCACAGTCTGCGCTCCTGTGAGCCCTGCGAACATCTGTTAGGTGCACCCAATACCTCAAGCACTGCACTTTTTCTGCCGTGGGCGTGCAGTATATTACCTTATAGGGGCCATAGAACCTAAGTCTGTTCGACCTGCGCACAAAACTTCTCACGTATACCATGTCACATGTCATCAACTGGCAGTCTGGGCTGTCTCTGGCTGGACTGGTTGTGTCTGTGACCATCTCTTGTGAGAATAGAGGTGCTACTTGCTTTGCTATGGCTTGTGCGGCTCGTGTGAGGTTTCTTAGGTACTCGTGGAACTCTTCTCGTTATATTGTGGCACTTTGGTGTACATCTGACTGTCTGCGCAAGGGAGAGTGGGCTGTGTGCATTCTCCTACCTGTCACGATCGCATGGGGTGACAGGTGGTGGTCCTTACTGGGCTGATTTCTCATTTTGAACAGGGCTAAAGGTAGACAATATACCCAGTTCTTTTTTAGTGTATGACACAATTTTGACAATCTGCTTTTGAGTAATCTGTTAATTTTTTCTACAACTCCGTTCAACTGCAGATGATAAATCATGCAGAGTTTGTGAGTTATACCAAGCATTGCGGTTATGTGTTTGAACATGTAATTTACAAAATGCGTCCCATTGTCGTAACGTATAACATCACAGATACCCCAGCAGGGAAATACTTCCCTGAACAAAAATGTGGCTGCACACCATGCATCTGGATGAGCACAGGGCCTGTCCCCACCCACAGAGAAAAGGGGCAAACCACACCGATCAAGTATCGGGACCCATTGCACTGCTCTCCCATATCTGCATACTCTATATGCAGCTCTCTGAATGGGCCTTCTGGTTTTGGGAATGTCCCTCTCAAGGTTCGCAATGTCATTCCAGAGTAATATGTTTGGCATGTGACACATTCGTTTTTGATACTATATATGTTTGGCATGTGACACATTATATTATTAATTTCATAATTTGCTCTTGCAACCCCGGGGCGAATCAGTCCTCCTGTATGTCTGCAATGATATGGTGGTTTGCATTGTGGACGGGAAAGTGCAATTGTTGGAATGCTACTTCCAGCAGTTTTACGGGCATCACTACATTACCAGTGTACTTTGCCGACACAGAAGGTCAGTGGATGACTGACTACACCCTCTCCTTACCCACAACTCTTTTTCCTCGCTTGGTGCACCTTGCTGAAGTTCAATAATTTGGGAAATTGGCAGTGAGTTGAACCCTTCTGGGTGCTCTTCCTTAACCACCTTTTGTAGTATGTACTCACCTGCTGCTTCTTTTTGTAAATAGGATGCTTCCTTGGCGGCAGCATCTGCTTCCGTGTTTCCCAATGAGATGACGTCATCACCTTGTGTATGGGCTCGGCATTTCATGATGGCCACAACAGTGGGTTCTGTTAATGTGTCAATTAGCTCCCCTAACAGTGCTGCATGTTGGACGGGGGACCCATCTGCTCTCCTGAACCCCCGCCTCCACCATCTTGCTAATCCTCCATGCACTGTCATTGCCATATAGGTACAGTCAGTGTATATTGTCATTGCACATCCTTTAGCAGTGTGCAATGCTTCTATTAATGCAACAAGCTCTGCTGCCTGGGCTGAAAAATGGGATGGTAACATTTTTTGGACAATTACTTCAAACTCCCCATCCTCCACCCGGACTACTGCTGCTCCTATGTGTTTTTCTCCTGTTTCACAATCTATAGAACCTGAACCATCAAAGAAATACATTTCTCCTTCTGTTGTGTGTTTTGATGTGCTGTAGGTGTGTCACCATCATCACCTCTGTAGGTGGGACAATCATGTTGCTGCATGTCCTCTAAATGCTTCTGTGAGGAATGTGGCAGGGTTTACACTTTTACACTGCACAATGTGTATGTTTGCACTGGATATGATTATCTCATATGCTGCTGCTGTTTGTGTGGTAAGTGTACTTTTTGATATCTCCAGGATGGCAAAAAGGGAATGTTCTACATATAATGTGACAGAGCACCCCATCACGATTGTGGAGTTTTTTTTTATTGCGAACGCGACGGCTGTGAGAGCCTGTTCGCAAGCGAAATGTCCTTGCATTACTACATTCAGTGTTCCACTATAGAATGCAAAGGACTTGAGGCCTAGAGATGTCTTCTGTGTCAACACAGCTGTCATAAGTGTGCCGTTGCAGTGTGAAAACAGGCAGAAGTCGCAATCGTAGTTGGGTGTTGCTAAAACTGGAGCTGTTGATATCAGTTCTTTGTGTGTGTCAAAGGCTTTGTGCATTTCTGGTGTCCACTGTAGCTGAGTGCTTTCTCGTTGAACTTCTTGAGAGCCTTTAATAGGGGCCTTGTGTATGCTGCATAATCTAATATCCAGGCTCGGCTGTAATTACAGATGCCAAGGAACTTCTGCATCTGTTTAACTGTGTTGGGTTCTTTTACCGCTTTTATTGCTGCTGCTCTGTCATGTATTATTCTCTTGCCATCTTTGGATATCAGCTGGCCTAAGTATAACACCTCTGTCAAGCAATATTGCAGTTTCTGTCTGTCGACCGTGTACCCTATCTGTGCCAACAATATTAACAGGATGATGGAATCTTCCCTACTATCTTCTTCATCTCTTCCGCAGACCAACAAATTGCGAATTATGGGACTGGTTGTGTGTATGTTTCCAAGATCTTTATACAAAATTTGGTTAAAAATACTGGGTCTCTCGCCGTATCCTTGGAGCAATCTGCAGTGTTCGTACCTTTCCCTCCTAGCGGGAACGCTGTTAGGTAGCAGGAGTCTGGATCAAGTAGGATGGAAAAGATGCATTTTTCAAATCCAGCACAGTGAAATATGTAGCCTGTGTTGGGATGCTGCACAATATTAAAGCAGGATTTGGGACGAGGGGAAACTCTTTCTCTATTACGTCATTAAGGGCGTGCAGGTCCTGGATCATCTTCCACACCCCTCCCTTTGCTTTCTTGATCGGATAAATGCAAGTGTTGCAAGGCGAATTGGATGGCACTATTATTCCCTGTATCATTAGTGCATATATTGTGTCTTTTATTCCTTCTTCTGCCTCCCTGGATAGGGGTATTGTTTCACCCGGGGTAAAATGGCCCCGGGTGTGAGCTTTATTTTTACAGGTGTTACTTCGTGTAGTAGCCCTACATCGTGTGGGCCTGTGGTCCGCAACTGTTGCGGGACTCGGGACATGTCTTGCTCGAAATATGCTGGCAGGGTTTTAACAACCGCTACAAGGGGTAGTGGCACTTCTCTTTTTTTAATCATTACATAACAGGGGATTGCTATTTCCATCACTGTGTCCCCATCATCATCTTAGTCACTAAAGTTCCTCATCTGTTAGATCCTGCAGTGCCATATTGGCATCGATGCACAGCAACCTTCTCCACTGGCACCCCTGCATGTCCATAGCAATCACTGCTATTCTTTGCGATGACACCTGTACTGCATGTATGTCTCGAGATACTATTGATCCTGGTACTATCTCTGGGTCTGTGATCGGGCAGAAGATAAACTCGGAGGGCACACTCCATTCCTTTCTTCTCAGTTCTGGCACCACTCTCGCTAGTATCCTCAACCCTTGTATAAACATGTCTGGATCTACTGGTATGCCACGTGTTTGTGGGACATTTGCTTGAGTGTGTATCAATAACATGGCACGGATTGCACATATTCCTGGTGTAGAGCACACTATTCCTTTCTCAGTGAAGGATATGGTCATGTTAAGTTTGCTGAGAAGGTCCCTTCCCAGCAAGATAATGGGTGATTCTTCGTAATACAACAAGGGTGCCTGTACAGTCCCCCCCCCCACTGTTTTGTCTAATTCTTCGGTCTATGGAACTTCGACCACCGCCCCAGAGAATCCTAATGTTTCCAAAGTTCGATTTGAAAGCGGGAATCTGCCTTCTCTTAGGCATGATTTTTCCGCTCCCGAATCCACCATAAAAATGAATTGTTTGTTTCCTATCGCCACCCCTACCAGTGGTTCCTCTGCTGCGTTAAGGGTCATCAACAGTACTGGAAACGCAAGTGCTCCCTGCGGGCTGTCCTATGCTGAGTACCTTGCGTGTTCATCAGTATCGAAAACGTTAACCGTCACCACTGCCGTCCCTCTGTATGGTGTAGATGCTCCATTTGCCATGGTAGCATATGCATTTCCGTGGGTGGGGGCGGTACGCTCATGACACTGGGGGTGTTGTGATGCGTGTTGTGCTGCGTATTGTGGAGGCATTTGGCGCTTATTTATGTACCTGGGATCAGGCTGATCTTCCCTTCTATTCCCACCCATCGGTAATCCATATGGGCTCCCAGGGTGAGGGTGTCCATGCTGCTGCTCATTTGGGCATGAATTGGTGGTCCTGCTCCGACACTCTCTCATGAAATGTCCCCACCTACCACAATTCCAACATTGTTCTTGTCCTCCTCCTCTGGGTCCTCCATACCCAACACCCCCTCCCCTTGGTCCTCTAAATCCTCCTATTCTACCCCAGCCGCCCCTCACCGGCCATTGTGGTCCCTCATACTGATTTTCCCCTGCCCATAAATCCTGGTTATTACCTCTCCAGTTTGCTGCCATTTGCACTGGTATTCCCATCTGACCTTCGTCCTCCTCCCATTCTCTCTCTGCTGTGTTAGTTGCTGCTACTGCACTGACCTTCAAGAGTTTGCTTTGTACTAGTTTAGCCTCATCTGCCAGCCACCGCTGAGCTATCTCTTTCTCTTTCTCTTTGATCCTTTTGCAATGGTGTACTATTATGCTTTGAATTCCCAGCCATCCCTTGGCTTCTATCCCAGCTATTTTATCAAGGGCCTTCTGTACTTCCTTTGGGAGTCCCCTTTTTATAATGAAGTAAAACAGGGAGGTTGATTGGTCCCAGGCCATGCCCGTTTCTGCTCTCCACATATCCTGCACCCGGAGAATGAAAGACATTGCATCTTCCTCATCTCCCATCGTACACTGCATTACTGACTGTAAATCTGGTGTGTCTGGAAATATCTCACAAAGGGCATGCCACACTCTCACTCGTACTGTATTGAACGAGGCCCCATCATGGTGGTCACAATCCAATGTTATTCCGGGGAACCCCGCCTTCACCCATACCCTGTTTGCCTGGTCTCCCACTGCAGATACCAGCAAGCTTTTTAACATCCCCCACTGCCAAGGGCACAACCACTGTGTGCTTTTCAAATGCATATATCCACTTACTGGCGCCTCCGGACAGTGGTGGTAGCTGTTTGAGCAAGTTAGCTTTATCCATTTGGGCCCATGGTATGTCATTTGGCCTTCCCGCCCCCCTGTGAATTAATGGCAGCTGTAGATTTGTCCCCCCTTTCCCGGCACTCACCTTTTTTCCCTTCTTCCCTACTACCGCCATGCGTCCTGTTCTATTCCTTAACCTCTCTCTCCATTCTTCCATGGGGGACAATCCCTCCCAAAATGAGGCCCCACATCTAGCAGTTCCCAACCTTCTTTCTTCTTCTTCCTGCTCCTCTATGTCACACCAGTATTCTTCCTCCCTGTCCGATACCAACCCTCCCTCTTCTACCTCTCGTTCACTACCAGCTGTAGTTATTTCTATGATTCTTATGGGGGTGTAATTTATTCAAAATATTATCTCTCCCTTTTTCCACCCATCCTCTGCCGCCCCTTCGCTAAGTTGGCACGTCGTACCCGTTCTGCCCTGGGAGTAGGTGGCCCCACTTGCTCATCCATGGCCCTTAGGCAGGACAGCACTGTTCGAACCATTATTAATCGCAAATCTAGATCTTGTGTGAGTTTCTCAATGTTTATTATGGGGGTACTCACCTGTCCCGTCATTCCTTGGCTCTCAAATGGGGGTGGCGCTTTGGTAGATGGCTTAGGTGTAGATGGTAGTGTGGATTGTGCTATTTATACATGGTCGCTGTAACCTTCTGCAGGCACTGGCTTTGTTAATAAGGGGTATACACCTGTAACCTCTGTCTTACTCTCATTTTGTTCCATGAGCCCTTCACTGCCAGCTGTTGTCTGGGGAGATGCAGTATACTCGCTGCTTTTACCCAGGGGAACTTCTTCAAAAAGTCTCCACAAATCTAATATTCCCCTCCTGTTCTGCAATTTCTTTCCTTTGTATTTAATAAACAGACAAGTGGCAACCATGTCTAATACAGCCTTATCAAAGGATTCTCCTTGTGGCCAAACCTGGGGTAAACCTTCTCCTTTCAACTCTGTTACCCACTGATCGTGGTACTTGACAGTTTTGTCTGCATACCCTGGCAGCGACTTACAAATGCGAGCTAAAGGTGTCTCTGCACCCATTATATTAACTCGTAAGTTTTTCGACCAGGCAAAATCATGTCAACTTCACACCTCTTTGATAACCATTTCACAATATCAGTGCCTTGGGACTTAAACCGTTTTTTCAAATCTCAATTTTTGCAAAGTATGTCAATGCACAAATCTTTTCAAAACATTGTATGACACTTTAGTTAGTACTCACAGACATGAACAACACCTTGACACATAATACATAGCATATGCAACAAATAGCACCAACAACATGCACTCTGCGTCCCTTTTACCCTTGTACTACTTAGCACCCTTACATTCTGTCTATATCTCTTCCAGATTCCCCAATATCTTTAAAAAGTTCTCCCTGCCCACCTTATCCTTGCCCAAGTTTTAAGGAAGGAAGAGGAAGAAAAAGTAGGAAAAAAGCATTTCTAAAATACTACTCCGAGCCTACCTTTGAGACTCCTATGTTTTCACCTTATTTTTTCCATATATATTTCCTGTACTAGTCGAGCTAGTACTATGCAACTTTGCCTTCTACCCCCCCCATGGAGATAGGATCCCCTTATCCTCTGTTCACCTTTTACTTCTGTCACTGTCCTAATGAATAGAATAGAATATAGACCAGACCCAGAACCTCCCCCTAGTAGCTAACAACCTCTCCTCTTATATGCCCCTTTAGTTGTCCACTTTGCAAGCCTCCTAATATGACTCCCACCCTCCTTTTGATATCACCCGCACTTTATACTCACATATCCGTCTTGATCCGAGACCCTCCGGACCCGATCGGTCAGGGCACCACCCCTCACTCAAAGACCTCGCCTGGCTCTAGGAAGTGGTACGGTGGGTTTTGTAAAGGGGGATCCCGTACCCTATCGTCCTATTGCGTGCGCACGTCTAGGTGTACCGGTTGCCGTTGGCGGGTAGCTCTTGAGGGTGCGCGCTCCGGGACGCGACGGGGGGACGTCTCATGCCAAAAGGAACAAAAAGAATGCTATCGCGTCGGGGTCACCAATGAAAGTGAAAGGTTCCCCAAATTGCACTTAAACACTACCAATAAGAGTCAAATAGGACACATCCCCGAAGGGAATGAGACCAAGACCAAGTGCGTTTGATAACAAAAAGCGTTTATCTAAAATAGGGTAAGCAAAAGCTACTTTGCCAACGCCGAGAGCGCTCTGCAGAAAATATGTTACATTCAGTTTTTAAAGCATAATTTCGTCATCAGTGACGGGGAGGCCTAGGGGGCACATCGACAATGGGGATTGCTAAGAACTGGCGCCTATGACCTCAATAGGTTCATGGCTTGGTGATTGATGGAGGCTCAAGTGATGCTGTGACAACACTGCTTGGGTCAACCGGTCAGCTGGGCTCAACGGGCTGGCATGCAGGTCCAGACAGTTCTCAAAATAATACATGTTGAATTTTCTAACAACTTCTAACTTTTGCCCTTGTGGCCACACATACTCATTCATCTATCATGAATCATGAATCTATCTATCAAATCATCTTGTTCTACAAATCTACAAAGCCATTACTCTAGCATCAAAAAAGAATAAGATGTATTGTTTAAATTATTTAAACCAGGTTAGAGGTTCAGGGTACCTTGACGGGTCTGGTGTTAGATCTTATTAGTGACCGGGTCAGCAATCAGTTATTGCATTCTAAGACGTAGCTATGCACAGGCCCACAGGTTAGAATAACAGATTCACTTGGAATGTTCGCCTGGCACATCAAATGGGGACACAGGAATAGAGTATACATCACAAATAGACACCAGGTCAGAAGCAGCGTATATCATAATGGTAGCAGGCTTTATTACGAGATAAGGGTCAGTTTATCCAAACATCATTATGTACCCTCTCCAATGTCTTTGAAATCAGGGAAGCTAATTTGAGGATGCAGTAAATAAAAGGTCACCTTAACTGTAGCTGCATCCTCCTCCCAGTCAATCTCTGGTGAATCGTTTGACTTTAAGTGGGCTCTGGATCAGTGTTAAGAAATATTCTAATGATTGCATCATTATAACTGGCGACAGTGCAGTAACATTGTTGAAAATGTTGGGGGGGACATGACAACTGAATGAAAGGGGTGGGGAGAAGGGAGGGTGGATGGTGGCTCTGTGGGAACATTTCGGCCAAATTGTTAAAATAAATTTGGTCAAATTGTATTTTTGACCGAATTCGTCACCACCATTAGTTCGAAGCCGAAGATGCTGAACATGAAGAGCAGTGATTGCAGGGGTGCCCCCCCCCCCAGCCCATGTTTGGTATTTTTGGCTTCAGCAGTTGCGGGGGTGTCCCCCGTTTCCTCAGCATTGGTGGCAGGGGACCCAACAAATACAAGAAGAAAAAGGATGCTGCAGCGTCAGATTCAACCAACGGGATGGATCTGACACTGCAGGTTACAGGAGAGGCAGCGGATGGAGAAAAGGTAAGTGGGGGGTTTGTGGATGTACTGGCGGTTTGAGGGGACATGGGTTTGATTTTTGTACCAAGGTAAAAACGTATTTGCAGCGAAAATGACTGCAGTTAATTCCTCTGTGATTTTGTACATCGGTCAAACAACCTAAAACCCTGAGGGGTAACACTAAACTGCTACACCACAATTCCATTGCTGACACTCTGTTATAACTTTCATAAGACTGGTGGTGTATCTTTAAAATTCAATTGGGCCCCCACACATCTTCAACCGGCCTGCCATGCACCCAGTGACACAACATAACATTCACAAACTTAATTCCACTAGAACATTCAAACAATGCATTATTTATCATTCATTCAGACACATAAATCAACACACACATATGCTTGCATACACTCTCACTCACACACAAATGCACCCAGCACCTCCACTGACATACACTGTGTGCACGCAACATTTATATGTACATTTACAATAACACATGGAAACAGTGGCGCAAAGTCCATTGAGCAGATCAGACTTTATCACTCCATGATAGCTGAACTTTAGGGTGACGTTGACTTGACCTAGCTGAACTATAAAGCCATTGCCGAAAGGACCAGATTCATTGGAATATCAGCAATTTACCAGATTTTTTCTTTCATTCAATGGCAGAACCCATTGATCAATACAGTGCAGTGTGTGACCAAGTATAATTGGTATAGATTTTTTAATTCCGTATATCTACAAACCTGGGTTCTGCACAGCACCTTATATGTCTACGTGCTGATAGATGTTTTTTTCTACAAGATTCTGACTGATTAAAATTAAGGTATGTTTTCCTGTGTGCAAATGGCTCCAAGCAGTGGAGTACTGAGCGGGAGAGTCGCAAGGGTGTGGTCATGCTGCCCACCCCCACCCCTAGGCTCTTTTAAGAGCCAGACCGGGCATTTGTCATTGGGACACATCTCCCATTCAGCACCTGAAAGAGGATGCCCAACAGCAAAAGTGTCCCGCTGCCAGGACAATGTCCCAAGGAGCTCTGGGCTGCAGAGGGTCCTCACGTTGCTCTATATCAACAGAGTATTAGAATGTGAGCAATTAGTCACTGACTGGAGGGAGTGGGGTACTATTAGCAGGGACTTTTGTCCCTTTAGAAATGTGAATGGGAGGGAGTGATCAGATGTGAGAAGGGTGCCTAATGTTGCATGCTTTATGAAATAATGAATATGGCTTTAAAACCCAAGGAGGATTTGTTAGGCTCACATTAATATGTATGATGCTATTGTGACTTTGCATGCAGAATGGGGAGAATGCAACTAAAGCCATACTCCCATTGCTCAACATATTTCTATGACAATGTATATAGTGTATGGTTAGTTTACTATGAAAGGCTAGTTTATTTTGTAATGTGGTTTGCTTCCAATGCATTGCCATAAATAATTATATGTTCCATGTATTATATAAATAATAGGCACATGAAATGTAAAGTAAAACCTTAATAAATATCTACATCAACTAAGCCTGGAAAGATGTGCACGGTCGCTTAAATTGTCCACATCCCAGTTTCACCATTTAACCAAGTATGTGATCCTGAGCAAATTATTTAATAACATTGTGCCTTATCTGCAGCTCTGTAAGTGATTCTGCTTCACTTCAAAGCTTATGTTAATGTATCATGCTATTATAATGGAAATGCCTAATGACTATAGAATTGTTCCACATATAACAATAGTGAAATGTAGGTATTCTGCACCACAAAGTTATTTGTCACTTGGCTTATTTATGGCAGCTTATTCTAAAGTCTCTTCCATTGTGCCTCCAAGTATCAAAGACTGATGATGCACCTTGCAATGTCATTTTCTCTGAAGTTACTTCTGTTGGTGCATTTCATATGCTAATTAGGAAGTTTACATGTATTTTGTCTCAGAGGGCTTGGACAGAGCTCCCCAACATACATACACAATCAAAATTAAACTTTAATATTTTTTTTAAAGGTACCTCGGCTTTCAAATGCCGCCCGGGCCATGTCTCATGTTACATCGACCTAAGCCTCCAGACAGACTGAATGAGCTTCCTAGTTCCTGTCTGTGTGTCGCACAAACGCGAAGCATGAAAGCGATGCTCTGTGCCGCTGACCACTGGAAGTGCTGCTGCTAGAGTGAAAGCACAGGCGCCAGTCCCTGCAGCACCCAGTTCAGCACCCTGGCTGCTGACTTTAAGTCAGGCAAGCCGGGTTGAGGGATTGAGCCACGGAGGTCATCCAGGCCCTAAATGTGGTGCAGTGCGGCTGCCAGGCATCTCTGCATTATGTAATGAGGCAGCGCAAGCCTCGCACTGTCCAATAACATAATTGACGATTGTGGCCCCCTTGCCCTCCCTCCAAAAGAGGGGGGGGCAAAAAGGCATGCCACAGAAGTTGGGGGGGACAAAACCCCTTGTGCCCCCCTATAATTACAATATAAACATAATTATCTCAATCAGAACATAATTCAAACGAGGAGCCGAATCAAAAATGAATCTTAATTATGAGCATCCTTATTGTTGCCTTTGTAGTATTCTCATAGCTGGGGTAGCAGAGGCCACAGCTGATGCATTTCAGACCGCAGGCACATCATCAGGGCTAATTCTACAAAATACATATCTTTATCAGAAATGCGTACTTACTGTCTCAAATATCAGCGCAATGTGCTAAAACATATCAACATCCTACCTGTCCTTCTAAGAGAATGAACACACCCATGGAAGATATAAAACCTGAAAACACAAATAAAGAGTTAATCAACATAATAAAGGTTGCCCAGTACCAATCCTCAACATACAAAAGATGTGAACAAGAAATGTAGTATTTTCAGAATACTACAAATGCACCAATAAAACATGCTCGTAGTGAATCATTTCTGATTGGTTAATCGTGTGAATTATGTACTGATTGAGATGATTATGTTTATTTTGCAGCTGTTTTTACTACATGAAGGCGTCAACAGTTCTAATGATGCAATCATTCGACTCTTTCTTGGTGTTATTTTCCTGATAGATTGCTATTCAGGTAACCGGAGGATGCAAATACGTTGAAATTACCATTGATACAGAATCTGAGAGTTGTGGTGCCCACCCGCGCCCCCACACACTCTCTGGATC
Organism: Ambystoma mexicanum; assembly: GCF_040938575.1. Classification (NCBI taxonomy): domain Eukaryota; kingdom Metazoa; phylum Chordata; class Amphibia; order Caudata; family Ambystomatidae; genus Ambystoma; species Ambystoma mexicanum. The sequence goes on along the minus strand of NC_090933.1, from coordinate 627,312,805 downwards.
AGTGCTGCCAGTTCCAATGACCTGAAGGAGAACTAAATACAGGATTAATTTAAGTAGCGTTTGATCGCTTATGGAATTCATAAAAACTCTGATAATATATTGAAACCTTGTGATGTTGCCTGCAATATCACTAACAAGAATCAAGTCAGCTAAAGACTTGCGTTTGCCTCAGGATTGCATGACATGGCTTACAGACTATGGGCCTCATTACACGGTAGGTACCGCCCAACTATGAGGTCCCTCAGCGGGTCCCATCCTTAACGTGTGGTATGCCCAGGCGTTATGGAAGGTTCCCGCTGAGGGACCTCAGAGCTAATAACGCTACCGCAAGTTGCGGTACCGTTATTAGCTCCTTCCCCATTCCCATTGAGCCCTATGGGGGCTCAAATGGAAATGGGGAATGGTTCCCGGAATGGGGACTTACCGGTCTCGGCAAAGGTCGGAATAGACCGGTAAGTCCCTATTCCGGGAACGCGGACTCCGACGGCGGTAGGGGGTAGCCATGGCGCTAGTAGCGCCATGGCTACCGCCTACCGTGTAAGAGGCCCTATGTTTCGCATTATTCAATCTATGTGCATCTCAACCGTCTTCAATGTAAATACAACAAAAGAGTAATTGGCATTTATGAACTGTGACTGCTAGAGTTTTCAACGAGTAAGCAACTCAACCCCACCCAGGGAGTGAAGTTACTCTAATATATGTCATTCTTGGAACCCTCTCTATGATATGATTATCAGGACCAGCTTATTAGGTGATAGGAGATTTTTTTTATTTATTGTTTTTTTTTAAATGAAGATTATTATTATTATTAATAATATTATTATTATGGTATTCATTGAGTGTGGACCTAGCTTTGAGAAGCAACAGAGAGCTTTACAGAGCTATACAACAATACTGACACACAAGGGAGGGCATTACAGAGGTATACAACAGTACAGATGCATAACAAAGCGATTTTGAAAGGTAACAACAGAACAGATATACAGCATGTTTGGTTACAGAAGGGCATGGAGGAGGGGTATAGCTGTACTGGGTGGCGGAGAGGGGAGGGGCAGGTGGCGTCTAGCAAGTCAGGCGGTGCAAGGGGCGATGTGATGGCGTAGATGTTAAAGAGGAGAGATTCCTTGAAGATTTGGGTCTTGAGTTCTGGGGGCGAGTCTGATGCTGAAGGGGAGGAGTTTCCACAGTTTTGGGGCATAGGCAGTGAAGGCTTGTTTTTTGGTCCTTTCCTTTTTCTAGCAGCGGATTTCAAGTCTACAAGTGTTCAGGTGGTGCACTGTCTGACTCAAATGCTGAGTTTCTCAGCGAGTTAGCTGGGTGACTTGAGGGCAGCTGCCTTATAGATAATACAGCAAAACCTGAAGGTTATCCCTGCGTGCAGTAGGATCCAGTGAAGGTCATTGAGGGCTGGGGTGATGTGGTTGTATCTGCGTAGACCCTTGATGAGGCATGCAGCTGCGTGTAGGACACTTCTAAGGGCAACAAGGGAGGTTGCGGGAGGCATCCGAGGAGTGCATTGCCGTCTTCTAGTTGGGAAAGGACCAGTGCTTGAACAATGAATCTAAAGCTGTTCCGAAGGGAGGAATGGTTGACTTACTGCAGGAGGTAGAGCATCAGCTGCCTGAGTTTGCTTAGGTATGTGTGTCTAGAAGGAAAGGTGTTTGTTGATGTGGAACCCGAGGGACTTGGCACAAGAGGTGAGCTCAAGTTTCAAGCCCTCAGAGGTCATGGTTGATAGCCAGGTCGGCATGTATTTCTGTTTGGTGTTGTTGGTGAGGAGTAGGAATTTTGTTTTGGAGGGGTCGAGCTTCAAGTACGGACTGGACATCCAAGACTGGATTAGTGAGGGGGAAGGGTTTTGAGCCTATGGATGTCCTTGATGAAGTTGATCTTGAGGTATAGCTGTGTGACAACGATGTAATGGTGGATGTGGATGTTGTGTGTGACTATGAGGACTCCCAGCGGCTCCATATATTCGGCCTCATCACGAGTTGGGTGGTAACGCCGGCGCTAATAACGCTATTAGCGCCGGATCACGGGTTTGGCGGAACGGGAAATCCCCATTCCCCATTGAGCCCATTCGGGAATGCCCCATTCTCCATTGGGCTCAAAGGGAAATTTTGTGCTTTTACTGCTAGCGGATTTCCCACCGGTGGTAAACGTGCCGAAAACTGGCAAAATATTGGCGCATTTCCCCCCAGCTCAGAGGGGAAAATCAGCCGAAGCCGTGATTTGGCGGACCAATAAATCGAGCGGTAACTGCGCTACTGCCGGATTTAAGGGCTACCGCGAAACTCGTGATGAGGCCCATAGACTGAACATCACTGGGGAGAGGGTGCAAACCTGCAGGACCCCACAGGTGATGGGTAACATTGGCGATCTAGAAAGAGTCCATCTGAACAAACTGCTGGTGGTTGGCGAGGTAGGACTTGAACCAGCGTAGGACAAAGTTAGTGATCCCAATGCACCAATGTAGGGTGTCCGTAATTGCCTGGTGGTCTACTGTGGATTTTATATGGTTAAAACATTTGAACCTTTACAATATTTATAAAAAAGAATAATTGAAAATAATGGAAAATTCACAAGAAACTGCTTATATAAAAAGGAAGGAAAACGATTTCAACATTGACAATAGATTCATCACTGTACAGTAAAATAAAATATAAAATCATATAAACATTATCACAAAATTAATTCCAATCATCATATTTCAACCTGAGGACCAATTCTAGGTCTAATCTGTATTTACTTTTAGTTTTTTTAATAAAACCCCACATTGCATTTACCATTGATGTGTGTGTGTAAGACTTATTGTCTTCTGCCATAAACTATCATTGTCTATAAAGTTGATACTATAAACAAATTGCCTAAAATATAATAATCAGTCAAAAGTAAGTGCAGGACAATATAAATTCAGATGTTGCCAAGTTTCAATTGCATTCATGTCTTTGCAATGACGGCAGTGGGCTGATTCATTAGGTATTAGACCTCTACGAGCAACAATCTCTCTCGTCGGATGGAGGCTGAAACGGAAACTCAACAGAATATTATGGCCATCATCATTTGGGAACATATGTAAATAAGGGGATAATGTACCCATGTTTTTATGGTCCATTGTTAAATGAATCAGTGATTATACCCGTTCACAGCATTTATGGCTGCAATCCAGTCATTTATATACATGGCAAGTTTGACGCTACCAGGTCTCATGATAAGTTCACTTTTAATAAAACCCAGTCTCTTCAGTAAGTCAACAGAAAACTCTGCAAACTGGTTAACCGTTTCTTCGCTTTTTTGTTCCACCAAGATGGACAAATCACCATACAGTGACTATTCTTGAGGATCAATCATGGTCTAAAATAATAAAAGCCATTACCAGCTTGCCAGAGGTTTCAGAACCAGTTCAAATTTAATTGCTGTGCGGAGTGTAATTCGGGAATATCAATGCCCTCCCCCAAATCAGAGATTCCAACTTACATAACATCCCCCGAACTCAGGGGTGCATCATATCGACACTATCCAACAGTTTCGAGACAACTTTGCCCTCGTAGTATTTCACTAATGGAAGTAATGACAATCTACCATATTTATTATGAATCTTACTAATTCGGCCTGCAATGCAGTTTCCTTCTTCATTAGATAATCCCAGATATTGATTTTTACAGGCTTGCTAATTATTGTGAATCCTAAATAGACAACATTGTCCACTAGGGTTAACAGCTCATTATTCGCAACCCATGTAAAACTGTCAGGCCATTTGCTCGGTTTAACTAGTAAAAGTTTAATTTTCACTGGGTTCATTTGCAGACCATTGGACTTAGCATAGCTTGCAAAAGCTGAGATCGCTCTCTGAAGGCCGAAACGCAAGAATGCATCTACATATGAAAACCAGTTATACTTGAAATCCCACAATTTTGGGGAAACAAATGCAGCCTCACCAACACATCATCAAGATCCACCACAAACAAGTTAAAGAGGCAGGGTGCCAGAATACAACCGTCATATCATATTGGCCTGCATTGACACCTGAGTTTCCCCAAAATGATTTATAGTTTGCCAAAAATGAGAGACATCCTTGTTCCTAAGAATTTATAACATATTTTCACTGTCCCTTTGTACTAATTGCCACTTATGTTTTTTAACCCAATTATTGTATTTTTGTTTAGATTGTTTAATGGGCAAGACACCTGACAGTGCGTCCATTTGCGATTTCTTCAAACCATGTATATCCGTTCTTAGCCCATTCTTTCTCTCTTTAATTTTCTGGTCAAATACATGAAGGTGACTTTTGCCTTTACTGTATTAAAGTTAATTCCCTATTTTAAGTGAACATGATCAGCCAAGGTCTTGTCAATAAAAGCATGAACACATTCCGATGTAAATACCTGATTTTTCCAATCATACGTATGTCCTCTAACAGACTATTGAAAGACAACATCCTCTGATCACTCCATTTAATCCTGCTCCTCCCAGGGTTTACCATTATTACATCACCCAAACGTCTGTGTGAATACCCTTCAATTTGAATATTAAGCTCTATCTACTCAGTGTGGTCTCTAATACACTCAATTGTTTACATTGGTGAAACAAAGGTTGATCCACAAAAGCATAGTCTATTACGGGTTCTGAAGCCCGCCTATGCCAAAGGGGTAGAGTGGGTGTCTCACCATAAGTATCACCCTTGAGCTATGTTAGTCCTAGGCAAGACAAACTAGACAACCATAATCTCCCATTCACCAATTTCTGTTGGTTAATCTCAGGCATTCCGTCACATCCCCGCTATTACTCTTACACACACAAAATGAATTGTGATCCCCTGCATTGATAATTTGTCCCTTATTTTGCAGAGGGAACCATCCCTCCACAAAGCTTTCAAGTGTAACTATAAAACATGGGAGGGGAGCTACCCCTCTATGCAAATAGACAATGATGATTAGTATGATCATACATGTCCCCTCCATATGTATTTCTACTTTGAAGCCCAACCACCCTCGTTGAATAACATAGGACCTTTTCAAAGATATAGAGGGCAAAGACTTCACTGCTGATATCAAACCACCTGCAGGTATCCGCCCTACTAGGTCTTGCAGATTGAAACGCAACTGAGTATGCATCCATCACAGGGTGAGTATGGCTTGAGTTTGCCCAACTCAACATTTCCATACAAGTGTTGATGCCTGCAACAGTTCCATAAAGCACTTAGTCGTTACACTCTCCCCCAGGCACTCTGGAGCACAGGGCATGTGATACCCATGACCAGTCCTGTCCATTTCAATTGGATGATAAGTCAATCCAAGATATCTTTGAACGGAGAAAGAGGTTGGGGAAGGGAACCAGTTTCAGGTTGGATGCTTATTATTTGACTTCTCATTACTGCACGAATGAAGAGGAAGGAAAAGAACAGAAGGATACAGACAATTATTTCCGTATGGGACAAGAAACTCAATTTACCCCAATCCTTTGGGGGGCTGACGGCGATTTCCTTTCTCAAATGAGATCCAGAGCAATAAATATCTGGACGAGTTAAGGTTCTACATTAAAGCTGATTTGCTTTGCTGGGTTAGTGGCTGACTGGGCTAGGATTGAGATATACTGTACACACGGGACTGACCTGGGCTGAGGAAATGTAACTAGCCCATTCCATGGGCTAGAAATCAGGATACATAGACCCCATATATGTTCCAGGCCCAACACCCAGTGGCCTGCAGTGGCAACCATCACCCAGAGGCACTGCCCCTGTGGCTTCCAGACTGGATAGGGGAAGTTGTCAAAGCCCTAAATATGAGTGTGTTCTTGAAGATTTCAAAACAAAAGCACTACAATATATTTTTAAAATACCAATTCCAAAAGACATTGGCAGAGGTGACAATCAAATCCAGATCCTCTGGCTTTTTGTGCCCAGAGGTAACATCATGGAGACAAAGCTAGGAGACTCATTGGTTAGCTTCAACACAGCCCCGTAGAATGCAATGCACTCAACAACTAAATGACAATCCAACCACATTGCACTGTAACTTTTTTGAGGCCTATGGTGGTGTAGTTTATGAACAGTAAATCCTTGAGTCTTCTGTCACCTCCATCCAGACCTTCATGCAGGTCTCGTGTTTCTTCTTGTTGATACTCTTTAGATGCAACAGGATTGCCTTTAGATGCTAAACTGCCAGCACATCATTGTGTTGCAGCAGTTCATCAAACCTCTTGCATAGATTTCTAAAGTAAAGGAAAGAAAAAGGGAATGTTACTGTACAGTACTGTAGTCATGGACATCATTTAGGGGTGGCCCGGGCAGCACTTACAGGGCATTCATTTTGATGTTTATTAAAAGATAGAATGCTGAAGGTAATTCCATCTCCAGAAGGGGTAATCTGCCAAACATACTCCTCTTTTCCGTCGACGCAATGCCCAAGACTCTTGCCCTGCCACATCAGTAGGCTGATGCACAGCATCTCTACTCATGGCACAGAGCAGGTTCACAGGTCACAAGAAGATGCCCACTTGACAGCCGTAGAGACAGCCAAAGGCCTGCAGTGCAGAGGCAGCATTTAAGATATGCCCCTTACCCAAATCTATGATGACCATAAATAGCCCATGCTGGTGGCAAGATGAAGTCTAAATAAAAGCTTGTTACTGCTTCCAAGGGGGAAGCCCCTTCTCAGTGGGCCAGGGAGGTGAGGCTGCCACCCAATAGTCCCCCTGGCGGTGGTACCTAGCAGGTGGATCTCATTTGGAGGGAAGTTCTCTATGGGACCCATCACAATCACCTTGGGAGAACACGGTATTCAATCGCATCCTTCCTTTCACCCCACTCCGGATCCTCTGGTTCCCCAAACCTTCATGTATCTCTGTTGAATAGAGGATTCCATTGCATACCAAATATATACTGGGACGGGGAAGAATGATGCTTACCTAGCTAGAATAATTATGCTCACTGACTCAATGAAGATTGTAAGTGATTTCAATCTGGCACACACCCAAGTCTCGCCCAGCATGTAGTGCGAAAATGAAACTCTTATTTATTTTTATCTATAAGTTCAATATTCTGAATGATATTCCACTCATATCACACCCTCCTCAAAATACCCCCCAGGTTACAATGAACCAGGAATCAGGCTAAATGTAAAGGTAATTATTTGTTTATTTATTTAGAATTTAAAATCACAATATATTTTTAATAGGTAACAACAATCACCAATGGGGTGACAGGAACATGAATAATATATTTAATGCACTAGGAATGAAGTAATGAACACAAAAAGAATGCAGCAAAGAAAATAATACTTCTGAGTTGGTTTGGAACAGATAGCACTATGGTTAGGGGTTCCCCATGCAACACCCCTCAACCCACCAATAGGCAATTTAAATAGATGTGAGGAGAGAGCAGGTATTCAGGAATAATGCATACCAAACAGAATATCACTCCCACCTTCCCCCCTTAGACACAAGAGAAAAACAGATTTGACTTTTCAACTGTCAGCATGGCTTTGAAATTGGCTGAGCAGAAACACAAAATATGTTAAAAATGCTTAAATCATTATAAATTCCTATGGGAGCCGCTTTGAACAGATGCAAGCAAACACAAGGAATGATTTAATCAAAAGCAAACAGTTGGGATCTCAAAGGCCAAGTGGGAAATAATTTACAGATAATTCACACATGTAAACTTTTCCAAATGTCAATTCGTGTTAAACTTTTACTTATGAGATTTTTGATATAACGGGTCAATCGCACTGTTTCGCAATTTTGGGTTGTGAATGTAGCTAAGGATGTTAGGTACAAGTGGGAGTTGAAATTTCGCTTCTATCTTAAAAACTGAGGGAGTTATACAGGCTTTAGTGTTTTTCTAAAATAAAGAGGACTATGCAAATGGTGCTTTAGCAACTAGACAGAATAAGATAGCACTAAAGATGTTGACACTGTTACTGGTTGGGAAAGTAGGGATAGTTCAGAGATCAGAATGGAACAAGATAATGCAAGGTATAAAAGAGTTCTCTAGCGTCCTATTAATACTCACAATCCACTGGGATTTTATATTTTTGACATTCACCGTTTTGGTCAATGGATTGGATCTATCAAGGAAAGACAGCACATCAGGCGCAGACTGGATCAGCTAGGCCGGTCACTGGAAATGCACAGGATCTGCCCTTCTTGTTTCTGGGTATTTCAAATCAGCGGGATGGCGAGTTCATCAGGCAAGCATTATGGCAGCAAGCCAGATAGTTTCAGGATGCTTTCTCACACCACAGCGCTTCACTGCGTTGTAAGGTTTATTTTGAGTTGCTGGACGTTGAATGCTGGATCAGAGGACTTCGCTGGAATCAGAAGAGTGAGTGTGTCCTATGTGTTGTCATCTGTCTCTATTTATCCTTTCAAATGACATCACAAAAATGGGTGTATGGGCCGGCTTAACTAAACTCTCCCTTGTGGACCGGGATTGGATCAGAGCCTTATCTCTGCCTTGCATCTGAGTGATTAGATCAAGGACGGATGATGTCACATTTATGTATTGGCTTTTACAGTTCTTAGAAACCTCCCCTAGCCACTAGTATCAAAATCGAATTTTGTCCTAAATACATATTTATACATTTGTAACCTCTACAAAAATCACACACAAGGATTCCATATTTTATGTTGTATCTGTTCATCAAACTCTCACAGCTGTGAGATCTTGTTTCGCCTTTCTGCAGCATTTTGTCCATTTCTCCATGAAAATATTTTTCAAACTTTCTCCAAATTTCTACAAGTATGTGTGTTTATCATAGGAATGTGTGTGTAAAGTTTAACAATTCTAACATAAATACAGTTCCCGTAAAATCACATATATTGCCATTCCTGTTCAGAATATGCTATGCAGTTTCACCACATTTTGAAATGTAGTGCCAAAAATTAGACTAACAAATCTGCCCTTTTGATATTTTTCACCATTTCTGATAACAAGTTATGAGTCTCTAAAAATGTGTTCATTACATGTCCTTAGCAGCAAATGGTCCGCCTTTTGTCTCTCCCTGGAGCTCAAGGAGTAGCCCCCACCTTTGGGAACCTTCTGCAAGCCAAGTTTATGAACTATTCACAAGTCCATTTCCTGGCCTGGAGAATCTGCCATTGTTCAGTCTCTGGCTGCAGACAAAAGTCTGTCCTACCCCACAATTATCACATGTCAGTGAGTATCTGCTGAGAGGAATGCCCTCCCCTTGGGGGAAACCTGTTTTTCCACTTCTTGCAGCCCAGCCAGGCTTATTTATTCTTAATTTCTTGACTTAAAATCCAGCAGAAAACAAACCTGTTGCATCAAATGACATAAATGAATTACTTTCTTAGATTTAAACCTGTGGGATCAAAAACAACTGAAATCTGGGTTTCTTTCAGCAACAATCCTTTTATATTTGCTAATCCTGCAGGCCTTTAGTTTAGATGACTTTAAAGTCTAGAGAGCCCATTTAACAGGAACTGTCATTCACAGGTAGCCCAGTGTGCTGCACTCAGATCTTTGACAGGAACTGTCATTCATAGACAATCCAGTTTTGCTGAAAAATGTTTTGCTCTTAAACTTTCAGGACTTTGTACATTCACAGTGCTTCATTAGGTTAAATGAATTTTAGTGGCAAGCACGATTTTGGAGTGTTGAGAAGTGTTGTGTACAGGCATTTTGGAGTTTTAGCAGCAAAGTAAATGTCATTTACTGGCGAATTTTGGAGTTTCACTTGCAAAGCGCTGCTTTTCTCTCTGCACTCTGCTTGTCATGGAGCCCACTGGCACTTTTTCTGCAGCGTGCGCTCTATTCCACCACACATACACCATGAATGGCCAGTTGTGCAGCCATCTTTTTGTTGTTTCATGCACCATAGATAGCATAGTGATGCCGCATAGCATAGCAGAGTGGGTCACTTAATTGCTTTATATAAAACAAATATACACACAATATCACCCAACCTGTGTTTGTACTCATTTATCAAACTCAGAAGCATGAGCTGGTCTTGCCAGTATTCGAACCTGCACCTTGCAGATCACACACACATCACAGCAGTGAGCGCTCAATCTACTGAGGCATCTTACCTGCTATAGCTATCGTACCGGCTACAGTAAAATGAACAATTACATGTCTGAATGTTCTCAAATTTAGGAAGCAAAGTACACTAATGGATACCATTAAACTGTTAACTGGGATTTAGCAGCAGGCTAGTACACCCGAGGTCTGGTGTAAAGTTGGCCACATGTCAAGTCTGTATGAATCTACTTTTCATAAAAATACATGTTATTGTCATGGTTCATAACTGTGTATTAAAGGGTGGTGCAGGGAAAGCAGTGCACTCACACAGCATCCCATACTCTGGGGACTCATTACCTCATACATTCAAACAAACATCCTGAACAGCATGCCATGGAGACAGGAAAGATAGACACATTACAACAAAGCATTAATTGTGGCACAATGAAATCAAGGGCCACTTTATGTGTTATGGTCAAACATTTCTACACTGTAGACAAGCTTTTAGGCACATGGATTTTGTCAAGTGACCACGGACACCGAGATGGAATGTCTTGTGATGATCATAACAGAGACAACAACAGAGAAAAACATGCTATAACTGCAACTTGCAAAAAGCAAAGTACATAGTCTGAAATTGATGTTTATTCTACTCTAAATGCTTTTTGGACGTTTTTGTCTGCATTGTTAATTTGAGGTGTTTAAGGACAGACTAAATCAGTGACGCACCCCCTCAAGTGTGCCTGAAATAAACCTTTGATGAGCCTAGCAATTATTGTATAGAATTCCAGAAGGGCAAATGATTAGTATTTTTTTTAATTATTTTTATTGGATTTTCAAATACAGTACAACTTAAACCCCCTACACATTTTTTGTCCCCCCAAATTCCCCTCTCCTTCCCCCTACCAGTAGACGGGTGCTATTGTCAGCTTTTGTGGGCTTCAGGATATATCTAGTATCAGAATGTTTTGTAAAATGTTCAGAGTATAATCCATGGAGGAAGTCCAGGATTGACGTCCATTCAGTTGAAAATGTTCTTTCCACCTGAATTGTGTAAGTTACCCATTCTAAGTAGACAACGTTCCATAGTTTATAGAACCATTCCTTGATGTGCGAAGGGTCTCTGGTTTTCCATTTCTGTGCCCTTGCAAGTAGTGCTGCATTCTGCATTATATAAACGGCTTTTCTTTTATGTTTTGGCCACTGTCTGTTGTCTTGTTCTGCTATGCCCAAAAGACGTTCCCCTAAAGATCTCTCTTCCCGGCCCTCAAACATTGTTTGCATGTTACACTTGACTTCGTCCCAGAAAGATTAGAGTTTGGGACAGGACCACCAGATGTGTAACCAGTCACCCTTCCCGCCACAGAATTCTCTGATATGGGTCGATTTGGTCATACTGGGGATATCCAAGCACAGGTTTCCCCTGGCTTCCTCCGAAGGTATCATCCCCAATGTTTTCTCCCATCTAGTTTGGTATGGTAGTTTTGCCTGTGGGGCTCATCTGTTAGACATATATATAGCTTCGATAAGTTAGTGGTAAGGAATTTCTCAAAAAATGTGAGGGGTCTGAGTGCTGCAGATCTATTGGGTGGCACCATCAACCAGTGGTGAACCTGAAAGTATTGGAATCTATGGTTCTCCTGCAGCCCCAGGTCAGGCTTACAAGTACTGAATGGTTTAATATCTTCGCTCTGTAACATATTTCTGTATTTTATACATCCTGCCCTTTTCCAATGTAAGAATGAGTTGGGATCTAGGCCAGGTGAGAATTGTAGGTTAGCGAATAGTGGGGTAAAGCAGAATGGAAAGGTTGTGAATTTATGCCTTTGTGCTGCTTGCTCCCACATGTCCTCAACTCGTTTTGTGATCTGATTTAGATGTATGGTTAGTTGTCGGTCTGAACTTGGTAACCATAACCTTTCACCCTTTCTTGGGCCTACTATTGCTTTTTCCATCTGACCCCATCTCCTTTCTGTGTCTTCCCTGAACAATTCTTTTACTACTCTCAATTGTGCAGCTCGATAGTACTCTCCGAAGTTTGGGAGTCCCAACCTGCCTTTGTCTAGAGATCATTAGGGTCGAGAGTGAAATGGGGGAGGTTTGTTTTTCCAAATGAAATTGGAGCTCATCTGGTGAAGGGTGCAGAAGAAAGCTTTGGGATCGGGATTAGGAGGGCATGAAAGAGATAAAGGACCTGGGACAGAATAACCATTTTGATTGAATTGATCCTTCATAACCAAGAGACTGTGAGCGGGTTCCACCTGTAGTTTTTTCTGTATGTCTGTTAAAACTGGTTGAAAATTTACTGAGTAAAGATCTCTAAGCTTATGTGTTATGGCTACCTCCAGAACTCAGAGTCCTTTGGATACCCATTAAAGCTTGGTTACTTCGTTTGCTCTTGTTATTTCGTCCTGTTTGAGTGATAGGTTCAGAATATAAGATTTAGTAATGTCAATTTTTAAACCGGCCACCCTGCCGAATCTTTCGAGTCCCTGAAGTGCCTCTGCAAGCAAAGTACTGGGTAAGAGATTGTGAATAGCATGTCGTCGGATATGCTATTACTTTGTGAGTGTCGCCCCAAGTAATACTCTTAATTGTATCCAAGTGGCGAATTTAAGATAGTAATGGCTCCATATGTAGTGCATATTGGAGAGGGGAGAGGAGCAACCCTGTTTAGTGCCCCTTTGTATATAGACCGAGGATGACAAGCACCCGTGTATTAATAGTCTGGCCATGGGGTTGTTGTAGTCCGCTTAAATGATGGTGATAAACTTCGGGACGAATCCCATTTCTCACAGGGTGTTGAATAGAAAGGTCCATTCGACTCTGCCAAATGTTTTCTGCGTCTAGCAAAACCAGAACTGCGGCATGCCCTTTTATGGTTACCAGAAGGTGGCATGCTCTTCTTAAGTTGTCGTGGGATATTCAAGTCTAAATTAATGATAAAAATGATTTGTTATTCCTATTGTTTCTTATTTAGGGTCACTGCTCAAAGTGTTACACTTGTGGAACCCCCTGTTTTTTTAAGAGGCCTGAACAAGAAACCAGCCACTCCAGAACAAAGAGCCACAATGCGCTGATCACAGGCCAGGAGCTTCAATATACATATAATTTTTTAGGTGTAGCAAAGGTGACTACAGGGGTAGCAAGGGAAACCTCAGGTGACCCCCAAGTGATGTCCCTGAACAAAACGCTGTCAAGGGAGCACAAGTGTATTTAGAGGCTCTGTGGAGAGTGTGCCTGTCTGGTTACGAGGAGAGAAGAAACCCAACCATAAAAGACGACGCAAGGAAAAGACATGTAGCAGGGTACATAAGAGAAAGCTTATTGCTGTCTAGCCACCAAGGACGGAACATCAAATACAGCAGTGAAGAAGTCCCATGCTTCTCCCGGGACAAACTGTAGACTGCAATAGCATTTCGCGAAATCCTGAGAGGCAGAAATGGATAAAGAAGGCACTGTAAAAGCTGGAAGGTACTTTGCAAAACTTCCTATTTTGAACAGTACCTGACAGGAGAATACACCAGGTCTGCTCAGTGGGATATTGAGTGGAATTGGGGTAGAGATCCCGCAAAACAGCACACCAGGGTCTGGGACCCAAATGAAAAGGCAGAAAGCAATAACAAAGGAACTTTGTAAAAATACCCAGTGGAACAGTTCCTGCAGGAGAGTACACCAGGTCTTTTCATTGGGACATTGAATGGGGCAGAGGTAGAGGTCCAACAAAACAAAACACCAGGATCTGGGACCCATATGAAGAGGCAGAAAGGGATAACAAATGAACTGAAAGAGCTGGAACAAACCTGTTAAATAGCCCATGAGGAATATGGTTCTATGTTGTTACATCAACGCTCCTTTTTTCAAGGTTTTCTTTTCCCGAAAACGTTTTAATGAACTAATCGATTCCCCACCAATCTCACTCCCCTATTTATTTTTATCTATTGCCAGCCCTTCCACCCTTTATATGCACTTTAACCCCGACCTCCGATATTTTTCAATGAGTTTTTCTTTGTTATATTTTATTTTAAAAATGCCATCAAAACTATGACTGTCGATGTAAGAACGTTATACGGAGGAATATTACCTGGCAGGAGTGTACAACAGGTCTGTTCAGTAGATCGACATTAAATGAAGTCGGGGGAGAGAACCGCAAACCAGGGTCTGGGACCCATATAAAGAAGTTGAGAGAGTTAATAGACGAACTGTAAAAACTTCAATAAACCTTATACACTTTTCTACATGGAACAGTACCTAGCAGGTGAGTACACCAGGTTTGTTTAATTGGACATTGAGTGAGGCAGGGCTGGAGAGCCAACACCAGCAACACACAAGGGTCTGGGACTCATATGAAGGTCGATGAAGCCCACAAAATATATATATAAAGGGGTCTGGGAGCAACACAGAGGATCACAAGTTGAAGAACAATTCGGGGAGACCCTTCAATATCCCAGATGGATATGGGATTCATGTGAAAAAGAGAGAAACAAGAAGTTGAAAAAAGTGGTCAAGGTCCCATTGCCAAAGGAAGACACACTCATTTGAATTACAAGTTCTGCAGTCAATTTGGCAGGATAGTGCACCAGACTGGATGCTGCAAGTTTAAGTTGTAGATAGAAACAAAGGGAAGGGTCTTTACCCATAGATACAAGTAATGTCTATTTTTGTGATAAAAAGGTCTAAAGTTAATTCTGGAAGGGAGTGATACAGAGTTAACATTACGTTTGTGAATGGAAGAGAAGAGCAAGGGGGAGAGACTCCCCTTTGATACTTGGAAACTGAGTTTAAAGAATCAGTTATTACTTATGTTCATCAAGAACTGAACACTAAATTCAGAAAAAGAAAAGTCTTCTTTTGGATCAAGAAAATGCCCAGTTTTCCTAAGATAGTTTAGTGTAAGGGACGGAAATAGGTTTGGACACAGGACGGTGTACACTTTATGTTCGAAGACGTCCTGACAAAGTCATTAGTGTTTTTGTTGAGGCTGGGCAACTCCTCATAGTAATAGGGCATGACCGTTTTTTTCTTTTTCGTTACTTTTATAATAAAGTTATTTGCCAACAAACATGTCACCACTGAGTCAGACTTGTACTTCTTCACACGTACACTGAGTTTAAGCACAGTGCATGGTACTACTTATGATCACAATCGCCACATTCCAATTGATATTGCACGTGTGCCAGCTCGTGTGAGCCAGCTCTGCTGTGGAAGGTGGTCCGTATTATGGTCAGCTGGGTAAAGCCTGCCAAATGGCAGGTCAGGAACCTGGAGGCCTCCTCTTGGATCTCTATGTGAGGGCAGGTAACACCCGCTGCCTAACACAGCCATACAGCAGGAAGCTGTCCTGGGCCTGGGCATCAGAGGTGCACACCTATTCAAAAGGATAAGACTCACACCAGTGTTTTGCATCTCTAAAGGCCTTTATTCTCAGTGAGAAGGGATGACTGAAGAAAGTGTTGCAGAGTCTGGCATGAACATTTCTTTAGAAAAATGTAAGTTTAGGTAAGGCACAGTGGAATATTTGGGACACCAATTGTCTGAATGAGAAGTGAGGCCAAAGCATGATGCCATTGAGGCAGCAGATAAGATGAAGTCACCAAGGAACAAAGCAGAAGTGGTGCCTTTCCTTGTTTTAATTGAATAGTATGGAAAATTAATTAGGAATTTTGCAGACAAAGGAAAAACTGAGGTTTAATTGGAGTGAGTTGTGTGAGAGAGAATTTACATGTGTCAAGCAGAGTTTCACAGAAGCCCCAGTTCTGACAGGATTCAGGGATGAACTCCCAATGTACTCGTACACTGATGCAAGTGAAAATGGGGTTAGGCTGTGTGTTGATGCAGCCAGATAAGAAGGTGATGCAGGCAGTGGCTTTTGCATCACACACACATGGAAGCAGAAAGAAGATATTCTGTTTTGGAAAGGGAAGCCTTTGTATGTGGTTGGGGAGTGGAGAGATTTAAGCATGCAAGGGTGAGACCTTTTACCACAGTCAGCGATCACAAGCTGTTGGTATCAATATTTTGCAACAGAGGGCCAGATGGAATATCCAGGAGAATTGTGCAGTGGATAACTGGAATGCAAGGCCTTCATTTGGTAATGATGGACTACATTAGAGGAGATCAAAATGTATGTGTGGATGCTTTGTCGAAGAACTTTGGTGAAGAGAATGAAGTAGACAACAATGAAGTTGAAATTAGAGAAGGTGAGTTTTTTGTGAATTCTGGGGTGCTTGATGAGAAAGCATGGGGAGGAACGTTGTGAAGCTGACCAAAAATGAAAACTGGGAATGGAAGGCAGATGGTTGGTCAGGGCAGGCAGAGTGGTGGTGCCAGAGGGCATGAGGGAGTTGGTTATGGGTATTGCCCATAAAGATCACTTGAGCCTGAATAAGACAAAGGTTTAATTAGGGGATATTATTGGTGGCGCGGTATGGATTCAGATATTGAAAGGAAATTAAAGGAGTGTGAGGGTTGCAGAGACAGTGACAAGGTGTTGCAGATAAGGAAACCACCTATGAAAGAGGTTGTGGTGACGGAGACAGTCTGGGTTGTTGTAGAGCTGGATATTAGGTCCTCTGAGTATAAGAGGAACTCAAGAAAGTTATATACTGGTGTTTGTTGGTGTGTTGTCAAACGTCTGGAGGTGTCCATGATGAGAACCATTAGAATTAGGAAGAGTAGCAATTCTTGGAATCAGTGTTTTGGAAAGAAAGATTTTGGATAATGGTCCACAATTAATATCTAGAGAGTTTGAAGAGTTTTTAGAGGAAAATGGATTTATGGCATGTGACAACTGCACTGTACTATCCCAAAGGAAAAGCAGCAGCAGAGCGATTTAACTGCACATCAATGGAAGTTGTCAAAATAGCCACCCCCATGGGAGGTGATTGGTCCCGGTTTGTGATGGAGACAGTATTTCAATACAGGATCGTGCCACGTCAAGTGATAGGAATGTCACAATTTGAAAGTCTGAGCCTTGCAAAGAAAATACAAAACTGTGTTTGGGGTGGTTAAAGGGTGACTGAAGTGGATGAAAGTGAAATGAGGGAAAGAATGAGGAGAGGATTGCAATCTAAATAGAAATATGACAAATTGAATTGTGTAAAAGAAACTTGGATGTCTAGGGGAACCCTAGTGAGGATAAAGTTAGGGGAAGTGTGCACAAAGGTTTGTTGAAATATTCAAGGGAGATGGGAGTGGCAGAGGATTTAGGAAATTCTGTGAAACTGGAAAATGGAGAGGTGTCGAACAAAAAGGGTGGCCAAGGCACCAAAAGAAGGGTGACGCATGAACAAACAGACAAAATGAGATACATCAGAAATCAAAGGTTGTTGAGATCTGTAAAGGGAAAGAGGTGTGTTATGAATGAGGATTTGAATATAGTTGAGCATGAACATAACAGAGTAATAAAAGTTGTGTGTTGTTGATAGGTAATCAATGCTGAAGATGCATGTTTAGAAACTTTATTATGCATGTTATAAAAGAACAATTAGAATTATAATTATAACAAATTATTATGATAGAACCTCAGTGGGCAGGGAGTTTCAATGGAAGACAGAATGTAGAAGAAGAATGTGGTTAAAACAAGAGAAGGGTGGAGAAGGAGGGAGCTAATAGTAATGCTGCTGCTGCTGCATAGTAATGCTGCTGCTGCTGCATTCATTGTAACTAAAATAAATTGTGCAAACAATATACGACTGCAGAACCTTGGGTGGGCAATCAGAAGGACAAAGTCCACTCTGTTCAAGAGCAGGGATTGGATCACTAAAGCAGGCTAGCCTCAGCCCAATCACCTTAGGACTTCTGCCTTTAAAAGAAGGGGTCTTCCACCCTTTCTGTAAATTCACTCATATCTTCTTGGATCCTTTAAAGCCTCAGATTTGTTCTGAAGATCTCATCGGACTTTCTTTGGGACAGTTGCGGTGTCCAAAGCCCTCAGCCGAAGGTGAAGAAAGAATCATCCAAGACAGAAGGACAGAAGGAAGATCTGTCCCCTACCATGCCCAGGGCACATCGGGAGTTACCTCTGCTGTGGATCAGGATCTACCACTCTGTGTCAGAAACTCCTGAGCTGGGAGAGCAGACTCTGAATATAACCATCCTATCATTGGGTCGCCCTGAGAGGGCCTCACTGCGACCAGAGGATGAGACCAGCCGAAGCTCCCAATTTTACTGCACAGAACTGGTTGTTCCATGTTCACCACACCTGCAAAAAGCGGGAAGTCGCCAGTGCTCCTCCACCACATCAAACATTGCTTGCACCTTCGCCTAGCTCAAAAGTGCATTGTGTCCTGGCTAAACTCATCACCTGTTAAGCTCGAAGCGACTGATCAATGCCCTGGACACAAACCAAATTACTGGAGATTCACATGCCGACTCTAACGCGGGGTTACAACCATAGCTCGGCCCAGCTAGCTATTGAACTACCACCTCATCGAACACACATCAACGCACTGAAGATCACCATTTCATTGACTGTTGCCTGCCAACTCGAACCGCTGGAGCATCACTTGGACCCTAGAGACTGGTTAGGTCAAGATCGCTCCTGTTTTTACCAAGATATCCTTTTTGTGGTTAGTACTTTACCTACCGGGTTATAGTGATATTACCGAAAACATTTTGCCGAAAATCAATTTTTTTAAAAAAAAGCCAATGTAAATATGTCGACATTACATACTTATAATTGCAATGGTCATTTATTTGGAAAAAAAATGCTGAAAAAAAAATTCAATAACCCAATGCCAAAATATAAATGTTAACTTGTCTAAAAAATAACATTGCCATGGGGGGGGTTCCCCCCCCAACCTCCCTACTATACACGTAACCCTCGCACCCTCCGCAACAATCACACAAATAATACGTATTGTGAATGACGGAAAACACATAAAATAAGGATACTAAGGGTTAACTGAGTAAGTAAAAACCAAGAGTAAAGCACCTTAAATGAACATTGGCAAACAGATGACGGTTGTGATCAAACTGTCATTACATGACAGAAACGGAGGTCAGAGAAAACGAACAAAAGTACACTGTAGCTACGTGACATATATACAGGTAATATTTAATAAAATATGGAAATGATGGAAATGTATAATAAAAGTAATCTGTAAGTAGTATACAGCAAAAAAAATAAAACGTTGTTTTCGTTATTGTAGATATAAAATGAGCAACAAAATCGAATTTGTGAAGTCACAGAGAGGAGGAGAACAATTAATACATGAGGGCTACGTATATAACAGAGAATTAGTAGGAAAAGACAACATTTATTGGAAATGCATGGAATACCACAAAACTAAGTGTGCAGGGAGAGTGATTACTGAAAATACGATGATCAAAAGAAAAGGTGAACATAACCATTTACCGGACAGAACAACAATACTGGTAAAAACAACAATGAATTAACTAAAAGAATAAGGCGATGGAAAACCCGAGTGAGGCCTGAGTGAGGCCAGCGGGTCTGTAATAGGTCGCACATGTACCAAAATATCATTGCATGTAGCAGCACAAATGCCAGCTGAAAAACATATACAACGTTCCTTGAACCGTAAAAAACAACAAAAAGAAAATCTACCAATAGTACCAAGAGGATACGAGGAAATAGGCATACCAGAGATGTTTAGAAAAACAGGTGAAGACTTTCACTACATGACAATACAAACAAAAGAGGAAAAAATACACATTTTCACAACAAACAGTAATTTAAGACAACCTGGAAATTGTGATATTTGGCAAAGCAACGCCACATTTAGAGCTTGCCCACAACCATTTCAACAGTTTTATAGTGTACATGGATCAATTAACCAAAGTCTAATTCCACTAATTTTCGTTTTAATGCCAAAAAAGACGGAGGAAATATACAGAATAATATTTGAAAAAATTAAAGAAGCCATTCCTGAAAAAATGACTACCACAATAGTGATGGACTATGAGCTAGCCAAGATAAGAGCATTCAAAGGAGTATATAAAGACACATGGATACAAGGTTGTTTTTCCCACTTTACACAAGCTATATGGAGAAAACTACAAAAATTATGCCTACACACAAAATACATAGAGGATAGCGATTTCCAGAACAATATAAAAAAAATGTGCTTTAGCATTTGTGAAAGAAGAAAAAGTGATTAATTTTATGAACATTTAATAGACACAGAATACTACAAAAAACATGAAGAGCATACAACAGATTTGCTAGATTACATGGAAGGCACATGGTTGGGGCAATTAACAAGGAATGGTACGAGAAGGAGACCAAAATATCAAATTTCGTGGTGGAACTGTTACGATGCAGTAATTGAAGGTAGAGCTAAAACAAACAATATGCTGGAAGGCTGGCACAACAGAGTAAACAGAAAATGTAATACCAACAACCCGACCCTATGGCATTTCTTAAGAGACTTAATTACAGAACAATCAGCACAAGAATTTAAATTATCTCAAACAATTTCTCTGGAAAATGCACAATTAAAAAAGAAAAAATATAGAGACTATGAACAACGAATACAAAGTATAGTAAACCATTTTGAAACACAAGACGCATATGACTTTTTAGAAGCAATAGCGTATAATCTAAAGTGTTAATGTACTCACCATTTCGAAAATCCATGTTAATCCATGAAACATCCAAAGCAACCAAAAATCCATAAGAAACAATGCCAAAGTAATTTTCCAAAGTCAATAAACTTTATCCAGGAAGCATCCAAAATGCAGAAAAAATGCATTAAACACCATTCCAGAAAGAGAATCCATAGTCCAATCCAGCCAGAAAAAAAGTTGAATCCATAGTCCAATCCAGCCAGAAAAAAACTTGAAAGAAAACGCAAAAAAATAATTAAAATCCATTCCTGGGACAAAATCCATAATCCATTCCATGGTAAAAAGGTGCAATCCAGAGTCCATAAAAAAAGAAACCAGGTGAAAAAATTTGAAAAAAATAATCCAACGAGAAAATCTATAATCCATTCCAGTAATCCAAAAATGCAATCCCAAAACCACAGGGAAAACAAAAAAAAAATCTGATAAAAAGAAAAATCCAGAGAAATGGGAAGAGCAGCAGCGAATACACCCGACAGTAACAAACAGACTTCCAAAATGGCACTTACGCACACGTAACGCATACGTAAGGTTACGCAGTGAACTACGTTTTAATAAATATTGTTGATACATTACAACATGTAATACAGTTGCACCATCTAGCGGTGAAAAAAATAACAGTTCAATTCAATACATTTTTTTACGTTACTGTTCAATTAATTATTTGATATTCACATACATTGTATTTTAAATTATTATTATATTTTAGATGACATTTTTTTGGAAATAATATTTTTGATATATTAACTTTCGAAAATATTACATTCGAAAATGTAACTGGATACCTTACCTACCACCTCTGGAAATACTATTAGAGCCATAGGGCTCAATGGGAATGGGGATGGAGCTAACAACGGGCCTGTTAATAACGCGCCCGTTGTTAGCTCCCTGGTGTCCTCGCGAGACCGAGTATGGACACATGGTTTATCGTTTTCTGCCAACCTTCTAATGAGGGCCATAGAGTTAGTGCCCCAGTGACTGGGCCGGTGACTGAACTTGGTGGCAACGCCCTTGGGGGATTTGATACACCCATTGGGGGCCGCCACCAATCCCATACATCTGAAACCAGGGTTGAATCACAAAGTAGTGCAATTTCTTGCAAAGCAATGAGTAGCCCTATAAAAATTATGAAATCAATCAAAGCTCTGATCAAACCATTTAAAAAAGGAGGCGAGTTCTGTATAGAGGACCACTTAGAAGCGGTGCATGATATATTCAAAGCCCTCCAGATACCTAAGGAACAATACAGGCAATATTTTCACTTAACTCTGGATGCCCCCATGGCCAGTATTATTAGAGGGTTAAACGAACAGCAAAACATGACATCGGCAGAGTTTGAAAAAGAGATTAGACATCATTTTTCTCCTTTTCAATCATTGCAAGATGCAAACAAGGGTGCATACGCGATTACGACTGGGCCTAACACGTCACCTCGCCAGTTTTTCCAAGACTTAAAAAGAGCTTTTTCTCGCTTTTGATGTATCTTTTGACCCCAATTCCAATGAGTTTAAAACTGCATACGTCTATGGGCTACAGAAAGACATCATATCACAGTTAGTCCATGAATTTGACCGTGACAAGTCCCTTGAATGGATTGTACACCAAAGTACAAAACTATATGAAGTACTCTATTGTCCGGGTAGAGAAAATGATAAAATGAAAGACGCTAGACCAAAATCTAAAGAACCCTCAGCAACAGTGATGGAGATCAGGTCAGCAAAAATGTCCTTTGAGTCTGCTCAAAATCCAGGTAAAAATAATTTGACACCTGAACAAAGGGATAATCAACAAAGGCCGTCACTCCCTGCACCATTGTTTCAATCACATGATCCTAGTAACAGAGAGAGCTACTTTAGTCCTAGGTACTTAGGAGACAGGCCCCAGGCAGGATATCAGCCTGATATGTCAGGTATGAATAATAATCAGAGACAAAGGGCTTAATTCCGAGTTCGGAGGTAAACACGCTGCTATTTGTGGTATTGCTGCCTCCAAACTCGTCCAAACTCCGGCCTGGTGAATGGAATAATTACTGGTCCATTCCGAGGTCGGAGGGACCGTTAATTCCCCATTCACCAGGGCCATTCCCCATTCCCATTTGAGCCCCCATAGGGCTCAATGGGAAGGGGGACGGCGGCAATAACGGTACCGTAAATTACGGTACCGTTATTGACCCCGGAGTCCCTTTGCGGGTCCTGTCCTTAACGCCTGCTAAAAGCAGGCGTTAAGGACAAGACCCGCAAAGGGAACTCGTAGTGGGGCAGTAAGGTTTTAACGGCACCAGTATCGTTATCGGTGACCGTTAACCCTTACCGCCCTACTCGGAATGAGGCCCAAAGTCAGGATCAAAGAAATAATGGTCCCTACCAGACATTGGGGACACAAAGCAGATTTGACCCTAACACCATGATATATGGTAATCAGGATAGACCCTGATATGTGGATCGATTTACTGAAAATGGGAATCAGCATAGGAGACAATACTCACAAAATGAGAGACAAGTCATGAGGCAGACTATGAATTATGCTCCACGTCAATACAATGAATCACCACCACCAGGGGAATACAACCAAAGGATGAGTGCACCCCGCTCCCCTCCACATATGAATCAAGAGTTCGGAGGCAATCCCAATAGAAATCATTCTCCTGAGAGATATCAGAATAGATTCAATCAGGGGGAAAACAACCAATATCGATCTAGGCCACAGAGAGAGAATTCTAGAGACATGGAAAGATTGCAGTGTCTCGAGGCCCAAGTGAAAATGTTGGCTGAGCAAATAGGAAAGCTCTGTACAGCACAAAAACAGTCATCACAGGAGGGGGCAGAAGGCCATAGCAATGACCGGGTGGTTTCTGACAAGTGACTAAGTATTAATGATACCTGCAATGCTGAGAAAACAGATTGTCATGATATGATTTTGCATAATGACTCTGAGATGTATAATGATTTCAAAATGAAAGTACCAGCAAATGAACATGTGACAGAAAGTGCAAATACTTCTAAAAAGGAAGTTTGGTTTAATCTGGAGCTAAACCAAACAGTAGAAATTTGCACAAATGAAAAAGAAAAACATGAGATTCCAAAAGAACAAAGGGACAGATTTAAGAAAGACAACTCATGCATGGGGAATACAAGTGAGCAGGGAGTAAGTGGGGATGCTAGAACCCCTTTCCTGAACAATCAAAACACTAACCAAACACAGGCAGAAAGAATAAACACTCCAAAGGAGGGTACAGATCAATCACCTGAAGATTTCTTTGAGCCTCAGATTTTTGAAGAAGTTAAAAAGACTGGTACCATACCAAATAACCATACCAAATAATTAGAAAATGACAAATTACCAAGTGATGTTTTTACACATGTTCAGTTGGAGGATTGTAGTGTGACCTCTGATGATCACCGGATGGATGGGCGAACAGTGGCCACACTCCAAAAAACCTCTGATTATGGGGAAATGAATAAAGTCGCTCACACAGAAATGGACAGAAAGGACAGAAATGTCTTTCCATTTACCAATGTGCTAAGCCAAAAGTGAAAAAGCCCTGAGAAAGGTGAGTCCTGAAATCAGTAAGAATTCACACTTTTTATGTGTATTAGAGGAAGTTGAAGACAGGTATTATGCTCCCATCACAGCTGAAGAGAAATGCAATACATTTGCGATGATTGACACCGGTGCACAGGCCACAAATATGTCCAATGAATTGGTAAAAAGTATCAATGAAGGGAGATCTCCACAGAACCAGATCACAGTGAGGAAAAGTGAAGGTCCAGTGCATAATTTTAACGGTGAGGAGGTGCCTATTATAGGTGTTAGCAAAGTTGACATAAAGATAGGAAAACATAAAATGAAACAAGAAGTATTGATCACATCTGTTTGTGAAATTCCATTTTTGATGGGGACAGACTGCCTGAAAAGATTCTCTCCACTCATAGATGAGGTGAACAGAGTACTGTGGTCCTTAACCAAAAAAACATTGAGACCTAAGAAAATAAAATCACAAAACAGCAATATAAATGAATGCCACACCATTGCCATAACGAATGATGCAGTGGAGGTATACCTCCAGAATAGCTGTATATCTAGCGTTACTGTCATTTTGATGTGTAAAGATAAAATGCAAAGTGGGAAGGAAAAACAATCTGTGCAGATTTGTTTAGACCCTAGGAAAAAATGGCAGACTGAAATAGATAAGCACACATTGTGCTTCTATTTAAAAGAAAAGAAATGCAAACAGAATACTACTCCTAAAACAGACACAGAAAAACACAGTACCACTCTTGCTGAAATACACATGGAAGATAAGCAACCATGGGTTCACATTGGTATAAATGACCAGTCTAAAGTGATAAAAGCCACCTTAGCGCTTGAACAGGAAAGAAGCTTTATTAATGAGAAATTACTGCAGAAAATAATGGAGAGGGAGGAGATCCCAAAATTTAGAATTAAAAACCAATATGTTTCTGGTTTGGACAGTCCAGACTTTGAAAACCGAATTGCAGGCAGATGCATGCTAAAGATTAATATTGGGCAGAAAACAATTTACCATAATGTGTGGATAGTGAGTGGAACACAAAATGACTTTTACATGGGCAATGATATCATGCACAGAATGTGTATGGTGTTAGATTTCCTTAATCAAACAATATGGTCAAGGCTAGGTGGGCCGGCACCTGAATTTGAAGACAAAAGAAAGGCTTATCATTGCGCACAACTAGTCCCATATGCAATTGAATTACAGGTGAGGAAAGATACTACTATTCCTGCATTCACCAAGCAGGTTGCAATACCGCTAAAGTGCAAGAATGGACAGCAAATGAAAGATGCTGATGCTTTTGTGTCTTTAAATGAGTCCATGAAGCAACAAGGCCTGGATTATGAATACACCTCATTGATAGATGTTGGAGAAGGATCTGTCAAGATTATGGTGAATAATAAAGGACATCAGGATATTCATTTAGATGAACATTCTTCATTAGGAATGGCCATACAAAAATCACATTGTACTGCAGATTTCAAAAACATGGTAATTGGAGATATCCCTGAAAGGTATGTAGATGCAGGGGGTGTATTGCCAGAATATCTGGATTCTCAGCCCAAAGGGATCTTTAAAATTCAATCTGTGTACCCTTATGATTCAAATGAGATAGTGTGCTGTCAGCAAGAGGATTATATAGTATTTGACTTAAATGAAAATGAAACAGAAAATCAGCACATTGAAGTGGAAGCTGATATGCCAAAATATTTAAAAGTGGCAGTTTTACAGAGAGACACAGCCACACAGTTGGAAGAAAGCACAGAGATTCCTCCACTGGAGGATTTCCAAGAATTCTCAAAAATGGTAGAGGAGCTGATTTTGTTAGCAGATGCATGTGATAGCGATGAAGATAAAAATTAATTGAGATAAATATTTATGGAATTTAAAGATGTCGTTAAAGATGCATATGATTGCGGCCTAACTAATTTACATGTTGCCACATTACCGGAAGGGTGTAGTAGAAATCCAGTATTTGTGTGCCAGTACCGGTTACCACTGGCATGTTTAGAGTCATTGGCAGAGATAATTAAAAACTTGGAGTCTCTGGGAATTATCAGGCCCATTCATAGCACATCCAACACTCCTATTTTAAGTATGTTAAAGCCAAATGGTCAATGGCGTCTGTGTGCAGATTTAAGAGAATTAACTAAAAGAGTGCCAGTGTCCAGATGGCCACTGCCATTCATCGATCAAGGCCTTGCTTAGGTGCATGGCTCAAAGGTGTTTGCCACTTGCAGAGGATATTCAGAATTTGTTTTCATTTTCATTTGATAAGACCTAATACGCATGGGTTAGAATACCATGCGGGTATGTCAATAGTGGGAGTGAGTTTGGTACATTTTTGAGAAAGGCTATGCCTGATGCAGTGGAAAGAGGAACTATAGTTTATGTGGATGATGTCCTGGTAAAAAATGAAACCTTAAAAAAGCATTTTGATGAAATTCGACATGCTCTTGGTCAATTGCAAAAGGCGGGTTCCAAAGTATCTTTACAGAAAGCACAATGGTGCAAGAAAAAGGTAAATTTTATAGGCCATGAAGTGACTGAACATGGACTAAACCCACACAAGAAAAAGGTAGAGGCCATACAGAAATTAAAATACCCTAGAAATGTGAAAGGTTTAAAAAGTTTATTAGGAATGATGGGATATAACAGGAGGTTTATTGAAAATTTTGCTGAAATTACTCAACCATTGACTAAACTACTGAAGCTGAATACACCCTGGAAATGGGAAAAAACGATCAATCTGAGGCAGGGGCCAAATTAAAGGAATGTCTTGTAAAGTCACCATGTTTAGCATACCCCATAAAGAACAGAGATTTCTTTATAGAAATAGGTTTCTCTGAACATTGTATGTCAGCATTGTTATCTCAAAAACATGATTTGAATCACAAAACCATTGCTTATGCAAGTAAGGGATTTTCTCAGGTTGAAGTTAAAGGCATAGTCCAGTAAAACATTTTATTGTCCCTACGGGTCGGCCATGTTTTTTTAAGCCTAAGTGGCTCGATTTTAGAAAACTTTCCTATGGACCTTACCCGAGTTTTCGTCCATTAAACGCACGCGAAAACAGGCACCAGGGAGCCGCCATTTTGTGATAATCCTATCACTTGCCGCATCACCTTGGCTGACCTGCTTCTGCGGCACTAAATCAATTCCCCCGCCCCTGAGCCTGGCATTATCAAAACATTCATATTACCCGCCTCTCTCCGTGACGTTACTGTGCTGCGTAGGCAAACGCGCCCAGTCGTCTTCTACGCGACTCCACACAGAACCCGGAAACCAACACAGACCATCTCACAACACAGTGCGCCACAATTCGGAATATGAAACTGTACTTTAAAATCAAACAGCAACACGGTACATTTGGTAAAGTACATTTATTTGACATTAAATGTTTAGAAAATGTTCAGCAATTGCCATATGAACTCCGAAAGCCATTTATTTTCTTTTATCTGTATCCGCAATGGTACACAGTGTGTTGATTTTCGTTAAAAGAAGCACTTTGGAAGCACGGTGAACCACAAGGCTGTTCCATCAACTAGGCACTAGTCCATCGTAAAGGTTGATATGTTGCTTCTAGCCACTAGTACAGCGTAAGGGCATGTGGGCCCTTGGTGATCGTCCCATAAAATTGTTAGTGTGCTCCAGTTGTTCACACGAAGCTGCAGGTGTCTCACGAAAAAACCGTCTGCCGGTGTCTCAAACCGATGACAGTAGCAGAAGGGGAGCAAATACCTGTTATGAAAACAGTCTCATTACTCTCATTTTATTTATTACGGCCGATCAGAAACTATTTGCTTGCAAGGATAGTTCAATGGAGTATGTTCGGCTCTAAAATCAATGCGAAAAGTAACGAAATAAATCGAGGCCAACACACAATGATAAACGACAGTTAGTCTACATGCATTTGGAATGATATGATATATGATATGGCATTTGTAAGGCGCCTATACACAAGTGTTTCAAGGCGCGACGAGGCAGGGGGGGAACAAGGGCAGACAGACAACGATCCTACTAGGCCAGGTGTCTTTCAGATCGCGCATGGGGAAGGGAGGAGGGGGGTAAAAGTGCTGTACATGGTTAGTCGAATACAAGATAAATAATAGAGCCAGCTGGTGGCAAGTGCAAGGTAAATGCCGGGAGAAGGGGCTGAAGGATACAGAGACAGTCCCGTAGTGCAGGTAGGCAGTGCAGGGAAAAGTGGCTGGGCCAAGGACCGAGATCGGTGAGACCAGTGGACCTGCATGCCCATGTTCCCACTACGAACACGTTTTCCTTGCTTTTCCTAGCTATTCATTCATTCATGTATTCATGCATCCATTCATTAATTCTTCATTCCGGTATAAAAGCGCCTAAAGATTTACTCACATTATATTTGAAATTTCCATTGTGTCTCTTCGTAATGCAGTCTGTAAAACAGACCGTGCTCTTGACAACGATTTTTCGTATAATGAACTAAAATGAAACTCGGTCTAGTTTCTGAATTGTCTGCCTTATCTTCTCTTACGTTATTGCGCACCCCCTTCAAATGTAGTTCTTTCAGCATGGTCCCTGTCTCAAGGTCAAAAAACAATAGACCCTTATACTTCCAGTGCGACTTGTGGGCCTCTTCTGGGTGCAAGCTGAAAATCAAAGCTGCTGTCCTTCGCATTCTTTATTTGCAACATCACGTAGTAAAGGCATCTGTGAGAACTTGAAGTTTAGAATCCCTCTATGTAGTGCGCCTCAATGTGCAAATGCGAACTGGCTTCTCTCCCAAATGCCACGGCCCGCTTGGCGCGTTCTAAGGCCCCCAATTTTGTCCCCATTGTCTGCGAGCTTTGCAGCCCCGAAAAATCATAACTATGGAGACATTTAATTTTTGGCGGAAGGTCAGGGAAAGTATAAAGTACCACAGGAGTTGAGTTAAAAGTGAGATTTATTGTTTGTTTGTTTGTTTTATTATTTGCAATACGCAAGCCTCCCCTCCGTTAACAGTGCGCAGCATTTACATTTACATGAGATGAGACATGAGAAAAATATATACATACACATATATGAGGTGAATAGAGAGAATTCAAAGATGACACCCAGCTTGTTTGCCACCCATGATGGTGAAGGTAGGGGTTAGGGTTACAGGTACACTGTACAATAACATTTATTTACAAAAAGACAATCGTATTGCAATTATTTAAACCGGGATTTGTACTTCACAACCAGCTGTGCTTCGGGTGGACATGGCACAGTTGTAATGTTCGGTGGCAATGGATCACTGCTCTGCACAGAAACGTCCAAAATTCCATATCTGTGCTTCTCTAACACAGCAACAATAAGGCCTTTCACAAAGTCGAACTGCATTTCATCATAGACTGGTTTGATCAGCCATTGCTTACTTTGTTTTGAAAACACCTTAGTGTAGCGAGGCATCCTTACTTTGCCCCTAGTCCTAGATTGTTCACGTCCGACATTGCTGTTATGGGCCAAGACCGCTAGTAGAGTGCGATGTTTCATGCCCCGAAAGCTAAAATGCAAGCGCTTTGGCCTGTACTTTAGGCGCATATTGTGGAACACCTCCAAATCTCCTGTGTGACAGAATTCTGTCAGTCCTCTCAAATCTCTTGATAGAGTTTTGTCGAAAACAATCTTCTCAATGGCTTTGTGTGTCGGTGAAGATGGAATCAACCACTTCTTCTTCCGTGCCTCCTCTGGGGACAAAGGGCCATGTTCACATTGGTGGAAATGTTGGTTTTCTGTCCAGAGGTGAACGTTGGTACAGTGGTGCATCAGTGACCGCCATTTTTCAAGTAGTATTTCCACTGACCCTTCACAAGTTTTTGAGCTCCAGCAAAGATGGTTGGTGTTAGACTGGGATCACTGCAAAATACTTTCAAAACATTTTTTTTTCCCGCAGCCGAGATTTTCTTACTGATTGATTTAGCAAGATGCCATACGTCAAATTGATGATTAATATGTGGGAACTGCTATCTCATTGTCTTGGCAATTGAAACATGTCTGTCCGTGGCTATGAGGTCGATGTGCATTCCCCTTGATTGTAGATATTCCACTGATTTTATAAATCCTAATTTCTCCATGGCCACTGAGGATGTACATTGTGTTACCTGCACGACCACCGAACTCACAATTTTCTTACTATCCATGTCCTGAAAGTGGTAGGTGCAGTACTTGGCAGAAAATCCAGGGCTGTCACACTGTCCATCGCCGGCTAGCCTGAAACGTTTCCCATTCGAATGTACTTACTAGAGACAATTGTTCAATTTTCCAAGCATCACTAATGGCCGGAAACAGATAATCACGTTGGTATATGTAGTACAGCGATTTAGAAATGAAATGGAGTCCCACAAACTGAAAGAAAGCCTCTAACTTTCTAAAACTGGAGCCACTAAAAAGTGATGCAGCTGCACACAGTAGATTGCCTGCTGGCATTTTCCCCAGCATCGTTTGTGCAGACCATGAGAACCTATGATTTAATCTACAGGCGGCATTTATTTTGAAGATACTGCCTTTTATTTGACGAGTCACATTAATCAATGGCTTCCCACATACTTTCCCTCTAACGGAGAGCACACATTTCAGCATACTTATAATTTCCATCAAACAACTGTTGAATACAATGTATTTGCTCTCTTTCATTAGACTGTCATCCTGCGTCAACGTTGTTTCGGCCTGTGACGTTGCGGAGATTTCAACACATTGGAAAGTAATATCGCTGATATCAAGTTCTGATGCGTCTATGGATGCTGCGGCTGGTTCATTTTTCTATCATTTCGACATCTATTACTTCAACATTGATGGGAGAACACAACAATGTCGACAGGTTTTTGGGTGGCAATTTTTTGGCGGGTGTAGATTGTGGGAATTGATCTGCAACTACTTCAGAGCTATCTTCAATACATTCAATATCATCTTCTTGTGGTGGTGTGGTCGCACTGTAGCAATGGTCCAATGCAACTTTGCTGTATTCTCCAAACACAGTTAATTCATGTTCTGGCCATTGGACATGAGCATCTCGAGCCTGAAAACGCCTCGCATCAATTAATACTTCCTCCATAGTGTACATGGTCTGGCAAGCAACAGCTCTCATTCGCTTCACTGTCTGTGTATGTATAGTTCTGACACCCATGGGTAACTGGAGGAGAGATTGGAAAAGGGACGTTCAGTTGACTGGAAAAAAACAGAAAATAGTCCCCAGCACAAACATTTTTTTAAAGTTATGAACTGTTTGTAACTAACCTTTTTTGGGTTTTTTTCTTTGCAACTTTTTTGACTCGACCTTCAACATCTGCACGCTGTAGCTCCGATTCGTTTCCGCATGTCCTCCCTTCCTCTTGCGCTGCAACAACTATATTTTCTATATCCGGATAGACAGCACCGAATGAGGCTCCATCGTCTCCCTGAAACATAGTATTTTCATTACTATGTATCAAAATATTGTTAGCATAAAACACACGTGAGGATGAACACACAGGTACATCTCAATAGCCAAACACGATTTAAACATTGTGTGCAACAATCAAATGACAAGTATTCAACTAGTGATGATCTATTTCGATGGAGCTGTCAGTATCCATACCTCTGGCTCTGCATGGACTGCCATGAATGGTTGTATTGGAGAGGAGGCATCAGCATCTCCCTGAAACACAGTACTTGCATTAGTATGGTTTTCAATATTGGAAACATAACACACACTTGGGGTCGACGGCACAGGTACATATAAAGAGATAACCACAAATGATGAATTATCTAAAACAATCAAGGAAAATATAAATATGCAGATTTCATCGACTTATTTCTCCAATTCCTTTACATCTGCATCATCAAAATGGGATGTTGTGATTGTAGTGGAAGCTCTGTCGTCTCCCTGAAACACAGCACTTGCGTTAATAGGGAAGAAAGTATAGCAAATGGAATCACGTTATATGATCACGCATGATGGAGCTGTCAGTATCCATACCTCGTGCTGCTGAAGAATATCTATGGATGTTGCAAATGTAGTGCGCACTTCCGAAAGCTGTTGCGCCGATTCGTATATGCATGGTCCCGCTTCCACTTCCCCTGGAATTACTTGAATGTCAGGCTCTGCATCAAGTGCAGGGGTTGACGCTCCATCAACTGCCTGAAACATAGTACTTGCATTAGTGAGTATTACAATAGTGAAAACATAACACACACCTGGGGTCGACAGCACAGGTACATATCAACGGCTAACCACAAATGAAACATTGTGTAGAACAATCAAACGACAAGAATTCCAGCTCTGATGATGACGCTCGATGGAGCTGTCAGTATCCATACCTCCTGCTGGTGAAGAACATCTAGAAATGTTGTAGATGTGGCAGACGCTTCAGCATCTCCCTGAAAGACAGTACTTGCATTAGTATGGATAACACTAATTATAACTGAAAACAAACACCAGTGGACGATAACTAAGGTGTATATCAATTGGAAAGCACTAACCAAACATTTGTTAAAATAATTACACGATAGAATAAAACTATTACTTGACATGCATAACATGCATAAAACAAGTCTGTAGTGGATTAGCCTTGTAAGATTACCTAATACGCGCTAGAAGTGGTTGATAACTGCGACCACGTCAAGGATGTAGAATGTTCTTGCTTCAGATTCAAGGGATAGTCAAATAGTTGTAAAGGTAAATTAATGATTGATAATGAAATGCCAATATTAAAAATAGCCATGTAAGGTGACAGAATACTTGAAAAATGCTCAATACAGCACAGTTCTCTGTTCCCATATATATACATTGCGTTTGTGGGTTATGAAATCGAAAAAGAATATACTGATAAATGTCATTATTCAAAAAACTATACACTCATATCAATATCGAAATTATTACAAGAGAAAGAACACCTACAATATCAATTAATCCATTTGGCTACCTACACACTACCGCAAGGCCTAAAGCTAAATCCGGACACTTGACTCACCGGTGGCGGAATGTGGACGAATAGAGTGGGAATAGCGTTTTCGAGCAATTTCCGTGTTGCTCGCCATTTATTCTTCTTTGTTACCCAAGATGTTGTGTACATGTCCAAGGAAAAGTGCCAGCTGCAGATGCGGTATCGATCACCCCTCTTGTCCTGTAAGACTTGTTGGACTCTACTTTCTAGCTCATCCAGTGGATATCCGCAATGTCTGACCCATTCTCTTATTCGATCAACAGTTTTTGGGAATACATGCATTGTAGTGCCTTCAGATTTCGCATGGGTCTTCGAAAGGGCAACCGCTAATCGAACAGGCAGGCATTGTTGATAAATCTGAAAAGTAAATATCGACATTATTATACAATCTTCAAGAATAAAGATTTGATACAAAAGTAAATGAATCATACAATGATCAATGCAAGGTTTGTTTTGGTCGCAGGAACTATACCAGTTCATTATGTGCGGCTTAGTATTTGCATAAATTGCAGAAATTTATAAATGATGTGACTAAAATCTGAACATGTGACTCGTCCCTTGGATGTTCTGTCTTGCACGAGAAGGAAACATGCTTACATTATAGACTGGACCCCCGAAGGATGCAATTCGATAACAATAGACACAGATGAAAATAAATAGATTTATTGATAGCATAGCAATGGAAACTCAAGTCAATATCAATGAGACCAATGAACATAGCACTATTGTGTACTCTACTCGCAAATAGATAGAAATTTAAAAATCCGCGAAATATGACTAGGATACATGGCCTTACCTTGACCAACAAACAGTTGGATTCAGCAAGCAGAGCAGTATGTTGCAGGAGAATAGGTGGGTGGCCACAGGTAGCACACTGATGGGTTTGCTCTAAGCGGTCACAGAAGTTCATGAATAGCACGACGACGAGCAGATTAGCGTAGATCTCAGTGGTTGCCAGGTAGCACGTTCAGGAGTTGACTTGCAAAGCACAAAGATATTCTCATGAGACTAAATTATTAGAAACAGGGGTGTGTTTGTGAATGAATGACGTATGTATGTCGTGGTATTAGGGGGGCGGCCTGCTTCAAGTGGAGGCCTGGCTGGAGACACGGGGCCTGAGGAGGACATGTGACCGATGGCCCCTTGGCGTGGGATACCTTTTGAAGTGTACATGTAGTTTGGCACCTTGGCCTTTCGCGCCCCTGACAGCGCGCATCCACTGGCGCTAACCGCCTTTGATAGAGGGTGGGTGGGATGGAGGGGCCTGGGGCGTGCAGATAAGGCACAGGAAGACTGCTGAATGGAGACACACTTATGTGGATTGCAGGGGGGCAGCCTGCTTCAAGGGGAGGCCTGGCTGGAGACACAGGGTCTGAGGAGGACATGTGAGCAATGGCCCCTTGACGTGGGATATCTTTTGAAGTGTACATGTTGTTTGGCACATTGGCCGTTCGCGCCCCAGACAGCCCCACATGCCAGCGCTCATCCACGGGTGCGAACTGCCTTTGCTAGTATATCGTTGCTTATCAATAACAAATGCCACATACCGGAGTTTCTTGTGAGCACAGACCCACACTTCAACCGGTGTATTATAGTGGTCAAGACCCTTAACCTAAGGCCTGTATAATCCAATGGGAATTGTTAGTATCGATATATGTGTGACTTTTATAGAGACATAACATACTGAAAGACTTTGAACAAGTGTTATTTAGTGCATGCATTATCGAGAATATGTTATGTTAGCTTAGATAGATAGTGACCACCCTGCTTCACAGCGACCAGACCTTCACCCATTCGGATCACAGATGTCTGACGTCCATCCTTGAATGGAGACACACTTGATTCATTTAAAAAATCGAAACAACCGTTGTTAAAATATATGTGGTGTTTTATTTTGTATCTTATTTTCATGACACAAAAATACAAGACTTTAAAGATTATACAGGTCAGGTTGCAGCACAGCGAGAGAAAATCCCCTGTACTGACCGCTGTCACTCGGGAACGTTTCTCTTATGGCACGAACGGCACAGGCGGGTATCACTCTTCGAACGCGGTGTCCAAGCCTCCCGTGGAGCCACCATGTAAAGGAACGATACGCCACCAGCCTGTACCACCTGTGAAAAGGAATGAAACAAACTGTTATTAAATGACCAAGATACGTTTAATAAATGTTTGTTGTCAATGACAATTCTTGTAACTAATGGCATTCTGCACGGACAAATGCTATCTAGACAATGCACACTATTGAACGACTTACATGCGTTACAATGATATGTAGATGTAATTTTGGATATAGTAGAAGATCA
Organism: Ambystoma mexicanum; assembly: GCF_040938575.1. Taxonomy (NCBI): domain Eukaryota; kingdom Metazoa; phylum Chordata; class Amphibia; order Caudata; family Ambystomatidae; genus Ambystoma; species Ambystoma mexicanum. The sequence continues at coordinate 627,277,474 of NC_090933.1, read as the reverse complement.
TGAAATAGGAGTGGCACGACAAGCAGAGTATACTTACTCATTACTCGGATTACGAGGACGAACAGTTGCGCGAAGTTTGTGCATAAGCACATCATTATTCTCAACACGGCCCGTGAGAGGCAGGCTGCCCTGAAGTCTGGCAGCTCGGTGATGCATTGCAGTCGTGGCTCGCCTTCTGAAATGTAGGCCAGGCATCCCGGGTTTTCTCGGCAGCAGCAGTTCTCCTCCTCGGTTGGCATTAGCTCGCACCGATTGCATGAGCACCAGGTAGAGACGCCGTCCATGCGACTAGGCCCAGGCTCTTCATCTGTTGATTCGTCCTGCCAACTGCCGTCCGAATCCCCATCGTTTTCGCGTGCTTCCCTTTCCAGTAGGTCCTCCTCGGTATACTCGGGCTCGTACATGTAGGGCATTATTGTAGCCATTGTGTGGTAAACAAAGTACAATAATTTACCGAGATGGTACAGGTGTTCACACGGGCTACAAGCGGCAAAGGTAGCTGACCAGAGCACAGAAACGAGTCACAAAATACTCTAAGTAGCACAGAGAGAGGAATGGAATCGAAAATCTGCTGCTGTGTGTTGTGAAACGGTCTGTTTATACTTATTGAGGAAAGAGGCGTCCTGCCATTTCCATGGCGACACGTCATTAGCTGAAGCGCAGCGAATGTTGACACAAGACGTGCTTTGGCATTGGGAAATGGGCGGTACGAGTCTGCTGATGACAGGCTCAGGGGCGGGGAATTGATTTAGTGCTGCAGAAGCAGGTCAGCCAGGGCGATGCGGCAAGTGATAGGATTATCACAAAATGGCGGCTCCCTGGTGCATGAGTTTAATGGACGAAAACTCGGGTAAGGTCCATAGGAAAGTTTTCTAAAATTGAGCCACTTAGGCTTTAAAAAACATGGCCGACCGGTAGGGACAATAACATTTTTTACTGGACTATGCCTTTAAATTCAGTGAATGTGAAAAGGCCCTTTTGACCACTGTGCCGGCGTTAGAGCATTTCCACCCCATTATTCAAGGAGAAAAGGTAATCATTGAAACAAATCATCAGCCATTGCAATTTTTAGAGAGTAAAACTATTAGGTCAGGTAACCTAGCACAGTCCAGAATTACTTCTTGGACATTAGCATTGCAAGGCTTTCCCGCAGAAGTGAGGTATGGCCAAAATAAAAAGAGCCAAGTTGTTCAAGGATTGGCAGATTTACATGACTGTGCAGCTGAACATGTATCAAATGAAGTAGAAGTGGAATCTAGTTTACAGGAGTTTGAACAATCACCACACAAGGCTTTTGATGAAAAGATATGCAAGGATTTGCCAACTTTATATGTTGACGGTTGTGCTTTTCACATTGAAAATGACAGTAATAAACAATTGGTATCAGGAATAGGAAATGTCTGGTTGAACTGTGAAGACATACCCAGTATACGGATGAGAATTGGAGCTAGCAGCAGTCAAGTAGCGGAATTGGCAGCCATTTATAAAGCAATTACTACCGCAGTTGATAATAAATTTAGTGAAATTGTCCTGGTGACTGATTCTGATTAGGCACGAAATAGCTTTGTAGAATATTTGCCTGGCTGGAAAGCAAGAGGCATGATTATGTACAATAAAAAGCCCCTCAAACATGGAAAAATGATGCAGGCCATAGACAAGTTAGTGTCAGAAAATGATTTAACAATATACTGGAGGAAAATGTGTGGACATTTAAAAATTCCAGGAGAAGATAAGGAGAGAAATGATAAAACAGATCATTTAGCCAAGATTGGGGCTGTGATGGGAGAGTTGCTACCTATTGAACACTTCCTCGGTGAAATACATATTGATGCAGTTACACGCTCTAAGGCTGCAAAAGAGGTAGAACAACCAGTAGTGCATTGGAGTTATGATACACCAGATCAAGACCTGATTAAGGCACAAAAGATGATCCGATCTTGGGAATCTATTATAATCATTTGATAGACCCTGAACAAAATCTGAAAAGGATTGTGCGGAAAAAGAAGAGTTGAGGGTGCTATTAAAGAATACAAAACAAATCATATTACAGGATGGACTCATGATTAGAGAATCCATAACAGGAAAAATACAGTGGGTGGTACCCCTTTCATTCAGAGGGCTAATGCTACACCATGCACATGATGCAATAACTGCAGGACACAGAGGTTCACAAAAAACATTAGAGATACTGAAAGATTATGCTTACTGGCCACATATGTCCCAAGATGTAGAATTATATACAAAGGGGTGTCTAGTATGTGACCAATTTAAACCCACTTCACCAATGCATAGAGCCCGACTGATGAAAAGAGGCTTAAACCTTCCATGGTCAGATTTGCAAACAGACTATGTAGGGCCTGTAAAAAGGTCGAGCAGGGGGAACCGTTATATTTTGAGTGTGGTTTGTTTGATGTCTATATGGATAGAGTGTATTCCTGTACCAGATTGTAGTGCGCAAACAGCAGCTACATTACTTGTAAATCATATATTTTCAAGATTTGGGTTGCCACAAAGAATAGAATCAGATAGAGGAAGTCATTTTACAAGTGCTTTAATGAGTAAGGTGTGGCAGATACTGGGGTAAAAAGAAAACTGCATATTGCATACAGACCGCCTCTTCTGGGGGTGTTGAACTTTGCAACAGGTCTGTTGTGGACATATTAAAGAAGTTTGAAGCAGAGGCAGGTTCCAGCTGGGATTTACATTTACCTCTGGTTTTGATGGCAATCAGATCAACTCCTGCCAAAGCAACAGGTATCAGTCCTCATGAGGTATTGACAGGTAGGAAAATGGTATTACCACAACATTTGTTATACAGGACACATGAACAGACACTTGTAAGCGCAGCTACAGTTCACAAATATATGGGAGAACTGAGGAAGCATTTACAACATGCATTTGCTTTTGTGCAGCGGAATTTGGAAAGGGCTACTGACAGTGCAAAGTCATATTATGATAAAAAGACATCTGTGAAAGAGTATAGTGTAGGGGATCAGGTATACAAATTTCATTTTGGAAAAGGCAAACAGAAAAATTCTAAATTTTTGGTGGCCTGGCAGGGGCCGTTTCAAATTATAGATGAGGTGTCTCCAGTAATACATAAAATATTAAGAACAGAGGGTGAAACGGTAACAGAGCAGTTTGTTCATGTTGACCAAATTAAACCCTGTCATCCCAAACATGAAGTCAGGAGACTTGAGCAAGTCGAAACAGATTAAGTGTCCCTGAATACATCAAAAAAAAAAACACATGGTTCTTTTCATAGTGCCCAATACCAGAGAAATAAAATAGATGTGATTCTTGTTGTGAAATAGATGTAGATAGAATACCATAGGTGATAAACATTGACAAAAGGGGGCTGAAGCAGATGGTATTATTTTATTACTAGGTTGAAATATGTTTAATGTATAATGATGTTTTGTGTATATGTTTGTTTTCTCTTCAACATGTGCTTAATTTCAGAAACCAAAAGTAAAAGGATGAAATGTTTTGGACTATATATTTTATTTTTGGTAAAAAGGGTGAAATTGGTATTGTGCTATGTACTTAACCTGTCTCTTTTCTATTTGATTTAGAACAATGAACGTATGTTTTGAGGTCGGAGGTCACAGGACCAGAGGACACGGGAGATGCTGGAGTCATGGAGTCCACAGGATGAAGATCAAGTAATGCCTCCGGATAGAGGTGAAGACAAAGTAACCGGGACACCAAAAGAGATGAATCCTGTGGAAAGCATCCAAGAGTGCCAGGATGAAAGAATGCACCAGATGAACCAGATGATGTGAAGTTGATGGTCGGGATGTCTCAGAGGTGGACCTCATTAATAGAACAATGTTGAACTGAACCTGCAGCATTATAGCGCTTTAGAGTATATAGTGCTTCAATAAATGTGATGGCATTTTGTTGCAAGCAATAATGTGGCACACACATATAGCCAGTATAACATGTGAATAGGTTGCTGGTGACATGCAAGGTACAGGATTCATAATTCAGCAAAAGCTCAATGTGAAACTGCAAAGAGTAAAAGTGCACCATTTATTTCCCCTCTGGAATACGTCATGCATAGAAGAATACATTATTGAACATTATTTATATAACTGACTGACTTAATCCTTAACATTATATTGTAGTCCCATGTACAAAATGCGGTGAAAATACATATTCTGATATTAGTTTTTCAAATGTGCACTAGGATTTTTTTCTTCTTTTTCTGTGTTTGCAGAAAGAGGAAAGTATGCGCAAAAGGAAATAATAATTGAAACAGTTGCTCAGTGAGCAAAGATCCCATTGTGTAAAATTGAAGGGTGATGCTTCCTTTTAACCTGATTGGAGGAAAGTGTCTGCAGATATATCACGTATGCAAAGTGGGTAGGTGCAGAGCTCTGCTAAGGGGAAAACTGACAGAGAGAAGTTAGTTCATGTTGGCTGGGCTATGAAGGCACAAGTTCTTGGTGTCACTAAGCACTGGCTTGGAGGTTTTGCCGTGCATCCCAGACACCAAGATTACAGGGACGGTTCATGCTGACTGGGCCTGTTCTTCTGAGGGGAGCAAGGACAAGGTCGTGTGGGAGAGAGCCATAAATATTTCTGGTAAGCAGACACAGTTTAAGTGAGGTCACTGTGTGCTGTTGTATGAATGAGCGATCTAAAAATGTCATGTAGGCAGACTAGCAAATGAAATCCCCTGCATGTTAATTCATCATTTTCATAATGCTAAATAGTAATGCCTATTTTTAAAAAGGCTTATTTGCTCTGTACCTGTTGTTTTTTTCTCTCTTCCTCTTTTATTACAGATAATGGTGAAATGTACATGGTAAGATTTTTATTGTGAATGTATTTGTTTGCAATACAACCAATATATAAAAGCAGCTTTTTTTATTGCATTGGTGATTGCATATGTGGACACGTCGAAATTCATTTTCTTTGGTAGTGTAACGCTCACCTGACTCCCACGGGGGCGCTGGCCTGGTTCGCGCTGCTGTGACCTCGTCTAAGGTGATGCGCAGGGTTCGGAAGACAGACTGGACCGGGCCCCAGATCTGGCTTGTCTGACTCGCAGAAGTATCCTTCTGTAGGTGAGAATATGGGGTTAACTGTCTGCGGGGTAATGCAATCGGCCTCCCACTTACCCCTCTCACCCTCCTCAAAACCCTTCTGTGCTTCCCAGTAGCGTCTCACCTTAGGGTCTGGAAGGACGAGCTCTCCATCCTGCTTCTGATGCAGGGGCGCGTTGGTATCCAGTTACGTCACTGGATTTTCGGATGGGTGAGAACCAAACTTGCTTGGCTTCCAGGTAAGTTTTCTATAAGTGGTTCCCCTTGTGTCCATGCATTAATGTTCTAATGCTAGTGTCTTTTTCCCCATAGGGGCCGGGGTACGGAATGCCGGGGAACAGGCACCGACCCGAGGTGAGCGGTGAAATCCTTGTGGAAATCAGGTAAGTCTTTAATGAGTGTTTTGGTAATGTCTTTTCATTCACTCATTAACACTGATGTCTTTTTCCCCTTAGGGGCTGGGGACCGAAAATGACTGGATGCGGCGCGGACCCGAAATGAAAAGGGAATGACCCAACAGGTAAGTCTTGACATGGAGTTTTAGCTTCCCTTTTCCCTTCTTTCTCTCACCTTTGTTCTTGTCTTTTCTCCCTAGGCGCGGGGGCGCGACTGCGAATCCGGATGGTCGCTGCTGAACATGGAGGCGCCCTGTAAAGGTGAGTAGAATGCGGCGCTGCAGCGATCGATGCGATGTGCTTTTAAAAATAAATGTCTTCCTTTTCAGGATTGTCGGCGAAATGTCTCTGGGATGCAGATTTAGCAGGTGAGGCCTTTTCCTTCTTCTGTTCTCTTGTTCCCTTCCTTTGCAGGTGATTCAGGATGCTGGCAGGTGTGGCAGAAGTCAAGATGCAGGAGCAGACACAGTGAGCGTCCAGCTGCTAGATGCAGAACAACGCGAAGCACGTGTGGCTGATTGGGTGTGGTTTAAATAGCCTTGGAAGAAGTTCTTAGAATGTGTCCTTCCTCCAATCAGGTATGTATCCTTCCCCGACCACGCCCGGGTGGTAAATGAGTCCCACAGGTAAAGTAGTTCCTTTCAGGCCTCAAGGAGGCCAGGGTTCTGCAGCATGGTCTGCATCAGGTAAGTGCACCCAAACACTTTCATAATGAGCCTGGCGCCTATGCCGCCAGGACTGATGTTTTCTATGAGCCTGGCGCCATAGGCGCCAGGACGCTGTCCAAAGGGCCCCTATAAGGGGTTGCTGGGACCTTCCCCGGGGACTTGATGTCTGCTTTCAGGGACGCAGGGCCTGAGCCGGCTCCCCGGGAGCGGGCATCGTGACAGCACTCCCCCCCCAAGGCCCCTCCCAAGGTTGTTCCCTCCGGGGTTTTGGTTTGTTCGGGAAGAGTCGGTGGAATTTCCTGACTAATCGAGGTGCATGCACATGGTCACTGGGTTCCCACGACCTCTCCTGAGGTCCGTAACCCTTCCAATCAATTAGGTAGAAAAGCTTTGACCTAAACATTTTTGAATCTAAAATGTTCTTCACTTCGAATTCGGGTTCCCCATCTATTTGAATAGGTTCTGGAGGTTTGAGTAGCCGAGTTCCGGGGACCACTGGTTTCAGAAGTGACACATGAAAAACAGGGTGAATTCGCATATTAGCTGGTAAATCAAGTTTAACCGCTACTGGGTTAATTATTGCCGTAATAGAATAAGGTCCCAGATATTTCGGGTTAAAAGTTCGAGGCCCTTTGAGCGGTAAATGTATGGTAGCTAACCACACTTGATCCCCAATCTGATACGGAGTCGCTTCACTCCGATGTAGGTCAGCATTCTCCTTGTATTTTCTCTTGGCTTGTTGTAAATGCGTGGTTGCCTCTTTGAAGGCTCGGGTAATGGTAGAATGCAGATGTTCTACTGCGGGCACTCCGAGGTTCTGAGGTGAGTCAAGGTTTGAGGTTCGAGGGTGATGTCCAAACAAGGTATAAAAAGGACTATGGCCAGTTCCAGAGTGTACCGAATTATTATATGCGTATTCGGCTATCCAAAGAATGTCTTTCCAGTTGCTTTCAGATTGCTGTAACATAGACCGTAAGTACTGCTCAAGGGTCTCATTTGTCCTCTCGGTCTGACCATCGGTCTGAGGGTGGTGACTGGTCGATAATCTTACGTCGATTTGTGCCATTTGACAACATTTGCGCCAGAAGTGGGAAATGAATTGGCTTCCCCGGTCAGAGATTAGTATAGATGGGAATCCATGTAGCCGAACAATATTTTCGAGGAATTCTTTGGCTAGGACAGAAGCTGAAGGTAAACCTTTCAAAGGAATGAAGTGGGCCATTTTGGAAAACAAATCCACAATTACCAGAATGGTATTGTATCCCGAACAAGGAGGCAAGTCCGTAATAAAATCCATTGATAGGGTGTGCCAGGGTGCTGGCGGTATGTCTAGAGGTTGAAGGAGACCGGCTGGTCTTTTATTTTGACCTTTATTTTGGGCGCAAACACCACAGGACATCACAAAAGATTTAACATCTTTTCGCCAAGAGGGCCACCAGAATTGTTGTTTCACCTTTTCCATTGTCTTGGCAATACCGGGGTGTCCCTCTATTAATGTATCATGATAACCTGAAATAACTAGTTTGTGTAAATCCTTGTGTGGCAGGAATAAGCGTCCTTGGTAATAAGGTAAACCATTATCTATGGTAAAGTCTGATCCCTTTTGTATCCAATCCTGTAGGACTGTAGGGTCCAGGAGTTGTTTTACTCTGACTTGAATGTCTTCAAGCGTCTGTAACGAAGTCATGCCTAGAATTCTCTGTTCGGGAATTATTGGTACTGGTTCTGAGTTTGTATCAGATTCTCCCATTCCAATTTGGGATAAGGCGTCTGCTTTGCCGTTCTTGCAGCCAGGTCGATAGGTAATCACGAAATCAAATTCAGCAGAAAACAAAGCCCATCGGAGCTGCCGTGATGACTGAGCCTTGGTGGTTTTCAAATACTGTAAATTCCGGTGATCAGTGATCACCGTGATGGTATGCCGAGCGCCAAGAAGGTAATGCCGCCAGGCTTTAAAAGCGGACTTTATGGCTAACAGTTCTTTGTCAGTGATTGCGTAATTAATCTCTGGTGCCGAGAATTTTCTGGACCAAAATGCTACGGGATGCAGTTGGTTGGTTTCAGGATCTCTTTGAGACAGAACTGCTCCCATGGCTAGGCTGGATGCGTCAGTTTCGACGACATATGGGAGATCTGGACGTGGGTGTTTCAATATAGGTGCGGAGGTAAACTTAGCTTTTAAATCCTGGAAGGCCTGCTCGGCTTCTTCAGACCATTCAAAATGTTTATTTTTCCTCAAGAGTGCAGTAATGGGTTGTACTATGAGTGAAAATTCCGGGATAAACCTGCGATAGAAATTGGCAAAGCCGAGCATGCTTTGAACCCCTTTTACAGAGCTAGGTGATGGCCATTTGAGGATGGCATCCACTTTTCTTGAGTCCATTCGGACTCCTTTGGATGTCAGGATGAAACCGAGAAACTCAACTTCTGTGGTATGGAAAACACATTTCTCCAGTTTAGCAAATAGTTTGTGTTGGCGCAGTTTTCCCAGAACTGCCCTAACATGTTTTCTGTGATCAGATTCCGAAGAGGAGTACACTAGAATGTCATCAATATAGACGACAACACAAACATCGATGAGTTCCCGAAGGACATCATTCATGAAGAATTGGAAGGCAGCAGGCGCATTGCACAACCCGAAAGGCATTATCTGGTATTCGAATAATCCATATTTTGTACGGAAGGCTGTTTTCCATTCGTCGCCTTCTTTTACTCGCACCAGATTATATGCCCCCCGGAGATCCAACTTGGTGTATATGCAAGCGTCCTTTACCTGGTCAAGGAGTTCAGGAATCAGAGGCAGAGGATAACGGTTTTTAACCGTTATCTGGTTCAATGCGCGGTAATCGATACAAGTTCTAAGGTCGCCTTCTTTTTTAGGCATGAAGAACAAAGCTGAGGATGCCGGGGACTTTGACGGGCGAATAAAACCATTGGCGAGGTATTGATCCAAATATTGTCTCAAATGCAGGTTCTCAGGTTCGGTAAGGGCATAAATCCTGCTACAAGGGGGTTGTGCACCGGGCACCAGATCGATTTGGCAATCGTACGACTGGTGAGGAGGTAACGTGTTGGCCTGTTCCTTTTGGAAGACATCCTGAAAGTCCTGGTATTCCGGAGGTAATTGCATGGAGGCAGAGGTTACAGATGCCAGATTAATCTTCAGGTTTTCTGGGTAGCATGTTTGTGCACAATCCGGGAAGGTTATTCTCTTAGCTCGCCAATCAATTCGAGGATTATGTGTCTCTAACCTAGGAATTCCAAGAATAACCTGAAACTGTGGAGCCTTGATTACATCAAACACAACTGCCTCCCGATGGCCGTCAGGACCAATAAGAGTCACCCCAGTAGTGGAATGTGTTACCGGTCCAGAGGCAATTTCAGTTCCATCGACTGTGGTTATGACATCTTTGCTGGTTTTAGGACGGAGAGGGAGGTTAATCCTAGAGGCCAATTCACGATCCACATAGTTTCCAATAGCCCCACTATCAATGTATGCCTTTATTGCATGCAACCGCTTAGGCTTTTCTGGATCTACGAGAACCATTGGCACAATGAAATGCGAGGTCTGAGAGTTAGTTTTCAAGCTCGGCAAGCGGACCCCTACGCTTGTCGGGCTGAGTCGTTTCCCGAAACAGAGTCTTCATGGTTTTTATCAGCGGCTCCTACCGCTTTTCGGGGCGGTTTTGCCGGGCAATTTCGTAGAAAGTGTCCAGAGTTCCCACAATAAAGACATAATTTTAACTGCCGCCTGCTTTCACGTTCCTTTTGAGTTAAGGGTTCTTTAACCCCTCCAATTTGCATAGGCTCAGAGACATCAACTCCCTTGGGGTTAGCATGGGTCTTGACCAACACCCGGGTCTCAAACCTGGACCGATCTGTTTTTCTGTTTTGAAGTCTGTGATCCAATTGGACCACTAAGTCTATATATTCTGTGCATTCTTGGGGCGGATTTACAACTTGGGCCAAGACATCTTTAAGTTCTCCGCGTAGACCTCGATAAAATAACGTGACTCTTTTATCCTCTGGCCATCCCGTTTCCACAATTAGTCTATTAAAGGTTGCAATATAGGATAGGAGGTCCTGATTGCCCTGTCGCAGGGATAGAAGTTCGTCATCCAGAGCCTGCCCCTGAGAGTGTCGAGCAAATAACCTTTCCATGCTTGCTTGAAATCCTTGAAAATCACGGAGAATCGGGTAATCTTGAGTAACCAATGGAACTGACTAATCGGCAGCGCAGCCGCTGAGATATGACAATACAAAGGCTACTTTGGTCTGATCATTAGGGAAGGCCCCAGGTCTGCATAGGAAGTGCAAACGACACTGATTCATGAATACGGCGAATCGTTTGGGGTCCCCAGCAAAGCGTTCAGGTGGGGCCAGCGGCATGTTTCCAGGTAGATTAATCTGCACAGGGTTACTGGGAACCACAGGAGCGGGGTTCCCTCTGGAACAGGGTAGAGGAGTTTGTCCAGCTTGACCTTGCAAAAGCTGTCTGGCCAGGTCATCAGTTTTTCCTTTGGTATTATTAATTCCCTCTTGAGGGCATTAGTCTCTTGACGAGCGGCATGTACTTCGGCCCGTAATTCCCCCAGTAATTGGGCCAACTGATCAGTCTCAGAAGTTTCCATAGCGCCTGGGTGGGAATTTGTAGGAAGGCTTTGCGTTCTGTAACGCTCACCTGACTCCCACGGGGGCGCTGGCCTGGTTCGCGCTGCTGTGACCTCGTCTAAGGTGATGTGCAGGGTTCGGAAGACGGACTGGACCGGGCCCCAGATCTGGCTTGTCTGACTCGCAGAAGTATCCTTCTGTAGGTGAGAATATGGGGTTAACTGTCTGCGGGGTAATGCAATCGGCCTCCCACTTACCCCTCTCACCCTCCTCAAAACCCTTCTGTGCTTCCCCGTAGCGTCTCACCTTAGGGTCTGGAAGGACGAGCTCTCCATCCTGCTTCTGATGCAGGGGCACGTTGGTATCCAGTTACGTCACTGGATTTTCGGATGGGTGAGAACCAAACTTGCTTGGCTTCCAGGTAAGTTTTCTATAAGTGGTTCCCCTTGTGTCCATGCATTAATGTTCTAATGCTAGTGTCTTTTTCCCCATAGGGGTCGGGGTACGGAATGCCGGGGAACAGGCACCGACCCGAGGTGAGCGGTGAAATCCTTGTGGAAATCAGGTAAGTCTTTAATGAGTGTTTTGGTAATGTCTTTTCATTCACTCATTAACACTGATGTCTTTTTCCCCTTAGGGGCCAGGGTCCGAAAATGCCTGGATGCGGCGCGGACCCGAAATGAAAAGGGAATGACCCAACAGGTAAGTCTTGACATGGAGTTTTAGCTTCCCTTTTCCCTTCTTTCTCTCACCTTTGTTCTTGTCTTTTCTCCCTAGGCGCGGGGGCGCGACTGCGAATCCGGATGGTCGCTGCTGAACATGGAGGCGCCCTGTAAAGGTGAGTAGAATGCAACGCTGCAGCGATCGATGCGATGTGCTTTTAAAAACAAATGTCTTCCTTTTCGGGATTGTCGGCGAAATGTCTCTGGGATGCAGATTTAGCAGGTGAGGCCTTTTCCTTCTTCTGTTCTCTTGTTCCCTTCCTTTGCAGGTGATTCAGGATGCTGGCAGGTGTGGCAGAAGTCAAGATGCAGGAGCAGACACGGTGAGCGTCCAGCTGCTAGACGCAGAACAACGCGAAGCACGTGTGGCTGATCGGGGGTGGTTTAAATAGCCTTGGAAGAAGTTCCTAGAATGTGTCCTTCCTCCAATCAGGTATGTATCCTTCCCTGACCACGCCCGGGTGGTAAATGAGTCCCACAGGTAAAGTAGTTCCTTTCAGGCCTCAAGGAGGCCGGGGTTCTGCAGCATGGTCTGCATCAGGTAAGTGCACCCAAACACTTTCATAATGAGCCTGGCGCCTATGGCGCCAGGACTGACGTTTTCTATGAGCCTGGCGCCATAGGCGCCAGGACGCTGTCCAAAGGCCCCCTATAAGGGGTTGCTGGGACCTTCCCCGGGGACTTGATGTCCGCTTTCGGGGACGCAGGGCCTGAGCCGGCTCCCCGGGAGCGGGCATCGTGACAGGTAGTACATTTGTCAATTTGCCCATACAGATAGTATAACAGATTAAGCAGTGATAAAATAAGTGTGTGTGTATGTCCTCCTTGCAGGTTGTTTGTGGGATTCTGATATAATGCATAAATTACTGGAGGTGTATGAGCCACTAATGATGCCTACGGGCGCATAGATCACTAGTGTAGATAAACATGTGATACCGGCCACAAGATGGACGTGGCACTCTATATATAAGGGTTGGGTCCCCTCGTGTGTATAGGTCCAAGGCCCTCCATAGATCTCTAGGCGGTATTCTAATAGAAAGGAAGGTTTTGTTTATGATGGGGTTATAATATAGGGAAGGAATCTATGTTCACCACTAAATTACCTATCACCACAAAATACCGCCAGTAGTGCATATTACTAGCTTCGCCAATATAATATAACAAGGTATGGTCACTAGAATGATATGAGGCCAAACCCAATCTAAATGCAAGGATACCTTATTACCAAACTACCACTCATCCTTTGGCGGTAAGAAAATACCGCCAGACCCCAAATTTACACAAAATATCCTACACATAGCACCTGCCCTCTCACCTGATAATATGGTCTTCTGTTAGGGACCTAGCCACTCTCTACCTACCATCTTTGTGGCTAAAAATGCACACATGCATTTTCCCACTCCTTTCATCACATCTCAACATATGACTACGGTCTTGCAAAGGGTGCTTATCCTCACAGTGGTGGAAGCATCACATGATGAATAAAGAAAGCTTGGCATTTATATAGAGTGCCACCTGCACACAGTGCATAATACATAACACACTCATGCATTCACGCACACATTCATACATAAGCAAATACATGGATCAAACTTGCAGCATGCACACACACTTACAAAACAGAGTTCCTGCCTGGTCCGTACCTGAATTTGTCTTCCCCAAGAAAGGCATCTGATCCACTGCAGCAGCCCACTTCCATGCTCCAGCATCCACCACACAGACAGGAACTAGGAAGCAGGGAGAGCTTACTGGTTCCTGTCATGGCAGTGGGGCCGGAGCATGGGGGACGCAACTGAACCTTTTTCTTTTTTAAGTTGCACACCGACTTCAAGAAGAAATAATTTCCTTTTTTTCTGAAGTCAGAGTGCAGCATTCTGATTTCAGAAAGAAGGGATCTCATTGTCAAGCTTATTGGAGCCCGCTCACAGGACTTAGTGTGACCTGGCTTACCCACACTGTGGGGTCTACTCGGGCCCCCGCTATACCAGTGTGAGTAATCCCATGTATCATTCTGTTATTATGGAGGCATTGGTGTCACCTAAACAAGATTCTTTTCTCTGTGCCCAATTGCTCACCATTTTAGGATTCAACGGCTCTTCAGTGACTCTGAGCAGTTCAGCCAAATCTAGGTTTTTCTTTAGGGGACATGTAGCATTCAAAATACGATCTGGACAAGTTGTCATATGTAGAAAATAATATAGATAACTTTGATATCCATAACAGGGATTGATTGGTAATTGCCATGCATCAAAGTCTTTGCACATTCAGCCGCCTTCCTTTCATGCAAATTGTTGTCTAACCTTTTTTAAGGAAATTTTAGTACAAACATTTCTGCATGTGGTATAGCGAACACTCAGAAGAATTAGGGTGGAAGAGACCAAAGAGGTTTAACATGGCTTTCCTAATGTTGTGAATCATCCACTTGTAGTGGGATATGGTATTAACGTACGGGTCTACCGCCATGCTGTCTGGGATATCTACAAATTGCTGAGTGTATGTAAAGGGTGCTGAGGTTGATAATTTCCACAAATCAACACCTGGCAACTTGTTCAATGCCAGGCCTTGTTTAGCTAGCTTTTTTGAATATTGTCTATCCCATCACCATTATGACCCCAGTTCAGCAGCCCCAGGCATGCACATGTATGCCTCAGTCCTGGGGCCACTGAACTGGATAAGCTGGTATTAGACAGACTACTAGCTACAATCTACATGGCACAATTGTTCAGGTGTTTACATATGGAGGACTGCTCGACATTGCCTATAACATTTATGTGTTCATTCACAGAGCCTATATTGCCCTCATACAATAATCTTACAAATGTGATTCTGCACAGAAAACTTTGTGAATGCATATTTATTTTGTGAACCAACCCATGTGTAGAATGCAGATATTTGGTATATGCAAAGGGTTGATAGGTAATTGAGCGCCTTCATTCTAATAGTAAACTTTGGCCCTTCTGGGCATTAGTCACTTGGTTTCCAAATGACATTTGCTTTCTTCATTATATGTCACAGATTGAGTGTCACGCTTCAATCATTACACGCCCCTCATCCAAAGGAAATGTTTTTGGGTGGGGCACCTACCACAGGCCAGGGTCCTTCCTGAGTCGGCCTGATTTGCCCATCTTGAGAGTCGCAGGGGCTGCATTTTAGACATATTGGCTTGCTTAGTGGCCTTGCTATGCGATTGTATGAGGGCCATTTGACCCTGCCTTCTGACTGTAGTAAGTACTATATGTTTTACTGATATTCTGTCTGCAGCTCACTGTACTGAGGATTGAAAAGTAGGGGCGTCATCTTGGAATCAGATGGCACTGTCATGGTGGCCAACTGATCTCGCCACTGCTCCACCAGACCTGGCGTGTGTGCTGCTCAGTATTCTCGAGCTGCTGCTTGTTTTTATTTCCAAACTTCTCAAAATTCTGAACTGCTGGAAAGAACAGGTGAGCTTGCCAAAGAAGCAGGACTTTGTGGCCCAGTCACAATCACCACTCTGTGGGGTGCCCTTAAAGGCCCCAATCAAAGATTCCCTTTTACATAAATGGCAGGATTTTAAACACTGAAACAAAACAGCCTAGCCTTGTTTTTTTTTACTAAAGAGCCATGAGGACAGTGGCCTACCTGTCATTACCAATGGATAAGCAGCATTTTAATTTACAAAAGTAGGAGTAATCAAAGATCCCTGTCACATGGAAAACAGGATTGTTACACATTGAAAACAAAAATGGCCTTCACAGGTGTGTGCAAATAAAAACGGTTTTAAAAAGTAAAAGTGAAAAAACATAGATCACTGCTCACAGAAAAATGTCAGGAAAACAAAACATGATGTGAGGGTTGACCAAAAGCAACGAATATTATGGTTCAACTAAAGAACTCCAGTGACATTTGAAGAGCCACTTTGTCTTCATGGAAAATGTCAGCCCAAGGCAAACCCTTTTCCTGGCTGTGAGAAAAATTCACAAGGAAAACTCTGACTCTCAGTCTGGATGTCACATTTACCATCTAATGACCAACTACAAAAAGAAATTCTGCTAAAGGTGTCGAAATTCAGTGTTCTCCAGACCTGCTGGCTCTGAAAGCATTGACTTCAAAAAAGGTTACTGCTTTGCTGGAACATGACTAATATGTATGAAAATGGGGGCACCCACTTCAAAGAGAAAGCTTCCAGCACAAAGGAGACTGATAGCAAAAATAAACTGTGGACACAAACTGATACAGGAAGTCAGGGCCATTTGCCCCACATGAAGATTCACAACTAATTTAAAAGGACTATTATCATTTAAGCCTTTTTCTCAGACATCATAAGACATATGGATTACATCTATGTACCATTTTGTATGTCATTTTCAGGTGATTTAGGGGATATATAATTCATCCACGTGCGACTCATGGAACTGCTATGGCTATCTAACATGTGTTTCTGGCTGATCTAAGCATGTTCCAAATGTGAGAGTTGGTGAGCGGGTGGAAAATTAATTTAGGGATATGCTTAATAACTTACATATTCATAACTGTTGTACTTTTTATGGAAACTGAAGAAAGGTGCCACATGGCTTTGCTACATGATACAGGTTCGGTGGTCGGCTTATCTAATTCCCCATCATTAGTTGAAACAGAAAACATGTTTAGTCTGGCAGTTGCTAGTACAATTATGAAGTTGTGATACATAACTAATTTTTGTCAAAAAGTTGAAATTAGAAGAAAGGATGATGACAAATTGCTCCAGACCCCTAAACCAATCCTGACTGGGAGGCTGGGTTTGGGAGGAGAGAGAAGGGTAACTGTTTAGTTTAGTTTCGTTTAGTTTAGTTTATTCATTTATATGGCTAATCCTAGTGGCAGGAGTTATTGCAGGGTACCTCCCCAAGATTGTAAAATTGGTGGTGTAATTGCTGCTATATAAGGGGGACTGCACTAGGACGGCAAAAAGAAAAAGGAGAAAGACAGGAGGACAGAGAGAAGAGACAGACCATCAGGAAGGCTTCTGAAACCTACCACCTGACAGCTGTAAGGAGACACCAGAGGAGATTTATGAGAGTGCATCTGGGTGGAGCTGTCTATCTCAAGGAAGGCCTCAAAGCTGACTGGGCCCTATGGTAGATAGTGGGGGGCCTTCTTTGAGAGTGGAGTGACCAGACGCCTGCCCTATCTTTCCACAGTGTCCTGCGATGCAGCTGGATTTCCTGAACCTTAAACAGAGGCTTGCTATGTAGGTAGAACTGAGCCCTGGGAATCCAAAAGGTGGAGGATTCTGCTTGCCTTGAATCCTTTCCCTTTATAGTGAGTGGGGGGGGTTAAAACTGTGTAGATCCTTAGGCTATGTAACCAACAATGTTAATTTAATTAATTCCCCATTTGGCAGAACACTGCGGGTGAATTTTGTTAAAATTCAAAATTAACAAAGATCACTTCCCAGTGTGTGCTGAAAACTATAGCCTATAATTTATTTGGGTAATCCTTGTTGTCCAGCTGACCCGGACCTATTGAAGGAAGAGGGGTGTCTTTGTTCTTAAATCAGTCCAAATAGTCCTTTCAGTAAGGGGGGTCTGAAATGCCAAAATTCCCCAAAGCATTCCAATTGTTCTGTCTGACTTCCCCACCTAGACCAAAGCAAGGGAGGGTCTGAAAAACAAAGCGATAAATCGCTCTGTGTTTATTTTAAACCAAAAGTATGGGGGAAATTATAATTGCCATATGTAATTTACCAATCTTTAGATCCTGTTGCTACCCTTTTAAGCCTGCTGGAAAATCAATATCGCACAACATTACATATATTCCTTTGTTATTGATCAGTGTAATTATTTTGTGAAGTGAAATGTACAGAAAGTAAGAACTGTGATTGAGTTCTTTTTAACTCACTTTTGTGATTTATTTATGCTGAGAGAAGTTTATTGTCTTGTGCCATGGATAAAGTGGTGTTTTGTCATTTTCGGTCTAATTTCTATTACTGTTGATTTAAACAAATATCAATATATCTTCCCCGGCCTGGTTATTGGCTCATTGTTAGCTCAGGGGAGAGGGATCCAAGGGGCATGATATGTATCTGAGATAGGGCTAAAAAAAGAATCTGTTAAATAATTTGTTCCATAACCACTTGAGTGGGGCGGGGCACACCCCGTGTTGAGGGTGGCTTATCAATAAATCATTACAACTCGTAGACAACTGACTCAACGGGAAATCTATATTTTTAAGGTACACTTGTTCATACTATTTGGTGGCTAAGAGAGGCCATATTAATGAGGTTGGAAATGTGGGTGAGGCCCTCAGGAATTTCCCGAATATCTCCTCCAAGGTTGGCATCACTCAGCTGGTGGCCTCACCCAGCCCCCATCATCCATCACACCCCTCTTCCTAGCCCCATCAATGATACTTTGCCACAATTTGAAAATATATACTGCCAACTAGAGATGTGTGCTTGTATTGGACACATAGTATTGTGTAGCAACATCTAAATGTACTGTAATACAGAATGCACACTGTATGTGTTTTATGGAATCAGTGATATAACCAATTTAACAAGTTAGCCAGCAACGTAGATTTACAGTTCACACCACCCATCTCAGATCTTTATGTAACATTTCGAAGTCTGTCAGCGCTGCCTCAGCCCTTCAACTTTCTGAGGATTATAAATATACTACCATGAAAGGTTTGTAGTAATAACACCACAAGCTATTTATTTCTACAGCGCTCAAAAGCAGACGATGGCTGGCATTACAGCGCTCAAAAGCAGACAATGTCTGGCATTAGGCACTATCAGAAAAGATGATATTATTAACTGTTTTCCTAGTGAACAGGTTTGTAATTTTCGAAAGTGTTTCGCGGCAAACATTACATCTATATGTTTTTCTTACTGTAAAAAAAAGTATGCTGAATTAGAATTTACTGATCTTTCAGCTGTTATGAAACATAGCGGCTTAAATAGTAATGGAATGCAAGTCAAATAACATTATTCATACTCGACATTAAAAGCAAAAGAATTTAGAGAGTGTTTTATCGGTCAGCTTTCATGCAAGCATTATCCCCAAACATGCCCTGGGTCCTAAAGCGTTGATCAAAAGATAAACAACGAAAGACTAATGCAAAGGACAGGCGATGCAAGAGGAAACTTAAGTGGCTTGTGGCTGTCTCGTGGAGTTGGAAACATGATTTCACAGCTGTGTGCCCATTCCACCATCTTTCAAGTCCCTCTAGATTTGTCTTTCAATATTTAGTCAAGAGGAAGGCATTTTGAAATTGTTCTTACAGGAAAAACATCCATTCAAGTCTGAAATGAATCTAGCAGGCAATAATAGCTACAGTAACACTTGACTGAAGAAAGAATCCCAGTGAAAAAGAATGGGTTTTGTTCTGCGGATTAGCATTCTGTTTTATTTTTACTGTAATTTCTCCCATTTCACCGCACAAATTAAGTCAGCGTTCAATAAAATAGTATGTAAAATATACAGACGTTTTTAAAAGATTGCCATTGAGAAGGCAGCGACTAATGTGAAGCATGAGATGCAACCATCACGTATGGGCGGAGTATCCTATACAATCTATAGAGTTAATGAAGCATGAAATGCAGGTTGGGCTGTAGCAAAATGCAATATCACGCACTCGGAATAGTGTGGGTGTACTCTGGGAAAAGGCATCAGAATGAACATAAACAACCAAATACAGGACCGAACATTTGTAGACTGGTCAGCATGATCTGACAAAGGTCATTTCTTGTTATACTTTCATTTTTGAGGGCTCACTTAATAAAATTCTGAGCCACTATTCAAATGTGCCTATGTTCATACAAATCTAAATGCCTTTTTTTTTTATAAACAGCACAAATACAAATGTATTCTGTATCTGTTTACAAATCATGTAAGTGTGGTCGAAATGGAGCACTGCACTGGGTGGTTTGTGCTGATCTTTGGAGGAGTCCACACAGAAATGCCAATAAAGTGCAGATTTCAATTTCTGAAAACATCGAATAAAATCTATGGATGGGTTTCAGGTCCATAAATGAAATATTGAAATCTTTGCATTTGTAAAATCAGTGCAGCCCATACACGAAAGTACATCTTGCTGCAAAAAGCTCTTATACCCTTTTACTCACTTATTATTAGGGCTGGTCAAGCCTTACATTTCTCAACTTGTATGCCGGTGCTGTGGTGTGTGACCCTCCCCTGGGTATTGCCCTTTTAACATGGGCCATGACTGTGTCATGGACCAAGCTAATAAAAGGAGCCCCCGCAGGCCCATGCACCAGAACGGCTGCAGACTCCCGAAGAGGAACGACTGAGTCCGTCTCTCATTCATTTAGGCCTACAGGCCCACACCATGTGAGCAAGGTCCTGCAGGCCATGATGCCATGGGACCCTCATGCCAGTAGTGTGGCAGAGGTCTACATGGTCATGGGTATGGCTCGTCCTGCCCCCACTCCAGACAGTGCTGATGCCCCATAGCACCCTGGGGCCTGCCTTATGTCCAGAGCAGGCCCCAACCCCCAGAGGCACTGGGCCTCAGAGGGGCTGATTCCCCATCGCACCATGGGGCCTGCTGGATGTCCGTAGCAGGCCCCAAACCCCAGAGGCACTGGGCCTCAGAGGTGGTGATGCCCCATAGCACCCAGGGGCCTGCCTTATGTCCAGAGCAGGCCCCAACCCCCAGAGGCACTGGGCCTCAGAGGGGCTGATTCCCCATCGCACCATGGGGCCTGCTGGATGCCCATAGCAGGCCCCAACCCCCAGATGCACTGGGCCTCAGAGGGGATGATTCCCCATCACATCATGGGGCCTGCTGGATGTCCTTAGCAGGCCCCAAACCCCAGAGGCACTGGGCCTCAGAGGTGCTGATGTCCCATAGCACCCTGGGGCCTGCCTTATGTCCAGAGCAGGCCCCAACCCCCAGAGGCATTGGGCCTCAGAGGGGCTGATTCCCCATCGCACCATGGGGCCTGCTCGATGCCCATAGCAGGCCCAACCCCCTGATGCACTGGGCCTCAGAGGGGCTGATTCCCCATCACACCATGGGGCCTGCTGGATGTCCCTAGCAGGCCCCAACCCCCTGAGGCACTGGGCCTCAGAGGGGCTGATTCCCCATCGCCCCATGGGGCCTGCTGGATGTCCGTAGCAGGCCCCAAACCCCAGAGGCACTGGGCCTCAGAGGTGCTGATGCCCCATAGCACCCTGGGGCCTGCCTTATGGCCAGAGCAGGCCCCAACCCCCAGAGGCATTGGGCCTCAGAGGGGCTGATTCCCCATCGCACCATGGGGCCTGCTGGATGTCCGTAGCAGGCCCCAAACCCCAGAGGCACTGGGCCTCAGAGGTGCTGATGCCCCATAGCACCCTGGGGCCTGCCTTATGTCCAGAGCAGGACCCAACCCCCAGAGGCACTGGGCCTCAGTGGGGCTGATTCCCAATCGCACCATGGGGCCTGCTGGATGTCCGTAGCAGGCCCCAAACCCCAGAGGCACTGGGCCTCAGAGGTGCTGATGCCCCATAGCACCCAGGGGCCTGCCTTATGTCCAGAGCAGGCCCCAACCCCCAGAGGCACTGGGCCTCAGAGGGGCTGATTCCCCATCGCACCATGGGGCCTGCTGGATGCCCATAGCAGGCCCCAACCCCCAGATGCACTGGGCCTCAGAGGGGATGATTCCCCATCACATCATGGGGCCTGCTGGATGTCCTTAGCAGGCCCCAAACCCCAGAGGCACTGGGCCTCAGAGGTGCTGATGCCCCATAGCACCCTGGGGCCTGCCTTATGTCCAGAGCAGGCCTCAACCCCCAGAGGCATTGGGCCTCAGAGGGGCTGATTCCCCATCGCACCATGGGGCCTGCTCGATGCCCATAGCAGGCCCCAACCCCCTGATGCACTGGACCTCAGAGAGGCTGATTCCCCATCACACCATGGGGCCTGCTGGATGTCACTAGCAGGCCCCAACCCCCTGAGGCACTGGGCCTCAGAGGGGCTGATTCCCCATCGCCCCATGGGGCCTGCTGGATGTCCGTAGCAGGCCCCAAACCCCAGAGGCACTGGGCCTCAGAGGTGCTGATGCCCCATAGCACCCTGGGGCCTGCCTTATGTCCAGAGCAGGCCACAACCCCCAGAGGCATTGGGCCTCAGAGGGGCTGATTCCCCATCGCACCATGGGGCCTGCTGGATGTCCGTAGCAGGCCCCAAACCCCAGAGGCACTGGGCCTCAGAGGTGCTGATGCCCCATAGCACCCTGGGGCCTGCCTTATGTCCAGAGCAGGCCCCAACCCCCAGAGGCACTGGGCCTCAGAGGGGCTGATTCCCCATCGCACCATGGGGCCTGCTGGATGCACATAGCAGGCCCCAACCCCCAGATGCACTGGGCCTCAGAGGGGCTGATTCCCCATCGCACCATGGGGCCTGCTGGATGTCCGTAGCAGGCCCCAAACCCCAGAGGCACTGGGCCTCAGAGGTGCTGATGCCCCACCGCACCATGGGGCCTGCTGGCTGTCCGTAGCAGGCCCCAACCCCAGAGGCACTGGGCCTCAGAGGGGCTGATGCCCCATCACACCATGGGGCCTGCCTTATGTCCAGAGCAGGCCCCAACCCCCAGAGGCACTGGGCCTCAGAGGGGCTGATTCCCCATCGCACCATGGGGCCTGCTGGATGACCGTAGCAGGCCCCAACCCCCAGAGGCACTGGGCCTCAGAGGGGCTGATGCCCCACCGCACTATGGGGCCTGTTGGATGTCCGTAGTAGGCCCCAACCCGCAGAGGCACTGGGCCTCAGAGGGGCTGATTCCCCATCGCACCATGGGGCCTGCTGGATGCACGTAGCAGGCCCCAACCCCCAGAGGCACTGGGCCTCAGAGGGGCTGATTCCCCATCGCACCATGGGGCCTGCTGGATGACCATAGCCGGCCCCAACCCCCAGAGGCACTGGGCCTCAGCGGGCTGATGCCCCATCGCACCATGGGGCCTGCTGGATGTCCGTAGCAGGCCCCAACCCCCAGAGGCACTGGGCCTCAGCGGGGCTGATGCCCCATCGCACCATGGGGCCTGCTGGATGTCCGTAGCAGGCCCTAACCCCCAGAGGCACTGGGCCTCAGAGGTGCTGATGGGCCTGCTGGATGTCCGTAGCAGGCCCCAACCCCCAGAGGCACTGGGCCTCAGAGGTGCTGGTGGGCCTGCTGGATGTCCGTATCAGGCCCCAACCCCCAGAGGCACTGGGCCTCAGAGGTGCTGGTGGGCCTACTGGATGTCTGTAGCAGGCCCCAACCCCCACAGGCACTGGGCCTCAGAGGTGCTGATGCCCCATCGCACCATGGGGCCTGCTGGATGTCTGTAGCAGGCCCCAACCCCCAGATGCACTGGGCCTCAGAGGGGCTGATTCCCCATCACATCATGGGGCCTGCTGGATGTCCTTAGCAGGCCCCAAACCCCAGAGGCACTGGGCCTCAGAGGTGCTGATGCCCCATAGCACCCTGGGGCCTGCCTTATGTCCAGAGAAGGCCCCAACCCCCAGAGGCACTGGTACTCAGAGGGGCTGATTCCCCATCGCACCATGGGGCCTGCTGGATGTCCGTAGCAGGCCCCAACCCCCAGAGGCACTGGGCCTCAGCGGGGCTGATGCCCCATCGCACCATGGGGCCTGCTGGATGTCCGTAGCAGGCCCTAACCCCTAGAGGCACTGGGCCTCAGAGGTGCTGATGGGCCTGCTGGGTGTCCGTAGCAGGCCCCAACCCTCAGAGGCACTGGGCCTCAGAGGTGCTGGTGGGCCTGATGGATGTCCGTAGCAGGCCCCAACCCCCAGAGGCACTGGGCCTCAGAGGTGCTGGTGGGCCTACTGGATGTCCGTAGCAGGCCCCAACCCCCAGAGGCACTGGGCCTCAGAGGTGCTGATGCCCCATCGCACCATGGGGCCTGCTGGATGTCTGTAGCAGGCCCAACCCTCAGAGGCACTGGGCCTCAGAGGGGCTGATGCCCATCGCATCATGGGGCCTGCTGGATGACCGTAGCAGGCCCCAACCCCCAGAGGCACTGGGCTCAGAGGTGCTGATTCCCCATCGCACCATGGGGCCTGCTGGATGTCCGTAGCGGGCCCTAACCCCCAGAGGCACTGGGCCTCAGAGGTGCTGATGGGCCTGCTGGATGTCCGTAGCAGGCCCCAACCCCCAGAGGCACTGGGCCTCAGAGGTGCTGGTGGGCCTGCTGGATGTCCGTAGCAGGCCCCAACCCCCAGAGGCACTGGGCCTCAGAGGTGCTGGTGGGCCTACTGGATGTCTGTAGCAGGCCCCAACCCCCAGAGGCACTGGGCCTCAGAGGGGCTGATTCCCCATCGCACCATGGGGCCTGCTGGATGCCCATAGCAGGCCCCAACCCCCAGATGCACTGGGCCTCAGAGGGGATGATTCCCCATCACATCATGGGGCCTGCTGGATGTCCTTAGCAGGCCCCAAACCCCAGAGGCACTGGGCCTCAGAGGTGCTGATGCCCCATAGCACCCTGGGGCCTGCCTTATGTCCAGAGCAGGCCCCAACCCCCAGAGGCATTGGGCCTCAGAGGGGCTGATTCCCCATCGCACCATGGGGCCTGCTCGATGCCCATAGCAGGCCCCAACCCCCTGATGCACTGGGCCTCAGAGGGGCTGATTCCCCATCACACCATGGGGCCTGCTGGATGTCCCTAGCAGGCCCCAACCCCCTGAGGCACTGGGCCTCAGAGGGGCTGATTCCCCATCGCCCCATGGGGCCTGCTGGATGTCCGTAGCAGGCCCCAAACCCCAGAGGCACTGGGCCTCAGAGGTGCTGATGCCCCATAGCACCCTGGGGCCTGCCTTATGTCCAGAGCAGGCCCCAACCCCCAGATGCACTGGGCCTCAGAGGGGCTGATTCCCCATCGCACCATGGGGCCTGCTGGATGTCCGTAGCAGGCCCCAAACCCCAGAGGCACTGGGCCTCAGAGGTGCTGATGCCCCACCGCACCATGGGGCCTGCTGGATGTCCGTAGCAGGCCCCAGCCCCAGAGGCACTGGGCCTCAGCGGGGCTGATGCCCCACCGCACCATGGGGCCTGCTGGCTGTCCGTAGCAGGCCCCAACCCCAGAGGCACTGGGGCTCAGAGGGGCTGATGCCCCATCGCACCATGGGGCCTGCCTTATGTCCAGAACAGGCCCCAACCCCCAGAGGCACTGGGCCTCAGAGGGGCTGATTCCCCATCGCACCATGGGGCCTGCTGGATGTCCGTCGCAGACCCCAACCCCCAGAGGCACTGGGCCTCAGAGGGGCTGATGCCCCATCGCACCATGGGGCCTGCTGGATGTCCGTAGTAGGCCCCAACCCGCAGAGGCACTGGGCCTCAGAGGGGCTGATTCTCCATCGCACCATGGGGCCTGTTGGATGCACGTAGCAGGCCCCAACCCCCAGAGGCAATGGGCCTCAGAGGGGCTGATTCCCCATCGCACCATGGGGCCTGCTGGATGACCATAGCTGGCCCCAACCCCCAGAGGCACTGGGCCTCAGCGGGCTGATGCCCCATCGCACCATGGGGCCTGCTGGATGTCCGTAGCAGGCCCCAACCCCCAGAGGCACTGGGCCTCAGCGGGGCTGATGCACCATCGCACCATGGGGCCTGCTGGATGTCCGTAGCAGGCCCTAACCCCCAGAGGCACTGGGCCTCAGAGGTGCTGATGCCCCATCGCACCATTGGGCCTGCTGGATGTCTGTAGCAGGCCCAACCCCCAGAGGCACTGGGCCTCAGAGGTGCTGGTGGGCCTGCTGGATGTCCGTAGCAGGCCCCAACCCCCAGAGGCACTGGGCCTCAGAGGTGCTGGTGGGCCTACTGGATGTCCGTAGCAGGCCCCAACCCCCAGAGGCACTGGGCCTCAGAGGTGCTGATGCCCCATCGCACCATTGGGCCTGCTGGATGTCTGTAGCAGGCCCAACCCCCAGAAGCACTGGGCCTCAGAGGTGCTGGTGGGCCTGCTGGATGTCCGTAGCAGGCCCCAACCCCCAGAGGCACTGGGCCTCAGAGGTGCTGGTGGGCCTGCTGGATGTCCGTAGCAGGCCCCAACCCCCAGAGGCACTGGGCCTCAGAGGTGCTGGTGGGCCTACTGGATGTCCGTAGCAGGCCCCAACCCCCAGAGGCACTGGGCCTCAGAGGTGCTGATGCCCCATCGCACCATTGGGCCTGCTGGATGTCTGTAGCAGGCCCAACCCCCAGAGGCACTGGGCCTCAGAGGGGCTGATGCCCATCGCATCATGGGGCCTGCTGGATGACCGTAGCAGGCCCCAACCCCCAGAGGCACTGGGCCTCAGAGGTGCTGATTCCCCATCGCACCATGGGGCCTGCTGGATGTCCGTAGCAGGCCCAACCCCCAGAGGCACTGGGCCTCAGAGGGGCTGATGCCCATCGCACCATGGGGCCTGCTGGATGTCCGTAGCAGGCCCCAACCCCCAGAGGCATTGGGCCTCAGAGGTGCTGATGGGCCTGCTGGATGTCTGTAGCAGGCCCCAACCCCCAGAGGCACTGGGCCTCAGAGGGGCTGATGCCCATCGCACCATGGGGCCTGCTGGATGTCTGTAGCAGGCCCCAGCCCCCAGAGGCACTGGGCCTCAGAGGGCTGATGCCCCATCGCACCATGGGGCCTGCTGGATGTCCGTGGCAGGCCCCAACCCCCAGAGGCACTGGGCCTCAGCAGGGCTGATGCCCTATCGCACCATGGGGCCTGCTGGATGCACGTAGCAGGTCCCAACCACAGAGACACCGGCCCTCAGAGGGACTGATGCCCCATCGCACCATAAGGCCTGCTGGGTGCACGTAGCAGACCCCCCACTATGCAACAGGTGCGTACCTTTGTAGAAAAGGTCTGAATCAGCTTGAGCCATTCAATCTCCCAGTGAGAGAGCTCAGTAAATTCTTGATTCTGCTCAAAAGGGACAAACTGGATACAAAAGTCAAACGGAAGAGGCGTTTATGGGTTCCCACATACAGACAGAAAAAGGAATTTTAAAAATGGTACTTTTCTGCCTATGAAAAGAATGCTGACAGTCTTAGCACAGGCACGTTGGCTTGAATCTGAGGGAACTACTGTACAATGACTTACTATGTACCTATTAAAGGCAGGTGCACACAGGGCTGAGAACATGCACCTGTTTGATGCTGGTTTCCGCCATGTAATTCAGATGTTTTATGTGACCTTTGATTCCTGACCTGAGCAATTCTTCTTGATTTTGTAAAACTGTTTGAGGCAGTGTTGCCTCCTGAAGCTGATGCTGGAGGGTTTTTGCCTTTTAAAACTCTCCGGTCTGGAGGAGGCATTTTGATTGTTATCACCAAACACGACCCCCTCTGTAGTAACCAAAGCGCCATCCAAAGTGCCATTTCTGCTGTTCAGAAACTGCATTTTTTTGAAGACATGACTAAGGGCCTCATTACACGGTAGGCGGTAAGGGTTTACCAGTACCGGTATTTTACCGGTACCAGTAAACCCTTACCGCCTTACTACGAGGTACCTTTGGTGTTGTGGAATTTAACGCCTGCTTTTTGCAGGCGTTAAAAAACGAACCCGCAAAGGGACCGGGGTGCTAATTACGGTACCGTAATTTGCGGTACCGTAATTAGCGGCTTCCCCATTCCCATTATGCCCTATGGGGCAAAAATGGGAATGGGGAAGGGCAATGGAG
This sequence comes from Ambystoma mexicanum, assembly GCF_040938575.1. Lineage (NCBI taxonomy): Eukaryota > Metazoa > Chordata > Amphibia > Caudata > Ambystomatidae > Ambystoma > Ambystoma mexicanum. The sequence goes on along the minus strand of NC_090933.1, from coordinate 627,250,397 downwards.
GAAGGAGGAATTACTGCCTTCCCAACCTTGGAATAGGGCGGTAATTCCCCTTTCTTTCAAGGCGGTACCGGTAAATTACCGGCATGAACCATGGCGCTAATAGCGCCATGGTTTACCGCCTACCGTGTAATCAGGCCCTAAGTCTGATTAACCTTGTTGGTTCCCTGAGAGCACCTCTCTGATTATTCCATGTGTCTTTGGATTCCAGTAAAAACAAAACTAAAATCACTAGAAAGCAAAGGAAAAAACAATGACTTTCTGAACTCACAGATGATAATGTATTCAGTACTGCTGTTAATGATAGCTGCCTGCAGTGATACTTTGCAGAATCGATGCCAGAATTTTCACGTGGAAAACGTAACTCATGCAGACCTGAGTGTCTTCTTTGTGGTCTGGGAGCTGCATTCTTTTATTCAAAATGAGGAAAGTAAAACTTCATGTGCCACGATGCAAATTAGAATCCAACCCTCAATAAGCAACCGCACCCGACTTGTGAGAACTTGTGAGAGTTCTATCAGGATTTCATACCAAAAACAGAAAGCAAACTGTCTCTGAACAAGTTCTGAAAAGCGAATGTCAAACTCACTACTGATGGTTATTTTTTTATTATGCATGATTAAACACCTGAAAAACAGCCTCTTCAGGCAGATCTGCTCTTTTAGTGGGGTTTCCCCTCACCCACTTTGTTACCCCACAAAAAATACACAAATAGTTCTACGGCCCTCTTTTCTCTTCTGGACATAAGAAATTGAAACAAAAAGATGACCCACCACCCCTACATTTCTTATGTATACCCCCTCCCGTGCCCATCTATTGTTTTTGTTGTGGTTCCTGTACTTGTGGCGTTTGCATTTTATTTTACTTCAGTAGTGGTGAAAATGTGATGGCATCAGGTTGCGAGACGGGGCATTTCTAGTAGGATAACACACAGGTCATGAACGAGGGTGGTGAGTCGATTATGAGCGGAGCATGCCTGTGAGCATGGCATCCTCAGACCAATAGGTGGCCTAGGAGGTAGAGACATCTAGATAAGGTTTGGTGTATGCGTGGATGTATCATGGAAGGAGGACTTTCCATAAGACCAGGCTGACCTGATGGAGAAAGGCTTTGCGGTTCCAGTGAAGGGGGCACGCCTGAGATGGCGAAGGGATTGATGATGGAGGTTTCTGTAGAGGGTACTGCCACTAGGTTTAGCTGTCAACAGGCAGTGAACACTGACTTCCTGTTAGCACCTACACTCTCTAAAAGAAGAAAATCAAGACGGCCAGAGAAGTATGTGTTGTGATTTTGTCACAATGGCTGTACATACATTCACCAGTGGTTTTATGGAACTTCGATGCTGCATGGGTCACCTGGCAGGGTGGAGAAAACCACTCACTCCTCAAGCATAGTACTCCCTAGTTGCTGTCAAGTTGACGATGCAGTTGCTAGCAAATTCCAGTATGATGCACCACATTGCTGGGAACTACACTACACGCAGCCCGGAGAACCCCAGACAACCCACACACGGCCAATGCTACCAATAGCATCTAGCACTAATAGGACTATCTTTTTAGCCCATCCCCCCTGAGGGCGATGTGTTGGACATCTGTACACATAGGCAGCTTTGCAAGTCTTGTTGATACGCCATGAATCCCTTTATTTCCTGTATTGTCTTGTGAAGAGAAGTGGGTAGAAGTTAAGCCACATGGCAATAGAGTGTGCAATTGATAGAAACATATGCTCCAGCGCCACCCCCCCTCCTCTTGATGGTTGGGCAAGAAGGAAAGGAAGAGGCAGTCATTGGGGAATCGCAGTTCTCTGAGGCTGCTCCTGGGAATGGCTGTTAAATTGAGAGTTGGGGAAGTGGCTCATCTTTGTATTGGAGCCAATCGAAATGAAGGATAAACAATTGCAAGAATGCTATCCTGTACTAAAGCACACACATTGCGGAGGTAGTCTTGCCCGTTGGCAAATCTGCAGAAATTGCAATAGTATTTCCACTGTATGGAAAAGCTGTACAAATTGCAGGCGTAGTTCCGCTCTTTAGTGAAATCTCCAACGTCGCAGTCATCCTACTCTATGAGAAAGCACTGCAAATTACAGAATAAGTTAAATTCTGTGGCAAAGTCTTGAAGCTTGTAGAAGTAGTTCGCTGTTTTTTCCCGAAACTTGGAAACGGCCGTGGTATTTGCTCTCCGTGGGAAATCCTTAAAACTGAAGCAATAGTCACACAATTAGGTAATGACTTAAAAATGGACACCAGTATTTATGTTTCTTTGGCAAATGTAAGCTTCATCCTCCTCTTGAAATTCCTCCTTAATCAGCCGAGCGTGCTGTGGCACCTCTGAAAGCAAACTAAGATTTCATACCACAACAAAGCCACTTGCAGTAAGTACATTGTCCTGATATTGTCTGCATCGTCTTTAGATGGGCAATGTAGCCATACATTTATCACAAGAAGCGTTGACATCTCTGATGGGTACAATTTATTGGTGAAAAAGACCAACATCTTTGCCTTCTTCCGCTCCCTAGCACTGGCATGTTTTGCTGCTCCAAACATTATTGTGTGTAATATGTAGTGTGTTAGGGAGAATTCTCAAGAATGTGCTGATTTCCCTTACCTTTTGAGACACCCACCAACTTTGCTGGATTTCTAGGATTTTATTTTTTACCTGGAAAGAGTGTGAGCCTTTTTCCCCACTCTTTTTGCGTTCTTTGGTTATGGAGTTTTAAAACAACTCCATAGGTATCATATTTTTCTTGTGTGTCACACAGCACCTTCAGTGCAGTGGCACATGGGTGTCTTTCAGACTCCCCAAGGTTTCAATACCTTCTCTGGGACTTACTACTGTGTCCCAGAGCATGTGAAGTTAAATTGACTTTACTAGGCCCTCATTACAACTCAGGCGTTAAGGGTTAACGCCACTGTTAACCCTTAACGCCTGATTCCCACCTTAACGCCTGCTTTTTGCAGGCGTTAAGTTCCATGGTGCTAAGGCACCTTGGTGCTAATTACGGCACCGTAATTTACAGGGCCGTAATTAGCGCCTTCCCCACTCCCATTATGCCCTATGGGGCAAAAATGGGAATGGGGAAGGGAAAATGGGAAATGGGGATTTACCGCCCCACTCACCTTGTAATGGGGCGGTAAATCCGCCATCCACCATGGTGTAAACGTAGTTTACACCATGGTGGTAAAGTTGGTGCACTTAGCACCTCAGTTGTAATGAGGGCCCTAGTCTTTTTAAATTTACAGCCCCAGCACACCCTATCTTCCTATAGAGTGCTGGAGGGGTTGCCTAGCTTCCCCTGAGTCTAAACACTCATGTAACAGTCAAATGTTACCCTTTTCTACTTGAAATGGCTGGTGGCAGTGGTTTTAAACAAACTACCATGATTTTCCCGACCGCGAACACCGGTAGCTAAAAATCAGGTCAGCCATGTTTTTCAATATGACGCCCAAGACCTATCTGTAAAAACAGACTACGGTCAACTTGTTTTGCCGTTTCTTTTAGAAAAGGTCCTTCCTGTGTATAACTCTGCATGCCAAACCAGGTTTGGTCCCTTTGTTCTTTGGCGGGCTTCGCTGCAGAAGCCCTCATCTGGCGCCTGAGTGTCTGGGGCGGACAGGATGTGAGGGAGGTGCCTGAAACTCCCTGCGCTTAGTCTCCTAGGAGTCCTGAATGCACTCTGGCGTGATTGGCCAGCTGGCTGTCTGGCAAGGACAGCCACCCTGCTGTGTGAGTGACAGCCAGGCTGGAATGAATGGGGGAAAACTGTTTAAAAGCAGGTCTCTGGGACTTGGAAAGCAGAGTCTCCCACCGGAACAAAAGAACCGAAGATGAGCTGAAAGAAGATGACTGCTGCAACTCCTGGTCCACCGGTGAGGCCCTGCTGCAGGTCCGAAGCGCCTGAAACTCCATCAACAGAGAACCCCTTCAAGGTTAAATTCTTTCTTTGAGTTTGGTGGGAACAACCAACTTGTAAGCCACCTGGACACCGTGCCCATACTGGTCGAATTTTCTAAAGAGTGCTGTAGAAAACCTGATAGCGAGTGGGAAGGATACCAGTTCGTGGTCTTTAAGGCACTCACATCTTAAACTGACATTTTGCCCAGCTTGTGGCCTCTTCCCTGAGCGGTGCAGGAACCTCCCGACGTCCTCCTTCTTGTCCCCACGACTGAAGCTCAGGAACAGCGAGATCTGCAGGAACTGCCAGGAACAACTGCCTCAGCTACAGCTCTTCTTCATTTTAAAGGTACTGTGCAAACACAGTCAAGAAATCCTTGTTTGTGAAACTTTCCCAACTTCAAAAGGCTTTTCCTTCCCTAAACCAACATCTAACTTTTCATCTGACCAACTACTTCTAAAAACCGTGGCAAAGACTTAATAGTTTACTACGAGAACTGTGCTATCCTATTCAAGTCTCTGAACCATTGACTTTGGCCCAGGCCTATTGAATTGAATTGCTGGTTGTAGTGAACTGAAACTATTTGCCCTATCTCTGAAAGTATTTGTGCTTTTGATTCTTATAACCTTGTCTTGTTACCCCATTCTAAAGTAATTGAGGTGCCATTTTGCTCCCACTTCAGGGGAGCTGAACTTGTTCAGAAACTGATTGATTGTGTATTGTAGTGTATTAGATTGTGATATTGAGCTGCTCTTGTTAGAGAAATGTTTTCCAAATGACTGTGTAAAATAATGTATATTCTTTTACCAAGAAACCTCGAGTAAGTGTTTGTTTGAATCACTGTGATTGGTGGTCCTTTTTGTAACCTCTTGTACTGCTCACTTTACTCTTGAGATAAGTCTGGCTGCTCAGCCACTGCGACCACCTTACCGTGTAGTACAGGCATGTACCAAAGGTGAAATTGTACTGACACTTGTAGTCTTAATTGTGTGTAGTGTTCCCAAAGGGTACTGTATGTGATTCTGCCTAACATAGTGTAAATATATCACAGGCCAATATGTGTGACTTGGTTTCTCTTCTCCATCACCCAAAAAAATCACTTACCAATCTGTGCAATTTCCTCCCTTCAGTGACCTACTATGTGTGATTTGCTTTCTCATTGCCTTCGTACAAAATGATGTTTGTCAATATTATGTTGTATTAGTGTAATGTATACCACAGTTTGCTGTCATTTGCATGGCCTTCAGGCACTCTCATGAATCTGAAATACAAAGGGCGCGATTGCTTAGGAGGAGAGAGGGAACATACAAGGACCTGTTCTTGGCATGTGTATTTTACTTGGGAGCCCTGCTGTGTACTGCCTGACCATCTATAGTTCAGGGCACATCATTTAGGGGAATAGCTCCGCATTCTAAAGCTTCAGCTTCTATAGTTTGTTATGTGCAATTTAGGGGCAATAACTCAGCTGTCTAAAACCTGACTATGTGGGTCATTACGAGTTTGGAAGCAGCCATGGTGCTATCAGCGCCATGGCTGCCTCCAAACCCGGGTCCGGGTCCGGTCTCACTGAAGGGGGACTTACCGGGACATTCCGACCCATGCAGACCCGGTAAATTCCCATTCAGTAAACCATTCCGGGTTAGACCAGCCGTTCCTGCTGGGACCCAGTAAGGGACCTCGGAATAGGGCGGTAAGGGTTTACCGGCACCGCATCCTTAACGGTGCCGGTAAACCCTTACCGCCCAACTCGTAATGACCCCCTATGTATTGTGCAGTATGTGTGATTTGTGGCTCTATTATGCTGCCTAAATCCTGACCATGTAAGGAGCAGCAAATGCAAGTAGTAGGGTGGGGTACCTTTCATCAAGTGTTTCAAGTAACAGGTGGCCCTTCCCCTTTACCATGGCCCAAACCCCTATTCATTTGATTGATCCCCTATACATGTAATCCCCCAAAAAATGTGTATACATTTTATATAACCGTGATAAGAACCCCTCTGTAGTATATAACTTTTTATAGACATGTATCTGAACCCATATACATTTAATTGAACCCCAATAAATGTGATGCACCCAAAAATGTTATATACATTTTATATGAATTTTATATAAATTTGATAAGAATTCTAATGAATTTGATATAAAAACAGGATACAGATTTGCCTAAATCCTAAACAGGTTTATATAAATTTAATTTTAATTTGATTAAACCCCCTTAAATTCAATCACCTGAAAACATGTCTATATAAATTTGATATAAATTGATTGAACCCCAATAAATTTGATGACCCCAACATTATTTATGTAAATTCAATATAAATTGATTGAAACCCAATAAATGTGATGAGCCCAACATTCTCCAACACTGGCTAATATAAATGTGATCTACATTTAGTTGAACCCCAATACATTTGATGACCCACAAAATGTTTTATATAAATTCAATATATAAATTAATACAACCCCAATACATTTGATGAACCCCAAATTCTTTTATATAAACTGGAAAAAAATTAGATTGAACCCCAATAATTTTAATGACCCCCAACATTTATAAATAAATTCAACATACATTTGATTGAACAACAGTACATTTAATGACCCCCAGAAATGTGTATATATATATTTGATAGAAATGTATTGAACTTCTATACATTTGATGATCCCCAAATGTGTTATATAAATTTGATGACGGCCAGAAATGTTTATATAAATTTGACATACATTTGATAAGAATTCTAATGAATTTGATATAAAAACAGGATACAGATTTGCCTAAATCCTAAACAGGTTTATATAAATTTAATTTTAATTTGATTGAACCCCCTTAAATTCAATCACCTGAAAACATGTCTATATAAATTTGATATAAATTGATTGAACCCCAATAAATTTGATGACCCCAACATTATTTATGTAAATTCAATATAAATTGATTGAAACCCAATAAATGTGATGAGCCCAACATTCTCCAACACTGGCTAATATAAATGTGATATACATTTAGTTGAACCCCAATACATTTGATGACCCACAAAATGTTTTATATAAATTCAATATATAAATTAATACAACCCCAATACATTTGATGAACCCCAAATTCTTTTATATAAACTGGAAAAAAATTAGATTGAACCCCAATAATTTTAATGACCCCCAACATTTATAAATAAATTCAACATACATTTGATTGAACAACAGTACAATTAATGACCCCCAGAAATGTGTATATATATATTTGATAGAAATGTATTGAACTTCTATACATTTGATGATCCCAAAATGTGTTATATAAATTTGATGACGGCCAGAAATGTTTATATAAATTTGACATACATTTGATAAGAACCCCAATGAATTTGATATAGAAATACAACATTGAAAGCGACCCTATTGGTTTCATATTGAACTATAATATAAAAAGAAACACATGAACGCGAGGGCCTTTAACGAGGTATGACGGCCCATAATGACAGTACGGCCCGAGGGCAAGGTCAATAAAGCTATTAGATCCAATGGGCAAAGAGAAAGATGTTGATTTAAAAATATATATTTTTTTGATCATTACATTGTTTTGGGGGGCCTTCAATATTGCCTATGGAATATTTAAGTTTAAAAAAAATGACAAAAAACTATTGGAACCCATGGCCATAGAGAAATAAGTTCTTTTAAAACTATAATTGTTTTATTATTACATTGTGTTGTGGGGGCCTTGAATATTCCCTATGGAATATTTAATATTTAATTTAAAAAAAAGCATGAAAAACAACATTACAAAACCATACTAGAACCCATGGCCAGAGAGAAAAAAAAATCATCTAAAAATATAATTTGTAAAATTATTATATTGTTTTTTGGGGACTTAAATATTCCTTGTGGAATATTTAAGTAAAAAAAAAAACATGAAAAATAGCATTACAAAAATATCCTGCGTATTTATAGTAAGCTATTCTTTTCACTAACAAACTATTAAACGAAAAAGGACAGTATTTGTAGGAAAATGTAATTTTCACTTTGGCCAATAGAGGGGGGTGAATCACTGTTAATGCAAAACTTTCCAAGCTAAAGAAAGAAAAGACCTAATTTGTGAGCTATAATGAAACTGCGAGCTATACGGGTTCTTATAGCCTGCAAATTGACCAATGGGAAAGGCTTATTCACCCCTCCCAGGGTTCTCATACATACTATTTCTATCATCTGACACATTTCAGAGCAATATTTAGCTATCTGGTCGCTGGCCACCCCATTCAAGATGTTATACATATTTGCACAGACTTCATTGAACTGCATACAGTTATATCTATCAATACTCATTATAGTGATACTTATCTTTTAAAACTGATACATATCTTTTAAAACTGTTGTTAGAGAGGATAGCTGTTAATAAATACATGGGTCTAACGGTATTTGGAGTATAACGACATAGGTTGTAGGCTCATGTAATACGGGCATTTTAGATGTTACTGTAATCAACAGAACATGCAGTCTTTAAGTTTCAAGGATGGGTTGCACTTGAAAAAAATCAGCTCAATCTATGGCAGAGGGTCAGCGGAGTGTCGCTTGAGACAGCAGAATTGCGACCGCTCTTGTAAGTCATGTGGGCATAATCTAATAAACCTTAACAGGCCATTAACATAGCCTTTAAAAGACTACTTGGGATCGGGGGTGGCACACTGAGACAGCAGTCCAGCTATAACAGTTCAGTGTACTAATTACCTCTGCCTTAATGGCAGCAAGACAGAGATCATCCTCATCGGGACACCAGCTCCCACTTTCCCACTCTCACTCTGGCCGGACTCTCTTAGTCCTGCGCCCCCACTCACTGGTGAGGCAAAAAATCTGGGACCCATCTTCGACTCTACTCTCTTCTTCTCTTCTCACATCTAGGACATGTCCAAAAAATCTCACTACCAGCTGCACCGCCTCAGAGGTATTCTACCTTTTCTCACCTTCCCCCAGAGGCACACTGTCTCCAGAGCACTGTTTCTCTCCAGACTGGACTACTGCAACAGTCTCTTTCTCAATCTTCCTCCTTCCTCTCTCCGACCTCTTCAACTTATCCAGAAGAGAACCACAAGACTTATACTTGCATTAAGCCCAGGGACTGCATCTCTCTGGCACTGATATCACTCCACTGGCTTCCTGTGGCTGCAAGGATTAAGTTCAAGTCCCTCTGCATAGTGCACAGGCTTTCTGAGGATGGGGGGCCCCTACTATCTACAATGCTCTCTTGCCAAATACTCCCCTGCTAGAGCCCTCTGATGGGCCTCTGCCAACTCTCTGCAGGTGAGCTATTTTTCTGAATGAAGATTAGGGGATAGATCCCTATCCTCTGCTGGTGCCTCCCTCTGGAACAGCCTCCCTGCCTCTCTCTGTCTTGAACCGGACCTCCTTAAATTCCGGAAACTCCTCAATGCTTCCTTTTCTCTTCTTCTTTCTCTCTCCCTCTCCCCTGCTAACCTCCTCTCTCCTCGCTTCTTTCCTGCCATCCTTTCTCCTCCCTTTCCCCTCCCAACCTGCTAAATTTGCTGACTGATTGCCTGGTGCACATCCAGAGCCCTACAGTTCAAAGGCACTTTGCTTGGCACTTCTGCACTATGCTCCTTGAGAGGAGCAACCACTCTGCACTTAATCCGGGCACCGGCTGGACTAGGCGCACTTGTCTCCCTCCCTCTGCCATGCACTTCCTGTCTCTGGCACTTGCACAACCATGAATATACTAGGCCTAGCAAGTTGATCTGTCCGGTTCTCCCTCTGCCTCCCCTCCCCAACCAGGCTGAGTACTGTAGTTTATCTACTGTACGTTCCTCACCCCTTCTCTCCTCTCTCTCTGTCACGCACCTACACTAGCATATATGCCTCTGGTCTAGCATGCTAGTTATTGTTATTGTTGTTTGATCATTCGGAATCTTCAAGGCCTAAGAATAACAACTGTAATCCCTTGTTCCCTTCCCGCCTTGTAGCGCTTTGAAGCACTTCACTTGTGTATACGTGCTTTACAAATAAACAATTACAATTATAATTACAATAACTATGAGCTGGTCCTTTGAAGAGCAACGCCTTATCCGACCACAGGACACAACCCTCTGCTGGATCCCACAGCCCCACTACATGAGAGCGCTGCACGATTTGACCGCATATTGCCACGGCTTAAACCCTGCAGTGAGAATAGGTAAAACAATAATCCTTAAAATAGCCAGAGACCCAGTCAGGTGTTATAAATCTATAGCTATATTTAACTTTTAAATACAACTATTTTATTGACATGTTAAGATCATGGTTTTAAAATTCAAAACTTCTTTGTCTCTTTGGGCATTGCTATTGCCATATGGTGATAGAAGCCGGCTAGGGTCTGTGAAGAGATGGTAAGCCTTTGGAGCCTTTGACCCCTGTACAAAACACAGAATTAGCACATGTGTACAGTCAAGGATTGATAGCCCCTCGCTTCAGTGGATATAGATGTAATGCACCAGCACTCCATCGCTATAAAACAGCCCTATTGTAATCACGGGTAAGAGAATGTTCCTTAGAACAGAAATATACCATTTCTAATGTTATTAGTCTGTAGTCTACTGCTATTTTAAACTTTTAAAGAAAGCAGTTCTATTAACAGGTGTTTTAAATCCAAACTCTCTTATAGTCTCTTGAAAGTTACAGTGGATTTCCCACTCAGGGCTGCAAAGTCATGAAAATATTGCCATTGTGCAAAGAGTCTATAGCAGTGGTATTCACACTTTTTTATGCTGTTACTGCCATATCTGCTTATATTTTCTATTGAAAGTCTCATTATTGTAAACTTCTAAAGACAACTGTTTTATTGACATGTTGAGTGTGTGTTTTAAATCCAAATTCTCTTGTACTCTCTTTAAAGGTACAATGGATTCCAATTGTGGGACTGCACAACCGTCAGCAGGGGATCCACAGAGTGGGGCTAACATGAAATGAAGCCTTACCATCGACAGAAATCCTAGATCTATTAAAAAAAAGTTGAAGAGGACCTCTGACACCTCGTGGTTACACATGCAGTGTACTGAATGCCACAGCAGATCAGAATTGCTTTTTTGACTCATCAATGTGCCTTGGAAACAGGCACCCTAAAAAGGATCACAGGGCCATTTCAATGGGGACTGATCTGCATCGTAACGATGCTGCAGGTTGCAGCCTTGCTTCATCAAGGGACTTTGGAACTGGGGCCCCTACAAAGGATCCGTGGGCCTTTCAGAGGTGACTGATCTGCATCATGGGGATGGTGCAAGTCACACCCTATGCTTTTTCAAGGAGCCTTGGAGCCGGGCCCCCTACAATGCCATGGGATGTCTTTATGGCCAGCACTGATCAATGTCTTAAGTTCAAAATACCCAATCATTGTCGATTAACAGTTCCTTTATACTTGCAACCCACTACTGTATGTGTGGGAATGGGGTTGGGACAGCTTGTTATGCCTGTGCCATTGTGCAGGATGGCAAATTGTTTGGCCTTGAAACGACAAAGAGCATTCAATAACCGCAGACAAGACTGGAGTTGAAGAACAAGCTGGGTTGTGTAGATACAAATGCTGTTGAAACTGAACACTCTCACAAAAGACAAAAGACTCAATCACCAGTAAAGAACTATGTAACAAATTAACATGTTATTGAAGTAGGGGAAAGGTCTAAACTTTAGACTCTAAAGGGACATGATTGAGCCATAAAAGAAATAAACACACATCCAGCAGTTGGCGGGGGGGGGTGATACAATGACAAAAGGCATTGCTATGGCCTATGCTAATGACCCTGGTATTTAGGCTACACCAACAACAGATGACTGCTATAGCCAGGTGGCACACACGTGTACAATAGAGCGATGACACAGCACAAGCTGTAGTAATCATTGATGATGAAGGTGATAGCATGTAACACTCTCATTCCTAAAACACAGTCTACACTGTTAACTAATGGGAAAAGTCTAACAGGTATTATTTGTGAATTAGAAAATAATATAGGTAACTGTAAAGATCAAATTATTGCAAATACTGTTGTCAATATCCTAACAAACCCATCCAATTTGACCACCAGATTCCATTGCCTTCATTCGCCAGCACAAATAGGATCTATTTGCCAGTATGAGTCTGATCTCCCTCTGTATTAAAACATTAGCCGTGGGAGGGTAAGGATGTATTTTTGGGGGCTTGTGATACACCTGTTAATGGGGGAGTGCAGTTTGTTTGTATAGATGAAGCGTTGGGTGCGATGAGGGCTGAAGAATTACAGCACTGTATTAATATGTCCACTCAGGAAGTTTGTGAAATGGCTTACAATCTCATCCAAATGAACCCTGGAACATGTGTTGATGACCAGAGTACAAGAGTACAAGCACTAAACACACAATTGCACATAATGATGACAATGTTGAAACTCAAAAGAACCGTGTCAGTATTCTGATTATGTGTGTGATATCCCCTATGCTGCCCCCACTGACATTCAAGATGGTGGGACAGTCAGTATAACCATTGTAAATGACACAAATGCAAGTATTGATCATGCTGTTTAAACTCAAAAGAGCAGTGTTAATGTCACAGAGCGGTTATGTGATGATCACCAGGTAAACCCTGCTAACATTCAAAATGGCCTCAACTCTAGTATCATCACTATAGATGACACAGCCAATGTATGCAGATGTATATATTCATCATATGTGCGGGCCCCAGTAGAGTGCAAAAAAGATCAGAAAAAACCTATGTGGACACCCCCACCTTAAACACAGCTATTATGAAAACTTTGAAGCCCTATTGTAAAACTAAATTAGGAGAACCTGATATCAGGTGTTAGTAGTTTCTACATTGATAAAAACGGTGGCATGATAGCACTACAGCCTTAGCAGTGGGGCATTGCGGAGCATCCATGGTAAGCCAGCTCAACTATCCTAGTAGCGCAACATGCAATGCTCAAAATGTGGAGCATAGCATACTAGTGGCTGAGGGGCCTGGTTGGTTTGAAAACCATAACACATCTTCTACACCACTGATACCCACTGAAAATGATGGTATAGTGAAACCTAGCGCCAGTACAGTTGCTACTCCACCAATAACCGCTGAAGATGCGTCACAATAATTAGATGTAACAGGGTCTAATGACAGAAAACGCTTGTGAATAGTAAATAGCTCACACCTGAAAATTAAATGGCCCATTACAAAACAGACACATATTTAATTATTTAAAATCTTCAAAAAGGCCTGTTTGGTTATATCCAGATGTGATCTTAATAAATACAAAAATGTCAACGCCCTAAACCCCACAGCCGGAATGCTCCTGTGTTTAGAAAGGTTGCAAACATATCAACAAGCTAATAAAACATTTACAGCCATTGCGTATTACAAGGAATTCCAATTTGTAAACTTGGATCAATCACAGTCCTTGGGACACAGGCTAGCTGTCGTAACGGAAGCCATAGAAAGCCTGGTCAGGCGTATATTATAAACTGTTGGACCCCACGATTTCCTACAGATATGCATAGATGCTGATGGTTTAACCAGGTCCTTATTTACAAGGCATTCCACTTGCAATGTCTTCTACATTTTACATTTTTTAGAAAATCTGGGGAGGCTCCTGCAGAATAAGACCAAAATTGTGTGTTTTGCACCATTAAGAATCATTGTAGTGGTTGTCATGACCCACTCCAAAGGTACTTACAAGCTATTTATACAATCTAAATGCAGATGGCTATTATATTTCAATCACAGGCCATTAAATCTGTGTCTGATGTCTAGTCTCATAGGTTTAATTAAACCGTGAACTGTACATACGCAGATATGCATGACAAAGCACTGAAAGCCCATAAATAGCTAGGCATTCCAATGGACACACCAGAGGTTTTGGACAGTTGTCTCTGTTAGGAAGGCATGGTGTCAACAGTAAGACAGACACAAGTGACCACAGTTCAAAGGTTTTTATTGAACTTCAAAAAGGGTTTGAAAAATGCCTATCTAATCCTAAATCTACAGATGGGAGCAAGCTACGACCATCAAATAATAATAACGCAGTCCTAATCGTGTCTTGTCAAAATAAAAGGCCCTTTACGAATACTAATCGTTACCTCTAAACACAAATAGTATGGGAAACAGTGTTACGAAAAAGGAAGAAGTGTTCACAAAATTATATGTCAGGATGTTCAGGCCATTGGCCTCCCTTTCCCACGTTTTCAGCACAGGACAAGGCGGTACACTTGAGCTTAGCACAGTCTCTGGCTTCTCTAGCCTTCCGTGCCCAAGTCTCTTTGCCTTTCAAAGTCTTTCCTTTCAGAGGGCCTGTTGCAGCAAACAAACAAAACATTATTTTCCTCCTAGGATTTCACAAGTACTCAATTTCGCAGGTGATTCACTATTCACCTCGGATCCCCTTCAGCCGGGCTCAGATCCTGATAGTCACGCATCCAATTTTTTGGGAGATTCACGGTTCACCCCAGGCTGAGATCCTCTCAACACAATGTTCACTTAGTTTCCCTTCACTGGGATTGGACCAATTTCATCTACTTTGCCATCAACTTTCTTTACGGTATTAACATCAAAGACTTTCAATTGTGCACAGGATTTTGCTTGACCCGTTGCAGGACCACTTTGATTCACAATTCTTTTTCACTCTTTCGGCATTTTGCCACCTTTCAGTCGGACACCTTACAAAGACTTTTGAATGAGCATGCACGCAGTGCCGGACAACTCTGTCTAAGGTATCGTATCTTGGTTTCGAAGTTCAATCACTCATCTGTTGTTCAATTTTACTCAAGTTGCTTATCACATACGCTTCATACACTGCTCGCTGCAGCATTCACTATTCAATGCTGCTGCTTACAACCTTGGCTTCAACACAGACCGGTCTGGCACTTCACCGGCACTGCTTTGTTGTAGGAGCCAAAGATAGTACCACGGCAGCAAGCAATTCTCCCCAGGAGAGCCTGGGTACCTTTGACACAAAATGCAGGATTCTTCAGCCCTGTGTCCTGGTCTTACGATTTCTATTCTCGAAGGTTCCTGAAAGTAACGGTTATTTGTCAAAAAGGTCAAGAGCGCTTCCCTCCATACAATTCCCTTCTGTTTTGCCATTTTTCACCTTGTATTAAACGGCCATCTTGGAACTGCTGCTTCCTCATGTGCTTTGCCTCACTCAGAGTGTGCTTTCGTGCTCCACCTTTTATGCGCCCAGATACCCTCGGGGTAGGTGCGCTTTACAAATGAATAAATAAATAAATAAATACATTTGTTTGGGGATGTGTACTGGAAGTCAGGTGTGCGTAATGGTCAGTAATTGCCTGACCATTGTATTGGGATATGTCAGGTATACAGCTCAGTGTTAGTCCATTTTATCTCATAACAAGCTGTCAGTGAGAAAGTGTTTTTTGTTGGGAAGGGGGAGGGGTTTGAGTTCCTAAGTATCCTACTTGGTAGTACGAGGTAAAGGTGTTACTGGGAAGGTGATACTGCGTCTCACCATACAGCGTCTCACTCCCACTCTCCGAAGACCCCTCACCCAGGTGATCCTCCTGCACTGGTCCATCACACGAACTGGATCCAAAAGCAATGGCCATGTGCTGGCCACCTGCATGACAGGTCCCGGCGACTAGTGGGTGAGACACATTCTGGTTTCTAACAGCTCTATATGGGCAGTATTTTGCTAGAGCCATCCAAATACTGTACTTCAACAGAGGTGCATGGCGATACTTTCCACTAATGGCTAAAACAGCAAAAAGCATGTTATATGTTTTACATCATTTCAACAATTTGTACTGTATAACCAATCAACAAAACTTCCTAGAGGCTAACAACCTCTGTAAACACAGCTGTCAGTATCATTGTTACTTGTGCATAAGAGACAAGTGCAAAGCGCTTAAGGAGATGCCTTCAAAATCTGCAATGTCACACCTTTGTGAGGTTGCATGTATGTCTAAACATTCACATTAAGAAAGCAGTTGTGGGGGCTGTTATGCATGAGCCATGTTTTGACTGTCCCATGTGAAGGAAATTTACCAACAAAAGTAAAAAATGTAATGGGTTCATTTTCTTGTTATGCAAAGTTCCTGTTGCCAACATAGCTGAGCACTTGTGTTATATGACACCTGGTAGACCTCAAATGAAAAGCAAGGATTATATTTTGTATGACATGGAAGCCAGGCAGGAGAATATAACCCACCTATCAAACTTCATTTATGCCAGACTTTTCAAAATGGATAGTTGTTGGGGGTTTTATTATCATCTTTGTAACAACTAAATTCACAGGATAATTGTTTTTAGCTGATAATGCCAAAGTGTACGACGGCTACTTCATACTCAAACAATTGGTGAAGGAGCGAATTAGAGTGAAACTTAACACACAGGGTGCTAAACTACTGTCAATGCTTGTGGTAATGCTGAGAATACGTTTCAAAAACTCCTTAAAATTCCCCTACGCATGAAACTCAGTAAACTCCCAAAAGCTTTTACTTTTCCCTGTTCAAAGGGCTTCTTTCCACAGCTTTTCAACACAGCAGCTAATCAAAAATATGTAGGCACGATCCCGGCCCACGATCAATATGGCATTCAGTGCATGATGCCTAGCGAGAAAGACCAATTCATGATGTGGTATAAGGCAAATGATCATAGCATATTTGAATTTTGCCAGGAATTAAGGGCTTACTGTAAAGAAGATGTCAACATTTTAAGACTGGCACATAATTTGTTCAGTGATGGGATCATTCATATGACCTGTTAGGAACCAACTATACAGGGGGGGTTAGACGTGTCATACATCAATCCTTGTCACACAAACTAGTTCATGTATGCAGATCTACAGACAATTGTACCTAAAGCCTGAAATGATCACACTGCTGCCCCAGGATTCATACCACGGGGCATCAAAAACATTGTTCTACAGAGGCTATTCAATGCCTCTTAAACATAGCAGAGACCAAAAACATTACAATACAATACCCTTTAAATGGTAGTGGTGAGACATGCTAGAGTAAATACTGGCTGGATGGATTTGCTTTGGTTCAGGGTGTGGAAACAGCCTACGATTTCAACAGTTGTTTTTTTATCAACAGTGTTCTCAATGTTATCCTGCCTGGGTTACAGTACTTTGAAAGTTACTGTATAGAGGTTGTATGAATGCTTTAAAGTTACACCATTGCATCTCAGAGAGGGAGCAAATGCACTATTTAGATTTCACCAGTCTAAACTGAGCTGTGAACAATGACAAACCATATCCTCTATGACACCCCGATATCCTCTGTGACAAATTTGGAGATAAAGACCAGTATTGTATTTTGATCAGGTATGAGGTTGTTATATTCTGATCTGCCCTCTCAGTGGCAAGAGGCTATTGCAGAATACAACCTCTGACATCATGGCACTTTCACCTGCTGACCAATAGAGGCCCATGATGAACAGTTTACAATATAACAGCAGCCAGATGATTCACTCACTTTTTTTCTCCAAAAGATGCAAACCAGATCCCGCCACAGGAGAGTTGAAAGATGCCTGACTTGAGTGAGCATGGATTACTGGTGTTCTCCTATTGAACGTGATAGTAAGATCGATAGACGGAACAGCGGCCATACATCCATGTGAGTGAATCGTCTGGCTGCTGGTATATTATAAATGCAGTAAGAGATGGGGCCCACTGGCCCACTTTACTGCTATAACTGCCTTATGTAAGAAACGAAATAGGTATGGAAGCAAATGGATCATATGTATGCTGCCTCATGTACCAATATGCATGCGGATTAAGGCAGAGTGAAACTCAATTTCTGCCATATTATTAATATTACAGAAACTGAGGAATCTGAGGAGGTGCCTGGGGATTCAGAAAGTGTGTGCATCCATTTATATTGGAATAGTAGGCTACTGATGATTAACAAAATAAAGTGGAATAAGAAAATGTATAAAGTGTTTGTAGTAAGAGGTGTTGATGCTCACGAGAGAACGTTTGTATGTTTAAAACTCAGTGGCTACATTTCCATATGCATGAAAGTAAAACATTATGATGAAGTTAAAATTGTCCTGTAGGTGTGGCCACAGATTGAAATTAAAATACGTCTTTAAAAGGTGCACTTTATGTGTTCAGCAGTGCAGATTAGATTGTGTTATATTACACAGTGGTTTTATTAAACTTGGAATGTAAGGTAGTACCATATGTGCGCCCGGGCAAATAAGAGATCCAGTTGATATTGGGGACATGTTAGGACTTATGCTTTGGGCATTTTGGTTGATATAAAAATTGTGATTGATTTCCATCCTTGAAGAAAGTGGCAGGGTCTGTCATAGTAAAGGTCTATTTTGTATGGCTATCTGCAGAATCCATATGGTGTGACATTGTATTGTCCTGAGTTCCCTGAAAAGACACTGGGCCTCATTATAGGTTTGGCGGTAGTCATGCCCTTATTAAGAGCACGGCTACCGCCTAACTCGCTACCGGCCCCAGCACCCGCGAATGGGCCATTACCGGCCCATTACAAGATGAATGGGCCTGTAATTGCTCATTCGCGGGGGCCGGTATGGCCGGCCTCCCGATCCCCATTCTGCCCCACAGGGCAGAATGGGGGTCGGGAGCATGGTTGCACCGGGGTGCCGGTCTGCACGTGTGGTCATACCACGTGTGCAGTCCGGCACCGGTGAGCAGAACTCGTAATGTGGCGGAAAGGTAACAACGGCGCAGGTAGCACTACCGGCGCCGTTGTTGCCTTTCCACCACATTCATAATGAGGCCCATTAAGGCTGCTTTCCTACTCTCTACATTTAAGAGTAAGATCTAATATCATGTCATTTGAATTCATTTTTATATGAGAAGAACCAAGAGGTCTGAATGTGATGTAAGCTTTGTCCTACTTGTGGAAACAAAATAAAATGGGAAGATGTGTTATGTTCTTAACTTCCCTCTCAGTGGCAGCAGGCTATTGCAGAATAGAAGCTCTGACATCATAAGCTTTCTCCTGGTGGCCGCAGGACTTCCTCCTAAATCGACATTTACCCCCACGGATAACCAAATACCGAGTGACCCGCTTACCTTTGAATGTTATCTTCTGAGGGACTTTAAGCAATTGAGTAAAAAGAAAAAAACAAGAACACACCAAAATCTTATGAAATCAGAAAGGAACGTGCTAAAACAACTCTCAGAAACTCATGATCGGGTAATAAAACCTGCGAACAAGGGGGGAGGCATCGTCATTATCACCACTGATCAGTACTCCAATATGGTCATGCAACTCTTAGACAATACAGACAGTTACCAACCTATTAAGAAATATCTCACCAGGGAAATGAAATTGGAGATTTCTGAGATTGTCTCGTTTGCACTAGAGCATGACTGGATTACGGAAAAGGAATCGATCTTCCTCACTACATACCAAGGTAGGACTCCTTGTATGTATGCCTTACCTAAGATACATAAAAATGCTTTGAACCCTCCAGGCAGACCCATAGTCTCCGGTTGTGGGTCGGTGCACGAACATCTATGTAAATTTGTAGATTATTTCCTCAAGCCCATCACTACCACAACAGAATCTTATATTAGGACCACGATGCACAGCATACAATTCTTTGAGAATCTTGATTTTGACACAAACACTCAATACCTGGTAACTATGGACATCAAGTCCTTATGCGCCAGTATTCCACAACCGGCTGCCATTGACTGTGCTTATGAGCATCTGCCGGAGACTAACTTACAATCACGGGTTCCCCCATCATTCATTATTGAATTAATGACCTTGGCTTTATGCAAGAATTTCATCACATTTAATAATCAGTTGCACTTGCAGATTAAACGCATGACCATGGGCGCCACTTTTGTCCCGAGCTTAGCCATTCTATTTATGGTTACCTTCAATAAAAAGTACATTTATAGCCAATTAAATCTTTGGCTCCATAGCATCAAACAATGACAACGAAACATTTATGATATAATCTGCATGTGGGAAGGATCTGAAGACTCACTTAAAGCTTGTTATACCTGGATTTATACATGCAGTAGTGACATTCAGTTCATCATGGACTATAGCAACTCCACCATACACTTGCTGGATCGTAGAATTAGTCACTGTGAGGGTAAACTATCCTGCACTCTCTTCCACAAGCCAACTTACCAAAACACACTGTTGCACTTCACTAGCAATCACCCCAAACATATCAAGGAGAACCTGTCCTATGGGCAGTTTCTGAGAATCCGAAGAAATTGTACCTCCTTGGAAGATTTTTATCAAAATGCAGCATCTCTTAGTGAAATACTGCACCAAAGAGGATACCCTAAGAAATGAATATCCCTGTCCAAGAAGCGGGCTAGATTTATGGATGGGGACTCTCTTTTGACCCCAAAAACACCACTACCTCAGGATCAAGAGGACCAAATCACATGTGTGGTCACCCATGGCCAGTACACATTCGATATTAAAAAGATTATTCGCAAATAGTGTCCGATAGTCAAGCTTAACATGCCTGACCAACAAGAACCACGGTTTGCATTCAAAAGACCACGCAACCTTAAGGAACACATGGTCCTCCACTCATCATTCACCAAAAAGACCTCACAGACAAGCCTTTGGAACCTTCGGACTACAACAGGGCACCATCCCTGTGGCTCATGCTCCGTCTGCCAGTTTACCAGTAAAATCCAAAGGTTCCAGGTGGGACAATTGACTTGGACTTTGAAAGATCTGTCTAATTGCAAAACAAATCAAGTCATTTACTGTGTGTCATGCCCCTGCGGTTTGCGCTATGTGGGGCAAACCATGCATAATGTTGGTATCCAGATATCTGAACATCACATATGGATCCGCTGCAAAATCTATCCTCTCCCCTTGTACAGCACAACATTGAGAACCACCATACCCCCAATTATCTGAAATGGTGGGTCCTTGAACGGGGCCGTACTGGTCCAAACATACAAGGTCAGCTACTAGACCTTCAATGTAGATGGATACACAGGTTGGACTCCTTTGAGCATGGTCTCAATGAACAATTCCTTCCTCAGCATTAACCCTGGCTTTTCACAGCCCCGTGCTGCTCTTCAGCATCTACCGCCAGAGCATTGGCTCATAAAATACACCTGCCACTGCATGACATTAGTTCTCTACATCATGAGTGGAGGTGACTCAGTTGGCTTTGCACTTGTGCTCCTGTGCGCCGGATTTTGCACCAGTAAGTTCGCAAGAGTTCTCCTGCGGATATTGAAAAATACATCAATTAGTCTGGGATGCCGGTCTGAGATGTGCTACGAGCCCAATGCATTAATAAAACACAAAATCTTTTTCATCAGAGAATGGGGCCCTTTCTCACTCTGAGTGGACGAGCACCCCAGACCTCAGTTCACTTTAATTTAATTCATCTTGGCCGCCAGCATGACCGCACTCGCTGCAGGGCATCCCTTCATTCGATACATAATACACATAAAATGTTTTTTGATTCAGTCACGTCCTCCCTGCCAGACCTTGTTTCTGCACACATAGGACGTTGGAGCTATGGTGACCCTGTTTCATCTGTCAGCTTGCATGTTTTAGCATTTGACTGGTACTTCAAGACACATCCCATACCACTTGCCTTACCGTGTTGCTGCATACGTAAGACTTTCCACATCTCAACATTTGATTCGTGCTTAAGCACACACACATCTCACACAACACAGCAGAGATGGCTCTGCATTGGCTGATGCCGTGACACACCTCAGGCCGGCCTCCAGCCTATTGTAGATGACTGGACAGCCACACCCTCCATAAAGCTTCTGGTCTCCATGGCTAAGACCACTTCAAGAGGAACGGTATCCTTTAACCCTCTCATCCTTTCACCATCTGTGCGTGGAGCATGTCTCCACACAGACAAGACTACTGCAGCTGTTCCACACAGCATGTGACAACAGCCTCCACATCCAGAAGCTGCAAATTAAGGTAACTCTTTGCCCTGTAGACAGTAGATTCATATGTGGTCCCGAAGGAATGTTCTATATGTATATTCTAAGTGCCAAGAAGGACGCACGCAGAACTAAGGTTTTGTTTGTCGTACAGGGTTCGCAATCCTCGCACTGATGAAGGCGGCCATCTTCAATTTACACAACTCTGCCACCGAAACGCAAACTCTGACAAGGGGGAATACACCATTCTCTTCACTGACCTATTTGAGACAATTAATATACTGTGCCATTAATTCATTTTCTTGCCCCCAGTTGCGTCGGCACAACGTGCCTCTGACCTAGGTACGACATAACCAGCCTATGATTGAGGCATTAACTGTTTTTGATCTAAGACCTTTCATGGCACTATCAATTTCTGATTAAGGACTTCCTTTAATTCTAAAGAATGGTCTCTGAAGACTGACTTGCAACATAAATAGGTTGCTGCACCATGGCACTATTCGCTACATGATGAAAATGTCTTCATTTGGGTTTCTCTCATTTGAATGTCTTCATTGAATTTATTACATGAGATACATGTTTTTCTTGTTTTTATGAATGTTGTAAAGTTCAAAAGAATCAGTTTATTTGGCCCCGAAAAAACCTTTTCAGTTCAACATGACTCTCGTTTGAAGATGTGATTACTTGACCAAATGTCTCAATAATGAGTATGTTCATTTCAGCTCAATACGAGCTACAATTATTTCCCTCTTCGGAAACATCCATTGTTGGGGTTATACTTTACTCTATTCTTTGTGTTATCAATTGCATTGCTTTATTGCCTTTTATTGGTTTTTAAGTCATTAGTACCAATTCTTTCGCTCTGTTCAATTTATTATATAAGTGTATAAAGTGTTTATTTCAAAGTAAATAGATTAATTTTATTTGAATCACAACACCTGTTTGGCTCTCTGCGTGTTTCTTTCTGGCATTTAACATACATTATTTGATCATTAGTCTTTACTTGATTATTGGGTGAACTGTGGGATGTTTTAACCCACTTCTGCTCTGCTATGCTGCAGCACTGTGTTATGATGGTGCCGGAAACATCCAAATGGCCGCAAAACCTGTGTACGTGCCAAAACCCCTGAAAATACCACTTTGCAATGCACAAAAAGATGGCTGCCCAATCTGCCACGCATGTTGTCAGTGGTGGAACAGAGATCCCACTCCTGGAATATGTCACTGGGCTCCACAACAAGTGAAAATGGAGTACAGAAGGAAAAAGCAGTGTTGCTAAATGAAAACCCAAAATCTTGCTTTAAATCCCTTTTTCTTTGTTGCTGAAACTACAGAATGCCGGTACAAAAACCCTCAAACATCCAAAATGATTGCTGGGTGCTACAATTCACTTAGTCTAAGAAATGTTTGTGAACTTGCAAGGTCCTGGAAAGCTGAAAGCATAAAGGGATTTCCACAGCAAAAGTGGCCTGTCTGTGGATTTCAAAAAATCTTTGTGCAGTAGTGGACTGCTGAGATGACAGCTGTCAAGAGCCTGCCTGATTAAACTTTAAACATGCATAAACTGAAATCAAATGTTTGCAATCTAAGAGGCCTGTTACTGAGAGTAACCTGTGCTGTAATTGTTTTGATCACATGGTTTAAAATCTTGAATAAGTATTCTAGCTGCTATTTTGAAATAAGCTAAGGAAAAATGCAACAGAATTATCAATGAAACCAAGCCTGGCTAAAAGCTACCAAACTGGAATATCAGGTTTCTCCACAGAAGGTTGGCATTTCCCCCCACCAGCAAATCACACCAAAGCGATAATTATAGGGTTTGGAAAGAACTTGGTCTACAGAGGCAAAAGGGAACAATGAACAGCTGCTACTAAGGAAATGCAGGGTGTGAGGACCGTCATAAATGGCCTCAGCCAAGAGCAAACAGGGAGGAGACTGCTTCTGAACTGCAGGGAGACAAAAAGAGGCAGAGACAAACAACCATCTGTGGCTGAGCCTTCACAAAGAACATTTTTTTAAAAGACATAATTTGCCAGTGAAAATTGTACAAAATATAAAAATAACAGATTTGTGAATCTAAATTTTGGCTGCACGTTTCAAGAGGCGGCAAAATCGTGTGACATGTTCTGGAAAGAAATGGCAGAAAATGTGATTTTACACAAAATGTATTTTCGCTAGAAGTCTGAAACTTTATACACTTATGCCCATGTTAATCGTGCACACTTGTAGAAATTTGCTTATAAATTGGACATTGTGTTCCTGATGATAAGTGCAAAATTCTGTGAAAAGGCGGGACAAGATCCCACAGCTGCGGGGCTTTGAGGGATAGCTGCTATATAAAATATGTAATCTGTATATGTGATTGTTATAGAGGTTGCACATGTGTAAATATGTATGGTGCCAAAAGTAGATTTTGTGTTCAAGGGGCTAGGGGTGGATTCTCTGCCTCATAAAATCACACCATGAAGGTGACGCACTGTTGCTCTCCTCCTATCAAGGCTGAGAGGAGACTCTGACCCAATCAACTGTCAAAGGGGTGAGCTTAGGATAAACCAGCCCACACACCCCTTTATCATAGCATAAATAGAGACAGCTCACCACGCAAAAACACAGACAGATTCCCTCAGCAGCCCGATACTGGCAGAGCACCGTGCTGCTGAACTCTACATCTTCCTTGCTCTAGATTCCAGAAATTTGGCAAAGCAGAAACCCATTGCATAGCTGAAGCATTTTCAGCTAGGCCTCAAATTCCAGAACCAGGACCCTACAAACCTAAGGGGAAGCATCAAAATACAGCCGGGCTGCCCTGTACTGCTTGCCTGCTGAAAGAATTATCATCAGAACTAAGAAGGGCTGATCCAATCCAGTCCTGAGCCGTGCTGTGACCAGAGTGCATTGCAGATCCAGTCGAGTCCTGTGGCATGCTGTGACCAGAGCACCTTGTTGATTGCAGATCCAATCCGATGTGCCCAGCTGTCTGTCCTAGAACCAGATCCAATTCCCTGACCAGAATCTTGACGGACCAGAATCCTGACGGTTCTGTTTAAAAAACATATCTAGTGAGTATCTATAAATAGAACTGTGTCACTAGCATATGTACTGTCCTTAGTCAATCCCTATCTTAAACCCATCCTATCTTGTATTCAGAACCTGTATTGTTAGAAGTATTTTTCAATTATTTGAACCCTCTCCAATCCCTCATATCTTCCTCCTGTACTAGTATTGCTAAAACTATCTTTGTGCTGATATTTTCCCATCTGAAGAAGGTGAGTCCTTAGTGGGCAGTCATTCTGATCAAGTGGCTGTTTTGCTGTTTTGTTCATAGTCATCCTCTAGTGTAAGAAATCCTTTTGTCATTTTAAAGGCGCATTTCTGTTTTCCATTCTCTCGAAAAAAACAACCTCCACTAAAACATCCATAACTTCCTCAGTTTTTGTGAAATTTCAACTTCTGATTGTAGCTAACATCCACAGCTTTAAATCACATATAAAACCACTTTCCAAATCCATATGGTTCTCCCGTTATCGGATTTATCACGCATTGAAAAGTTTGCCGCAAATTTCGTTTTTGGGAAATTCTGACACTTGTAAAACAGCTTTTGGTTGCTTCCAACTGGAATTTTAAGATTTCAAATTGTTTCTTGGTATTAAATCATTGCTTGTGTTTGTGTGCAACTATCCAAAGTGGCTCCCATAAGGATTTATAACAATTTCATCAGTTTTGATTATATTTGGTGTCTTTGCCCAGTCCATTCTAAGATAACTTTAGAAGCCATTCTGACAGCTTGACAGTAAATTCCGTTTTTCTCTTGTGTTTGCTGGGGGAAAGTGGGATTGATATTTTGTTTGATTCTGCCATACCTGAATACCTGCTCTCTCCTCCTATCTCTTTACATTGCCTATTGGGGGATGAGGGGTGTGCAAGAGGAACCTTTAACCACAGTGCTATCTGATCTGAACACACACACAAAAGTATTATTTCTGTGCTGAATTGTTTTGCTCACTACTACTCCTTGTGTATTAAAGAGACTATTCTGTGTTACATCACCCCATTGGTGATTATTGTATACCCATTAAAGTATAGTGTGATTAAATTTTAAATACATAAATACATATTTTAACTTTGCAAACCAGCCTGATTCCTGGAACAGTGTTACCCAGGGGAGCGGGGGCAGGGGGTTCCAGGAGAGGGGCGTGATATGAGTGGTATATCGTTCAGAATAAAGAACTTATAGACAAAAATAAATAAGGATTTCAGTTGTGCATTACACACTAGGCATTGACTTGGGTGTGTGCTGGATTGAAATCACTTACAGAACCAATTAGGCTTTGAATAATACAGCCATTTTGACCATCACCCTCTGGTAGCAGTACTGTTCTTTTGTTGATTATTGCCATACTTGCCCTCTTCTGCTGCCTGTCACTCAGGGCAACCAAACCCTTTTTGTTGTTTGGCCACAGTACCACAACGAACAGTTAAATGAGGCTTGACTTGAGTGGAAATGGATGACCTGTGTTCTGCTATTGAATTTAATAGCTGGACTTGCGTGCTGCATGCTGTGACATGATGTTTGGCGTACTTGAATAAACAGATTTAATAGAGGTATATCCAGGCTGAGGCCTTTACTTACCTGTGTTGCCCTATAGATGTGGTGGTAAGCTAATGTTCCCGCTTTGTTGTACATGCTTTGAGACAAAACAGGATTTGGTGTAAACACATGAATGAAGAGTGAGCGCTGACAGCCCCTTGGTGTAAGATCAAGTTACAGGTTGCTTTAAAACATGGCTATCGGCTGGGGGACATACACGAGAAATGGTATTTTAGAACAATCACCCTATCAATCTTCTGTGAATACATTCAAATGTTCCTACAGCACACACATGGGGCCTCTGGCTTTCCATCATGGTGTGTAGATGATTATTACAAACTACAGGGAATACGTTTACATATCAAACACATCGAGGACAACCCCGCTCGGCAGCTGTTAGCAAAACTACGTCTTCATTCGCTATTGGGGTAACTTTGCACAAAGAGTTAATTTGTCAAATACAGTCACCATCACAGAAACTGATGATCTTCATACTTATTTCTTTGATCATTCTTACGAAATGAGCAGCTGCATGTTCATAGTTGATGAAAGAACTTGTTTGTGCTGGTGATACACCAAGGAACACCCAACAAATTCTGACAATGCCAATATATTCATAGCTGCATTCACAACAGCTCACGCGTGCTTGAAGTTGTATGGTGTGATGAAGGAATTTCAAGAGAGGGTTCTGTATCATGATATCAATAGTGTTATATTTGTTAGCACCCCCAAGGATGTCAATCCGGCCACCAGCGATCACCTAGGAGATCTAACTTCAGAGCTAGCCCCCGGCGAGTACATTGTGGAGTTAATATCTGCAGGGCCAAAAACATACGCCTATCGCACATCTCTAGGGACTGTCAATATGAAAATGAAAGGCATAACAGTGAACTTTAACAATGCAGCTGAAATACATTTTGACAGATATATCTTGCACAGGTGTATACACAGGGAGATGCGTCTATCAACACTACGACTATTACTGTTACACAGCCTTTTATCGTGCGTGAAAATACGCAATGGGAAATTAGCATGAGTACTCTACAGAAGACTCTCAGCATTCTGTTTAATAAAAGGATATTAGCACAAGGAGGCTTGACACATCCCTATGGCTATTGATTGCCAGGTTTTATGGATACCACACTACAACATCCAGTTGCATACATGCTGGCCAGAACTTCCAGCTGTGACAAGACTTATTTTGGCAAAAAACCTCTAGAAAAAGCACACACAGAGATATCACTTATACAAATGAATATTGTATGGCATGAAAGCTATTGGCAGCATCACTATTCAACTTTACAACACCAGTTTAAACACCTCCTACTTGTAGAAGGTATGCCGGACAGTCTCAACAAAGATCACATACTACCACCAAGTATAGTGAATATGGTCATTGTCGATGATTTGATGACAGAGAGTAGTCAGAGCGCTCAACTAGAAATAATTCCTTTACTGAGCATTCACATGACCGCCATATAAGCATTTGCCTATATTGTGCAGAACTTGTTCAAAAATGGTAGAGCAACAGATCTATAGCACTGAACGCTTGTTGTATAGTGCTATTTGAAAACCCTTGTGATAAACAACACCCAGTTGTGATAGTTCAACAGATGTATTCGTCCAAAACACATTTCTTTGTGGAGGCTTTTTTAAGATGACACCAGCAAACCCTACAAATATCTGGTGCATGATTTAAAAACAACCACTTGAGAGGATTATAGATTGCGCACCTGGAATACCCGCTGTCTAAACTACTAAAAGGCATCTAAGACATCTAGTAAACACCCTTAGCTACCATACCATGCCAGTAGCTGTTAGAGCTTTCAGCATGTTAGCACGCATACAGAGAAACATTGGGCTGCTCAAAATGCATGTGTACGCCACCATGCAGCAATGAAAGGCAATTCTAGCTATGGCCTCTGATGATCTGGTGGCCACTATTTCTGAGATTGCCCAGAACACTTTAAATGGACACATCCCCCTAACACAACATCAAGTAAGTGTGGTAAAAAAGAAGAAGGGTGTCCTCAAGAATCTGGTTAATAAGCAGGTATCCATACAGGCTAAACGAAAAGTTGTCTCAAAGTAGTTTGTTTACTTTCTATTAGTCTATCGTCCTCCTGGCCACTTCACACACTTTCTACAGCATTTCCTTGAGTTTTTGGCCTTGCTTCATTTGTTAACCTTGTTCTTTTGGGCAATTTTCACATTAGGTTTAATTCCCTGTCAAACCTACACTTGCCCAGTTTTTTTTTAGAGTTTTCTTGTTCTTGGTTTACCTCAACAAGTGGTTGAACCTACTCAACGGCTTGACGGTATTCTGGGCCTGATTTCTTCAGCTCTTCCTGGTCTTGTGGTCTCATCAATGATTCCAGATCTGTGGTCAGACCATTTTCTGGTCTCCTTTTAGGTGCCTGTGATATCGTCTTTGCCTGCTCCACATAAATGTGCAGTTTTAAGGAGAAATTGGTACAGCATAGATATGTCCTATTTCTCTTCTGTGATTAAAACCAACTGCTCTAGTGACAGACCAATGGACCTTTCCATTTTGACTCAGGCACTCTTAACTGTTGCTGACCAATTGGTAACTTTCAAACTTTTGCAGCTACATGGTCGTCCATCGCAGCCATGGTTTTCGGAGGAACTTAAAATGGCTAAATATGGCCCACGTCAAGCGGAATGTAAATGGCACTCTTCTTACAGTTTTTGTGATCGCTTTTCTTTGTTTTGTTTTTTGTT
The DNA here is from genome assembly GCF_040938575.1 of Ambystoma mexicanum. Classification (NCBI taxonomy): domain Eukaryota; kingdom Metazoa; phylum Chordata; class Amphibia; order Caudata; family Ambystomatidae; genus Ambystoma; species Ambystoma mexicanum. The sequence goes on along the minus strand of NC_090933.1, from coordinate 627,221,334 downwards.
TCTCTTTCCCAAAAATATCATTTGGCTATTACATTTTTTACACACATGGTTGAAACTGCTCTCAACCAATATAAAGAGTTGTTTACCGTTGTTAGGTCTTTCTTTTCAACTGCACTCTTTGTGTCTACTGCTCCTGCCTCTCAGGCACAGTGTGATGCGTTAGCAGAGTTCTTTCACTCTTTCACTCTAAAATAGAAAGAATAGGGAGTCATATTCAGCTTGGCTATTGTAGCAATTGCCTTCTTCTTCATGATATCAATCAGCAAGCTATCTCTGATTGGTCTCTTTTTCTGGTATTTACGGATGAGCTCATCTTGGCGGCTATTTCCGATTTGAAATCTGCAGCTCCTTCTGATCCTGTTTCTCTATCTGTTTTGAAGGATCATCTGCCTGAGATTCTCCCTTTGGTGACTCAGGCTGCACATCTTTTGTGTCATTTAGGACATATTCCCACAGAACTTAAGCAGGCCTTTGTGGTCCCTCTTTTGAAGAAACCATCACTGGATGTTTCTATCCTGTCTAATTTTTGTCTTATTTCACTACCATCTTTTTTAATGAAACTTCTTGAGGCTTTAATTTCCCCACTTCTTTCGGCTTTTCTTGAGTCTTCTTCTGTGCTTGACCCTTTCCAGTCTGGTTTTGGCCTTGGGAGGGGTATCGCAAGTGTTTTAGTATCGGTAATGGATTTCATAGCCAGGCTGATTGATGGAGGGAGAGTGGGGGGCCTGATTTTACTCGATCTATCAGTGGCCTTTGACACTGTCGACTACTGCCTACACCTTTCCTGCCTGGCCTCCATTGGCAGCTTGTGGCCTGTACTGGACTGGAGTGGTTTGCCTCATTTCTGACTGTCAGGGGCCAATCAGTATCTTTACCTCTTTTTTTCTCTTCTTCATACTCCTTGTCTTGTGGTGTTCCCCTGGGCTCTGCCTTGTCGCCGGTGTTATTTAAGATCTATCTTCAGCCTTTGGTTGCCCTCATCCATTCCCATGGATTTTAGGTGTTGCTCATACGTGGACGACACTCATATCCTGGTCCGATTAGATCTGGACTGGGGGGGGGGGGGATTGTCCCGTTTTCGTGACTGCCTGGTGGCAGTGGGAGATTGGATGAGCAACAATTTGTTGAAACCTAACAGGGGCAAGCAAGAGGTCCTGGTTGTAAGTGCTTCTTCTGTATCTGGCGTCTGGTCTTCTTCTTTCTGGTCAGCTTCACTGGGTGTTTTCCCTACTCCAGTGACAGTGCTTAAAAATCTTGGGGTCTGTTTGTCTGCTTCTTTGTAAATGGCTCCGCAGGTTAGTGTAGTATGTCAAACTGGGCACTTCCTGTTGAGGGTTCTTCGGAAGGTCTTGCCCTTCCTCCCCTCCTCACTTCACCTTTAGTGGTTACCTCTGTTATTTCCAGCAGGCTTGACTATTGCAATGGCTTATATTTGGCTTAGCCCTCTGGTTTGATCCATCAGCTCACATATTACTCCAGTGCTGCGATCTTTGCACTGGTTTCCTGTGAACCTTAGAATAGCTTTCAAATCTCTTTGGTCCATCGGGCGTACTATCAGGTAGGACGGACTTCCTACGGGATAAGTTCGAACCCTACATACCCCGTCAGGCTCTTCATTCTAGTAACGACCAGCTGGTCCAGTTCCCAAATTCCATCTCCAAAGAGTGGGTGGACAAGCTTTTTCCATGGCGACCAGTAAATTATGGAATGGTCTTCCGTTGAAACTAAGACAGATGGAAAATCTTTATTGTCACCTTCTCAAAACTGTGCTTTCTGCTGAACTTTGGGATTGCTGTAGCTTTACTGTGTATACCCTCGCATCAAGATGCCTCTGGATGAACGTGCATGATACAAATTCTCATAAAAAACATAACATTTCTTTCTTTTGTCTTTATATCTTTTCCCTCCCTTCCCTCTCTTTCTCCTCCTCTCTTTCATTCAGTTCCATCCTCATCTGGTCCTGATGTCTCTACTCCTTTTCTTTGTTTGCTCGATGTTTTCATTCCCTTTCTTCTACATCCTTCATTATGTTACCCCATTCTCTTTCTTCCTCCTCCAACTTCCTCATTTGTCTTGCTTCTGCTTCCTCCTTTTCCTGCCTCTTTTTTACCTCGCCCTCCCTGTCTCTTGGCTCGCCTGTATTCTTTCCATCCAACTTAAGTAGTATTTGTCTTCCCATCCACTCATTTGATGTGATCGGTGTCCCTTCATTGTCATTTGGTTTATCCTTCTCTCTTTGAATCCCCTCTTCAAGCTCTATAAATCTTTCTTGAAATTTGCAATGCTTGCTTTATTCTTTGTGCATAGACACTGGGTTTTGGCAGTTTAACTTATCTCTGTGTGGAGTGTCCTTTTTACTGTAAGCAGGTGGCGCATAAAGTGTGTGCTGTTAATTCGTTTAATGGATAAAATCCCTGTCCCTTGGCTGGTGTATCAATGCTCTGGAGAGGAGGAGGATGGGGAGCCAAAGGTGCGGAGTCCTCCGCTTCATGCTGATTTAGCACCCTCTCCTTTGGGGGGTGGAACTCCCACCTTACCTCCAAACAGTTTCCACAATCCCAGAATAGCTAATATATTCTGCAACTTTGTGGTCATGTGTTGCAGCACTGACTTTAAAAGGGTTCCCTCTTGGGGCCAAGGCAGAAACATATTATCTGCTGTCGCTTGAACCCACTCTGTGTGCTACGTTTCGATTTTACCCTTGTATCTTGGCAGGGATGTTCATAAATGCATAAGGGAAGTATCTCCTCCCATAATGGCATGTCACATTCTAGGCGACCAATACTTACCAAACTTAAAACCACAAACTCTTCAAGTCTAATACCTCCCAACTCTGTTTACAATCTTTATCATCCACAATGTTTTACTTCACTTCCATCACTTTTCTATATTCCCTTCCAAGCCTCTTGGCTTTCACACTGTAAAACGCCATCTATGCTTCACAATCTGCCTTTTTAGTCACAACAAAAACCTTGTCACTTCCTATGCTATACACCAATTTTAACAAAACCTTGTTTTCCACGTGTTAAAAAAATGTCACCCCTTAACGCTGGCCAGTATTCACTTACATGTGTATATATATAATAATCGGTGCAACTTTGAAACCCCACAGTCAAAATTCTTACAGCTGTCTTCTTTTCATAGCAAGGGAATTGTCTTTTATTTTACACCTCAACAGGATATTTGCAACACATTCTTCCTAACCCCTTGGCTAAGGACATCTTTTAATCAATCATTATTTCAATACCTCGTTCCAAGGTTTAATGGGTCACCTTCCGCGACCCTTGTCACAGGGAATCTTCTCATAAATACACTTTATCACACTATCCCACTCTATACAACTAATTCCCTCCCACAACACTATCATACATACATAATCTGTGGATTGAACAAGGTCTCTGTTATCGTTCCTCCCTCAACAGGTTGCTTGCCTTCACCCTGCGTGGCACCCGCGTGGGGTTCACGGCAGGGTTTTCACCAAGGGGGCTCCTAATGACCGTCTAAAGGTTCACGCGTGATTCTCTGGTCTCCACAGTTTACTCTGCAGTCCACAGGCTCACAACAGGAAAGAGTAGACTATCCAGGGGTCCTGGTCAACCATCTGGCTCTGCTACAATTATGTAATCAGGAGACCAAAAACCCAGGCCCGCGCAGACCAGGTACGCCAGGAAATCCCGGGTGCAAAAAAGAGGAGTCAGAATAAATGACAAAGGCCTGTTTTATTTAGCAATTTGTACAAACAGGGAAAGCAATCAAGCACACAAGTCTCAATGCGCTCTAACTTCATAATGCAAAACAATATTTTAAAAGGCAAAAACATGTCCCTTCTTACATCACTAAGTTATCTTGGTAAGTAAAACCTACTGAAAGATGGGATTGGGTTAGTTGTATCATATACATATCTAATCTATAGGGGTCACCACTCTGACTGGATTCATTCTATTTGATGGCTCCATCTAAGACCACCTCTAAATTGATAATGGCAGTTGTATGCAACTGTTGCAAAACACCACATTTGAGAGCACTGATTGGTTGGCATTGGCTTTGCCAACCTGAATTGCTTGGCAGGTCATCAGAAAATTGTAATTGTAGTTGTTTATTTGTAGATCTCTTATACACAAGTGAAGTGCTTCAAAGCGCTTCAAGGCGGGAAGGGAACAAAGGAATACAGTCATTATTCTTAGGCCTTGAAGATTCCAAATCATCTAAGAACAATAACTAGCATACTAGGCCAGAGGCATATCTACTAATACAGTGCTTGAAAATTGGTGAGGGGAGAAAGTCGAGGGGAAGGGAAGAGGGAAAGGAACATACAGATCAATAAACAACAGTACTGGTCTTGAGGAAGAGGAAGGTCTTGAGGGGTTTCCGGAACTTAAGGAGGTCCAGCTCAAGATGGAGAGATGTAGGAAGGCTGTTCCAGAGGGAGGCACCTGCAGAGTATAGAGATCTACTCCCAAATCTCTGTTTGGAGAAACGGCTCACCCGCAGAGAGTTGGATGAGGCCGAGCGGAGGGCTCTAGAAGGAGAGTATTTGGGAAGAGGGCGTTGTAGATAGTGAGGGCTCCGGCCCCAGAAAGCCTTGTGGACTATACAGTGGGTCTTGAACTTGATCCTTGCAGCCACGGGGAGCCAGTGGAGAGATTTCAATGCTGGAGAGATGCAGTCCCTGGGCTTGAGGCCAAGGATAAGCCTTACGGTTCTGTTTGGGATAAGTTGAAGAGGTCGAAGAGTAGAAGTAGGAAGATTGAGAAAGAAACTGTTGCCATAGTCAAGTCTGGAGAGAACCCGGGCTCTTGAGACAATGAACCTCTGGGGGAAGGTTTGAAAATGTATAATACCTCTGAGGAGGGTCAGCTGGCAGTGGGACTTTTTGGACATGTCCGAGATGTGAGAAGAGAAAGAAAGAGTAGAGTCGAAGATGACCCCCATATTTTCTGCCTCACTCTTGGGTGGAAGGCCAGAACCATGGGAGACTGCCACAGTGAGAGTGGGAAAGTAGGAGCAGGGGTCGCGATGAGGATGATCTCTGTCTTGCTGGCATTAAGGCAGAGGTTGTTAGCATCACACCAGGACTCAATTGCGGACAGTCAGGAATGAGCGAGGAGGAGGAAGAGGCTGAGGGTAGCCTGAAAGAGAACTGTGTGTCATACGCATAGCACTGAAAGTTGGAGGTAAAGGCAGAGATTTTGTGGGCCAACGGGGTCATGTAGACATTGATGAACCAGGGGGATAGATTAGCTCCATGGGGACACCAAAAGTAGAAAGAGTAATAGTAGAGACAAGTCCTTCTCCACCTGAGAAGGACGGTCAGAGAAAAGAGAGGTTAGCCACGCTAGGGCCTGATCTGTGATGTGCAGTGTATCAAGGAAATGGGCTATCAAGATGTTGTAATTTACTGTATCAAAATCAGAGGAGAGGTCAAGAAAAATTAGGACAGAGGGAGAGTTGGAGTCAAGGTTTGAGAGCAGGTCTTCCAAGGTGTTCAGAAGAGCAGTTTCCGTGCCTCTGGAGGCTCTAAAGCCAGACTGATGGTCATGGAGACAACCAACAGATTGATTGTGGAGGGTAAGCTGAGAAATAGGCAACTTCTCAAGAATTTGCCCAGGAAAGGAGTAATGGAGATCAGGTGTTAGTTCGCCGGAACAGAAGGGTTGGCAGAATTTTTTTTAGCAGAGGGTACACAAGAGAGTGCTTGAGAGAAGTGGGGAAGACTCCAGTGGTGAAGGCGAGGTTGCATAAGTCTGCCAAGGCTGGTGCTAGAGAGTCAATGTTGTCCTGATGGTTTTGGAGGGGCAAGGGTCCACCTGTTTGAAGGAGGCTTTCATAGGCCGGACTTGTCTAGAAACCTCCTCAGGTGTGACAAGGGAGAGGGAGGAGAGAAGGGTGGGGAGAGGTGCGGGCGGTCGGAGGGGGCCCAGGAGATGATAGTGCCTGAGTGGGTGTGGAGAAGAGAGAGGACAGGATGTACTGTGTTTTGGTGGTGAAGTGTGCAGCCAGGGCACCCAAAGGGCCTGTGTGAGTGCAATAGAGGATGAAGCTGCAGTAGGGTTGGCCAGCTCCTAACAGACTTTGAAAAGTTTGACCTTATTGTTGGAAGCCATGGAGATGCAGGCTTGAGTATGGACTATTTTCTTGCACCAGATGCAGAGTCTGTATTGCCTTTGCAGAAGGTGTCAGGCCAGCTTATCAGAGGGTGTACCTGAAGATACCCATTTCCACTCTGCTGCCTTGCACTTACGTTTAAGGTCAGCGATCAGAGTCATACCAAGAGTGCACTTTTTGGGAGGCTCCAGATGGACCCTCATGATGGGGCAAGGATGTCGAGAGTATTGCAGCTGGAAAGGTGAACATTAGAGAGGGCTGTGTCAGGGTGTGATTCAGCTGCAAGAATAGGAGGAGAGGAGTAGGTGGAGGCAATGGCAGCCACTGACACTTTTTCTATGGGTCGGATGACCTTGTAGGTGGGAGGCAGTGCAGGGTGTGCCAGTGCTAAAGAAGAAGAGAACTTCAGAGGAGAGAAGAGAGTGATCAGTCCATGAGAGTACAGTAGTGAGAGGGATAAACCCACTTTTGAAAATAGCCCAAAGGAATTTTAAAAACATCAGTAGGGAACAGTTAGAATCCTGTAGAAAAGATGTTAATGAGGAAGACTCTTGCAAAGTCATGATAACCAATTTACTTGAACATCTCAAACAATTGGCGGACCAGAATGCCCCTCTTCAGTCTAAAACTCGTAGTTCGATTGATAAACCTCAAACTTCGTTTTCTAAAGATCTGTCAGAGCTAAAAAGGGAAAAAAGAAAGCTAGAAAATGTATGGGAAAGAAATCCTACAGTAGAGAACAAGGAAAAATGGAAGAACATAGAGCTAAGGTATAAGAAAGAGATAATAGAGGCAAAAAACAGTACTATGACAAGCAAATCACAACCGTGGCTAATGCTACAGGAAAACTATTCAGTATCCTGAAGTCTATTGAAAAACCTAAGGCCATTTCACCCCCTTTCATTCCGTCTCAACAAGATTTTGAGAATACACAACAAGACTTCTTTATGAAAATCGAAACAGCTAGTGAAGTGTGAAAATGGGAGAACACGCTCCCCCAATTCTCATCCAAACCATGGCCCAGGGCATCATGGCGCAAGCACCCCCCGCGAGAGGAGTTCGACCAATGCATCCCCTCACCGGATGCCCAGGTCCCCTGTGCCCACGGCCCACACGCCCGAGGAGCCTGCCCACTAGCACGTCCTGGTCAGACCGACGCCTGCCTTATGGACCAGCTTGATTAGACAACAACCACGAAACCCATCATCGTCAGAGATGCCATGACGACATAGCCAACAGACAAGAACACATGTGCCACCATGCACACCGGTCACCCACACATCAACCTACACGAAGAACATACTGAGTGCTATGACATAGCGGACTGGCACACCCACGGACATACATGGTTGTTATTTTTCACATAGGCCTTCTACAGCACCGCAGAAACGCAAGATGCCTAAAGAACTTGTGTATATGCTTGCATATGCTTTTTCGCTACCCTATCCCTATAGAGATGTCATCATATATATATACTGCTGCTTGTGACACTCTGTCGTCTCGCGACACCCATATTATGGATTATGTACTGCCACACCAGAAACTAGGCCCAAGTAGGCCGCAAGCAAGAGTCCCCAAGCAGGAGCCTCTCAGACGGAAATCCTCCCAAGACGAAAAAGCAAAGCGCTGACCACGCAGAACGAGCCCCAACGAGAGCCCACAGCCAAGGCCGCGATGTTGCAACCCACATGCCGCGCTCCCAGCGCCAAGGTTACACCTGCCACCGCCAAGCGCCCCTCAGAGCCGAAATACAAATCAAATGCTCATAATTCTGCTCCAGCTATGGTCTCTCCACACGTGGCTAAGCCGAACTAACAAAATGCCAAGCTCATGAGACAGAGAGCCACCGGGGTCCCGCTTCTGGGACACAGGTTGCAACAATGAAGCGACAAGTCGGAAACCTACAACGATGGGAAAGGCATGATCATCAGCCAGTAGCAAGACCTGTCCATTGTCCACCACTAACACATGGTTGCACATTGTTTCCAGCGCCAGGTACATCGTAAGCTGGGAACGACGATGGTCTCAGGCTTGGGGGCTCGCGAGGGAACCAATCAAAGTACGAGGGGCTCCTCACTGACGCCATTTTAGTTAGCCAATCACCAAGTGTCCCTTTGTAACTAATTTGTTGTAGCAAGTGTTAGGGACAGCCCAAGTGTACCACCTGAACCGTCTTCATCCACTAATATTCCCTCCTATGTAACTATACTAACCCTACCACTCGGGGAGCCAACCCAAGCTGGCGTTAGGTTTTGTAACAACTTTCCCAGGTGACGCGAATAGCACGTCATACTATGGTAAAAAGGGCCTGCGAGCCCCTCTAACAGTGAGAGCGTCTCCCCTGATGCATACGGGCCGAGAACAATCCCTGCCGTTACTATAATAAACATCAGTAATTACGTTGCTCTTGTGTGTGCCTCATACTCCTTTTGGGAAACAGGAGGAGGTGGGGCCTCCCAAGCCCCGGAGGACCACGGACGGCTCTGCCGGCCCCCGGGAAACCACCCCGACACTAGAGATTTAATTTCCAAAACCCAATTAAACAAACCAAAAATCTTAATTCTACCCATGGAAGATGCCATTGGCAATGTTAAAACTTTCAACTTCTCTAATGTTACACAAGAGGAGATGAAAAAAACACTTGCTACTATGAAGCCAACTTCTTGCACTGAAAATATCCTACCAGCAAAAATGATCCTAGATAGCTCAGATCTATTCTCACCTATATTATCTAAAATCGTTTACTCATCTTTTAGGGACCAAATAGTCCCTTTGGACATAAAAAGGGTTACTGTTACCCCATTGGTCAAGAAACCAGGTCTGGATCCTAGAAATCCCAGTATCCTCAGGCCAATTACCAACTGTAACTTCCTTCTGAAAATTATGGATAGGATAGCTACATTACAACTACAGGAGCATGTAGAAGCATCTGAATCTCTCCATCCCCAACAGTCAGGCTTTAGACCAGCTTATAGTACTGAGACGGCGATGTTCGACCTTCAGACAAAGATGTTCAGTATTATGGACAACGGGAAAACAGGCCTTCTTGTCCTATTGAACCTTAGTGCAGCCTTCAATCTTCTTGACCATGACCATGACCTCCTCGAAGTTGCTCTGAGTAAAACAGCCAATTGCTCTATTGCAGCCAAGTGGTGGATAATGTCATTTCTAAAAGAACGGACATCACGGGTTCACTGGGGTGACAAATTCTCGTCAGAAAGAGAAATCCTCTGTGGGGTTCCTCAGGGAGCCAGAATGTTCCCCTTGCTGTTTAATTTGTATCTTAGATTTCTCTGCCTCTTATTGGAGCAGTTAAACGTCTATTTTATGAATTACACAGATGATACTCAGTTAGTGATTGAACTCTGTGGAGATCATAAGAAGGATAAAGAAAATCTACTGAACATCTACTCCAGCATTGAGCAGTGGATGGATCTGAATTGGATGTGCTTGAACAGAAAGAAAACAGATTTGATGGTCTTTGACTCCCAGCAGGTCAGAAATTCTCTCTCTCCAGAATACAACTCTTTTCAGATCGATAACACACCGATTAAGGTCCTTAATAAAGTTAAAATGCTGGGCATAAAGATGGAAGCATCATTAAGAGCCGAAGCACAGTCGCAATACACAAAAAACTTGCGGCTATTATCTTAGGCTCCTTAAAATCATCAGGCCCTATCTATCAGAGGACAATTCCGCCATAGTGGCTAGGGAAACCATTTTATCTCGGCTGGTTTATGGTATGACCTGGTGCTAGGGACAAAAAACAAATGCATTAAAGCCTACCAGATCATACAAAACAATGCAGTCAGGATCATTAAGCGCATACCCAAACACGATCACATCAGTAACGCCAGGAGACAGTTGCACTTGCTTAAAATAGAGAATAGAATTCAATTCAAGGCCCTCACCATCGCACATCATTGTATTCATGGAAAAGCTCCTGTGTACTTGAAATCAAAATTCCTTACATACGTTCCCACCCGTTCTCTTAGATCTGCTGACCAAAACGAAGCTTAATCGTAAGCTTGGTTTAGGCAAATCCTTCCCAACAATTACTGTTGGTCTATGGAATAATTTGCCCATCAATATGAGAAAAGAAGTGAACTACTTAAGCTTTCGGAAGCTCGTGAAGATTCACATCTTTAGTTAACTGATTTGCATCACCTATCTAGTCACCCTCTTCACGTCTTGTCCCATGTTTTATGTTGGTTTCCGTGTGTTCATGTATCTGCGCCCCCAGGAGACTTGCGTGTTACCGGCTCAATATTAATCAAATAGATAGTTAGAAATAGATTGACAGAGGGATGCCTGTGGAGATGAGAGCATCCAGGGTGTGGCCAGCAGTGTGTGTCAGACCAGAGGGTAGTATGGAGAGGGAGAGTGAGTCCCGTAGGTTGTGTAAAGCTACTGAAGGGCCAGGAGAGTCAAGATGGATGTTTAGATCCCCCAGCAGGAGGAGTGGCTAGGCGGAGGACAGGAAAGAAGATGCCAGATCAGCCCATTCCAAAAGGAAGAGGACGGAGTGGCCCGATGGCTGACAGAACGTGGCCAGAGTAAGAGAAGAGACAGGGGAGAGAGAGAGCCTGCAGACTAGGCATTCAAAAGGGGAATAGGCATGCATGGGAATTGTAGAAAAAGGGATCCACTCAGGAATGATCAGGGCAACTCCCATCCTGGCATGTTGAGCCTGGGTGCTGAGAGGATCTTGTAGCCTTCAGGCACAAGTGTGTCAAATCTTGTTACAGAGCGATCCTTAAACCAGGTCTCAGTGAGAGCGAGAACATCAAGGTCTGTGTTCAAGGAGGTGGCCAATGTCAGAGCCATGAGCAATAATATATGGCAGGGGGATTAACATCCAGGTACCACTTTTCCCCATTATAATACATCATCTCTGATTTTGTAGGCCACGAGCCAGGGCTTCAGCTTTGAACTAGGTTCTATCTTGTGTCTTTTATTCTGGGAATTCAGAGAGAGTGAAGGTCTTGGCTCCTATTTGTCTGTGTCTAATAAATGGCCCTTGTCCTTTAACTCTGCGTCACGTGTGAGGAGACCGCGTTTTGGGATATTGTAGTTGGCTTTTAGCAGGATTTTAACCTATATTTGACTATGGGTGCCATTACCCTCTTTGTCCGCTGGAGACTTGTTCAAGCTATTCAGTATTAGCCTTAATTAATGAGCACCTGCTCCTCGAAGTTTGTCAGTTACTTTAATTAATCTGAAATAAATATGTCTTGGGAACTGTTTATCTCATGTGTCCCTCTGTATCAGATGCAGCTACCTTCTGACTCGTTCATCTTTGTCACTGTTAGCTAACTCAGCAGGGTTTGTGTTCTTGCAGCTTCGATGTTCCTTCAAGCTCTCCTGTTCATCTAGGCATGGCAGCGCTGTCCATTTGTACCCAAAATTTCTGCCTTTGCTGTTGCGTTTATGTGTTAGGCAGGCATTTTGTGTGTTCTCATGCATTACAGCAGATATATTTGAGTATATGTTTTCTAGTGCCTATTGAATGTGATGTATGTTCTTTGTGTATGAATGCAGATTGACATAATGTTCGAGTAGATTTGAGGTGAATGTATATCTGCTTTGTGTCTCATGCATCTACGTGTATCAGAGGTGGTATGACGTCACTTGCTTTTGTCATTCCTTCACTACAGCATGTCCATGTATGCCAGCTCTGTAGGTTCATCTCTTCTTCGATCATTCCAGGGTATGGCCGATAGGTTCTTCTTTGTGAGTAACGCCTTTCGTATCTGCAGTATGGCAGTGGAGGGGGTCAGTCACCAAGACTGATACACTTCTCTCATTGCTGCGATATAGAGGCGGGGAGGGGCTGATGCCAGGGATGACTCATTCATATGCCTCTCAACACACGGGACATGTTAACCCCATAGCTGTTGGACATAAAGACACAACTACATTTTTTAAACAACACATTGTTATAGACATTTTCTACATCAGCTTTGTATTCAGATTTACACCATCAGATTTACATTCACATTGAATATCTGGGGTTGTCTGCTGCTGTACAGTTATCAATCGGGGTAAACATTCTGCAGTATACTCAATTATTTCATACACACTCGGCTGTTCACTGTGTTAATAAGCAAACATACAAAGTATACCGGTGGCTGATACAACTTGATAAAGCTCCCAATCAAACAGCCAACAGTCTTTAACAGCTAGGAAATTATGTTGCATGTCGTACACTACCACCTTTAATGAAAGTTCCACAGGCGGCCTTAAATCATTGAAACCCCCTTTGTAGAGATTTCACCAGTAGATGTTATTGTAGCGTGGAATCTGTTGGAACATATACTTGTGATACATAGAATATTGTTACATTCATGTTTGTATACAGATGCAGGTGGTTTCTGCAGATAACACAACATTCTTGGGAATATACTTTCTAGATGCTCTTTAAGTAAAGATAACATTACTTGCTGAACAAATCCACTGGCGGGTTTCATATTAAATTAGCAGCTTCCCAAAAGGTGTTTATTTTTGTATTGCCTTCAAATAAGGGTAAATACATGTACATTATCTACATTCTCAATCTTCATAGGTCAGTTTATGGGGTACCATGCACATTTCTCTGTTGTACTAGCTTAAATGTACTTCATCCCGCACTTGCAAACCGTTTTCTCAATTATACTTCGAACACACAGCGGACGCCCCTGTCTAAACGCCTTAATTTTAAAGAGGGCCTTATACGCTACTTGTATAGCCCACGTTTTAGACAAGCATTGATCCATCCCTTTTTCCCAACAATTAGCTGGTTTGATGGCTGTATTAGACACCTCATTTTTACAAGATGTTTAGGGCTCAACATGTAGCATATTTTAAGTAACAATGTATCTGTAAAGGATATTTACAAATAGTCATGAGTCTCCTGCTGTGGATCATCAATTTTAAATACATTTTCACCACTGTGGCTGTGAATCCCAGAATGGCTATGAGATCAGTCCAGGTCACAACTGTTGTGACCGCATAATCTTTAATACTATCGGTCTCCATTATCGAGACATATTGCTTACACAGTCTATAATTGAGATTTCCAGGGTTTTCCGTTTGATATGAGCAGCAACCACTGTAAATATTGACGTGTCTGCTACAGCTTGGTTCTCCTCATTACTGTCCTTTTTGTCATCTATAGGTTGTAGACAAAAACAGAAATGCATGGTTTTAACTCTGGGTAAGCTGTCACACCCCACAAAGATCCAAAGGATTGCTTTAAAAATATATCCACAGGCTCGTATGTCATCCAATAGCAATGCTTCATGTAATTCTGTATTCTCGGAATGTTCAGGGGGTTGGGGTCACTCTCCCCCACCTCACCTACTCCATTGTATCCATTGTCGTCAGACTCAATTTCACCATGTTGCATATCTAAACATAATAGCAAAGGCTCTACATCCATTAGCTGCTCGAGAACCACAGATTCAGAACCGCTAGCCATTTGCAAATTAGCCAAATATTCGGCAGCACACACCTGAGTGTTTTGAATGACATCTTCAACAGACCACTCCATATCAGTGGCCATGAGAGGAGGCGCACTGTACACATAAAGTGTAGACATGTTCCCACTGAGCTCCTGATCTTCACAGTCCACCATCAAAGCCAGTGAGTTATCTGTTGCATTAAGACTGTTGTATCCTTTCCTAAACCAACAAGGTAGATAACTATCAGCAGGATTGCGTGGGCTGCTGTGGCCTGTTTTATTTATTTATTTTTATTTATTTGTTTGTATAGCGCTGAAAGCCCACAGGCATCAGAGCGCTTTCAAAAAGACAAGACAACAGAAAGTTAAAGACGGGACAAGTTGTGGGAAGGCCGTTTTATCTCATGAACGAATTGAAGAGTAAGGTTTTCAATTTCTTCGTGAATAGGATGTAGTTGGATTCGAGCTTCAGTGAGGTAGGAAGTTCGTTCCATTTTTTGATACTTATGGTCGGGAAACCTTGCCTAGGCCATGCTGCTTTTTCGTTATGGTAGTTTGCAATTGACCTATGTTGGAGGATCTGAGCCGCCTAGGTGGCTCATACCATTTGAACTGTTTCTTAAGATAATCCAGAGCTTTGCCATATAAGCAGCGATGGACCATGGTGAGAGACTTAAAAGTAATTCTCTCTTTCATAGCCAACCAATGGAGAGCCTTCCTTTCTCCAGTGATATGTTCCCTCCAAGATCTGCCTGTGATTGTCCTGATGGCATTATTTTGGATTACTTGACATTGTTTCACACATTTGCTGTTTGCTCCTAGGAGTAGGGAGTTTCCATAGTCTAGTCTAGATAATATTGTTGCTCTGGCGATGGTAGTGCTGTTTTTTTGATCTAGCAGAGGTCTAATTTTTTTCAAAAGTATTTGATGGTACTGCCAATTTTTCTTTAGGTAGGCTCTGTGTGCCTCAGCACCCAATGAGGCTTGAAGATACACTCCTAGGGTCTTCACTTTTTCTGATGTTGAGATTTGGGTGTTTTTAATAAAGAATGAAGAGTAATGTGGACTCAATTTCTTTCTGGCCTGTGTGGAACCGAATATCATGAGCTCGGTCTTGGAGCCATTTAGGCACATCCAATTGTCTTTCATCCAACACTCTATGGTGTTGTATAAGGATGAGAGTTTATCGCTGTCCTTTTTGTAATCCCCGCTAAATTCGAAAACTAGTTGGGTATCATCGGCAAAGTTCGTAAAAAATATACCCATTTGGGATAGCATGGTGCAGAGGCAGCGCATGTAAAGATTGAAAAGCAGAGGGGAAAGACTGGCCCCTTGAGGAACACCACAATCCACCGGTTTGGTGTTTGATGTTTTGTTTCCCCAGACAATCCGGGATTGCCTGTTCTGTAGAAATGAGGCTATCCATTCGGTTGGCCCTAGTGAGCAGTTTTCTAGGGCCTCTCGGAGTTTTGTGTGATTTAGCAAGTCCAATGCTGCCGAGAGGTCCAATAAAATTAACAGGCCTGATTTGCCTTTGTCCAGAATGGACAACATTTCAGTCTGGAGGTCTAACAGAGCAGACTCGGTACTGTGGCTGGACCTAAAACCGGACTGCTGTGGGTGTAGTAAATTGTTTTCGTCCACGTAGCTTTGTAGTTGTTCAGTAGATGTTTTATCCAGAATTTTCAACAGAAAATGTCAGTTTGTTATGGGCCTGAGATTAGCTGGATCTTGTTGGTTAAGGTCAGGTTTCTTGGGTAGAGGAGTGACCGTGACCGTTTTAATGATGTTAGGTACTGTTTGGTCCCTAAAAGAGGCGTTGACCATTCTTCTGAAGAAAGGAGCAAAAATATCGGGATTGTCAAGGGTGAGTTTGAGTTTTCTCCTCATCATAACTATAGCTGTTCATAATTCCACTTTTCTTGACACCACACTGGTTAGCCCCCAGAATTCTGAAGAGGGCATATGTTTTCAAGGCCTGCAATAACAGCTATATGTACGTATTACAGGGCCTGCGGTTGCGGCCAGGTAGTTATGGTAAGTTGCTCAACTCATAGAAAGAGCACCTTTTGGGCTGTTTATTACTTTGCCACCCCCAACCACGAACAAATCCCCACCAAACTTTGCAAAATTAGTATATGGCCCCCTCAATACGATTTTGTGAAGATTAGTGAGGTTTTGTCCAGGGGGGAAAATGTTATAGGGGGGGTTCCAAAATGTGTGGAAATCCTCAGAGGAAAAAATAAATTCCTTGTCCATACAGCCCAAACAACTGGATGGATTTTTACCAGATTTGTGCTAGGAGCAGTGGCTTGGTCCCGAAAGCATGCTTTTGCAAATTTGGTGTAAATCCATCCACTCGTTTTTTCAAAATGGCCAGAAAGTAGTTCAAAATAAATTAGTGGGATTCCAAGATGGCCACCAGCACAGTGTAGATGTGCTAACGGCGCTCCCCAGACCCGATCGGTGCGAGGTGCCCACTACCCCACTAACGGATCTTTAAAAGTGGTGAAAGGACCCCCACGAGTCGGGGGAGGTGCACGGACGACAGAGTGGGGGTGAAGAGCAGTGTCATCACCCGACGAGACGGGACGACCCGTGGCGGCCTTCTGCAGCGGTATCCAGGAAGGAGAAGCAGCCTGGTGAGCGGAGGAGAGGGAGAGGTGCCCCCGGCTTGGACGGAAAGGAAAGCAGGAGGTCCTACGCCACATCAGGAGCCCCGGGAGTCCCAGTGAAGAGACTGTGCCTGGCGAGAAGGTGGGACCCCGCGGATCACCCTGTCTTGGTGTATGGAAGCGGAGTCGGTGGCGGACGTGGATCTTTGGGCTGGCTTGCCCCCTCAGCGGAGCGCCGCAAAACTGAGGGACCTGTGATTTCGGAAGGCCTTCAGCGGGAGGTGAAGGTTTACAGAGAGGGAGCTTGAGAAGCCATGGTGGCAGTGAAGTGCTGCTCAGCAGTGGGAGCCACAATCGGGGAGCCGCGGTCGCAGTGGAGTGCTCCACAACAGCGGGAGCCACGATAGCCGGCGGCCCCCGTCAGGAGGAGGAGGCCTGCCGGGTCAGGATCTGGAGACCCACAGCAGTGGAAGAAGGCCTGGGCGTGGCGACGGGGGAGGTGCCATCACCAACCGGTATCCCCCGACTTGCTGGGGAACAATGAAGTTGGAGAGAAGAGAGGCCGGTGAGTGCACGTAGAGGCGGGGGGGCCAAAGTGCCGGCAGCCGGGGGGCAGTGGACCTGGGATCTAGCAGCGGGGTGTACTGTTCCGACCCCCCACATTAGAAGAGGACGGCGAGGCGCAATATACAAGGCAGAAGCACCCTGAGACAGGAGGGTGCCGGGGCACATCTGCCGTAGAGCCGGAAAACCCTCCCTGAGGTCCACAGAGGGGCAGTAAGATGCCCGGGCTCGTACATCCAGTGGGGCCACATAAGGACGAAGAAACCCAAGCCCGGGCGGACATATTGGTGAATTGCCGGGAGCACCACCCGGTAGAGCGAGTCTGACTCGCATATAGCAGACAGCAAGCTACATTCCTATGCCACTTTTCCACTGAAGCCACGAGCACTGCGCAAACCATGTGTAAACACTGAGATTGGCGGGGGATAAAAGAGGAGCAGACAGAAAGGACACCCCGGTGAGCAGGACTCACAACACGATAAAGGAGCAGGTGCAGGAGGATTGACGTGAGAAGCTGGATAGAGAGGGGCACAGCGGTGGCAAAGCGCCAAACTCTAAGGCATAAAGGTGGTCCAGTGGGAAGCGGATCGGCCACGGGTGCACCTGGGGGAGAGTCAGAGCTGTACGAAGGAGGTGAAGGGGGAGGACAAAGACCACGAAAGCCAAAGGAAAAGGGGGGAAAATGGCTCAAGCCCTAGGAAATAACTCGGGCACCCTCCATGCAATGGGCCGATGCAAAACGCAAAGGATGGAGCCAGGAACAACCGAGAAGGGACCGGAGAAGGCAATGCCCAAGGGGGTGTGGAGGACTCGGCTTTAATGTCGAGGCAAGAATTCCTGGGAAAACTGCATGCCCTACAAACTAACTTGGTGAAGACTTTTCAGGAGCAATTCCAATTTATGCGTGCTGATCTAAATGAATCCTTGGGAGGGATCAGACAAGAGATGCAGCAATTAGGGACAGACCTCCTGGAAAAAGGCCTCCAAGAAGTAGACAAGGACACCACGGCCAACAGCGAAGCCATTGAGAGATTGGACATAGCAACTCAGAATCTTGAGATTCAGATGGAGGATATTGAAAATAGGTCCCGAAGGATTAATATAAGAGTGAACATGCTACCGGAATCAGTACCGGATAAAGACTTAAAAGTAGTAACTCAAGAAATCTTGACGGATATTCTGGACGAAGGGAGCCCTGAGAAAATTGAGCTGGATCGAGTGCATAGAACAGGGCGGTTGGTCAAAGGTCAGACAGCGAGGCCAATAGATGTATTGGCTGCTTTCACCAGATACACCCAGAAGGAAGCAGTCCTCCGAGCTGCAAGACAACGAGAACCTATTATGTTCAAGGGGCAGCAGATCACATTATACAAAGATCTGGCGAGCAGTACACTCACTAAAAGGAGACAAATGAGCCCGGTGCTGAAGGTTTTAAATGAGAAAGATATACAATACAAATGGACCTTTCCGTTTGGCCTGCTCTTTGAGTGGGAGGGAAGTCAGAAGCGAATCACCTCAGTACAGGAAGGGGCAGACTTGCTTCAATTGGATCTGGCAGAGGCCCCCACAAGCTATGGCACACAGGGCGTGAATAGTAGGCCTAGGCCGAGACCCTGGGAATGGATGACGGTCGGGAAGAAAAGAAGGAAAGGAATAAAAGAGGGAGGACCGCATCAAAAAGAGAAGACCAGGGAGGAAGTGAATGGGACACAAGCAGTCCTCTTATGCACAACGGTGGTAAAAGGGGTGGTGGGCCGGTTGAAAGGCGTATTGAGGCTTTGGGGTCGTTGGGGGAGCAACCATTTTGGGAACAGAAAGGGCAGAAATGCCTGTGTTAGGAGCAGAGGGTAAGCGGGAAGGTATAGTCCTTCCAGGGGAGAGGGGAGGAGGGGGAGGGAGGGAGGGAGGGAAGGAGGAAGGGCGGCAATGGGCTTGAGGTAACAAGATATTTGTCAGAGGGGAGAGTGGTAGGGCTGTAGCACTGGATACGGAGCAAACTTCGGGTGGTAACCTCTCAAGTGGCTAACACATAATGTGAGGTGGTTGAATACCCCTCTTAAGAGGAAAAAGCTGGAGCAATTTACGAGGAAAGAAGGGGCAGACATTATGGGGCTACAGGAAACGCATCTTATGCATAAGGACCAGGGGCGACTGAAGCTGCGTGGTTTCGACCAGATCCTACACGCCTCTGGTCATGGCAAAACAAGGGGCGTCGCCCTAGCGATTAAGAACACGGTTGACTTTAGAGTTAGTGATGTAATAAGGGACAAGGAGGGGATATACATTGTGGCTAGGGGGAAGTATCAGCGGTTGTGTATGCCCCAAATTATGGTCAGGAGCAGTTTTTGCAGCGAGTTCTGAAGGTGCTGGAAGAACAAGCCTGGGGTCAGATAATCCTGATCCTGATGGGAGACCTTAATATCGCCTGGGACACAGAGCGGGACAGGGCTGGTGGACAAGTGAGGGGGGACGGTAATGTCGGCGGCATTGAAGGATAGGATTGGCAGGATGGGCTTAAGAGACACGTGGAGGGAACTGAAGGGGGAAGAGGAAGGATATACCTTTTTATCAGGGGCACATGGCTCACAATCCAGAATTGATTATATCTGGGTTTCTGTGGGGTTGGTGGGCGGAATTCGGGAGGTGAACATGGGACCGATAGGGATAGCGGATCACAGAATAGTATCAGTTACTCTGGAACAGGGTTGAAGGGACAAGGGAGTTTGGGGATGGAAATTTCCAAGGTCCATTTTAAGAGACCCGGAGGTCCGGGGGGAAATTGAAGAGAAGATCAGGATACTTTTCACCATCAATAGGAAGGAGGAAACAAGAGAGGATGTAAGATGGGATGCATTCAAGGCTACTCTCAGGGGGGAATTAATAGCAGCAGCCACTCACCGAGCCAAACAATTGAAGGCACTAGAATCGCAACTAGAAGCCAAAAGTAGAGGCGGCTAGGCAGAAGATGGGCAAGATTCCATCTCAGTCACCTATTAGGGAATACAGAAGAGTGTTTGGGCAGTTAGAAATTCTCTGTACTAAAAAGGCATAGGGTGCTCTACTCGCAGTGCGACAGAAATACTACGCAAAGGCGAATAAGGTGAACACGCTTCTAGCATGCTTACTTAGGGGAGCGAGATCAAGGAACGCAATCACAGTGCTGAAATTGGGGTCAGGGGAACGGGTCACACGGCTGAGGGAACTGCAGGAAGTGCTTGCGGGGTACTTTGACTCCCTCTATGCCTCTCAGAGCCCACAAGGCGGTTTGCAGGAAAAGTTCCTAGAAAGGGTGCAGCTGCGGAGCATAGGGAAGGAGATGCGGGAGATCCTTAATCAGGAAATTACAGAGGAGGAGGTACGAAGGGTGATTAGGGCCCTTCCGGCAAACAAGGCCCCGGGCCCAGATGGCTATACTGCGGCCTTTTACACATTGTTTATTACGCAGCTGGCCCCGCAATTGACCTCGTTATTTAACACATTTCGGTAGACAGGTAGAATAGCCCCATCCATGGAGGAAGCGAAGCTAACCCTCATACTTAAGCCAAATAAAGACCAAGAGGAAAGAATATTCTATAGGCCCATCGCGTTGATTAATATCGATGCCAAGATATTTACAAAGATCCGGGCAAACAGACTTGACATTCACCTCCCAAAATTGATACACCCCGATCAGGCAGGATTCGTCAGAGGCAGGCAAACAGCAGATAATATCAGGCGGGTGGCACACTTAGTCGAAAAGGTGCAGAGAACAAACACTCCCGCATCCTTTTTGGCACTAGATGCGTAAAAGGCATTTGACCGCGTGGAGTGGTCCTTTCTGTTTCGGGTTATGCAGAAAATGGGTTTCAGAAGGGAATTTATGACAATGGTTCAAGCTAATTACCAGGCCACATCCATTAGAATAATGGTGAACGGAAGAACGTCAAGACCAGTAAGACTACAGAGGGGAACAAAACAAGGTTGCCCGTTATCCCCAATACTTTATGCGATCTATCTGGAGCCTCTATTGCAGGCAATAAGGGAGGCAAGGGGATACAGGGCATTCCCTTTGGGGGAGAGCAACAGAAGGTGGCAGCATTTGCTGACGACATGTTGCCCACCCTAACTGCACCAACCGAATCGATCCAGGCTAGCTCGACCCTGTTAGAGGAGTTTGGGGAGGTCTCAGGGCTAAAGATTAATGCTAACAAATCTGAAATCTTGGACCTAACACTAAGGACAGGGGAACGAGACAGGCTGAAGACAAGCACTCCCTTTTTATGGAGCCCGGGAGGGGTAAGATACTAGGGGGTTAGGATCACGGCAACCCTGGCAGGATGGTATTCGGCCAATTACCCCCCACTTCTGAAGGCAATTAAAAGAGACTTCCAAAGATGGAGAGGTCTCAGGGTTTCGTGGTTGGGGCGGATCTCCGCAGTTAAGCAATTGCTGTACTTATTCCAAGCAATCCTGCAACCGATACCATAGAGCTTCTTTAGGGAATTGGGAACGTTGACAAAAGGATTCTTATGGGAAGGGAAAAGAGCTAGGGTGGGCAACCGCTTATTGATGGCACCCAGGGGGGAGGGAGGTCTGGTCCTGCTGAATTTTACGCGGTACTATGAAGCACCACAGCTCTGAAACATTGGGGAATGGTTGAAAGGAGAAGAGGGGATGCAAGACAAGCTATGGGTGAAGATGGATAGGGCGATTGCACATCACAATTTGGCAGAAGTCTTATGGCTGACTAAACCGCACAGACCTAGGCATCTTTACAAAAGCTCTATAACTAAGCTCATGGCATACACTTGGGATAAATTGGTGGGACCTAAGGGGATAACAACATTTTCATCGCCTTTCACCCCAATTTTTGGCAATGGGGACTTCACACCGGGATTGGAGAAAGGGGCATTTACGAAGTGGCAGGAGGGAGGCTGCAGGAAGTTGTCTGATATGTTCCAGGGAGGGGAATTGATGTCGTTTGAAGACTGCAAGCGGGAATATGCAATACAAGAGGGGGAAAGATTAAGGTACGCACAGATACGACACTGGGTGTTACACCCAGGGGTCAGAAGGGCGGCTACTAGAGAGCCACCAAAATTTGAAAACTTTCTTCTGTCTAACCACAGAATGAAAGGCCTCATCTCCAATCTTTATAAGATTCTGGATAGCATGAATGCATGCTACCAGTGGGCATATATGCAGAAATGGGAACGTGTCCTATGGAGGGAAATTGGAAGAGTAGAATGGGAAAGGCTGTGGAGGAAAATACCCAAATTGGCGAAAGCTTCCCAACTGAAACAGGCGTGGTATAAGATATTGGTTGGGTGGCACTATACCCCAGCCCGCCTCCATAAGATTTTCCCAGGAACTTCGGGGAGGTGCTGGAGGGGCTGCGGCTTGGTGGGCATGGCGGAGCATATTTGGTGGACATGCCCAAAGATTGAACCTTTCAGGGCGGGGTACAGAGGGCGCAGGAACAGGCCTTTGGCCCTGGAGATGGAAGAATGCCGGTACAGATCCTCTTAGGTATTAGAGGAACCACGAGAGTGGGAGAACCCAGAGCGAGGGAGAAAGCGAAATTAATACTAACATTGGCAGCTATGATGATAATGGCCCAAAGATGGAAATGCGCGGAGGCCCCCATGAGTCAAGATTGGCTACGGAAGATCTGGGAAATATTAGCTCTGGAATAGGCAACATATGCCATGGACAATAAGGTACAGAACTTTGCCGCGGATTGGGGGGAAATAATGACTTTTCTTAAGGACAACTTTAGGGTGATGCGGTGCCCGCAGCGTTTGAGACTGCTAGGCCTACATTGGGCCTGGAAGAAAGGCGAACTAGGAACCGAATGCTCATTACCTCGGGAGGGGAGGTTGGGGGAATGTTTGCAATATGTTGTAAAATTCAATAAAAAGAGTTTAAAAAAAAAAAATTGTGATATCTGGGTCCGGTCTGTGGACTCATTTTCTGATTTGGAGTCCGCAAACACGTCTGGACCAATCAGGGAGTGGCATGACATCCACGGACAAAACACAAACATATTTGCAGTTATTTGGTGGCCGAAAGAGGGGCTGCAAAGGGCAGGCAGTTGAATACATTTAATATAGAGCTGTTTTTATAGGTGAAAAAAGCATGTTCGGGTGCTGCCGAGTTTGCAGACATTGCCGCGGATCACGGACAATGCAGTGAGAAAAAAGTCAGGAAAACACATTTGGGATTATTTGGTGGCCGAAAGAGGGCCTGGTACAGGTGGGGGAGTGGAATAACGTTTTCATGGAGCTATTTTTATAGGTGAAAAAGGGTTTGCTGGTGCCCCTGGGGAGTTCATTGTAGTACAGTTGAGGATAGTGCTTATGGAAGATGTATTTGTTTCTTCGTGACGATAACACATAGGATAATACTTGGTATGGTTACTTAGTTGCATACCATATTAAAACTGGAATCTCTGGTTATCTTTCTGTGAAAAAAAACAGTATAATTTGTTAAGCAGGCTACTTTAAAATCCTTAGTATGAATTCAATTGTACATATACATTTCCTTTTTGGACCCTCATAAACAGTACATTCTATGTACTATGTTTGGTATAACATTAGTGTGTGCCACAGTGTTGTTCTATTGACATACAATTATCATTGCGTCATTGGGAAAAAAATCCAAAGAGTGTAAAAAAAGAAATTATAATTATGTGAATGTAAGTGTGATAGTATGTTTGTTTGAAGTGTGTTGTAATTAAGGGTATATTCTTACTGTATTGTACTTAACAAGAAGTTTTGCAGTAAGAATAACAGTGATGGAACATTTAAAGTGTATTGCAATGGAGGGTATTTTAGAAGTAGTTAGATACCTGTTAGCGTATTCTAACTGTCTTGGGTTTTAAAAGTACTATTGTACTATTTTAGATGTAGTTATATATCAGTTGGCATATTGTAACGGTTTATTGTACTATACTTTAGGGAGTAAATTTGGGGTGAAGGAATATTAAGTAGGCATTTGTTAGATTTGGTTGTAACATTGACGTATTATGATTATATTTGATTTTTCAAGAAGTATTGCATTAACAAGAACTGTGATGGCATATTTGAAGTGTATTGCAATGATGTTAGCAAGTATGCATGTACTGCCAAGATAATAAACTTCCACACACTAAGTGACACTTAAAAATGTTATACAAATCTTTTGCGTCTGCTCTTTCTTTCTTTCTTCCACAAAGAAGTTACACAATGTGATGCTATAAATGCATATATGGATTTCTTAACTTTAATGAAAATGCTCCCAAAAAGAAACGCACAGCATTTTTTATTTTCCGCATATGTCACACTTTCAAATCTTTCAGTGCAGTCCTGTTTTTTTCACTCTGGGACTTATTGTGCAGGGGTGGACTGGGAAAGCAAAAGATGCCCTGGAAATAATTTTCTAAGTGGTCCATATTATACATTTTCAGGCAGGCCAACTATTTCCATATGAGAACATTTGAAAATAAATTCTCCAGAGTTCCCTATAGGCCAGTCCACCCCTGGAGTTGTGTAATGGGAGAAGTAGTATTACAAGTCACAGAATGTAAAGAAATAAAACAAGACTTGCTGAGCACCTATAGATTTGAATGGGTCATGTTGGCAACTGTGCATGTACTTTCTGGGGCCTGAGACTGCTCTCCAACTTTCTCTTCCAAAACATCTTCCTTCTTCGAGCTCTCTGTTCTTCCACCTCCAACTCTCTGAGGCTTAGACACTTCTCCAACTGGAAAGTTGGGGGCAGATCTATCTCCTTGACTGGGTCCTCCCTCTGGAACAGCCTCCTGCCTCTCTCAAACTTGAGCAGAGCCACCTCTGGTTCTGGAAGCAACTCAAGACCTTCCTTTTTGCTTCTGCATTCTCTCTTCCTCTCCCCCGCTGATGCACCTGACTGCTCCATGCACTGGTCACCTTGTCACCCTCTGAACTCAGGCCCAGGCTCCTGCATGTCCAGTTGCTCTCGCACTGCCTCCAGGATCCCCGGCACTTAAGGGCCTGTATCTGCAACTCTACAGGCCCTTCTCTCTGCACTTATGAGCCACCCGCTGGCTGCACTTGTGAGTTATATGCACTTCCCCCTTCCCCTCTACCCTGACACTTCCCCACACTTGCATTATCTGAATGACACAAGGCATAGTAATATCGCTTTTTTGTCCTCCCTTTGTTTCCCCCTCCTTGTCTTGTCGTGCCTAGAAACACTTGTGTACAAGCGTGTTATAAACTCCACACCATATCATATCATACTGCAACATATTACACTTTCACACACCAAGTACCATTTAAAAATGCTGTACACATCTTTTCAATCAGCTTTTCCTTTCTTTCAGAAAGAGGTTATACACACTGCTGCTATAAATGCACATATGCATTTTGTAACTTTCATGAAAATGCTCCTAAATAGAAACATGTTTAAATGCAGAGCATTGTAAGTAACTGCCACTTGATGTGAGCAGGTGCTGAATGCTGCAATACATGGCATTTGATATAGAGGTTAAAAAAGAGAATGTGCTTATTGAGAAGCTCATTACAGGGCAAGTGGCAGGAACCCTGTATATACATTTGTAAAAGAGTTGAAACATATAAGCATACCTGTACCATGTCTTGCTAGATGCAGATGTTGTTGAATCTGCAAATAGACATCTTGCAGAGTTTTACAGTAGATTTTGATGCAGGTGGCTGTGAGTAACATGAGACATACTCTGAGAGTTCAGGAGTACAACTGAAGTGTTGAACTCTGTTGACAGGGTTACAGGTAGAGTTGTTGGATGTGATTGGTGTATGGATTTGTTACTGTTTGAAAGCAGCCAATGAGGGAGTGGTACAAGCATAAAAGTAAAAAGGGTAAAAGTGATGCCCTGTGCTACGGTGTCCGCAGACACTGCAGTAGTGTGCACATGCCATATGGGTCTTATAAGGATGCCTGGCTTGGAAAATGGACTGAGGAGGCCGCTACAGTTGTGGATGTGCAGGGACATCACAGGATCAGCCAATCAGGTTTCCTGGGTGTGGTGTGTGGTGTGCAGGAAGACTGAGTAGCAAGAGCAATCTCTGTTGTGTGCAGTGAAGATGAAGATTCTTGAATCCATTGGCTTTTGTTTTGGATGTGATTGGTGGATGGATGTGTGATTGTTTGAAAGCAGCCAATGAGGGAGTGTTAAAAACAGAAAAAGTAAAAAGGGTGAAAGGGCTGCCCTGTGCTATGGTGTCTATGGAGATGGCGTTAGTCTGCGTACTATGCAGGCTGAAAAGGGCTCTGTGATTATTTTTAGTTCTATTTTCGGACTGTGTTTTTAGAGAGGCAAGGTAAGGTGGGGGAGGGAAGGGAGGGAAGGGAAGGGAGGGAAGTGCTGGAAGGGGCACCAACCAAAAAGACAAGGGGCATGTGGACAGGGGAAGATGTTGGGAGGGCCTTAAATGTAAGGTAGATCATACTGTTTGACCGCAGCCTCGAAAGCACTTCAAAATTGCTCCCCTCTGCAGATTTATTTGTCACAGTACAAACATAGTCTGTGACCCTCAAAAGGTAAGGTTCAACAGCATTCTGTTTGGCCTGCGAGCTAGCCGCCAGGATCCTCTGCCCCACAAAGTAGCCTGTGTGGTGGCAGGAGCAGTCAAGTAAGATGGGATAGAGGCCTAAAATCTGAATCTCCCTGAGAAAGTAACTGCCTTTATCAGAGCACCCGGGTGGTTGGATCTGGTTTGGTGGTGCATGGAGGTTGTCCCGTAAGAGTACAGCCCAGGTTTTACATGGCTGAGGATGGTGTGCATTGGACCTTTACTGCCCAAGCCTTCGGTACAGCCCCAACAGTGGTGAAAAACCACCACACCCATGACTCAATCTGGGCGCTGCAGGTAGCCACTTCATCTATCTCATTTTGCTCTTCCTCTTAATACACATCAACATCTCCACGACTGTTCCTTCTCCAGGCCCTCCAGGTTGTTGTGGTTATGGTGCTGGCCTCCGGGAAGAAGGAGGGATGGCCATATCAGTTGCCATTGTAGTAGGTTTTGAAAATTATGCAGAGCAGGTGTTTTCCAAGTGCTCTCTCCTGGACACCCAAATTGAGAATGCCTAAAAGTAATGGGTGACTGTCCACAGACCACCGAGTCAGTAATAGGCCTTGGAAAGTTGTAAAAAATGCCAGATCAACTAAGATTGGGTCTAGGAGCTCTGGAAAGCTCCTAGACCCACCCTAGATTGGCCAAAAATGCAGTTTCAAACTGTCCATGGTGATGGACACTTTCCAGGAGCACGCTGTCACACTGCACGGGTGCAGTCACATGATGACATCCAGGGATGTCCGAGGTGCTGACAGCTGTCCGTGGACACCAATAGGGCAGAAGACGCTGGGCACATGCACATGGATGTCGGCAAATGGGTGCGCTGTCCGCGGACTAATTGCAAGTGTGTCATGCAAGAGTGGACATGTCTGGACAAGGTGCGATGTCCTCAGACAGCCTATATTGACAGGTGATTTCCAAGTACTATCTCTTGGACAGCCAGATTGAGAATGCCTAAAAGAAATGGGTGGATCCCTTCAGAGGAACTATACATGGACCGCGGGACTGTCCGTAAGACTACCAAGCCAGAAATAGGCCTTGGAATGTTGTAAAAGTTGCCAGATCAACTAAGATTGGGTCTATGAGCTCTGGAATGGTAAACTGCAACTTGAAACACCCTATAGTGGCCAAACATGCAATTTCAAACCATCCGCGGTGAAGGACACTGTTCACCCACACGCCAGAACACTGCACGGGTGCAGACACATGATTACGTCCAGCACTGTCTGTGGCGCTGATGGCTGCCCGTGGACCCTCATCGGGCTGGAGACGCAGGGCGAATGCGCATGGATGTCTGCAAATGGGTGCGCTGTCCGCAGACTAATTAAAAGTGTGTCATGCGAGAGCAGACAAGTCCAGACACGACCTGATGACCTCAGACACCCTATTTTGTCAAATCGACAGCCCGAACAGACGTATTGTCCGTGGCTATTAACTGGGGTTTAAAAAAAAGAAATATGTCAGAGAAATATACAAGATATTCATAGTATGAAAAATACATGTATTTCTGAAAGGGTTGTGAGTATTGGAATGGAAAACATAAATGGGAGGATTTGGAATTCACATACAATGATCATCAGGGGAGCGAGGGAGTGAAGTTTCATCAATGAGTCTTCCATTTATATTTTGGGAATGTGATGGGGGTGATTGCTGGGGACAAGGGGACAGATACAAGAAGGACAGTGATAATCAACATTTCTAATAACATGATTTTTAACATAAATTAAAAGTTCCTTAAAGTCACTATGAAGTTCAGCCAATTGTGCAGAAAAGATCATGATTTCATTATGTATAGTTGGGGACAGAGATTCTCTGTCTCATTCTTGGGATTCTGCATAATCAAATTGAGGTATTGTTTCTTCATGTAAAGTATGTGCTATAAGAAGAGAGACAATATTATTTGACTGAGTACTGTATAAATTACAATATTTCTTTATATTAAAAGATGTATTGTTTACCATTGGAGATGTTATCATTAATAATTTAGTCCTTTGCAAAATGTTCTTCCAACCACTCAAGTGTCTTTGTCATTTCTGTGAAAATAAAAGAGTAGTTCTATTTGCCTTTAACAAATATTTATATAATTAATGGTAATAATACAGAAATAAATACAGTGTACTTACTATTTCCTAAGAGGTTGTTTTGGAATGAGTGTCTGATATATGTGAGACTGTATGAAGAGTTGTACTGAAGTGATAATATGAGGTGTACAGTTCTGGTTTGTGCTTGCCACATTCCATTATATTGTGTGCTGAATGAAACAATTATTTGTACATTTTAAATGATGATTTTGTACAAAAAAGGTATTTTTGGGTGTAGTAAATATAAGCAATGTTGTTTTATGTATATGTGTTTGTTGGTAGAAGGGTAGAACTTTTTTACCTACCTGATGTCCCCCGACCTTCATACTGTCCGTGGAGTCTAGAGCTGCTACATTGCGGGTGAGTATAATATAAGAAACGGTGAGTATAATATAAGAAACTTGTAGCGAATTAAGAGTCCACTGGTAAAAACTATGAAATTCAGTGAATAAACGTTGTTAAAGGGATGTTATGAATACAAGTAAAACCGAGAATCCCCAGAAATTAGCCAGTTATGGTAAGCTAAGCACTAATAACTCACACCACCACTGTGCACTGCTAAGACCAACACCCAGGACATCAAAGATGACATCACACATGTAATCGATGACATCACTTATAAAAATTAATTTTGATGAAAAGTGCCTACAAGGGGTTGCATTTATAATATTGGTAAACAGATGTCAGGGGTGATCGGGAGACCTATCATGATCTTCTTAATGTATTAAATAATGTACTCATCTAAACAAAACATTATATTGGAGTGTTGTTGTTAATACAGGTACCTAATCATAAATACACATGTGCAATGGCTGCAGCATGTATCATAGAAGAACAATATTTTTAATCTGGTAATTTCAGATAGTAAAATAATTAATGCTACCTTATCAGAGTTTTGAGTAATTTTAAACATGGAATAAATAGCTAACAATACAAGACGTACTACTCACTTGTGTTAGTACATACAATACATATGGAGACCCACAATTCACCCAATTAGAGACACATAGAGGGGCACTAAAGTAAGGAAGAAAGAAATAACATTACCAGAAAATATCAATAACATTAAAGTTCATCTTGGGGGGCGTGGCTACGAGAGCCATGTGAGGAGCCGCACTCCGGGAGAGCTCCTGTGATCCGGAATTAGATCCTGGCCAAAAGTGCATATATGCATGCACATATACCCTGAAAACTCACGTGCCTGCTTATGAATGCAGCGCACATGTCCGCTGCAATTCTGGAGCCCGTACGGTGCGAGAGGACGGCGCTGCGAGTATTGTTGAAGCCGCGTATTCGGGAGCGGTGTCCCAAAATGGCGGACGGGAGACAAGGACAAAGGAGTCTACTGGCAGTGTGAGGACAGAGACGGAATCGCAGTGGAGTGAGTCGAACATGAGGAACAGTGCATTGGAGCCTCTGCGCCGCCCGCTGGGGTGCTGATGAGCTGTACTTGGGGGCGGAAAGGTGGAAGCAGATGCGAGGATCCCAAAATTGGAGCGCCCCCGAGATCGGCCTGCAGCAGGACATGGCTGCCTGCTGACGCTGGAATGGTTGCAGGTTCGGACACTCTGTACAGAAGAGACCCCACAGGATTTTCACGGCCCCAGCGCTTGCGCTGGATAATATCCCAGCAACATTGCAGCAGGCGGCGGAGTGGGAAGAAGAGGTGGACGCATGTGGAGTGTCCGGGGGCCCTGTGCAGGTGGATGCCCGAGAGACAGTGGAATAAGGATGGCCCGGAGGCCCCCTTGCTAGAAGAAGCCACGGTAGGCACAGCAGGCGGGCGGGGGCATAAGTGCCGTATAGCGCAGAAATGGCCCTAGCGGATCAGAAGGGCGTGCGCCCCACCTGAACGCCGTGCCCAGGCCTAACACACGCGCCTGAGGCGCCCAAGGAGGGTGGTGCGGCAGGCACATCCCGGGTAACCAGTACCAACACAAAAAGGCGGCCCGCCCGGAGGAGGGTGGCCGCGGTCATACGGCTGCGCCGCATGGGCAGGAGAGAGAGCGGCACCCGAGACAGAAGGAGGCAAGCCGGTACACTGCGCACATACAACTGTGACTGTCACAGGGGAGGCACAGAGGTCCCTGACACTGTCATATAGCTGGGCAACCAGAGCGGCACATAAGGCCAGAGGAGTGCACGCACAACCAGGCCCATGTGCTGACCTTGGGCCTCTAAAGTACATGAATGCTGGTGGCTGCTGGCGGAGTGGCCCTGTGTGCGGTGATGGGGCCGCGGGCACGGACGAGAATTAACTAGTACAATGGGCCAAAAGTGAAGGACATAAGCGCCGGGTGAGGAAAGCACCCTCTGGCCCAACCGAGAAGCGGAAAGAGTGGAGGAATAAAGCGCACCCAGCGCATAGAACTGCAGAAAGCCACATATATCAGCAGGCTACACGTGCGACCAGACGGCATTTGTGGCTGGAGAACGCCAAGCCCACAACGACACCCAGAAAGGCCCGCAGGTACTTGAGGGCACAGCCACGGACCTGGACCAGCAGGAGTCAGGGGCACATGGAGGGAAAAGAGAATTGTTTGTGCACAATTACGTGGGAGGATACAATCCACTCCAGCCATTGCCTCAGCAGCATAAGGAAGCCCCCAATATAGCCCACCCGGACTCCGTTGCCGACCGAGGACCGTTTCGACGGAGCCACAGACCAAACGCCGGGGGGCTCACAAACACAAGCCCAGTAACATCAAGATGGCCAACAAACTGGCTAAAACAAAGGGCAAACAACCCACGCTTGAGGAATACGCTAGAACACCGCCAGTGGCAGAAGGGGCCAGGAGCAAGGAGAGAACCCCCACCGTGGGCACTGATGCCACGAGCAAAGATCAGCAGACCCTCGAAGTAATAGCGGACCTGAAAGTGGCATGGGAAACCAAACTGGAATCGGCGATGGTCGAACTGAAGGCGGCACTGGAGCTGAAAGTTGGAGCGGTACAGGAGGAGGTGAATCTCCTCCGGCAAAATGTCAGAGCGCTAGCAGAACATACAGGCGACTTGGAGAAGGAAGTGGCCCCAAATACAGCCGCATGTGCATCACATAAATCCGGGATCCGTGTCCTAGAACAACGCATGGGCAACCTGGAAAGTAGGGCGTAGGAGGCGGAAGGACGCACCCGGAGGAACAATATATGTATAGTAGGATTGCCTGAAGGAGCTGAGGGACCCAACCCCACGGAGTATATCGAGTCAATGCTGCTGCAAGAGATAACCGGAGGAGCGCTGACTCAAGGGTTTGCAGTGGAAAGGACGCAGAGGGCCCTGAGTAGGAAGCCACCACCGGGAGCCCCCCAGGCCAATTGCCGGGAAAGAATCCTAGAGCATTTCCGGAAGGGAGGAACAATACAAAGGGCGTCGGCAAACATAACGGCATACCCGGATTACACCCTGCAGGTGTAACAACGATACATGAACTTTGGTGCAGTGAAAAGGAGATTGCAAGAAGTGGGCTACAAGTACCTGTTTATCTACCCTGCGAAACTGGAAGTGTTCCACAAAAATAGAACACTGTTTTTCGATATCCCGGAGAATACGACAGAATGGCTGGACTCGCAGAGCTGTCCCCCGGAATCGGGTATCCAGAAGAAAGATGGCGCAGATAAGTAACCTACAGACTGCGGCACCCAGGGTGTTGCAGTCGCAGACATTGGGACTAGAATATAGGACAGGATAACGCCTATTGGAGCAGAGTGACCAGGGCTGCATATATATGATCCTTTGAGCATGCAAACTTAGAGAAAGGTGTAGGAGCCTAACGGAACCAGCCCTCAGACCCCCATGAATAGATTAGTTAGGTCACCGGCAGATCGGTGACACCCTGCTGGGTCCCTGATCTCGGCATTCCGAGGCAGAACCAAACACGGGAGAGCCTGAGATCCAGGGATGGAGCTGGGCACTGGTTGGGACGGGTAGGGAGGGGTTAGGGAAGGAGTTTTGTGCAGTGTTTTATAGTTGGGGAACGAGGGGAGGGGGTTAGTTGGGGAGTTTATGTTGAAAGGGGGAGAAATACAAGCCCAAATTCATGCCAAACTAGACCGGAGTGGGAACCCGGGAGGGTGGGTGGAGGGATAAACCAAGCATGGCAATGGGAAGCTTTACAATTGTAACATGGAACGTGAGAGGCCTCAATAGTTATCTGAAGAGGAATAAAGTAATGATGTACTTGAGAAGGCTGAAAGTGGATATAGCATTACTGCAGGAAACCCACCTTACTAAAGAGAGACTAGAAGTGGTTAAGAGAAAGTGGAGAGGGACCGCCACGGGAGCCACATACTCTGCTTATGCGAGGGGGGTGGTCAAGTGGGTGGCACCCCATGTACTGTTTCAGTTGCTTTAGTCCACAGTAGACCCAGACCGTAGAATGATAGTGGTGCGTGGGATGCCGGAATACAGAGAAGTGAGCATTATAAACTCATACGCCCCTAAGCAAGACACAGCGGCCTACTACAGGGCCCTATACAGTAAAATTAGCCCCCTACTGGTCGGTGCGATTCTATGGGGATGGGATTTTAACTGTACTTACACACCAAAATGGACAGGTCAGATAGTAAACTAGATAGACCCACCCCAGCGGCAAAAGCACTACAGGCTCTGCTGAGAGACTTTGGACTAGAGGATATCTGGAGACAGCTACACCCGCAAGACAGGCAGTACTCTCACTACGCGGCCCCACACTATCTGCACATGAGATTGGATTATATTTTTGTTGCCTCGGGGTTGGTAGGGGAAATGACAGGTTCGGAATACGAGGCCAGAGTACTATCGGACCACTCCCCCCTGATTTTGAAGTCGGGGCACCAGCCCCCCAGAGCGAGGATCCCGACCTGGAAGCTCAGAGCTGAGGCCCTGCAGGACTCAGGATTTCGTGAGGATTTAAGGGAGGTGATTGTCGAGTATTTTGACATTAACACCGGGAGTGTGCAGTCCGAAGGAACCCTATAGGAGGCGTTCAAAGTGGTAGTACGGGGTGCAGCCATATCCAAATCCGGAGGGCTCCAAGGGGGCATAGAGCGAGATCTACAGGAGACAGAGAAGGAGCTGGAAGAAATGATGCAGAGGGGGGTACTTCAAACGAGGAGGCTGAACGGGGGAATTTATTACAACAAACTAGCAGGAAGTACTGGGACAGCCTATGTAAATTGAACTATAAAAAATATATCAAAAGGCAACATACGGGGGGGTGACAAACCGGGAAGGCTGCTAGCATGGTTATACAAAAATAAAACACCACGACCAGTGGTCAGGGAGATAAAGGGGGAAGAAGGCCAGACCTGGAACACCCAGGAGCGAGTTAACGAGGGGTTCCTTAGATTCTATAAACGCCTTTATGAGAACAAGGGAGAGGAGATGGGCCGGGAGATTCAGGAAACACTGGAAGATATAGGATTGCCCAAATTAAATGATGAGGAACGGGAGGACCTGGACACCCCAATTACATTAGAAGAATTAGAAATAGTGATTCAGCACCTACCCACGTGTAACGCCCCGGGGTCATACAGGCTCCCAAGCAAATTTTATAAAACATTCAGGCAGGAGGAACTCCCCCCTCTGCTTGCTATGCTTAATGAGGCACTTGAATGGGGGAGACGGCCGGAATCCCTGAGGGAGGCAGTGATTATTCCGCTCCTAAAACCGGATAAGCCAAGCACGGATTGTGGGTCTTATAGACCCCTATCAATACTCAACCAAGATAGCAAAATCCTCACAGCTACGTTAGCAAACAGGCTGAAACGAGTTATAGGCAAACTGATACACCCCGATCAAACAGGCTACGTTCCAGACAGGAATATTACCGACAATCATAGGAGACTCCACCACGTTATCGAACAGAAAGAGAAGGACCCCACCGAAATGTTAATAGTCTCGTTGGATGCCATTAAGGCCTTCCACTCTGTGAGATGGCCGTGGTTGGTAGAGGCCCGGGAAGAATATGGGATGGGGCCGGGGTACCTATGATGGGTTAAAATGGTATATAGCTCCCCAATCGCCAGGGTCAAAACTGGCACAATAATCTCAGACAAATGGCAACTTAGTAAGGGCACTAGACAGGGTTGCCCCTGGTCGCCCATGTTGTACATCCTTGCTCTGGAACCACTGGCAATCTACCTCAGACAACAATATGGGGAGATAGGGATTCACACAAAGGGAGGATCGCACCTCATATCATTGTACGCCGATGATATACTTCCATACTTGCGCTTCCCAGAAGTAAACCTAAAAAAAAGAATTAAAAAAAAAAAACACGTTAATGTTCATCTTCATTTATACAAATGAATTGTGTGTTTGAAGTCTGCTTATTGCACCGTATAAGTGCACCATTAGCTGAGACCAAACCCTAAGGAAAGTACTTAACAACCATATGAAAAGGTTAAGGTCTAGATATGTAGCAGATTTTGAATTTCCGTATTCTTACAGTCGGTGAACAAAAACACCTGGCCTAGATAAGTCAGTGAACAAAAACAAGTGACCTAGGTGAACAAAAACAAGTGAGCTAGATATGTGAAGTCATCAGTGATGTCATCAATGAAATGTGTGATATCATCTTTGATGTCCTGGGTGTTAGTCTTGCCTTACCATAACTGGTGAATTCCTGGGGTTTTTCAGTTTTACTTGTAACCATAACAGCCCTTTTAACAATTCTTGTTCACAGAATTTCATAGGTTTTTATTAGTGCAACTTAACCATGGCGTTCTTTTAACAAAGATGTTTCACTGAATATATCTGAATATATATATATATATATGCAATCATCCCCCAAAACATACACATGTAATATGCCATAATATCTATGAATGGAAATAGAAAAATAATGTCTATATTATTTATGTACTGGAATGTGGCACGTTATGTGGAACTATACCATAATTGAAAACATATCAGAACGAAACTCGCAGTCAGTTAAATGCTGTTGGTCATTTAAACAAAATACTAGTTCAATATGGCCGACATGTAACTCAGGGGCTGCTGTATCCCAGGAAAACTAGTCCTTTGATTGTGTCTGCACCTAATCCTCTTGGGCTGCCTCTTTTCCAGCGGAACGCGTGAACGTCTCAGCAAACTGATTGTTGCACTTGGGAGGACCCCTGTATTTTGGTCATTTTTGATTTTAAAAGGATTTCCATGTTTTGTGCTACACGATTTTCCCTGTAAGAAAAATAAAGGAAGGTTATTTTGGCTAACAAGGTGTGGATCCGGCAGTTTATATTTTTGGGATTGATTGGCCTGAAAACTACTATGGAGAGTGCAGCTTGAATCTTCTGCATGAGAATGGCAGTATTTTGAACATATATATATCTATATATACGTATTGTGAGACCCCACCCCTAATAGCGTCATAGCCTTAGAGCCGGCCAAATAAACAAACACCTATCTTTATATACAAAACACTTAAGTTATGTTTCCCGACTAAGCTAATGCAATTTATCAGTGTTAGGTTTCCCTCTGCTGTCCAAATGGCAAAGGGCACCTCTGTGCACCCTTCCAATTCAACAACAGTTATAATGTTAACAAACAGAACAAGCATGGTTCTACGTGGTCACCTTCACCTACCATTATCGCAAACATTCAGAATAATTTCAAGTTACTTCTTTCCACCCCAACGTCTCTTCACACAGGGCCCGGCAGTCCAGTTTCAATTAACAGTTAATTACAATCTCACCATTTCAAAAGGCTTTAGGATGAATGCCTCCTCACCAGCTAAAACTGAAAGTAGGTGCTGTAATTATGCTACTACACAAACATATGCGATCACGGGGAATCTGCAATAGAACAAGGTTAACAATTATGCATCTACAAAACACATCAAAAAGGCCAGTGTAATCGATCTAACTTAAATACTGTTCTTATACTTCGCATACCTCTCATTCCATCGGACACAAATTCAAAAGAAGACTGTTACTACATGTTTCGCCTTTTCAATGACCATTAAGAAGTCACAGGGATCTACGCCCCCTTCCTGGAAGTGATCAGGTGTGACCATTAATAAGTCACAGGGACCTACGCCCCCTTTTTGGAAGCGATCAGTGGGAATTCCGATATGTAAGAAGGGGGACAGAAGTGACCCTATGAATTACCGACCGATTTTTGACCTTTAAGATATGCTATAACAGCGTATGTTACGCAGGCAATGGCTAGTTTATTTCAAATCCATTGGCTGTTCTTATCAAATGTAAATAAAATGTATATACAATTTATTGGGGGGTCATCAAATGAATTGGGGTTCAATTACATGTATGGGGGTCCGAGTAATTCTATTTTAAATAAAATGTATTGGAATTCTTATCAAATGTATATAAAATTCAAATAAATTGTATATAACATGTATGGGGCATCATCAAATTTATTGGGTTCAATTCAATTTATAGTGGTTCAGATACAGCTCTTTCAAATGTTATATACACTATAGCGGAGTTCTTACCACATTTATATACCGTTTATATACATTTTATTGGGGGCATTCACTCAAATTTATAGGGGTTCAGGGGTGTGATAAATGGGGGGCACACTTGATGAAAGGTACCACCCTACTACTAATGCAAGTTAAAGGATAGTTTATGACGACTAATGCAGTCCTATGAACAGTGCCGTTTTTGATGCAAAGTAAATTCAGTGGTCTTGTAATGTGTGTGATGAGAATTATTCTCTCCTGCACCCAAGCAAAACAGGTGCCTTTGAGTGAGATCAAGTTTCTCCTCTCTTTTGCCCAAAGCAATCATTGTGTCATTCCATGTAATTTGGTTATTCCTCATCAGCACCAAAACAAAATCAATGTTTACCATCGTGTTTCTCTTTGCGTGCACCTAAAAATCATGCAGTGAGATTTCGTTTATCTTCCACCAGCCCAAATAAACTCACATGTCAATGTGAGTGATTTGGTTCCTTCTCACACCCCTCATAATATTCACGTTTAAGTGCATGTGATTTGTGTTCTCCTCAACAAGAGAAATTAAGCAATATTTCTCCTTTCATGTGTATTTACAAATATTGACCTTTGTGTGTGATTGTGTGTCTGTCTCATTGTACTTCCTGCTGAAAAACATCTGACAATATTCTAGCCTAATGTGCACTCTAATCCCAATCTATGCACATTCTAAATTAATTCCCTTCCCTACCTTTCCCTTATCTTCATTAACCCAGCCAGTCTGCTCCCACACCAAATGTCTGCCAAATAGTAAACTGCAGTTCAAGGCATCAGCATATATAGGTGTGAGGTCAAAGTCACTTGAACCTCATGTACTCAAGTCTCGAAAAACATTTAAGAATTTTGACCCAGTCCAACTAACTTTTGAGAGATTCGTGTTTTGCTCAGACAGGTTAAATCATGCTAAATGTTTTGCCCTCCACTCTCCTGTTTGAATCCATACATGAGGTAAAACACGTTTTGTGAAGGCTGTTGATCTGTTAACATAAGCGTAGTTTATGCTGATTAAATACTACAGTTGTCCATATTATGCCACATTGTAGAGTCTGTGTTCAGAGGAAAGACAAATGTAAGATACTGTAGCAGTGAGAATGAAAGATGAAATATTTATTATGTCACAGGAATTAGACTTGTAGGTAAGAGAGAGTACAGGTAGTAGGCATACTTCCAGCTTAGCTCCCATGACCTAGATGACCAACAGTCACTCATGAAATGTCAGGGCACTCCAGGTTCCATGGCATCCCACATTCCAACCAAGGTAGCTGGTGCAAGCACCATACTACACACTTACGATGTTAGAAGTTAGGGGTGCTTAAACTCACCAAAAATGAAATGTGTGGGTAGATTGAACATTTCTGGGTAGGTCTGACCCACCCTGTGGGATTCACCTAGAAATGAACCATGCTTCCCATTAATTCATGAGACCCAAATTTGAGAGGGAAGCAGGACCAACCAATCAAAGGACAGTGGCATACACCCCAGGGTGACATAGAAATAAACACTGACAAGGGAGACCTTATCTATGGCCCAGAAGAAGGCAACACGTCCCAAAGCCGAAATGTCACTGGATGCAACACTTTAGGTGTACAGCAGTACATACAACATCTCACGACTGATTCCATGACGTAGACCTAAGGTTAGGTCAACTTCCTTTCCGGCATCTGACCTCTTGGTGGTCAATAGAGATGAATCATTTAGCATATCTTGTTTCTAGCAACCAAAATTAAGGAAAAGTTGCAGTGATTTTTCTTTTCACACTTTGCTTGAGATTAAATGTTGTTTCTTCTTATGCTACCTACATCTGTGATACAGGAGTACATGTATGGTAAATACATGCACTAATGATGACTCTGCACTCTAATTTGTAAGCTGTATACACATTAAAGAGTGAGCTTCTCTATGTATGGCATCATTTATGCATGTCAATGTAATAATGTTTGTATCAAGTAAAAAATGACAAAATAATCAATTTAAAAACAATTTACCAGCCTAACTAATGACAGCCAGTAAACTATCAGTGCATTTGCATGTTTATAACAGCAGATACCAATCAATATTGTTCAGGAGGTGAATGGGCTAACTAATGAAAGGCCCAACAGAGAAGTGGTTACTAAAACCAAAAAAAACTCACACAAATTAATGTGAGGTACCAAATATATGTGGCAGGACGACACCAGTGTTTCATAGTTTACTTAGCCCAAAGTCCTCCCACTCATACTGCTGTCCCTCTAGTTACCCCCCAGTCAAAGGACCTGAGGCATTCTAAAACAGGTTGAGGGCCTTTTTAAGGTCCAACATGCTTCCTTTGGTGGTTTTATTTAGCTGTTCAGCCTTGAAGGCTGACACATGCGTTTGTTTTGGAGGAGGTTTGGTGCACCCGGGCAAGTTCTACAGAAGTTCAGAGAGTGTTGGAAGAGTTTGTTAGTTGTTTGTAGTGTCAGAGCTGTTTGTTGATCCCTGTTTGAGCCCAATTTTATCTGCATGTAGTTGTTTGTGGGTTTTTTATGTTAGTTGATCCCTGCTACATCCCTTTTGTCTGTTTGTTTTTGTTTTTTAGGCCCAAATTAATTACAAAACAAATAAACAAACCAGTTTCACTCATTGTTCACACTGATCCTTTTTGCCTTTGTAGAATCCCAATAATATAAACAAACATATAAAGTTCCTCTCCTGCT
This sequence comes from Ambystoma mexicanum, assembly GCF_040938575.1. Taxonomy (NCBI): domain Eukaryota; kingdom Metazoa; phylum Chordata; class Amphibia; order Caudata; family Ambystomatidae; genus Ambystoma; species Ambystoma mexicanum. The sequence goes on along the minus strand of NC_090933.1, from coordinate 627,181,862 downwards.
CCTTTTCCCCCCATTTGTGTCACCACAAAATGAAAAAAGAAGTGTTTAATAATACATTGCCTTTCTTTTGTGAACACTTTGTTTGAACCTGTGGAGTCTGCATGTGTTGTGTGCATTAGGTAGTCATATTCCCTACTGTTATGTGTTCTGAGAACCATTTCAACTGTGTGAGTCTTGTGTGATTGCCTTTGTTTGACTTTCCCACTTTTTGCATTTTACACATTGACACCATGGGCAGCATGTTGTTTTATTTGCATTGGGCTCAGAGCACAAGATGAGGAGGTTGGAAACTCCCCAATCTCGTTTCAGAGATAGTTAGCCATTAAGGAGAGGCCAGGGCTGAGGAGGGGCAGGTAGAGCTTGTGCAGCATGAGGACGAAGAGGAGGTGGAAGAGTCTGGACTTTTGGATGGTCTCATGTCAGGCCAGGGAGCCCTTAGACAAGCCACAGGAATTGACATAGTTGGAAAGGTGCAGTCATAGCTACCACTGTTGATAAGGTTGTGGTAGATGAATCAACACTAAAACAGTTCCTTAGGAACATGGGCAACAACATTCCCCTTGGTTTTGGCGGGGGGGGGGGCGGTGGAAACCCAGCAGCAACAGATAGATGATTTGTTAGTGACTGAGGAGCAGGTGATGACAAGAAGGGAGGAGAGTAGGGGGATGTGCTGCTGAAGGAGAGCGAAAATCACCAGACATGGTTCCCCTGCAGATGACGCAGTCGAAGGAGACTGGAGCAACTGCATGTTTGCCTGCCCTTGTGGAGGGAGACTGACTGCCTCAGAATGGTCTTAAGAGTATGAGGGAAGCTTAGAAGACAACGTGGCTGTTGGGTGTCTTCCCTCTTGATTGCTCTGTTGGGCAACCTCATGTCCATGCAAATGCAGACTTTGCCTGGCTGTTTGGGTGCAATCTCTATGGATATCACCACCTATCTGGTTACACCAGATAGGTGGTGATATCCCTGAGCATTTGGGAGGATAGCTCAGGGGCAACGTGCTTGCCTTGGAAGCAAGACAACAGGGAGCACCACAGGTTTGATCCCCGGGTCCTTGCTTAGAAACCTCTGGGTATTAAGCGTGTTATAAATAACCTGTCATAACATATCATATCATATGTGTTCGCTCATTTAAACATACGTGAGGGTATGACGGCCAGGGGAGTCAATCAGTTTAATATGATTGGGGTGGGATAACACAAGCAAGAGCAACTTGGAAATATCCTCGATGATCAGGCACTACAAGCTATTGCAAAAGTTCACAAGGTTGTGTACAGGGAGTGACATCACATGCCATAGGCATTGGTACTGGAGAACCCAACTCCAGTGGTGACTGCAGTAACAAGGAAATGGAAGCTGACACTCCGTTCATTGCTGGCTATACTTTAGCAAGTGACTTGCATGCCCCTTACTCTGGACCAGCCCAGATGCCTTCCTGAAAGTGTCTCAGCTGGTTGGCAGAGCAAAATAATGTGTCTTCCAAGCTGGTAATATATTGTATTAAAATGATAACAGAGTTTCTAATACTGCACAACGTTGTTGTACACTGTATTTCAGTTGTCTATATGAAAAGGTTGTAATGTTTTTGTAGATTCAAATAGAGTGAGGTAGAATTTGTAGTTTGTAGTGTGGCACTTAGACTTAGATAGTGGCTCCACAGATTGGTAAAGCCAAATAAATTGTCCTCGTAGCTGCTAAACCATTGTTCTAAAATGAAAACAGCAAGACCATTTCTATGCCTCAAGTTGTATTGTATCCAGTCTAGATTCCAAAGGTTTCATACTTTTGGTAGAGCCAAATAAATTGAATCAGAGCATTCCATGTGTGAGCATGGTACTAGGATTTAGAGAGTGTCTCTGCTGGTTGGGCAAGCCAAATAGAAGGAGGAGGAAGGGAGAACAAAACTTGCATTTCTGCAATGCATTTAAACATGTCCCAGTACATGAAATGACTTGGTGTTGCATGATCATTCAAGTTTGCATAACAGCCACTATTATTTTTTTTCATAACATGCCTAATACCGGACTTGAAATTAGTTTTTAAGTGCAGATCCGGGATTCAAACCTGAGTTGCTCTACGTGGTCTTGCTTCCAAGACCAGCGTGTTGCCCCTGTGCTATCCTCTGTTCACTACTGTCAAGAACCAAAGCCACCACCACCTACAATATATCATGGGCCTACTGTTTTGTTATACATACACTGATGCATAAAGCAAGCCACACTGAGGGAGGAGTATGTCCATCACCATCTTATGTTTTTCTTCTGTAAGAAAGCTCATCATGGTGCTCCCTGAAATAGTGTCAGTCAGTGGAGAAACTACTTGTGTACTGTTCGATAACCTTCTTTGCACTAGTGGATTGATGATCTCTGACATTCAGCTCCCTCTTCTTGTCCCTTTCAGCCTTTTAAAGGTCTCCTTATTTCAACTTTACACGTGAATAGCATGTCCTTTTGTGAATATCAAAACTCTCACCCTCCTCACACACATGCTATTTGGAGGTGGTACTCAGCGGGAGGATCTCATGGGGAGGGAACCCTTCATGGGACCAGTGACGATAGCCCGGGAGAACAAGGTATTCACACCCTCCATTGGTGTCCCCATTGTCCTTATACCCCACTCAGTCCCCTCTAGTCTCCCATACCTCCATGTGTTACAGTAGAGTAGAGGGTTTCATTAACCATACTGGGACGAGGTAGAGTGAGGTTTACACAGGTATAATACAAAATACCAATGACATGAAGAAGATGGTGCAAGGTTGCAAACGTTGAACAAAGGTTTACTGTACAATCAACACACGCAGTGCTGCTTACAAGAGGCACCCTCAATCATAAAATGGGAAGGAGGACTGAATAGAGGGTCAAGCAAGCCCTGGAGGAGTGTGGAATGAGCCTCTGGGTCCATGAGGAGGGACCCAAAGGCTGGAAGCCAAGATGCTGTCAAGGAGAGACGTGACTCTCCAAGAGGTCGAAGCAACAGGGACCTGACCGATGATGGATAGAAGGAATCCCTGATCAGTGAAAGCAAACAGAGAACATGTGCAGCCAATAGACTTGAGGGAGAGCCTAACACTGCAAAGCTGCAGAGGACAGGACGCTGAACATGGCAGCAACAAGGATGCACCGTTCTGCCTCCAGGAGAGATTGGAGACCGAACAAAGACTTCCTGAAGGTAGGGACAGGGTTGGGCCTGTTATTGTGGCCCTGAGGGAGCTGAATGTAATGAAAAGGAACATTAGCACATCCTGAGAAGGAAAGGGGGATAACAGAGGAATTATACAATTTGATACACACTTTGAGAATCAAAGAATATGTCTCGAGAAGCAAAATGGGAAAGGAGAAATTATACACTTTGATACTTGCTTTCTGAAACACAAAAAAGATCCAGAGAAGCAAAAAGGATAACAGAGAAATAAGGCAATTCAATACAAATGTTGTGAGCAAGCCTACATGGAACAGCACTTGGCAGGAGAGTACACCCTGTCTGTCCAGGTGGACATTAGGTGAAACATGGACAGGGATCCCACAGAAACAGAAGAGTGGAGTCTGGGGCACATATTAAAGCAGGGACGCACTGCCAGTATACAACATGGTCTGGGACCCATATGGAAATGGGCAACGCCCCAGAGAGAAGTACATACGGGTCAAGGACCCACACCAGTACAAAGATAAATATAACCCATGGGCAGGAGCCCAGAGTACATTGGGGAGACCTTGAGAAAGTATAATAAAATCTGGAACTCAGAGAAAGGAGAAAGAAACGAGAGAACAAATCAGTGAGACCCAGAACCAAGCCAAGGAGACTTGTGGGCAAGGCCCTAAAGGAAAGGAGATGCTAGAGACCAGAAGCAGGGGTCGGAGACCCTTTGCCAAAGAGACTAAAATAAAATGTTTTTTATTTTATTTTATTGTATTTGATTCTTAAACAACCTTTACAAACATAAAAAATGTAATTCCATTTGATATATTCACCTAAAATACGGTTTAAAATAAAATGTATCATCATTGCCATATGGTCCATATGCAACAGCAATTTTAGTGTAGATTTCAAATTACATGGTACTGTTATGAGTATTAACCCTTTGTAGGGTCATTAAATGGATATAGATATTTGCCCAATACGATTTCTCGAGCTTCTTCCTAAATAGGTCTTTGAGGATGTCATACTTTGTACTCCGACTAAAGTTTGCGTACCAGTTTATGTTATCGTTCAACTTGTCATTCAAGAGTGTAAATTCACATTCCCTATGTTCTAGTTCAGCGCTACTGTCCCCCCACCACCGATAGTAGTTGGCATTGGGGATTAGAATTAGCTTTTAAATACAGTTCTCCTTGCCTTGCAAGCAATACACCCTTCAGAGAGACTAAACCCAATTCCAGCCTGAGATATTCCAAATAGTAGAGGGAGGTAGTTTTAGCACCCTTCTTCAAAGGTAGCCCTCCAACTTATCCAGCCAATTTAAGTCACCCATATCTATTGCATCAAGATCATATAGAACCATGGGGCAATAACTTTGCATGTAAAGGATAATTATCCCCTCTATGGAGTATCCAGCCATCTGTATGTCGATTTTGTCAATCATGTGCATCAGCCGTCGGGCCTTAACCTTCTTGGCCTCTTTTATATGTACATAATCCATGCTGGCACTCAATTCTAGTCCCAGGTAGGCATATTTTTCTCGACATATTGCTATATCTGGTCATACATATTGCACCAACCTATTGGTATTGTAAGTAAATACATACAAGTTAGGAGAGTGTTCAAAACCTTATTTATTATTTAACAGTTGAACTAGTCATTAGTTCAGAAAAAATTCTCAAGTGGTATCCGTTTTCTTTTTCGTTTTTTGTAGGACACCATCTGTAATCTCTAGATCGCTGATTAAGTTCGCTTTTTATGGTGGATCTGATTTAGTTGGAATAGTTTCTGTTGTTATGAGACAAAATCCATATGAAGTGTCTGAGTGGCTTTCTTAGTCATTTCTGAAGATTGATTTCTATTTTTTCTCAGAAATATCTATGTGGTGTTAACTCCTTGTCCCTTTTTGGGGGTTTTAATTGGAGGTTTTATTGATGTGCGGTCCTTATTTGTGGACTCTAAAGGTTCCCCAAAGTTCCTCAATTGGAGGTTTTATTGATGTACAGTCCTTATTATTGGATTCTGAACATTCCTCAAAGTTCCTCATAAATTCCTCAAGGTTCTCGACATATGTTTCCTCACTGTGTTGTTTTCAATGGATCATCAGGAGGTTAAGGAGAGTTTTTCCTTGTTGTTCAATTCTAAAGGAAGATGTGTGTTCTTAGGGTTGTGCCTGATTCAAGGTTAAAGTGTTTCTTATTTTAGGCTTTGGCTTCATTTGAATACAATTGTCCAAAAAGAAGCTGAAGGCTCCGTGATTGACGTTCTGGATCCAATATGTATGACCAGAAATAGCAATTTATCTGATTTTGCATTGGGCAGCCACAATACAGGAACATACAAACTGCAGACAACCAGCCACAAATCTTGATAAAAACTTTTTGGGAATTGCCAAGGGTTAATGTATGACTGCAACTTGTTTCTAACCATACTTCTCGACATCCAAATTACCCAGACTTGTCTAGAAGGTGAGTCGGTTAACCTTCGGAGCTGTTACCAACATAACTTTTGTTTTATCCGTGTTGATAACCAGTTTGGCTGCGAATTAAGTGAGTACATCAAACATCCCCCTTGCTCCACTATAAGTGTAGTTAAACATCACTAAGTCATCGGCATATAACTGATACTCCTCCAATTCTGGGGCAGCAGCCAACGACAGTGGAAAAGCACAAAGGGAGCCAAACACAACCTTGTTTGACTCACCTGTTGATCAAGACCTGTGCAGTCATTGTACCAGAGTCATCCGTCATCACTCGCCCCCCCCCCCTCTATTCTGATGTAAATCCTTCAGGATACACATCAAACACCGTTTTCACAATTAATACAATCAAACACAGCCCGGGAGTCTACAAAGATGGTACACAGCGCTGTCCCTCCCTTTCCTGCTGCCCACCGGAACAATGTGTCTATGGACCTGAGATTATGGGTGGTAGTACTCCCAGGGCAAAATCCAGTCTGGATGAATTGAAGTCGATGATTTCATCCACCCATGTCTGCAGGGTCCTTAGGATGAAGAACGAAAAACAAAATTCCCATCACATCCAAAATAGACAATAATCTGTAGTTTGACAGCAACAGTCTGTTACCTTTTTTGTAGACTGGCAGTACACTCAATTGCTTCCATGATACAGAGATCTCCTGTGCTAAACAAACTCTGTCAAAATAGAACTTTTAGAATCTTGGCCCACCTGCTAAGGTCCTGTTTCAGAATGATACTAGCAAGCCCATTTGGGCCAGGTGCCCTGGAGTTCTTAAGTTTCTAAATTGTTAGCTCAATATCATCTACGGTTGCCAGCAGAGGCCATCCCCCAGGCAATATTGCAAGCCGGGCTCTTTTATGGAGCTACTTTCTTTATCCCTTAAGTATAACAACCACACATTTTCCTTAATAGGGTTTAAAGTTTGCTTCGCTCTCTCGCCGTTGGTCCGGGCCAAAATCTGCCATATATTTCTACTTTCACAGCTTCTGAGGGCACCGATTATATTCAGCTCATAAATATTTTTGACCGAGAGTCCCCAACGTTTTAGCCAGTGCTTGTACTCATCCTTAATCACCTTTATCTGGTGGCTCATCCCATTTTCAGGACCACCAGCATTTTATAGCTCTCTCCACTTCCTTCCCATTTCTCTTTTGGCATTGTTAATGTGTGTATCCACTACTACCATATATCCCTTGGTATCAGATCCCGTTTTGGGAGCTAAAATATGTAATCAAGTCTGGCAGGATAATGAACCAAACTTGATACCACATCTGTGATATGGAGATTTGAAAATTGTGCTTTTGGAAAAGGAAGGCCACAGTCAAGTGTGGCAGGATAGTGAACCAGACATGATGCCACATTTGTGACCTGGAGATACTGGGAAAAGTGTATGTTGTAAAAGGAAAAGACACAGTCGGGCCTGACAAGATACTGGACCAAATTTGATGAAACATTAGTGCCCTGGCAGTGTTTGCGACATTAAGATATTTTTGTACGTGTTGGAACTCAAAAATATGTAATCAAGTCTGGCAGCATAGTGAACCAGACTTGATACACCATTGGGGATCTGGAGATACTAGGAAATTGTATTTTGGGAAAAATGAATACCATCATCAAGTCTGGCAGGAAAGTGAATCAGACTTGATACCAGATTGGCGACCTGGAGATATTTTCGCCACTGAGTTATTTTGTAATGTCTGCAGTCAGGTTTGGCAGGCTAGTGGACTAGATGTGATAAAACATTTGTAAGCTGAAGCACAAACAGATGAAGAGGTTCCCTGCAGAAGCTTGGCGAACTGTCAAGATTTAAGTTGGATTGAACGTTCACAAAGTCAACACCTAAACAAATTTACAGACTTTCAGCACGCACCCATCAGCAACACCCAAACATCAAAAACCAGCGCACCACCCTTTGTCACAATGCCACTGCAATGCCCACACCTCTTGTGACTCAGAAGAACTCCGATATCAATTCTCAGCGACTACCACCCGCAATGAGATTCCCCAAAACAGACTTAATACCTCCTCAGACCAATTTGAGTCTGTCCTCAAACTCACACAAAACTAATCAGCCTCTATTAGGAGCCCTACTAAATGTTAGGACCCTTGGGGCCACGCCATCAATGTACACAATAGTATTCTAGAACTCAAACTTGACTTCTTAGTGCTCACCAAAACATAGCTTCGCACAGCCTCAGGCCCACAGATTACACTAGCTGTCCCCTCCGAGTACACTCTCCTTAGAGCCGATCGCTTAGACGCCATAGGTGGTGGAGTGGCCATCATCCACAAAACCTCAGTACAATTTAGGGAATGCAAAATGGAATCACTTACAGGCTAGAAAGTCCTTGCCCTTAAGCAAGCCATTAGCCCTAAGGTAGCAATTAACTTCCTAATAGTATACAGAGCACTGAGTGCATCAAACAATCCAGACATAGACCTACCTCTCCTAATTACTCCCTTTCTCAAACCCAAAACTAAGTATATCCTACTAGGAGACCTTAACCTAGGATATAATGACCCCATGGACAGCAAAGCAACAGCCTGCTACAATGCTTTTCGAGAGATGCAATTTACCCAAAAATGTCCTATTAATAACATTCAAATGGGAGCATATAGATTGAATTCTGAACAAGAGGACTCAATAAGGGATGTAGGTGCTGATGATTCAATCCTTACAAATTGGTATTGATTCCCATCAAATAAAAGGCGGAAAACGAAGATACAAAAAGAAACAGTTAAAAACAGTGGGCAAAAAGAACTCAGGCTCTTAAAAGGTGTCAGCATTAGCTCAAACATCCTCATAAAGGGTTAGATGTGTAGAATCAACAGATGGCGTTCGATTGATTAAAGAAGGGAAGGCAAAGAAACGACAGAACACTAGAAGGATACAGAGTGGTAACAAAGGAAATGATCAGGGCCCATTTCAATCTTGGATCATTAACAATGATGACAAAATTGAGGGAAAGAATAAGGTCACCTTTTTACAGTCTAATGAAAATATGGAATATTCTTTGAATATCAATAGGGAAGGGTATGTAGATTATGATGATAGTGGGTATTCAGCACCAGGTGATTTAGAGGCAAAGGTGTCCAACAGTAAATACAACAAAGAACTCATTTCAAGGGATATACTACAACATACAGAGATGAACACAGATTGTTGACAGTTATGCCACTGCAAACAGACCCTTTTTAAATCGAACAAAATATACTTGAACTCACACATCAAGTACCTGACCTCAAAGTTGTATCAACAAATGATATAAAATTTGTTGAGATACCCTCCTCATTGCAGGAAGCTATCAGGGAGATAATACATTTAGTCTCTCCCATTTCATTACAGAACCTATTCTGGCATATGCTAATAACTTTCTTTATTGGTCTATGACTTTAAGAAAATGGTTCCAAAGTCGAATAACAAAGATATTTGCAAGACTAATAAAAGAAACAAGAATGTGATTAAAGATGTGGGACTGTATGTAGACAGTGAAATGGAACAACAAAAAGGCAGACTGTGGGCCTCATTACACGGTATGCGGTAACCATGGCGCTATTAGTGCCATGGTTGCCGCCAGTATTTTACTGTGTCCGCCTTGGTGGATGGCGGAATTACCCGCCTACTCCAAGGTGAGCGGGCCGGTAATTCCCCATTCACCAAGGCACTTCCCCATTCCCATTTTTGCCCCTATAAGGCCCAATGGGAATGGGTAAGGTGGTAATTACGGTACCACAAATTGCGGTAGCGTAATTAGCACCAAGGTCCCATTGCGGGCCCGTTCCTTAACGGCTGGTAAATCCAGCCATTGAGGTCGGGTCCGGCAAAGGGACCTCGTAGTAAGACGGTAAGGGTTAATCGGTACCGGTGCACTTACCGGTAGCGGTAAATCCTTACTGCATACCGTGTAATGAGGCCCTGTATGTCCTAACATGGAATACAAGAGGTTTTCATTCACTTGTGTCAAATAAAGACAGCCTAGCCCACTTATTGGAGGTTGATATCTTTGCTCTACAAGAACTTGCTTACCGAGTGATTTTGCATGAGATGAGTGTTGTATCCTCCAGAGGAATGTAATTAGGAATGAGAGAGACAGACCTTCAGTTGGTTTAATGTTGGGTGCAAAATATTATCTGAACCTAATGGGATATCGACTTCCAAATGATTATTAGTTTATTTTGGCTGATATATTCAAGGTTAAAGTGAGTGATCTGGAGCAAAGGATATAATCCTCCTTGAAATGCATTCCCCATGAGGGTCATTGAAGAGTTGGAGACAATTCTAGGCAATTGGATATGGGGTAATCCTGAGGCATTATTTGTGAATATGTGCCACTTAAACGTTCAACGCTTTAATAAATGTTCAAAGAAATGCATTGAGCACCTCACACTGTGTTGACATTGTGATTAGTTGTCATCAAACTCGAGCCTCTATAATTCAATATACAGATGAGGATAAACATCTACAGGATTCATGGTTATCATTTATTAATGTGAATCGATTATATAAATTGTATATGAACATAAGTGCCCTTGGCTCTATTCCCTTTACATGGTCTGTAGGGAGAGAAACCTCTTGGATTGACTACATACCCTTTCTGGAATCGATGTTTCACGTGATGGGTATGATGCAACTTATCCAAACATTAGCTAGTGATCACATGGCTAAGAAACCTGCCTTGAATGTGACCTCTGAACCTAAAGGAAAAATGCAAGGCCGCACAACACTAAATATTGCTTGAAATAGAATACACTGGATGGTAAACAACATAATTAAATATGTGTCCGTTTCTAAGGACTCCAATAAGAAAAAATGTGTGCATGGCATAACTTGAGTTAGAGAATTTGAATTAATATCCAAACGATCTAACTAAACAATATGAGCAAGATGATAAAAAGAAAAGGTTTACTAAAAGCTCTCTTGGAAAGAAATCCTTTGATATAATAATAATGAAAGAAAAACTGTCACTATATAGAGAAATTGAAAGATTAAAAAGAGAAAGCTTTGAAGAAAATAAGTGACATGTGATGATTGCAAATCTTAAAACAAGATATAAAAAGTTTGTGAAGAGACATAAGGCTTCAGTATTTGCGAAGAAATGGTTTGCCATGTTTGACATGGTAAGAAACACTGACTTTCACAGATTTTGGGCTGTGTATCGAAATTATACCGTATGCCATGGGGGTGTTTAAAAAGAAATCAATTGTATCTCAGAGTCTGTAAAAGTGGAAAAACTGTGGAAAGTATATATCAGGTAGCTGTATGAATTCCATATGCCAATTTAATTTAAGAGCTAAGAAAGGCACACACCTCTCCTCCTTCATTGAGTCTTCTCAGTGTAGGTTTCATTGAATACTGTATAGGGTGCAGTTGACTGAGCAGCTGGTGCTGTTGATGTGAATGATTGCATAGTTGTAGTACTAGAAGCTTTGTCTTTTTTGTGAAGACACCACTCTGGCACATGGGGAGTGTCTGATGCTTGCTTGGGCTTGACAATAAATGCACAATCTTGTTCTGTCTTGTTGTTTTCCTTGATATCTGTGGTATCATCAACAAAGAGGTGGTTGAGTCTTAAATCAGGGGATTGATCATAATCCTTGTTGTGTTCTTCATTTAATCTATTTCCAAGGAAATCAGTGGTGGGCAATGTTCAGGCCTCAGATGATGAGGGCTTTATTTCATTCTCCTCCTAGACTTCTTCCTCTGCCACTAAATGCAAGAGTGAAAGTTACTTTGAAGATTACACTCTGTCCCAGTGCATCACGTTCATTTGAGTGTGATTCCCCTATTCATTGCAGGGGGAGATAACTGCAGCTACAGGTTTATAGCCATGGCAAATGATCAGGCCAACAAAGTGGTTGAGCTTTTCCAATGCAAACAGCTGCTTCTGTATCAGGTGAAAGAACATCTACCAGATACATTCCTCCTTGGCCCCTACCCTTGCCTTACCATTCTTTACAATTCATGTCTGTCTAAGAATGTTTGGGGGTACTCACACACCTATAAAGGTCCCATCTGTCTGGGATAGCTTTGATGTACTCCACTTCCAAAATCCATGTGTGCCAAAGGCTTCTTTGGTAAATCCACTGCCCACAGAATGCACATGTGCCTAAACTTGATTTAGAATATTACCCCACCTAAAGCATGCACATCTCCCTAGACTGATCATGCATCCTCCTATGCCTCCAAAGTGCATCTCTGCAAAGTACATCTTTAAGTTATACTACAACTTTTGCCAAATTCACATATCCCTGAGAATGCTTTAGTGTACACTCCTGCCAACAAAATGCATATGTGCCTGAGAGTGTTCTGCAACACCTGCCTATAAATCCACATCTGCATCAGACTGCTTTGACTTCTGCATAGTATTATTTTGATATTTGTCCTTCCTAAAAGAATCATGCTTCACCTTCTTTTATATGTATATATGTGAAATAGTTCTATGAAATAGTAACACATTATATTAAATACAAATAGAAATCATGTTTGGATAATGCTACTTTGGACTCCTATTCCTTCAAATGTAATTTCCCATAAACCCACATTGGCATACTCTGACACCTACACAATTCATGTCTGGCTACACTGGTTTTGACATACTCCTCCAACTATAAAATTCACAACTGCCTAAGACTGCTAAGTCTTCCTCCCGCACCTAAAAAAGTAAACTGTGTCTAAGATTGCTGTGTTGCACTTTCCTACCCTCAATATACATGTTAGCCTGCTAAACGTTTGGCATTGTTTGCAATTGCACAATTCATGTCTATGGAACAATGCTTAGGTATATTTCCCATCTAGATGATATGCCTCTAATTACGACTGATTTAAATTCATGTCTGCCAACAACTGCTTTGAGATTCACCTATGCCTACAAAATGCAGTCCTGCTTAACAATATTTAGGCATACACCCCTCCTACAAAATGAAAACCTTCCTAAGATTGCCTTGGTGTTTTCCCCCACCTTCAAAATTCAGTTGTGTCTAGCGCTGCAGCAGCATATCCCTCCACTAACAAAATGCAAATGTACCTAACACTGTTTTGGCATACTTTCCTGCTTACAAACATTATGTCTGCCTGAGGCTGCCGTGGAGTGCTCTTATGGCTAAAAAAGTCACATGTGCCTAAGATTTCTCTGCAGTGCTCCTTCTCCTACACAATTCACATACGCCTAAGAATGCATTCTCACTCATCTGTACATTTTCACCTCTGCTGATACTGCTTAGATATTCTCCTATAAATTCACATTTTCCTAAGAGTGCTTGAAGGTACTGAAACACCTACAAAATTAATATCTACCTAAAACTGCGTTGGTATACTCCCTTACTAACACAATGCTAAGTGTTTTGTGGCATAATGTAGTGTATACAAACCTCTGCCATCAATCCTCATGTCTACTGTGAGACAGGCATATGATCAAGAGCGACACAGGTGACACCGTTTTCAAAACCTTTATTCAATGAATCAGGATGGGTGAAATGCCTATCGGCCCTATCGGATGCCTATCGGATGTCCCTGCCTAAAAAAACTAAGCATTGTCAAAGTCAGTGTGTCCAAAACAAAAAGTCTGTCTGTGTCCACAACTATGCTTGCCCTCGCAACTAAGAGACAACTATAATGAAGGGATGGTTTAACTGAAGAAGTGAATAACATAACGTTCAGAGCACTGGCTAGCCCCCTTTCCCAAGTCAGGATACAGTTCGGTTAGGGAGAATTCTCAGAAATGTGCTAATTCCCTTCTACCTTAGAGACCCCCATGTTGCCTATCTGTTGGGAACCCTAAAGTGTGACACGTGCAGTACCACTGAGAATGCCTGTACCGCAAAGATTCCTGCAAGCAAGGTATCCATTGAGAAAACCCTATAGGCATTCACAGAGAAATAATGCCCTGTTGGACAAAGTCCCGGATGAAGTGTGAAAACAAGTGAAAGAGAGGATTGGTGATGTCATGTAGAGCAGAGCTGACACACCTAGAGAAGATGGACGAGATAAAAGAACATAGACATTCTATAAGGTATGAAGAGAAGGTGATAAAGGTGAGCAACATTTCGGGCTGGAGATGAAGATGCCCATGCTACAGAAAGGCAGAAGATAATGCAAATCAGTTTACACTTGTACAGACGCAGTAATGCAAGTGGACAAAATAATCTTAAGGCTGGCTACATAGTGAATAGAAGCGGTGATGAACCAGTGTATTATAATACATGGGAATGTATAGAGCCTGGATATTCGACAGTGCACTTTAAGCAAGGGCTGAAACCCTGTGATTGGAAAGGATTTTCAGTGTGGCGCAGTTGGAAAATAACTGATGGCGAAGGAGAAATTCAAGAAAGGCTTGGCTGGCCCAGCACCAAGAAGTCGAGGCCACCGTGAGCCTGGTTGTCCATCCAGTAGTAACATGAACGTGAGAAAGAAACAAACTTATGTTTGAGGTGGAATGGAAAAACACTGAAGGTTTCAAAAGTTCATAATTTAAGTGAATTAAATGCTGCAAAGAGCTTGAAAATGCTGTCTCCAAGTCACATGGTCAGATCAAAATAGACATTTTGTGTCCAGCTACACCAAAACCAAGAGGATACTCCCTTTATTTCTCATGCACAGAGACCTTATACAAGGCCAAGTTCAAAGCCTTAATTCATTAGCAAACTGCAAGAGTGATAACAGATGTTGAGCTAACTGCACCTGATATGGTAGCCTGCGCGCTGCTAGCGTGTTGAATATTTCAGAAGGGTACAAGTGTGCCAAACCAATGGTAAAGGGCCATGTATCAAAGAGCCATATAGTTTGTGTAACCAATAGAGTGTTGAGTATTAGTGTGACACAAAAGATGACGTGCACTTGGGATGGGCTTATTTGCCCACCTGACAATAGATACCCAATCACTTCCTTGTTAGTATGGAACGTATACTTAGATGTTCCCGGTAACCCTATCACAACCCTAAGTAGGTTTTTGTAGTTTGCCTCATAGTGTGATGTCACTTATGATGAGTTTTGACTATAAAAGTTGTATTTTTTATAATATGAGCTGAGAGAAATGTCAGTTGATGTTCGTTGTAACTCCCTGTTTGAGTAATTTCTACATCCCCTTCTATCTCTAGTATTTAAAGGGTCTAGGTCTATGGGTTCACATGGTAGCAGAGAGAGGATGGTTCAGTATCAATTGACCCAGTAGGCTTTTAAGGGTCTCAGAAATATTGATGCCCTCTGCCTTTTAGCTGGAGGACCGCAAGGCTTCCTGTAGATAGCGGCCGAGAACCAAAAATCGTGCAAGACAAACAAAGCAGGTGGGACACATCCCTCTTTCTTGGAATTCCCCTCCCGGTTTCTACAGGCAGCTGAGCAGACCGAAGGCTAAGGTGGCTGGTTCAGGAGGAGACAATCCCGAGGGTCAGGTGCTGAAGAGCTGAAAAGCGAATGTTGAGTTTAGTTTAGTTTAGTTTAGTTTATTGTTTGATAATGCGCACAAAACCCTGGGGTAGCCGGGCGCAGCAGGTACAAGGATACTTAGCTTAGGTTGCATACAGAGGATAAGAAACATGTCAGAACAGTGCATACATGTCAATACAAGCAGTTGAAATGAGAACTGACATGTTACAGTATTGAGAGTACGTATATACAAAAAGGTAAAAAGGGTAAACGCAAAATAGACTTAGACAGGGTTTCAGGAGTATCACAGCCGTTAGGTACAGCTAAAATTAGTTGTCATAGGACCAGAGCCAGTTTTTACCTTACATCTGAAGCTGGAGTAGGGTAGGTTAGCTTTCAGTGCAGTGGGCAGTGCATTCCAAGCCTGGGCAGCTCTGACAGGGAAGCTTGCTCCGCCCGCTTTGGATCGTCTAAATCTAGGGGTTTCTAGCAGGAGGTGGTTAGTAGCCCTAGTGTGGTGGCTGGACGATTTTCTGGTCAGTCTGGCCGAGATGTAGAGGGGTGCTGTGTTGCTGAGCCCTTTGTGGGTGAGAGATAGTGTCTTGAGGAGAACTCTGTCGCTGATTTTTAGCCAGTGGTGGTCTTTCTTGATGTTGGAAATATGTGCTCTACAGGGTATGTCAAGGGCTGCTCTAAGAGTGCTATTTTGAAGGATTTGCAATTTATTTATGATAGTTTTATTAGCTCCTGCATAGAGGGCATTACAATAGTCCAGCTTTGACATTACTAATGCGTTAGCTAGCGTGATGCAGTTAGTTTTGGAGAGGTAAGGTCTACAGGTCCTGATTAATTTACAGGTGTACACTGTAGAGGATGCCAAGGTATTAACTTGTTTTTTGAGGGATAGAATGGAGTCAAGGTAAAAGCCTAGTGTTTTTACCTCGGTTGCCACCTTGATTGTGTTACCATCTATGTTGAAATTGCGATAGTTGGGACTCTGTTTTTTTAGGTTGGAGTCGGAGCCCAAGATCAGTATCTCTGTTTTGTCGTCATTTAGGCAGAGGCCGTGGGAGGCCATCCATTTCTGAATGAGGAGGTAAATTTTGTTTACTAAAGCTGTGTCTTCGACAAAGTTGCCTGATAGTGGTATGAGAATCTGCGTATCGTCCGCATAATTAGTGTAGGTTACCCCTAATCTGTCAAGTTTGTCGAAGAGTGGCTTAGTAAAGATATTATACATTGTCGAGGAGAGACATGAGCCTTGTGGGACACCACAAGTGATATGGATAGGGTCCGCTGCAGCTACAGGGGAGAACACTCTCATCGTACGGTTAGCTAGGAAGGATTGTACCCATGCTATAGCTTCACTTGAGAAATGGGCGGCAGGCGCTGTGGTTGCATAATACTGCACCAGGTCAAAGGCCGCTGATAGGTCAAGGAGGAGGAGCATAGCTGTACTACCTTTATCCTTCAACTCGTCGATGTGTGTCTTGAGGTCGATTAGGGACGTTTCAGTACCGTGAAGTTGTCTGAAGCCAGATTGCCGTGAGCCTAATAGTTGGTGTGACTCCAGATAGTTTTGGATCGGGAGGTAGGCTACTATATCGATGAATTTAAGGAGAAATGGGACCGTGGTAATGGGCCTATAGTTAGTGGGGATGGCTGGGTCAAGTGACTGTTTTTTGAGTAGGGGCAATAGCCAAGATTCTTTAAGGTTTGTGGGTATCGTACTCGTATTGAAAGAAGTGTTGATTAGTTTCGAGATGAAGGGTGCTAAATCTCTGGCTGCATCCTTGATAATTTGCGCAGGGCAACTGTCGCCTTGGCAGTTCGATGGATTAAGGGAAAGAATGACCTTTTCAGTTTCCAGTATAGAGATGTTGGTAAACCTGAAGGATTTACCAATGCTTTGGGTGGATGTGCTGGGTATCTCTTTCAGTGGGGTGGTGTGAGTTCCACTAGGGCTCAGGGAAGCTTTCTTTTTAGCAATTTTAGATTAAAGGGTTGTGATTTTATTTGCTAGGGCATTTTGGATACTGGTGCACCAAGATTTGGCCTTGGGGACATTGTCTGTAGGGGCAATTGGGTCTTCCAGTTCTCGGAGAATAGTGAAGAGTTCTTTGGAGTTCGAGTTAGCTTTACTGATTCTTTCGTTGAATTAATCTTTTTTAGTTTGAGTTATTTCCATCTTGTATCTTTTGGCAAAGTTGGCAAGTGTGGTTTTATTGTCAGCAGAAGGAGTTTATGGATGCGCATTTCTTTGAGTTGGGGAGTGAACCAAGAATTAAGGTGAGTTTCACGTTTACTTTTATGGAGTTTGATAGGGGCAATCAAGTCCAGAGCTTTGGCCATGGAGTTGTTAAATGACTCAACTAACTTGCTAGGGTTAGATTCACTGGAGCTGGCAGTGAGAGCTGGTAGGATTAGTGGAAGTAGTTGTTCGGCCGTGATTTCTTTTTTGCTTCTCGTTGGCATGGGGGTGCTATTTTATTCTTGTTAGGTTTGGGAGGCTCTATGCTGGCTGTAAAGCATATAAGGTAGTGGTCCGTCCATATTTGAGGTAGAATACTAGAGATGGTGATGTCACAGTTATGGTTAGCTATCCAGTCTAGTGTGCGTCCTTTTATGTGTGTAGGAGTTAGGAATTTTTGGGTAATGTCATGATTGACTAAAATGGATTGGATAGACTGGACTTGTTTGTCCTCCGCGTCATTGAAGCCCAGGTTAAAGTCGCCTAGTAAAAGGAGCTGGGTGGAGATTTTAATGCTATTAGTGAGGAGACTGGACAGGTCTTCCTCAAAGTTGCCTAGTGGGCCTGGTGGTCTGTACACTAGAAGTATCGTTAGAGTGCTATTGTTGGAGATCAGTATTTTAGCTGAGAGAAGTTTGCACAATGTGATTGCTGGGCGTGGGCTAAGTCTAGCAGCTAGCTGCGTTTTGGTTATGATGGCCAGGCCGCCTCCTCTAGTGTTAGGCCGGTCGACTCTTAGGATATTGTAATTGTCCTGATTGGCAGTCATGAGGGCAGGGCCAGCTGCATCATGGAGCCAGGTTTCAGACACAACAAGGATATCTAAGTTGTCCATAGCCAGTATGTCAGCTATTTCAGTATTGTGTGCTATACACGACCTAGCATTAATAAGGGCTCCTGATAATGTAGGAGTTGTAGTGGTAACCTTGGCAAATCTGGGGCTAGGGTGATTGGGTCTCCTCTGTTTGTGATATGGGTCACCTTGTGGTTCAGGGCGATTTACCGTCGCTGAGGCTAGGAAGTTAGGATTAATGGCAGTAGAGGTACGTGTGGGTACTGGTAGACTGGTTCTTTTATTTTTGATGTCATAAAGTCGTGGCAACCTAGCTCTAAGTCGCAAGTTTCTCTCTTGCAGATTGCAGGGGGTAAGGTTGGTGAGGGCCATTGTTGTGGTGATGGTTAGAATGGTCCAGGCTAAGCACCAGGATGTATATAGGAGGCAGGTCTGGATAGTACGCATGTTGGGCGACAAGGACACAGTGGCAGGTATATTAGACTGACCAGTAGGGAGTGAGGTACAATTATGCTGATGCTTTAGCACCAAAGTTTGGTCTTAATCAGGGCTAGCGTGCCTATATACTTCAGTGGGGCATCACAGGCATCACAGTTAAGCTAAAATGCACAGGGCAGCATCTAGATTTGGGCATCAAAGGTAGGCTACAATACACATGGCAGCATCTAGATTAGAGACATCACAGGGCATCACAAGGCATCACAGTTAAGCTAAAATGCACAGGGCAGCATCTAGATTTGGGCATCAAAGGTAGGCTACAACACACATGGCAGCACCTAGATTAGAGACATCAAAAAGCAGCAATGCACGAGTAAGTTTAAAATACACTAGGCAGCATCGAGATATTGTAGGTCTTGGAGGGATGCAAGGCATAGCAGTGCTAGCATGCCGATGTACTATCAGTGCGCAATGGACGTAAGCAACAGAGTGCAGGGTATTTGCATTTGTATTTATAAAAGATCGATGCCCAAGGCAGAGAAGGTTGAGCAGATTGAAAATAAATTGGGGCAAAAGTCATTTGCAGCCGAGTTCAGATAAAATTGTAACAGAGACTGAGCGAATAATGTCACTATGGTACAGTAAACTGCGGTGCAAAGTTACCTTGACGGTCATGTGTAAAAGGACCAGGTGTTCTGGCAGGTGGCAGGGTCGGCAGGTAACAGGCATGGAAACAGGAGATGGCCTTGTTTGCAGTCGGCCTTTAGAAAAGTGGGCCGGCTTTGCCTGCCGGCGCCCAATCGGAGGACAAATAGGCAGGGGCAGCCAATCAGGAAGGCTTGCTCGGGCCTCAGTAGGTAATGTAGGCAGACATCAGGAATCGGTCGGCCATTTTAAAGCTGTGAAGTACCTCGTGTACTTCAATGGCGATTTTCGTATAAACACAACGAATAGCTGTAAACAGGCAGCGGATTACCCTGTCCTTGCTTGGGCAATGAAACGCTTCGGCTGCTGATGCAGAAGCAACATTTAAAAATAAAATGTGGTTGATGCGGCGCTACGGGATCAGCGCTTACCTAAATTCAGGCAATTAGGAGAGAGGCCTTGGTGCTGGATGCCCGTTGCTCCTGCAGGTCGGGATCAGGAGTAGATTGAGAGAGGTGGCAAAAAATAACTGTGTATTAAATGTGGGAAATTATAATGGGGAGTAAGTAATGGAGGGTTGGTGGGGTATTTTAGTTAATGGCGAAGAGCGTCAAGTAGAAGTATTTAGTTGTGGACGAGGAGCGATCCACAAGATAAGCCCAGAATCCTACATCAAGGATGTCTAGAAGGAGTTGTTTTAAAATCCAAGTGGATATATAAAGGGTACTAACAGATAGATCTGTTAAAGAGAACAAGTCACACTCAGATCAGAGTCATTATTAGGGGTGAGAGTAGCCACAAGGAGCATTGGAAGAAGTATATGTGGGCCGGCCTGTCTATCTGTCTGTATTCTGTATGTATTATATGTGATAAAGAAATGATGAAATGTCGAAGAGCAGCAACTAATAGATTGTAGTAAACGGCTGAGAATAGATTATTAATTTATTTAGTTGTCAAAGGTATTGACTAAAAAGGTAGACAGAAATAAAGTGAGACATAGAGGATGGGAGCTGCAACGATTGGTGTACACTCGTATTGTGTTATTTTTCTGAAATAGTATTTTCTGTGTAAAATGACGATAAGTATTGACAGTCAAGTGTGACTAGTCATGATGGAAGATGTTACTCTGCTCATGCACCTGTACAAACAGCTGCCAAAACACGTACCCAAGCGTAAACAATATAGTGCAGAATGGGTTAAGGGCATGGCAGATAAAATGTTCATGCCATGGCCATAAGGGGGATCACTGGCAGAAGCAGTTTTACAACACATGACTACATACCTGAATGCAGCGTACACAGGAAAGAAGTTAGAAAAATGATTAAGTAGCCTAAAGCTTTGGAAAATGTACCAGGAGGAACGGGAAGACCCATCTCCTGAAGACTGGATGCTTAACCTGTGTAAAGAGGGGGTGTCGAGCCTTCTGCTCCCTCTACCACACCTGAAGTAAATGGTGATAGCATGAAAGACAAAGGAGTGTATCCATTAATGGAGCTTAAAGCAGCGCCAAGATATAGTAATCCGACGCATGAGCCGCCTGCATGTAGTAGTAACGAGAGTCCAGAAAAAACTCCAGAAAGGGGTATGACCTCTAAAGTCCCACGGGACAAGGAGAGAAGAGAACAACCAAGTATGACTCCAGATCTAGAACGAGAAATTAAGAGATGGACAAATGGCTGGGCAGTCAGATATTGCTGAAACTTGATGGGAAGAGCATTGAGGAAGTACAGAAAAGGGAAGATCAAGACGAGCAGGCTAAAAAAAGACAGGGAACGAGAGAAACAATTGAGAGAAAGCAAGGCTAAAAAGAAGAGTAGACTAAGATGAGAGCAAAAGTATCTGGAAGAGCAGTTAATAAAGGAAGAAAGAGCAGTAGAGCAAAGAAAATATGACAACAGGCAGAGAGCAATCAAAGAACGAGACAGGCTAGAAAAGAGAAGAGAAGAAGAGGAAGAACAAAAATGAAGCGATAAAAGAATGCAAAGATACAGATATGATGAGGTGTGTAGGGCAAATGAAAGAAGGGAAGCGAAAAGACATGAAGAGGAAAGGATTAGGGAGGAAGTGAAGAAACAAAGAGAATTTGTTGAAGAAATGGAACAAAAATGAAGGCAGAAGACAAGCGACATTGATTGGATTGAAAGAGAGGTAATGGAAACAAATCCAGTAGTGGCATAGGAGGACATAGAGGAGTTCCTCCCATCACAAGAACCTATACCAGGACCCTCTAGAGTAGATCTAGAGGCGAATATTGAGATATGAGATATTGGAGACAGAATAACAAAAAACTATCAATAGATGAGGGCAAAAGGTGAATTGAGAAGTAAGGGGAAAGATGATTAATCTGAAATTTCCCAATTGCTAGGCAAGGAGGGAGGTCTATTTAGCCTCAAACATCAAGCCCTGTCTTTAGACAGGCTGACTCTAAACAGATTGCCTAGCATTTCGGGGCTGGATTGCCCCTGGGCAGGACAAAGGCTGATATGTAGGGATATTTATTCTCTGTGAAAGGGACAGTGAGCTTAAGACTTGGTAGAGTCTCTTCCGGGGGTTATTCACCCAAGAACAGGTCACTGGGCTGTGTTCATGCTGGTAGAGAGATTCCCAGACCACCCTTTGTTTTGCATAAATTAACTTTGGGTCTCACCCTAAGTTACCAGGGCGATCCATACGTGGACCCCTTGCTCACTGTTCTTAGAGAGGCACAGCTTCACCTCACTGATGATGCCCAACAAGGTTGAAACATGTGTATGGGGTTGCTGTTGGTACTCTTGTTCAGAGGAGAATTGCCTAGCATTTTGACGCTGGACTGCCCCTGGGCAGGACAAAGATTGATATGCAGGGAAATGTCTTCTCTGTGAAAGGGACAGTGAGCTAAAGACTTGGTAGAGTCTCCCCAGGGGGTTTATAGTGAAAAGGTCGAATTTGAAAAGGTCGAATGACAAAATCTCGAACAAAAAAATCTCGAGAAATAAAAAGTCAAATTTTTTTTTAAATACGTTTTTTATTCGAAATGGGGGGGTTCCCCCCCCAACCCCTCTTTTTTTTTTTTTTTACCCTTTTTTTTATCCCCGGACCCCAAAATAAATATAGAATTTTAAAAAAATGAATTCGACTTTTTTTTTCGACCTTATTTTTTCGAGATTTTTGTCTTTCGACCTTTTGTATTCGAGATTTTGACTGACCACCTCTCCAGGGGTTAGTCATCCAAGAACAGGTCATTGGGCTGTGTTTGTGCAGGTAGAGAGATTCCCAGACCCCCCTTTGTTTTGCATAAATTAATTTTGGGTCTCTCCCTTAATTACCTGGGTGATCCAGATGTGGACCCCTTGCTCACTGTTCTTAGAGAGGCACAGCTTCACCTCACTGATGATGCCCAACAAGGCTGAAACACGTGTATGGAGTTGCTGTTGGTACTCTTGTTCAGAGGAGAATTGCCTAGTATTTCGGTACTGGACTGCCCCTGGACAGGACAAAGCCTGATATGCAGGGAAATGTCTTCTCTGTGAAAGGGACAGTGAGCTAAAGATTTGGTAGAGTCTCTCCCAGGGGTTATTCACCCAAGAACAGGTCATTGGGCTGTGTTCATGCTGGTAGAGAGATTCCCAGACCCCCTTTGTTTTGAATAAATTAACTTTGGGTCTCACCCTAAATTACCAGGTTGATCCAGATGTGGACACCTTGCTCACTGTTCTTGGAGAGGCACAGCTTCACCTCACTGATGAAACCCAACAAGGCTGAAACACGTGTATGGGGTTGCTGTTGGTACTCTTGTTCAGAGGAGAATTGCCTAGTATTTCGGTGCTGGAGTGCCCTTCGCAGGACAAAGGCTGATATGCAGGGACATTTCTTCTCTGTGAAAGGGACAGTGAGCTAAAGACTTGGTAGAGTCTCTCCCAGGGGTTATTCATCCAAGAACAGGTCATTGGGCTGTGTTTGTGCTGGTAGAGAGATTCTCAGACCCCCTTTAGGTTTGACTCTAAACAGAGACAAGAAAGAGGACAGTCATATAACTGGGGGACAGGATATGTCAGACGAAGAAAGGGAAACCTTCCATGGGGAGAAGGGTCATACGTGCAGTCCCAAGGGGTGTTTTCCTACTGACAAGGAAGTTAGGTGGTCAGATCTGGACCTACCAAAAGAAAGAACACCAGAACCTATGGTGTGCACAAAATTATCTAAAGGGTGATCCCATAGTGAGAGGGGGGACTCGCCACCATACGTGAGCAGACTAAGGTCATTACCAGGAAGAAGGCGATCAGGAAGCATTGTCCCTACTATGGATAGGAAAACAATAAAAGCTGATTACGATTTTGGGATTTCACAGTTTCCCTTGATAGAAAAAGAAGGCGCCAGATCGCAGTATATCCCATGGCCCCAGATGGATAAGGATAACATAAGGTGTAAGCTCTGAGTTTTACTTCGGGTGCAGGAAAATGGATTTATGAATTCGAAAAAATGAAAGGAGTAAACACGCTAGCTATAGGGGACATTAAGATTCTTCTAGCAGATATCCTCGGGGAGATGGCTGATGACATTTGGACGAGAGCAGGATACGCAAGTGTCACAACACAGAACACAGCGCACAATCTGGAAAGCGATTAAAGTACTGTATACTGATACGTCAGATATGGGAGCTATCACGGCACGTAAGATGCAGGAAGGTGAGGATCTGCTTGCTTACATTCAGAATTTTCAAGAGCAGTGGTTTTTGGAAACTCACAAGCTTTGTGGAAAATCTATACCTGTATTTCATCATACATTATGTCAGGGGTTGCCAGATCAAGTACAGAGTCAGCTAAAGAAGCTGGTGGGTATGGAGGTAAAACCATGGCCTGAAATAACGATGACCATCGCGCACCATTGCTGATTGGTACAAGAGAAAAATTGAAAGAGAGAGGACGTTAGGAAGCTCGAGGAAGCCGAGTAAGTACAAAATAAGCTGTTGAAATATGCTATAGAAGGGGCGATGCTGGCTAGTGGAGAAGGGCCAGGATCACAGCAAGTATCTCATATGCCACAGGTGAATAACCAACAGTGATCAGATCAAGGAGGGAACAGACTCATGTCGAGAGGCAGGGGAGGCTTGCGCGGAAGAGGAGGCTTTCAGAATAATCAGGGAAACTTTCAGAATAACCAAGGCAGATTTCAGAATCCGCAGAATGACAATCAAGTCATGCAGGGAGGGCAAGTTAGGAGATTCCCTCCTGTATGTTGGACATGTGGAATTACAGGACACATTGCACAAACATGTAGGAGCCAAGAGTATGTGCAGAATGGGCAATTCTCGAGAGGGGGACAGTATATAGCCCACAAAGTAGGAACAGGTTCACCCAAGATCAAACAGTATACATGTACCGCAAACACAGCAGGCTTTGCAACCACAGCAAGCCCCTTTGAATCCGCTGCAAGGGCAGTCATAGCATGCACCCATGCAGATACAGCAGAACACAAGCACAGGGCAGTTATTGACTCTTAGAGTTGGGGGTGTCACTGTCATGGGAGGGAATCCTTTTACAGGTACGGGAATATGTATGTACCCACAACAGGACAGCTCACAGGGTGACTTGATGTGTTCAGTACTATCAGTGACACCCAATCCTCAAGAGGAACCCAGGGTGACGTTAGCATAGGAGGCAAATCCTTTTCTATTTTAGTAGACACTCGGCTGACTCGCTCATGTATACGAGAGGGAACATTTTTGTTATCAGTGTAATGCCATGAATGCTCAAGGGTTTTCTGGAGCTACAAGTAGAGTTTCTTTTACTGAGAAATTGCCAGTCTCTATAGGAGAGTGTGATATGTCTGTCCCTTTTTTGTATTCAAGATAGACATGAGTTAATATACTGGGCAGAGATTTAATGACAAAGTTAATTATGACGATTTCTTTCACTGATGAAGGCATAGTGTGTTCAACACCAGGAATACACTATTTAAACATAGGTGACTTTTGCATGGCATTTACAGGACAAATAGCTTTGTGAGGAGCACCATTAGAACAAGATGTTTTTCACTATGGGGTATGCATTTTGTTAACCTGGCTACCCGGTAAAGTGGGAAAGATTATAGGAATTCCTGATGAATTTCTGTTCAGGGCACAGATACCCATGGAAAATTAGGGGGGACGTGTTTTTCCCTTGGAATTGCTAGCAGCCATAGTGCGTGGAGAATTTGCCATGCTTGAAGGTTGGGATCGAGGCAGGCCATGGAGAACAATGATTGCCATTGGGGAAGGATGTAGATTGACTGACGTCACTGATGAGGATATGTTTGGAGAAGATGAAGTAGTATTCGAGATGAGCATTACATATTGGATCAGAACAGAAACATGAGAAGTCCCACATAAAATGTTCATAGTGTATCAATGTCCTGCATTTTTTGATGAAGACATGGTGAAGATGCCAATTTCTTTATGGACTACGGGCCCTTATGACGTAGGCCTGTTGAATGGGGTAGGAGAAGTTAAAATTAAGTTTAAACCAGGAGCAATTTTACCTCGATCAAGGCAGTACATTTTCAAGACTATATCAGCCATGATGGATCAAGGCATTTTAGTGACATCAGAGCCACTATGCAATACCGCAGTGAACCCTATCAAAAAATCAAAAGGGGGGTCATGGAATTTAATTCAGGAAATGAGACTAGCCCGATTGTAGAGGCAGAATTTACTCTAGCTCCAAATCCGGCAACAATCCTCTGTAGTATCACGGTTGAGGCGAGATATTTCATGGTGATTGACTTGAAAAATTATTTTTTCTCAATCCCGTTGCATAAAGATTCCCACGGCCTTACGTAATTTACGTTTCGTCAGGCTAAGCTGAAAAGTATATGTTTGTCCCAGTGGTATTGTGAGTCTCCATCAATTTTCAATAGGGTTCTGCAGATGGACCTAAGCAATATTGTTTTGTCAAGTGTTCTACTGCAATAGGTAGATGATATTTTGGTATGTAGCCCATCAGAAGAAGAATGTAGATGAGACTTGATTCAGCCAATGTTTATTCTAGCTGAGAAAGGATTTAAGGTGAACAAAGAAAAATTGCAGTACTGCCAAGAAGAGGTGTTGTACTTGGGCAGTTAATCTCACATGAAGGAAAGAAGGTTACGCCTGACAGAGCTGAGGCGGTATTGAAAATCTCAAAACCACACACGATAAAGCAAATGCAAATGTTTCTAGGACTATGTAATTATGTTAGAGCATGGGTATTTGATTATAGTTCATACACAAGACCCTTGCTGCAGGCCCTGAAAAAGGCCCAGCTGAATCAGGAAAAAATTGAATGGACTGAGGAAATGCAGGAGGGGTTTGATGAATTAAAAAAGGCAATATGCACAGCTCCAGTTTTAGCAATTATTCTGAGGAGTTCTTTTTATTCTTGCACACAAATGGGACAGTAATGACAGCAGTGCGTATGCAGAGAACTACATTAGGGTACAAACCTTTAGCATATTACAGTGAGATTTTGGACCCAGTCATGAGGGGTTACTTCCCTTGCGAACAATCATTGGCTGCAGCTGCCTTCGCTAAGGAGAAATCTGCCGGCATAGTAATGGGTTGCTCCATGACTTTATTTGTTGAGCATGCTTTGTTTGCTTTTTTGGAGAAATGTAAGGGTACACTAACGTCTCAAAGAGCCTCTGCTTACGAGGACGTCATTTTGAATCCGGTGATCAAAATAGTTAGGTGTAAAATGGTGAACCCTGACACATTTGTAGCTGAACCACTGGCAGAGGATGAACAAGTACATGATTTTTCAAATTATGAGGAATTCTATGATGAGATCCTGAGGGTAAAGGAGAATGCTCTAGCAACAGGGGAGATTCTCTTTATTCATGGTTCTTCAATGATCTATCAAACTGATGGAGAAAGGCATTCAGGTGCCATTGTACTGAAGCACAAGGCTAATGTGGAATTTGAAGTAATAACGAGTGCAAAACTACAGTCTCACTTTTCAGCACAGGCTGCAGAATTAATGGTGCTGATTGTCGCACTTGAGAAACACGCATACCAGGAAGTAACAGTGTACAATGACTCCACCTACATGACATCAACCGTGTACACAGGGCTAGCACGTTGGAAAAGGTGGGGCTACCTCTGACTCCGGTGTAACACCCTGCATTATTGGACACGCTTATTAAAGCACTAAAACTCCCAGTAGGCATTGCAATAGTTAAGTGTGCAGAACACACTAAAAGAATAGACTTTATTTCACACGGAAACCAACCCGTGGACAAAGAGGCAAAAAGAGTTGCATATTCATCTGATATAATGAGTTTTGTGAATGAAAGTTTTAATCACTTATCACAAACACATCTAATGGAAGTTGAAGGTGAAGCCTCACTGGGAGAGAAAGACCTGTGGACACAGATGGGGTGTTCCTTATCCCCTTCTGAGGCACTGTGGCAACAAGATAGCACTGGTAAACCGGTGATGCCTGTAGCCTTATTAGTAAGGGTGGTGTTAGAACAGCTACACTACCCTGTGCATGTGACTAGGGAGAGGCTTTCAGCAACAATTGCGGAGGACAGGTTTGTACAGAATCTGGTAGAACACGTTGCTTTTTATGTAGGAAATTGCATCGTATGTCAAAGTATTACTGCTGGGCACACACTGCAAACAGTCAGAGGAGTAATTCCTCAGCCAAATGGCCCTTTTCAACATTTACATTTTGATTATGTTGATATGCTGCAGATCTGTAATGGATATGGGTATATGATTGTGGTGATGTGCCCCTTCTCCAGGTGGATCGAGGCTGGTCCGTGCACGCATCACTTGCACTGCAAAGTTTTTAGTACGAGAAGTATTTCCCAGATGAGGAGTATGTGAGGTGCTGAGATCAGATAATGGCCCCCATTTTGTGAATGAGGTATTTCAGCAAATTAGTTTATTGCTTGGTATAAACCACAAGTTTTCTTCTGCTTATCACCACAAGTGAACGGGATATGTGAGAAACTCAACGGTCTGCTCAAAGAGAGAATGGTTATGTTGAAACTGACTCTGAAAAAGGGGTGGCTCACTGCCTGCCCCTTGCAGTATATTCATTATGAAATCAGCCCAGCTCTGACCACCAATTCACACCCCACAAGTTAGTCACAGGGAGACAAATGAGAAAGCCTCTAACTCCTCCGTTGAGGACTAGAAGTGATGCCCAGACAACTGCAGAATTGTTAGGAGATGAATTACGTGTGTACTTAACATGTATGACGGCTATTATCTATGTCATTTCAGATCAAGTCAAGCGGTCGGGGTGCCAGTCTCAGAAAACAGATGAAGACCATACAGCAACCACAGGTAAAGAACTATGTTTACCTAAAATCTTTGCTGGAGATAAAAAACATATGAGAAACGTTCACAAAAGTGGCACAAGCCCCGTTTCAGCTGCCCTTTCATAGTGGAGGACATTACTTTGTCGGTAGTTAAAATCCTAGGGAGACAAGCTTGGCTACACCAAGGAGATGCAAAAGTCTAACCTGGAGAGGCTGCAGCACCCCCAATCCATTCGGAAGCAAGTCAAGGAGAAGTTCATCACGTGCAGACTCGATCGATGAAGGGGAATAAGGATGCAGACACTGTCCAGTAGACAGATAAAAGTGTACATTTGGACTGTTGCTCCCCTGAGACACTCTTTGTAGTTGCTAAGCAAGGAGTGAAAAAAGCTATTGTTCTAGAGTCACAGGATCTTTGCTGACATTGGACTGTGGAATGCGGAAGTAAGCACAATATGCCAGACTTGGATTTTGTATTTGACAAATGGAAGAGCAAGCAATTCACTGACTCATTTCTCACTGAATTTCTCTTTGGAGGTGCTTATGGTACTTACCAATGCTGGTGCAAACAGTCTACTTCTTGCTGTCTTCATATTTATACTCAGAGCTTACCCTGCTCTTGTTGGGAGGAGCCTTTACATACGTACTTTTCTCAAGGATCCTAAGAATGGCCTGACTATTAGACATCTACTGGCAGCAATAATGGCGCAGATCAGACTATTACCTGAGAATCTTACTGGAGGTACAGATGGTCCTGTCTAGTGACGATACCCACACACTACTTGCTATGATCTTTTACTATTAGCTTCAAGTTCATTGTTACCTTGTTTGGCGAGACACCAACACTTTTGTGTTCATGCAAGATACTATAAACCGTCCAGCAATCAGCCAGTTACTTGTGGAAATCATTGAAAAGATTCAACAACTACCAGAGCATCTGATGAGTTTGCCTGAATAAAAAGAGTTTTTGCTTCCTTAAACAGTAATCAAAGGCAAATAAATATGTGGTCCATAGAGCATATTGCAGGTCCAGAAAGTGATCAGAGTTAACAACGAATCAAGAGGCGTCTTGAGGTGTCGATGGTGGAGCCTTATATATTGGTGCATAATGTATGGCTGTTCTACGTTTATCATTGTTTTTCTGATTCTGCTAATTCACACTGTGTATTTCATTGGTCCCAAGAAAGCGGTGGTCCCTTTGATTCTTCCCGCTCCATAACTAGACATTGTGAGAAAGCCAAGGGCATATGCGATTGCCCCCACTCCTGTAGTTTATGTGGAGACACCTGGTCCTGTAGCAATAGTCCCTACAAATCCTTATTCAGGAACAACTCTTATAGATATCCTCACTGAACGCCAGATACAAATTCTGAGAGAGAGACAAAGAAAGAGACCTAAGATAAGTACAAGGGAGGACGATTATGAATTAAATGATTATTTGGAAAGTACAGTGCATTTAAGGAACACCATGTGGTATCAGCACATGAAAGAAGTGGGGAAGAGCACTTCTGAGGAGGATTGCTATGAATGTGCACTCCTGCCTTATGCTATGGGGAAGTCTAAGATATTCATAGCTATTGAAATAGATGTTCAAACGGCTCATTGCCTTACTCACCTTGCACTCTGCCCTACAAAAGGTAGAAACCTGGGCTGAACAGCGTCTTTGATATGGGTAACAGAATGGTTAGCACCCAATGAAGAGACTATGTGCAAGATACAAAGACAAGAGCGAAAGCACACAACAGAAATCATGTGATAAGATATGAACAGCTTGGTATGAAAGGAGGTGAATTAAATGGGAAATAAGTGGAAGACTCAATTGTAAAGGAAAAACTGATGGAGAGGTTCAAAGCTGTAAGAAAAGAGGCCAGATGCAGATCTGGGGAACGGTGCTGTCTCCAGACGGATGGGGAGAAGGTGTGGTCATATGCAAAGCAAGTGTAGTAAAAAGATCGCACAAAGCAGCTGTAGAAAATGCGGAACGATTGTGCAAACCTCTAGGGCCAAGAATTGCAAAACGTTTTACAAGGGTCGAAGACAAAGGAGGTATTTGTATTTGTATTTTGTTTATTTATATAGCACGCTGGGCCCAAGGGCATCTGGGCGCATATCATAGGAGACAAAGTTACAATTACATACAAGGAATAGAAGACTCTACCAGCTTACATTAACATGCAGGTAGGGCTCTGATATGACACAAATAAGTACAATATAGGAAAGCAAGTGGCATGTACAAGCACGAGGGATATGCGGACAGTTTCTCTAACCAGTGTAGCATAACAGTCAAGGAGGTTCAAACAAGAAAATAAGCAGAAGACGTTAAGTTATCTACACACAAGTAAACAGATGCCAAGAGGAAAACATGTGTTATATATATGTGGACTAAACAGCAGCGTGCTCAGGTATGTGACAGAGTGGCATGAGCCATAATGTGACATCAGGTGTCTCAAAGGTTTTGTGCTGAAAGCCACCCTTTAGTTTTGTTCTTGAAGGCTAGGAAGGAAGGCTCAGCTCTAATATCATTAAGAAGGGTATTCCAGAGCTTACAGGCAAGGACCTGGGAAGCTCGAGCCACCCGCTTTTTGTCGTTTGAACCTAGGGAGGTGTAAACTGTGGGCTTGGGCCGCTCTCATAGGCCGGGTGGAAGTGTGTGGTATAAGTCGGTTGGCTAAGTAGATAGGTGCCTGGTTGGTAAGGCACTTGTGAGACAAGGCAAGTGTTTTCAAGGAGATTCTATGCTTATTGGGAAGCCAATGTAGATAGCGCCTGAGGTTAGAGTTATGGCGGTTTCTAGGTATGTTTAATGCTGCTCTAATGGCATTATTCCGAATGACTTGCAGTTTGTTAAGGTTAGATTGACTAGTCCCTAGGTAAAAGGGCGCTGCAATAGTCTATCTTGGACATAACGAGTGTTCTGGCTAAAGTGATGTAATTTGAAGTAGTCAAAAATTGTCTACATGCAGCAATAAGTTTGCATGTATGTACAGACGCTGAACTGACAGCATTGGTTTGTCTGCATAGTGATAGTGAGGAATCGAGGTAGATTCCTAGAGTTTTGGTGTCTTTAGATACCTTGTGAGGTCCATTGCAGATAATGCCTTTGGATAGTGACAACTATGCTTCAGAAACAATGGCACGAGAAATGTTGGAGAGAATCAGCAATGTGGACAAATCTTTGATGTGCCAGGAATGAAGGACGGGACAGCAGTGATAATGGATCACTTCTGGGCCTGTGGATCCAGAGCTTACATGAAGCTGCCTAGAGATTGTGGAGGACTATGTTCTATAGTGATTTTCCATCTTCCAACATTGGTGATCCTGAAATGTGATCTGAACATTGGGGAATTTCCCAAAGCAGATGCTGACTTGAGGAAGAAGAGATCTACTGAGCTCCTAAATCGAATGAAGAGGGAGAACTATTTATCAGCCAAGTCGATAGAAGCTTTTGATGCCATACCATAGGAACACATATGGTTCAGTCAGACTTCAGCAATATTTACGATAATCTTTATGCCCAGGATCCAGGTGATGACGAATGCCAAATGGCTACAGACACCCAGATGAGAGCTCCTGCAGATGATCAACACCACCATAAAGGGTTTCAATGCTATCAAGGAGGAGCTGAGAGCCATTAGGCTGAGGACTCTACAGGAGAGATATGTCCTGGACATGATCACAGCTATGGATGGAGGTGTTTGTGCCAACATCCGAGAATCATGTTGCACGTTCATACCTTCTCATTACGATGACAATGCCACCTTGAAAGAGGCCATAACGATGCTGATAAACCTACACATCAAGATGGAAGACGAAGTGGAAGACATTGGTGATGACAGCTGGTTTGATTTAATGTTCTCGTGGGTTCCACAATGGATGGTGAACATTTTGAAGTTACTTGGAGCCTGCTGGTGATTATCATGTTTGAGTTCTGTGTGATTAGGATAATAATCACACAATGCAAGAAGACTACAAAGAAAGCAGTAGGAATTAAGATTGTGGTTGATGTTGAATCAGGATTCGGACATAATGAAGAAATCTGAGACTAGGTAAAGGTCAGCATCCATGCACCTGAGGGAACGAAGGGCCTGTGTCCCAAGAACCACATGAAGCATGTGGGGAGATGGATCTATTGCAGTCCCAATGGAAAATGCATGCTTATCACCTGGAGTGTTGATGAGCATGTGAAATCAGCAGGATGCTTGAAAGGAGTCGTAAAGATATGGGTCCCAAAGAAGCACTTCTACAGGCAAGGATGTCTTGATGTGAAGATTGATGAGAGAGTGGTCGATGAATCGCCTGGGGGGATGTAGAGGTGGAGTTAAGTACACCCACCAAATGCTCTGCCCCAATATAGTCTATATGTTGTGAACCAGAAATTGTGACATGTGCAATACCAGTGAGAATGCCTGTACCACAGAGAATCCTGGAAACAAGGTATCCATTGAGAAAACCATATATGCATTCACGGAGAAATAATGGCCTGATGGACAAAGTCCCGGAAGAAGTGTGAAAACAAGTGAAAGAGAGGATTGGTGATGTCATGCAGAGTAGAGCTGACACACCTAGAGAGGATGCATGAGATAAAAGAACATAGATGTTCTATAAGGCATCAAAAACTCATCATTTAATAGAATGAAATGCTGCAAAGAGCTTGAAAATACGGTATGGTCAGATCAAAATAGACATTGGGGGTCATTACGAGATTCGCGGTAAAAATCAGTTTTTACCAGCATGGAGGCAATACCGGGTCGGGTAGCAATGACGCCGCTAACAGCGGCCGATTACGAGTATGAGTGTTCGCGCATAGAGGCAGGCTGGTATCGACAGTACCGGTTTCCTGCAAAAGTCTCAAAAACATCCCTTAGCGGCAACATGGAAAGTGCTGACCTTCCGCCTCCATCCACCTCTAAATAACGGGCCCAGCATTAACGGGTCTGGCATTAGCGGGCCCACTAATAACAGGCCTGCTAATAGCAGGCCTGCTGATACTGGAACTGGAAGTAACATCATTGCGCCGGAACAGGAAATGGCACGGCGGCCATCTTGAAAACACAATCCATTGTGCACCATGCCAAATGCTATAAAGAAAGGGGCATCCCGGCAGTGAAAGGAGCGGTTCTCCGAGAATGAACTTAACATGCTCGCTGAGACTCTGGCTGATAATGCAGAGGTGATCTTTGCCTCTGACCCGAAAAGAGCAGCACAGCTCAAAAAGAAAGAGATATGGGAGCTAGTGACTCAGAAATTCAGTGCGGTTGGCACCAACCCCCGCACAGTAAAGGACATCAGAAAACGTTGGGACGACCTGCGCCTCAGAGTGCGCAATATTTTGACTGCCAACGGGAGCCAGGGCCTGGCTACTGGCAGTGGCTCTAACTCACTGATCAAACTCAGCCGCTGGGAAGAAACCTACGCCAGCACAATCAGTATGGAGTCCATAGAAGGTGTGGGAGAAATGGAACATGGAGCCACGTCCTCGGCAGATGAAGGTGAGTGTCCTAAGAAAACACTGTAATGGAAAGTATGATGATAGTCCACCAAAGTGACCGTGCCATGAGGCAATGCTTGGCCCATTACACACACAGGGACACAACCCTGCCTAGATGTTGTCCCCAGCACTGACACGTCCACATGCATGCAGCATGCCAATGTCATACCTGAGACATACACCACAAACAGAGAAACGGCATGTGTCACACTGTATGCAGTCCACAACTCAAAGGCATGTCACACAGCAGACACCACCTCACACATGTGTGAACCTAACGTATGCTTGAGCAACCCCACCAAATGGCAGATAAACTGCATGCCACAACAGTAGGACAGCAAGTCATCAAATGTGCACAACTGCACTGATACCATTGTATGTATGATGTATGTACAACCATCACTGATGCCGTCCCTCTTATGGTCCCCCACAGGCCATGATACTGACAACAATGCAGAGGACTCTGCAGCACAGGCCACCACTCCTACAAAGAGGGCCAGGTCCAGGGAAGACACTAACAGGCCTTCCACCTTCAAGGGCACTGGCAAGGCACATCAGCAACCGATGACAAAGGCACCACTGGATGGCAGGGAACAGGGGGGTCAAAGGTCATCCACTACTCCTAAAGTTCCAACACCAGTAAACACCCATTAGCTCACCCGATGGCACCTCGCATGTCCAGTCGGGGGGAGAGGCCTGGAGCCCCACACAGGACACACCAGAATTGGGCCCTTGCCACACCTGCCATCCACCTCCACAGGGGTCTGGGACGGGGAGTTCAGGATGTCACAGATGGAGGTGCGCCAGCAGGAGCTGACTGGCCTAGCGAAAGAATATGTCACTGATGGTGATGTGATGAGGAGGGAGGCCCGAGACAGCACTGTGGCCATGAAAGGGGCCATAGAGTCGAGCACCCAGAAGATCTGTGAGGAGCTGTCAGCAGTGAGGTAGGTCGTGGCCAGAATTGCGGATGCCATGGAGGCTCTGTGTCCTGCCCCGACAGTAGAGCATGTGCCCACAGGGTCTTCCTCATGCTCAACACAGACGAGCCCCCTGCACAGGTCTGTGCGCACCGTGCGCCGCCCCAACATGCCACCCCCAGAGTCAGACACAGGACATTAGTTGCAGGCTCAGCCTGAATGTGCACACCTATGCAGACTCGAGTGGCATAAC
This sequence comes from Ambystoma mexicanum, assembly GCF_040938575.1. Taxonomy (NCBI): domain Eukaryota; kingdom Metazoa; phylum Chordata; class Amphibia; order Caudata; family Ambystomatidae; genus Ambystoma; species Ambystoma mexicanum. The sequence continues at coordinate 627,146,834 of NC_090933.1, read as the reverse complement.
ATTGCACGCCATGTGTGGGAGAGTTGTGGGGCGAGGAGGAGGTGGTCTGTGTGGGAGTTGTGGGGGAAGGTCAGGGGGAGTGTGGGGGAGTTGCGGGGGGAGGTAGAAGGGGAAGGGGTGTGTGGGGAGTTGTAGGGGGAAGGGGAGGGTGTGTGTGTGAGGTGGAGGGTATGAGCACTTTTTACTTTTTCCTGTTAAATACACCCATTTTGAACCAGAAAAAATACTTGACTGGACATTCCTTATTGTGTATGTGTCATTTATTGGTTCACAGTGTATAGTGTCCATGTACCTCCACACCCAGTGCCCTCAGTACCACATTCATGGCACCCTCTGCACCCATGTGTCTTAGAAATATTGGCCTATCACAGACTGGCGCACAGCACGTCCCTCCTGTGCATCACCACCGGGATGATGTACAACCCCATCTTCTTCATCTTCTTCATCCTCACCTGGTGGTTGCTGTTCAATGTCAGGGGTAGAGGCACGTTCCGTCGGATACACATGTTGTGTAGCATGACACATGCCATGATGATCTTGGCCACCTTCTCATGCCTGTACAGGAATGCCCCACCCAACCGGCTAAGACAGCGAAAACGCACCTTCAACAGGCCAAACGTCTGCTCTTCACCACACGGGTACGGGTATGGGAACGATTGTAGTCCTCTTCGTGCCTGTTCTGCGGGTTCCGGACAGGGATGAGGAGCCACATCTTCAAGGGATAGCCACTATCACCTGCATGGGTGCAAAATAAGGTATGTGTAAGTGAATTCCTGATGGACACCTGTACTTATCACACATGCCTGCAGATTTGTTGTTCACATGCACATGCCCCTGGTTGTATGCACACATTTTAATTTGCCACAATGTGTGCTATGCCATGGTCTTATGGTGTGGGTTGAGTCTTCCAGATGAAACAGGGTGTCCACTCCTTTGCTGTTGTTCATGCACTGTGGATGCATACCACTGTGCTTGGTATCATTATGTGATGTGTACTGATTAGTATGATATTATTACTGGCAGCGTTGGCAGAAGTCTCAGCATTATTCATTCTTTCAGCGCTTATTATTCCCATGGTGACATGCAGCGCTACTGTGGGGGTGGCTATGTGACATGCAGTGTATTCCCTTGGTGGGATTGATTTGTGCACTCTCATGGATGCTTGTCCTGTGTTGTGAATTGCTGCGGACATTTACATTGTGCATACTCACAGCATGTTGCTTGATTGTGTTACAGAGGGTGACATCTGATGATGGATGGTGGACGTGTTGTGGGATGTGGGCTGGCTGAAAGTTAGGCATGTTGTAATTGGTGTGCAGCTTCCATAATTTCTATGGGGATTGGTTGTCATGTTCAGTTTGGGATGTTTTGAGGCACAGTGTTTTGCGATGTGGACATTCTGCTGTCACCACAACAATGACACAATGGTGGTGTGTGCATCTCTCCCCCCATTACACTGCCATGGGCCTGTCATGAGACTTACCAAGCAGCCAGGCACGTCGTCCTGCCTGTCGATCCATGTAGTGTAGTAGTGTGGAGTTCCGCAGGACCATTGAGTCATGACTTGATCCGGGAAATCGGGCACAACAATGTGTGATGATCTTGCTGGAGTCACATACCATCTGTACATTGATGGAGTGATATAGATTATGATTGCGGTACACCACCTCCGTGGCATGCAGGACCACCAATTCAACATAAGTGCAGTCAAGTGCACCGATACAATTTGGCATGCCTGCCAGTGTATGGAAGCCAACCTTCGTGTCAAAGATCTCCTGGGCAGTTTGTGGTAGGGATATGTAGTTCCTTGAGTGCTTCAGGAAGTAATCCAGCACTTGGTTCAGCATGCGAGAAAATAAGGGTTGTGATATGCCATGCATGTGCCACACTGTATGCTGGTAGGTGCCTGTGGCCAGGAAGTGGAGCACAGACACTACCTTCAGTAGAGGTGGGATGGCGGTGCGTATTTCAATCAGGCTGACAATGTTGTTGTGTATCATGTCCACAATGGTGGTGATGGTGTCCCGGTCCAGACGGTACAGGGTGTGGATCTGCTCAGGGATTAGGTTGAATGGACTGGCTCTGATGCAAGGGATTGGGTGCTGCCTGCATGGTACCACTGGCTGCACTGGTGGGGCTTGCTGGGCCTTTCTCACCCTCCTTCTCCTCCTGCATCTCCTCTGTGGTGCCTGTTGTTATTGTTGTTGTTGCTGGTGTAGTAATGCAAGCATGTCCTCCAGCCCCAATATTGCTACTGCAAGTGGAATCACTGGTGTGGAAAGGGGTGTGGGTGTGGTCCATTTGTGCTGGGCCAGACTCCATTGCCTCCACCTGTGCTGATTGTGTGCACCTGTGGCAGTTGGGAACACTGCGCATTGCTGTTTGCGGGTGGTTCGCGATGCCGGTGATGCCGGCATACCGGTATCCCTTATTACTGTCTTCATTGTGGCGGTATTTGCATGTCCGCATGACTTGTGATGTCCTCCTGTTAGCGCCATCCCGGTATTGCCGGACCAAAGAGCGGCGTGCCCGTGCACATGGCGGTACGGGGGTTCACGGTATCAGCGGTGGCCGGTTGTTGACTTGTAATAGCCCGGAGCGGTATGTAGTGCCGGTACTCACTTATCAGCATCATTCTTCCATTACCGCCCACCTCGTAATGACCCCCATTGTCTCGAGCTACACAGAAACCAAGAAGATACTCCTTTTTATTCTCAGCCACATAGAACTTCTGCAAGGCCAAGTTCAAAGCCTTAATTGACTGGCAGTCTGCAAGAGTGATGATAGATGCTGGGCGAATTGGAGGGGAGGCATGATCATGCTGACCATCCCTGCACCTGGTATAGCAGCCTGCGTGCTGCTAGCATGTTGAATATTCCTGAACGGTACAAAAGTGCCAAACCAATGGTAGAGGGCCACGTATCAAAGAGCCCTATAGTTTGTGAAACCAATAGAGTGTCACAAAAGATTACGTGCATTTGGGATGGGCTTATTTGCACAAATGACAATAGAGACCCAGCCACTTCCCCCGTCAATATGGAACGTATACTTAGATGTTCCCTGTAAACCTATTACATCCCCAAGTAGGTTTTTGTAGTTTGCCAAGTAGTGTGACGTCACTTATGAAGAGGTTTGACTATAAAAGTTGTGTTTTTCATAATATGCGCTGAGAGTAATCGAGCGAACGTCCGTTGATGTCCGTTGTAACTCCCTGTTTTAGAGAATTGCAAATAAAACAGACCACGTTTTGACAACTTCCTGATTGGGTTTTGATTATGTTTGAGTAATTTCTGCATCCCCATCTAGCTCTAAATATTGCTACCTTGTCTTAAAGGGCCGTAGGTCTATGGGTTCACAAGTATGGTCTAAACTTCTTCAAAGGCCACACAATTGCAAAACATTCTCTTTCAATTGTTGCCCACTTTGTTTCACAGTCCTTCAGTTTCCTACTGATGAAGCAGATAGCATTTTCCCTGTCTTTCTCATCCAGCTGACTCAGAACTGCACCTATTCCTGTATTAGAAGCATCCGTTTGTACAATAAAGGATTGGTTGTAGTCAAATGGCTTTCTTAAGTCCTTCAAATGCCCTTCAGTTGCAGTGGTAGTGCACTCCTCATTCCCCCTGACCTTCTTGGGGAATTTGGGTGAGGAGATCACATTCAAGTGAGAAACTATGGTCCCATAGTTCTCAATGAAGTTCCTATAGTAACCTGTGAGACATAAAAAGGCTCTCAGTTGAGTTTGAGTAGTAGGGATGGGCCAGCCCTGTACAGCTTGTACTTTGCTAGGCAATGGCCTTATTTCACATCCTCCTACCTAATGTCCAAGGTAGACCACTTTAATCTGACTAATTTAACACTTGCTTGCCTTTATGGTTAGATGGGCCTGCTCAAGAGCCTGCAATACATATACTAGGTGGTCAAGATTATCTTCCCAAGTGGGGCTGAACAATGCAATATCCCATTCAGAACATGATTTGCCTTCCTTTGGAATGTAGCAGGTGCATTTCTTAGTCCAAAAGGCATAACCTTAAACTGGTAGAGGCCTCCTGGGGTGGAAAATGCAGTTTTCTCCTTGGCATGGTCTGTCAGAGCTATTTGCCAATAGCCTGATGTTAGGTCAAATGTACTGAGGAACATGGCTGAACCAAGCTTGTCCACCAGCTCATGTGTCCTAGGTAAAGGATGGGCATCAGTTGTGGTGACTACATTAAGAGCTCTATAGTTCACACAGAATCTCAACTCCTTAGATCCTGCCTTTGACACAGGTACAACTGGACTAGCCCATTGACTTTTAGATGTCTCTATTACCCTGAGATCAAGCATCTTCTTGACCTCTTCCTTTATGTGGGTTCTTACATGGTCTGACATTCCGTAACCCCTGCTTTTGACAGGGAGACAGTCACCAGTGAGTGTATCATGCTGGTCCCACCAAGCGGTCAGCCTGGTGTTAGTGAAAACAGGGAGGCAAACTGATTTAACAGAAATGTGCACTCCTCCTTTTGTTGCAGAGTCAGATCAGAAGAGAGATTAACTCCTTCTATTTTCCCCTCTAAAAGCTGTGCCCTGAGAAGGTCAGGTGGAGGTTCACTCTCCTCCTCCTCTTGAACAGATGCTAAGAGCAAAGCTCCGAGTTCCGGTCTGCATACATATGCCTTTAGGCAGAGTGTTAGGGAGAATTCTCATAAATGTGCTAATTCCCTCTACTTTAGAGCGCTCCAGCTCTTTTGCTAAACTTTGGGGCGTTGAACTTTTTAAATGTTTGTTTTCTGTGTTTAATTTCTTTTTGTTATGGAGTTGTAGACAACTCCATATGTATCATCTTTGTTATGTATGTCACACAGCACCCTCAGTGCAGTGACACAGGGTTGTTTGTTTAGGCTTCCAAAGGTTTAAATACCTTCTCTGGGATGAACTACTGTTCCCCAGAGAATGTAAATTGAAATTGACGTTACTAGTCTTTTCAAATTCCTAGACCCAGCACACACTATCTTACAATAGAGTCCTGGCGGGGTTACCTATTATCCCCTGTGTCTTAATACTCATATAGCAGTCAAGTGCTACCCTTTCCTATCAAAATGGCTGGTGGCAGTGGTTTTACAATGAACTACCATGATTTTTCCCCACCGCAAACACTGGTAGCTAAAAATCACGGGAGCCATGTTTTTCAAGATGGGCGCCTTAAGCCCCTTTGTTTAAACTGGTCCCGGTCTTCTTTTTTCGCCATTTCTTTTTGGAAATGTCCTTCTAGTGTTTACCTCTATGCGCCAAACCAGGTTTGATCCCTTTGTTCGTGTGCCTTTGGCGCGCTTCAGGACTGAAGACCGCCTCTGGCGTCTGAGAGTCTGGGGTGGGCAGGAAGTGAGGGAGGTGCCCGATACTCCCTGTGCTTAGTCTCCTAGGAGACCCAAATGCCCTCTGGCGTGATTGGCTGGCTGACTGTCCGGCAAGGACAGCCACACTGCTGGGTGAGTGACAGCTAGGCTGCAATGAAAGGGCGAAAACTGTTTAAATGGCGAGTCTTTTGGACTGGAAAGCAGAGTCGACCACTGGAACGAACAAACCAAAGAAGAGCTGTAAGAGGATGGCTGCTGAAACTCCTGGAGCATTGGTTTGCCCGGTGAATCCCTGCTACAGGTCCGAATTGCCAAGTTCATCTCGACAGAGAAGCCCCTTCAAGGACGACTTCTTCCTTTGAGTTGGTGGGACCAATCAACTTGTAAGCCACCTGGACACCATTCTCAAGGCTGGTTAGGGACCAGGGAGAGGGATGCCAGCTTGTGTGCTTGAATCTACAGCTACTGGAACTGAAGTGACTCCATCTTGTTTGCTTTATCGACGATCCCGTGCAGTGCAGGAGTCCCCCGACGTCCTCCCTCTTGTCCCCACGACTGAGGCTCAGGAACAGGAAGACCTGCAGGAACTGCCAGGAACCAACGACTTGAGCTGCATTTTGTTTCTTCATACTAAGGTACTGTGCCGACCCGATTGAGAGAGCGTCACTCTCGCGGTGAAAGTTTGTGAAACTTTCCCAACTGGCAGGCCTAATCAGCTTGTGACCCCACAAATGATTCTTTTTCGCCTAAACTAAGTCTGAGAACTTTTGCAAAGACTTTACTGTTTGATACCAGAACTGCTCTTTCCTATCCAGAACACTAGGCCATTGACTTTGGCCTGGCCTATTGACTTGAATTGAACTCTATTGAACTATTTGCACTGTTTAATAAGTATATGTGATCTGATCTATTCACTTTTGGCCCTTTTGCTCACTTCTAAGAAACTGAACTGCCATGTTGGTCCTATTTCAGGGGTGTTCAAACTGTCTTAAAATCTTAGAGTTTTGTATTGAAGTCTATTGGTATATAATATTAAGTTGTCTTCTACTAGTGAAATGTTTTCTAAATGATTGTGTAATAAATTAATAAGTGTTTTACCAAGAAACCTTGAGTATAAGTGTCTACTTGAACCACTGTGATTAAAAGTCCTCTGTGTACTGCTCACATTCACTCTTGAGATAAGCCTGGCTGCTCAGCTCGCTACCAAAAACGGTGTGATACAGACTTATACCAATGGCTGGTTTAGCTAACACCTGTAGTCCTAATTGTGTGTAGTGGTCCCAGAGGATACTGCATGCAATTCTGCCTAACACGGTTGGTGTGAAAGACCCTAGGGCCTCCTTGGGATTGCCGAAGTCCACTAAGTAATTGACCTCTCCAAGTTTGCCCCAACCTTGAACCTTGAAGGGTCTAATCCATTTGTCCTGTAAGGCACTCTGCCTTGTAGGTACTATAACTAGAAATAGCTGGTCTTGAGTAAACTCAACAATGTTGGCCTTCTGGTTATACTAATGTTTAACCAGAGCCTGACCTTCTTTCAAGTTATCAGACATTGCTGTCATCATTTGTTTCATTCGCCTTCAGAGAGCTGACACATAGTCACTGGCTTGAGAGAAGGAGCACTCTCCAACCCTTCCTTGATTAGGGCCAATGGGCTTCTAATTGGAAGACTATGGAGGAGCTCAAACGGGCTGAACCCAACCCCTTCCTGAGGGACTTCTCTATAAGAAAAGAGAAGGCATGGCAGTAGAAGGTCCCAGTTTATTCAAAGGGGTTCTTCTAAAGCACCTATCGTGCTCTTCATAGTTCTATTGCACATTTCCACCAACCCATTGTTTTGAGGAGGGTAGGCTGTTGAGAACGTGTAGGTTACTCTACAGTTTTTCCACATGGCTTGCATGTAGTGGGACATAAAATTGGTCCCCCTGTCTGAGATAGCCTCCTTAGGAAAACCTACCCTGGTAAAGATACCAAGGAGGGCCTTAGCCACTGCCTGAGCAGTAACAGTCCTCATAGGTACTCATAGGACACCTGGTAGCATGGTCTACCACAATAAATATAAGTTGGTTGCCTGAAGATGTGTGAGGGTCTAGGGGACCAACAATGTCAATCCCTACCCTCTCAAAAGGAACTCCCACCACTGGGAGGGGCACCAAGGGTGCCACATTCTTGGCCCCACTCTTGCCAGAAGTCTGATAAGTGTGACAGCTTCTACAGAATTTGTCTACATCAGACCCCATCATGGGCCAGTAGAAATACAGATAAATCCTTTTGTTGGTCTTCTTAAAACTTAAGTGACCAGCCAAAGGAATCTCATGGGCTAACTGTCGGAACTGCGGTCTCACTTCCTGAGGTACTTCAACTCTTCTGTAGTACCCTGTGGTAGACACAATTGGATCACTGTAAAGGAGGCCATCCTCACAGTACACCCTGTGCCCATCCAGCCCAGAAGCTTCCTGTTGGTGAAATACTTCAATAGTAGGACACTCGCTTTGACTTCAGCTGAAGTCTTCCCTAGAGAGTCCTCCTTCTGTAAGCAAGGTCTACAGCTCAGGATGGTCTTTAGGATCCAGATTTCCAACATAGGGAAGGACTTCTTCCAGCTCTGTTTCACCAGTAGCTGTATCACCATTCTCGGGTTGTTCCTCACACTCAGCCTCAGCTGGTGGAGGTGTCACAGGTGAGACCTTGGACTGTCCTCTCGGGGATGTCCTTGTCCTTTGAACAGGTGTGACACCTTTCTTCTTTCCTGAGACCTTGGGTTTCCCCTTTGTCTCATTCCTTGCCCTAGAAGTTGAAGGGTGTCCTTACTGTCGACTGAAAGTTATTGATTCCTCTGTAACTTCCTCTTGAGAGTCACCTAGAGTTGCCTCTCTGGCCAATCTCGTTTGCTCCTGCTTCCTTTTTCTGGGAGGCATGGGGGTGCTTGATACAACTCCAAGAGTCTTTAAGTCATTCCCCAAAAGGACTCTCCCAGGCACCTCACTTTGTACACTGACAGGAATTCTCACAGTCATATTGCTGTACTGGATGAGAGCTGGTAGTCTAGGAATCATCTAGAGTGGGCCTTCAGCAAGCTTAGTGGGAGCTTTAGGTGCCTTAGCAACATCTTCTGGACTGAAAAGAAGTTGCATCCACTACAGTAATGCTAGCCCAGTGTCTTTAATGGCGGGGGTCTCCTTGCCATTCACAAGTACACTGTTGTCATGGTCATGAAGTCAGGGGCACAGGCATGCAGGGGTTGCCTGCACAGGAGACCTGGGTGGACACTGTCCTGGCGCCTCTGGCACCAGGCTCATGAACAAAAGTAAACAAGAACATCCATTTAACACCAACAGACTTTTATTATGGACATAGCACTTCAGATGCATTAACCTTGAACATTCCGTCCATGAAGCAGGAAGCATTAACGTTGACCATTCTATCCAATAAGCAGGCCCAAGTGTATTCATGGGTGTGGCTGCTAATGGATTGCCTTTGCACATGCTCACTCTCTAGGAGTGGCAGGGTGTGGCTGTTAAGCTGGCCCTAATGGGCGTGCCCACAATCTCAGCTATATAAGCTGCACCGATGCTCAAGACAGACGCTTCCCGTTATTCTGCACTTGCAAGCAGCGTAACGCTCACCATCGCCTGAGGTCAGACTTACGTTTGAAGATCCTGCTTCCTGGACATCCTGCTTCCTGCCAGCATACTTGCCAACTGGGGGAAGCTGTTCTTACCTGTACATCTCTTTGGCGAACCAAGTATTCATCTTTACACTTTCTGGAACACCGGATTTCTTCATCTTGACACCGCAGCACGACACGCTCCATCGTCAACAGCAGCACCTGCAAGGAAAAACAGAAGACAAGGTCAGACATCGAAAAAACAGTCAAGTTAAGGTTGCGCTTCGCCATACTTCGCGCTTTCCCTTAAACCATCACTAATCCGCTCTCGAGCATTGCGGTTGCATCCATCTTCCATTCGGCCGCGTCTCACGTCTAACGGCAGCATTGAGGCCGCATTTCCATCTAAGGGAAGAAAACAGAAGAGAGACATTGGGTCTCATTCCAAAAAGGGTGGTAAGGGATACCGAGCACCAGTAAGGAGACCGGTGCCGGTAATCCCTTACCGCCCTACTACGAGGTCCCTTAGCGGGTCCCTCCTTTAACGCCTGGTCTGACCAGGCGTTATGGACAGGACCCGTTAAGGGACTTCAGAGCTAATAACGTTACCGTAATTTGCGGTACTGTTATTAGCGCCTTCCCCATTCCCATTGAGCCCTCTGGGGGCTCAAATGGGAATGGGGAATGGCTTTTTCAATGGGGATTTACCGGTCCCACAAAGGTCGGACTACACCTGTAAATCCCCACTGAACCATACCGGTGCCGGTACCGTTATTGGAGGAAGTCATGGCGCAAATAGCGCCATGACTACCTCCAATCTCAGAATCAGGCCCATTATTGCGGGCATAAATAGGAGCAACATATACAGACATTAAAGAGAATGAACAGCATCACAAGAGCTCAAGAAAGACTTACCAATCATAAGAAGAAGCATAGTCACAGCTGGACTGGACTAATCCTTATCAGGGATCAGTGAAGGGACTAGATCTCATTCAACACACCCCTACCAGAAGTAGCAGGGCGCAGATCTTATCTTCCATAATTCACAGGTGAGCTTTATAGGCCGGCGTATGCTCACAGAAACCGTACTTTGGGGGAAGGGTTCGAGAGGTACACCAATCACAGATTGGCGCACTCACACACTCTTATCTACACGCAGGAGCAGTATCACCATGTACCACCACTCATAGCTTTTCTACTTAGGGAGAGGCTTGAAGGGGGTGATTGAAGTCAGGGAGGGCTGCAACTGTGCCCCAACGCCTCCGCAGGGACCAGGTGAGCATAACAACTGTCCTTGTAATAGTCTTTGGTATTATCTGAAATAGAGTTGTACACATCTACATTCTGTTCCCAGAGCCCCAGTGATACTAAAGAAACACTGGCTGAGACTCCAATGGGGTCTTCAGCCAATACTTGAAAGTTACCACTAGCCATATGAACTTCATCCTCAGGGATGACTGCTAAAGAGGCAGTTTGGAACCCTGAAGGTTTAGCCTTGCACCTGGGATCCCCTTTCACATGGTCAGTTGACCCACGGGTATAACATTTACCAAATGTTTTCTGGAATGGGGGCTTATGCTGACCTTCCTCTGGTTCAGCACTAGAGGTTACACTAAACTGACTTGGTTTACCATGTGGCTTACCCTTATTCTGTTTATTGTCCTCTTTTGGGTGGTTGAAATTTGAATTCTCTTTTCCATCATTCTTGTGCTGCTTCCCCTCATCTTTTTTGTGAGTGGCCTCAGAATACTTGTGAGTGGCCCTGTTGGCAACCCACAAGTCAACAGACTTTGCTAACTTCTTGGGTTCAATCTCTTTTGAGTCAGCCAAGTGCTGTCTCAGCTCAGGAGAGCAGACATCAAAAATGAACTCTAATACAAATAGATTTCTCATTCCTTCAAAGGAGTTCACTAGGTTCATCTAGGTTTTTCAAACATTCACATACCCAGGTAGCCTGAGGGGTACCATCTCACTTTTCTGAGGGTCCTAAACCACGTAAGGTACTGGGAAGGAGTTTTCCCAAATCTGGCTATCAAAGCCAGCTTCACATTCTCATACTCCTGTCTTTCAAGTTCACCCACATCCATTACAGCATCAGTTGCAACCTGGGGAAGCCTAGACAAAAGCCATAATTGTATTCAAAGGCACCCAACCAATCCAAAATATCAAGTTTCACATCATAAATACTCACTGCTTCATTAGGCAGGTGACGCCTCTTGGGACTGGAAGACTGAGAGGACTCTGGGAGGGAAACATTTTAGAATCTTTTAATTTCAAGAGCATTTTGCATTTCCAATTCCCTGAGTTTCATGTCCTGATGTTTGGCTTCAGCTTGAGCTTGCACACTTTTGAATTCCAATTCAAGTCTTGTTTTCTCAAGAGACATACATTCTGGACTCAGTGATGGACCTTGCGGGGTCACAGTGGATATAGGTTGAGGTAAAAGGGCCTGCTGAGACAAAGAGGTGCTCCTATCCTGGGACTCCTCTCCCTCCTCTCCCTCCTCTGACACTTCTAAGACATTAGAGTTGGGCTCTGAATTATCATCTTCATTATCAATTTCCACATACCCTTGGTTAGTTGTTGTGACAGGCCTACTACCCAAACTTTGGTAATTCAACAACTTTGCAATCAATTCATTCTCCTTTAACAGGGAGATTCCTGATCTTATATATTTCTTTCAGATGTTCTACTGTCAACATTATCAGGGCTTCCTGACTGAAGTTATCCATATTAGGTATGTTACAATTGCTGTTCTGGTGGAGCTTAGCCTTGTGAAGGTTTTAGTTGAACAAAAGCAAAGCAAATACTCAATGTAACAACTCTACAATAGATCCTCACCACCTGCCACCAGTTGTAGGCAAGATTATATGCAGTACCCTGTGGGAGACTGCACCAGCCGTGTCCTCTCAGTCACTCTACCCTTGGATTAATTATTGCAAAGAGGACAAGGCTGGTGCAGCCTCCCACAGGGTACTGCATACAGTCTTCCCTAACAAGTTTAAATAGTAGTATCTTGAAAAGAGCATACCCTCGGGATATAGTCTCTGGTTATAATCCACCCAAAGCTTACTGTCAAAAGTTCAGTTAAAAAAAAGATTCATAAGAAGTTCAGGCTCCCTTCCCCAAACTTCAGATAACAGTTCAAGAAATCTTTGGCTTCCTGGCTTCCTACCCATCTAAAAATGTCAGGTTTACCTACTACTGCCATGGCGCACTACACTGCCTACAGGAGACACCTCTTCTTCAAAATCCATTAATGCCTAAGACTGATTCGGCATACTCCCATACATAGAATATGTATTAATGGTAAGGCTGTTTTGAGTTAATCATCTGCCTACAAAATTCACGTCTGCCTAAGACGGCTTTGATGCACTGCCTACCTATGAAATACACATCTGTCTGAGCATGCTTTGGACTACTACTCTGTCTACAAACATCACCTATTCCTAGGACTGTGTTGTTGTTCGTTCTACCAATCCAAATGCAGGTATTCATAAGACTGTGGTGGCATAGTCCTCTACCTACATTATTCACAAAATAAATGTTCCACCTCTAAACACTACGTTATTGTTCTCCCCTACCTACAAAGTACTTATCTACCCAATAGTGCTTTGGTCATTTGCCCCACTGGCAAAATGAATCTCTGCCTAACACTGTTTGGCATTCTCGCCACCCTACAAATGTCATGTGCCAAGTCTGCTTTGTCACACTCCCCTACTTACAAAATTCATATATTTCTTGCACTGCTTTGGTCTCCTCCTATGCCTTCAAAATTACCACCACCTAAAACTGCTTTTTCATACCACAACCCCTACAAAATTCACATCTGGCTAAGACTGCTTAGTGGTGCTCCCCTACTACTAAATTCATATCTGCTTGAGTCTGCATTAGCATGCTCTTCTGCCTACAAAATTCACATTTACCTAAGAATGTTTTGGTGACATCAACTTGCTACACAATGGGCCTGATTACAAGAGTTGCGGTAAGGCAACAATGGCGCTGGTAGTGCTACCGGTGCCGTTGCTAGCTCGCCGCAACATTACGAGTTTGCATGGGGGTGCCGCTCTGGACGCCTGGTCAGACCAGACATCCAGATCGGTACCTGCAAGGGGACCAGGATGGTAGCAGGGGTACCATTATTAACGGTACCACTGCTACCATCCTCCCTGTTCCCATTGAGCCCTATGGGGGCTCAAATGGGAATGGGGAAGTACCGGGTCTGGGTCCCGCGAATGGGAATTACATGGCCTGCAAAGGTCGGAATGGCCCGGTAATTCCATTTTTCGGGACCCGAACCCGAGTTTGGGCGTAGTCATACTGGTAAAAACGGCATGGCTACCTCCAAACTCATAATGAGGCCAAATTACTTGGGACTTCTTTGGCATATTGCATACCTGCATAATTCATGTCTGCATAAGATTACTTTAGTGTACTCCCCCTTTTATAAAATTCATACCTGGCAAAGAAGGCTTTAGCATACCCCCTACAGATAAAATGCATGTGTGCTGTGTTGCACACATCTGCCTATGAAATTCACATCTGTTTAAGACTTTGTGAAGTACTCTTCAGCTTCCAAAATTCATGTCTGCCTAAGAATGGTTTGCCATACACCCCTGAATACAAAATATAAATCTCCCTTCGACTGTTGTGGTCACCTCCTCTGCTTTGTAAATTCAAGTCTACCAAAGGCTGGTTTGTTGTACTCCTACATCTCAAAATTCACATCTGCATAAGACTGCTTTAGTGTACACCAATGCCTACAAAATTCACATTGCCTAAGACTGCTTGGGTGTACTCCCCCACCTACAAAGATTATGTTTGCCTAGCAATGCCTAAGCCACATCCTCTGCCTTTAAAATGGAAGTTTACCTAAGACTTTTTGGCTATAATCCAACATCTACATATTTCATGTCTGCGTAAATCTTGATAGAGATACTTCTCAGTTTTTCAAATGTTCATCTTCTTAAGAATGCATTGATGTACTCCACACACCAAAAAAGGAAAATGCATTTTTACCTCAGAATGCTTTGGTTTACTCCTCTGCCTACAAAATGCATGTGTGCCTATTACTGCTTTGGCATACTCCCCCAGCTAATGATACAGGTCAACCTAAAACTGATTTTGCATACTCTCACACCTACAAAATGCAGGTCTAACTAAGACTGCTTTGAGATACACCTCTGCCTAAAAAATGAATGTCTGCCGAAGACTGCTGTGCTGTACACCTCTGCCTATAAAATGGACTTCTTTGGCAACCTTCTCTGCCCTAGAAATTCGATTGTGACTACTTTTCTGTACTTCTACACCTTCAAAATAAACATCAGCCTGAGACTTTTTTCACTATACCCTCTGCCTACACAATTCAAGAACAGATGCGACTACTCCTCCACCTACAAAATGTGCATTTGCCTATGGCTGCTTTGGTGTACTTCCTGCCTACAAAAGCCCTGTCTGCCTAACTTTACTTTGAAATACTCCCTGTCGTACACAATTCACATTTGCCCCAGAAAGCTGTGCCCACCGCCAAAACCTTCACAATTCAAGTCTACCAAAGACAGCTTTGGCAAGGTGCCCCGCCTACAAAATGCAAGCTTGCTTGAGACTGCTGTGTTGTGCCATGACACCTCAAAATATTAAATATGTGTGTACCTAACAGTTCTTTGACATACTACTTAGCCTATAAAATATATGTGTACCTAGGACTTCTGTGGAATACTCCTCCACTAACAAAATGAACCTCTATATATGATTCCTTGGAAATACTCCCCCATCCAAATTTCTTGCCTGACTTTGTTTACTTTGAGATACTCCTCTGCCTACAAAATTCAAGCATGGCTAATACAGACCTAGCTTACTACTCCTCCTACTAAATGTATGTCTGTAAAGACTGCTTTTACTGCGTCCAGAAACCTACGGGTGAGGTGCGCATTAAAAATAAATAAATAAACAAACATACAAACAAACAAAGCACGCTACCCACCTATAAAATGCATGTCTCCCTGAAAATACTTTTGCATGCTCAGCTGCCAAAAATATAATTTTCTGTCTAACTGTTCTTCAGCATATTTCCCTTCCACAAAATGTAAATCTGCCTACATTACATTGACATACTCCTCTGCCTACAAAATGCATGGCTTCCTAAGACTATATTTGTGTATGCCCCACCAACACAATACATGACCTCTTGAGATTGCTTTGATGTTCTCCCCATGCACAACGTTGATGTCTACACAGACTGCTTTGATGTACTCCTCCACCTACAAACCTCACACCTCCTCAAAACTGCTTTGGCATACTGCCCTGCCTAGAATGCTGACATCTTTCTAAGATTGCATTGGTGCTCTTCCCAGCTTACATAAATCACGTGAACCTAAGACTGCATTGGCACACTACTCTGCCTATGAAATGTATGCCTCCCTCGAATATGTCTGTCTTCTTCACCACCTCAACAATTCGTGTCTACCTTAGATTGTGTTTGCTTCCCCCAACATCCACAAAATCAATGTGTGTCTAAGACTGCTTGATATACCCCCCTGCCTACAAAATTCACATCTGTCTTTTACTGCTTTGGTGTACAACCCTGCCTACATAATGCATATCTGACTGAGGCTGCATTATTATGCTCCACAACCTAGAATATGCACATCTTTCTAAGGGTGTATTGATGTTCTTGCCAGCCTGAAAACGTCGGGTGTGCATGTGTCTTCTATGGCACACTCCTCTTCCTACCTAATTTGAATCGAAGATATCTTTGGTAAACTCCTGCACCTTTACAAATTCAGATTTGCTTAGGACTCCTTTGGCATACTCACACACATACAAAATGCACTTCTGACTAATACTGCATTGACATATTACTCTGCCTAAAAGATCAAAATGTGCCTCAGAGTGCTGTAGTGTACTCTCCTGTCTATACATATCAAGTGTGCCTAAGCCTTTGTTCATTCTCCCACACCCATAAAATGCATGCAATGGCCTAACTCTACCTTGACCCTATTATTGATTCAACACGTCTAAATTTCACGATAACTAATTCTAAGTACCTACTATCTACAAAACTATCTTCCCCAACCATCCAGAGCTCCATAGTACTGCTGCTGATAATTACACACCTATCACACAGTGTGCCTAGACTAGAGTGTACACACCTGCCTATGTGGACACAAACTAAAACTCAATATAATCTTAAACCTCAGGAAAAACACAGAACTAAATGATTTCTCACAGAACTAAGGGCCAAATCATGAAGACATTTGAATGCCAGACAGATCATTATAAATTGAATTCTGTATGTAGTGTAAGCACTGGATGGGCCATAGACACGTGGTCCCTCATGTGAAGGCTGTGGTGAGCTCGAGTGCTACATTTCTGACTCTTTGAACTTTATTACGAGATCACAGAGGGGGGCTCTCAAAAAGAACATGTGTATAGTCTAAGTGGAAGTTCACTAAAGCCGTGACAAAGATGCCACAATGATGATGAGAGAGAAGGGCATCACTTTCTTTAGTAGCCTTAGTTCAAAGAAACTGCACTGACTACTGCATTCATCTGTGGCTTGAAGATCATTGTGATGTCAGATATGACTGAGAGTTTTTCCTATATGGGCTCAATGAGAGAGTGCAACCAAACAACCGAGGTAAGTGGATGTTCTGCAAGTTTTTACTTTTTCCAGTGACAAACAAGATGACCAGTGTTTTGGATCCATTTAAATGTAGATGGTGCTCCTAGTTCCAAGAAAGAATTCTATCAAGACAGTGTACTAGGCCCCCCACCCTCTCAGAAACCAAACCTGCACAAATATCTACATCTTTTGTGCATACGTTTGTAACATTACAGGAACATATTTTAGACAATGGAAAAGTAGAGTCAGGTGTATGTCACAGAGGATGAGCCGGTAGAAATGCTAGGTGTTCTACTCTAAGTCCTATCTTTACAAAGGTCTACCGTTCCCCTTATTTTAACATCCCCTCTCTCTCACTGTTAGGGGATAACCAACATTTTCATCATATAAAGGAGACAGAAAATACATTCCCCACTCAACACTGATCTTTACATATCGTGTGATGCTGAAAGACCCTCTTTATACCAATAGTCTTGAAAAAATAGACCTAGTACTTATTTGGTTTTTTATAATATCAAAAATAGTTTATTTTAATAGGTTGAATCACAACCCAACTTGTTCTTTTATAAAACTAACTCTAAAACAGTATTTTCAGTAAAAAGGACCCCACAACACAACATACAGTGGATACATTTACAATACAAATTACTAGTTTCACTCACATCCATTCCTATAACATGACAATACAATACATCAACATATAAAATTTATATAATGATTTAAACATTTCCAATCACTGAGTGTTATTAACTCAGAATAAACAGTCCCGACATGTTTCAGTTCCTCGTGGCACTAAATGCATGAACCTTCTTCAGGGGAAGAACACTTTTAATTTTTTCTCCACCATGTAATCCAGGGCCCCAACAGTACTCTTCAAACCGTACTCCTATAATTATTCAATACACAAAGAAAAATAGGGTATCACTACAGATCAACATCATCACAAATACATAAGTCAGCTCCATAATGCTAACTATATTCCAGTAACATTCAAATATGTACCTATATACTGGTAAGATCAATTGAACCCAATGGTCACTACATACCTCACAAGTAGGATTACTGCAGTGTAGGTGTGCCACAGTGCACCCGAATGCCCTCCGACCTCTTTCAATAAGTCTGATACTGTTCTCTAAATGGTTCTTTGGTAACCAGGAACCTGATTTCAGCTGAGAAAGGAACAACAAACAAACAGTGGTGTGAACAACACAACCACTACTCCCTCACTTCATCACAAATTCACGTGACCGCAAAAACTATGTAGTGCTTCGATAAACCTACTCATCTAAGTGGTGACCCCACGTGTATTCCTATCATTCAATGTGGTCATGCCTTCCATAACAACCCTATAGTGCTTTTGAAACTACAACCTTCACCATAGCACTATCACTCATTTAAAACAATATATGCATATATACCTATTACGCCATGCCACTACTCCTGCGTGGATGAAGAGATTGTTTACATATTCTTCGTCGCTGTTAAATTGTCCAAAAAATTGTAACCTACAACAGAAGAAACCTGATCAATGTTCTAGCCAAAAAATATCACATGTATTTGTGTAGCACGCTATGCCCAATACAATGTAGTTTACTTAATATCAACCATTATTAGAAAATCCAAATAAATGCTCGTGTAAAACGATGGCCCATCATTTAATACCCAATTAGTAACGTCTGCAGTACAGTGTACTAAATATCAATAGTTGTAACCTTAATTGAGGACGTAAACTTCACCCAATGTAGCTCCGGCAACCAGGGATCGATTCCAGTAAGTGCGGCGGTTCGGCTGCTAAACCCATGTTTTCATAATGAGAAGCAGTTCAAGTAGACAAATGCTAAGACAAAAACGAAGGACTAACCTTCTTTGTTTCATGGAACGTAGTGCATCCTATTGCTGAGACATAAACGAAGGACTAACCTTCTTTATTTCATAAGCATAGTAAACAGATTAACTCGATCATGGGTAATCGACCGATATCTCTAAACTATAATGTATTCAATATCAATAGTTGTTACCTTGCATAAGGACGGGAATTTCACCCAATGCAGCTCCGGAAACCCAAAACAAAATTCCGGTAAGCGCGGCGGTTCGGCTGCTAACCCACTGCTCTCGTAAGTACAATAAACCAGCTCACATACACCTACCAAGGTAGGCCAATTAGTGACCACAATTACAATTTACCCAGAATTCCATGCTGGAGAAAGTCTAGTCCATTCGACAGGTAAAAAACCTGGGGTTATAACATAACCAGGGGACCATTATTAGACCAAGTTCTAAATGTAATAGTTTGTAGATAATCAAAGTTGCCCACACAAAGTGAAGTAAACCATGCAACACATTACAAAAATACATTACAATACCTAAACCATATCCGACTCATCACATTATATTTTCAAAGTCTAAAACAGTGTCATTTTTGAAAAAAACATTTCTATTCATAGTGCATCTTACTAACTCTTCATATTTCTCACTAATGACCCATCAGATATATCTATATCTCCATAGGGATGTACCACCACCCAATGTCCTTTTATCTCTGAGTATGCAGCCAGTCAATTTCTTCATTAAGACCAATGATATGACTTTGGCACCTGTAAATCATTTTTTGTTCGAATAGGATGAGTTTATCATCTATTTCTGATTTATTTTTGCCATAAATTTTCTTTAAGATCACCCAACTGAAATCCTCGTGAGAATGTTTCATCTGTACAAAATGTTTAACCATAGGAGCTAGCAGTACTCGGTTTTTTATGCAACTGCGATGTTCTATCATGCGAGTACGACATTTCCTATTGGTTTTGCCTACATATTGTAATCCGCAAGGACACGTAATTAAATAGACAACATTTTCCGTGTTACAATTGGTCATTTCATTAAGAACCCACTTAATATCAGGATTTAACATAATATATTTTGTTTCCTTCGTCATGGCACACATCACACATTTTCCACAGGGAAAATGTCCCTTAACAGGCAGAAGGCCCCATAAAGTAGTTTGCCTGGGTGCTAATGGACGTTTGATGGATATATCATTCCTAATGAGCATCTGTCTGATATTTTGGCTTTTCCTAAAAGCCACCAATGGAGGTGGAGTCGATTCAGCATTGTACACTTTCCTCCATGTCTTATTAATAATGCCTTTGATTTTATATGACAAATTCGAAAACGTATTGACAAATACAATCAGATCACCTTTATCATCTCTTTGTCTTTTCTCTAGTAAGGCCTCTCGATTATTGTTAGAAGCTCTTTTGCAAGACCTCTTTACCAGCTCAGCAGGATAGCCTTTATTACACAATTTTCTTGACAACAGAGCTGCACTTTCTTTATAATCCTGCCCCAAACTACTGTTTCTCTTTAGCCTCAAAAACTGCCTGAAGGGCAGATTCGCCTTGATATGATTAGCATGGTGGCTGGAGAAATGGAGAAGAGCATTTTTGTCAGTTCTCTTGTTGTAAGGTTTAACTTTAAGGTAGCCTTCATGGTGAAATATGGTGATATCTAGGAAGTTAATTTCTTGTGCATTGATCTCTTTAGTGAATCTTAAGAAAGGGTTCTGTACATTTAACCACTCGACAAAAAGTTCTGCCTCTACAGCTGTTCCTTCCCATAGTATAAAAATGTCATCTATATACCGAAGCCATTTCAAAAGGTGTTTCTTATACGGGTTGGTGACTGGATAAATGACCGTTTTTTCAAAAAATTCCACATATAGATTAGCAAGATTGGGTGCCATGGCAGCACCCATGGCTGTGCCTTCAATTTGTTCAAAGAATGCTCCTCGAAACTGAAAAAAATTACGAGTCAAAGCAAACTCCGCACACCACATAATGAAGGCATTACTGACAGGATGACCATCTACCCTCTCTCGTAGAGTTTCTTCTATAACCTCTAAAGTAGCCCTTTGAGGAATAACTGTATACAAGGATTGTATGTCCAGACTGATCAATAAGAACTGGCCTGAGGTGAAAGGTAAATTTTCAATTTTGTTGATAGCATCCGAAGTATCTCTTAGGTAACTATCCATTTTGACCACAAATGGTCTTAAATAGAAATCAACAAATTTGGACAAGGGTTCAAGGATAGACTTGACTCCAGAGACAATTGGTCTGCCTGGGGGATTAGTAAGCCTCTTGTGAACCTTAGGTAGAATATAAAAAACAGGTACGCGTCCTTGTTTTCTAATGAGGTAATCACATTCCTGTTTACTGATCATTTCTGCTTCATATGCGCTCTGTACTTTGGCTTCTATGATCTCCATCATAGCAATAGATGGATCAGAAGGTATGGAATGATAACTTCTGCCATCACTCAGTAAACGCTGGCATTCCCCCACATAATCCTCACGGTTCAATAGCACTATGGCTCCGCCTTTATCGGCCTGCCTCACTACTACATCTTGTAATCTGGCCAACCGTGACACCAGTTCTCGTTGAGCATTACCAAAATTTGAATGATGCGGTATGCCTTGTTGTTCCAATTTATATACCTCTTTGAGAACCTGTTTCTCGAAGACACGAGATTCAGGGGTATAACTGTGTGTAGGGGCACAAAAAGTAGATTTATTTCTAAGACCCGTATGGTTAACATTCTCATACACATTGTCATTACGAAAAAACTCATTCAAATGGACCTTCCGCATAAAACTGTGGAATTCAGATCTGAACTCGAATGGATCATGGTATTTGGTGGCAACAAAATTCAAACCTTTATTCAGAACCATTTCTTCCTCAATGCTCAATTCGTAAGCCCTTACTGTCAGGTAGTTTAATGTTCATTGCATGTGTAGCTGAGATACTTGACTTCTATTTCCAGCTATAATCCTTACTCTAAGTCAACGTTAGAGCACAGACAATGAAGTGACCAGCTGGTGTATTGCTAGTTCTATCTTTAAAATGCAATTTCCTTGCTGTAACGATCAAGCAAGATAAAACCTACAGTGGTTTCCCTTGGTTGCAAAAACGTGTTTAGAAGTGCAAGTTTAAAGGTATTTTTCGATATTGTTTTAAGCTGGACACTGCCATTATCTGAACAAATAACACACATTATCAAATAGCAGGTGTGTGATGTTAGTTTGAGCTGGTTTTTGATGTTGGTGTTTTTAGATGTTCTTTTGATAATGGGAAAGTACAGGAATAGGGCATAGTTAGAATTAGAATGTAAGCTCTAACACAGAACATTACCCCTGGGAGAAAAAAAGAAAGTGTGAATGAAACATACACAACTCAAAATAACTCAAAATAATGTGAGGGATATCTTAAAAACGTGGTAATTAGCATCATCTATATGTACAGGAAAGCCATTTGCGTGTATGCGAAGAACCATATTTGATTGCAAAATAAATATTTGACCTCGGTTTAGCATTGTCTCTTGTCAAATTAGTACTGCTTTAATTGTAGCCTATTGTTAGCTACTACATTGTTGGCAATTAAGTGGCAACAGAGACCCATCCCGTGAAGTAAGGCATGGATTCAGTGTAGAATTGGTCCCCAATTGTTTATTTACTGAGCGGTATAACTCAATTTAGTAATGATCAATCTAAGGAGATGCTTTGCAATTGTTGCTGCTCTATGCTAATTGGACGATCAGGAGGGGACTCAATTGTTATTTATTTCATGATTTATTAGAGCTTTGTGGTTGGCTTAGCCCAGCAAGCTCTGAAGATGGTTATAGAATAGAAAAACATACAGAATGAGGTCCTCAGTAAGAGGACACTAAGTGCTAGAAGAACGGTAAGTCCAGCTTCAATGGAACTACCTATATCACCAAACGATTTTCACAGGAACACTGAGACTCATGGACACGCCCTGTTAAAGGTAAATGCTGGGCAGAACATGTGTCCATTAACTAGGAAGAACATTTTAACTGTCCCTTGGACAGAAACATGTTAGTGCATTATTATATGAGAGAAATACACAGAAGTTGCAATTGAATAAAAACATAACTGTTGTTATTATGTAATCACCAATAAGAAGTTATTGAGGCACTGTAATTTAAATTGTGGTAGATGTGAATAACTAAATAGTTGTTTATAGGTGGAGGAGAGATAGAGGAGTTGAATGCAAGTCAGTTTTATATGTCTGTATCCATAGTCCTTATGATTCCAAAGGAGAAACATATATCATGTGATAGAATAACACAAATATTAAACAGTTGAATGCACAACCGTCTTAGGATTCACAATGCCTGTGTGTAGAACAGAAGTTATAACTCTCCTAGATCAGGTTAAACATATGTCCTAAGGGTAATGTAGGAGCCTACATTTTATCAGTATACATATTATACTTAAATACATGCCAAAATTGCAATCATCAGGTTAATAATGCACACATGAGATTCAATGATGAAAGAAATTCTGCGCATGTAATTGTTGGATGTGGGCAAAGGTTCATTATGTTCATAACATGAAGGGTGTAGCCAGCCAACATTTTAGAGTGTAAAAACGATCTCAATGGAAATATGTGTTCTTTAAGAGAGAAAGAGAGACAGGCACCGAAGAGATCCACGAAGAATACATTTTCCTGACAATAGTTAGAGATCTACAGATCTATCACCTGATTATGTAGTTGCACAGATGTCATTGGTTTAACATTTGTAATAAGTGAAGATTGGTCAGATTGTAAGTACATTTTTATTCACAACAAACTCACAGCAACTGTCCCGAGGCAAGATGCCATGTTTTACAACATGCTAGTTTGTTTATCTTAAAATGTTAATGTTTTCAAAGAGTATTGTAATTGGATTTTGTTTCCTTTTTTGAAGAGTTATCTTTAATTGTGCCCAAGGAGACAGTGTTCCTGGTTGACATTCAGTTTCCCGTAAATCAAAATGCATTGCAAAAACAGTTCCAAGAAATATGAAGAGGGACACAACTGGGACTCTCGTATATCATATCAGCACTAACGTCTAAGCATAATTTGCAAAAAACAGGTTTGGTGCTGTGTTAGTGCATTTTTAAAATCGCAGACAACTCATGTTTTGATTCCTTTTATTGAACTAAATGGAAATAGTAGAGTTGGAACGATGCATTGTGTAGGGGTTTTACATGTAATGGTTGTTATTGGTTATTTATTTTGTTCTTATGTTCAACCCACCCATTTTTCATTTTTTTTCAGGATCTTTTCAATCAAAAAATAAAGATCCAGAACACTCTTACCTCATGCCGTAATTCTGACGATGAAATAGACACAAGTCATCTATATTGAAAGCTATCCTAGTACTGGTCATTAGTCGTTTAAATTCATTCATTAGTTCACAGTGTCAAAAATCACTGAAATGAAACATGCATCACACATCCAAACTAATACTACTCAAAATCGTGAATTATGTACATGAACTTTGCATAGCAGATACCTGTTCCTGCAACAAACTGTGATCTCCTGTTTATCAATTGTTCTAACTTGTCTTTAGATCCAGTTCCTCAAAACATGAAAGTGACAATATTTTTAAAAAAGTGCAATTTGCGCTCGCTGTTCTGATAACCCGCAATGTTATGGTCATAAATGTCTCTTTTAAAGGCAATTTGCTTACAGCGGAATGTGCTGAATGGTGCTCTCGCACGTTTGAGAGCTGCCCTCTTATCAGAGTAATGAGGTTTCTTTTCAAGGCCCCTCTGCAGTCCTGAGCGACTCCACATGTGAATTGTTCCATTTGTCTGCCGACCTCCGTTTGTTTTTGGAGTCCTTGGCTGTTTCTCTCATTCAGAGGGCTTGTTAGAAGTGCTCAGTTCTCCACTTCAGCATATGCCCTGTTCCTTAGAATACACATAGCTTCTGCACCCACTGGCTAATGCCCACCCAGCAGGTTCTGAACTCGAAGCCTCTTCACTCTGCCCCCAACTCCCTCAGTTAATTTTCTTTTTCTTTGTATTCTTTCGTGCAGTCTCTTTCTTGTTCTCAGTACATCAGGGTTGTTCTTAATTTTCTCTCACTTTCTGCTTGCCCTACCCACCCTCGGTCCTTCCTTTCTCTTTTTTTTCATACTGAATTCAGAGTTGCTATATTTCCCGACCAGCAATTCAATGCTTCCAGATATCACCCAATGTGGTCATGATGTCTTCTCGATCATTCAATTCAGAACAATGGGCCTTGTTACCCAAGAGATACACTTTCTACCCTTCAATGTTTCATACTGGTTCTTCCTCGCTTTGCGCCAAGTGATTCTTTTTTGCAACAACATGAAACTCCACTAAATGCTGCACATTGTAAAACCAAAGTCTGCATTTTGTGCAAAGCATATGCTCACTCACCTAGACAAGATGCTCAGACAATGTTTTAATTTCATTTAATTTCATTTCGTCATTTTTATAGCACCTTTCACCATGGGTATGGTCTCAACGCGCTGCATGTTGAATGCCCTCAGATGGACCGAAGTCTGAAGCATGGGAAAGTAAGGAGGTGCTAGTATGTGTGTGTGCATAATGGCCTGATGCGAGTGGAAAAATGCATTGGTTATAATCGAGTGACAGCCTAGAATTGGTACATTAGGCAAAATTCTAAAACATCTTGGTTGATAAATTATGGTGGGTGCTTTCTGCGTTTTGGGACATACAATTGTATTCAAAGACAAGTAGGTTGGAAGAAAGGCCTAACCTGCCTTATGCTGAGGTGGGATTTCCCTACCTAAATGAAAATAAGCATATTCTATGTCAGGAAGTCCAAAGTAAATGTCTGTCTGTGTCCAAAACCTATATTTGCCATCACATATGTTTGTATACAATGGGTAGGGATGTCAGCCTCAAAATAATAAGTGTTCCAATAACAGCTCAGAGCTTCTTCCAGCTCTTGGCTTGAAAATGGTTTCCTTTCCCCAAGGTTCAAGTCTTTCTACAATTCCGAAAACACAATTCCTTGGAATATTTCACAGCTCTTCTGGTTTGGTCATTTTTCACGAATTTCACAAAGTTCAGTTTCTTAATATCAGTTCACACAAGATTTTCTTTATTTTCAATTGCAGGCTTCTTTGCAAGTATTTTAAGTGGCTTTTCCATAAATAGATGTCCTGGGTCTAGGTACAGTTCTCGAGCCACACGGTCCACCCATTATAGGTCACCCAACCGACCCACCTTGTTTGCTTCTTCTTCATATGCACATAGCGACTGTTTTAGCTCTACAGTGGTGCTTGATTCATTCTCATTTCACATCCTCATGATGCTTTACCATTGCTTGATTTGCCACCATTCACGTGTTGCATCTATATATTTATGGCTCTTGCCAATGCTTGTTCTCCCAAGTTACACAGTTCATTTATTGCTCTTGTCAATGTTTGTTCTGTCAAGCTGTACAGTTCCTTATATTGTGTGATTATACAAATCCATAAATCTACTTTCATTCATAACGGTATTCAACTGTACTTTCTTTCATTCAGATCAGTATTAAAGTGCTTTCTTTCATTTAGATTGGCATTTATTAACTTTTTTATAATTCTTATATGCTCGCCTGTGGTCCTGGTGTCCACCTTGCTAGGTTGACACCTGGGCTTGTTGCTTACCTCGTTCCATTGAAGATTGCGGCTGCCACAAGCTCTCTCTCTCTCGTGCAGCGCCTCGCTCCATCTCCCCAGCAGCTCTCCTTTTCCACATTCAGCCACAGGCCTCCAGCTCTTTTAGTCTCGCTTCCTGCTGCATACACTCTGCATCCGTCTGGGGTTCTCGAGCCACCCGTTTGTCACACCACCTTCCATGAGAGGTCTGTCCTTGCCCCCCAGCTGCTCGTAGAGACGCTTCCACAGCTGGCTCAATTTTCTTCCTTCGTGCTGCTTTTAAACCTCCTGTGAGGTTGATTGATCCAAAAAGGATTAGACCGCTCATTGATGGTTTGGGAGTTCTGCACTGCTCTTAGTTGCCTCATCCTCGTCCTAGTACCTAAATGGTGTGTGTTTGTGTTTGAGTCAGTAAAAGGAGGATGTATGGCTCTGGTTTGTCTCTTCTTCGTCCCAGTACCTGATTATTGTCTACTGGGAAACAAATAGGGAAGTGACTGGTAATAGCCTACAAAGGGCTGGGGGATGTTGGATTCATTAGCAAAGGAAAATGGGGGGACACTGCATCTCAACCAAGCGTGCCTCATCTCTACTTCCCAAGTTGCTCCACCTGGGTAGTCCTCCATCACATATCCACCTCCAGGGTCAGGATCCGATAGTGACAGCCTTTCCAATGCCTTTCCCCGGCCACCTGGGAGGAGGATATCCAGGTAAAAGAAGTTAAGATGGCTCAGATTCCTCAGATTCCTCACAGCATTCAGCATCCAGCTATCATTAAGTGGCTACATTCAAGACCCCATATAATCATAAACGCAGCACTCTGCCAACACCTGCACTGCATGTAGTGGAACACATTCTACAATCACCTAGAAACTATAACTTGATCACCCTCATGAACTCGACTAAGTGCAGCACCCGGGTCATCTGCACAACCCTTCTCAGTGCTATACATCGGCTATGAGGAAAAGAAGACTGCACCACAGCAGGCCTGGAAGCCAAACTCCCCTGTATTTTCTCAGGTTTAGTTCTGATACTGCAGGGAACCTCAAGAGTTTCTTCAAACACTGGAGGGAACCTATGCTGTTTAACAAAGAAGTAATAATATGATTGAACTATATACACAAAATGCTAATTATGACAGGCAATGTTAAGAACTTATCCAAAACTAAGGATGGTACCCACTTGATTTTAATGATTTTAATACCAAATATGGAAGGGGATTGCACGAATCATGAAGGTGTAAGTCAACACCATGAAATAACGTTTTAAGAAGTAGTAGGCATTACTGGATTGAGAACATCAGAATGGATATGAAATAATGTCTATGAAAATATTAAAGTATTGAACAACTGGTCACAAACCAGAACACACTGCAATCACTGATTCCTAGTGAACTGCCTATACCTACCTGATTATAAATGACCCACTAATGTTTGTTTGAACACTACATCTGGCCTTGTCTGCCAAATTTGACTCTAGGGGATCCATTGAGATTAAACTGTTCTTAGATAAGCATACTGTTACCTATTTGAGACCCTTTGGTCGCCTGCCACTGCATTTTGCTACCTATTTGAGACCCTTTGGTCGCCTGCCACTGCATTTTGCTACCTATTTGAGACCTTTTGGTCGCCTGCCACTGCATTTTGCTACCTATTTGAGACCCTTTGGTCGCCTGCCACTGCATTTTGCTACATATTTGAGACCCTTTGGTCGCCTGCCATTGCATTTTGCTACCTATTTGAGACCCTTTGGTTGCCTGCCACTGCATTTTGCTACCTATTTGAGACCCTTTGGTCGCCTGCCACTGCATTTTGCTACATATTTGGGACCCTTTGGTCGCCTGCCATTGCATTTTGCTACCTATTTGAGACCCTTTGGTCGCATGCCACTGCATTTGCTACCTATTTGAGACCCTTTGGTCTCCTGCCACTGCATTGTGCTACCTATTTGAGACCCTTTGGTTGGCTGCCACTGCATTTTGCTACCTATTTGAGACCTTTTGGTCGCCTGCCACTGCATTTTGCTACCTATTTGAGACCCTTTGGTTGCCTGCCACTGCATTCTGCTACCTATTTGAGACCCTTTGGTCGCCTGCCACTGCATTTTGCTACCTATTTGAGACCCTTTGGTTGCCTGCCACTGTATTTTCCTACCTATTTGAGACCCTCTGGTTGCCTGCCACTGCATTTTGCTACCTATTTGAGACCCTTTGGTTGCCTGCCACTGCATTTTGCTACCTATTCGAGACCCCTTGGTCGCTGCCACTGCACCTTGCCACCTATCTGAGACTCCCTGATCGTTTGCCAGTGTATCCTGATAGACCCATTGGTCGCTTGCCACCTCACTCTACCTACTAACACCGCTATGACATCTCCCATGTCTAACACACCTATATGCTACTTAGCCATACTCTCTTGTGGGATGTTTTTACCCATGCATCCAAGCCCTACAATAAAACTGTGCAGTACTGGCATGGAAAACATCATGATGGCCAGAACTCCCCAGAGAGTGCACAGGGAAAACATGAAGAATAGGCTGCCACCCATTTTTGCCTATGTTGTGGGCACAGAAGGGCACTGCCTAAAACCACCATTGGGCTACACACAGTAGCCTGAAACCATTGCAAAAGGGGCAATGCTGATTGCCAAAAGCAACTCACAACTATTGGGAATTCATTTCTTCAATGGGCACAACATTATTTTACTGCAGAACCACACCAGTGCCATGTGCTGAACCTGGATAATATACTTCCATTTAAAATCTCTTGTTTGAAATGCATTAATTCAAGACTGATCCAAAAAAAAAAATGCATGCAGTACCCGCTTTGGACTCAAGGCGGCGCTAGCGGTTTAAATTCTGACAGAAGAACTGCTACTTCAGAAGCTAATTAGCCTTCTGTGACAATTGGGACTTCAAAAGACTGTGGGTTAATTAGAAATCTAACCACCTGCTGTTCCCAGAGACAATCTGATTTGATTAACAGGCCAAAAGGCTGGGAAACCTTCTCATCTCAGAAAGCCCAGGATATCACATGGTCATGCTAACCAAATGCAAAGTGGCCCCCTGGTCTGTTGACCTCAGCTTGCTGGAGCCCACACAAAAGACCTTTTCCCTTGAATAGGATATGGTGATTTTGACTGTTTCCTGTCAACAAAGATCTGCCAGCCAGGAGAGACATGTGATCACTGTCATCCCCAAACTTTGGGGGCGGACTCAAACACTGCAGTACTTTGAATTGAAAGCAAATATATATTTTACAGAAACACTGATAATTCTTGGTAACCAGTTGACAAAAATGTGAAATTTGGGGATCCTTAAAATGAAAACTTTGCCCACAATTCAAGCCCAAACTCCAATTTGTGTGATGTTCTGGGGCAAAACCCCGCTATTTATTGATACTACAGACTCTGTGTTTAAGCTAGAGACATGGGAATTTACTGGAGTATGTATGGACAGGCCGTGTATATGTGTATAATTTTTAATTAAAAACCAATGTTGCATAACCCACTAAAATCGAAAAATAAGTTGCCATTTCTTTACCCAAGCTCCTAGAAACGCCAGAGTCGGAACAGTGCCTACCTCATGTGATATATGATGTGCGTAGGTGATGTAAAAACAACTGTGTATTTGGGAAAATATGTATTTGGATCAAATATAGATTTGTGTGCAATCTGACAAGGGGAGGGCCCTCTGGCCATAAAATCTACCTCATCACTCTGACTCACAACTCAGTTCCCCCAATCAAGGGAGAAAGGAAAGCTTGGCCAATGATAAATTGAGAGAGGGGCTGGCCTAGTGATTCTGCGCACACACCCACTTTCTAAACACATAAAAGCAGACAGTGCAGGACAAGTGGAGATCCCTTTTTCACTTTCTGCGGGATGCTCTGCTGGGAGACTTCAGACTTCAATCCATCAATCTTCAGAGACCAAGACTTTACTTCAGAATTTGTAAAGAACAGGCCTAATCCACAAGCTGAGTTCTCTTCAGCAGGCCTCAAAATCATTTGCAGACTATTCACAGCCGGGCTGAGCTGTTGATTCTGGCCTGAAACCCTGCGCCAGAAAGATCCAGAAGCAGTGCTGTACCCAGAGAAAGCATAGACACCCAGAAAGCAGACCAGAGATCCAGAGAACCACAGGCCGCTGTATCCGGGGAGCTGACCCAGACGCTGTGAGCAGAACCGGTGCCTGACAGACCCAGCAGAGCAGAGCTGACCCAGGCGCTGCGCGCAGAGACCGTCCGTGGCGAGGGAACCACAGCCAATCCTGACCCGATCCATGGCGAAGTCCAGTCCTTTCAAAGCTAGGAGTGAGTACTTAGATCAGATTGTGACAGAAATAAGCTCTTAGTTAAAATAATTTAATCCAACTATTTTAATCTGATTAGAACTGTCTCCTAGAAATCGTGTCGCCTGTCATTTTCTAAGCTGTCACCTGTCAATTTGAGTTACTTTAAATCCGAAAAACGACCTTTACAAAATTGTTCATATCTCTGGAACCGTTTGTCCTAGGAACTAGGTTTAACTTTCCTCTGAAGGCTTAGAATCTCAGCTTTCCAACGAACCTAGAAACGACTTGCTACTTTTGCCGAGATTTGCGATTTGGCCTGATTTCTTTACCTGTAAAAAGATAGCAGCTTTTTGCTTTCCTTTGCTAAAAATGTGTTTGCCTCTTAATAACCATCCCTGAATCATTGCTAAAGTGAGCATGAGCATGAGCTCATCCCAAGTATCTCTCACTCACCCTGAACCTCCTAAAGGGAATTAAAAGCATTTTCAGCATATTTCTCACTTCATTGCCACCACATTCAAAGCACTTGGGCCTGTGTTTTAAAACTCATACCTGTTTTCTCTAAGCTTGCTGGGGTGGGAATTGAATTTCGTATTGTATTTGATTGCATTCCTGAGAACTGTGTGTGTTACTTCCATCTCCTTGCATTGCATATAGGGGGGGTGAATTGCCACCAGGGGAAAAGTGAACATATGATATCTTGTGAAACCATATTAGTTAGTTTCTGTACTGCATTTTCATTCAACATTGCATCCATTTGAAACCATAAAAGTATTTTCGCTGCCTTTTCCATCCTACACCAACTCCTCATTGATTATAAAGAAGTTTGCTAGTGTCAGATTACCCATTGTTGATTAACATTATATTTATAAGGGCGATATTGATTATTAATTTATTATAAAAGCGTGGTATCTATATTTTGTTTTATTTCTCAAATAAACCTTTTAAACTTGCAAAACAGAACTACTTCCTGGCTCAGTGGGGTCAGGGAGATTCTAAGAGAGGGGTGTTTATAGGGGTAGTCATCCAGAACTCATGAACTGGACATAAAGATATATCAATAAGGGTTTCCATTCAGTATCCCAGACTAGGCATTGACTTAACTGTAGTGTTGAATTGAATCCTCTTACAAAGTGGGGGCTCGAGCCGGGATATTCTGGGTTAGATTTACCATTTGTGCAGATTAATACAGTGTGCCAGCTGACCAGATACACATATCCGGTCGGATCACCACGCTGTGTTACGCTGTAAAGCACTCCTCAAAGGAACGCTCTAAGGAAACGGTCTGTTTTGCAAAAATAAAATACAAACTTCTGTAAGTCAGGAAGGAATTCAAATTCCAGAATGATGACACTGGTAGACATCAAAATAGCCAGAGAGCACTTCTTACATAAGCTATTTGTGAGAGGTAAGTGGACTCATCAGGACCAAACGGTCTGGTTGCAGGCAATCGCGCAACAGGTCACTGAAACAGGGTCAGATATATGGGGAGATCAGGGTCCCCTACATGTGGCCCTGAGTGAACTATATATGGCCCCTAAAGCCCAAGATGAACATAATAAGATTGCCAGGATAGCAGCATATTTGTATCGATATATGGGAGCCATGCAGGACAAAAGTGCTGAAGGCCAAGATCTGGAAAATAGGCAACAGCTGGCATTAGAAAAGGCCCAATCTGACCTGGTCTCTTCTGAGCAGAGGCTGCAGAGGAGCCAGGAGTCAGAAAATGATAGTAGGCAGTACATCATTAAAATAAAAGAGGACATGGATAGACTGCAACAGGAGAAGGCTGACCAGGATACCAGATTTCTGGCCTTGCAGAAGGAGTACCAAGAAGGTTTGGACTCCCTTCTGCAGAGCCAGAAAAAGCTGGAGCAACAACTGGACTTCAACAGAGCATGCACAGAGCAGGTAGCCACCCTGCAAATTCGATTAGACAGAGAGAAAGAGGAAAGCAATAAATTGATTCTGAAAGACCTGGATACCCAGGCAGAGTTTGATCAGGAGCACCAGAAAGCTGGTGCCTTCCAAGGGCAAAGGGACGACCTGGCGGCACAGATGCAGGCTCTTAGTCAGGAAAGGGATACCTTAGGCCAGGAAGACTGCCACTTAAAAAGGAAAATAGAAGAAAATCACCTGGCCCTCCAGGGACTGGGTGACCTCCAAAAAGAACACCAGAACTTGTTAGAGCACACCAGGAGGGTGGAGGATGCTCTGGCAAGAAAGGAGCAGGCCAATAGGGACACAGCTCAGGAGGTAACCCTCCTGCAGCAGAGACTGGCCCAGTACTCCAGGACCAATCAGGAGGCACAGAGAGAAAATGAGGCTCTCTGTCAGCACAATGGTAGGCTCCAGCAACAGGTAGCGATGCAGGAGAGACTGATAGAGTCTAGTAAGGCCTTAACTGAGGAACTGAAAGCGCAGGCTCTTGCATTGCAACAGGAAGCAGGGGCGGATAGAGATGAGGTTCGCTAGGAAAGAGAAACACCTGAGCATAACCCCAGGAGCCCTAGTATCAGAGGCCTTCATCTCTCCCAGTCCCTGGACTCTGCCACCCCCATGTCCCCTCGCACACATGAGCCCTGGGCCACGGGGATGGCAGATTACTATCCAGCTAGAAGTATGGGGCTCATAGGCCAGTACCTCCCAGGAATGGATGGGCGGGCATCCGGGTATGGGCACCCAAGCACAGTGCAATTTAGTGAGGAACCCCAGGAGAGTAGGCCCATTAAGGGCATCCTGAAAACCTCTGCCCAGTTAGGTCAGTGGGGGGGATACCCAGCAAATCCTGGCAGCAAGGAGGGGTCTGAAGACTCCTCTGAGCATTACAGGACACAGGAGACCAGGTCCCCACATTCTGCCAGCCATTCCCAGGCTCGCAGAATCCGGGAAAACATGGAAGATCAGACGGGCACCTCTGGGAGCAGCGCTTCTGAGTCGGAGGATGAATGGACCAGGGTTACCTGAACCAAAAAGGCCAATAAGGCAAAAAGGGCCTTGCTTAAGGACCCATTGAAACAAATAAAGGCAATAAGGAGTGTCATCACGCCTTATCATAAGAACGCCAAGTATTCTGTTTGGGAACACTTGGAGCTCTATGAGCAAATGATGGAGACTTTCCATTTGAAGGACACCCAATCTGTATTCAATATGTAAAGTGGACCTTCTCACCAGAATACTCCAGTTTCTTTGCGGGGCTGGAGGATCAAAACCATTCAAGGTGGTCCACATACAGGGCGGCCATCTTGAAACATTTTTCTGTGCATAGAAATCCTCAAGAGGCTCGCAAGGCAGCCTACAATTTTCAATGTGGGGAGGATCAGGCCCCACAAGAGTTTGTGCAATAATTAAAATGTGCTTTTGCTCAGACCACCAGAAGGGTGCGCACGGACAGCAGAGAATTTGTCAATACTTTTTTTCATGCCTTACCCAAATACATCATGACCCAGCTAGTGAGAGATTTTCACGAGAAGAAGTCACTAGACTGGGTCATTGAACAGGCTACCCGGATCTATGAGGTGCAGAAGCCAATCGAAAATAAAAATAATGTGCCGAAAAACCCCAAAACCAACAGCACCCCTGCTGGTGCCAAGGTGGCAGAGGTAAAGGTTGCCCCCGTTTTAGATTTGGAGATGGGGGGGCCTAAAAACCTGCCTGCACCAAATAATTCACAGCCCAGAAGGCCCTCGGGCCAGTCACAGACAGGGAGCCGAGGAGGTAGTCCCACAAATGGGGTCCCCCGCTCCCCTGACTATGTAAGTCCCCGCTACAAGGGAAACCGACCCATCCTGGGTTATGTGTGGACTCCTCCAGCCCAAGGGGGGGGATCCAGCCAAGCACCTAACCCGGGGAACTTCCCTCCTAACTTCCCCCAGGAGGGCAGAAATTCACCAAATACTGGGCAGAACTTTTTTCCCAGGTATCCACCCAATTTCCAACCCCAAAACCATCCATCTTTCTTTCCCCAATTCCCTGAGCCCAGACAACCTAATCCGGGAGAGGGGAGGCCAAGGGTGGAGGGGTACCCAAATCTTCCCAATCCGGGGTATTACCAGAGAAGGGATAGCTACCCTTACCGGGATCAGCCCAGGGGAGAAAATAGAGCCCCGTATCAGCCTGAGCGGGTTTCACAACTTGAGCACCTGGTCCAAAATATGGCACGAGATCTGGGTCACATACTGAGGGCTCAACAGAACCCTCAGATGAGCATGCCACCGCAGAATGCCCCAAACTCTGGACCTTGTGCTCCAGAACAATGACGGGGGCAGCACCCTGATAACCCACCGGTTTCCAGGGAGGAGGCACAAGGGGAAGGGGTGTGTAAAGACTTGGAGGAAGCTTCCTTCCCAACTTGCAAACAGCCCCTGGATAACCAGGAACCGGAAACAAAATCTCCTACCCCTGAAAGTCTGCCACCCAAGGGGCAGAGAGGAGGTAGGAGAAACAAAGTACCCAAACAGACCCAGTTTGTGGAGGAGGTACAGATCTTCCAATTTGAGGGAGGGGGATCCTCAGAGGATCCTGGGGAAAGGATCTTCTCCTTTAGAGATGGGGGAACTCCTCCCAAGGAAAAATGGGTCCCAAGGGACACCAATTCAGACTGGGGAGATGTGGAGACTGAGCTACCGCCGCCCATCATCTCCTCCCAGAACCCACAATACCGAAATCCCCTGGTTCAAACCCATCCTATTGACTGCCTCCAAAAAGGGGGGGGTGGCCCAGAACCGGAACCAGGGGAACTCATAATGGCTCTGATCTCCAGTTGCCAACTTTTTCTTTCCGATTCCCAAGAATCTCCACAGAATTCTGCCCAAATCTCTTCTCTCGCCATGTCCAAAACCAGAAAGAAAGCCCACCAGTTGTCCAAAAATGTGCATTATCTGTGCCCCCTTGAGGAGAAGGAGGGAAGATACTATGCCCCGGTACAACTACAGGGGCAGGGTACAATTTTGGCACTGGTGGACACTGGATCCCAAGCTACCCTTCTGTCCAAAAGGGCCTTTGAGGAACTAAATGCAGGAAGGGGGGAGAATTACCGAATTCCTCTCACCTCTCTTCCTGGACAACTGCAGAACTTTGACGGGAAGGAAATTCCTGTCGATGGGACTGCAGATTTGGAAATCAAAATTGGGCGACACAAGGTGAAACACCCGGTCATAGTAGTGACTCCAGAGGGCACCCCTTGTTTACTAGGGAATGACCTCCTGAGAAGGTTGTCACCCCTAATAGATTGCGTAAACAAGGTCCTCTGGACCCAGACTAGCCGACCAATAAAATTAAAACAGAGTGTCAACCATGTTAGTTTAAATGGCACCTGCCACATGGTTGAACAAAAATCTGACCAAGTAGAATTTCACTTCCAGAACAACCAAATTCCAGACGTGACAGTAATAGCAGTAGGACAACAGACTGGTGATGGGGGGTCCTCTCTATTTCTGAAAATCAACCTTCCTTCCAGTTTAAGGTGGTATTCCACACTGGAAGGAAACACTCTGAAATTCTTTACTAATCCACAATCAGAAACTCCCACTCCTATAGTCCAGAAAGATGTGAAATCAGCTCAGAGCCTGGCTGATATTCAGCGAATTGGAGGGCAGTTGTTCATCCCTGTTCAGTTAAATGATGGGAAGGACTCTGTTCTCGCTCGAGTGTGTGTGAACAATGGTAAGAGCTTCATCAGCGAAGCCATGTTCCGCCAACTCCCAAAAGATCCAGCCATTCCCACATTCAAACTGCTAGACAAATGGGAAATGTACCTGGAAGCACCTAATTCCAAACATCTCCTGCCAAGAAGGTGTAGGCTCAAAATCTCCATTGGCAACAAGAGCATAGTCCATAATTGTTGGGTCGTGCGAGACGTCACTGCCGCTTTTTACTTAGGCAGTGACATTCTCAATCGCTTTACCATTAGTTTGGACCTAATAAACTTCAAAGCTTGGTCACGATTAGCGGATAATCCCATGGGCTTTGATGATCCAGAAAAAGCATTTAGGTCAGGTCAATTGATACCTTATGCAGTTGAAATTCAGATTAAAGAGGAAGTCACCATCCAGAAAGGACCCGACAATTCTCCCTGGGAGTGAAAGCTAAAATAGGACAAAAATTGAAAAACCCTGATGCTTATATTCATCTAAAAGCTTCTCTCCAACAGCAAGGGTTGGGGGTAAACCCAACACCATTAGTCAACATAGAACATGACACCATTCCAATAAAGGTGGATTACAGCGACTTAAAGAGTATTACTCTAGCCGCAGGCACCATTATTGGAATGGCGGTTGATGACCGACATTTCTCCATTGATTTAGGAAATGAACTGTTAGGACCAATACCCAAAGACTGTTTTGACAGTGACAGCGAGGACAATACAACACCAGACAGGATTTTCACCCGGCATGGGGGGAACTTCCTGGTATACACTTCTTGCCCTTATGGTAAGGAAGATGTGACTTGTGACTTCAGGAGGGATGAGGTGATTTTCCAGGTCCATGAGGGCTGCCTTTCCCACCTGAAGCCTCCAGTCCAAATCAGCACTCTGACCAGGGACTTCTCCACCCAGCTGGAGGAGGCCACTGAGATAGCCAAACCAGAAGTCTTTCCAGGTTTCAGGCAGATGGTGGAAGAGAGAGTCAACCTAGCTGATGCCTGTGTGACTCTGGAACAGAAGCAAAAGTTGAAACAAGTTTTCTTGGATTTCCAAGATCTCTTTGCGGTAGACTCATATGACTGTGGTCGCACCGACATCCACACCACAACAATTCCCACAGACCCTGGAATGACTCCAGTGTTTGTGAAGCAATATCGCTTGCCTCTCGCATCCATGGAGTCCCTTACTGAAATAATTAAGAACCTTCACTCCCGGGGAATAATCCGTCCAGTCCACAGCACTTTCAGTAATCCGGTGCTGGGAATATTGAAGCCAAACGGCCAGTGGAGACTCTGCGCCGACCTTAGGGAGCTCAACAAACGGGTCCATACTTCACGATGGCCCCTGCCCTACATTGACCAAGGGCTGGCCCAGATTCAGGGGTCACAGGTATTCACAGCAATA
Organism: Ambystoma mexicanum; assembly: GCF_040938575.1. NCBI lineage: Eukaryota > Metazoa > Chordata > Amphibia > Caudata > Ambystomatidae > Ambystoma > Ambystoma mexicanum. The sequence goes on along the minus strand of NC_090933.1, from coordinate 627,109,444 downwards.
GACCTGACCAATGGATACTGGACCATGCCTGTCAGTAGGGAGGACCAATACAAACTGGCTTTTACCTTTGGGGGCCAGCAGTACACATGGACCCAGACTCCCTTCGGATACCTCAACTCCGGCAATGAATTCAACATTTTCCTACATAAGGCCATGATCGACCTGGGAGCGAGGGGTAACCTGGCTTATGTAGATGATGTCCTCATCAAAAGTTCATCTGTGGAGGAACACATAGCGGAGATGCGTTATGTTGTGACACAGTTGAGGGCCGCCGGAGCAAAACTTTCCTTTCAGAAAGCACAGTGGTGTACAACCCGTGTTAATTTCTTGGGGCATGAGATTAATCCTCAGGGTCTCTGTCCCCAAGAAAAGAAAGTGGAAGCACTCCAGAAACTGAAAGACCCCACAACTCTGTGGGAACTAAGGAGCCTCCTTGGACTGACTAATTACAGCAGAAAGTTCATTGAAGGCTACGCAGAGATCACTAGACCCCTTATTCATCTCTTGAAGGGGGGTCAAGTGGGAATCGGGTCCAGAACAATCCGAGGCGGTAAGACAACTCAAAAGAAGCCTCTCACAAGCGCCTTGCCTAGTTTACCCTGTCAGAAACCAGGAGTTCTTCCTGGAGACGGGGTTCTCTAATACGTGCTTGACGGCAGTATTATACCAAAAGCATGACAAGGTCAATAAAGTAATCTCCTATGCGAGCAAAACTTTATCCTCTGTGGAGGAAAAATTCAACGATTGTGAGAAGGCACTCCTGGCAACGGTGTGGGCATTGAAGAATTACCGCCCGTTTATCCAGGGGGAACACATCATAGTGGAGACTCCACACCAGCCTCTGCAATATCTCCAAAGTGACAGAATCCGGGCCGGAAATGTGAGTAATTCCCGAATTACTTCCTGGATTCTGTCAATGCAAGGCTTTCCTGTGGGGGTCAGATATGGCCAAAACAAGAAGAGTCCCCTCGCGCAAGGTCTGGCTGACTTGCATGATTGTGCCAGAGAAAACTGTCTCCAGGACGAAAGTCTAAAAATCAAGGACAACATGGAGGCATACCTTAATTCCCCACACAAAGTCTTTGAAGAAGATAAGTGTGAGGGAATGCCCACTGTCTAAGTGGATGGATGCTCTTACCATGTTGACAACGACGGGGAGAAAGAACTGGTGGCTGGCATAGGGAATGCATGGGTGAAGGAGTTCCCAGAACCCTCCACTGGATACAAAATTGGTCCCCGAAGTAGTCAGGTGGCAGAATTGATGGCTGTGCATCAGGCCATCCTCACTGCTGTCCAGCATCAACTCCACGAACTGGTCATAATCGCAGATTCGGATTATGTACGGAACGGGTTCGTGGAGCACCTGGTCAACTGGAAAACCAGAGGCATGTTATGCGCTAATAACAAACCCCTGAAACATGGGAAGTTAACCCAAAATATTGATCATCTGGTCACATCGAATGGGATGACCATCTGCTGGAAAAAGATCAAGGGTCACTCCAAAGTAGAGGGACCAGACAAAACTGGAAATGACTTAGCTGATCAGCTGGCCAAAACCGGGGCCATCCAAGGGGATCTAATAGAAATAGAGTTCCTGTTGGGGGAAATCCAGGTCACTGCGATCACTAGGTCCCAGACAAATGCTCACAATGATCTTTCAACTGCCCAATGGAGCAAGGAGACCCCTGATGCTGATTTGATTGCAGCTCAGAAGGGGGATCCAATTATTGGTAAGTTTTACCAACACCTTGAGGACCCTGAGAACTTTCCCCTGACGGATACCGATTACATTGGGAAAGAGGACCTAAGAGTGTTGATGAAATGTCCAAAAATGTTCCGCATCCAAGACGGTTTGCTGGTAAGGAAATCCAAAGCTGGCCACGATCAGTGGGTGGTTCCTACCTCATTCCGAAGCCTGATGTTAAGTCACGCCCATGACGTGGCCACCACCGGTCATAGGGGGTTTCACACAACACTGGAAATCTTAAGAGAGGTTGCATACTGGCCACACATCGGGCAGGACCTCGACCAATACTTGAAGGGGTGTCTTGTGTGTGCACAATTTCAGCCATCATCCCTCACACACCGTGCGCCTCTCCAAAAGAGGGGGATGACACTGCCATGGTCAGATTTTCAAATCGACTTTGTAGGCCCTGTGATTCGCTCATCTAGAGGAAACAAGTACATGTTGACCGTTACATGCTTGTTTACCAAGTGGGTGGAATGTCTCCCAGCCCCAAACTGCAAGGCAGAAACAGCAGCTGCCCTGATGATTAACCACATCTTTTCCCGTTTTGGTCTACCTCAAAGGATTGAGTCAGACAGAGGTAGCCACTTCACCAGTGAAGTAATGACAAAGATGTGGGAGATACTGGGGGTCAAAAGAAAGCTACATATTGCTTACAGGCCAGCTTCTTCTGGAGCAGTGGAGAGATATAACTGAACCATTGTGAGCATCTTAAAAAAAATTGTGGCAGATTCTGGGCCAAGTTGGGATATCCGATTACCTCTGGTCCTAATGGCCATCAGATCTACCCCTTCATCTGCAACCAAAATGTCACCATTTGAGTTGATGACTGGACGCAAGATGGTGCTTCCCCAGCATTTGCTCTACAGGACTCAAGAGCAGACACTGATAAATGCCTCCACAACTCATGAGTATGTGGAGAATTTAAGGAAACACCTTCAACATGCTTTTGCCTATGCTCAGCGGAATCCTAAAAGATCAGCCGAGAGCATGAAGACCCAGTATGATTTAAAAACTACCAGAAAGGAATATAAGGTGGGTGATCGGGTCTATCTATACAATTTCCAAAGGAACCAGGCCAAACAGCGAAAATGTTTGCCTACATGGAAGGGACCGTTTGAAATTATAGACAAAATCTCCCCTGTGGCCTACAAGATCCGCATCCCCAAAAGGCGGTTTGGCAGAGGGGGAAGACAAGTGGGTACATATAAATCAGCTAAAGTGTTGCCATCCCAGGCACACTCTGCAACAACTGGAGGAATCCACTGGAATCCCAGAGGGGGCCGCTCCAGAGTAATTCAGTTCCAACCCTAAAATATTCCACATATAGCATATAAAATTCTGTGATCCTTGTATATATATATATGTTCTTGTCTCCTAATTTAAAAAAGAAAATGTATATGTTCATATCTTCTGATTCATAAAATGTACATGTTCGCCACACCATTAATAGTGGTGAAGAAATGTCTACGAATAGGTATTGCCGCTTTGCTTTATCATCCTAGGAGAGATGAAACCGTGGAGACTGACCAAGGAGGACGACCGGGGACCGGGAGCAGAGACCCGAGGGGCCCGGGGTACCGCCCAATCCTCCCATCAGGACCAGCAAGGAGAACTGATTGATCGACTGGAGGGAGGAAAAGATGCTGAACTGTGCCATCCATGGAATTGGAAGAAGAGGAGGCGAACATCCCAGATCTTGCGAGTTCCATCTGCGAAAGGACAGAATGGCCATCGCAAGAGGGGGGGATTGTGGGATGTTTTTACCCATGCATCCAAGCCCTACAATAAAACTGTGCAGTACTGGCATGGAAAACATTATGATGGCCAGAACTCCCCAGAGAGTGCACAGGGAAAACATGAAGAATAGGCTGCCACCCATTTTTGCCTATGTTGTGGGCACAGAAGGGCACTGCCTAAAACCACCATTGGGCTACACACAGTAGCCTGAAACCATTGCAAAAGGGGCAATGCTGATTGCCAAAAGCAACCCACAACTATTGGGAATTCATTTCTTCAATGGGCACAAAATTATTTTACTGCAGAACCACACCAGTGCCATGTGATGAACCTGGATAATATACTTCCATGTAAAATCTCTTGTTTGAAATGCATTAATTCAAGACTGATCCAAAAAAAAATGCATGCAGTGCCCGCTTTGGACTCAAGGCGGTGCTAGCGGTTTAAGAAGATAATCAGCCTTCTGTGACAATTGGGACTTCAAAAGACTGTGGGTTAATTAGAAATCTAACCACCTGCTGTTCCCAGAGACAATCTGATTTGATTAACAGGCCAAAAGGCTGGGAAACCTACTCACCTCAGAAAGCCCAGGATATCACATGGTCATGCTAACCAAATGCAAAGTGGCCCCCTGGTCTGTTGACCTCAGCTTGCTGGAGCCCACACAAAAGACCTTTTCCCTTGAATAGGATATGGTGATTTTGACTGTTTCCTGTCAACAAAGATCTGCCAGCCAGGAGAGACATGTGATCACTGTCATCCCCAAACTTTGGGGGCGGACTCAAACACTGCAGTACTTTGAATTGAAAGCAAATATATATTTTACAGAAACACTGATAATTCTTGGTAACCATATGACAGAAATGTGAAATTTGGGGATCCTTAAAATGAAAACTTTGCCCACAATTCAAGCCCAAACTCCAATTTGTGTGATGTTCTGGGGCAAAACCCCGCTATTTATTGATACTACAGACTCTGTGTTTAAGCTAGAGACATGGGAATTTACTGGAGTATGTATGGACAGGCCTTGTATATGTGTATAATTTTTTATGAAAAACCAATGTTGCATAACCCACTAAAATCGAAAATAAGTTGCCATTTCTTTACCCAAGCTCCTAGAAACGCCAGAGTCGGAACAGTGCCTACCTCATGTGATATATGATGTGTGTAGGTGATGTAAAAACAACTGTGTATTTGGGAAAATATGTATTTGGATCAAATATAGATTTGTGTGCAATCTGACAAGGGGAGGGCCCTCTGGCCATAAAATCTACCTCATCACTCTGACTCACAACTCAGTTCCCCCAATCAAGGGAGAAAGGAAAGCTTGGCCAATGATAAATTGAGAGAGGGGCTGGCTTAGTGATGCTGCGCACACACCCACTTTCTAAACACATAAAAGCAGACAGTGCAGGACAAGTGGAGATCCCTTTTTCACTTTCCGCGGGACGCTCTGCCGGGAGACTTCAGACTTCAATCCATCAATCTTCAGAGACCAAGACTTTACTTCAGAATTTGTAAAGAACAGGCCTAACCCACAAGCTGAGTTCTCGTCAGCAGGCCTCAAAATCATTTGCAGACTATTCACAGCCGGGCTGAGCTGTTGATTCTGGCCTGAAACCCTGTGCCAGAAAGATCCAGAAGCAGTGCTGTACCCAGAGAAAGCAGAGACACCCAGAAAGCAGACCAGAGATCCAGAGAACCACAGGCCGCTGTATCCGGGGAGCTGACCCAGACGCTGTGAGCAGAACCGGCGCCTGACAGACCCAGCAGAGCGGAGCTAGGAGTGAGTACTTAGATCAGATTATGACAGAAATAAGCTCTTAGTTAAAATAATTTAATCCAACTATTTTAATCTGATTAGAACTGTCTCCTAGAAATCGTGTCGCCTGTCATTTTCTAAGCTGTCACCTGTCAATTTGAGTTACTTTAAATCCGAAAAACGACCTTTACAAAATCGTTCATATCTCTGGAACCGTTTGTCCTAGGAACTTGGTTTAACTTTCCTCTGAAAGCTTAGTATCTCAGCTTTCCAATGAACCTAGGACAGACTTACTTTTGCTGTAATCACGATTCACGCACTCGCGAATTTTGCCACGATTTGCGATTTGGCCTGATTTCTTTACCTGTAAAAGATAGCAGCTTTTTGCTTTCCTTTGTTAAAAATTTGTTTGCCTCTTAATAACCATCCCTGAATCATTGCTAAAGTGAGCCTGAGCTCATCCCAAGTATCTCTCACTCACCCTGAACCTCCTAAAGGGAATTAAAAGCATTTTCAGCATGTTTCTCACTTCATTGCCATCACATTCAAAGCACTTGGGCCTGTGTTTTAAAACTCATACCTGTTTTCTCTAAGCTTGCTGGGGTGGGAATTGAATTTCGTATTGTATTTGATTGCATTCCTGAGAACTGTGTGTGTTACTTCCATCTCCTTGCATTGCATATAGGGGGTGGGGTGAATTGCCACCAGGGGAAAAGTGAACATATGATATCTTGTGAAACCATATTGGTTAGTTTCTGTACTGCATTTTCATTCAACATTGCATCCATTTGAAACCATAAAAGTATTTTCGCTGCCTTATCCCTCCTACACCAACTCCTCATTGATTATAAAGAAGTGTGCTAGTGTCAGATTACCCATTGTTGATTAACATTATATTTATAAGGGCAATATCGATTATTAATTTATTATAAAAGCGTGGTATCTATATTTTGTTTTATTTCTCATATAAACCTTTTAAACTTTTAAAACAGAACTACTTCTTGGCTCAGTGGGGTCAGGGGGATTCTAAGAGAGGGGTGTTATATAGGGGCAGTCATCCAGAACTCCTGAACTGGACATAAAGATATATCAATAAGGGTTCCCATTCAGTATCCCAGACTAGGCATTGACTTAGCTGTAGTGTTGAATTGAATCCTCTTACAGTCTACACTTACCACCTTAATTATCATGGTAACCCCATACCACAAACTTCCTACAGAAAGGGATCTGACCAGAAAGATGCAAACACATCTACCACAACAACAGCCTGCCCCCTTTACCCAGGCTCAACCTAATCAGGCCTGCCCTATAGAATTAAGAAAACTCAGACTGGGCACTAGACTACCCAAACCACCACGCACCCACCTACCTCATGGCCTCCCTAACACGGAGCCAATACATGCCAGGCATAAGACGCACTTAAGGAAACCCAGTCACAATCAAACACCCTGTACTAAATCTCCCAAAAACGTGCACAACAAGGTACACAGCAACATCAACTCTAAAACAATACACAACCTGCAACCAACTCGATTTCCTAGCTGTCACTGAAACATGGCTACACAAAGCTGCTAGCCCTGCCCTCCTGCTAACTGTTCCCCCGAGCTTCACCATCTTCAGAAAAGACAGAGAAATCTCCAAAGGAGGTGGCATAGCTCTGATCTGCAGAGCCAAACTCACCATAAAAGAAATAGACAACATCACTATGCCGTCAGCTGAAATACTCTCCCTAAAACTAGAAATGTCCGCTTCACGTCCTATCACGGTACACCTCATCTACAGACCCCCTGGTCCACTAGGTACCTTTGAAGAAGACGTAACCACCCTCTTAAACACCAATGCCAAACCAGGAACACAAATCATTCTACTAGGCGACTTCAACTTAGGCTACAATGACCCCAAAGACACCAATGCCTCCACCATAGCCAACACCATCTTGGAAGCAGGCCTCACCATACGGAATAACGGCCCCACGCATTCTAAAGGCCGCACATTGGACTGGGTTGCAGACATCAACTGTGCTTCCCTCATAACGGCCATCAAACCATGCATATGGACGACTGATCACTACTTGATCACATTGACCATTTCAGACACTCCCCAATCTAAATCCACCAAACTACTTGCTCCTCTTGCCCTCACCCGCTGCAAAAAAAATATAACACTCCCAAACCTCCTCCCACTGATCCAACCTATCACTTATCACTCCAGCCTAAACACTAACCCTAATGACCTAGCTGACCTGTACAACAACACCATTAACTCAGCAATTGACGCCATTGCGCCGCTGAAGCTCACCAAATCTAAACCTTTTGCCGATCTTAATACTTGGTTCACTCCTACGCTAAAAGCCCTACGCAAGGAGAAACGACATGCAGAAGCATACTGGAGAAAAAACCCTTCTGCCCATAACAAAAACCTCCTCACTACCCTCACCAACAACTACAAAACAAATCATCCAGGCAAAAAAATATACTTTTAACGACAGAATCAAAAAAAGCGAATTCAAACCAGGGAAATCTTCTCTATCCTGAGAGAATTAGAATCCCCAATTGCACCCATAGACCCTTGCACCAAAGACAAATCCTGGTGCACAGACATTCAAAAGGCCCTATGCAACAAAATGACAATGTTACAAGACAAAATATCAGCCAAAAAATCCTCCCTCCACAACATTGTCCTCTCCACGCAAGAAACCATCCTTCAGGAACTTGCCGCCAACCAAACTAAACCTCTTAACCAATTCAGTTTTAGACCCATCTCCACTGCGGAAACTAAGAACATCATAACGTCTCTTAAACCGTCTCGATGCCTTGGTGACACTTGTCCAGCCCCAATTATTAAAGAGGCTGTACATGAACTAGCCCCTTTCATCACATCATTTATCAATGCATCATTCAAATCATGTTCCGTGCCTACCAACCTCCAAGATGCCTGGATACTCTCCTGAAAAAAGCAAATCTGGACCCTAATTTCCCAACGAACTATAGGCCCATAACAACTGTCCCATTCCTCATCAAAATCTTAGATAAAGCAGCTTACTTACAGATTCAATCTTACCTGGAGACTAACAATTTACTAGAGACTAGACAATCAGGATTTAGACCGAGACATGGAACCGAAACGGCTCTCCTTGATCTTAAAAACCAACTAGATGAACGTAAAGACAGAGGAGACATTTCTATTCTCCTACTCTTAGACCTATCAGCCGCCTTTGAGCTGGTAGATCATAAGGTACTTTGTAACCACCTTAAATCAGCGGCCAACTTCTTCACAAAAGCCACGGCTTGGATAAACTCATTCCTGGAAAAGAGAACCATAAGAGTCTTCTTACCCACATCAGCAGCGGATCCAGTCCCCATGACCTGTGGCGTCCCACAAGGGTCATGTGTTTCCCCCACTTTGTACAATATTTTTACAAAGCCTCTCTTTGACATATTGGACAAACTAGGGGTCTCATATACCAACTACGCTGATGATACCCAAATTCTTATCCCAATCAAGGGAGACTACGACAATGACACTAGCCACATAAATAAAATGTACCAAATGATCCAAACCTGGATGGCCACACATGGCTTTTGTCTCAACGACGACAAGACAAAGCTCTTAATCATTGGGTCTACCAGTAAACTTAACAAATTATCCGACTCATACAACTTCATTACTATTGACGGTATCAAAATCAAGGTAGCCAAGGAAGTCAAAACCCTAGGATTCCACCTAGATTCAGCTCTTACCCTTGACAAGCAAGTTAACATTACAGCCTCTGCTACCAGCTACACCTGCAAACTTATCCACGTTTGCAAACCATACCTATCCACAGACAGCTGTACCACCATTGCACGAGCCCTCATCCTCTCCAAATTAGACTACTGTAATGCACTGTACCTAGGCACCAGTAAACACAACACTAACAAACTCCAAACCCTGCAGAATAACGCCCTCAGATCAGCACTAGGAATCCCTAAAGGGCAGCACATATCTGACCAAAGACGAGCTGTCAACTGGCTGGCCATCAACGACCGTATTAAACTCAAAACTATGAATATTACACATAACTGTCTGAACAATAAAGCACCTGCTTACCTCACAGAGAGATTCACCAAGCACACCTCAGAACGCCCCATCAGAAAGGCCCGCACAAACAGTATCAAAATCCCCAACTTCAAACTGAAAAGAACTGGAGGGTCCAGCTTTCCAGTACTAGCAGCTCATCTTTGGAACTCTATCCCAGACTCATTTAGAGCTACCCCTTCCTTTCATGTGTTCAAAGCTAACGTCAAATTATGGCTTCATACTAACGACTGCTAAATGCCTCAACTGCATCAAATATTGTGTAAATATATGAAACATATCCTATCTGTAAGCCATGTGACATTGCAATCCATGTGTCATCAGTATATATAGTACTATATATAGTAATATAAGTACTGCCTGACATATGAACGTGTAACATAAGAAATTGTAAATATTCTTGGACTTTGTAACATAAGAAATGCCCGATATATGATCCTGCAATATAAGAAACTGTATAATATTCTTGTACCTGTAACCTAAGTTTTATTTCTTTGCAAGCGCCCAGTTGCTTAACGGCTAGGTGTGCTCTATAAATAAATAAACAATACAATACAAAACAAACCTCAATCATACATACATTTCCTTTGAAATAGAAATTGGATACAAGATTGTACTATAGCAACTACAAGCACTGCAAAATAACAATTGTCCTTTCCATGATACAAATGTGGCATTCAACCCCCGTTCCTGGGGCTGGAATGGGGAATAACAGCCCGGCAGTCCAAGTTATCAGCCCAAGCAAAGGAAGGCAGATAACGAGGGCTCCAGGCCATTATCCCCTGTTCCAGCCCCTGGAACAGGGGATGAAGGTCATTAGCAACCCGGGTTGCTAAAGCGGTAACACAGGCTGCTAAAAAAAGGATTTGCCTTCCTACAATGGCATGCACACTGTCTCCTGCTGTAGGAAGGAAAATCCTTTTCCAAGATGTTCACCATGGAAAGGGATGTTGGGGCTCTGTAGAGAGCCCCTCCTCCCTTTCCATGGTGGTCTGCCGGAGGCAAAGAGAAGGAGCGGAAATAAGGTAAGTAGGAGGGTGAGGGGTGAAAAAAATTAAAAACATTGGGACAGAGGTTGGGGGAAGATGGTGGCAGGGGAGCTGGCCATCAGGAGGCTTTGAACGTGGGCTTGTACCTGCGGTTCAAGCCACGTTCCTAGCCACCTCATTGGCTGGCTACCCCGCCTAGGGTGCATAATAAGAAAAAGAAACCAAGTGAGGGATAAAGTGGAGATATTGTTCCATACTCGAGGTTGTAAATCTCAGTTTAGATATTTGGGACAACTGTTGACATATTTAGTACATATTTTAGATTCTTGAATTTTCAAAATGGAAACACTTTGACCTTAATCAGAGTCAAAATGGATCTTGGATCTCAGATCGAGATAATGCGGTCCTCTGGTTTCTGTATCAGAACAATCTATCACATGCTGCCCATATTCACCAAAAGCTAGGTGGTAAGGGCTTAGTGGCCTGATGGGCAATGTCAAACAAGAATTACCAGGGGGGTATTCTGATTTGTTACCTAAATTCAATTACGGAGACCACTTCCATTTGCACAGTAGTGCAAAAGTTCCCCGCTTTGAAAGTTTTAGCCTTTCCACCATATACTGCAAAAATAAAGCTAAAATTGGCCTTCACACCTTACTTTTCCACAAAGTTTGTGTTAAAGTGGACATGCCTCTTGCAGTTAGCATTTGCAGGTGGCATTTGGGATGGATACCAATGGAATCTGCTGGACTTATAGAATGTATAATGCACCTATTCCAAGTCTGGGCAGGGGACTTTCATCTAGATGCAGATGGCAATAGAATTGATCAGAAAAGAATAGACAGACCACTCTATCCCCAAATTCAAAAAGTCAGTCAAACGAGGGAGCTGTTTCCAGAGATTTGGCCACAAAACAGAGATAGGTCTGTTGGCTCTACTACTAGAAATCAAATAGAGGCAATCAACAAACAGTTGGCCACTTTCAAAGCAAATACCCTGAGAAGGAAAACCAACAAATTACAGAAAGACATTAAAGAATTCAAAACAGAATTTGGTTTACCCCTATACAACCGAAGAATACTGTAAAAATATCAAACAGTCAGGAAATATTCAGCCCGGCCAGCAGAGACCATGAAGGAGAGGGGTAACCTTCTCAGGGTCAAGTAGTAGCTTGTCAAGCGGCAACTCCAATAATAACTACAACCCGTTTCAATACAATCAATTTGGCCAACCACAATCACAAAATTACCCTCCACCACCCCCCCAACCTTTTTTAGGACAAGGTGGGATAGGTGGAGGATGGAGCCCCCCACCATGGAAGCCAACGCAGACGTCCCAGTCGCTGGAGGAAATAAACATAGCAACAGACCAGGACCACCAATTTTCAATTTGGCTAATGTGGGACTCACAGCTGCACAAATTTCAGTTTTATCCAAAGGTCTATCATTTGTACCATCTTGCAACACTGACTGGTACAACACAGAGATGGAAATACGATGGTTCTTACGCTCGGTTAGACTACGCATATTTTTCCAAGAACATGAAAGCATGGCGGCCCCTGATGACACAGGACTTCATCCAAAATCCACCTTTACACCTTTGGACAATCAAACCCCTGACAATCTCCTGACCTTCAAGAGATGTGTTCTGCGTGATATCAGGGCTATGAGTAAGAGCAATGGCCCAAAAAGATATCAAAACATCACACAAACAGAAAGGGAGGCTCTCTCTGAACTATCTAAAAGACCTGAGCTTATTATCAAATCCGCTGATAAGGGAAGAGGTATCATGATCATGAAATCGGAACACTACTTACGCATGGTCATGGAACTTCTCAATGATCGAGAGATCTACAAGGTACTCAAAAAAGACCCTACTAAAGACCTCAAAATGGAAATTGCTGCAATGGTGTCATTTGCACTGGAAAGAGACTGGATAACGGAGAAAGAGTCTGAATTTCTCTTATCATCACAAGGCAGAACTCCTTGTTTGTATGCTTTACCAACGATTCATAAAGACTCTATTAACCCTCCAGGGAGACCAATTGTCTCTGGGTGTTGGTCCATACTAGAACCTTGATGCAAATTTGTTGATTATTTTCTAAAACCCATCAGCATCAGCACAGAATCATACATCAGGGACACTATGCATACTATTGAGTTATTTGAAAATTTGGATTTCGACCCACAGACACAGCTTTTGGTGACTTTAGACATCAAGTCACTATACACCAGTATTCCCCAACAAGCTGCTATTGACTGTGTGTACAAATATCTTATTGCAAGCAACACAAGGACCCAAGCTCCACCAGAATTCATCATCGAAGTGATGACATTAACCTTATGTAAAAACGTTTTTGAGTTTAACAAACAGTTTTACCTCCAAACCAGGGGTACAGCCATTGGGGCCACATTTGCCCCCAGTTTGGCAATGCTGTTCATGGCCAACTTCAAAAAGAAGTTCATATTCAATCAAACCAATATGTGGAGGAGCAATATTAAGAAATGGCGTTGTTACATTGACGACGTGATATGTCTATGAGAAGGCACAGAAGAAACGTTGAAAGACTTCTTCAGCTGGTTAAACACATGTAGCCCAGACATCCAATTTACGATGGAACACAGCAACCTCACCATTCACTTTCTGGATCTCACCATTGGGCACAACCAAGGCAAACTAGTTTGCAACACTTTTCGAAAACCCACATACCGTAATACCTTATTACACTTCAGGAGCGACCACCTTCAACATATCAAAGGAAATTTACCATACGGGCAATTTATGAGAATTTGCAGAAACTGTACCTCTATAGATGACTTCTACCATGACGCCAGCCTTTTGAGCAACAGATTGCGAGAAAGAGGATATCCCACAAAATTGGTGTCTAGATCTATGAAAAGAGCCCGGTTTACATGCCGTGACTCACTGCTCACCCCTAAAACAACAGAGGATGACAAAGACCAAATCACTTGCGTAATTACTCATGGCCAACATGTTTTTCAAATCAAAAAAATAGTTCATAAATACTGGCCCATTGTCAGACTTTACCTCCTGGATTAACAAAAACCTAGATTCGCTTTCAAGAGGGCTCGTAATATTAGAGAACATTTTGTACATTCAATGTACATTCCAAAATCAACTCAGGGCAGCCTCTGGAACCTTTGACCACTCAAAGGACATTACCCATGTGGCACATGTTCAGTGTGCCAATTCACCGGCAAAATGCAGCAATTCCAATTCAGAGAAAGAACCTGGACCCTGAATGATGTTTCTAACTGTAAAACCAACCAAGTAGTGTACTGCATTGAGTGTCCCTGCCATCTGCGGTATGTTGGGCAAACTATGCGTAACGTTGGAATGCGGATCTCTGAACACCGCTCACGGATCTGGTGTAGAATCCTCACAGCTCCACTTGTACAACACTACATTGAGAAAAAACACAGCAAACAGGAGATCAAGTGGTGGGTCATTGAATGGGTCCGCAATGGTCCCAATGTCCAACGCAGACTTCTGGACTTGGAATGCAGGTGGATACATAGACTGGACTCTGTAGCTCAGGGGCTAAATTAACAACAACTTTTTCCACACTAAGGTTATAAACGTATAGCCTATCTTTACTCATATCAACCACACGGACACGTGGTCCGTGTCCAGCTCAGAGCAGAGGCAGATTTGAGGACCATGTTCCCTCAGTCCTCCTTCTCCATAAGAGGTTTATATGTTTCACAGAGAGCATATTATATGGCACACTAATTCAGACCCATGAGTTTCCAGGGGGGAAGGGGGAAACCCCCCCAACATCTATACTGGCACCAATACCTCCCACCCTGAAAACCCCTCCATCTAAAGTCAGGGCCACATTCCCTTCACTAAGCAGGCATGTTGTTTAAAATAAGTGGGGCAAGAGATACACTGCCCCATATGTGCAAACTGTTTGGATTTCAGTGCACATACTATAGGTGGAGGAGTGGGGTGACAGTGAGAGCTTCAGCGTACAAGCTTGTGTACTGCGATCGCAGATGTCTGGCTGCACTCGGCCCAGCGCTGATGCATTTCAGATCTGATTTCGAGTTGGGGGAGCCACATCCAATCAGAGTTCGGGATACACAGGACCCTGATTGGATATTGGACTACACACCCCCAACAAACAGACTGGTCATGGACACTACATTGTTAATTTACTACATCGATACGTTCATGCATTCCTCACTCGCATACCCTTCAGACATCTGCATATGGACGCCCATACAACACACATGCGTCCTTACCTCCTGATAACATTTTTCTCTCAAGCCCCGTTCGAACGCAGTAGTTCAATTAATCAGTATCGGGAGGTGCCGTTGCTTCTGCAATCCAGACGTCACGACCAATGAGGACTGAATGAGTACAGGTCTCTCATTGGCTGGCCTGCACACACCTTTCCAACATTCCCCTGACAGGCTCACAGCGTTCGCAGCTCATGGGACTGCGGACGCTTCGCTCTCGGCTCCCCAGCACCGACAAGCAACATGGGCGTACTCGGCACTGTGCTCTCGAAAATAGGATACCACGAGCACGGCCTGTAGTCTGACTTTTCAGAGGTCAGGATCCAGGATGAACATCCCAGAGTTTTTACAGGTACAAGTGGGGGGCCACCTAGGTGCAATATTACTAAAAACAACCACCTCTCCCGTGTTCCCATTACCGTACCTCAAACAGCTCGAGCAACTGCTTTGTTTCAGCCCTCCCCTTTCCCGTTCTCCACAGGGAACCACAAATGATGTGTCTGCTCTACATTATATTCCAGCCCTCTCTCTGAGACAGCCAGATAGTAGCTGAGGCCTGTCCCAATTTCCATCACTAGAGGACATCACGAGAACTCAGGAGTGGACTCACTGAAGTCGAGGTACCTATTTAAGTTCCAAATTTTCATTTTTCTTTCATTGCATTAAACTGCTCCCAGTTAGTTGTTATTAAATATGGCAGAGTTCCTTCTTACCCCCAGAGGTGGCAGTGCCTCAAAACATGTGACCCCGCCTTCTTCCCCTTTTTCTTTTGGAACATACTGCCCCATATGTCTCTATTATGGACTGACACATAGCTTTTCCATCCAAACCAGTGTGTTTGGCCTACCTCAAGTGCTGGAAATGGTCCTGTTGACTACGGATTCCCGATTGGGGAGCCTGCCCCACTGAGAGACTTTTGCATAAGTTTTCTATGGTGAGCAAGTTATTGAATACATCCACCATAGGACACCAGAGGTATTATATATTTCTTACCTGGTTTTGATAACAGCCTATTAGTTGACTTGTTCTCTACCACTAACTTCTATAAACATAAAGCAATTGTTGTTACTAATTAGCCTAAAAAAGTCCAGAAAGGAAACAACACTACCAAGAGGACCTCAGATTTATTATTTCTCTTTTCATTTCTTTATTCTCTCTTGGTACTTTTATCACAGGGGCCGCTCAATCGCCCTGATGAAGGTGGCCAGCATGTACAAAGATATATCCCTCTTATGCAGTCCCAAGACGGATATCTCCTTGCTGCTGAAATGTCAAAATTCATGCAAGGGGGACCAATGAACCTAATGTTTGGGGGATTTTGATTAATACTGTTTATGTGTTTCTAACATTTTAGGGAATTATTCCAAACACGTAACCCCTGCCATGTTCACTCACCCCCTGCTACGTTTATCTGATTTATGCATGTTCTTTTTATACTTTTTTGTTATGATTTTGAAACTTTTTTGCTTAATCAATGGTTTTGTTTATAATTATAAGTTTGCTATGTATTTAAGTGTTCATAAGAACACTTTTTGTTTTTTTTCAATACAAATAGTTTAAAACTCCTAGCCCTGGAGATATATGTGTGTGGATGCTTTCTTCCTGGATATTTTTTACAGGCTGCAGACTTTGGGATACAGTCCATTAGTATAACTGACAAAGACTCCCCAATATAACCAAATTGTTTTAGTTCATTTACTGACAAAAATTGGGTTGAGCCTTTCTGAGTAGCAGTACTACCTTTCTTGTATGTTCTCGTTCCTTGCACGAGTCTGCTACCCTTCACCACAGGCATACCGAATCCTCAGATGTGTTTGCTCTACTTATACAACGTGACCGGGGTATTATCAATCGATGCTTAATGACCCACCGTAGTGTTGTCGTAGTTTGATATAGATTAATCTAAAATTGGAAAAGTCGTCGATTTATGTCCAATGACCGAAAATTACTTCAAGGATTCTTGGGAAATTGAGTTTCGAACAAAGACCAGAAACCTAAGTTCTGTTCTTAAAGAGCATGCTAAAAGTGAGGGTGTCACTGTAGTCAATGTGAGGCCCATTGTCCAGTGGTTTGTTCAGTGGTTTAGAGCGGGATGTTCACCTTTGGTATGTTCACCTATGGTATACTCATTCGCTCTCATATATACCAACAGGAACACAATCCACCTGCTTCAGGAGTGCAAAGAACATTTAAAATAGGAAAAGTGGCATTATGACCTAGAATTGTAATTGTCCCAGAGAGACACAGTAATACATCCATCCATCATTCCATCACGAACTTCATAGTACTAGGAAAAGAGCCTGCCATGCTCAATACGATGATATTCAACCGGGTTTCCTTCAAAGGCAGAACACGTCCCTACACTTTAAATCGGCCTCCTTTCCTTCTAATGTGAATAGGTTCATCAGTCCACAGGCCAAGTAAACTCTGAGTTCTTTCCCACATAAGCCAAAGGGGACCTATTTTTCTGTAATGTGCTGCTGCCCTTGAATTATGTTATAATGCCACAACTGTTGTAACCTTTTCAAAATCGTCTCAGCAATTACAGAACTGAACATTCAGCAACGTTGTTTCTCCAGCTGCATGTTCATGCTTCTTAAATCAGCTCCTGTTGTTTTTAAATGGAGCAGTGACATCCACTGAGACCCTTGATGAGGCTGGATAAAGCTATTCTTGGTGAAGTGCTGCCCTTGTCTCGTGCTCTTTTGCTGGCAATTCATTGCTTAGAACTTCCCTATTTTACTAAACACAGATTGTTACCTACAATCTCATTCAAAAGACATAAAAAAATGAACTAGTAAAATCCTATACGTTGATATTTAATGTTTCTTTGTTTTGCCTTTACTCAAAACAGATTTTAGACATTATCCTCTTGAAAATGATTTTAAGCAAAACAATTAATTTAAGAAAGTTTGGCTCTTCTATATTATGCTAGCGTTGTTTACATGTATATGACTGAGGGAACTCTTGGGTATGCCTTACAAAGAAAATGTTAGCATCTTCCATTCACTCAATTGTCAATGGCTTTTACTGGCTAGAGACCAGAGTGCAATGTGACTAAATTGGTCTGAGTGCCTGCTCATAAATCTGCAAGACACAGGTTTGAATACATGCAGGGCGGGCACATACTTCAAAAATACATTATTGAGTTAGCTAATAATAACACCAACCATTTAGACCCTTTCTCCTAGAGGCAAGTCCGTTTTGTGTGTAAACTATACAAATAGTGCATCTGAAGAGCAAAGTGGGCACAGCTTATTTATTCCTGCGCTGCCGAGGGTGTTTACTTCAGAATCTACGGTGCAGCCACTGTGCATTGTGGATATACTTTACCTTAAGAGGGAATCAAAAACCACCAAACGCAAGTTTTAAAAATGTCCAAGTACAGAAGTTTCATACACCATAATTATTCTGTGTAAAAGGAAATTAGGAAAAAAAACCAGTTGCTTAAATATCAATTGAAACCCTTGGGGCCCGATTCATGGAATAATCTGCGCTGAAAATCGAGTACTTGCACGCGAAATAGTCCCCTTTCGTTGATTCATGGAACACAATGCTCGGGGCTTACCCGATACTTGCGAGGAATCCACTCCAGTCCAACACGTAACTGCGACCTTACGAATGCCTGGCACAAGACTCCAAGCGAAGGGTCGACCGGGCCTGCGCACATGGAATGAGGAAGAACAAACGAAAATGTGGGCGTTATGAGGGACGTTCAACAAACAATCGCACCGCCCATATGTGTACAAAATGACCATATTCATGGAATTGAACAGGTATCGCCTGTGCGTGAGAAACCACGTTCAAGTCCCAAAACACCTACGCCACGCAATAGCAGGCGTAAATGCTTACACGCCCACAAACACATGCTTGAAAAGCATGTGGGATGAACAAATGCACGTATATAGCCACAATGAATGCACCATTTGTTGCAGCAGTCATGCTGGGACACTGCAGGAGGAGGATGATGGCCAGGGCCCGGATCTCCCACCCAAGGACCAGCCTTTTTGGGATGCCTAACAACAGGTCAATTCCAGGTATAGGTCCCTCTTCCCCATATCATCTTAGAGCTGATCACGGAGTGGGAAGATGACCTCACATCACCCACCCTGTGCTCCCAAGCACTGAGCCCCTTGCAAAAGGTGCTCACTGTACTGCATTTTTTTGCCCACTGGTTCATTCCACTGGACCAACGCCATAGTCTGTGGCATTTCACAGGCCATGCAGTCACGCTGGCACCAGGTGTTGGCAATAATAACTGCACGTCCTTCTGTCTGCTGGCATATCTATATGCCCAGAACACCTGCAGAAAGGCAAGCAGTGATCCAGGATTTTTATGGAGTGGCGCACTTCCCAAAAGTGCTAGGTGTCATTGATTGCATACGAGTTGCTCTACGTCCACCTCGAGCAACAGAGCACATCTACCGCAACCGGAAACACTGGCACTCCATCAATGTTCAGGTTGTGTGTGATGCCAAGGCCATCATTACTGAAGTGTATGCCAACTATCCTGGCACCCATGATAGTTACATATTCAGGATGTTACTTCTACACTGGGTTCTGGAAGCTGGGAAGCATGGCAACACATGGCTCACTGGTGAGTATGAATGGCCATGCACATGTATGCATGTTGCACACAGACACATAGACACTATCAACAAATGACAATGAAAACCATTCTCACCTCTACAGTGGACAGTGCCTAGCCTATGAACACATACATGATGATGCCCATATGCAACCCCAACACAACTGTGGAGGTAAGATTGAGCACTGCCCATATTGCAACTCGGGGCATAGTGGAGCGCACTTGACCACTCTGGTGGTGTGTTGCTATATGCACCAGCAGTAATTTGTAGGATCATTGTGGCAGCATATGTCCTGCACAATGTTGCAACCCAGCATGCTGTCCCATGCACATGGTGGTGGCGCCACATCCACAACCACAGGCCCACCGCTTGCGTATGGCTGGGCAAAGGGCATGTGGAGAGGCTGCATGTACCCAGCTTGTGCAATCATATGTCACCTAAAATCCCTCTGCTGTGGAGTGTACACAATCCCGCTACATTCAAGGTGCCATTCAATTCTGACAATGGGCCAAGCCACTGTGCCCATAAAAAACACCATCCTGAGAAAGTGCCCTTGGAAGTGCTAAATTGTGTGCATCCCTTAAAACTAAAAGACATTTAATCTTGTTTTTCCAAAAGAAACACATTGAAGAGGGAGTCCTCTGTGTCACTAAAACCCTCCCATATGTAATGTCAAAGGATATTTATTCTCTGCACCATACTCACTGTTGTGGTCCCCTTCCGCTCTGGTGGATCTGAGTAACTAACATATCGGCTAAATGTGTAAGCATCGATAAATCCAGAAACATCATGTCTGAGCTGCAAGCCATACATGGCTGCAACTATTTACATGTACACAAAATTCAACAAGCACAATTTCAAATATATGCACACATGTCCTAGATTGTGCATGATGCGCACAAACATGTCCCTATTGTGGGGTGTAGAAAAGAAGTGCAGTATTGACACACAAGTTCCTCAACATTCCATAATGATCAGTATAAATGAACATCTTACCTGTCCCCTTGGCATGCAGTTGACAGTCAAAGCTCTTAGCATAAAATAGCCATCATCCCTGATGAAAGGATCTGCAGACAATGAACAAAACAAAACAAAATGCAGCTAAAACATCCATATGGCAAAAAATAGAAGACCCACGAGCACCCCTCAGTGACAGACAAACATGCAAACAACAACTCACAAGACAACCATCAACATGTGTCCCAGCACACATGCACAAACACATGCACACTGCATGCAAATCAAACAAACAAAACAAACACACTGACAAACAACAACATCCCCCACACAGCCTTTCCCCCTCAATTACATGCAGCAAATGTGCATGCCACATATCCCCATTCACTAGACGATGACGCATACACAATGCACACATCAGTCAACATGCTATATGGAACTGAGAAGACTTTACACATGCAGTTAATAATCCCACAAAAAAGCAGGGAGACCCCTGGAGACTACCAATGACATGATAAGGCATGCCATCACCTGAGTAGCATTGGGACAGTGCACTGAATACAGTCATGGGAGCACATTATTATTAAACATATGTATTGCTCACTTGTTTGGCACTTATAAAATTACCTAAAATGATTCAAATTGCACACAGGGCAACAGGGTGGGCACAGGGGTAGGTAGACAATGATAACAGAGATAAATAATAGACAAATATTACAAACAAATCATGACGATAAATGGGAGGGGAGACAAACCCACTATGCTGTGTGAGTGTTCCCAACATGCAAATGTACATGTGAGGGTAGTAGGATGGTAAGGGAAAAGGTTCTGAGATGTTCATGTAGAACTGCTCGGGGTGAAGTGCTAAGAAAATAAAAGATAAACATAAGTGCAACCTCCGATGGTGATGCTGAGCGTGAGAAAGTGCTGTATATACACAGTTGCTTTGATGATACATATGGGGGTCAGGGCCCCAAGGACACATAAGGGCCCTGCACATCAGTCATGCTAATGTATGATTAGCATGGACGAGAGGGTGGGAAGGAAGAAGAGAAGAGAATGGACTTGAAGCATATTGGGAACTTAAGGAGGTCCTGCTCAAGACGCAGAGGGAGAGCAAGGCTATTAAACAGAAGGCAGCTTGCTGAGGAAATGGATCCACCAACAGCCCTTTCTAGAGCAAAGCACTTCACATGCAGGAAGTTGTTGCCAGAGGAACATAGGAGTCTAGAAGGGGAGTATTAGTACAGGAAGCATTGAAGCTAGAGTGTTACCCGGCCCCAGATAGCCCTATGGATGATACAGAAGGATTGCAATGTAATTGGTGCTGAGACTGTGAACCAGTGAAGGCTTTGTAGGGCAGGAGAGATGCTTCCCTGGGCCTGAGGCCGAAGAATAAGGAGGAGTCTGTTGCAGTAGTGTAGGCTGGAGAGAACCAGATCAGGGGTAACATTGAGTCTCTGGTGGAAGGTATGGAAGGGTACAGTTACTTTGAGAAGGAAGAACTGAAAGTGGGACTTCCTGAGAATGTCCAGAATATGAGGGATAAATGAAATGGTGAAGTTGAATATGACTACAAGATTCTTGGCTTCAAAGAAGGGGCGCAGGGGGTGAGCGCATGGAGGAAGGCCAGAGTGAATTGAATAAGTAGGCTGCAGGTGCAAGTGTGTCAGTCGGAACTTGCTGAAGTATTGTGTGTAGTCAGCAACACACTGGAATTGGCAGGAGAATGAGGCAATGAAGCATTGCAGCAGGACAATGTATATGTTAAAGATGCATGGAAAAAGAATGGAGACCTGGGGGATGCCACAGGTGGAGGGGGAAGTAGGGGAGGAAAAAGGTCACAGAATGGTTTTGTAGGAATGGTTGGTTAGGAATGAGCTAAGCCAGTCCAATACCCGCTCAGAGATTACAGGTGTATCTTTGAGCATTTTAATGATGATGGAATGGTTCACTGTGTCAAATGCAGATCAGATATCAAGGAGCATGAGGACAGCAAGGGATTAGGAATTGAGGGATGCAAGCATTTCTTTATGGGTGTTCAGGAGAGCAGTGTCCATGTCTCAGGACACTTGGAATCCACACTTGTGTACATGTAAAATTCCAATAAGTACCTTATGGCTGTTCATTTGGGGGAGGGCCAACTTCTCGAACACCTTTCCCAGGAAGGGTTTGATAGAAATGGGGTGGTAGTTGGCTGGGCAGGAAGGCGCTGCTGATGGTATTGTAAGGATGGGGCACACAAGGGAGTGCGTGAGGGAGGATGGAAATGAAACAGCAGCAAAGGAGTGGTTGCAGAGATCAGCAAGAGCCGGGGCCAGAGAGGAGATGTTTCCTTTGATGGTTCTGGATAAGCATGGGCCCACCTGTTTGGAAGAGACCTTCATAATTTCGTAATTTGGCAGGCCTCCCACACCTTGCACCTGCTCTATTAGAATGAATTGGCTCATATTCTCTTCATGCTGGGTGACCCCCTCTTCCAGTGTTTCACTACCTGAGCAGCAGTGCGCCTCTCAAACCCTAAATCATTGATTCCATCCGTGACATGCTGCCAATGCACCATACGATGAGCAGGTGGATGTGTGCTCCCCACTTGCAGGCACATGTCATGGTGGTGCTTGGTCACGTAGTCCATGAGGATCTGGAGCTCTTCATCACTGAAGTTCTTTTTCCTTAACGTGCCAGTGTCCTGTGCCGTGCCATGGGGTTGAGCCTGTTCCTGCTGTGAAGGCTTTGCCTTCTTGTAACATGGTGTTGGTGTTGACCATGTGTGGCTGCGACCACTCTGGGTTCGAGATGCCAGACCACTAGTGGCCTGAGGCACGGCATTACCCCCTGGGGCTGGGAAAGCTGATTCAGATGAACGTCCCTTACCCTTCTGGGCTGGGACAGCTTCTTTAGTTTCATGTCCTTTACCCTTCTGTGCTGAGACAGCTGCTTCAGCTGCATGTTCCTGAACCCTTCGGATTGGGACAGGTGCTTCCACGGGAGGTCCCTGGTCCCTTGGTCCTGGGACAGCTGCTTCCGCAGGACATCACTGAGCATTGGGCCTGGGACAGCTACTTCCCCTACATGTCCCTGGACCCTTGGGCCTGGGACAGCTGCTCCTGCTGCACATCCCTGGACCCTTGGGAAAGGGACAGCTTCATCTGCAGGATGTCCCTGACCCGGCCACCTCTGCCACCTTTTCCTCTTGGGGCCTTTCCATTCATGTCCCAGGTGTAAGTGAATGGTGGAAGGCACACCACTCAATTGTCCTGGGCAATTAGATTGAGGGGGAGTGCACATAATGGAAGACATACTCCTGTGGTCCAGCAAGGCTCAAAAGTACCCCAGGTGACAGAAATATGGGATGTGTAATGCACAGGCACCCTAAAAGAAAAAGTGTTACACAATATGCAGTCGCACCCAGCAACACAAAAAATGCGTTCGCGAAACCCCAAAAGCTATACTAAAGGTAAGAATAGAGGTACGCAATACACAAGGGCACCCAGAGTAGGAAAAATGTTTATGCAACTCACCGTTAGCCTCTGAAAATACAAATGTAGACACACGTATGAGCAGAGGCAAATCCCCCACCAAAATAAGAAGTTTGTACAGTTCCTGAAGAGAACGAATTGTGTGGCACCCTAATATTTGCAGTATTCCACACGTCCATCTCCTCCCCTTCGCATGTACGGTTGGAGTTGCTTCTACGTGTACTTATGTTTCCCTGATTGTGCTGTGCCACATAAGTTACGCGCTGAGGGTCTTTCCTTGGATTTCACGTATTTACGCTAATTTTTTACGTGAAAAGTGCACCCAGATACCCCCGTGTTGGGAGGGCTATATAAATAAATAAACAAACAAACAAGTCTCGTCACTCTGTTTCCAACTGCCGTCGGAGTAATACACAGAAGACCCATGATCCTACCTTTGTGCCATTTTACTTGCCTCCTACTGCCCTGAGGTGCCTCCTACCTAGCCATCTACTGCTGCCTGTCCAGTGTGTGTGCCTGCTGTCCAGACATTGCAATTGCTCTTGTCCTTGGCCATGTGACCTCCTCTGCTGCTTCACTGGACTCCCACCATGCCATACCACAACCACCGCTCCACAGCCCAGCTCCAGGACTGCCTTGCCCACCCACACCTACCTCGGGGTTGTCCTGTCTGCACCGTCATCTTTAGACCAGAGCGGCAACCCCATGGCAGCAACTCAGAGGGCTGTCAACTTCACTCCCAGGGAAGTTGACATCCTGGTGGAGAAGGTCCTGGAGAATTATGATGCCCTCTTCAACCCAGTGATGCCACAAAGTAACGAAGACTGTCAGCAGATCTGGGATGGGATAACGGATGCCATCAATGCAGAGGGGGTGAAATCCCAAACATTCAAGACCGTGCACAAGCGCTGGGAGGACCTGAACTCCAGGACCACTACAAAGCCCTGCGCTAAATTCAGGCTGGAGCCACCGCAGATGTGCACAATGCACGCAGGTGCCGGCTGTCGAATGCCAGCATGCTGGTCCTGGAGAGGTTTTACCTGCCACTGCACACCCAGGTGGCGAGTTGTGAGAATGTCTGGAGTCAACTGATGAGTTTCCATGTGTTGCTATGCTCTACGGTGCATGTGCATGTTGCTACATGTTGGTAGTGAGCCCCTTAAGCTTGCAGAAAGTATGCCTCTGAGACGGATGTCTGCGTGCATGTCCCAGACATTGCTCTCCATGTGTGCATTGGACCATATGTATTTTCAATGAGATATCACTTACATTGTGTTGTACTGCTGCCTTTCAGACCATGCACATGTTTTGTTACTTGTGCCTGAGAGGTACACGTGTGACAAGTATGACAGTCAAGGTAGTGTTGCCCGTGTCATGTGCATGCATGATGTTCATGTGTATGTGCCAAAGATGGGAATGTGTGCTTGGCCATCATTCATGCCTGGATGCAACACATGCATTTGGATGTCTGACATAGTCAGGTACAGGAATTACAGTTAACGGGACTCTGATGTGATTGCTCATTACACTGCTTTTGGCCTCTCTGTTGATGTGTGCCTATGACATGTGTATATGCTTGTTGCTATGCCATGCTGGCATGTGCATGTGCACGTGATGCATGTGTGTGGAACATACATAATTGATTGGTCGTGATAGTGGTAGTGGAACATAGCCTGATGTGAATTTCTGGAATGATGGGCATGCATGTATCTGCATGGATGTGGATTTCATGTCCATGTGTGTGTTCTAAGGTCTACTCGGCTGCTATTTTAGAAGCAAACAAAATCTATTTCTCTTAGCAAATAGAAACTTCATTGTGTCATCCTAAGGCTCTCTTTTCAGCTGTTAAGTCTCTATCTTCCTCAGTAAACTGTACACCTACTGTTAAGTCAACTCAAGAGCTTTGTGATTCTTTAGCTCAGTTCTTTATCAGAAAGATTGAGACTATTTGGGCCAATATTTCAGCTAGTTCTGTACCAGCTGCTACTACATCCACTCTTGGCAATATCCCTTCTGACTCGGTTATGAGTAGTACACAACCAAGCTGGTCCTCTTTCCCTCTCTTCTCTGAGGAGTCGGTATTCAAGGCCATTCTGCAGATTAAATCTAGCGCCCCTTCTGATGTAGTACTATTAAGAGTTTTGAAGGAGATTTCATCTGATCTTCTAGGGGTGATCACTGATGCGGGTAACACTTCTTGCCAATTGGGGTTTATTCCCCCTGAGTTGAAGGCAGCAACAGTGATCCCCCTTTTGAAAAAACCCTCACTAGACCCCTCCTTACTATTTAACGTTTGCCCTATCTCTCTCTTACCTGCTCTTATGAAACATCTTGAATCACTGGTTTCTCCTCTTTTGTCTTCCTTTCTCAAACTATCTGATTGTCTTGACCCAGCCCAGTCTGGTTTTAGGCCTGGCAGGGGCACTTAGAGCGTCCTGGTTTCTGTCCAGAATGACATGGCCAGAATGGTAGATGCAGGAGGTATCAGAACCCTGATTTTATTAGATCTTTCAGCGGCCTTCGACACGGAGGACCATTCTACCCTGCTCTCCTGCCTGGCCCAAATTGGTCTATCTGGTCAAGTATTAGCCTGGTTTATTTCCTGGCTGATATTTTCTGATTTCTCCATTCTTTTCTAATCCTTGTCACCTTAGCTGCAGTGTCCCTCAGGTTTCTGATTTGTCCCCTATTCTCTTCAACATTTACATATGGGTTCTGTTGTGCCTCATCTGCACCCGGGGGGTAAGGTACTATTCGAATGTCAACGACACCCAGATCCTGATCCGTTTAGATCTTGATTGGGTTGAGGTGTCATTGTGCCTTCATCAGTGCCTGACAGTCGTGGGGGAGTGGATGGGCCTAAATTGGCTGAAGTTGAATGGGGACAAAACGGAGGTGCTGGTGATGGGTTCTCCTCCTGATCCCACACTTTGGATTGCTTCTTTCTGGCCTTCTTCCTTGGGTTATCTTCCTGTTCCTACAGCCAGGGTAACAAACCTAGGGGTGATCATGACAGCTTTCTTGTCTATGGATGCCCAGGTATCGGCTATTAGCCAGGCCGGGTATTTCATACACTACCATTATCCTTCTTCCTGTTGGTTTTGGCTGCGATGGTGTTGATTTGGTTGGACTATTGTAACTCCCTTTATTTGGCACAACCTAAGGGTTGGTCCACTGGCCCCAATGTTAGTCCAAAAATATGAGGCTACTGCAAAGAAATGAAGACACAACAGTCACGAGGCATGTTACCTTGTGTTAGGAACACGACATACTCCTATACCCCACACCACTCTGCTTCCCAGACAGTAACTTGTCTGCAAGATGAAGTTGAGTGCTCTAGCACATGTTGCTATGGTAAAATGCCCACGTCTGTAGGTCTGTAGGTCATGAACCATCATCACGTGATGAGCTAGCCCAAATTTAGCATGGTATTCCAAACCTGTATAAAGTACATCCACTCCCCCATGTCTTAGCTCACTTTTTCTATGCCTGTATACATGCATTGCTAAACTTGAGTCTGCTCAAGCGCTAATAAAATGTTGTTTATATATTTGTTCCTCGTGACTGGTGTGTCTTCATTTCTTTGCAGTAGCCTCATATTTTTGGAATAACAGAATGGCGCCCAACGTGGGCTCTTCCGATTATGACCTTTCACTTGCCGAGGACGGAGTGGACAGACCGAGATCAGTGAGTATCGGGGCCCCTGCACCTTGAGATGCAATTTCTCAGCAGACTGCTGTTTACGATCTCCGGTCACCGCACTTCGCCCAGAGGTCATGACACCACGCTTCACCCGGAGGTCATGGCAGCAAGATAACCAGACTAGAGTCTTTCTGGGAAGACGACCAGCCATGACGATTACGATGATTTGATGGGGGATCCCTGTTTGATTGGAATCAGGTGAGTCTGTTCCAAACCGACAGTGCCTGACTTTGTTTAGTTTAGACAGTACTTTTAGGTGTAAAAATATTGGCCTGGTGGAACTGCTTGTTTAGACATGGCATTTTTTAGTAAGTTGTCATCTTATTGGGCAACGCTTTTTTGCAGGAGAAGACAACCGAATGATTTGTATCATAGTCAACCGGCGCCACCCGCAGGGTCGCCGGCATATGACATGTTCGTGAAATATGGTATAGGAGCTATAGTATTCAATAGTATTTGGCATCGTGAAACCAGACATGAACCAGAACTTCAGTGGCCAAAATTAGGGAGTTTTGAGATAGCGAGAATTGGACATTTGGAGATTGTATTGTTACACAAGAAAGTGAGACCTGCTGCATTGGGCGTTATTAGGGATTGGCGAAAGGAATCCACCCAATGTCAGAGAGAAACATGCACGTAAACATCTTACACAGGCTGGTAAAGCCTTAGCACATGATCAACAAAAGGAAGAAGAAGTTATGAGGAATATGGATAGGGGGTTCCAATTAGAAGTACAGATAATATACTTGTTGAAGGATTTGCATGCATCTGATGAGTTGATAAATAAACTGGTAAATGAGAGGCGAACATCTCCTACTGCACCGCCTCCATATTTATCGCCACAGCCACAAGCTCCACAAGCACAGCCTCCATTGCCTACCCCAGCTGCACATTCTGATGATTTTCCTTTGCCTCCCAGTGGACGAGATTTACTTCTACTTTCATTACCGACTACTTCTAGCACTCCACTGTTGACACATGATGAAATTGCTAGCAATCAGAGAATTGTAACACGTAGCACAATACCGCCAGCACATAAGAGAGAGTTACAAAAGTGGGCATAGAAATATATAGACAGGGTGATGAGGCAGCGACTTCGCATTCTCTAACAGACGATGGGGTATTCCTGAACAAAAGATATTGGTAGAACAAATTGGTTTATACTTAGCCGAGGTTTGGGGTGACCTACCTGATTCAGCTATACCACATGAATTGCTGGATTTGAATTTCTTGTCTCGTACCAGAGATACCGCACTGAAAGTGCGTGATCATGTATCAAATTTATTTTTCTATAAACATGAACTAGATCGTTTACACCAAATATCATTAGACAGAGGCACACTACAACCAACATATGTGCAGAAAAGATTTTTGCCTCTGGCAAAAACAGTTAGCGAAGAGATGCGCATATGTACGAGAGACGCTGTTAGGTGGATCTCAGATGCCTCCATTTTGTCTATCGAAGGTCAGGACACATTTAGCCAATATTCTCCACCTATGTAGAGAAAGGTATTAAAATATTTGCAGGATGAATGTTTGAAGAAGAAATTGTGTTGTCATGCTGATATTATGGTCATTTACAAATGTGCGTTTTCTGCTGACACTGCGCTAACTTCATTGTCACTCGATTTGGCTTTATTCCTTAATAAACGTTCAGAATTTCCCACTGTACAATTGCCTACGAGAGAGGTTCCTCCAACTATTGTTCGAAGGTAGAGGTACGTGGTTTAGATGGAGCAGCGGCCACGACTATTGCACCCCATTATATTTCACCGTTAGTCCATGGGGGACTCATGTTTTTGTAATGGATGTAGCCTACACTTATGAGAAGGCACATGATTTTGCTGGGGTGCGGCCTAGACTCGCGAGGGAGGGCACTTGTTTTCTTTGGGGTGCAGCCTGGGATTGCAGGGTGAGGTGCACAATTTTACTGGGGTGCAGCTTGGGCTTGTGAGGCAGGGCATGCGTTTTCTCTGGGTGCAGCCTGGGATTGTGAGGAGAAGCGTGTGATTTCGCTGGGGTATGGGCTGGGCCAGGGGGTAGCACTGAGGCTTGCGCTGTGTTAGTCCTTTGGCTTACTTTTTGGTGTGAGTGGGGGAGTGTTTGGAGGCGTTCCTTGCGCAGATTGTTGTGACTTGCACAACGGCTAATAATGCATCTTTGAATCCATTAATACGCGTGCAATATTTTTTCTGCGCCACGGCTTGCGGAGGGTCCTTCTCAGCGCGCAGCCCTTGCACCATTTCTGCACAGGATTCCATGAATCGGGCTCTTAGTATCCAATAAAACGTTAATCAAGCAATTAAATAATCTTGTTATTCCTTCAGTTTTCTGTCCCATTGTTGAAGGTCACCACATACTGCACGAAGAACAAGCAGGCTTTCATCATGGAATGGGGACATAGACTCCCCATTTTAGAGCACTGCAAATTGAGAACACCTTCTTTTTGATCCATGAAGTGGCAGGAGGTACCTGGAACTGCACTGAGGAATGGGTGTGGTGGAAATGCCTGATATGCTACTTGTTGATTGACCCTTTTTTGTTTGAAGACAGGTGGGTTGATGAAGTAGCTTGACAATTGAACTATTATGGGGATCTCCATGTGACATATGTAAACTTCCTTCAGCTGTTGGCCCAGCAGACTGTAGGACTTCAATTTAGGGTTAGGATCAATAGTTTGAATGGTTTACACTATTTTGAATGCATACTTTTTAGCTTGTTTTGTTTTCAGGATATTTCTATTGAGTTTAGAAAATAAGGATTGTCCTGTGGGAAAACACGAACAACACTTTGAGTGTCTTCTATATGCAAAGAGACAATAATGAGAACAACCCTGCCCGTTATCCCCCACATCTCATTTCTCTCCGAGGTTTAGAATCATAACAATCATAGATCAGTAAACAAGAGGGCTTAAGGCCCGAAGCCTAACTAGGCTAGTAAAACCTGTGTTACATGATTTAACATCATCTAAAAAGGGGCTGGACCAACTACAAAATTCAGGCACACTTCATCGGTCTTCCTGAGGGGATGACCCAAAATTGTACTGCGATCAATTTTCACCACCTACTAAAATGTGACCAACTTTGGGCAAATCCACCAGAGCGGGTGTAGGTGCATGCCGCCTGCACCCCTTCCAACATAGACCTTTGAAACAGTGTTAAGTACGGGCAGGGGTAGGATAATAGCAGGTGACCATTTGTATGCTTGCTCAGTGAGCTGGATGCTAATGAAGGTGCTTTAGCTCTATGCCTAATTTTTGCCCACACATACATCCCTATTTCGTTTCCCAGATCCCTCTGTCAGGCATTGACATGCAACAATTCTTGAGTTCCATAAGACACCATGAGCACTTTATACAACCATCTTTTAGCCCCTTGCAGCACTGTGAATACAAGGTTTTCCAAGTGAAGTAAATTGCCTTTGTTTACCGTTCTATGCAAAACATATTATGGGTGCTGGCAATATCAAAGACATTCCTCTTTTCCTCCTTCCTCGATAAAGACTGCTTTAGATTCTTCAAAGCGGTGCACAACCACTTTGCAAAAAAAGGAGAGAAATTAATTCAGCCCCTTTTAGCCCCTAAACCTGAAACCCTTTGTTCCTGTAGTGACAGGATCAGGGAATGAGGTGAGGTAAGCCTTTCAGAAAAGCCTATCGCACTCCCTCATAGCAGTAGAGATAAAAGGTAGCTTTTACATCATGTTGGGATGCACATACAGCGTCCCAGGCAGGCAAAAAGGTTCAGGTTGAAGAAAACCTATTAGAGTGCAACATCGTGGGACCAGAGTGAAAGTTGTGCTGCGGATAGCACACACGCTGTTTTAGTTGGTCTAATACATATGAGATACTTACATATAGAAACAAAGAAAGAGCAACACATGTATTAATGTTGTGGTTGCAGAGGTATTAGATATGGGCAGCATTAAAGGTCAGTGTTTAGTTGATGTATTGTAGTGACGTAGGATAGAGTGATGTGTGGGAAGGAGTGAAATAAGCAGACGATGGAGTCTGCAAGGCAGTGTGGTAGAAGCTAAGTTGTGTATTAACTTGGCAGAAGAGATGACATTTTGGATGTTAAAGACTAGCACATGATCAAAAGTAGAGAGTGCAGGCCTTGCTTTGGAGCTGTGGCTCTGGTAGCACAGCTCTGAAAAAAATCCCTTTCCTTTTCCTGAGGAGAGAAGTCAAGGTCAGAGGAACCCATGCTGCACAGATAAGTATCCTGCTGCAGGGCCTGAATGAAGTGGGAACTGAATTTTAGATGGTAAAAGAGCAGGAAATGATGCACCCTTTGTTTGTTTGTTTATTTTATTTATATCGCGCACCTGACCCAAAGGTAACTGGGCGCTAGTAAGACAGTAATGGTTACATGGCATAGTATAGACAATGATATACATGAGAGATACAGTTTATACAGTCAGGGGAAACATTACAATGGGGGATATATACATATTATACAGTCATAGTATTGGGTCATAACAATAGTAAAAGGCAAAATATGTACACATTATGCAGTTCCAGCATTGGGTCAGTGATACCAAATGGCTGTGGCGTTTAATTTTTATTGAGTATCCATGTGATAACATGGTTTCTGAAATTGTCAAAAGCTTGAATAGATTGAATGTTCTGAGGGAGAGTGTTCCATAGCTGGGCGGCTAGTACCGGGAAGCTAGTGCCACTGGCTCTTTTTAGGTTATATCTAGGCACCGCCAGACATGGTATGTTAGAGGATCTGGTGATTCTATTAAACACTTTCCATGTGAACTTGTCTGTGAGATAGTGAGGGGCTTGGAGGTTAAGTGCTTTGTGAGTGAGGCAGATCGTTTTTAGGTCAATTATTTCGTGTATAGAGAGCCACTTGTGTTGCTTCCTAGTTTCTGATATGTGCTCTCTTTTGGAGATATTTAACGCTGCTCTAAGCGCATTGTTTTGCATGATCTGCAATTTGTTTAAGAAGGCTTTACTGGCACCTAGGTGGAGACTGTTGCAGTAATCCAATTTAGATTGTATGAGCACTCTCGCCAGTGTGAGGCAACTGGTGGGTGATAGTAAAGGTCTACAGGCTCTGATCAACTTGCCGGTATAGGCTGTGGCAGAGGGGGTAATGTTTACCTGTTTAGTTAAATTGGACTAGGCATCGAGGTAAAAACCTAACATTTTTACATGTTTGGCTACGGGTATATTGTTCCCATCGATGAGGATGCTTGTATAGTAAGGACTTAGTTTGAGAAGGTTGTTGGGTGAACCGACTAGAAGTAACTTCGTCTTGTCATCATTCAGGCAGAGGCCATGTGTGGCCATCCATGCCTGAATGACGATGTAGACTTCATTCATCCGAGCAATGTCTATATCATAGGTTCCTGTTAAGGGTAGGAGTATCTGGGTGTCATCTGCATAATTTGTGTAGGTGACACCCAGATGGTCCGGTTTGTCAAATAGTGGCTTTGTAAAAATGTTGTACAAAGTGGGCGAGACACAGGATCCTTGTGGGACTCCGCAAGTGATGGGGATCGGATCAGCAGCTGCCGAAGGTGAGAACACGCGCATTGTTCTATTTGCGAGGGAAGATTGGATCCAAGAGATGGCAGAACTAGAGAAATGAGCTGCTGATGATAGGTGGTCGCTAAATATTGTATGGTCCACCAGATCAAAAGCCGCTGAAAGGTCCAGTAGCAGTAAGATGGCCATCGTACCTTTGTCTTTCAGTTCATCGATCTGGCTTTTGAGGTCAACAAGGGCAGTTTCTGTGCCATGCTGAGGTCTGAAGCCAGATTGACGAGTTCCGAGTAATTTGTTGGTTTATAGATAGTCTTGTATTTACAGGTAAGCAATTCTATCAAAAATGTTCAATAAGGGGACTGTCACAATTGGTCTGTAGTTAGTGGGTATAGGCGGGTCAAGGGTCTGTTTTTTTAGTAGCGGCAGACCACAGGACTGTTTGAGATTACTTGGGATGGAATTACTAGCGAAGGAGGAGTTTACAGGTTTAGTAATGAATGGAGTTAAATCTCTGGCTGCGTGTTTTATAATCTGAGACGGACAGCTATCGTTGTTACAATTACACAGTTTAAGAGAGGCATGGTGACTGTTTTAAACATGAAACCTGTGTTAATGTGTAAGATAGATGGTGGTGCTGGAGTATTGACTGTAAATTGTAACCTTTTATCAGCTATCTTGGTCTGAAGCCCATTAATTTTGCTGGAAAAGGCGTTGTGTATACAGGTGCACCAGGCTTTATCCTTGGTGCACGTATCTGGCAGGGGGTTTGGGTTCTCTAGTTCTCTAAGGATGCCGAATAACGAATTCATGAGAATAGGGCACAAGGTTCTGTGATGCCAAAGAGCCAGACAAAGATTTTGAACACTACTGCCCTCACCCCGGAGCGGACACCCCAAATGAATTACGCCTAGACACACAACTTAAGCAAATAAATCTTCGAAATTCAGACTCGAGAGTGGTGCCCTGGTCCTGTTATTCCTGGGCACCTGGGCTTGGGAGGAAATAAGGGGAGAGCTGCATCTAAAATGTCTTATGATTTGGTACAGAAGAAGTGGAGATGATGCCAATACATTTGGTACAATGTCGGAGTTGCAGCTTATGTGTACCATGGCATCTGGGTTAATGAGGAAGCCTATTGTCCAATCAAAGCAGATTTGGTCTCGCAAAGTGACCTTTATCGTGTGTGGCACAGGAAGGTGCACATCACGTGATTGTCTAAAATGTACAAGCCTCGATAAGAAACAACCAATCCTATACCTGGGTTTGACAGTGATAATGTAGGGGACCACGTGTCTAGGGGAATGGGGGTAGTGCAGATGTGACCAAAGGGACTATAGGGGGGTTTAGCATGTTCTATAGGTGATAGCCAATGAGGGTTGTGGTATTATTCTGTATTCATTACTATGCATAGTGTTGTTCATTTGAGGTCTGGTCACTTTATAACCTGCAACCCTTCTGAAAATCAGAGAGCTCTATGTGAGTTTGGTTCTACGGAACCATCTGAGACCCATTTTGCAGTTAATAAACCTGTTTTTCCCCTGCAAGGAGGTGGAATGATTATTTTGTTGATTGGATTGTTTTTATTGGCCAGTTTTTGGGCTGCCATGCTTTGAATCTGAAGGGGTCTTCCGTTCTTTCTAAACCACACAATGTACCTCAGTGGGCAACCTACCACCAGTTCTTCCAATTCCATCAGATTTTTAATGATGCCGGACATAACCAGTCATTGAAAACTCTCAGTTGTGGTGCCTGGTTATAGCTGAGAAAGAGAAGTTATGCTAGATAACTACCATCTTTGGACTGATAGATGTTTTGCAATCTGGAAACTCAGGGTGCTAAGAGCAAAGTATTTTGTTTCAATTAATGAGACACTTTGCAGCATCCCGTTCATTGAAATAAAATACTTACTTAAGATGGCCACCATGGATCAGGAAGCCAGGCGGAACCCCTCTTCCGTTTCCATGACAACCAGCATGGATATGGAGCAGCAGCCACGGCGGCCGTCACCACTGCTGCTAAAGTAATCAGGTAAGTGGAACTGGGGCTGGGAAAGGGGTGGTATTTGGAAGGGAAGGGAAGCGAGGGTGGGGGAAGATAGCAGGGTGGGGGGCGCAGCCATCCGGTTGCTTGAATTGGTAGATTCAGGCTGCTATCCAAGCAACCTGATTGGTTGCATCCCCCACTCTGGGTGCTAATTTACCCTATGAAGATCTGCAGATTGTCTCGTTATAAAAATACCTAAATATATCATTTTGGAGTTCTCCAATCAGAAAGCTATTTCCACGAGAACAGTCTTGGCCATCTCTGATGGCATATTAATGTTCAGGAGTTTGCTCTTGAACCAATTACATTTAAAGCCAGAAACCATTTGGAACTCTGCTGAGCGTTATAAAAGAGACTGGATGGAAGAATGAGGGTTGGTGATTGTACACATAATTTTGTTTGCTAAAAATGAGGCTTAGTACTCTGAATCTCTAAGTGATGCCCTGCATGGAGTTTGACTGGGAACATCTGGTTGTCAGATGTTCAACCACTGGCCATTGTGCTTCCAGCATTGAGTTATATACTTAGGTTAGCCACACTCCACCTTTCATCACTTTCAGCTCTCCTGTTCCTTTCTTTCATTGACCTCCCTTTGAAGAATCCATTGGAGGCTTGCAGCATCATTTGGAAACTGCAGTTATGGAATTGCCTCAATGGCAGGTGATGAGGGGTGCAAGGTTTTATTTTGGTCTGTTGCAGCCTTCTGTGTGTTAGAGAAGTTTGAGGCTTGTGGGAGATATTTGGGTAGACCTCTGGAAGAAATGTTCAGGAGTTCTGGCCCCTGCCCAGATACCCTGATGAATGCCTGACAAATGAGATGCATTGCCCTGTTGGACAAAACTCCTGGTAGGCCTGAGGAAGTTCCAGTGAAGGTTGAGTTGGCTCTCTGTCTGACAACCAACATACTAAGGACAATAAAATTAATGCCTGTGGCTTTCATAGCTCAGACACCCTTTCTATGAAACAAACACAGTCATGCCTCACAACACCTTTAACACTCTGCTTAAAGAAATGAGTAGAGTCCCCAGATAGCGCCCTCCTGCTAGCTACCAATTTCAGATCCTTGCTGCAAATTGCATACAACATATCTATTTGAGTGAAAGAGAAAGAAAGGATTTTGACAGAGGCAGAGTCAGATAGTGAATTGGGAGTTGTCTGCAGAGGACTGTGATGTGAGTGTGGGGAGAAGACCAAGTTGTTTCACCTACTTACGACTTTGTGTGTGACATGCTATTTCTCCTACTGAATGTATTGCTATGCCCTTCATGCTATCCTTATGCTTGCTATGTTATGTTGTGATTTTCTGTATGTGGCTTAAAGCTGGTCTTTGCTCCTCACCAACCCGTGCATTGAGGTCTCCATCAAATGCTACCTGGACTGACACACACATGGCAATTGAACACTCTTCCCAACATACAATATGAAAACACTACAAATCTACAACTGACCACAGCCCGAGTCAGTGCCTCCTAGCACCAGAAGCATACAAAGATTACATCTGGACACAAATGTTCCTATGTTTTTGACACAGAACAGCTACACACCAAGCTAGAAACTGACCGGAATGCAGAACTCAGGGTACGTCTGACCTGCACACATCAATACAACAGCAAACCTATCTTTAATGTTTCCCTCTCTCTCCGCTGACCTAACTAACTCCCTTCTCTTTCAGGTCCACCAGAGCACCCAGAGACCATGCATTTGGCACTGTTAAGTAATTGTAATTGTGATTGTTTATTTGTAAAGTGCTTATACACAAGTGAAGTGCTTCAACGCGCTTCAAAGTGGGAAGGGAACAAGGGAATACAGAGTCATTCTTAGGCCTTGAAATTTCCAAATGATCTAACAAAAATTGATTAGCATACTAGGCCTGACGGCATTGTTACTAGTGAAGTGCATGACAGGAAGGAAGGGGAAAGGGGGAGGAGAGAGAGAAGAACGTACAATCCATAAACTACCACACTAGGCCAGTTTCCGAATGGGCGGTCTTAGTCCTGCTCAGGCCACAAGCATGCCTGGCCCAAAAATCCTTTCCCGGGTGGCTCTGCCAATCCCGTGTTACAAAAACTGGCGAGCGCTTCTCACTTTGATTTTCCGCTCTTGATTTTCAACAGCCACTTCACTCGCTCCCATTTTTATCAATGGAGTGAACAAAAGCCAATGCATCAGTTGCTGAGGAGTCCCAATCGTCCCTAGTGGTATCAGTGCCAGTCTCCCCCAACCTGGCTGATGCAGCAAGTGGATATAGGGTTCTATGTCATTTCACCCAAAAACTCATCGCCAAGCACCTGAACATCTATTCTTTTTTACTTATTCCCAACCACCCCCACCCCATATATATACTTTTGTAACCCCCTCTAAAAATTTCAATGAGTTTTTTTGGTGAAATGTACTCGGAAATAACCCATCAAAATGTCAACCATCAATGAAAGAAAGCTATTCCGGTTATAGCTTGTGGCAAGACCGCAGCGTGCCTCGTTCTCTAGGACTGCCCTTGGAACTCTGCCACGCTTTGGAGGTGGCCCCCCGTGACACACAATACCCCCCACAAGTACCTTCATACTTTCTTTCACCATACTCACCATCGTAATCTATGTTCATCCTGCCTTCATCAGCACTAAGTCTTTTCAGTGCGTTTCTACTGGATACGTACATGTGTCTCATGTTCTTTAATTCATAATTTGCTTGGAGGGGAGAGCATACGTTTGAACTTCTGTAGAGTGCAAATGAGAAGTTTAAAGAGATGGTGGACGCTTGTTTACTAAACACCACTTGTCAATGAGGCATGACAGGCAGTGTTTACAAGGATTTCTTTTGGATTTTCTGGTGCAAAGAGCAAACGGTTTCCATGGTAAACCAAGATGGTTTTGAAGACACTGTGCAAATGGGAGGTGGAAATGTAACTCCCATTACGCCTATGCCCTCTGCCTTCAAATACAATGAAAATGCTCCCAATGTGAACGGAGGTGTTAATGGTCTTTACCCCTCCATGTACACTTTGGACGCATGGAAATGGAGCTCCGTTATATGTCTATTTCTACAATTCCAAACTCCACCTTGTTCAAAATTGTATTTTCAGTGCATTATGCTTTACATACATACCTGCCTTTCACAGCCCATTTTTCTTTTTTTTTTAAACTATACAACCGGTCATTTAAGATGTATTTATTTAAGACCATCCTTTAGGGCAGCCCGTATTCGCTTTTCAGAATTTGCTCTCACACACCAGGATGCCCCACATCAACTTTACAACGGCACGTTGCATACACAGGGCCCGGATACAAAAATCAAGGGCTCAGAAACAGGTGGTTTAAGTGAGTGTGATGTATGAAGGTGCCACTCCTTGGGCTG
This sequence comes from Ambystoma mexicanum, assembly GCF_040938575.1. Taxonomy (NCBI): domain Eukaryota; kingdom Metazoa; phylum Chordata; class Amphibia; order Caudata; family Ambystomatidae; genus Ambystoma; species Ambystoma mexicanum. The sequence goes on along the minus strand of NC_090933.1, from coordinate 627,071,244 downwards.
TTTTCCCCTGTTTTATGCCAAACAGCTGACGGTATTCCAATTATGCAAGGCTGTGAGCATGCTCTCCTCCCATTTAGGATTTGTACTTATTATTATGCAGTGATACCTCAGGATTAGGACTGCGGCGGGTATGTTTTACTGTTTTTACTCCTTTCTATTGACATACTGGACAATGAGCTTTACATTCTGTAGTATACCAAATCTTAGCTTTGCTCTTTGAAATTATTTTTTAAATAACAATCAGCAATACATTTTCTTTACTTTGTGAATGTTTTAAGGAAATTGTTATATATGTGCGTTTATACTTCAAGGTTTTTATGCCGAGAAAAAAGTTTTTTTGACCGACTGACTAACAACCGGTCATTTCATTGATTATACATGTGCATAGCAGATAGCTTGATGATCTACAGCAGAATGGAACCACAGTGATTCTCAGAACAAATGGAGGTTCGTCAGTTCTCTCAATTAAGGTTGCCATTATCTCAATCTTCATGTCATCACGATCATGACTGATAGTGCTTCACAGTGTTCCTATGTTTCATGCCAATACCGACAGGCTAAACCCCATTGTTAGTGACTCATTGGGCCTCATTACAAGTTTGGCGTTACCGTCCTGGTAAAGCCGGCAGGCTGCCGCAAAATTTGTGATTTTTTCTGGCAATTACCGGGTCATTACAGGCCAATTCCCTTTCAACCCTTGATATGCCCTTTCCCACCCACCACACCCCAACACAAGTAAAAAAAAAAAACGTTTTTTCATTAAAAACTCAGTGTAAAAACACCCATCGTAAAAACGGGTGTCGATGAAAGGACGTTGTACCCTTTGTCTTTGACGCACCATAGCAATGAATCAGGCTTTCTGGTCCCAATCCAAGAGTCTAAGCGCATTCTGCATTGGCCAGGTTTGAGTAAAGGAGTGGTGGCAACAGGCCCCAACCACACAGTGCTGTTCATCAGTGGCATCGGCTTGCGGTTCAAAGACTCTTAGAATGGCGGACAGTGTTGGGTCAGTGGAAGATTCAGTGGATGGTGAAGCCCAGTCTTGCCTCGGCTTGCTCAACATGGCGTTGAGGCACTTTATCAGATTTGGTGTGGAGCTCTAAGATGCTGGTGACCAGGCAGCAATGTTCATCTAAAAGACTCCACAGATCTCGGATGCAGAGAAGGTCTAGCTACATTGTTGAAGTCATAAAACTCAGAAAAGTGCAGGCCTTTGAGAGTCAGAGTCAAGGATTACTACTACAGTTCCAGTGCAGAAACCTGGATGGACATTGAATCAGTTCGGAGATGCTGAGTGGAGCCAGGTCTCAATTCCTTCTTTCTGCAGTTTCCAGAAATCCCACTCCAGGGGATCCAGGACAAGGCATATCCTTATGTTGCACTCTCAACCCAGCAGGCTTAGCTGGCAACTAAAGGGGTTCCTTCACCTCCAGTTAGAGGTTCCTGCTTCCACTGCTACATTGAGGCCTTGGTCTGACAGCAGTCATACCCACCGTTCCCAGATGATAATTAAGGAACAGAGATTTCCTCTGCCTTGGACGCCTTCTGTATTCATCACACTGGCAGATAACTTTGGAATAACTACACTCCTAACAGAGGTACAAAAAGTATTATTCTTGTTCTCCTTATAATTCAGGAATTAATCAAAGAATTAGGGCATTTTGTTCTAACAAGTGCCCTTTGCCGAATGAAATCACACCTAGAGATATTTGCTTGCAAGAAATGCAGGGGACAGGAAAAGGAAGAAAACCCTAACAGCCCCCCCACCCCCGCCCTTCTTTCTATCTGGCTAACTAATCCTGCTCCCTTCCCATTCATGTGAGCATCAAGAAAACTCCAGTGATCTGCACCCTGGTGTGAGGCTGGCTTTCATATGTCAGTGCTACCTCTGAAGCAAAGTTAACAGGACATTTTCTGGAAAAAACCTCTGTGCCCTGGGGGTAGGTGTGACCCTTTCTGCTTATGAAATGGGCAACATCATGGATATTATTCAGCAGGACAGTTGTGGAGATGTTAATCCTAGACACCAATTGAAATAGGTACTCTCATAGATAGCTCTGCTCAAAGAGTTGCCATGGATGTGATGTCTAATTGATCTGGCTTAGTATTATGTGTCCTTGGCAGTTCCCATGCCACAACGAGCAATGGCATATACGCCAATATGTGCATGCCACCAAACAGTTTAAGACACAAAATAATTATAATGTATATAAGAGATTCAGAGGTTAAATTGCTATTAGTGCCTGCAGTGGTCTTTTCTTCTTAGAGCTGTGAGGAATGTACAGGTGACCTTTTCACTTGCTCTGTGACACATCAGATCTGGTACTGCATTTGTCAGCAGACTGGTTCCCGCTCAGAAAATATAGATCTGTGGAGTGTGAAAGAACCATGTATTTCTATAATTTGTCTTAAAAAATAGTTCTGTCCGAGAGGGAAAATGGAGAATTAAACAATTAAGCATTTTATAGGTTGAAATATCTTCTCAATCAATCAATGAGTTCCAGTTTAATATTAAACACACCCTTCACCAGATGTCACCACTGAACAGCCCCACTAATGCACTCCCCACCTCCAAACCTTGCATTGCTAGAATCTCCAACGCTCTGTATTGCACTCCAAGGCATGTAGGCAATTCCAGCCTAAGCAAGTATTCCCAGGTAAGTATCAGTAGATTACAAATAAGGCTCCCCAGTTTCCGTTTTTTCTGCAATTTGCACAGAAATACAGACGGAAATCATTCTGCTCTCTGTCCGTATTTATTGATAGTATTGAAAAAAATAGAAAAGCAGGCCTTTCTGCCTGGTCCCTATACTCTCATTCATGCATTGCACAGCAATCACATTGATGATTGGCAGCATGGAGAGTGCAATGATTGCATGAAAAATATCATCAAAGGCCTTCAAATTACTGACAAAATTTATCTTAGGTTAGCAGAAATCACAAGAGGAACCATTATTTGTAATAGTAAAAAGGAGCTGGCATTGATGTGGAATAACCCAGTTCTATTTGTGTCATTTATGGCTGTGCTACAGTGAATAGTTACCGTTTTTAATTAAAATGAATGAAAAGAAAATACTTGTTTACAATTATCTTTTTATATGATAATTATTAAATGTGGATAGATGCAGTAAACAATGCCAACAAATAAATATGGAAATGACAGTAAAATAATTACAATAACACCTGGAGCCTTAATTACAAAACATCTAATATCTTAATATATACAAATAGAAAAACAAAGAAAAATAACACCTTAAAAATAATGTAACTTTGAAAACACATAAACACTGAGATATGCCATGAAAAGTATTTGTGAGATACTTATACCAAAATGGACTAGAAGAGATCATTAATATGATGTAGAATACAGGGACAGGTCAGTCATTAATTTCATATTGCATATCCTTAGAAGTCCAACGTTTCTCTGCACTATATCGATAATGTGCATTTGACTAAGCCCTCCCCTCCACCCTACAGATTCCACACATGTATCATGAGCCTCCACCTAAACAGGCAACCAGGACCAATCATCACAAATCATGACTCTTGCAATATTGACTTGGTGATAACCTACTCTGCACATTTCAATAGAGAGTGCCTAGACTCCATCTGGAACCTATCCAAGCCTTATTTGAAAGCTGGCTATAAAGCCTGAGAAGGGAGAATCTGATATGGCAGGAAACGAACACTTGGGATCTATCATTGGTTAATTAAAACGTGAATGGTGATGGATCCCTGAGTTTTACCTTGCACAATTCCCCACATACTTCAACATTGGATTCTGTCTTCCTTTCAAAGGATCTGTTTTCTAGATGTCTTCAACTGGCAATTCATGAGGTTGTAGGTAGCGACCATTGTATTTTAAGTTTCAACCTGTCGTTTCCCTTGCAACCAAAAGTGCCCAGTTCTCCCGCTAGAGAGCTGAAGGCTCATCCTTGTGATTGCTATGATTTGGAAACCCTTTTTGGACCTTGATTTTAATAACAAAATTAACAATTTAATGATTGATGGTAGACTGGAGATAATTAATCCCTCTAGCTATATGTCAGTAATTCATAATATCTTGACTGGTTAAAAGACGATTAAGCAATTGGGTACCTTAACCCCAGGTAAGCAATCGTCCCATGTATTCGGTGCCATGATTCAAGATATAATGAAGAAACTGAGGTGTGATATAAGGGCCGTTAGAGGTATGGCTGCTGATATTTAACTTAAACCACTGGCAAGGGGATATGAAGGTCAAAGAAGCTGTTGAGCTAGAACATCTCACTAATGCAGGACTAACTATTCACAACGATCAAACCAACCCATACTAGAGGCCACATCTTAGATTGGGTGGCAACCCGAAATATTGATATCGAAATATTGATATACGCAATTTTAACACCATTGCCGACATTGATATTGCACCATTAAAGACAGAAACTATCAGGGATTGGCCTAACCAGCAGAATTGGTTTATGCAAGACTTAAAAATCATAAAACAAAGATAAAGACAAGCAGAGCGTGTATGGGCAAAAGACCCAACTATTGACAATAGAAATAAATGCAAAATCACAGAAAAAGATTACAAGAAAAGGATTCTCGGGGCTAAAAAAAACATAATGTGATGCACAAATCGAACAGGCATGACACACCATGAAAAAGCTATAGATCTTGGGAAAAACCTAGTGCTCTTACTCAATGCATCAACCCTAAAAATGAAGACTGCAAAAAGGTACAAGAGGTTATCCAAAATAAAGTCCTATTAGCCAGAGAAAAAATGTAAAACTCACAAAAGGCCATAAAGACACCTTTAAAACAAGAGAGGGAAATCAGCAAAGAGAAATCTAACACTATGCCAAAGTTTAGTTTTTGAGCGATAACTATGGCAAATACCTTGCTTATACTTGCAAACATGAGACCCACCACTTGTTTGGGGACCCCCTTCCATCTCAGAATATACTCATGCATACCAACATATTTGCACCATTTGTTACACGTTTCACAAATACCTCCTTTTCTCATAAAAGTGTAGCTACCTCTACAAAGGAAGTGGCTGTTACCCCATGGATAAAAAAAAATAGGGCACAGTGCTAAGGACTGCTCAAACCTATGTCCAATAGCAAACACCCCTTTCATATTAAAAATACTGGATAAGGTAGCTACTATCCAACTACAGAGTCATTTATTATCTGCCTCTGTGTTTCACCACAAACAATCTGGTTTCCGTTGAAATCACAGAACCGAAAGTGCGCTATTAGATCTGAAGACGCAAATGTTAAGATGCATGGAAGAGGGTAAAACGGGCTGTCTTATTTTATTGGATTTCTCAGCGGCACGTTTGATCTCCTTGATCACACCAGACTATTGGAAACTCTAGGGAATACTGGAAAATGCTCAAACAAAGCCGTGGAATGGATTTGCTCCTTCCTATGTGAAAGAACATCCAAGATATGCTGGGGTACTGTGTGTTCAGACCCTATTGCTATCATATATGGTGCACCAAAGGGGGCCTGTATCTCCCCCATCTTGTTCAGTATCTATATTCAGTGAAAAAACATTGTTAAAGGGACGTTTTGTTTAAGTTGTGCTACTAAAAACATATCAAATTCAGTGCAAAAACGTTTTTAAAGGGACATTGTAGCTACTTTGTACTAATAACAACCTATACATATTATGGTTACAAGTAAAACCCAAAAACCCCAGAAATGTGCCAGTTATGTAAGCTAAGCAACCATAACCTGCACAACCACTGTGCACTGCAAGGGCTAACACCCATAACATCAAAGATAGCATCAAAAATGTCACTGATATTGATAAAATATCAATATCAATATCCAATCTGCTCAAAAGGTCAGGGGTCCTCTTACAGTGTTGTACCATGCAGCAAATGCCATTTAGATAACAGGCCTTCCAACATAAGAAGTTTTCCCATTACCCCTGCTACTATTTATAAGACGGCAATGAGGTAAGTCCCTACCTTATGAATTTACTTCTGAAGGCAGGTAGACTGCTTTAGTACTTTTTCCTAGTGCAGTACAACTGATTTGTTCTGTTGTCTCTCCCCTTTTAGGTTAGTGCTGTACACTAATAGGAAGCCACTATATGAGAACTGCTTTCCAGATGGCATGAAGTTGCACAGAACATATACTGAACAATTTCAGTTATAGACATGTTAATTGAAGATTAAAAAGTATTCCCCTAATGAATTTCCCGCCAATAATCTTTCTATGGACAATGGGAATGAAAGATGTTGGGTAAATAAGACTGTGAGAATATTGTCACAGTATCAATAAGGCACTAAGAGCTGAACTGCACTGAGCATCATTGAAAGAATCCTGTTATTTGTATATGAGATTCTAGATTAGACATCATAATCTTACATCTATTATAGATGCTAATAATGCAATTTGTGTTTTCTGTTTTGTTTAGTGTACAATTGAATGTGTTGTTTGCAGTTTTGTTCTGATTACGTATGAAATCACATTCGTCCTCAGTAATCTTTTCTTGCTTGTTAATGGTGTTGGTTTCTAATATATAGGTAAACATATTTATATAGATCACAATTTTTTGTCCGATCCTAGGATTACTACCTCATACATTTTTTCTTTTTTCTTCTCTTTCTGAGTTGTTTTTCTTTGTATAAAATACTGAGAATCAATGTGTTGGATATGTATTTTAAAAGGTTTTTTAAGAAAACATTCTTGTAATAAAACAAAGAGTTATATATATTTTTTTCAGAAAATAATTGTTGGTGTTACTTTGTTGCAGACCGAGGACGGCAGTTCTCAAGGAGTCTAGAGTGGGTTCCAGATCCGTAAGGGCAAGTTATGACAGGTGTAGGATCTTTCTGTATATGGTATTTGTTGCAAGGGGCACGGTCTTAACCTCTGACTCTAAAAATAAACCAGTACTTTCTTAGTTTTGTAGTACCATTGAGCAAAAACACTGAACATATACAAACAGCAACACGTACGTGAATTACAATGAAATATACAGTAGGTCTACAAACTCTGTACTTATGAAAGGAACAGAACAAATGCATAGCGTATGCACCATAATGGAATGCACCAACATGAGAAATAACGTATGCTTCCAACAATATTACTTCAGTGCTGCTTTACATAGAAACGAAGAAGGAACTGTTAGCAGAAGAACTGCAAATTACTGAGAGCAGAACTGCACTACTGCGTGGTAAGTACACCTAGGGGCCGATTCATGGAACAAATGTGCGCCGAAAATCTCAGCGCAAGCTGGCGCAAGCTGGCGCAAGCGTGAAAAAGCGTGCAATTCAAGGAAGGGCCTGCGCGTGTTTTCCCCTGGATGTGCTCCAATCCGTGCGTGGCGCACACGGCCGCACACGTCATTGCAACATCCCGAATACCGTGCGCGACGCGCACAGGGAAAGCACACAACGTTGGTGCACACACCAAAAAGGGGGTGCGACACGGGGCGTAACACGTGGAATGGGGAACAACGCGTAAATAAGAAGGCGTAACTGGGGAAGTACTGCAGGGAAATAGACAGAACGCCCACACGCTCGCGAACAACACGTATTCATGGAATCGAATACGGGAAATACACGCACGCTAAAATACGCGCACATGCGTCAACACGTCTGCCACAGGAAGGCAGGCATAAGCGTCCTCGTGCACAGTATAAAAGTGCGCGTAAACATCAAACACGTATATACAGATACGATGAATGAACCATTTGTCGCAGCACTGAATAGCCAGGGCCCACATTTTTTCCCCCGGACCAGCCTTTTTGGGATGCCTGACGACCAGGTCTATGGCAGGTATAGGTTTCCACCTTGTATCATACTAGACCTGGTCAGGGAGTGGGAAGATTACCTTATATCCCCCACCCTATGCTCCCAAGCATTGAGCCCCTTGGAGAAGGGGCTCAATGTCCTGCATTTTCTGGCCACTGGGTCATTTCAGCGGACTACTGCCATAGTGGGGGGGTCTCACAGGCCACGCAGTCACGCTGCCTACACTAGGTGAATGCACGCCCCTCAGTCCGCAGGCACATATACATGCCCAGAACACCCCCAGAAAGGCAGGCCATGGTCCAGGACTTTTACAGGGTGGCACACTTCCCCAAAGTGCTTGGTGCCATAGATTGCACCTATGTGGCCCTACGTCCACCTAGAGCCACTGAGCACAACTATCGAAACCGCAAGCACTGGCATTCCATCAATGTGCAGGTCGTATGCAATGCAAAGGGAATCATCACCTCTGTCTATGCAAACTACCCTGGCTCCACCCATGACAGTTTCATATACAGAATGTCCGCCCTGAGCCGGGCCCTGGAAGCTGGGCAGCATGGCAACACATGGCTCCTGGGTGAATACAAATGCCCGTGCACATGCATGCATGTCACACACAGACAAATACACAAATCCTAATAATCACAACCATTATCACCACCCCAGGGGACAGTGCCTACCCTCTGAGCAACCACATGATGACGCCAATCCGGAAGCCCACCACACCATCCCAGGTAAAATACAACGCTGCCCATATTGCAACCAGGGGCATAGTCGAGCGCACATTCGGAGTGCTCAAGTCATGCTTCCGCTCCCTTGACTGCTATGGCGGCCAGCTACTATATGCCCCCCCAGTAGTGTGCAAGATCATTGTGGCAGCATGTGTCCTGCACAATGTTGCAACACAGCAGGGTGTACCGGTGGACATGATGGTGCCCCCACATTCCCAACCACAGGCACAGGTGCTGCCCATGGGAGGGGATAGGGCACGTGGTGAGGCAGCCCAGACCCAGCTTGTGGCCACATTTTTCACCTAAACTCCCACCCCTGCGGAGTGCACACAGGCCTGGCACATACCAGGTGACAATTGATGATGACAAAGAGACAGTCAACTGTCACAACCTTACCACCCTGAGAATGTTGCCATGGAAGTGCTACATTGTGTGCATCCCTAGCTACTTAAACCTAAACAATCCTGTGTGACCAAAAGGAACACATACAAGGTGTGTATCACACACCCCTCGCAAAACAGCCCATGACAATCCCTGGTATGTCACCCAAACTCTCCCAACCCCCATCATCCTTGTCTCCCTCACCATGACATGGCAAGCAATACCAAAAGGCCAACACATGACCAATAAGATCCGAAATGACATGTGATAAATGAAAAGTGGCTCCAGACAATGACGCCTGACTTGAAATCACATGAAATGACTGACCAACAACCTCCCACAATACACAAATGCATTTCACCAGTCATAGCATGAACATAACTCTGAATGCCTGTTCACATGCACATTGGGCAAGGCAAAATCCCTACTCCCGAACCCGTGTGCTGTGTGTGTCTCCTGCAACACACTGCTCAGCACACAGCACAGTGAGCAGCCATTGTGTCTGAGATACACCTTGAGCATCACATTTAAAGGACACATTTAAAAAATAACCAATTGACGCATGTACAGGATCCCCAAATGGCCATAGATCATGTGCTGCAGGGATACAGCGGGCCCCAGAAGGCAATCTGTGTGCAGCAGTGGCCATGGAACTGTGATTGTACATGTGGTGGATCATTGTGCAACTGTGTGTGTCAGCAGGGACATGCACTCAATACATGCATGTGAAATGAAGTGATCCTCAGTGTCCTGTACACATCACATGTGAACATTGCCCATGTGTACACCCCAGCTGTCAAACCACACCAATCCCCTCACACCTGAAAAGTAAAGACAACACAGGAACAGGAATTGACCGCAGAACACATCATGTACATAGTACCCCACAATTACAATGTCAGAGTGCCCAAAACCATGTAGGCGAAGGCAATTGTCCAACAACCAAAGGCCCTCCCTCCTTCACACATCACCATGACCTACTGAACAACTGTGTCTGAGGTATGTAGCCTTCTTCCTTCAAGTATACATGGCCACAGCATCACCCTACCCCTTGGGCTCCATGTTCCACCTTGTGTGTAAATAGGGTCCAGCCCCCTGAGAGGCCACCTTGATTGGCAAAAAAAAACAAATCACAGAGAACTCCAAGGAGCCAAACCCACAAACCATGGAAAAAGCCTGTAGGTAACCACAAGCCCTGGAAGAGTCTCCAGTAGATGACTTGAAGTAGCAGAAAATGTCCAAGCACATGTCCAAGCACAATGATAAAACAACCAAGGTAGCATAGTTCAACAATGCCACAACAGGATGGGTACCATGTTTGGTACAAAATATACAATGATGATGCACCAACTGATGGGTAGTGTCACAGCTCCGGTGTCCAGGCGCAGGTGTGGCACAAACCAACCATCCCCTCTAAGGTCTGGGCGCCTGCAAGGTCAAATTTACACAGGCCTCTGAGACCCCGGTGGGGAAGGAGGGTCAGGGATATGTTGTTTGGACAGGCATTGGTATTCAGGATAACCAGAAAGAGGGGCAGGAGAGGGGAGTAAGATTGTCAAGGGAAAGTAGGGAAAATACACAATACAACTATTCACAATAACACATACTCAATCAGACAAAACATGTTCATCATTCACATTGTACCAAATGAGTCAAATGCAAGCCAAAGAGAGATTTATCTCTGGGGTGAGTGCTGGCCACCTGCCTGAACACTCTCAGGTCCGGTAACAAGAGCAGGTCAATGCTGCAAAGAGAGTGTAAGTTACTAATCTGTGTGTGTCTACAACACACACACGCAACACCATAAATGCCCCAAAATAAGTGACTCCTCCACAAACAAACACTCTTGTCTGCTGCTTTGTACCCATACGTTAGCTTGCCCCCATGAAGGTCCATACACTGTCAATGCAGTAAAGAAGGCGCACGTGGGTGCGCGGCAAATGGAAGACCAATGCGTCAAGAATCATACATCATACAATGGTCCCTGGGTGAGCAGCTAGATGCGTATAGCGAGGTGCGACTCCAGTACAAGTTGTGTTCTGGTATCCGCAGATTAAAATAGGTAGTGCACTTGTCAATTTGCACATGTAAATGATATGCACTGCACACAAGTCTGTGCCTCGGTGGGTGTCCCTGTGCACTGCTTCATTTACTGGCTAGGAACGCTACTGCGCCAATGACTCTGCTTCTATGGAGCAGGGTGGACCGGAGGATATGTGTGACAGCCCCTGCGTGTGCCCCTGACAACTTGGTAAGCAACTTGCCATTTGTCGCCCAACGCATTTTAGCTGTACTGTGCGCTTCAATAACAATATCTGTCCTAGCTCTCCATCAGTGGCGCTACTTAGCATGCATGTGCAAGTGGCCTGGTAGAAGCTTGGTTGCGGTGTGTCCCCTTTGTGATGCTCACCTTGCCTGGAGCTCCTGGAAACACGTCTGCTTCTGTTGGCCGTCTGAGCACAAGCCCTGTGGCACTGCTTGCGCACACATATGTATGTCTGCCCCACCGAACGTGGACAGCTGTATGTCGTACAATGGCCCATGTCTGCCAGCAAAGGTGGTCTGGAGGCTCATTCTCCTGCAGAAAGGGCACAAAACTTATAATTAACGTATGAAAGTTCCCTATGTGTGTCTCTTTTTGCTGGTTGTGACCGGGCCATGTCAGACATCTACATCGGAATTCCTCCCACCATCAGTGTGACTTTGACAGGCAAAGGGTGCCAGCCACTGTCTACAGCATGAAGTGCATGAAGCACATGTACAGGAAATAAAATAAACATACAGCACAATGTATATCAATTAATGGACACATCAATCAGGAACCCACCCAATTCTAATGCAGACATGCCGTGGATAAAACCCCCACAATCCCCACTAGGGGTGTTACCACAAGTAGTATAGCAGCAGACAGGCCACAGATATGACAGTCCAAAGCCCTTGTGTAAATGACTGTAACACCGAACCATCCTTGCGAGCCCATTGATAAGGGAAGCAGGAGTGGCCTATGTGAGTCAGGACCCCAAGCTGCAAACACATACACGAGACAAGCTTGAAGGGCCCAGTTGGAACAGACAGTGGATGCTTTCAAAAGCCACAAAGCACCACACTGTCACATGAATGCACAATAGACAAGCAATTTTAAACTATATTAACTAATTAAACTAACTATAAAAAAACCTAGATTACCTAATTAAACTATCTAAACAATGTCAATTAACTAAACTAAAATGGAAAATCAAAAATGGCCACATACGACCCGGGGGGGGGGCACACAGGAGGGGGGAGGCACAGGGTGCAGCTCAACACCCACATGTAATGATGTTGAGTCAAAAAAAAAACCTCCATGGGCTCAACGCCTGCACAGCCTGGCCTTTGTGGGAGATATCTTGTCGTCCGAGTCAGCCTCTTCCTGAAAAGGTAGATGTGGTAGAGGAGCCCGACCACGCCTAGGCACAGCTTGCCCCTCGTCAGCAGCAAGTCTGCCGGACAGTTGAGCCTGGTCTGTGCGGTGATGACACATAGGTCAGCATGCAGAACCTCTCGTGATACGCGTGCTTCCTCTGGCTGCACAACTGATGCACCTCCCGGCAAGCACGTAGCTCAGCCGAGATGGTACGCTCAAGCTGCGCAAACCTCTCCTCTGACCGCTCCCTCTGGGACATCAAGAGGACACCCAGAGTGGATCTGAGGGATTCATACTCAGTCCTCAGGGCCTCCATGTGTGCCTCTGCGTGAGCAGCAATTGCTTGATGCAAAGACAACATTTCAGCCTGGCGTGCCCTGTTTGAGGCCGCCATGTCCAGCTTGAGTGAGCGGGCCGTGGACTGAGCCGCCCGCTGCTGGAGAAGCATCTGCCTAGCAGGGGGGAGCACGGATTGGGCCACACGCTCCATGCTCACAGCAATGTTTTCTATAGCTGCCCCCTGGCGTTCTGAATTGGCAGTCATGTCTTGCTTCCACTCAGTATACCTCGGTGGTGCGCGGCCCCACGTACTGGGCTTGACACCTGCGTGTCCCAAGTCCAGCTGTCCTTGTCGGGTTGGCACCACCCGCGGCTGCAGGACTACATGCCCCCGTCGATGTGATGTCCCAGGCACATCAGCGACTGGTGTGGAGGGTGACCCTGTGTCCCGATCCACCACAGGCGGAGGTCCCACAACCGTCTGGCCCCTCAGTGCAGGTGTCACGGACAGAGGAGCGTCCACATCAGAATCACTCACCCCAGATGAATTGACCCGATGCACATCCAACTCGACATGTGGGTTTTCGTGGTCTACCACCCCATGACCCCCACTTGTGCCGGGTTGCTGGTGTGATAGCAAACCTGTGTCTGACATGACAACACCATCCTCTGGCTTCATTGCATCATCCTCTGGAAAGTGGAGAAAATTCACATTAGTACACATGTCAGAAGCACATAACACACACACACGAAGCACACATGTCACACACAAATGTGAACCTGGCATGCATGCAAGGTTACTTTGACATAGCATCAGGGACTAGGCATGTAGAACGGTGTAACACGGCTCAGAAGTGGGTTGATGCAGTGCAGGACATGTGTACGTTATCCATAATCTACATGAACAAGTACATAATTATGTGTATCAATTGACTTGAAGGCAGTGCAAGGGCAAGTCCAGGCATCACAAGCAATGTGCATGCAATGTCTTGCATGGCTACAAGCAAACCCCCCCTAAGTAAAAATTTAGGGATGCATTGCATGGCAGCGAAAGGGTGACTAGAGACCTGTGCATTGGCAGACTCTGAGTCAATTGACAACACAGCAGATCATGATGGGACAGAGAGCAGGACATATGATGACCCCTCAGTAGTACAGACATGTGTGCAGAAGCCCCTACACCAGTTGAACAGAGTCAGTGGGCCTGAAACGGGGGAAGGTCTGTGCCCTGCACCGACCGTGACACCCTAACCATGTGTGTGGTGCAGGACTGAGCCAGAGTGGGCATGGAATGGATGATCAAAAGCATGTAGGTCATCCTGGACACGTACTACAATGATCATCCAGTCAAGGACACATAGGGGCATGCATGGAATACACATCGAGCATGAATGGGAAATCATGTGTCAGTGGAGCATCTGCCATCTGCACAGTCCAAGTGAGACAACCTGCATGAAGTGCAGATGATGTACACCACTGCATGTTTCTGGCAGGTTGGCTGGTGGAAGTTTGCATGTACACACACAGGAGTCTTGAACAGGCCATTGCAGTACGCCAATGTGATGCACACCTGTGCAATGTTGAAATTGGGGCGCAGCGTTGGTGGAGGGGCAAGGGAGCATGCCAGCCACTGACATGCAGAGGACACATGCATGTCAGTCATGCAATGACATAGTCCCAGTGCTGAGAGGAAACACACCCCAGGCTACATGCAGAAGGGCCATTGAGCTGGAACATGGACTGTAGGGGCAGCTGGGTGACTAGCATGTGATTAGGGTGCAAGTGTGGTGGTGAGGACGGTCCCCATCTTTTCTACATGTCCACTATCCTGCACAGCAGGCATGTATCATAGAAGCATTGCATTACTGTTCCTGCTTGCAGAAAGGCTTCTTCCTTAACGTGCTGGAGGCCGTAGCTGTGTTTGGAGTCCCAGCCTCTACTGCTGGTGCAACCTTCCTCCTCTTGGATGCTGGTCCGAACTCTGGCTGGCAAATGCTGCCCTGATCAGTATGGGCAGTGGCGCTGATGGAATGAGCCGAGGGAGTGGCAGGTGGAACATGGAGTGTGTCAGTGGCTGCTGGGTGCACAGGAATGGACCCTGCACAGCAACATCTGCTGTGCCAGGGTCATTGACCGGGACTGTCCTGGTTGGTAGACTCACAACCGGGGTCGTGCTGGCTGAATCTGCCCCTGCACTTGCCAACACCCGGCTGGTTGGGGCAGCAGGTGACATTGCTGCCCCAGGGACACGTGCCTCCATCAGGGCAGCCCTGCGTGCATCTACGATGTGCCTACTGACCACCTGGAATTCTTCCATGGACTCTTCAAGTGCCAACGCAGCATGCGCTGGCAGACCCTGAGCCTGGGTGGTGGTGTCCACAGCTGCACCTGCAGCTACCACTACCCTTGGGCCCGTGGCAGTCGATGAAACGGACTGCCGGGTCACATGGGTGCCAGTGTCAGATGCAAGAACTGCATCTCCTGGAACCACTGGGGGTGGTGGCATGACTGCACCAACATGTGGCACAACATCGTGCTGAGCTGGCGCACCCCTGCCACTTCCCCCTCGGCAGCCACCCTGGACACCCTGGAGGCCCCCTAATCCTTGGTCACCCCGGCCACGTCTCTGACCACGCCCACCACGTGGCCTCCCAACCATGGCACAGATGGAGTAGTGCCAGCACAGATGGAGTAGTGCCAATGGGAGGTGTACATGACAATTGTCCTGGGCAATTGGGGTGAAGGTGGTGGGATACAAGATGTTAACAGCACCCCTGCACCTGCAAGGCTATATGTGACCCCGGTGATGAAGTGACGGGTCACGCAACGCTCAGGCACCCCAATACTGCTGTAAAACCGTGCACGCAACCCTCTGTAGTCCACGTGTGTGGAATTAACCTCCCACAGTATGCGGTGGCACCCAGGGACACAAAAAACACATACGCGTGGGACATGCCGGCTACAATGACCTCAGAAATGGGTACGCGATACACAGGGGCACCCGCAGTGGGAAAAATAGTGTCCGTGACTCACCGTCAGACTAGCGTGATAATGAAAAACACGCGTAACCAATACCACCGCCAAAATAATAGATACATCCTTGATCCGCTGTGAAGTTGTGATGGCGTGCAAAACAACACAAAGTAGCAACACACACGTCGGTCTCCACGAAAGGCATTTACAGCGAACTGCCGGGACACGCTCACCTTTAACCCGTGCTGAGGGACACGCGCTTAGGCCCTTTCTTTGGATCACACGCATTCACACACGGACGTGTCTTTATTTCCACGTGCTGATTCACTACGGACCCGTCACGAGGGGAACACCTGCACGCGTAACGTCACAGATGCGCTTACGCGCTAAGAGCCTTTCCTCGAATTACACGCTGACGTGCAGTTTTTTCACGTGCCAAATCACTCCGTATCAAGCTGGCCATGCGACAACACACGGAAGACCACACTCCTGCCCAGAAGGCAATTTTCCTGCCCCCCAGGCCCTGAGCAGCCTCCCATGAGCCAACTGCTGCTGCCTGCCTTCCTGCTGCCACCATGCCCTGCCATTTGGTGCCTCCACATCTGCCATCTGGAGGGGTCCAGTTGCAGTGACCACCCCTGCTGGAACAGAAGACTCCCGACTGATGTTCCATCACTCCACAGCCCAGCCCCAGGACCCAGTTGCCCACCCACACCTGCCTCGGGGTTTCCATGTCCGACACAACACCTTCCGGCACCAGTGGCAACCCCCAGCGAGAGAGGCAGAGGGCTGTCAGCTTCACTTCCAAAGAAGTTGGCATCCTGGTGGAGCGAGTCCTGGGGCAGTATGATTCCCTCTTCACACCATTGCGTGACGACAAGGAAGGATGGAGGAGGATCTGGATGGACATAGTGGGTGCCATCAATGCGGAGGGGATGGAACCAGCGACCTGAAACATGCCCAGAAGCGCTGGGAGGACTACAAGTACAGGACACGGGGCCAGCTTACCAACCAGCAGATAAGGGTCCTGGAGCGCATTCGCCCACTGCTCCGCCACCAGATCCTCAGGATGCAGGTCCCGCCTGGAGTCGAGCGGTAAGTGGCCATGCATTGCTGTGTGAAACAGGGCATGTTGCAGTGTGCTGGTAGTCAGCTACATGCCTGTATGTGTGACATTGGCCATGTATGTATGTTTGTGTGCAGGGACATCATGGTGCTGCATGTGAGACCAGTCATGCGTGAACCACATGGATGGTGCATGTGTTACAATGCTACATGCGGGGCAACATGCGGAATGCACACATGAATGCATGCCTGTCTCTGTGGTTGGAAATGGATTGGGTGTGAGAGATGGGTGCTGCTGTCAAGGACATGTATGGTGTACATGTCTATGTGTCTGAGTAGCGTGTGTGTGACTTGTAAACGGCATGGATGCATGACACATGTCTGTGACTATGTTGTGATTCACTGAGGCAGCCTAGTCATCCTTGTCTCCACTGTGTCTGGAGTGTACAAGGCCGATGGATGAAACTATGGTGATGTGTGTGCATGTGATCAGTAGGAGCCATGATGCATGTGAGTTTTGAACCACCATCGTATGTTTCAACAGTTCTTTGGACATGAATGCAAATGTTCTTTGCATGCACCATGCCTGTTACTGCATGTGTGTTGCCTGCACTGACCCATGTGTTGTGGAGGTACATAATGGAAGTGACGTTTGACAGTGCCACTCATCTGCTATTGCTTCCTGTCTAGGGGACTATTGTAGAGTACCCTGATGCTTGTGTTCTATATCTCCCTCTACACAGCGGCGAGTGAAGAAGAGGGCAGAGACGGTGCTGTGGAGCAAAGCGGCGGGGATGCCTCCCCCGGCCGGCAACGCAAGGCCCAGTCACCCTCCCAGGAATTACCATCATCCGGGAGCGAGGGGACTGGTGATGCGTCTGCCACTACGGCTGCAGCGGAAGGGGTGGGTGAGCCCCCACAGGGGCTTGCAACAGCAGACAATGGTGTGGAGCCATCCAGGTTGGTGGTTTCCACAGAAGAGGAGGAGGCCGCTACTGAGCCGCACATGGGGCCTGGTGGGGGTGGTACCACTGGTGCAAGTGGGGCAGTCCAGGGGCAGGAGGCAGCATAGGTCACCGTGGATGGGCCTGTGCATGTCACTGTCCCTGACACTGTGACTGCACCACCATGCACCAGCAGGGATGCCCCATCCCAGGCCCGTCCGCAGGTAGGGGGGAGGGCCACGTCATCTGACACTCCTCTACCTGCGGACGAAGGGACCCGTGACCGTATGGAGACCGTCCTGATTGGTGTCGCGTTGCGCAGGTGTGACATTTGTGATGACGTGTGTGCTTCCTGGGGGGAGCACGCATGTCATCATGAAGAGCTGCGTGCCAACGTGGCCCAGTTGGGAGGGGCCTTGGTCGGGGGTTTCGTTCATGTGTCGGGCACTCTGGCGGCCCTCTCCGCCTCTGTGGAGACTATGCGCCAGTCGTTCTGAAATGCCGTCTTCCGGCCCAGATGCCACCAGGGCCCCCTGTGGACTGACCCTGACCAACACAGCCAGCACGGTGGAGATCCCATCCCTGCCACAGTCGGGAGTCGGAGGTCAGCAGGGGTGGACACCCCAGCAACTGAACCCCAGCAGTTGGAGGATGTGCCAGCAGCATCGGGCAGGGCATGTGCACGACGGCACCGGTGGATTCCATCAGCCTGGATGCCGTTGTGCTGGCAGAGGCAGTTGCGTCAGAGGCAGCGGCAGGCTCAACGTGGGAGGCATCATGGCTCTGGGCCATCAACATCAGAGGGGTAGGCATCGGCCCGAGGGCAGGAGCACCCTGGAATGCGAGTGTCGTCCGTGTGGCAGCAGTTGGGCCAGCAGATATATGCGGAGTGGAGGTGGGCAGAGGAGGCACGGCTCACAATGGTCAGGGCGGAGAACTCTATGAGCAGGGCACTGAGGCGGGCTGAGTGCCTCAAGGGAATTTGTAGGGAGTTGGAGGTGGAAATGGCGTTATCCCTGCGAGACCTCGGGGCCAGGGAACAGGCCCGCCTCCAGGACATTGAACAGGAGTTTGATGATGCCCTGGCCCGGGAAATCAACTAGTGAGCCGTAGGACTTGCCCGCCGCCATTGTATATAGTTAGTTAGTGTTAGGTTTCATTTATGTTTTTCTTTCATTTGGGGCGCTTGGACTATGCCCCACCTTCTTGTAGATAGTTCTTTATTAGGTAGTCTTTTTTGTAGGTTTCATTTCAATTGTTGGGCTCATGGACCCTGGATTTGTTATTTGTATATAATTGAACAGTGGATTTATCATAATTTCTTTTTTTTTTATTTCACCATGGAGCAATGGATTTTACTTATTTCTTTCACTTTGGATTTGTTTTGTTGGATGGAGACTTTGGACATAATATTCATTTGAATTCATTTGGATTCTAATTTCATATATTTTTTTCATTTTGGGACATGCTGCATTTTATTTCTTATTTCCTTTATTATGTGTTTTCATTTAATTCCCTTTTGTGTTCAATACATTTTTGTTTCATACTTCAATGTGTGGTATTCTTTCATTGCTTTCATGCATGTCACGATGTGGGTTTTCACATTCACTGGCACCCATTGTGTGTGTGTGACAGACATGTGTTGATGTGCATACTTGCCATTTGGGTTGTATCATGTAATGGGCATTTCAATGTGGGGTGGATGGAATACTTGGTTGGGTCTTTGGGCAGGGGTGGCGTGCGGTGGGATTTGGGTGGCCGTAAGGCCCATGATTGTGGATCATGATGACGTGTTGGGGGGACATGAGTCGGGGCCTGCTGTCAGGTGCCTGTCACTGCTGGGTGGGTGGGAGTGCAGGGGGACATGATTCGGGGCCTGCTGGCAGGTGCCCGTCACTGCTGGGTGGGTGGCATACAGGGGGACATGAGTCGGGGCCTGCTGGCAGGTGCCCGTCACTGCTGGGTGGGTGGGGGTGCAGGGGGGACATGAGTTGGGGCCTATTGGTAGGTGCCGGTCACTGCTGGTTGGGTGGGGGTGCAGGGGGACATGAGTCGGGGCCTGCTGGCAGATGCCCGTCACTGCTGGGTGGGTGGCATACAGGGGGACATGAGTCAGGGCCTGCTGGCAGGTGCA
Organism: Ambystoma mexicanum; assembly: GCF_040938575.1. Taxonomy (NCBI): domain Eukaryota; kingdom Metazoa; phylum Chordata; class Amphibia; order Caudata; family Ambystomatidae; genus Ambystoma; species Ambystoma mexicanum. The sequence goes on along the minus strand of NC_090933.1, from coordinate 627,051,581 downwards.
CATCACTGCTGGGTGGATGTGCAGGAGGACATGAGTTGGTACTCACTAGTGCATGGTGACATGTGGGCTGGCTGGGGGGCATGCCCAGGGTGGATGGGCTACCTGCGGGACATGGCCAGGTGGATGGGCTGCCTGTGGGGTATGGCCAGGGGTGCAGGGTAGTCCCCTGTGGTGTGGGCTGCCTGCAGGGCCTGGGGAGGGGGGAGAGGGCACACCTGGGAGGACCCACACTGCCAATTCATGTGTGAAACTCCCCGCGCACCCCTCAGAATACATGTACCCCTCTCGCGCTAGAGTAATTGCGTGTGGAAGTCCCTGCGCACCCCCAGAAATACACGTACCCCGCTCACCCAGCAAAATCGCATGTGAAACTCCCTGCGCACCCCTCAGAATACACGTACCCTGCTTGCCAAGCTAAATTGCATGTGAAACTCCCCACGCACCCCCGGAAATAGACGTACCCCGCTCGCCCAGCGGAATCGCATGTGAAACTCCCAGGGCACCCCTCAGAATACACGTACTGCACTCGCCCTAGCGAAATCACATGTGAACCCCCCCGCGCACCCCCAGAAAAACACGTACCCCGCTCACCCAGCAAAATCACGCGTGAAACTCCCCGCGCACCGCCAGAAATACACGTAGCCCGCTCGCCCAGCGAAAACACGTGTGAAACTCCCCACGCACCCCCAGAAATACACGTACCCCACTTGACCAGCGAAATCACGTGTGAAACTCCCTGCACACCCCCAGAAATACACGCAGCTCACTCGTCCAGTGAAATCGCGTGTGAACCTCCCCGCACACCCCCAGAAATACACGTACCCCGCTCGCCCAGCGAAATCATGTGTGAAACTCCCCGCACACCCCCAGAAATACACGTACCCCACTCAACCAGCGAAATCACGTGTGAAACTCCCCGTGCACCCCAGGAATACACGCATGCAGCCCATTCACCCTCAACATTCCCCACAGGCAGCCCATCACCCCAGTGCATGCCCCACTGGCTGCCCACACCACAGGGTAGAGTTTTACATGCATTTTCACTAGCGCGATGTGATGTCATCTTTGATGTCCTGGGTGTTAGTGTTAGCAGTGCACGGTGGCGGCACGAGTTATGGTTGCTTATCTTACCATAACTGCCGAATTTCAGGGGGTTTTCGGTTTTACTTTGAACCATAACGTCCCTTTAACAACGTTTTTTCACTGAATTTCATAGGATTTTAGTCGCGCAACTTAACCATAACGTCCCTTTAACAAAGTTTTTTTACTGAATATATATATATATATAAACCATTATTTACACACATACATAAACACAATTAGGAAAAGGATGGCATAGCATAAATTGAGACATATACAGGGGAATTGGGGTTTTGTACAGGTTGGGCATCAGGGGAGGAAAGTATTGAGGTCTCATTGTAACGTCTCTCTTTACAGAGAATTTGTGGGGATGGTTGGCTGGTTGGATGGTTACTATTCAAATCTCCAATATTTCTACTTGCAGCTTGGTCCATATCCATATACATGAACAGAAAGTAAAGGTATGCATATTTTCTACACAGTACATGAACACATTTTCTAACCGACTTTTACCTTCTATAATCTGAAAAATGAATGGACGATCATTGTTTCATTGTCCTAAAATGACCTGTCACTTACAAACCTTTATATCGTTTAATTTCTTCATACACACACACACATGCCAATACTATTAAACTAACATTTTTTAAATAAAATATATACACGACATATAATCACACAAAATAACATACACACTCTATGATCAAATCTCAAACAATAATATTTGTACAAACACATAATTGGTTTTAATTTTTTTCGTTTATATAAGTACTTACATACATTTATATAGGACAAGCAGACTATGACATTCACTAACTGTTACGTGCAAAAGCAGGCTATGACACATAGCTCTCAACTCACACGCTTTTGGCGGGTGTCAGCCGCCTTGTAAAGGACTGACTCACGCGCCAAGCCTCCTGCACGCCCATTCATTCCAATGGGCGTCACACTACAAGCACAGAACCATACTTTAATGAAGAAGCGTACAAACAAAAGCAAACAAATACAATTGCCATACATAGCAGTGGTCGAGGTTATGAAAAAGTTAATAATACCATAATGGAACAAGAAATACTCCTTACAAAAATATGCCCTGAAACCTAGATTTATCCCTCAAATCGACTGAATCAGAACATCTAATTTACACATGGCCATGCACGTCAATGTGTAACATTCCCAAAAAAAGTTCAAATCTTTACGCCTATTCCTCAATCAATATGTGAAAAGCAAAGACAATATCAAAATTAAAATACTGCAAAGTATGGATGCTTGTCCAGTACGCAAGCACACAGGACTGCAAGGACATTCGTTGGCCTGCATATCAGGAGCTACTTGCAAAACAACCTTCCATGATATCAAAAGGAAATCAACACATCATGCAAGCATAATAAATCTAGTTTATAAACTGTATTATGCAAAAAGTCCTGCTTTAGCACTAGCCAATTTAAATAACATTCTTCTACATGGTACACCAAAAGACCTACTAGAAGAAATCGAGTATATACAGAGAAAATATTTTGGAAATGAAACCCACTTACAAGATGAATTAGCTGTCAACCAACTTCGTAACAAATCTGCACATGGCAACCTTTCACTACACACATACAAAAAAGAAATACAAACATTTCAAAGCACTTCAGCTGAAGTACCAAACCACGTGTGTGTATGTTGCCGCAGAACGTGTTATAAAAGTAACACAAAAACTATAGACCTTTCATACAAAATAGAAGACAATGAAGATTCTAAACGGTTTGAATTAGCTCTCTACCTTATAGCAGAAAACAAATCCGAAATAACTGACCCATAATACTTTGCAGTTACTGCACTACCAAACTTGACAACAACCAAACTCCTTCACGTGCTATCTCAAATAATTTGGAATTACATCCACTACCAAAATTCCTTCAACAACTTAATTTATATGAGAGCATCATAATTCAAACAGTTCATCCATATCAAGCAATAATACGCCTTCAACAAAAAACTGCAAAATTACCTCCCTTTGAATTAGTGAAAGGTATTTGTGGAAAAAGTAGTGTATTTACCATTAGATCTAAAAGAAAGTGTGCACACTCTAGGAGTGCAACGTCCAATGCAAATATATTTAATTATCTTGGTAAATGGAGTACCTACAAAAGACAAAAAAATTTGGCAACAACTGGTAGATTTACATAAAGTTAGAGAAGCCCTGCAATATCTCAAAGAGAATAATGATTATTACAAAGAAATTAATATTGAGGAAAACTTTAAAGATACAACTGAAATAATTCAAGAGACACAAGAAACTGGTCAATTTGAGCTCCTAGATCCTGCTACAATAGCAAACACTTTAGACCATTATACAATTCACCCATTGCACTCTAATGACACCATAGAAGATGCACTGGAAACGTACCAAATGCGTCAAACAAAAGGATCACCAATCAGCATATGGGAAAAAAGTGTAGAAGCACGTGCTTTTCCTCTACTCTTTCCTACTGGCAAAGGAGGAAGATACAATGATAGACCTATTCAAATATCAGCATCAGAATATCGCTCATTACGAATGTATTCTGAAGATCACAGATTTCGACAAAATGTGGAATACATATTCCACCTACTCTTTGAAAGTGAACTAGCAACTTTATGTTACGGAGTTGCACACATATTAAAATCCGGATCACACTTTCAAAATATGACAACCACAGAAGTATTACAAAAAGATCAACAAAAAGATGAGGTTTTACAGGCAAATCTTACAAATCTATTAGCAAATATGCGAGGTACTAAAGAGTACTGGTTTCAACGCCATGGAGATGTACGTTGTATGATCAGAAACCTTGGCCCACCCACTTGGTTTGTTACATTAAGTTGTGCAGAATATGCATGGGAAGATTTACATGGTTTCCTACGCATATCAAACGAAAACAAAACAAACATAGATATACTAACACCTGGAGAACTTTGTTCTCAGGATCCTGTTAATGTTTCTAGATATTTTCACCATTGCTTCATTGCTATGCTACATTTTATTTGTAATAAAACTGTTCCTCCCCTTGGAGAAGTGCAACACTTCTTTTGGAGAAAAGAATACCAAGCCAGAGGAGCGCCACATGTCCACATGCTTTTATGGATTAAAGATGCTCCTAAATTTGGTCAAGACAATGATGCCACTGTTTTACAGTTTATTGAAAAATATGTCACTTGTGAAATTCAGTCAGATTCCACAAATAGTGATCTTCATGCAAAAATCTTACAACTCCAAAGACACAAATATGGCAAATATTGTCATCGCAAATACAAAAACAAAGGGAAATACTACACCAAATGCCGATTTGGTTTCCCTAGACCAGTTACAAATTACAAATACAGGTCAAGTGAACAACCTCATGTCTTCAGTTAGACATTGGGCCTCATTCCGAGGCTGGCGCTATCCATGGAGTAAATAGCACCATGGTAAGCAACCATGGAGCTATTTACTCCATGGAAATCCGGCATGGTGAATGGAGTAATTACCGGTCCATTCCAAGGTTGGAGGGACCGGTAATTCCCCATTCACCATACCGGTTCCCCATCCCCATTCCTGCCCCCATAGGGCTCAATGGGAACGGGGAAGGAGTAAATTACGGCACCGTAAATTACGGTGCCGTAATTTACTCCAAGGTCCCTTTGCGGGTTGGATTTTTAACGCCTGCTAAAAGCAGGCGTTAAATGCCAACCCGCAAAAGGGAACTCGGAATATGGTGGTAAGTGTTAACGGTCACCGTTGCCATTAACGGTGAACGTTAACCCTTACCTCCAGCCTCGGAATGAGGCCCATAGTGTTAAAGGTAAGTCACCTAAAAATACATATTGCATAAAAAGAAAAGAAGAAGAAAAATATATCAATGATTACAATGCAATCATTGCCCACTTGTGGAATGCAAACATAGATGTGCAGAACATTGCAGACAATTATACTGGAGTTGCATGATATGTCACATCATACTTAACCAAATCAGAAAAGACAGAGCTCTAAGACCTCTGGAATGACCTGTAATCAGATAAAACAGTGTCTCAGAAATTATACAGCTTGGGCATAAAAATGCTGTCCAATAGAGAATGTGGATCCTATGAAGCAGCTGATCGATTAACTGGTACTGCATTGCATGGTAAATTTGCAAATATAGTATGGCTAAGTCTTGGTCCAGCTAAATCTAGAAAAAGAGTTCTAAAATCATACGAAGATATAGAAACAATAGCCAAACATGATCCCAACAGCCAAGACATTTTAAAAAACAATGTATTGGACACATACTACCCAAACAGGAGTACCACTTTGGAAACCATGTGTCTATACCACATAGCCCAAAACTACACATACAATATAAAACCTGTTGAGCAAAGCCGTAAATACAAAGTGACAAACTGTGATGGCAGCTTAGTAAAACTCACCAAACCAAATTTAATTAATCATATCAAATTGTCATTAAAGACTCCTCAACATAAAGAAATATATTACATGTCCCTGCTACAACTCTTCAAACCATGGAGAAAAGAAGAAGAAATACTAGATGCCTATGACTCATATGAAGACGCTTTCAAAGCCGATGAAAGCTGTATAACTGTTGTAAACTTTGCACAGTACAAAACAATGTTGCACAATGAACAGCAACACGAAGAGGAACTCCAGGCCCAACTAGATAAGGACACTCCTGACAGTAGTCAACCTTCTGTCACAGGAAGCCAAGAACCACTGGGAGAACCACTAATAACAAATGAGGCAGAATTAGCTATGATAGAAGTAGAAAACACCATGTGTCACTATGAAGATAAAGAAGACTTAACTACACTACAATCAAAACTAAACAAAGAGCAACGTAGCATTTTTCAAGAAATAACAAAAGAAATTGCACATGGTGTGCAACATGAAAACAAAGAATGCATCTGCCAAAATTACAAACCTATACTATTGTATGTCAGTGGTGAAGCTGGTTCTGGCAAAACATTCCTAATCAAAATTATCAGTAAGTTCCTTCAACAATTGACAAACAACAAACTGTCAGCTGTTGTCACTGCCCCCACAGGTTTAGCTGCCTACAACATAGGTGGTGTCACTTTACACCGATTACTACTCCTGCCAGTAGAACACCAAAACAACTTAGATTATTACAAACTTTCTGCAGAATCTGCAATGGAAGTACGCAGAGTATTGAAACAAATGAAAATGCTACTAATAGATGAAGTGAGCATGGTGTCCAACCTAATGTTGGCTTTGATTCACCTCAGATTACAAGAAGTACTCAAAACAAACTATGAAGAGCTCTTTGCAAGGTGAGCCTATTTTTAAAACATTAGGACACAAACTCTGCCGTAAAACTGTTGGCAGCATTGGAAATGTCAACATTTCCAATACAGAGAATTAACAGAAAACATGCGCCAATCTGCAGATCTCACTTATGCCAACATCTTAAAAAGTATCAGAGTTGGTATACTTTCTAGAGAAGCAGAAGCAATATTGAAAACCCGGCACATTCATGCACTTTATGGTGATAATGCATGTGCTACAGATGTTATGGAACAATTAGCCCACAAAAATGTCAATTGTATCGCCTTAATGCCAACTCTTGCAAGCGGTTTCAAATTCAATGAAATAATGTTAAGCAAAGAAAAGCAACCAATTATGGAAATTAGCGCCACAGACAAACTAGATGAACATGGAATGACACTACCCATGTGTGACCAAGCCACAGCAAGACTAAATAGTTTAGAAAAATCAATCTCAAACACAGCAGGCTTGGAAAAGATATTAAAATTATCCTTAAATTGCAGAGTAATGCTTAAACGTAACCTTGACGTGGACCAAGGACTGGTTAATGGAGCACTGGGTACAGTTGTTGGCTTTCAAACATACCCACGTGACAACAAAATTCAGTTTGTCAATATTCTCTTTGACAAACTTTCAGAAGTAAAAAGAATAGGACGCTCAACAGCTCGATTCCTTCTCTTCAAAGACATGTATGTACACAGAGAACAATTTTCTCTAACTCTTGCATACACAGTCACCATTCATAAATCACAAGGTCTTACTCTAGACTAAGCAATGATAGACATTGGTAACACAGTCTTTAAAGAAGGCATGAGCTATGTAGCACTGTCACGCCTACGTACAATTGATGGTCTATCTCTGATAAACTTTGATGCAAGTAAAGTAAACGCTGATATTCCTTGCATTTTAGAATACAATAGACTTCGTTCACTATACACCCCCCATCTACAAACATATCCTGTTCCACAAAGAGGAAAATGTTCTAAAAGAAAACTAAATCAAACAGAAATGCAACAGGATGTCACTGCAAATCCTCCAAAGAGACTAAAAGAAACTAAAACTTCATCAAGTACCACAAGCAAAAAAGAATCAATTAGGGAAAGTAAACCAGGTACTTCTTTAAAGAAGGAAGACAAACTCCAAAAAAAGCAGTTAGATACAGAACTACCTGGACCATTTAAATTCTCAAATATAGTTGGTGTAAGTTGCTACGCAAATGTAGCAATCAATATTCTATTTCAATTACCACCAATTGTTGACATCATTTACTTACACAGTACAGACCCATTGTGTTTGCAAATGTTAGTACTTCACAGAAATGCAGCAAACAATCCTGACAACACGTATAGTGTTTTTGGAATAAGACAACAATTGGACTGTGCTGGAATGGTGAAATTCACTATAAACTCACAGGAAGATCCACAAGAATTTCTAATGTACTTACTATTAGTACTGGAAAACAAAAACATACCTATAAATGAAATCTTCCAGATTTCATACATGTGGAAACATACATGCACTCTCTGCAACAATGTGACACAAGAACAAATCCCCAATGAGCGCTTTGTCTATATATCAATACCTAATTGTGAATGCGTTCCATTTCAGCAACTTGTACAAAATGCAAACCACAGTAGATTATGTTCTACCTGCAATTTGGATAATCGCTCCACATTACTAATACAAACACATAGTAAATACGTAATACTAATGCTTCTATGTTACAATGCAGATGGTACGAAAAACAACTGCAAGCTGACTGGATTCACACATGGTCAAATATCACTTGGTAGGAAAACCTTCACAACAATAGGCATAATCTACCACGCAGGAGCCACAACCAACTCAGGGCACTACACTGCATATATAAAAATAAAATGTGGATGGTTTGAATGTAATGATAGTACCGTTACTCTAAAGCAGAGATTACCAGCTAATCTCACAAACGCGTAGTTAATGTTCTTAAAACCAAAATTTGATAACTGAACTGTACTTAAACCTTAAGCACACTTGTAGTAAAAAAATATAAACTGTCACAATATTTCAAAACCTATCTAACTGCCCAAAGATTCTACAACAACTAATCAGATAAATTAATACCACTCAAATAGAGCAAAAAATAGACAGTTAGAATACGCCAATTGGTATCTAACTGTCCCAAAATTTACAAATATGCAAACAGATAAATCAATACCACGAAATTATATCAAAACATAAACAGTTAGAATACGCCTACTGGTATCTAACTGGGCCAATATTTTACAATATCCAAACAAATACCTAATATCTTACTGCTCACAAAAACTGAAACAATCCAATGCATAAAGCATTAGGCAGAAAGAACAAGTAAACGCGGAAAACAAACAAATAAATAAACTGTAGGTTTCTTTTTTTAATCCAACATGGATTTTTTTTCTCCCACAGACCCAATGGTTTTAGCAACAAACACAGAAACTTTGCAAATTGCACAGTACTCTGGTTTGTAATCTACGAAATATGAGGGTCAATGAAAAGAAGAAAATGTTGATTGTACAATGTAATAAGTCATTATAAAATACTAATACTAACATGCTATTTTCTTTTATTACAGAAATGAACAAGAAAAACATGGACTCCTGTTACTAAACCAAATAGTACGTATAACAAGATAAATACAACCATCACACCATATCACACCCATACAAGCTTATAACATTGTTCCTTATAAATGAGTTTTTTACCCAAAGTTAAAAGCCACTATGGGTGTGATATGCTGCGGTGGTTGTGGCCAGGGCATACACTCTTGGGTGCATGGCCAAATGGCCATGCACCCAACATTCTATACCCTGGCCACAACCACCGCAGCATATCACACCCATAGATGCAAGCATTGCAACCGTTTTTATGTCCGCGGACAGGGGGAAGGTCCTAGGACACATTCAACTTGCAAGAGGACAATACAAACAGCGTCCGCAGGACACCCCCATTTTCTTTATGTACGAACATTTCAGGACCCCGCGATTGTTCTTAAAACATTTTCACCTTGCCAACGAACAATACAGACAACGTCTCCAGGACACCTCCTGCAAACATTCCAAGACCCAACAAGTGTTCTTAGAACACTTTCAAGTTGACACTGAATCCATTCTGTTTATTTACGAACATTCCAGAACAGCCGTATTGTCCGCAGACAAATCGAACACAACAAAAGCGTCTAGCACATAAATAAAATACAACTTTGAACCTATATCATACTCCCCCATCCTCCCCAAAGACTTCTACACACCAACACACTCTACTAAATACACATTTTGAACAAACTTTCACCGCGCTGTCTGCGGACGTCCGCAAATGCAAGATGGCGGGCGTGACAGAAAATCTGACGCGCATCACGCACCACGCCGCCCAATCAGCGAACACGTCGCATGTCCGTGGACATGACGCAAGCTGCTGGGCCAATCGGGGTGCTGTCCGCAGAGCGAACAGGGAAGTCCGTCCGCAAAGTGAACAAAGATATCACACATTTTTTTGCCTTACATTTTGGTCATTTTTAAAAACACTACTGGACGGATTTACACCAAATTTGCAAAAGCACGCTTTCGGGACCAGGCCGCCGATCCTGCCGCAAATTTGGTGTAAATCCGTCCAGCTGTTCGGGTTGTGGCCGTGCGCAAAGTTTTTTCCCATTCAGTCTATGGGAACCAAAAACGTTTTGGGACCCCCCCTATAACTTTTCCCCCCCTGAACGAATCCTCACCAAGCTTTGCAAAAAAATTCAGGGTGGGCCATATACTTTTTTTTGCAAAGTTTGGTGAGGATCCGTTCAGGGGGAGCGAAGTAATAAGCCACCCAAAAAGTGCTCTTCCTATGGAAACACCAACTTAACCATAACTACATGGCCACTACCGTGGCCATGTAATATATATATATATATATATATATATTCAGTGAAAAAAACTTTGTTAAAGGGACGTTATGGTTATGTTGCGCTACTAAAAACCTATGAAATTCAGTGAGAAAACTTTGTTAAAGGGACGTTATGGTTCCAAGTAAAACCGAAAAACCCTTGAAATTCGCCAGTTATGGTAAGCTAAGCAACCATAACTCGCGCCACCACCGTGCACTGCTAAGACTAACACCCAGGACATCAAAGATGACATCACAAATGTCATTGATGACATCACTGATGACATCACATGTCTGGCTCACTCTTTTTTCTTTTGCTGACATATCTAGGCCACCTGGTTTTCTTCAGTAACAGTCAGAAACTAAAAATGTTATTTTATTTGTAGAAGTATCCTTCAAGTAGGTTCTTACAGTAATTCCCTTAGAGTCCAGTCACATCATATGAAACATATACATACAGGAAGACACAAGCTTGAAAGACAGCAATCCTTTTTGTGCATAAAGATAATCAATAGACTTATGAGCACTTTCTGATAGTTCTGTTGTTTTTTTTTTATGGCTGTACTTTCCCTGTATATGGTCATATTTGTATACATTGTACTCACACTACTTTCCTTAGGGTCCAATCACATCAAGTGATACATATACCTAGGGTAAATAGCATCTTTGAAACAAAGCAATCATTTATGTGCATGAAAATAATCAGTTAAATTACGAATTGTTTCTGCTACTACTTGTGCTTTTTTGCTAACTTCACTTTCCCTGTATATACCCATATTGGTATGTGTTCTTGTATATTTGTGTTTTGTCTATAGTAATGCAATTATGTAATACATGTGTTTTATTAGCTACTTATTACATATTTCACAGTACACAAAAATCCATTAAGAAAAAAATTATCATTTCATTATTCAACATATTAACATTACGAATATTATACCTTCATCTTGTACACTGCACACAATGTTATGGTTCTCTATGAGTAGCTTAGTATACTAGATAGAACCCCATAATAGAATGCTATTTATATCAATGCATCGGTCAATGCACTAATTAGGGTATGATATTTATTGCAATGATCCTTGAAACTTGTTTCGCAACATTATAATAAAAATCCCTTGTACACATATTTCATGAAAAGTACATACACATGTGATGTCATCAATGATGTCATCAATGACATTTGTGATGTCATCTTTGATGTCCTGGGTGTTAGTCTTAGCAGTGCACGGTGGTGGCGCGAGTTATGGTTGCTTAGCTTACCATAACTGGCGAATTTCAAGGGTTTTTCGGTTTTACTTTGAACCATAACTTCCCTTTAACAACGTTTTTTCACTGAATTTCATAGGTTTTTAGTAGCGCAACTTAACCGTAACGTCCCTTTAACAAAGTTTTTTTACTGAATTTCATAGATTTTTAGTAGCGCAACTTAACCATAACGTCCCTTTAACAAAGATTTTTCACTGAATTTCATAGTTTTTTAGTAGCAAAACTTAACAATAATGACTTTGACTTTATATACATGTCATATGGAACTGACTAGATCTCTTCTTATGAACGTGATGTCCGCAAACTTATTTATTGTTCGCGGACATGTTCGGAGAACAGTACCACTACCTAAAACCTGTGTGGGGGGGTGTTGGGGTATGTTTGATTGTTATATCATAATATAGGAACATTTAACAAATTCAAAAAGCAGCACACAAACACATTATATATAATAATACATAAGAAATGTAACCCATATATGTAACACACTAACCATTCATTTAAATACAATATGTTCTGAAATGGAATATACCACAAGAAGATAAATTGACTTCCAACATAATTACCTCACAGACACAACAGAACTGAGAACAAGACCAGACCCACTGAATACATAGGACTTATCTTACCAGAAATAGTAAGTGTACTTCATTTTACTCATATATTTATAAACTTTCTGTATTAGATTAAAAAATATATTATCTTTTTTTTTTCTCACTGGAATGTCTAGTACTCTGGAATGGCTAGAGGACAATTTCCCACATGACGAAATGTCACAAGATAGTGAAACTAATGGTAAACACTTTATAATATTAACCATTTAAATATTATTATTTTGTATACATTTAACATATATATTTTCTTTGTACAGAGCATAACAAAATAGAAACTACCTCTGAAGAAGCTGTTATGGAAAACACGCTTGACAACATAAAAGAAAAAAATGATTTACTGTTGACCAATTTTAATAATTTGAAAACTTTTGTAGAAGATCATTTTAAAACAAAAACGTCATACCATTGCCCCACATGTACTTGTCCCTCCTCACCATACCCCAGTCAATTATCCCCAAACCCTCTTCATAATCCAAAACGTTTTGATGAGATTTCCATCCCTTCTTCACCTAATACCAATCATGAGGAAACCCCAAATTCTCCTGTTTTTGTTTCTGTTTCTGCCTCACCTTCTCTGTCATAAATTATTAATATATGTTAAATAAAGTTTAATTTTTATATTGTATTGTGAATAGTTTCCGTTTTTTTTTAAAAAAACAATAAAAGTGTCCGCGGACAGTGCGAGTGTTCTGAAATGTTCGTACATAAACGAAAATGGAGGTGTCCTGAAGAACACCACACCTGTTCGTACTGTTCGCTAGCAAGTTGAAACTGTCCTAAGAACACAATTGGTGTCCTGAAATGTTCGTAAAGAAACAAAAATTAAAGTGTTCTAAAGAACACTATATCCGTCCGTAATGTTCGCTATCAACTTAAAACTGTCCTAAGAACACAATTGGTGTCCTGAAATGTTCGTAAATAAACGAAAATGATGTGTCCTGAACAACAGTACAACTGTTAGTAGTGTTTGCTAGCAACATGAAACTGTACTAAGAACACACGCGGTGTCCTGAATTGTTCGTAAACAATCAAAAATTAAAGTGTCCTAAAGAACACGATACCTGTCCGGTACTGTTCGCTAGCAAGTTCAAACTGTTCTAAGAACGCTATTGGTGTCCTGAAATGTTTGTACGTAAACGAAAATGGAGGTGTCCTGAAGAACACTATACCTCTTCGTAGTGTTCGCTACCCAATTGAAACTGTTCTAAGAACACAATTGGTGTCCTGAAATGTTCGTACATAAACTAAATTACACGTGTCCTGAAGAACACTATATCTGTCCTTACTGTTCGCTACCATGTTTAAACTGTTCTAAGAACACACGCGGTGTCCTGAAATGTTCGTTTCACGTGTGACGCACTTTTAATTACTTCAGAACCCGAACAGTGTCCGTAGGACATCAATGCGCATGCGCTAACCAATCTCTGTGCACTTGGTGTACTGCGGACAGGCGCTTCCTTCGCGGACTAGTTCGCAAACGGATCATATGACCGCGCCCACGCTCATCGTGTGTCCTGAAATGCGGACACTGTTCGTGTCCCCGAACAATTTAAAAGTACATTTTCAGTTAATCCATAAACTTTTTCAATAAAATCTCACCATGCCTCAAGTCCCACATAGCAATCTTGAGTTTCTATATATCTTTTGAAACTTTCTGATCCTTTTGTTGTGTTCGATCTGTCCGCGCACAGTGCGCATGTCCGCGGACCGCGCACAAGCACCACTATAAAAGACCACGCCCAAGAGCTTATTCCCATTGTGTTTCTGGCTATTCTTCAGAACACAGTGATTTTTGCTGCCACCTGCAGACTACACCATCATCGACATCCTTGGCTGCTGAACTGCCACTTGGTGCTGCACCTGCTTCAGCACCACCACCACCCCCTCCACCACCACCACCTCCCCAAGGGCCTGAAGCGGGGAACAGGACTGAGGATGCGGAGGAGGAAGAAGAGGATGATGAGAATGAGGCAGAGGAAATCCCTACTACCCGCACTAGGCGTGAGTCTTGGGTGTGGCGGTTATTTACCATTCATGGGAATGGTCCTAAGGCTTGTGTGAACCATGTTACCTGCAATGAGTGCAAAATGATACTCAGTCGCGGGAAGCACGGTAACTACAGCTTTGGGACCACTACTATGAAGCGACACCTGAGGTCATTTCACTCTCGGGCTATTCGCAGGGTTGTACCTTGTGAAGAACGTAGCAGGTTGATTTCCTCTACTTCATCCTCTGTTTCTGATCCTGTCACCACAAGGAACACCTCTGTGGGACAGCGTCTTTCTCAAGCTGCCTCACAGGCCATACAGAATGCTGATGACCCTTACCTTTCAAGGGTCACAGTTGTATGTTTGCACTGTGACACAGTACTCTGCAGGGGGGAGCGACTTCGGAGTGCTTTTGAGACTATCGTCTCAGAGCACGAGAAGACCTGCTCACTACCCAAATAAAACCCACTCTACATCTTCCTCTCTCAGCTCGCCCTTTCTTATCCGTGTGGTTGCTGTCCCCCCCTTTACCCTCCTTTACCCTCCTCTCCTAGTGTGTCGCGTCTGAAAAACCAAAAAAAATACAAAATTACAAAAATCTAAAAAAAAATAAGGCTCTTTTCAGAGCCGCCTTTCCCAGTTAAAAAATAGAAGTGAAAATAAATGAAGCAGGGCTCTTTGTATTTTTTAGAAGTCCGCGGACAGTTCGCGAACATTAAAAAATTGGGTTGCTACTCCATCACAAACATTGTAATTTTCTCTGGAAAGAAGTGGTGGCTCTGAAAATAACCTTTGGGTGGTGTTTGTAAGTCAAAAATTGTAAATGCTTAACATCTACTTCAAAATCATTGTTGTAATTCCAAAAAATGTCGCAATGCATTTTGTACATTTCTCAGAAAAATCTGATTGCCAGCATAACTAAGATGGACTCCATCTCTGCGAAAAATGTATGTACTACAAAACATAATATTTTCATTGTGAAAAGAAGACATGCCAAAATCTCTTAGAAAGCCACAAACAGCCTTATTAACATTGCGCCTTGCTTTTTCCATTTGTGGACCAAATGAAGAAGAACGAATCCACATTTGTCTCTGCGCTATTCAAAAGTGAAAATATCACTTGAGAATTAGGAAACATGTCCATAACCTTCCTAAGTCCTTCTTTCATAGCAAATTGCAAAAGAATTTCAGTCACATGTCCTAAACTGTTCCCTCCACAATGAATTACAATTATGTCTGGATGTTGCTCTGTCTCCAGAGTAGCACAGAGAGGTAGCAAGTCCAACCACTTCATTCCACGTATTCCATGCCAGTGTACTTCCACATGTGGGAATCCAAGATCTACAGCTACTCCACAGCTTTCTGCATGCTCCTTCAACCAATGTATCCACGAATCTCCTAAAATCCAAACAATCAGTTTTCGGAAACACACAGCCATAGCTATCTTTTGTTTTCTCAGCAAAAAGAGTATCTGAGAAAATCTCTCCTGGCACAACACACCCACCAAACTTTCCTGACCAATCCCTTTCAGTGCTTATTCTCATTTGCATGACTTCTGAACCCAAAAATCCCCGGATGTAACTCCCGATGTCCGCGAACTACCGCCATGTCCGCGGACATATCGTAACATGAACAGCCCTTCTACCATTTCCACTACACTCTCTCTGCCATTCCCTCATTGGATGTACCTCAAAAATCACATGACCATGCACCAATCACATTCAAGACCTCTACATCTAACTGCATCATCATAGATCAGCACTGCAAATGTACTCTGAATCTCTCTGAGTACAAGTGTCATATCATTGGCAAGCAGCATCTACCAGAAATACTGTACAAGTCTTCAATATTTCTACTTGCAGCTCCATGCATATTCATATGCATGAACACAAACTTCAGGTATGCATATTTTCTGTATAGTAGATGACATAGCTCTCAACCATTTTTGTTTTACAGGCAGGTGAAATCACCCGATTTTGTTTTTGGCGGGTGAGACGCCCATTGGAATGAATGGGCGTGCAGGAGGCTTGGCGGGTGAGTCTGCCCTTTACAAGGCGTGTGGCACCCGCCAAAAGCGTGTGAGTTGAGAGCTATGGTAGATGAACACATTTTCAAACAGACTTTTACCTTGTAAAATCTGGAAAATGAATTTACTGTACTTTTTTCAATTTCCTAAAATCAACTATAACTTATAAACCTTTATACTTTTTACTTTCTTTATACACACACACTCAAATCATGTTAAACTAACATTTTTTAAATGAAATATATAGACTACATATATTCAAACAAAATTGCATGCAAACACAATCTATGTTTAAACCTTTATAAAAATACTTATACAATTTCATATTTTTAGTTTTTATTTATTTATTTACTTAATTACTTTAAATTAGACATGACATTGAGGCACTATTACCTAGAACAGTTTACTTACAGAAATAGTGGTATTCACTAATATATTATAAATTTCACAAGACATAGTAAAGATATTTCTTTTTTGCTACAGTTAGTCATTCAATACAATTTGTTCATTAAGAACATATCATATGTACTGAACTGATGCAATGTATCTTATGTAAATAAATTAGTTTAATGGTTTTACAGAAGGCACTGAGGATTTCAATTAAAAAAATCAATATCTAAATTAAAAACAGTGCTATATACAAACAAAGTTACTAACTTGAAGCTTTTACAATTGCAGTGAAGACCAGTTTCCTGAAAAGAAGCAGCCGAATTCGAAGAAGAAAGAAAAACTAAGAAGTTACCTGTTAATTTTTAAAAGAAGTAAGTAAAATATCACCATAATATTTATATTATTAATCAAATATACTATAACATTAATACGAGCTATTTTGGTTTCTTAAAATAGAGATTTTGTACCATTTTGTCCAAAAATGTCCATGTCTTAAACAGCGATTTACAGCCAGAACGGCCCACAAATTTCTATTTTCGGACACACAAATTAGCCAACTGAACCACTACAATTTTCATATTATAGAACAAACAACTGTTTTAATTGTGTACATTAGATTTACTATTTGTACTTTTCCACACCACTAGCTTACTTTTTTTGTCATCTGAACCCCAGTTTAGTAACACATAAATTCAAGAATACCTATCCCTACTAGTTTTAGTTCCCAATGCACAATCACATACCATCACATACATCTTTATCATCTTACTCAAACACTCATGCACACAGCACACACACATTCCAGAACACCCCAACCCATATCTTCTTTATTTTTTTCAACAGACCCTAAAGAATGCCTACCAAAAGACAACTCCGTAGAAAGCAACGCAAAATTAGAGTAAATGAAAATAAAGGTGTCCAACATAAGCATCCATCTCTAGCAGAATTTGTAAAAAAAGTTGAAACAAAACAGCTAATACAATCATTTAGTAAAACACAAGAAGTTTCAAGTACAACAACTTCGCTTCCTCTATCAAAATGTAAAACAAACCAAAATAACACTTAACAGAAAATCAGCTATCAGTACAGATAAAACTACTTCTTCAAATTTTAATATAGTGCAAAGTAAGCATACCAAGAAAAGTATTTTAGCCAAAATATACCGTCACAAAGTCCTTCAAAATCTTATAAAAACAGGAGAGAAATCAGGTTCAAAGCTTAAAACCTATCGTAGGAAATTGATCTTAGAAGCATTGATGGACAGTGCAATTCTTCTCAAAAGAAATTTGTTTATTTTACTGTTAAACAAAATGAAACCACTAACAAAACTAATAACTAAATTACAAAAAAGACTTTTCAATAAGCGAAATGTCAACAGAAAGAACTTCTTAAGTATCTGCGGAGGTGAATGGAATCACACTACGAGCACAGAACCATATTTTAATGAAGAAGCGTACAAACAAAATCAAACAAATACAATTGCCATACATAGCAGTGGTCGAGGTTATGAAAAAGTGAATAATACCATAATGGAACAAGAAGTACTCCTTACAAAAATATGCCCTGAAAACTTAGAATTACCCCTCCATTCAACTGAATCAGAACGTCTAGTGTACAAATGGATATGCACGTCAATGTGTAACATTCCCAAACAATGTTTCAAATCTTTACACCAATTCCTCAATAAATATGTAAAAAGCAAAGACAAAATCAAAATTAAATTACTGCAAAATATAGATACCTGTCCAGTGCGCAAGTACACAGGACTACAAGGACATTCATTGGCCTGCATTACAGGACCTACTTGTAAAACCACTTTCCATGATATCAAAAGGATATCAACACATCATTCAACTATAAGAAATCTAGTCTATAAACTGTACTATGTTAAAAGTCCTGCTTTAGCACTAGCAAAGTTAAATAACATCCTTCTACATGGTACAGCAAAAGACCTACTTGAAGAAATTCACTATATCCAGAAAAAATATTTTGGAAGTGAAAGCCATTTACAGAATGAAATAGCTTTAAACCAATTAAGCAACAATTCTACACATGGCAACCTTTTGCTAAACACATACAAAAAAGAAATACTAAAATTTAAAAGTACATCAGCTGAAGTACCAAACCATGTATGTGTATGTTGCCGTAGAATTTTTTATAAAAGTAACACAAAAACTGTGGACCTATCATACAAAATAGAAGACAATGAAGATTCTAAATGGTTTGCATTAGCTCTCTACCTTCTAGCAGAAAATAAATATAAAATAACTAAGCCCTTAATACTTTGCAGTTATTGCACTACAAAACTTGACAACAACCCAACTCCTTCACGTTCTATCACAAATAATTTGGAATTATACCCAGTACCAAAACCTCTACAACAACTTAATTTATATGAGAGCATCATAATTCAAACATTACATCCATTTCAAGCAATAATACGCCTTCAACCAAAAACAGCAAAATTACCTCCCTCTGAATTGGTAAAAGGCATTTGTGGAAAAGTAGTTTATTTACCATTAAATCTAAAAGAACATGTGCATACTCTAGGAGTGCAACGTCCAATGCAGTAATCTTTAATTATATTAGTAAATGGAGTAGCTACAAAAGACAAAAAAATATGGCAACAGCTGGTAGATTTATATAAAGGTAGACAAGCCTTCCGATATCTTAAAGAGAATAATGAATATTACAAAGAAATTAATATTGAAGAAAACTTGAAAGATACAACTGAAATACTTCAAGAAACACAAGAAGCTGGTCAATATGAGCTACTAGATCCTGCTACAATATCAAATACTTTAGACCATTATACAATTCATCCTTTGCACTGTAATGACACCGTACAAGATGTACTGGAAACTTACCAAATGCGTCAAACAAAAGGATCGCCAATCAGTATATGGGAAAAAAGTATAGAAGCACGTGCTTTTCCTCTACTCTTTCCTACTGGCAAAAGGAGGAAGGTATGATGATAGACCTATTCAAATATCAGCTTCAGAATACCGCTCATTACGGATGTATTCTGAAGAGCCCAGATTTAGACAAAATGTGGAATACATATTCCACCTACTCTTTGAAAGTGAACTAGCAACTTTATGTTACGGAGTTGCACACATATTAAAATCAGGATCACATTTTCAAAATATGACAGCTACACAATTATTAGAGAAAGTGCAACAAAAGGATGAGGTTTTACAATCAAATATTACAAATCTATTAGCAAATATGCGTGGTACTAAAGAGTACTGGTTTCAACGTCATGGAGATGTACGTTGTATGATCAGAAACCTTGGGCCACCCACTTGGTTTGTTACATTAAGTTGTGCAGAAAATTTGCATGGGAAGATTTACATGATTTCCTACGCATATCAAATAAAAACAAAACAAACATAGATATTCTAACACCTGGAGAACTTTGTTCTTTGGATCCTGTTAATGTTTCAAGATATTTTCACCATCGCTTCATTGCTATGCTACATTTTATTTGTAATAAAACTGTTCCTCCCCTTGGAGAAGTGCAACACTTCTTTTGGAGAAAAGAATACCAAGCCAGAGGAGCACCACATATCCACATTCTTTTATGGATTAAAGATGCTCCTAAATTTGGTCAAGACAGTGATGCCACTGTTTTACAGTTTATTGAAAAATATGTCACTTGTGAAATTCCATCAGAAGCCACAAATAGTGATCTTCGTGCACAAATTTTACAATTTCAAAGACACAAATTTGGAAAATAATGTTGTCGCAAATACAAAAACAAAGGCAAATACTACACCAAATGCCGATTTGGTTTCCCTAGACCAGTTACAAATACAGGTCAAGTAAACAACCTCATGTCTTCAGTTAGACATAGTGTTAAAGGTAAGTCACCTAAAAATACATATTACATAAAAAGAAAAGAAGAAGAAAAATATATCAATAATTATAATGCAATCATTGCCCACTTATGGAATGCAAACATAGATGTGCAGTACATTGCAGACAATTGTACTGCAGTTGCACGATATGTCACAGCATACTTAACTAAAGCAGAAAAGACAGAGCTCCAAGACCTCTGGAATGACCTGCCATCAGATAAAACAGTATCTCAGAAATTATACAGCTTGGGCATAAAAATGCTCACCCATAGAGAATGTGGATGTTATGAAGCAGCTGATCGTTTAACTGGTACTTCATTGTATGGTAAATCTGAAAATATAGTATGGCTAAGTCTTGGTCCAGCTAAATCTAGAAAAAGAGTTCTAAAATCATATGAAGATATAGAAACAATAGCCAAACGTGATCCCAACAGCCAAGACATTTATTTATTGGACACATACAGAAGTAATACTTTGGAAAACATGTGTCTATACGAAATAGCCCAAAACTACACATACAAAAATAATATGAAACCTGATGAAAAAAAAGGTAAATATAGAGTGACAGACTGTGAAGGCAGCTTAGTTAAACTCACTAAACCACATTTAATTAATCATATCAAATTGTCATTGAAGACTCCTCAACATAAAGAATTATATTACATGTCCCTGCTACAACTCTTCAAACCATGGAGAAAAGAAGAACAATTACTAGATAACTATGACTCATATGAGGATGTTTTCAAAGCAAATGAAAGCACTATAACTGATGTAAACTTTACACAGTACAAAACAATGTTGCACAATGAACCGCAACATGAAGAAGAATTCCAAGCCCAACTAGATAAGGATACTCCTGACAGTAGTCAACCTTCTGTAACAGGAAGCTAAGAACCACTGGGAGAACCACGTATAACAAATGAGGCAGAATTAGCTATGATAGAAGTAGAAAACACCATGTGTCAGTATGAAAATAAGGAAGACTTAACTATACTACAATCAAAACTAAAAAATGAGCAAATTAGCATTTTTCAAGAAGTAACAAAACAAATTGCACATGGTGTAAAACATGAAAATAAAGAATGTTCCTGCCATAATTATAAACCTATACTACTGTACGTCAGTGGTGAAGCTGGTTCTGGCAAAACATTCCTAATCAAAATCATTAGTAAATTCCTTCAACAATTGACAAACAACAAACTGTCAGCTGTTGTCACTGCCCCCACAGGTTTAGCTGCCTACAACATAGGTGGTGTTACATTACACCGATTACTACTATTACCAGTAGAACACCAGAACAAATTAGACTATTACAAACTTTCTGCAGATGCTGCAATGGAATTACGCAGAGTATTGAAACAAATGAAAATGCTACTAATAGATGAAGTGAGCATGGTCTCCAACCTGATGTTAGCTTTGATTCACCTCAGATTACAAGAAGTACTCAAAACAGACTATGAAGAGCTCTTTGCAGGAAAACACATTATTGTTTTTGGAGATCTGCTTCAATTAACATAAGTAAAAGGTGAACCTATTTTTAAAACATTAGGGCACAAACTCTGCCGTAAAACTGTTGGCAGCATTGGAAATGTCAACCTTTGGCAACATTTCCAATACAGAGAATTAACAGAAAACATGCGCCAATCTGCAGATCTAACTTATGCCAACATTTTAAAAAGTTTGAGAGTTGGTATACTTTCTAAAGAAGCAGAAGCAACATTGAAAACCCGGCACATTAATGCACTTTATGGCGATAATGCATGTGCTACAGATGTTATGGAACAATTAGCCTACAAAATTGTCAATTGTATGGCCTTAATGCCAACTCTTGCAAGCTGTTTCAAATTCAATGAAATCATGCTAAGTAAATAAATGCAACCAATAATGGAAAGTAGCGCCACAGACAAACTAGATGTACATGGTATGACACTACCCATGTGTGACCAAGCCACAACAGGACTAAAAAATTTAGAAAAATCAATCTCAAACACAGCAGGCTTAGAAAAGATGTTAAAATTATCCTTAAATTGCAGAGTAATGCTTAAACGTAACCTTGACGTGGACCAAGGACTAGTTAATGGAGCACTGGGTACAGTTGTTGGCTTTCAAACCTACCCACGTGACAACAAAATTCAGTTTGTCAATATACTCTTTGCCAAACTTTCAGAAGTAAAACAGATAGGACGCTCAACAGCTAGATTCCTTCTCTTCAAAGATATGTATGTACGCAGAGAACAATTTTCTCTAACTCTTGCATACGTAGTCACGATTCATAAATCACAAGGTCTTACCCTAGACAAAGCAGTGATAGATATTGGTAACACAGTCTTTAAAGAAGGCATGAGCTACGTAGCACTATCACGCTTACGTACACTTGACGGTCTATTTCTAATCAACTTTGATACAAGTAAAGTAAACGATATTCCTTGCATTTTAGAATATAATAGATTTCGCTCACTATACACTCCCCATGTAAACACATATTCTGTTCCACAAAAACTAAAACGTTGTAAAAGAAAACTAAATCAAACAGAAATGCAACAGGACGTCACTGCAAATCCTCCAAAGAGAGTAAAAGAAACTAATACTTCATCAAGTACCACAAACAAAAAAGAATCAATTAGAGAAAGTAAACCAGGTACTTCTTTAAAGAAGGAAGACAAACTCCAAAAAAGCAGTTAGATACAGAACTACCTGGACCATTTAAATTCTCAAATATAGTTAGTGTAAGTTGCTATGCAAATGTAGCAATGAATATTCTATTTCATCTACCACCAATTGTTGACAACATTTACTTACACAGTACAGACCCATTGTGTTTGCAAATGTTAGTACTTCACAGAAATGCAGCAAACAATCCTGACAACACATATAGTGTTTTTGGAATAAGACGACAATTGGACTACTGTGCTGGAATGGTTAAATTCACTATAAACTCACAGGAAGATCCACAAGAATTTCTAATGTACTTACTACAAGTACTGGAAAACAAAAACATACCTATAAATGAAATCTTTCAGATTTCATGCATGTGGAAACATACATGCACTCTCTGCAACAATGTGACACAAGAAGAAATCCCCAATGAACGCTTCATATATATATATATATCAATACCAAATTGTGAATCCATTCCATTTCAGCAACTTGTACAAAATGCAAACCATGGTAGATTATGCTCTACCTGCAATTCAGATAATCGCTCCACGTTAGTAATACAAACACATAGTAAATACGTAATACTAATGCTTCTACGTTACAATGCAGATGGTACCAAAAACAACTGCAAGCTGACTGGATTCACACATGGTCAAATATCACTTGGTAAGAAAAGCTTCACAACAATAGGTATAATCTACCACGCAGGAGCCACAACCAATTCAGGGCACTACACTGCATATATGAAAAAGAAATGTGGATGGTTTTAATGTAATCATAGTACCATTAATCTAAAGCAGAGATTACCAGCAAATCTTACAAACGCTTATTTGATGTTCTTAAAACCAAAATTTGATAAATAAACTGTATTTAAACCTTTAAGTAAATTTGTGTTAAAAAAATATAAACTGTTAGAATACTCCAAAAGCTATCTAACTGCTCAAAGATTCTATAACAACTAATCAGATAAATGAATACCACTAAATTAGACCAAAGAATACACAGTTAGAATACGCCAATTGGTATCTAACTGTCCCAAAATTATAAATTTGTGTTAAAATAATATACACTGTTAGAATACTCCAAAATCTAGCTAACAGCTCAAAGATTCTACAACAACTAATCAGATAAATGAATACCACTAAATTAGGCCAAAAAATACACAGTTAGAATATGCCAATTGGTATCTAACTGTCCCAAAATTTAACAATATCCAAATAGATAAATCAAAACCACTAAAATATATTAAAAAAATAGACAGTTAGAATACGCCAATTGGTATCTTACTGCTCCAAAATGTTATAATATCAAAGCAAATGAAGAATCTGTTACTGCTACAAAAAAAATACAACAAAGCAAAGTATAAAGCATTTGCCAGAAACAACAAGTGAACACTGAAAACAAACAAACAAATAAACTGTAGCATAACAGAAAAAGGTTTTTTTTTTTAATCCAACATGGATTTTTTTTTCTCCCACAGACCCAATGATTTTAGCAACAAATACAGAAACTGAGCAAATTGCACAGTACTCTGATTTGTACTCTACTAAATATGAGGGTCGAAAAAAAATAAAAGTATATTGCTTATACAATGTAATAAGTCATTACAAAATACTAATACTAACATGCTATTTTCTTTTATCACAGAAATGAAGAAGAAAAACATGGACTCCCATTACTAGACCAAACAGTAAGTATACAATAATAAGGACAACCATAGCAGCATATCACATCCATAGTATCTAATACCTTTGTTCCTTACACATTTGTTTTTCCCCCAAAGTTATAAGCAAATATGAATGTGATAGGCTGCGGTGGTTGTTGCCAGGGCCTAGAGTCTTGGGTGCATGGCCAAACTGGCCATGCACCCAAGACTGTAGGCCCTGGCAACAACCACCGCAGCATATCACATCCATAGAGTCAAACATTTCAACTATGATCTATGGGAAACTTTTAATGTCCGCGAACAATGTGACTGTTCTTGGAACACTTTGAACTTGCCAGCGAACAATACGGACACCGTTTTCAGGACACCCCCTATGAACATTTCAGAACAACGCGATAGTTCTTAGAACACTTTCAACTTAACAACGAACAATATGGACAGCGTCCTCAGGAACACTCCCTGGACACCGGGAGTGTTCTTAGAAGCGTCTTCAGAACACCACCATCTTGTTTATTTGCGAACATTTCAGGACACCACGAGTGTTCTTAGGACACATTCAACTTGACAAAGAACAATACGGACAGTGTCCTCAGGACACCCCCTACGAACACTCCCCGGACACCGCGAGTGTTCTTAGAAGCGTCTTCAGAACACCCCCATTTTGTTTATTTGCGAACATTTCAGGACACCGCCAGTGTTCTTAGGACACATTCAACTTGACAGAGAACAATACGGACAGCGTCCTCAGGACACCCCCTACGAACACTCCCCGGACACCGCGAGTGTTCTTAGAAGTGTCTTCAGAACACCACCATCTTGTTTATTTGCGAACATTTCAGTACACCGTGAGTGTTCTTAGGACACATTCAACTTGACAGAGAACAATACGGACAGCGTCCTTAGTACACCCCCTATGAACACTCCCCGGACACCGCGAGTGTTCTTAGAAGCGTCTTCAGAACACCCCCATTTTGTTTATTTGAGAACATTTCAGGACACCGCGAGTGTTCTTAGGACACATTCAACTTGACAGAGAACAATACGGAGGGCGTCCTCAGGACACCCCCTACGAACACTCCCCAGACACCGCAAGTGTTCTTAGAAGCGTCTTCAGAACACCCCCATTTTGTTTATTTGCAAACATTTCAGGACACCGCGTGTGTTCTTAGAACACCTTCAACTTGACAGAGAACAATATGGACAGCGTCCTCAGGACACCCCCTACGAACACTCCCCGGACACCGCGAGTGTTCTTAGAACAATTTCACTTTGCTTGCGAACAAAACGGGCATATATTGACTCCTTAGAATACCCCCTAGTCAGTTTATTTAGAACATTTCAGAACACCCGTGATGGCCGCAAACAAATCGAACACAAAAAGAACGTCTAACACATAAAAAACACAACTTTCATCCTATCTCATACACTCCCACCCTCCTCAAACACTCCTACACACCAACACACTCTACAAAATACACATTTTGAACAAAGTTTCACCGCGCTGTCCGGGGACGTCCGCGAATCCAAGATGGCAGGCGCTACCGAAAAATGTGATGCGCTTCACGCTCCACGCCGTCCAATCAGCGAACACTTTGCATGTCCACGAACATCACGCAAGACGATTGGCAATCAGCGAACAGGGAAGTGTGTCCGCAAACCCAACACAGATATCACTCATTTTTTTGCCTTACATTTTGGTCATTTTTAAAAAAAACTACTGGACAGATTTACACCAAATTTACAAAAGCACGCTTTTGGGACCAGGCCGCCGCACCTGCCGCAAATTTGGTGTAAATCCGTCCAGCGGTTCGGGCTCAGTCTATGGGAAAAAAAGTTTTGGGACCCCCCCTATAACTTTTCCCCCCCTGGACGAATCCTCACCAAACTTTGCAAAAAAAATTCAGAGTGACCCAACTACTTTTTTTGCAAAGTTTGGTGAGCATCCGTCCAGGGAGAGCTGCGCACAATGCGTATGTTTCTACATGAGTACGTTTGCATACTTGATAGAATTTATACTAGAATGTATTTATATCAATGTATTGATTAATGCACTAAGTAGCTCATGATATTTTTTCAAATGATTCTTGACACCTTTTTGTGAACATTATAATAAGAATCAATTGCACAGACTTTATATGAAAAGTAAATGAACATGTGATGTCATCAGTGATGTCATCAATGACATTTGTGATGTCAACTTTGATGTCCTGGGTGTTAGTCTTAGCAGTGCACAGTGGTGACCCGAGTTATGTTTGTTTAACTTACCATAACTGGTGAATTTCAGGGGATTTTTGGTTTTACTTGGAACCCTAACACCCCTTTAGCAAAGTTGTTTAGTTTTTTTATTGAATTTCATAGGTTTATAGTAGCGCAACGTAACCATAACGTCCCTTTAACAAAGTTTTTTTTACTGATGTATATATACATATATATATATATATATATATATATATATATATACTGTTGCTGTTTGTGTGTGTGAGTTTTTTTCTTTTTTTTTAAATCTCATTATGAGTCCGCAGAGCGCGGAGTGGTCCGGGATACCCGCAATTAAGCAAAATGGAGGTGTCCTACGGACGGCCTGTCCACAATCAAAATGGAGGAGTCCATAGGATGCCACGCCTGTCTGCATGTCTTCAAGCTTGTGAAGCACCTTCAATTACTTGTGGGAGCCCACGCCTGTCTGGCTAACTCCTACGCGCATGCGTATCTCATCCTCTGTGTCCTGGTAACACCTCACTGACTGGCATGTCCGAAAAAAGTTGTGATGTACTTTATGATATGATATGATATGATATTTTATTTATATTGCGCCCATACACAGGTGTTTCAGAGCGTGACCAGCCAAAGGGAGGGGGAGCAGGGAAGAAAACAAAAACAAACAATCTTACTAGGCACAGTGACATTGAGAACGTGCAAGTGCATGGGAAAGGGAAAGGGGGAAGTGCAACAGAAAAAGGGAGGGGGGGCAAAGAAGTGCAGGCATAGGATAAATAATAAGTTAGTGGATACATAAGTAAATAAATAAGGTGATAAGAGCAGTGATTTGTGCAGCCAGTGAAGGGTGCAGTGCAGGGCAAGTCAGATAGGGTAACATCTGATAAGTGCAGGAGAGGAGTGGGGGGACCTGTGAGGGTACAGATAACAGGCCCCGGTGCAGGGGTGTCCGGGAGGCAATGCCGGAGGAAGTCCAGGAGGGCAGGTAACTGTGCCAAGGGGGCCCCGTTGGCAGGTGAGACAGTGCTGAGAAAAGAAGACAGATCAACAGGGGAGGAGAGTGGCAAAGGCAGATGCAAAGAGGAAGGTCTTGAGGAGCTTACGGAATCGTAGATGGTTTTCCTCCAGTTTCAGGGTGGCAGGGAGGCCGTTCCAAAGGGAGGCTACGGCCGAGGACAAAGATCTGCCCCCTGCATGTTTCTTAGAAAAGCGGCAGACCCTGAGGGAGTTTGAAGTAGAGCAGTGAAGGGCTCGAGAAGGGAGGTATTTAAGGAGTGATAGTTGAAGGTATTTAGGACCCAGGCCCCAGAAAGCCTTGTGGACAATGCAAAGGATTTTAAATGTAATCCTTACATCCACTGGGAGCCAATGGAGGGATTTCAGTGCTGGAGAGATACGATCCCGGGGCTTGAGGCCAAGGACAAGTCTCGCAGTTCTGTTCTGGATTAGCTGTAGAGGGCGGAGGGTGGGGGCAGGTAGCTTTAGAAAGAGGCTGTTGCAGTAGTCCAGCTTAGAGAGAATCAGAGCTTGGGAGACAGTGAGCTTCTGTGAGAAGGAGATGAAGGGAAAGGTACCTCTGAGCAGGTGTAGTAAGAAGTTAGATTTTTTTGAGACTTCAGAGATGTGTGAGGAGAAGGATAGTGTGGAATCAAAGATGACCCCGAGGTTCTTTGCTTCACAGGTAGGTGCAGGAGGATGGCCGAGGGAGGCAGGCCAGAGAGTAAGGGGGAAGGAAGGAGAGGGTGTGCCGATGAGGAGGATCTCCGTTTTATTAGCATTTAAACAGAGATCGTTGGTGGCACACCAATTTTGAATGGTGATTAGACAGTCAGAGATGAGGGAGGAAGGGGAGGTGGCAGAGGGAAGCCTGAAAATGAGTTTGTGTCGTCAGCACAGCATTGGAAGTTGGAGCAGAAGATGGAGATGCAGTAGGCAAGGGTCCCAAGTATTGGTTGAAAAGCTAGGGCAAGAGATTAGACCACTGAGGAACACCACAGGTAGAGAGGGAGATAGAGGAGAGGAAGGACCCAAGTTGGACTTGAGAAGGTCGATCAGAGAGAAAGGAGGTAAGCCAAGCCAGAGCCTGATCAGTGATGCCAAGGTTGTCACTGAGACAATTGAGCAGGATGGTGTGGTTGACCGTATCAAAAGCGGAGGAGAGATCAAGTAGGATAAGGACGGAGGGAATGTTAGAGTCAAGGTTGGAGAGCAGATCGTCACGGATGTTCAGGAGAGCAGTTTCCGTACTTCTGGATGCTCTGAAGCCAGATTGGTGGTCATGGAGTGAGCCGACAGAGACAGAATGAAGGTTGAGATGAGAGATTGCAAGCTTTTCAAGGAGCTTACCCAGACAGGGGGTGGTGGAAATGGGGCGATAGTTAGCTGGACAGGAGGGATCAGCTGAGGGTTTCTTGAGTAGAGGATGCACAATGGAGTGTTTCAGGGGGGAGTGGAAAGAACCAGAGGCAATAGAGAGGTTGCAGAAGTCTGCAAGGGCAAGTCCAAGGGTGTCAATGTGGTCCTTAATGGTTTTGGAGGAACAGGGATGAACCTGTTTTGATGAGGCTTTCATAGATCGGACTTGTCTGGCAACCTCATCAGGGGAGAAAAGAGGAAAGGCGGAGAAAGAGGGAGGAGGAGAATCTGATGAAGGATCAGCAGGCAGAGGAGGGAAGGGGAGGGGAGAAGGAGAGGAGGAGAGTGTGGACAGGTTGTCCTTAGTTTTACAGATAAAGTGTGAGGCAAGGTCATTGCAAAGGGCCTGAGAGGCGAGAGGAGAGGTGGATACTGCGGCAGGGTTGGCCAGCTCCTTGCAGATTTTAAAGAGTTTGGCCGAGTTGTTAGATGCTGCAGAAACACAGGCTTCAATATGAGCTTGCTTCTTGGTTAGTACAGAGAGGCGATATTGCCTTTGGAGAAGGCGACAGACCAGTTTGTGAGGGGATGAGCAAGAGGCCCTCCATTTCCTCTCAGCCACCCTACACTTACGTTTCAGTGAAGATAGGTCAGAGTAAAACCAAGTGTTGCACTTAGCTTTGGGCTTAAGGCGGATCCTCATGACAGGGGCAAGAGTATCAAGGGTAGCAGTAATAGAGGAGTAGAGCAGGGAAAGGGCTGAGTCAGAGTGAGTGTCAGCCTGAAGTGGAGGAGGGGGTGAGAAGGAGGCAGCAAAAGCCTCGACTGACACGCGCTTCATGGGTCGGATGTCTGAGAAGGTGGGTGGCAGTCTTGGGGCAGGCTTGGCTGGAGGGGAGGAGATGGGAAGAAAAGAGGATAGAAGGGAGTGATCGCTCCAGGAGAGAGGAGTGATGAGGGGAGTAAACAGGGGGAGGCCGGAGGAGATCAAGACATCAAGTGTATGGCCCGCAGAGTGAGTAGGGCCGGAGGGAAGGATTAGTGTGTGGTGCCCACACATGTCTGAGGACACCTGGGCACATATGCATTCCACCTCCTGGGTCCTACAAACACTGTGCCTGTATGGAAGTGTCCACCGCGCCAGTGTTGCACTTTTAATTAGATCCCAGCCCTGTCAGTAGGACACCTATGCACATGCGCAGAATGTATACTGCGCAATAGGTGTCCTTTGGCCAGCCGTCCCATTCAAGAACGTTTGCAACGTCACCATGTGACTGCGCAAAAGGTGTCGAATGGGCCAGCCGTCCTTATTTGCAGACACAGTCTGGGCCCCCGGATATTGAAAAGGGGCTTTTTTGGGCAAGCCAAGGTGTTTTACTGTGAAACTATACCCTTAGAGAGGTCCCACACTATGCCCCTTGTGATCTGGACACTTTTGTGAACTTTTTAGGGCCCCTTTTGGGTGTGAACCACTCCGCAGCACCCCTATAAAAGGCCACACTCCAGAGCTGTTACTCATTCTGTTTTTGGCTGTCCTGAACACAGCAGTGTTCCAGATTGCTCCTTTCTGCTGCAATTCTTTTCTGCTGAAATCTGCTCTGCTGTGCTACTTTTGCAACTGTGCCAAAACAGTGTACCAGATTGCTCCTTGCTAGAATTGCTTTCTGCTCCATTCTGCTGTGCTGTAAAACCTTTGGAGCTAAAGGCAACCATGGCTGCTGCTACTCCCTCTGCCTCAGGAACACCCGCACCCTCACCCTCATGCCACCACCACCTTCCCAAGGGCCTGGGGAGGGGAACAGGCATGGTGATGTAGAGAGGGATCAAGAAGAGAGCTAGGATGAGGTAGAGGAATTCCTCATTGCCTGCAGCCAGTGTGAGGCAATGAGGTGTGGAGTCTCTTTACAACTGTTGGAGAGGTGCCCAAAGCTCGTTCAAGCAAGGTTCAATGCACTGAGTGCCAGATGGTGCTCAGTCATGGCAAACCAGGCTTTTACAGCTATGGCACCACCTCCATGCAGCAACACCTGAGGTCGAACCATAAGGCAGCAGTTCAGAAGGTCGTCCCCTTTGACCAAGGCAGTAGGGTGAGTCCCTCTGCAGCATCATCTGCATCTGCTCCTGCCACCACAAGGGACACTCCTGTGGGGCAGCTAATACCTGAAACAGCCTTGCAGGCCATACACACTGCAGCAGACCCTTACCTTTCGAAAGGTCACTGTATTGTGCATGTACTGCCATGCAGTACTCTGCAGGGGGGAGTAACTTCGAATTGCTTTCGAGGCTTCAGTCTGGGAGCATGAGAAGGAGTGCACCCAACATCTTCCTCTCTCCCCTTGCCTTTTTTTTATCCCTGTGGTTGGTGCACCTTCCCTACTCTCCCTTCCCACCCTCCCTTCCCTTCCTTTCCTTGTGTGTCGTGTGTAATAAAAACAAACAAATTAAAAAAGGTGCTTTTCAGAGCCACCTTTCACAGTTCGAAAATAGAATTGCCAATGAAATGATACAGAGCTCTTTGCAGCCTGTAAGGTCTGCGGATAGCGTGGTAGTCTGTGGACATCTAAAATAATGTGAGGAGTGGCTCCATCAAAGACATTGCACTCATTTCCGGGAGAAAGTGGTGACTCTGAAAAGTGCCTTTTTGTGGTGTTTGTTTGTTTTTGGAAGGGTTGAAGTGGCCAGCACCTACTGGAAAATGCTACCTATACTTGCAAAAAGGAATACAATGCATTTTGGATATTTTGCAGAAAAAGCTGATTGCCAGCATCAGTAAGATGAACTCCATCTCTGCGAAAAAATGTTTGTGCTAAGAAACGTAATATTTTCATTATGGTAGAAGGACATGCCAACATCCCCCAAAAAGGCGCAAACAGCCTTGTTGACATTGCGCCTCGCTTTCTCCATTTGCGGACCAAATGAAGAAGAACGCAGCCACATCTGTCTCTGGGCAATGCGAGAAAAAATTATTAAGGAATTTGGAAACATATCCATGACTTGCCCAAGTGCCTTCTTTATCGCAAACTGCAGAGAAAGTCTGGTAACATGTCCTAAACTGTTCCCTCCACAATGAATAATATAATGTATGGATGATCGAGCGTCACCAAAGTGGCACAAAGAGGAACCAAATTCAGCCACTACATTCCATGCATTCTATACCAGTGGACATCCACATGATGGAATCTAAGATGTGCAGCCACTTCACAGTGTTCTGCGTGCACTTCCAACCAATGTATCCAGGAGTTACCCAACACTCTGCCTCCTGACTGACACACCCATAACCATAGCAATCTGCACTCCTCTCTACAAACCTTCTGCCACAGTCCATACTTACACACCACACCAAGGAAACATAATTGTGCAATCCCCTGGCCTCCACTCTCCCATTTCCATGTCTGACACCCTCAAAAGACCGGATGTGGTACATCTGATCCTCGAAATACCGCAGTGTCCGTGGACATATAGTGCTTTGCGCAGGGGTGGGGCAACACATTTCAACCAGGGTAGGGGATTTCCTCTGTAGTGGTGGCTCTGGAAAGAGCCTTTTTAAATGTTTTATTTTTTTAGGTGCTACTGAAGAAAAACATTTTATTTGCTAGTTCTTTTCAGGGTTTTTTTCTATTCTATTCTTCCTTTCTGCCTTACATCAACTTCTGCAAAGCATCCCTTAGATTTCCAAAGAAACAAACTTTTCCAAGGAACGACAACGAAACGCCATCTCCACTAAAGTAGTGTGCACTGAGGGAATCAATGTTCTCATTGGAGAAAACAGACATCTCAGCACCCAATGACCCAAACTTGGGGCATTGATTTAGCCCAAATGCTCTCCTCCACAGTGCACCACCAAAACATCAGGACCACCAAAAGTACCCATGTTTCTACAATAAGCAAGCAGTGCCTGCAAATTGCGGCTGGGCAGACTGCACCATAAAGCTTCCACCCCTGGAAAACCAAGATCTGCAGAAAATCCTCTTGCCATTGCATAGCTCTCCAGATCACATACAAATGATTTACCCATGATCCATGCAGTAACTGCAGTCATATTCACTACACAACCAACACAGCAATGAAACAAAGTATTGCCATCCTTTACTGTTAAGCACACCCTGAACACCTGATTGGCTAATCCCCATAGCACAATCCCATTTCCCTTCAAATCATGCTAACAAGCCCCGGATGCAGCACATGAGATCTCTCGACTACCACGGTGTCTGCGGATCTCGTAAGACAGGGGCAGCCCTTCTTCCCTTTTCACTTATCCTTTACACCACAATCTCATTGGCTACTGATAAGCAGTCACACAACCATCCACCAATCACATCCAAGGCCTCTACATCTAGATCCAGATTTACTATTAAACCCTCAGAGTACAGTACATTTGCAACTCTGTTACAAGTGCCTGTGAACAGGGTACCTTCCACTTACCCTCCATAACCTACTCAAAAAGCATACTGTCATGTGTCCCATCAACTATGATCAAGTGGCAATTACAATGGTATGTGCTTTGAAAGTTTGCATTTACCCATATCACCCATTCTAATGTGCAAATTGTTTTTCCCTTCTTTCCTTCTATCATTTTTACTGCCTCTTCCCCCACTAGCACACCTCCCATAAAATTCCTAAAATACATACAGAAAACAAAAACTGATTCTATCATACCAAAGCATACCAAATACATACACTGCATGCATATCAACAAGTTGCCTGCCACTTACCTTGCACAGTTCACAAAATGCACCATTATTTAAAAAGCAAAAAAAAGTATGTGTGCATTGAGAACAGTACCATTTATAAATGTAGATACATTAATCAAACCGCTGAAATGATTACTCCACTTATGTAGCAGAGATATATCTGCAGAAAAGTTAATGAAATTGCACACACGAAAACATTCTCCTTTCCAATCTGTAAATCTTTCCAAACCTTTTTCTCACCCTAGGATAGCTCAGCAGCAATGTGCTCACCTTGGAAACAAGACGACACAAAGCAACTCAGGTTCGATCCCTGGGTCCGCAGTTAGAAACCTCTGGGTATTTAAGCACGTTATAAATACGCAACTAAAACAAAAAAAACCAATTACGCAACTAACAAACAAACAATTCCTGTAACAATGCCTCAATGCCCGTGGGCTGTGTGAGTGCTTTAAAAAATGCAAAAATAAATAGAATCTTGCACTAATCCATTTCCAAACTAAAGAGGTCTACAGCACCTCATACAGCACACTTATAAATAAACCACTGAACCCTTTAACAGAAAATCTGATGCTCCCAAGTCCCCATTCACATACAAAGCTATCCAATTTCACACACACACTAACTCTTCCTGCCAAGACATCCTCCCACAATTTTAAATAATGTATTCACAAAATGAAATCACTCTGCCATTAACAAACGTGTTCTTACTTCCTTCTTTCGCAGTTGGAGTGAACACCTCACTCCTGAAAGCCAGTGGCATCTCAAGTGGAAAATACAACCTAGAAGAAACATACTCTCAACATCCAACAAAGTTAATGCAATATTATTGTAGTGTTCTGCCTTTTACACAGACAGTGCTGTGTTCTTGTATTGTAGGATACACAATTCCATTAACCCAACAGTATTTGCTTCATTCTTACTCATTGCACCTCAACAAGTGCCCACTTCCTATTGTTATCTGACCACCATTATAGTAACACACAGATACCAATACAGCCTCCCCAACCTAAAGCAATAACCCATTACACACTCACAGACCTCTATGTGTATGCCTACCCTCATATTCAAACACTCATGCACAGTGCACACATATACATTGCACAACTTGCACACCCACACTTTCCTTTCTTCTGCAACAGATACTACAGAATGCCTACCAAAAAGCAACTCTGTAGAAAGCAACACAGAAATAGAACACATCAACCTAAAACCATACAAAATAGCCATCCGCCTCTAGCAGAATATGTACAGAAAGTTCAAACAATACAGTCAATAATACAGTCATTAATGGCAAAGGAAGCACCTAACAGGAAACAAACTTTAACTCCTCTTTCAAAATGTAAAAATAAAACGCAGTGTACTAAAAAGATTGCAACTACCACTACTGCTAACAGAGCACATAAAAATGTTAACACAGCCACAGGTAAGCATTCCGAAAAATTAATTTTACAAAAAATATTCCATCATAGAGTTCTTCAAAACCTTATCAATACTGGTGAAAAATCACACTCAACCCTTAAAACGTACCGATGGAAACTGATCCTGGAAGCTCTTGTAGACAGTGCAATGCTCCTTAAAAGCAAATTCTTTATATTCATTATAAACAGAATGAAACCACTTACAAAATTAATTAGTAAACTACAACCAGTACTTCACAATAAATGCAATATCAACATAGATACCTTTGGCAACATCTGTACAGGTGAGTGGAGCCACACCACCAGAACAGAGCCATATTTCAATAAAGAATCATACAAGCAAGAGCAAACAAACCAAATTGCCATACATAGCAGTGGGCAAGGGTATGAAAAGGTAAACAATACCATAATGGAAGGAGATACACTGCTTTCACAAATATCCCCATCAAACTTAGAATCTACTCTCCATTCCACCAAACCAATACGCCCCATCTACAAATGGCCATCCACATCAATGTGTAACAGACGCCAAAACTCTATCAAATCTTTGCAGTAGTTCCTCAATCACTATGTGAAAGCTGATGACAAAAGAGAAATGAAAATACTACAATCTATGGATTCTTCTCCAGTGAGCAAGTACACAGGACTACGAGGACATTCATTAGCCTACATTTATGGACCTGCTTGCAAAAGCACCTTCCACCATATAAAAATGTTAGCAACACACAATTCTATGGTAAGAAATCTCGTTCACAAACTGTATTATGCAAAAAGTCCTGCTTTAGCACTGCAGCATTTAAATGACATTCTCCTACACAGTACAGCCAAACAAATGCTTGAACCAATAGACCACATCCAAAGCAGATATTTTGGAACTTAAGAGCACTTACAAATTCCAGTAGCCTCAGAAAACAGTAGTGACAACCTTACAGATGTCAACTTTCTACTACACACATACAAAAAAGAAATAGCCAAGTACCAAACCAAGTATGTGTCTGTTGTCGCAGAACTTTTTATACAAAGAGCATGAAAACTATTCATATAATGTACAAAATAGAAGACAATGAGGAATCCCAATGGTTCCAATTAGCTCTCTACCGTATAGCAGAAAACAAATACGAAACTACTGTCTCCTCAATGTTGTACATACTGTACTGCAAAACTTGACATTAACCAAATGCCTTCACAGGGTATCAGTAATAATTTGGAAATATTCCCATTGCCAAAAGCACTCCAACAGCTTAATTTGTATGAGACCATTACAATCCAAACAGTACACCTATTTCAAGCAATAATACAACTACAACCAAAAACTGCAAAATTGCCTCCCACTGAATTACTGAGAGGCATTTGTGGCAAAGTAGTTTATTTGCCATTAAATCTCAAATAAAATGTACACACTATAGGAGTGATACAGCCAATAGAACAATATTTGATTATCCTGTTGAATGGTGTACCTACAAAAAACAAAAATAAATATGGCAGCAACTAGTGGACTTAAACAAATTAAGAAAAGCCCTGCAATATCTTAAAGACA
Source organism: Ambystoma mexicanum (assembly GCF_040938575.1). Classification (NCBI taxonomy): domain Eukaryota; kingdom Metazoa; phylum Chordata; class Amphibia; order Caudata; family Ambystomatidae; genus Ambystoma; species Ambystoma mexicanum. The sequence continues at coordinate 627,014,641 of NC_090933.1, read as the reverse complement.
ACAATGAATCCTACAAAGACATAAACATTGAAGAAAACCTGAGAGAAACAACCAAAATAATTCAAGACTCCTCAACAACTGGCCAATTTGAACTTCTAGATCGTATTGCAGCCTCCAGTATTTTAGACCACTATACAAATCATCCACTGCACTCCAAAGACACTATATACATTGGAAACATATCAAATGCAGCAAGTCAAAGGATTGCCAATCAGTGTATGGTAAAAAAGTGTAGACGCACAAGCCAATCCTCTACTTTTCTATACTGGAAAAGGTGGAAGGTACCATGAAAGATGCACACAAATAACAGCATCAGAATACCGCTTTTTACAAAAGTATTCTGAAGGCCCTAGATTCAGAAAAAAAGTGGAATACATATTCCACCTCCTCTTTGAAAGTGAACTACCAACTCTATGTTATGGAGTTGCCCACACATTGAAAACCGGTTCCAATTTTCAAAACATGTCTGCTACACAGCTGCTTCAAAAGGTGCAAGAGAAAGACATCATTTTACAGTCAAGTATTACAAATCTCTTGGCAAACATGAGTGGTACGAAAGAATAATGGCTCTGATGGCATGCAGATGTATGGTGTATATTACACAACCTTGGCCCGTCCACATGGTTTGTCACTTTAAGTAGTACAGAGTATGTATGGGAAGACTTGCACAATTTCCTATGCATAGCAAACCAAAACAAAACAGTTATAGGCATGAAAACACCAGGAGAACTCTGCTCTATTGATCCTGTAAATGTATCAAGGTACTTCCATCATCGCTTTATCGCCATGATGCACTTCATTTGTAATAAAACACTTCCTTCCCTCAGAGAAGTGGAATACTTCTTTTGGAGAAAATAATATCAAGCCATGAGAGCACCACACATCCACATGCTTTTGTGGATTAAAAATGCTCCAGGATTTGGTCAGGACAGTGATGTAACGGTTTTGTAATTCATTCACAAATATGTCACTTGTAAAATCCCTTCAAAAAGTACACATAGAGACCTACATGCACACATTTTGCAGTTTCAAAGACACAAGTGTGGAAAGTATTGTCGGCGCAAATATAGAAACAAAGGCAAATACTACACCAAATGCCACTTGGTTTCCCTAGAACAGTTTCAGCAACAGGACAAGTAAACAGCTTCATGTCTTCAGTTAGACACAGTGTAAAAGGCAAATCTCATAAGAGCACATACTGCATAAAAAGAACCGAAACATCAAAGTACATCAATGATTACAATGCAATCATTGCCCTCCTTTGGAATGCAAACATAGATGTGCAGTACATTGCAGACAATTCCACTGCAGTTGCACGATATGACACAGCCTGAAAGAAAACAGAGCTGAAAGACCTCTGGGATGACATATCATCAGACAAAACACTGTCACAGAAACTGTACATCTCTGGCATAAAAATGCTATCCCATAGAGAATGTGGCTGCTACGAAGTCGCAGACCGTTTAACCGGAACTGCCTTATATGGGAAATATGAAAACATAGGGCCTCATTACAAGTGAGGCGGAATGGGTTAACGGGACCCGCTAAAGGAGGCGGACCCGTTAAACCCGTTCCACCTCATTACAAGCTCCCCTCGTGGGACCCGATAAGTAACGCCTGGTCAAACCAGGCGTGCTTACCGGGTCTCGCGAGGGGAAGAGAGAGCATACAATGGGCTATTCGTAATCTGCCCATTGTTGCTCCCTCCCCCATTCCCATTCAGCCCTATGGGGATCCGGCCCGGGTTCCTGGAGGGAGGAATTACTGGGCCCTCTGAACTCGGAATGGCCTGGTAATTCCCTCTTCTGGGAACCCGGACCTGATTTTGGCGGCGGCCATGCCACCAATAGCAGCATGGCTACTGCCAAAATCGTAATGAGGTCCATAGTCTTGCTAAGCCTTGGTCCTGCTGCATCCAGAAAAGGAGTTTTCAAATTGTACCAAGACACGGAAACAATAGCCAAAAATGATCCCAACAGCCAGGACATTTTGGAAAACAACTTATTGAACACATACTACCCAAACAGGAGTACTACTTTAGAAACCATGTGCCTATACCACATAGCCCAAAACTTCTCATTCATAAATAACATTAAACCAGAACAGGAAAAAGGTAAACACATATTGGAAAGTTGTGTGGGCAGCCTAGTGAAACTTACCAAACGCAGCATGATTAATCATATGAAGCTGTCATTAAAAATTCCTCAAGACGAAGAACTGGCCCTACTGCAACTTCTTACACCATGGAGAAAAGAAGAAGATTCATTAGACACCCATGCCTCCTACGAAGATTCTTTCAATGCAAGTGAAAGCACCATAACAGATATAAACTTTACGCAGTACAAAAACATGTTGGACAATGAACACCAACAAGAAGAAGAACTTCAAGCATAACTAAATATAGATACTGCTAAGAGCAGTCAAACGTCTCTGACAGGATGACAGGAAGCCAAGAACACTTGGACAGCCATTCATAGCAAATGAGGCAGACTTAGCCATGACTGAAGTAGAGAACACCATGTGTCAGTATGAGCAATCTGCAGAAGTCTTTGCTCTGCTGAAATCACAGCTAAACAATGAGCAGCGTACCATTTTCCTAGAAATAACTAAAGAAATTGAACATGGTATGCAGCATGAAAATAAACTTGTACCTGTCAATACTATAAACCTGTACTGCTGTATGTAGGTCAAGTTGGTTCAGGCAAAACATTCTTAATAAAAATCACATCAGTAAATTTCTCCAGCAATTAACAAACAACAAGCTTTCAGGTGTTATAGCCGCCCCCACAGGTTGAGCTGCCTACAACATAGGTGGTGTCACTTTACACCGATTGCTAAAAAATAAAATGGACTAAACTTTCAACAGAAGCTGCTATGGAGCTATGCAGAATTTTGAAACCAATGAAAATGCTCCTAATAGATGAGGTGAGCATGGTCTCCAACCTAATGTTGGCTTTGATGCACCTCAGATTACAAGTGGTCCTCAAAACAGACTATGAAGAACTCTTTGGAGGAAAACATGTTATTGTTTTCGGAGATCGCCTTCAATTAACACCAGTGAAAGGTGAACCTATTTTTAAAACCTCAGGACACAAACTATGACGTAAAACTCTTGGAAGCAAAGGGAATATAAATCTCTGGCAACATTTCCAATACAGAGAACTAACTGAAAACATGCATCAGTCTGCACCAATATTTTAAAAAGCATTCACATTGGTGTACTATCTAAGGAAGCTCAGTCTATCCTAAATATTAGATGCATCCATGAGCTATACGGGCATAACACATCTGCTACTGATGTCCTGGAACAATTAGCACACAGAAATGTCAACTGTACGTCCTTAATGCCAACTCTAGCAAGCTGTGCACAATTCAATGAAACAATGCTGAAAAAAGAAATGCAACCACTAGTGCAAATTAACTCCACAGACATACTTGACGTACACGGTATGACAATGCCTATGTTTCAACAAGCCATAGCATGGATAAATATGTTAGAAAACTCTATGGGCCTCATTACGAGTATGGTGATAGGGGGTTAACGGCACCAGTAAGGATGCCGGTGCCGTTAACTCCCTACTGCCACATTCTGAGGTCCCTTAGCGGGTCCCACTAAGGCCGGATGCTTTTTCCAACTGCCCTTAGCGGGACCCGCTAAGGGATCATGGAGCTAATAACTGGCCTGCTATTTCTGGGCCCGTTATTAGCTACTTCTACTTCCCATTGAGCCCTATGGGGGCTCGAATGGGAATGGGGAAAAGTTTTTCAGAATGGGTCCTCCAAGGTTGGAATGACCCAGTAAATCCCCATTACGACAACCCGTACCAATTTTGGAAGCAGCCGCTAATAGCACCATGGCTACCTCCAAACTCGTAATGAGGCTCTATGTCTAACACTGCTGGTTTGGAGAAAATGTTGACATTGTGTTTAAACTGTAGACTAATGCTAAAGAGTAACCTTGACATGGAACAAGGTTTAGTTAATGGAGCACTTGGTACAGTTGTTGGCTTCCAGACATACCCACGTGACAACAGCATTCAGTTTGTCAACACCACTTTGACAAACTTTCAGAAGTTAAACACCCGATTCCTTCTTTTCAAAGACATGTATGTATTCAGAGAACAGTTTTCTCTGTCACTAGCATACGCAGTCACTATTCATAAATCACAAGGTCGGCTTTGGAGGGTTCAGGTGCTGGCTGCTGGGGAGGGGAAGTGTGCAGGACAGCATCTTCTAGGGCAGAAACTGTGGTGCAGAAGATGAAGCAGGACAACTCCAGGACGTCCACCTACATGGTGGACTCTGAGGACTATCTGCATGTGGTGGAGTTCAATCTCTTTGAGTCTGGAGAGGGCAGAAGCTTGATTGCATATGGAGGCAACAATTACGTGGTTATTGGTGCCTGTAGGTTTCCAGAGGAGGATGTGGCCGTGAAAACGTTTGTTTATAAGACACTCCGAACATTTCAGCATGGCGTCAGTGTGGACGCCATTGCCTGGAGTCCAGAATCCAGACTGAATGCATTACCTCCACTGATCAGTTTTTGTACGGTGGCTGGTGATAAAATGTTTTTCACTCCGGATCTTCAGGACAAGAATGAATACAAGGTCATTGAAGGTCACTCTGATCTCATCAACGATTTAGTGTTTGCCCCCAGCGGAGGGGAGGATATTGCCAGTGTCAGTGATGATCACACCTGCAGAATTTGGCATTTGGATGGAAATCAGAAAGCTTCATTTGTTCTGCGATCTCCCGGAATGAGCGTCTGCTGGCATCCTTCAGAAGCCTTCAAGTTAATGGTTGTAGAGAAAAGTGTCACAATCCAATTTTATGACATGTCTGAACATATACCGCTGATGTCAGCTGACTGGTGTCTACGGAACCCGTTAAAAGTGGGCACGGTGGCCCGCAATGATTGGCTGCTCTGGGATATAACGTGCCCCAGTTACACACAAAGAAAAGAGACCAGCCCATGTGGATAAAGCCAGAATATTCAGGTGGTGCAAAGGCAATGAAAATGGGTTTACAACAACTGGCTGTCCAGGGAAGATGAACAGCTAGCAGCTTCTTGTGCATCATTTTGGGCACCCCTAGCCTATTCTGATTGGTTCAGCATCAGCGTGATCTGGTTTAAGGTGGCACCAAACTCTTCCAATCTGTGTCATCGGAGGATATCGTAAACTGCTATTTCGGGTTACTGAAATGTAAAAAGGCCAATGTGCTGTGTTTGTACAATTTTGTAACTTTTCTCTAATAAAATGCAAAAAAATGCAGTAAATCACAAGGTCTAACCTTAAATCAAGCATTGATTGATATTAGCAGCACAGTCTTCAAAGAAGGCATGGGTTACGTAGCACTGTCATGCGTAAGTACAATTGAAGGACTATTTCTAGTCAATTTTGATGCAAGTAAAGCCAACACTGACATTCCTTGCATCGTAGAGTAGAATAGACTACGTGCACTCTACACACTGCATCTCAAAATGTACCCTGTTCGACAAAAACACAAACTCTGTCAAAGAAAACTAATGCAATCAAAACGTATACATGATCTCCCAACAGTAGCACCAAAGAAACTGAAATCAGCTCATACTCCATCAACTACCAAAACCACAGAAAAATGTACTGAAAAGGAAAATACATACCCATTTGTACAAACAAAGAGAACTACCTCTTCGAACAAACACGTAGACTTCCATCAAATGACTCAGCCACAGAACTATCTGGTCCATTCACATTTTCCAATACAACTGGTGTAAATTGCTATGCAAATGTAGCCGTCAATGTTCTATTCCAATTGGCACCAATTGTTGAAAACATGTATTGAAACGGCTCAGACCAGTTCCCATACGATTCGTCCACTTCATCCCAATGTACGCGGACAAGATGTTGAATTAACGTTGATGATCCCAAACTTTACAATGACTTGTTTTAAGGTCTCCTCTGCAAAACGTTACCACAGAAGTTGCACATCAGTTCCTCAAACTCCTTCTTGCTGTGTTGGTCCTTCACTCGGATATATTGCCAACTGTCAGCAATTGTTTTTTGTGCACATTGCTTCTTCCATGGAGGTAAAGCCGAAGTCACACAGACCACCTCATCATCGCTGCTGGTCGTAGTGAGACTGTGTAGGAAAAATGACAACTGTAAAAATATACACCACAATAAAGGACTGTGCCAAATAAAATACAAGCTAAATAACAAAAGATTACAAACTACAAAGCATGAAACAAAGGACAAAGGTATAGGAAAAAGAAAGGTAAAAAAGGAATGGATAAATCAAGGTACTGCTTTTTAAAAGTTCCTGATGGATTACAAAGAGGTGCACCCACCAAGAGACAAAATCAATGACAGAAAACAGGAAAGAGGTGCTTGGGAGAGGGGCATATTGTGGTATATCGATATAGCTAATCGGAATGCATTTTCTGTACGTGCAGGTATGCCCAAGCACAATGCTGAGTGCATGCTGAAATTATTGACCAATCGCCTGAGTCAACGACAAGACATGTCTGCACGTGGCCGTAGCTTTGTCGAGGAAACGCCCAAACACTTTAAAAGCTGCATTGACATGGCTACTCGGCTTAGCGCCTGTTTTTAACAGCCAATCCGATCATGGGATGAGGTCACGAACGAACCAATCACACACTGCAATGTATTCACACCACTACGCCGATGCCCTGCAATGAAATCTGTGCATGCGAAATGACCCAATAGCACATTATGCTCCATTGACGCAGCTACGTCTCTTTGCGCCTGTTCCACCAGCCAATCACATCACGCGCTGTGGTTGCGGGTCTACATATAACTCCTGGCTGTGTCAACAAACAGATCAATCACAGGTTGCAATGTATTGACACGGCTACGCCCATGCTGTGTGACAAAATCTGTGGATGCAAAAGGACCCATTAGAACATCAAGCTTCATTGACGCAGATACGCATCTTTGCAGCTGATACACCAGCCAATCATATCACACGCTGCTGTTGCGCACCTATCCATGACTCCTAGCTGAGTCAACAAATGGCCCAATCACACTGTGCAATGTATTGACGCAGCTACGCCCACGGAATATGACGAAAAATGAGCAATCAGGACGCACGGCAGTGCGTAGCCGTGGATAATCGACCCACACCCAAAAAATAAGTTTCTATTGATCATTGCTATCAATGCTTGTTAGTGAAAGGTTATCCAAGTAACCGCAAGAACTTTTGGTGCTTTAATCCTTTCATTATTCCTCCTTTTTACCCACTTTTAACCTTAGACTATTTTCCCTTGTCTTGTGAATTTTTCAGTTTGTCTGTTTTTTATTTCCTTTCTTCTGTTAATTTGTCTAATGTTATCCAAGAAGACAGTTTACAGTAGTATTAATACCCAACGATGGATATTCAAATTGTTTCAAATTATCTGATTGTCCCTCACTGGGTCCTTAGCAGCCTGACAAGGCACTAGTCAACGTTACATCCCTTTGTGTTCATTCAGCAAGTGGCTGCCATGGAAAGGGAGAAGGGACTACATGCAGTCACTTCTCCCTTTCTGTGCAGGCCATTTTCTTTGTTGACTTTTTTTAACAATTTTAAATGGCCACCATCGAAAGGGTGAACGGACTTCGTATCCCATTCCATGGCGGACATCTTTTTTTTCTTTTTTCAGTTGCAAAATGCCAGATTGTCTTGAAACCGAATAAGGACTTTATTAGTACCATGGTCTTATGGGCCAGAGTACTAATAACAATAAATCCTGAGCCAGGAGTGCATTACTGCATCAGGTAAAGTCCCAGGGTCTTTGATTGGGCCTGTAACAATGGGCGCCGGGGCATTACCTGATGTGGTAATGCCCCCCGGCTTGGGGTTTGCTGTTAAATAATAATTTTCTGCAACAAAGATGTGTAATATTTTACACACTTAGACTGAGAAGACAGTAATTCCCCAAACCCATGTGTACATTGTTTTCTTTACACGTTCTTGTTTTTCTTTAATTGAAAAGTAATTGAAAAGTAATATGCATTGAAAAAGGGAAAGGGTTGAAAATATAGATCTTCTTGAATCTTCAAATAGAAATCTGTAAGAGGGTAAACAATTGTTTATGATGATGCAGGTTCTGAATAAAACAACAAATCCACTCTCAGAGTTTCCACTGCAAATAAAGCTTTAAATATTTACTTGCACTTACTATCTACTTATGCAAAAGATCCACAGATGTTTACATCAGCAAAAGAGTCAGCATGTGTTCAGTGTGAGTTCTGCAATCATGACCTAAATTGTTATTAAGAAAGTCAAGGTTTTTATGAGTTAACTTATAAAAAATGTTATGTTTAATTCCATTATTGCTGTAATCTATTACATACAATGTAATTACTGTTGTCACCATTGATGGCATCAGTGATACGATCTGTGATGTCAACAGTGGTCTTACAGAACATGAAATTAGTGATGTCATCAGTGATGTGATCTGTGATGTCAATATTATGGCCACAGACTGCGCAGCAGGGATTGCAAAGTTAAGATGGCTTTGGCTGAATTTCAGGGGATTTGTTGTGTTAAAATCTCACCTTAACATCCCTGAAACTAAAGTGTTTTCCTTGAATTTCAAGTGTGCTATTAACCCTTTGTTTTGCAAACAGTCTCTTGGTGACTAATGTAATTCATCAGACGACCCCAACTAACCACATTTAAGCAGCACAGAATGGCATAGGGTGAACTTTAATTTCATGACAGGTAATGTTATACTTGCATCCTTCCATCAGTTAAAAAAAAGAAAACATAATTAGTGAACAAAAACACCTTTTTTTTAAAAGTAGCAACAAATACCATCTAATAAAAGTAGATAATATAACTAACACACACAACACTTGAAATAAACCTTTCCATATGTCAATATTTACTGAAACTTACTTTCACATCATGTATTTCACACAAAGATCTCAAAAGTGATTGGGGTACGCTTACCCTTATCCTGTGTTCGTTCGTCAATATCTATAATTAAAGGTATATTACGAATAATCAGTGAATTAGGTTAATACTTATCTGTGCGTAGTATTATACTATACTATTGAAAGGAGTGTTTGTGTCAAAAAGCAAAACATGGATTTTGATTCTTAGATTTAAAGTTGCCCATATTAGGAACGTTGTGTCCAACAACAATTGGCTCACTTTTGAGATAATATTTGTGGAGCACATTTGGGTGTTACATGGACATGAGTTTAGGCCACACTTATTGTAGTCAATCAACACAAAGGTGGCATGTTGGACAACATTGTGGGCCTTTCTAAAGGGGTGGATGACTGCACTGAACACAAGTATATTTTAAAGAATACCACAATATTATATTGTATAAGGAAATGATTCACAGAAATTTTGCGTAAAAATGTTTTCAAAATTACAGCTAATTGTAAATGCTTATTTTTTCTTATTCTCTATTTCGATCACCATGGATGCTTACACTTCCCAACCCACATCAACATGGATGGTATGTCTTTACAAACTATTTTCTTTTTATGTTGTTAATCATGATTGGTTTTATTTGACACTATTGCATTTATTATTTTACAACTGGCAATGATAATGCATTTATTTGTGTCCTAATATGGTTTACATGGATGTGTATAGCCTTGAGAATGACCACACCGGTCGAAACACGTGTCGGCTATATTTTTTTTTTTTAAATTGTTTATTTAAGATTTTACTACAACAAGGGAACATCAATCACAAAGCCAATACAAAGCAAAAGTGGTGAATCACAACACAAGAAACAGCATGTAGAAAAGAAAAAAAGTAATAATATAGCCGACACACGCGTCGGCTATATTTTTACTTCACTGCATGACCAGAATATAAAGACATTACTACTCTGGATCTAATGTGTGTATTTCATTTGAAAAAACAACATGATGAATTGCCAACACAGTTATTAACTACAGACGAGGAATACTAGTATCAAGTGCAGAGACAGTCTTACAATAGTTTATAAGTTATTCAGAGGAGAATTGCCTAGCATTTCGGTGCTGGACTGCACCTGGGCAGGACAAGGACTAATATGTTTGGGATATTTCTCCTCTGTGAAAGATAGTGAGCTAAAGAACCTGGGTAAGGCTCTCGCAACCAGGACTAATGTCTGACAGAGAGACTCCCAGGACCCCCCTTGTTTTTGACGTGTTTAAGTAACTTTGGGTCTCACCCTAAGTTACTCGGGGAATCCAGATGTGAACCCCTTGCTCACTATTCTTAGAGAGGCACATCTCCACCCTACTTATAAGGTCCAACCAGACTAAAACACATGTCTGCGGTGGCTGTTGGAACTCTTATTCAGAGGAGAATTGCCTAGCATGTTGGTGCTGGACTGCACATGGGCAGGACAAAAACTGATATGTCTGGGATATTTCTCCTCTGTGAAAGATAGGGAGATAAAGTATTGGGGTAAGGCTCTCGCAACCAGGACTAATGTCTGGCAGTGAGACTCCCAGGACCCCCCTTGTTTTTTGCATATTTAAGTAACTTTGGGTCTCACCCTAAATTACATGGAGAATCCAGACGTGGACCGCTTGCTCACTATTCTTAGAGATGCACAGCTCCACCCTACTGATGAGGTCCAACCAGACCAAAACACATGTCTGAGGTGGCTGTTGGGACTCTTATTCAGAGGAGAATTGCCTAGCATGTTGGTGCTGGACTGCACATGGGCAGGACAAAAACTGATATGTTTGGGATATTTCTCCTCTGTGAAAAATAGTGAGCTAAACAATCTGGGTAAGGCTCTCGCAACCAGGACTAATTTCTGGCAGAGGGACTCCCAGGACCCACCTTGTTTTTGCATATTTAAGTAACTTTGGGTCTTACCCTAAGCTATTAAGGGAATCCAGACGTGGACCCCTTGATCACTATTGTTAGAGAGGTACAGCTCCACCCTACTGAAGTCTAACCAGACCGAAACATGTATCTGGGGTCTTGTTCAGAGGAGAATGGCCTAGCATTTAGGTGTTGGGCTGCCCCTGGGCAGGACAAAGACTGATATGTTTGGGATAGTGCTCCACTGTGAAAGATAGTGATCTAAAGAATCTGGTTAAGGCTCTCGCAACCAGGACTAATGTCTGGCAGAGAGACTCCCAGGACCCCCGTTGTTTTTTGCATATTTAAGTAACTTTGGGTCTCAGCCTAAGTTACTTTGGGAATCCAGACGTGTACTCCAGGCTCACTATTCTTAGAGAGGCATAGCTCCACCCTTCTGATGAGGTCCAATCAGACTGAAAAATGTGTTTGAGGATGCTGTTGGTACTCTTGTTCAGAGGAGAATTGGCTAGTATTTCGGTGCTGGACTGCCCCTGGGCAGGACAAGGACTGATTTATTTGGGCTATTTCTCCTCTGTGAAAGATAGTGACCTAAAGAATCTGGGTAAGGCTCTCACAACCAGGACTAATGTCTGGCAGAGAGACTCCCAGGGCCCCCCTTGTTTTTTGCATATTTAAGTAACTTTGGGTATACCTAAGTTGCTAGGGGAATCCAGACATGGACCCCTTGCTCACTTTTCTTAGAGAGGTAAAGCTCCACCCTACTGATGAGGTCCAACCAGACCAAAACAGGTGTCTTCAGTTGCTGTTGGTTCTCTTGTTCATAGGAGAATTGCCTTGCATTCTGGTGCTGGACTGCCCCTGGGCAAGACAAAGACTGATATGTTTGGGATATTTCTCCTCTGTGAAAGATAGTGAGCTAAAGAATCTGTGTAAAGCTCTCACAAACCAGGGCTTATGTCTGGCAGAGAGACTCCCAGGGCCCCCCTTGTTTTTTGTATATTTAAGTAACTTTGGGTATACCTAAGTTTCTAGGGGAATCCAGATGTGGACCCCTTGCTCACTATTCTTAGAGAGGTACAGCTCCACCCGACTGATGAGGTCCAACCAGACTGAAACACATGTCTGCGGTGGCTGTTGGGACTCTTATTCAGAGGAGAATTGGCTAGCATGTTGGTGCTGGACTGCTCATGGGCAGGACAAAGACTGACATGTTTGGGATATTTCTCCTCTGTGAAAGATAGTGAGCTAAAGAATCGGGGTGAGGCTCTCACAACCAGGATTAATGTCTGGCAGTGAGGCTCCCAGGAACCCCCTTGTTTTTTGCATATTTAAGTAACTTTGGGTCTCACCCGAAGTTTCTAGGGGAATCCAGATGTGGACCCCTTGCTCACTATTCTTAGAGAGGTACAGCTCCACCCGACTGATGAGGTCCAACCAGACTGAAACACATGTCTGCGGTGGCTGTTGGGACTCTTATTCAGAGGAGAATTGGCTAGCATGTTGGTGCTGGACTGCCCAAGGGCAGGACAAAGACTGACGTATTTGTGATATTTCTCCTATGTGAAAGATAGTGAGCTAAAGAATCTGGGTGAGGCTCTCGCAACCAGGACTATTGTCTGGAGAGACTCCCAGGACCCCCTTGTTTTTTGCATACACAACATACACAACAGAAGGAGACCAGTGACAAGAGAAAAGCAGTGAGGTCAAGGATCAAAGAAGGCTCGAGGCAGAAAATATCTTCACCCAGTTTGATCGAGAAAAATGACAGCTCGCAGGAGCAGTCCAGTGAAGAGGAGGCTGAAACGCTGTCCTCTTTCAGTGAAGATAAAGACAAAAGAGCTCTCAAGAAATGGAAGACTGAGGAGAATTAGGAGGAGAATGGGGATGACCTTGACCCAAACACACTCATTCATCCCTGGTCAACAGGATGGGAGCCGCCAACGAAAATAGCAACGTACCTAATGAGGAGGTTGAGAAAACCACTGGCCAAAGAAGCCAGAAACAAACTATGGACTGAGAGTTCCAGACCACATCTGTGCAAAGGAATTGCTGAAACGCCTGAAATAAACAAAATAATGCTGACCTGCATGGGCAAATATACGAAAATCCACAAGAAAGTGCTTGATGGATACATCAAGCCAGCCACAGAGGGAATCAAAGGCCCTACGTAGGAAACAGCTGACACCAAGAGGACAACTTGCACCATGCCTATTACTTTCACTTTTCCACACTTCGCTTTGGATACGCTGTGGTTGTTTCTGTCAAGTATTAGTGATGCCACCACAGGCCATAGCCTTCAGAAGTACCCACTACATATTTCAGAACACTACCAAAGTTGGATAGCCCCTGGCATAGTATCTTCCAAAACAGCTTGTATTGGACATTGTCACTTTCTTGGGGAATGTGTGAAACACTTGATCAGCACAGAGAAGAAAAAGCATGGAAAGTTATAGATATGTGCATGAGTATGCTAAGTATTCACCTTAACTCCATTGAAGAACCATTCTGCCCATAAAACTGTCACTGACAGCTAGCAGTATTTCAGAGTCAAGTAGCAATGGAGTAAAAAGGACATTAAAGACGTTCAGTGTATTTTCTGTTGTCACCTGTTGCAGGTGCAAGCTTCCAATAAAGCATCCCAAACATTTGCAACCTCTAATTCGATTCACCACCTCATCCGGTTTCATTACAACAATGTGTAGGAAACCTATAGGAAGGCTAATTTCCACCAACAGGTATACAACCATGGCATATACTCTGTGCACAGGTATCTGCTGTAGAAAAGCATGTCTGCGGCACTCTCTTCCACTTCTATTGCTTCCTCTGTTCCCACCACCTCCACCCAACCTCTTCCTATCCTACCTATACCCAAACTGCATGACTGCAAAGAAATGTGTTTGAAATATGATAACTGCATCATGGTGTGAGATCGCACCCTACATGGTTGCAGAAGAGCTATTTTAGAACACCAAAGCAATTGCTGCCACTACAGATTTTTTCAGTGGCTATTTTTTTCTACCCTTATTTTGCAAAAATAAAAACAGAAAAAACTCTTGAAAAGAGTAGGCACAACAAATCCATACTTCAAATATTTGTGGACTGAAATTGCATTGCTGAAGCCCATAGCGCGCCTGTATTTATTGGGGCAATTTGCACTGAAAGAAAATGCTATTTCTCTTTTACATAGCAGGAGTTTGCACAACTAATACTGTTCCTATATTCGTTATGAGTGTATCTTTAAAAATAGAACCCATCAAACATATTTTTCATGAAATGAAACACTAGGGGCTTCATTACAAGTACGGCAGTAATTGTGCTGGTAAAGCCGGCAAGTTGCCCCCGGACTTGTACATTTTATCAGTGCATGGCTTGACGGAAACACTGGGGCATTACAACCCTAGTGTTCCGGTTAGTCAGGTGCCGGGAAAATGTTGTTCCCCATTCCCATAGAGTCTCATAGGACTCTATGGGAGTGGGGAACACGGAATCACTGGCACCGTTAAAAACGGTGCCGGTGCTTCAGTGAAAGTTTGCCTACCATGGCCGCTGTACCCGGCAGGGTCAGACCTGCCGGGCACAGGAACTCCGGCACACAGACTGAGAGTGTGCCGGTCATGTAACAACGGTGCCGGCAGGCTTACCGCCACCATTGTTACCAGACCAACACACTTGTAATGAGACCCTAGGTTTCACAAAACAATTAACAACAAATTAAGACAATGGGCCTCATTACGACCTTGGCGGAACGGGTTAAACGGCGCCGTGAAAGGTGACGGCGCCGTTCAACCCGTTCCGCCACATAACAAGGTCCCCTCACGTGACACGTTAAGCACGCCTGGGAACACCAGGCGTGCTTACCGGGTCCCGTGAGGGGAAGAGGGAGCAAACAACGGGCTATCTCATAATGGCCCTATGCCCTATGGGGGCTGAATGGGAATGGGGCAGGACCGTGTCCGGGTCCTTGAGGGAGGAATTACCGGGCCATCCGAACTCGAAATGGCCCGGTAAGTCCTCATTCCGAGGACCCGGACACGTATGCGATTTCGGCGGCAGCCATGCCAATAGCGGCATGGCTACCGGCCGAACTCGTAATGAGGGCCAATATATTTTCTCTTATAGATAACCACACAGTTACACACTCCAGAATAAAAAATCACATTTTCAGATTGGTGCAAAACGCGCTTTAATAAACACCATAAGTGATTATTAAAGCATTGTAAATAAAATCACATTTCTACTGCTCTGTGATCATTCTTTTATTTTGAGTGCAGGAAGTATACTTAGTGATTACATATCATGCACCTCACTGAAATCCATTTTCTTTCCTAATAGACAACTTCCAACAATTGTTCCCACCCGTTTTATACATATACAGCAATACCACATCACAGTTAACAAATACAGTACAATATAAAATAAAATTACAAAGCCCCATTATCAACATATTATCAAATAAAACCTTCAACAAAAAGTGATAAACAACTGATGAATGCCAAAAATATTTTTTCACAGGTAACATGAACTGCACCATGAGCACGGTGTGAGTTCTGCAGTCAAAATGAGAAAATTAGACAGAATGGTGGGTTTTATACTTTCCAAAATCAAAAGCGGAAAAGGAGGATTATATTTTTAAGGAAACTAATAAAATGGCCGCCATATTATGCAACCTATCACAAAGAAATACACATTTACAACATTAACACCAGCCAATTACAAATACCGAAACACAAAACTTTTTTTTTTTGTTCATCCATCTTCTATAGCCGCAGATACTAAACCCATGGCTACAAAAAGACTGCGTAGCTGTGGATACACGTACATTTAGTTTTGCTAACTGGAAAACAATCCTTGCCAAACCTTAAAATTTCAAACGACACAAGGATAGAGGTGAGCACATGGAATCAGGAATACAAGTAAAATTGTGAGATCTAACATCCACAAAATAATATGATTATTGCACAAAAATGTATGTTTGAATACACGCTGTTACATATACATAACCACATCTATGACAACATCAAATGAACTAACAAATTACATTGATGCGCATCAGCACAGGGTTCCAACATAGTTACAGATTGGTGCGCCATGCAATGACGGATTCTTGCATAGCAGTGGCTATGCATCCCGCCATTGCTGTAATTTGATGCGTGTATGGTTAGACCAATCACCTTACAATGTCTACTGCTGTGGCTATACCATTTTGGTGGGAATACAAATGGATATATATGTGTATTTAATACCTGTATATATTGTATATGCACAACAGAGTACATTTAAGTCATGAAGGAAATGCAGTGTTCCTTCATAACATCAAAGCAGTACTCCAAATATGTTAAAATACTACACTCAGTGTATCCCAAAACAATCCTTTTAAGGACTATTTATCACATACAAATACACAAAAACATTGAAATAATATCCCAAATATTTTTTTTTTAAATAGATCATTGCTCAACATTCTTTTTGACAAGGTATTTCTTTTTTTTCTCCACAGTCTCCCATGGAAGAAAGTCTGGAAACACACAACCAAAATGACAGGACTCCCAAATACCTACTTTATCACTGACCATGGCCCCATGTGACGTCACTATACCTATAAAACTATCTTTTAAATAGAAATAAAACACAAACACTCTAAAATCTATAGCCGCAGGCACAGAACTGCACATACCCACTGCTATCGATAGTTCGATATAACCGTGGTTATCGGGGAAAACGATTGTGCAATAAAAGACCTCCCTGGCCCCCCCAAAACCCAAGCCAAGTATCCACCCACCCACTACCAGCTCCCCACACTGCTACCAATGTCTCCTCACCTCCCCTACCCTCTCCCATTGCACCCTTGACACACGCTATCTCCATGATGCAGTTTCATTTGAAATGTCAGCTTTTCGGAGCTATAGCCGCTGCTACAGAAAGCTTTGTTTTGCAAACTCAATCCCTGGGTCTCCTATAACTCCCAAATCTCACTTATTGTCCTCCAACAACCTGCCTACCTCTAGACAAATGTCATTTGGAATTATTTTAACCTGCAAATAACTTTGTAACTATTATTTTTCTGTTATCCTCAGCTATAACCACAGTTATCTGTTGCACTGAGAGAAAAACGAGATGACAGTCGTTTCCATTTCTAAAAAAACCTGGTTTCAGTAATGTACTCGAGGTATAGCTGTGTATTTTTTAGACGGGGCAACACCTTCTCCATCAAATATTTAAATAACTACTGCATGGACTAAACCGTAACCAAGCCTGGATCGCGATTTAATGCTTTGTGTCCAAGTTGTTTTAGACCTTTTCCAAAACTGTCCAGCGGTTTGGGATGTGCGCTTTGGCTAAAATTTGCCTGAAACACTTGTGTATAGGCGCGTTATAAATGCCTTATCACATCATATCATAAAATAGACTGTGTTTTTCTGGGAAAATGAATCATAAATAGTCTGCAACTTTGGAAAAAATGTGTTTTTGTCATCTTAATAACATTTTTATTTTTTAACTGGTCTTTATTAAACTTTTCAGGCTGTGGGGGCCAGTGAGTCCCTAATCACTTTCAAAGTTTCGGTCAAATTCATTACTCGAATCAAAAGTTATCAACACTAGAATTTTAAGGGGTTCGTATGGTAGTCCGACTCACCTTAACTATAGGGCAGCTGTAGTTGAAAATATAGTGTCCCAATTGTTAAATCATGTAATATCTTTATCTGAAAGGAGCAAAGAACATACAAATATAATAATATTCAGTAAAAAAACTTTGTTAAAGGGACGTTATGGTTCCAAGTAAAACCGAAAAACCCCTGAAATTCGTAAGTTATGGTAAGCTAACCAACCATAACTCGCGACACCAACGTGCACTGCTAAGACTAGCACCCAGGACATCAAAGATGACATCACAAATGTCATTGATGACATCACTGATGACACCACATGTCTGGCTCCCTCTTTTTTCCTTTACTGATATAGCTAGCCAGTTACAGTCAGGAACTAAAAATTCACTATACTATATTATAAAGCACTATATTTGTAGACTTATACTTCAAATGCTCTTACAGTAATTCACTTAGGGTCCACTCCAAGCATATGAAACATATACAAAGGGGAAAACACAGACTTGGAAGACAACAATGCTTTCTATGTATGAAGATGATTAGTACGGTTATCAACACTGTTTTATAGTTCTGTTGTTTTTTATTACTGTACTTTCCCTGAATATGCTCATATTTGTACACATTGCACGTACACTACTTTCATTAGGGTCTAGTCACAATATGTCATAGTTATACATAGGGAAGTAATAGCTTTGAAGCAGAGCAATACTTTCTGTACATGAAGATAATCAGTTACGTTATGAATATTGTCGGGTAATACTGCTGTTTTTTTGTTTACTTCACTTTTCCTGTATATGCTCTATTTGTATCTGTTGTTGTCTGTTTGTGTTTTGTGTGCAGTCATGGAAAAATGTAGTAATTGGGTTTTATTAGCTACCTATAACATGTTTCACACTACGAAAAACTCTAATAAGAAAGCAGTTATCATTTCACTATTCAACATGGCAAGATTATGAATATTGCACCTTCATCATGTATGCTGCACACACTGCTTATGTTTCTGCCTGAGTAGCTTAGTATACTGGATAGAACTTCATAATAGAATGCTATTTATATCAACACATTGCTTAATGCACTAATTAGCTCATGATATTTATTCCAATGATCCTTGACACTTTTTTGTCAACATTAGAATAAGAATCCCTTCTACAGAGTTTTCATGAAAAGTAAATGCACATGCGATGTCATTAGTGATGTAATCAATGACATTTCTGATGTCATCTTTGATGTCCTGAGTGTTAGTCTTAGCAGTGCACAGTGGTGTCGCGAGTTATGGTTGGTTAGCTTACCATAATTTACGAATTTCAAGGGTTTTTTCGGTTTTACTTGGAACCATAACGTCCCTTTAACAAAGTTTAATTACTGAATTTCATAGGTTTTTAGAAGCGCAAATTAACCATAACGTCCCTTTAACAATGTGTTTTTACTGAATTTCATAGGGTTTTAGTAGCACAACTTAACCATAATATCCCTGACTTTATATACATATAACATAGAACATATTGAACCCCCAGCTAGTAATTTTGATGTCTGGGGACTGTGCGAATGTCCACGAATGGACGCGGACAACTGCAAAACTACCCAAAAACTCAGGGAGTATCTTGAATTATTATATTGTGCGATATGAATAGTGCACAAGTTCAAAAACCAACACACAAACACATTATATGTAGTAATAAATAAGAAATAGAACCTATATATCTAACACATCAACCATCCATTTAAATACCATATGTACTAAATGGAATATACCAACATAAAAAAAGACAGCCTTCAACATAATTACCTCACAGAAACTGCACAACTAGGGGCAACAGCAGATCTACAGACCAGTATGAACACAACTTATCAGAAGCTAGTAAGTGTACTTTATTTTTCTTATATATTTCTGAATTGTCTGTATTAGATACAATAACAGTAATATATATTTTATTTTTTCACAGAAATGTCCAGTGGCTTGAGGAGAATTTCCCACGTGAGGAAATGTCTAAAGACAGTGATACTAATGGAAGACACTTCTCTATATAACCAAATTAATAAGCATTACTTTATGTACACTTAACATATATATATATATATATATATATTATTTTAACAGACCATACAAACATTGAAAATAGTACACCAAAAGATACATTGGATAAGACTCTCCAGCGCATGGAAGAAAAAATGGACATGCTCATGGAAAATTTCAACCATTTGAAACTTTGTAGAGGACCACATAAAAGGAAAAATGTAATAGCATTGTCCCACATGTACCTGTCCCCCCTCTCCATATACCAGTCAATTATCCCCAAACCCTCTCCATGAACAAAAACGTTTTGATGAGACTTCCATCCCTTCATCCCCTCCTATCCATCCTATTGAAACCCCCAATTCCTCTGTGTTTGTATCAGTTTCTGCTTCCCCTTCTCTTTCATAAATTCTACATCTATATATAATAAAACAAAAATATTATGTGTCTTAATTCAGTTGTGTTTTGCGATTTAAAAAAAAAAGGCATTTAGGATGTCCGCGGACAGTACGAGTGTCCGGAATGTCCAGAATTAACCATAATTGGGTTGTCCTAAGGACACTATACCTGTCCGTACTGTTCGCAGGCAAGTTGAAACTGTTCTAAGAACACAATCGGTGTCCGGGATGTCCGTAAAACCCAAAATGGAGGTGTCCTAAGGACACCATACCTGTCTGTACTGTTCGCAGGCAAGTTGAAACTGTTCTAAGAACACAATCGGTGTCCGGGATGTCCGTAAAAACCAAAATGGAGGTGCCCTAAGGACACTATACCTGTCTGTACTGTCCGCAAGCAAAATGGAACCGTTCTTAGAACACACGCATTGTGTGGGATGTCTGTAATTAACCAAAATGGAGGTGTCCTAAGGACACTATACCTGTCCGTATTGTTCATAGGCAAATGGGAACTGTACTAAGAGCACAATTGGTGTCCGGGTTGTCCGCATATATGTAAAATGGGGGTGTTCTAAGGACACTTTACCTGTCCGTACTGCCTAAAGAACATCTACGCACATGCGCACCACACCCATAACTTTTCCGAACATCGCGCCTGTCCGTAACTGTTTGCGTCACTTGTGTCACACTTTTAATTAATTTCAGGACCCGAACACTGTCCGTAGAACACCCGCGCACATGCGCACAACCATTCCAGTGCATTTGATGTCCTGCGGACATGTTCACGATGCCATCATGTGACCGCACCCACACTAATCTTGTGTTCTGAATTGTGGACAGTGTCCGGGTCCCCGAACATATTTAAAGTGCATTTTCAGGCTATCCACAGTATTTTATAGTAAACATTCACCATAGCACATGTCCCAGACAATCACCCTGATTCTCTACATACTTTTTGAGCCTTTTTGGGATGTTCGATATGTCCGTGGACAGCACAGGAGTATGCGGAGCGTGCACATGTACCCCTATAAAAGGCCACACTCCAGAGCTCATCCTCATTGTGCTTTTGGCTATTTGACAAAGCATTGTCTACTTTGGCTGGTATTTTGCTGCCAATCTTCAGATTTTTCTGAAATCTGATGGCAACCATGGCTCCTCTATTGCCACCTGGTGCTACATCTGCCTCAGCACCACCCCGCCCCCTCCACCATCACCACCTCCCAAGGGCCTGAAGAGGGGAACAGGCATGAGGATGCAGAGGAGGATGAAGAGGATGACGAGGATGAGGTAGTGGAAGTCCCCACTCCAGCACTCGCCGTGAGTTTTGGGTGTGGCGGTTATTTACCATTCATGGTAACGTACCCAAGGCGCGTGCAAACAAAGTCACCTGCAACCAGTGAAAAATGGTGCTGAGTCGCGGGAGGCTTGGTTCGTACAGCTTTGGTACGACTACTATGAAGCAACACCTAAGGTCATTCCACGTTGGGGCCGTTGGCAAGGTTGTACCTTGCGAGGAGCATAGTAGGTTGCGTTCCTCTACTTCATCCTCCGTTTCCACTCCTCTCACCACAAGAGACACTCCTGTGGGAGAGCGCATCCGTCGAGCTGCCTCACAGGCCATTCACAATGCTGATGACCCTTACCTTTCGAGGGTCACAGTTTTGTGTATGTACTGCGACACAATACTCTGCAGGGGGGAGAGACCTCGAAGTGCTTTCGAGACTACGGTCTCGGAGCATGAGAAGACCCGCCCAATACCTAAGTAAGGCCCACCCTACATCTTCCTCTCTCCACCCGCCCTTTCTTATCCCCGTGGTTGGTGTCCCCCCTTTCCCTCCTTTCCACTCCTCTCCTAGTGTGTTGTGTATAAAAAAACAAAATAAATTTAAAACAACAAAAATAGAAAAAGGCTCTTTTCAGAGCTGCATTTCACAGTCAAACAATAGAATTGGCAAATAAATTGAGCAGGCTCCTGTGCATTTTTTAGAAGTCCGCGGACAGTTCACGTACATCAAAAATTTTGGGGTGCTGCCCTATCAAAATTATTGCTCTTTTCTCTGGGAGGAAATGAAGGGTCTGAAAAGAGCCTTTTGGTGGTGTTTTTTTTGTATCTGAAAAACTTGAAATAATCAACACCTACTGCAAAAAAGATGGATGTAATTCCACAAAAGGACACAATGCATTTTGTACATTTCTCAGAAAAATCTGATTACCAGCATAAGTAAGATGGACTCCATCTCTACGAAAATGTATGTGCTACGAAACATAATATTTTCATTGTGAAAAGAGGACATGCCAACATCTCTTAGAAAGGCACAAACAGCCTTATTGACCTTGCGCCTCGCTTTCTCCATTTGTGGACCAAATGAAGAACGCAGCCACATTTGTCTCTGCGCAATACGAGAAAATATTACTTGGGAATTTGAAAACATGTTCATGACCTTCCCAAGTCTTTCTTTCATCGCAAATTTGCAAAGAAATTCCTGACACATGTCCCACACTGTTCCCTCCACAATGAATTATAATTATGTCTGGATGATGCTCTGTCTGCAAAGTAGTACAGAGAGGTAGCAAGTCTAGACCAGGCCCGGCTCCAGGAGTTTTCATCTGGGTGAGCCAGGGTTCTGACCCAGGAGGCCCACATTTCATTGGGTTGGGTCTAGGAGTACCCTAATTAAAGTGCTGGCGTGAAATCCAGATTTCCCATTTGCACTGCTCTATAAAAAACAGTAGATAGCAAAAGAGAAGCAAGGCAAATAGTGTTGCAACTTCAATCTACCTATCTTCCCTTCCCATCTGCTCTCCCCTTTCTGTTATATCTGATCCTCCTTCACCTTTCACCGTCCAGACACCTTCCTACAGCTGCCTAACCACCGTTCCCATTTACCTAACCTTCCACCTATTCACAATAGCACCCAGCACGCCTTCCTGGCCTGGCTTGGGAGAATTGAGGGTGATGCCTCCTCATCTTCCTCTGAGAGGCTGAGCAGTGAGGCCCCCAGTCTTTGTAACATCTCAGATGGTGTCTGCCCCGCAAAACCTTCCTGAGCACTGTAGCTACTCCCAGCAGACCCCAGAGGAGATGCTGGTGCTCCCTCCATCTTGATGTTAAAGATATACCCCCTAAACTCCAGAATACTGAAGCAAGGAATAGGAGATTTTATTTCCTACAAAATTACATTTTTTTCAAACTAATTTTTATTCTCAAGAACAGAACATACCATGCCCAATCAATACAGGTAGCCTAGTTGATTTTAACAATTTTTAGAGCACAAAAACATATCCTCGAATAGCATACACATGTATACAATCCCCCCTTCACCCACCCAGTCCACAAACCCCCCCTCCTTTCCAACTGATCCCTTACAGTAGTCCCATTCTGAATGTTTCCCATCAATGGTTCATGTCCTAAATTATTACATTTTAAACACAAAATATTAGATTTTGTTGCATTTTTTCAAACATTTGAATTGAGTTGAGAGTGCAAGACAGTGCTAGGGCTGCATCAGGAGGCAGGCGGTGCTGGTTGAGGGGTTTACTGCATCCTGGTATCGCTCCTGGTGAGGCGTGGCATGAAGGAGAGGGCCTTGCTCCCCTGCCATGGCCCTGTAGATCATTGTCTGGTACATACTGTTTATACACTGGTTATAATATGCAATTGTCCATGATGTCTCTTTGCTTGATGTGTTTGATTTGGTATTGAATGATACAAATTTGTTCTATAAATGTGGCCCGGATATTTTCATAGTAAGGGGTGGGGTGTGTGTGTGTGTGTTTGTGTGTGTGTGTGTTGTGTGTGTGTGTGTGTTGTGTGTGTGTGTGTGTTTGTTTAAATAGCTTATAATGCGAACTGAATCATTTCTAGGGGCACCTCATTTTAACAAGCAAGGCATAGTGAAAAATAAAATGCTCAGGATCACACACTTTGGTTAAGTGGTAAAGCCATAATTTCAGACTAGCCTGAAATTTAGATAGTACACATCTTCTGAGCTCAAGTTGGTACAAATATATGTTGAATTTTAGCTTTGAATACCTAAAATAATGCTCAATTATATACAGATTACTTTAAAAATGTACAAGTCACATGATAAAACAACCTGACAATGTATTCATCATTGTAGAAACATGTTGATGAAAAGATTAAGGGGGACATTTTGTTTTGAATTATAAACTGCATAGAGCAGAATTCTCCTTTTTGCCCTTTTTTGCAAAATGGGCCATTCATTAATTTTTATTGTTTCCACTAAGTACTGGAAAAGTACAGAGTAAAACACAGGCCAAAATCGCCTTTGCTCTTTACTTTACCACTACGTGTCTGGAAAAGTATAAATCACTTCCACAATTAACGATTTTGGGAGCCATCCACAATGGATTCCTTTTGACTCTGTCCACTTTTGCCTGGTCTAAAAGTCAGGCAGATCCCATAGGAATCCATTGGTTTTCTGCCAACATAAAAATATATGCTGGTGGAATACCAATCGGATTTGGCAGGGGGACCTTGTTAAGTTTGATCTGCTCTCCAACTTCGCCTATCAAAGCATACAAAATCCTACAGTTTATAAAAAGTGGAGCTAAATGCATTTAGTGCCACTTCTTCCACTCCGCTTGACCTGGAAAATAATCCCCATCATGAATGGAAGCCTATAAGCTCCAGCATAGCAATTAATGAGAACTTACAAAAAGTCTAATACAGCCACAAAGTGAAATGAAATGCATGACAAGGTTATTGTTTCACACAGCTTGTTCTGTATCCCCTTAATTACCAATCACCCAAACAGCTTCTTAAAACCCTATATATTTTTTTTGTTTAATGTGCCAAAGCAATGGTCCCTGCCTTTTTACCTTTTTTCATCTTTAATTTATTTCTAAAGCGCTAGGACAGTGGCCCCGAAGGCATAAGAGCGCTGACATTACATACAATAAAAACATAGAGCTCAGAGAGGCCTCAGGAGAAACCTGAGGGAAACTAGTGGAGGCCAAGGATAAATTTACTTGAAAAGAAAGGTGTTCAGGACACGTTTGAACCTGGGAAGACTGGCACACATCCTCAAATCAGGCAGAAGAGTATTCCACAAGTGAGGAATTGCAGCTGGGAAGCATCCATTTTGCACCTGTACAAGCTTGGCCTTTGGGGTGAAAAGCAACCCAGTGTTATTGGATCTTAGATTACGCCAGTTAGATAGCCACTTCAAATGTACTGCCATATAAGAAGGGCTTAGTCCATACATGCAAGCATGTGCAATGCAAAGGGTATGAAACTTGATTCTCTTTCTAATGGGGAGCCAATGTAATGCTCTGCGTGCTGTTGAAATATGATCTGTTTTACGCATACCAATAACGACCCTCACTGCGTTGTTCTGCACAACTTGCAGACAATTGAATTCTCCTTTGCCTACCCCAAGTAGACTGCTGGCAGAGAAGTCTGGGCGGCTCCCAATGATCGCCCTGGATAGGGTGGCACAACTGGAGGCCTCAAGGAATGGTCTGGTTTATGCCAAAAGCGTAATGTAGTATGTTGAGTTAGACACGAGGCCACTGATATGTGACCTCATTGAGAACTACTGATCCCCAAGGTTTTTACTTTTTTCAAAGTGGGGAGCAGACTGTCTACAATTTGAAAGAATCAATAGGACTGATCAAGCTGGCGCCACTTGGGGCCGGTGCCCAGGATAATATTCTCAGATTTTTGGAGTTATTCAGGGCTAGGCTATTATACAGCATCAGCTGGATTTTAGCCGAATGTGGCATTAATGACCTCAGTGTCTTTGGAGTGGTCATCTGATAAAGGGAAAAGGCACAGTATCATCAGCATATCATAGCACTTCCTGTTGTAAATAATCTGCCTCTGAGGCACGTTAAAAAGAAACAATCTCAATGGTAGGGCATGTTCAGCCATGCTATTTGCATTTAAGGGGAGAGGGTAGAACAGGGGGTGGGGAGCATTGGCATTTTAACCTTGTCCAGATGTTATATTCACCTCTGATGGCACTCTTTAGAAAATATTGAAATACTGCTTTTTAGTTATAAAAGACGTGCACCTTTTATACTTTGCCCGCAACATTATAGAAAACGCTCTTCTTTTATGTTATTTTACGGGTGTTCATGTTTCATTTCCGGCACTGCATAAACACCTAGCACCCAGGATTTACATAATGCTTTCCAAACAAATCCCACAACAAGCATTACATATTCTGTTTGCATGCAAATTCTGTAAAGTTACTCAAACAGAATGGGGTTATCAAGTCAGTACCTATCAGTTTGAATCAAGAAACGTTCTGGCAGAATAGACTAGGCTTCCAAACAAAGATACGTTCTATTTAAGTCGCAGCCCCACTGGTAAGTATGCATGAGAAAATCTGAAACTGGTCAATACTTGCCAACCTAGCCTTATCATTTTCAGGTAGGGCCTTGTTGGACCAACACAGTGAGGTGCAGCTTGATTCCCTAGGCATAGCAACCAAGACACCCACTTCTGGGCATATACACATTCACTTAGGGAGACAAACGGAAGCCAACATGCATTGGCAAAACCAACAGCTTGGGATTTTGATTAGGCATGGATAGGCATTTTCCAGGCACTGCCATAAGGGTACCACATGAGGGTACCAAATGGCCATAAATGGCAACAGCTGGAAAATGGTGCCAATAACTGGGCATATGATTGCATTGCCTGGCAAATGTCGGCTAATACCTATGCACAAGCAAAAACTGTTGGAATGTGATTGCTTGTTTAAGACAGGACTTTAGTACACTGTCACTGAGGCATTGACAAATATATTGAAAATCAACTGGCTGAAGACACGCATTAAGAGAACCAGGAGTTCATTTACAGGGGCAATTAAGTAATTTAACACTCAAAATAATGCTTAGATATAACACTGGCAGGCCCTATACAGCAACACATTTGGTGTTAGGTTATGATAGAGCTTGCTCAAAGAGTTCTAGAAAGGTTGGGTTTTGGTGATGAGGCATTAACATAGCCATGGCTAGTCATTAGGTGGGTAAATGACCAGACACCCCCATAGGGTGTGCGTTTCTCCACACATTTTATTGCAATCCTATCTGTGTTTCACAGCATGTGTTCTGGTTGCACCTAACAGGTAAAACGTCTCTGAATCAATTAGAACCATTGTCATTGCTCTGGCCAGCCTTCCAAACCATTGTTTGCATATCAGACTTGGCCCTGTCACTAATATTAGAAGCCCGTCGCAAACTGCTAGACCACAGGGCCTAAATGTGGTTACTTGTGTTCCAGTGCAGATGGAACACAGCCCAGCAATTGATATTGAACTGCACATTTTGGTGGCAGCACCAAAAGTAATTTGCTAGTGGCTTGTCCACTTCTGTAATGGCACAAACATACTACAGAATTATGGCATGGAATGTTGCGCACAGAAACGGTAGTGGTAATGTTTAATTCAAAACCTTGCATCTATCACTTTTTGATTTTACTACACTCTTTCCCTCCAGAATTAAATGTGTGTTACTACCAATCTTATCTTTTCACTTGTACTCAAGTAGTTAATGCAGCAGAATATATACTTTGAATTTAATTTGTAAGAGCCACCAGTCAGTTGACGCATCTTCTGCAGAAATCTGTGTTCAAGCAACTTCAACTGTCATTTATATTGTTTGATATAATTAACCATTTTATTAAGCATGATGTGAAAAACCACTATGTTCCCACAAAAAATAAACATACTTTAAATTACAGAAACCAAAATTGTGATTTTAGGTTCGAGAAAATAGCTGTAGGCACCCTGCTTGAATATGTGTGCTACCTCACTTAGAGTTGTGAATGGCCCTCCATCTCCCGGGTCATTTGTACTTTCATAGCTGTGGGGCATAAATCATTGTCTAGGGCAAGAAAACAAATCCTGGCTGGGCCTCTTGCAGCTCAGCCTCTCAGAATGATGTCTCTGAGGTTGCTGATGAATGTTTAGAGTGACATCCACCCTCCACTACCTTGGTTACTAATGGTGTATTACACCACTGACATGACCTCCTTTGTAGGGGGGGGCAGGGGCTGGCTCTGGGGGGGCCTGGCCCCCCTGATCCCCCTGCTGGAGCCGGGCCTGCCAGTCACACAACCATCCACCAATCACATCCACAAACTCTACATCTAACTCCATCATCAGAGTTCAGCAATTCAAATGTACTGTTGATCACTCTGACTAAAAGTCTCATATCATTGGAAAGCACCTACAACAAAAACTGCTCTACAAGTCTCCAAGATTTCTACTTGCAGCTGCATGCATATCCACATGCATGAATACAAACTACAGGTATGCATATTTTCTGCACAGTACATGTACAACTCTTATAAATGCATATAAATAGAGTAACTGCCACTTAAACTGTATAACCTATAAAATGAACTTACTGTCATTTTTCCCATCTGATATAATCAACTGTCACTTCCAAACCTGTCTAGTATCTTTTTTTTTTTACACAAACACCTATCTAAAAAATTATAATATTAGAAGATGGGAGAAATAACAATATAATAGTGGAAAAACACTTAGTAGTGTATTATAAAATTGTACACAGCCAGTAAAAGGCCATGCATCTTTATACACTGACACACATACGCACTATAATTGAAAAGCTCCCAGCTGCAGTAACTCCAATACCTGTAAATCACATCCTTCTGCTTTATTACCCACACCTTCACAAATGCATACATTCCATGCTTTTCTATACAGTTTCTGCCATTTACCTTATAAAAATGTCAAAATAAATATATAATTATTTCTTGTTTCTCCTAACATCCTATAACACAGCATTAGAAAAACAAGTGAATTTCATACACTTAATATTCTACTCATTTGCAAAGCATATTGAACTAACATTGTAAATGAAATATGAATGCTGAACATAGTCAAATGAAACTGCATGCATACACTATGTTCAGATATCAAACAAGAATACTACTACAAAAACATAGATATGAATCGCTCATTTAACATCACTGCTATAAACACACACAATTAATAACTTCTTTCTTTTATAATTGCAGTGAAGACCACTCTCCTGGAAAACAACAACATCTGAACTACAAACACCAACTACAAAGAAACCTGCGCATTCCACAAAAAAGAGTAAGTACAATACTACCATACTTTCTCTGCCTAGCCTTTAAATCACTCCACAATCTTGCTCTCCCTTATCTCTACTCTCTCCCCTCTTTCGACACTCCCTCCCACTCCCTTCACTCTGCTGGCCACTTTCTTCTCACTGTTCCTCCTTCCCCTTATACCACACCCCATTTCTGCTCCTTTCATCTCCTAACCCCCCTGCACTGGAACTCCTTACCTCTCTCACTCCGCTCTATTTCAACTTTTCCTCATTCAAAACTTTACTCAAATCTCTGCTTCTCCATTCCCCCACATGAAACCCCTCCCATGTTCTTCACCCACCCCTTCCCTTATCTCCTTAATCATCTCCCTCCCCTTCCCTCTCCCCCATTCGCACTTTTAACTCCATCCATTTCCCTCCTCCTCCTCTTCCCCACCCTTCCCTCTCACTTCTACTGCACTACTTACCTTCTTCCCTTCACTTTAATTGGTCTACTTGCTGTTTTCTTGGTTTGATTCTAAATGTTACATTGTTTCCACAGTTACTGTTATAATTTAACTTGTTATATTTATCATCTTGTTATTAAAATGTATTACTCAAACACACTGTGCGAGTGATTCATGTAATTTGTGCACCAAAAAAACGAACATTTGTGTACCATTCTACCCACAAATCACCATTTAATAAACAGGGATTAGCACGCAGAATGGCACACATATCTCTGTTTTTCAGAGCACAAATAACATAACTCAGCCCCTAGAATATTAGTATTACAAAACAAAGAATAGTTTTAATTTTATACCATTTGATTTACTATTAGTGCCTATCCTCACCAGTAGCTCACATTTTACTATCATCTGAACAGCAGTATAGTAACACACAAATAGAAGAGTAGCCTTCCCAACTAATTGTAGGTGCCCAATGCACAATCACACACCACCAGATACATCTTTACAATCATACTCAAACACTCATGCATACAGCACACATGCATTGCACAACAGCCCAACCCATGCCTTCTATTTTTCTGTTTCAACAGACCCAACAGAATGCCTACCAGAAAGCAAGTCCATAGAATGCAACGCAGAAATAGAGCAAATGAAAAGAAAAATGTCCAAAATAAGCATCCATCTCTAGCAGAGTTTGTACAAAAAGTTCAAACAAAACAGCTAATACAGGTCAATTTGAACTTCTAGATCCTGCTTCAATATCCAATATTTTAGACCATTATACAATTCATACATTACACTCTAAAGACACCATAATTGGTTCATCTTTCACTGACACCAGTGAAAGATGAACCCATTTTTAAAACCTTAGGACACAAACTCTGCCGTAAAACTATTGGTGTCATAGGAAATGTCAACCTTTGACAACATTTCCAATACAGAGAATTAACAGAAAACATGCGACAGTCTACAGGCCTCACCTATGCAAACATTTTAAAAAGTATTAGAGTTGGTGTACTATCTCAAGAAGCACAAGCAATATTAAAATCTGCCACATCTATGCACTTTATGGGCATAACTCATGTGCTACTGATGTTATGGAACAATTAGCAAACAATAATATCAATTGTATGGTCTTAATGCCAACTCTTGCAAGCTGTTCCAAATTCAAGGAAACAATGTTGAAAAAAGAAATGTAACCAATAATTGAAATTTGCTCCACAGACAAACTGGACGTACATGGTATGACACTACCCATGTGTCAACAAGCCACAACAAGACTAACTACCTTAGAAAATTCACAGCTGGGTTGGAGAAAATAATAAAATTAACCTTAAACTGTAGAGTAATGCTTAAACCAAACCTTGACGTGGAGCAAGGACTAGTTAATGGAGCACTGGGTACAGTTGTTGTATTTCAAACATACCCACGCGACAACAAAATTCAGTGTGTCAATATACTCTTTGACAAACTTTCAGAAGTAAAAAGGATAGGACGCTCAACAGCTAGATTCCTTCTCTTCAAAGATATGTAATTTTCTCTAACTCTTGCATACGCGGTCACGATTCATAAATGACAAGGTCTTACCCTAGACAAAGCAATGATAGATATTGGCAACACAGTCTTTAAAGAAGGCATGAACTACGTAGCACTATCACGCTTACGTACACTTGACTGTCTATTTCTAATCAACTTTGATGCAAGTAAAATAAACGCTGATGTTCCTTGCATTTTAGAATACAATAGACTTTGCTCACTATACACCGCCCACCTAAACACATATTCTGTTCCACAAAATGTAAAACGTTATAAAAGAAAAATAAATCAAACAGAAATGCAACAGGATCTCAATGCAAATCCTCCAAAGAGAGTAAAAGAAACTAATACTTCATCAAGTATGAAGTACCACAAGCAAAAAAGAATCAATTAGGGAAAGTAAACCAGGTGCTTCTTTAAAGAAGGAAAACAAACTCCAAAAAAAGCAGTTAGATACAGAACTACCGGGACCATTTAAATTCTCAAATATAGTTGGTGTAAGTTGCTAAGTAAATGTAGCAATGAATATTCTATTTCAATTACCACCAATTGTTGACAACATTTACTTACACAGTACAGACCCATTGTGTTTGCATATGTTAGTACTTCACAGAAATGCAGCAAACAATCCTGACAACACGTATAGTGTTTATGGAATAAGACAACAATTGGACTACTGTGCTGGAATGGTGAAATTCACTATAAACTCACAGGAAGATCCACAAGAATTTCTAATGTACTTACTACAAGTATTGGAAAAAATAACATACCTATAAATGAAATCTTTCAGATTTCATACATGTGGAAACATACATGCACTCTCTGCAACAATCTGACACAAGAAGAAATCCCCAATGAACGCTTCATATATATATCAATACAAAATTGTGAATCCATTCCATTTCAGCGACTTGTACAAAATGCAAACCATGGTAGATTATGCTCTAACTGCAATTCAGATAATCGCTCCACGTTAGTAATACAAACACATAGTAAATACATAATACTAATGCTTCTACGTTACAATGCAGATGGTACTAAAAACAACTGCAAGCTGACTGGATTCACACATGGTCAAATATCACTTGGTAAGAAAACCTTCACAACAGTAGGTATAATCTACCACGCAGGAGCCACAACCAATTCAGGGCACTACACTGCATATATAAAAAAGAAATGTGGATTGTTTGAATGTAATGATAGTACCATTACTCTAAAGCAGAGATTACCAGCAAATCTTACAAACGCTTATTTGATGTTCTTAAAACCAAAATTTGATAACTAAACTGTATTTAAACCCTAAGTAAAATTGTGTTAAAAAAATATAAACTGTTAGAATACTCCAAAAGCTAACTGCTCAAAGATTCTACAACAACTAATCAGATAAATGAATACCACTAAATTAGACCAAAGAATACACAGTTAGAATACGCCAATTGGTATCTAACTGTCCCAAAATTTAACAATAGCCAAATAGATAAATCAATACCACTAAAATATATCAAATAAATAGACAGTTAGAATACGCCAATTGGTATATAACTGCTCCAAAATTTTATAATATCCAAACAAATAAATATGTTACTGCTCCAAAAAAATGCAGCAAGCCAAAGTAGAAAGCATTAGCCAGAAACAACAAGTGAACACTGAAAACAAACAAACAGCATAACAGAAAAAGGGTTTTTTTAATCCAACATGGATTTTTTTTCTCCCACAGACCCAATGATTTTAGCAACAAATACAGAAACTGAGCAAATGCACTGTACTCTGATTTGTAATCTACTAAATATGAGGGTCAAAAAAAAAAAGTAAGTTGATTATACAATGTAATAAGTCATTACAAAATACTAATACTAACATGCTATTTTCTTTTATCACAGAAATTAACAAGAAATACATGTACTCCGGTTACTAGACAAAACAGTAAGTATACAATAATAAGGAGAACCATCGCAGCATATCACATCCATAGTATTTAATACCTAGGGGGGCGTGGCCAACCGCCATGTAGAGCGGACGCGACTCCGGCAAGCTCCGCACGATGAGCCATCGATAAGCTGCTTTTTCCTGCATTTTAGCCGGCCTTGTTGCCTACAAACCACCCCGAGAGCTGCCGGCTGCGACGGGAGCCTCCTGGACACCCCACATGCGAAGGTGGAAGCCCGGGAGCCAAGTTAAGAAGACCGCGTATCCCACGAAGCGGACGGCCAAGATGGCGGCCTCCATTTGCTGAGCCCGGAGAGCCCGGCGTCAGCCCGTCTCCCGAGAGAAGGCCGCCCTACGTCGCCGAGTGGAACGGGTGAGGGTGGTGCCCCTGCTGACCCCTCGGAGGCCACCCCTACGGTAAACTTGGGAGTTCCGAGCTCGAAGACGAGGAGGCGACCAGGGCGGCCGATGGTGCCTGCCGGCCCCGTTGCTGGAATCGTAGGGGATTGAGGACCGGCCGGAACCGGGGCCTGGAGATCGCGCACTACATCGAGTGCGAGCGCTGGCCACCTTGCGCTGCCCCAGGTTGGCACTACCACGGAGGCTTCGTGCGCCATCCGCCCGAATTACGCCACGGCCCGGGCCCCCTGCGCCCTAGAGGCGGGTCGCTGGGACCGCGACGCTCGGGGCGGGCGGGCTAACGAGAGGAGCCCCCCCCCACTGAGTACCGAGAGCAGCAGCAACCACAGGCTGGAGAGCGGCCCCTGCCGAGCGGAGTGTGAGGGGGCCCACGACCGCGCCACCATACGGGGCCTAGCTCGAACTCATTGCACCTCGCGGAGCCTGGAGGCCCTGGGGGACCGGCGCCGGAGCGCTTGACACCCCGCTGGAGGGCCCAAAGTGCGGACCATAATCCTACGAGTGCCGGAGGAACCGTAAGTGGGCAATTTCTACAAAGGGCACTTCCGAAGTACCCCGGCCCAGGCACCCGGCTGCAGTACTTTATACTTGCTGAGTTGAGAGGATGTCCGGCCTAGACAAGTCTACGGGGAGGGGGGCCAGGTCTAAACAGCGGCAGACCACCCTGGACGCTTACACAGCCCCTGAGCCCCCCAGCCCGGAGTGTCCAACCATGGCGACTGCCGCTAGAGACATGAGCTCTACACCAGTGACGACTGAACCCACCAACTCACAACTCTTGGAGGCCATCACGCTAATCCAAACAACTATGGTGAACAAAATCGACGCTGTGGCCATAGATCTGGGACTCCTTCGCCAAGACGTCCGCTCCCTGGCCGGCAGAACTGACGCGCTCGAGACCCAAGTACGTGAGAACTCTGAAGCGAACACCCAGCTTCTGCATGATATGGAAGGCCTCCAACAAACGGTCAAGAATCTGGAGGACAAGGTGGAGGAGGCCGAAGGAAGGGCCCGCCGGAATAACATCCGGCTGCTCGGACTACCGGAGGGCATCGAAGGCTCGGACCCCACTAACTACGTGGAAAACCTCCTGCTGCAGGAGATCGGCGCGGAGAAACTATCGCAGGGGTTCTCCATCGAAAGGGCCCATAGGTCGCTTGCCAGGAGGCCCCCGCCGGGAGGCCCTCCCAGGCCTATGATAGCAAAAGTATTAAACTACAGAGACCGCGAGGTCGTCCTGGCGTACTCTCGGTCGGGGGGCCAGATACTGAGAAATTCGGCCAAGATCGCTATTTACCCCGACTACACTTTCCAAGTGCAGATGAACAGAGCTCAGTTCAGCTACACCAAAGCCAGGTTGAAGGTCGCTGGCTTGAAATACATGCTCCTATACCCTGCAAGGCTGAAAGTAATACACAAGAACAGAGCCCACCTATTCGACACACCGGAACAAGCCCGGGACTGGATGGATGAGCAGCAACTACCAGACATCGAAGGCAAGAGGCGCAAACCGCACTGATACACCTACCTGAGACTGCCGTATCGTATCGCACCATAAGATCATAGCAATCTAACCCCAAAAGCAGCTGAAAGGATCCTGTCACGCGGAACACCGAAGTTTTAGCTCCCACAACCCCCCAGGAGCTTGTTTCTTTCTGTTTTTTTTCAGGGTACGTTTACCCGCCCGTAGGGCACCCGAAGACCATGCCAGGTCCTAAGGAGCGGAAACGGGACAGTCACGACGAGGAGTACCTTGTCAGACCAGTTATTTGTTGGGGAAGTTTTTTCTTAGGGAAAGGGGAGCCGGAAATCCGCACCCTAGTTGGGAACCCTAAAGTTGAAATACCGAGACCACAGGACTACCTCAATACTACAACACCTCTAACAAGATCTCGACCAAGACCAGGACAGGAGAGAGAACACCACCATGACTATGGCTGAGAGAGTAAAAGTGATGACATGGAACGTCAGAGGCATGAATAGCTACGTGAAACAACGAAGGATTCAAGCATACCTGCGACGATGCAAGGTAGGGATCGCCATGCTTCAAGAGACACACCTAACAGAGGCAAAACTGACCGCGCTCGCCAAAACCTGGCGGGGGACCTTGGTAGGATCCTCCTACTCCTCATATGCCAGGGGGGTCCTGGTGTGGATTAACCCGACAGTCCCTTTTAAAGTCACGGACACCAAGACAGATAACGAGGGCAGGATGGCATTGGTGCAGGGTACCATGGAGGGAAGAGACCTATGCCTGATTAGCACTTACGCACCTAACCATGATGCCACAGCTTTCTTCCACTCCCTGAGCTCTAGATTATGCCCCTACGTAAATAGCACCATGATATGGGGTGGGGACCACAACTGCACTTTAGACCCTCTCAAAGATAGGTCAGACACCAAACACTCCCGCCCGTCCCCCCCTGCCAAGATACTATCCAAACTGATTTCCCACCTGTCACTTTGCGATCTGTGGAGGGAACTGAGCCCGGAGAGACGGGAGTACTCCTTCTTCTCCCCGCCACATAACGTCCACACTAGGCTGGACTACATGCTGGTCAGCCAGGAGCAGCAGGCCACTTTCAGCGAGGCACAATACTTACCCAGAGTATTATCAGACCACTCACCCCTGTCAGTCACCTGGGAGGTGTACCCGCCCAGACCCCCGGTCCCCACATGGAGACTGCGAGCAGAAGCACTGCTTGACGCGGCCTTCAGGGACCATGTACAAGACAGCACAGACGAATACTGGCTAAACAACCTAGGCAGTGTAGAACGCATCAGCACCGCGTGGGAGGCGTATAAGGTGGTTATGAGAGGGGACATGCTAGCGGCAGTAGGGGGGGCTCAAAGGGCCATTACGAATGCCCTGGCGAAAGCAGAAAGTGTGCTGGGGGAGCTGGAGAACAAGGCAAATCCGACTCCTGAGCAGGTACGGGAAATAATAACGCAGAGACAGGCCTGTCTGTCGCACTGGGAGTCCCTGGGGAAACTAAGCTACGCCAAACACACTGAAAGGACACACGCTCTGGGAGACAAGCCCGGCAAACTCTTGGCCTGGCTGTACAAAAGGGAAACCCCTAGGACCCCCATCTGCCACATCCTCAGACCAGATGGCACTTCGGTGTACACCCAGGCAGAAATTAACATGGTCTTCTCTGAGTACTACCGGGACCTATACTCCCAGGCCCCGCCCTCGCTGGATACCGGGATCGAGGACGCCCTAGACTGCATAGAGTTACCCAAGCTAGACCCGCAGATGGCCATAGCCTTGGAAGACCCGATCACCCCAGACGAAGTCAAGGCAACCATTAGATCATTACCCTCTGGGAAGGCTCCAGGCATGGACGGCCTCCCCGGGGAATTCTATAAGACATACGAGGAGACCCTTGCCCCTCTGCTAGCACAAGTATACAATGAGGCCTTTGAACGCGGCTTACTCCCTGACTCCATGAGGGAAGCAATAATCATCCCCTTGTTGAAGCCCGGCAAAGAAGGAACAGATTGCGGTTCATATAGACCTCTCTCTATGCTAAATGTCGACTGCAAAATACTGTCGGCACTCCTCGCCAATAGACTACGCAAGGTGATCCCCCTGCTGATTCACCACGACCAAACTGGTTATGTACCCGGGCGCTCTATCACTGAAAACTTACGCAGGTTACACCACATCATATACTGCACTGAGCAAGACACCCAGAAATACGCGGTGGCATCATTAGACGCCACCAAGGCCTTTGATTCGGTTAATTGGGAATGGTTGTACGCCACCATGGTCAGGATGGGCATTGGACCCGCCTTCCTTAAATGGACCCAATTGCTTTACACCCACCCCGTGGCCAGAGTGCGTACCAATAAGACGTACTCCGACAAATGGCCCCTCCATAGAGGTACACGACAGGGATGTCCCTTATCCCCCATGCTTTACATCATTGCCGCAGAACCAGTGGCCGCGTACATCCGGCAGGAATACGGCGGGGGAGGCATCATACTAGATGGAGTGACACACCTTATCTCCATGTACGCGGACGACACTCTCCTCTACCTAAATAACCCCGAGCACCTCCTGCCCTATATCTTGGAGACACTTGACTGCTTCCAAAAACACACAGGCATCCAGATAAACAAAGACAAGTCGTGTCTCTACCCCCTCGCAGCATTATATAGCAATAAGGGTGGATCCCTGCCCCCACTAGCTCTCCAGTGGCAGGTGACGTCCTTCAAATACTTGGGTATTACCATACACCGTAGCCCGAACACTGAACACATTCTCAACACAGTCAGAACAATGGACGCACTTACTAACTCCATGGCTTTCTGGGGGAAACTCCCTCTCTCTGTGGCAGGGAGGGCAGGTCTCCTCAAAATGGTAGCGCTCCCACGCCTACTGCATTGCTTTACCAACGTCCCCTACAACATCCCCTCAGCCTTTTTCCGAGGCCTGAACAATCTCTGCAGAGGATTCCTATGGCAGGGAGGCAGGCACAGGGTGGGGCTTGACATCCTCCAGAGGCCCTACGAGAGAGGCGGACTGAAAGTCCCTAATTTCGAACTATATTACCTGGCCAGCCAATTGAAACACGTAACGCACTGGATGGCAGATGAAACCACCACTGACACCAGACTTCTCTAGCCGGCTCTGCCGCTACTGCTACTTAGAGACTTGTTATGGGTCGAGAAGGGGGCGCCACAACGTCTCCCATACCTGGCCAAGCTGGGAACTCAGCTCTGGAAGCGGGCCTGCAAGGCTGTAGGACTAAGAGACCCTTACTCCCCACAGATCCCCATCGCTGCAGTCATGGCGACACCCTCTTGGGGGCACACCGAAACTCGCTCGGTGTGGGAGCCTTATGGAGTGGCAACACTGGGCGACCTCATGCAAGAACACGAACTTTTGACATTTCCCGACCTCTGCGAGTCGACGGGCCTGCCCATCGGGCAGTTCTTGCTCCACGGGGCAGTAACACTGGCCTTAAAGAAGAGATGGCCTGAGGTAGACAATCAATTTACCGAGAACGAAACCATCGAAACACTGCTAGACACTGCCGAGGGAGGCCACGAAACCTCCAGAATATACGAGGCCCTATTACTAGCAACGACAACGAAAGAACTAAAATGCAAAAAGAGATGGGAGAGCGAAATGGGCCTTGTATTCGAGGACGACACATGGGAGAGGATTACCCACTACCATAAAAAGACCTCCAGGAACGCTCGCCTCCAATTAATACAGCTATACATCACAAACAGAGCCTACCTTACACCTGACGCCATATCAAAGTTCAAAGGGGCCTCGCCACAGACATGCCCCAAGTGCCATGCGCCGCAAGCAGGAATGACCCACATGTTCTGGAGCTGCCCCGTGGTCCTGAGGTTTTGGACCCGGGTGAAAGATAGGGTGGCGCTGGCTGGGATTGAAGTTGAAATTCATGAACCTGCAGCTTGCATACTGGGGACATACAGGCGAAGCACCAAGAACAAGCCCCTAAATAGACTCCTGGACTTGATTTATATAACAGCAAAAAGGCGCATAGCCATGGGCTGGAAGAGCGCAGGGGGGCCTAGCGAGGCCCTTTGGTGGTACGACCTCAAGAGATGGGTCGCCGCGGAGACGGCGGCTTGGGAAGTGGCTATCCTGGTACAAAAACTAGACTCCAGTGCAGATCTTCTCCGCTGGGTAGAGCTGACGGAGCCGCTTCTCCGTTCAGCAACACCAGACAGCACACCAAACAGTCCTGGCAGTCCCTGCTCGGCATGCAAGCCTATTGAGGACTGAGGCTTAAACTGTGGTCTCGAGGGGAGGGGGGTGGATTGGGTGGGGAGGGAATGTTAAGGTTGATGTTTTTGTTATTACACATACTACACCGCTCCGCCAATGCGCTGTTTGCTATATGTTTCGAAAAACCAATAAAGATTTTTCATAGTATTTAATACCTTTGTTCCTTATACATTTGTTTTTCACCCAAAGTTATAAGCAAATATGAATGTGATATGCTGCGGTGGTTGTGGCCAGGGCATAGAGTCTTGGGTGCATTTGGTGGTTGTGGTGAGGGCCTAGAGTCTTGGGTGCATATGGTGGTTGTGGTGAGGGCCTAGTGTCTTGGGTGCATGTGGTGGTTGTGGTCAGGGCCTAGAGTCTTGGGTGTATGTGGTGGTTGTGGCCAGGGTCTACGCAAGACCAGCGTTATACGTACCGAAGTTAAAAGGTTTCATGGGTGTGATATGCTACGGCGGTTGTGTTATGGAGCAGTATTTATGAGTTATACTTATTGTAGTATACTTACTGTTTGGCAGCGAGATCCAGGACGCCCCCAGCAAGACCATCGCCTCCGCGGTTGACCAGACTGTGCACATCAAGAAGAAAGGGTCAAGGGTTCCCGGTTGACGAATACACGATCGAAAAGGCTGCTCGCCAAGGCAGGCCACGGCTAGGTTGGGGGACGGACCTGAGCGAGGTCCAGCCATGAGCGGTGACCCTGGGAGTACCTGACTGAACACGTGGAGCCCCGGTTGCAAAGACCCCAAAGGAAGGTAAGGGGAAATACGGGAAGAAAGGAATTAGCAACAAAGGGAAGGTAGTTAAGAATACGGTCTATGTGAGTGACAGCGAGGCTTTTCTGATCTATCCTTTATATGGCCATTAGGTGTTGTAAGAAGTGAGAAGCAGAGAAGTGGTATCCTAGCCCGTACGGGGTAGAAGGTGGCGCCGCGTAGCATTTGTCCTGACCAAGTGCAGAATAGAGATAAAGAGAAAATACTAGGGGTCTCGTATATTGAGTAGACTCGGAGTAGTTTTAGAATATTCTTTTTCCGTGGAGGTAAGAAATCTTGAGACATAATAAAGGTGAAAGAGGTGGAGAGTGAATGCGAAATAGTAGGTAGAATAGGGAAGGAGAAAAACCGGGGACAGTAACGGGAATAGGGAAAGAACAAAACGCACACAGGCAGTGCATGTGTATGTTGCATGATTATATGTTTGTTGGTCTGCTTTGTGTATATGTCCTGTTGAACATGCCAAAGTATTTCAGTACAAGTAACTTGTTGATTAATGAATAATAGGCAAAGCAATCCTCTCAGAAAGAACAGCTAATGTGACATACCATAATTGCGAGCATTGATAAAGAACGTATTTTCACATATTGTAACTGACATACCAAGTGAGAGGTGGGAAGGGACTCAAGGGTACCAGAACACAAAAACAAAAAAAAAAGCATTGCCATGGGGGGAGTAACGCCACTAGCACATATTTGCCAGCATCTTCCACTATATAGCAACAGGGTACAGAAGTATCACGATCAGTGGATCACTGAGATAAAAGGAGATGGGGTTATACCCATTTGGCCAGAAGGAGGGTCATTCGACAAAAGAGTGTTGGACCTAGTATCAACGCATTTGCTAGCAGGATACAAAGGGAAACAGTTACAGAACCGGAGAGAAGTGTTAGATTTATGGCGAATGTTCGAGGAAGTTACCCCCACGGCAGAGGTAGGTACAAGCTGAATGATAGAAAAGCAGAACATACCTGAAGAAGTAAGCGGGACACCAAAAGGGGAGTACTCAACAACTACAACCAAGAACAAAGTAACAAAAATCTATCCCTTAATGACCAGGCCATCAGTAGGGTTTAGTGAGCCCATGTATATACCACACACCCCCACTGTCCCGTGCAAGGCAACAGCCCCTGAGCCCCCACCATATGACAAAGGAGGCCTGTACGGCCCCACAAGTGCGCCTCCTGTGAACTTAGCACGTTTAACAGGTGATTTACACACAAATGGAAATAACACGGTTAAGAGCTCTATGCGACAAGGGGCAAATGTTGCCAGGGGGAGGGGAGGTACCCCCGCTGTCACTGGCAGATCTCACACCTCCGATAGGGGCAGCAAGCAATGCAACCCCAGCAGCCTCAGTATCAGGGCAATCCATAGCATCACAAGGGACGTCAGCACAGCAAAGACAAGAACAAGAGTGGCAGTCAGGACAGTTCCTGTTCCAATTGAATAACAAGCCAGTGAGAATTATACGCCCAGATACACCAGAGAGTCAACAAAGTGGAGATCAGGGTGAAGGACAAGGAAGTGAACACAAGGAAAACTGGGAGGATAACAACGAGCCAGAGTCAGAAATAGAAGAAGTCTGGGATGATCTAGATGAATACGAAGAGGCAGCTGCCGCAGAAGGTTCCCCACTGCCAAATTGCCATTACCCAGACACACTATCAACACCATTATGGCAGGGTAGATTAAGACAAAGAACAGGGAGGACAGGGAACACACTGGTAAGTAAAACAAAAAAGGGAGAATGAGCAAAACAGGAAAGAAACAGAAACTACAAATGCCACTGATACATAAAGGAGCAGGTAGGCCAAACTATATCCCAAACAACCTGTTAAAACTCCCCCCCCCCGCTGACGGGAGGAGCAGGTAAGTGGATACATGTATTTGAGAAGAACACGGCAGGCGTTCTGTTAGCTATAGGTGATGTGAAAAGCTTATTAGTATCAGCAATCGGGGACCAAGTAGACACAATCTGGGAAAGGGCAGGGTTCCCGGGAGTAACAATGAGCTGTGATCGCCACGATGGATCACCATTCAACAATGTTCGAGCACAAGTGTGGGATGCATTGCAGCATGCTTTTCCAGACGTTCCAGACTTACATGCAGTGATGCAGTGCACGATGGAGCAGTGCGAGGATCCTGCGCAATTCTTTTTGCGAATGCAAGACTTATGGAGAAATGGAACTGGTACGGCATGGAATCAATCAACAGCCTTATTTTATTTTATCATTAAAAAGGGGTTGCCGAAAGAGGTGCAGAAGGCCTTGGACAAAATAGCTGGGATCGAAGCCAAAGGGTGGCCTGAAATTCAGAGCATAATTGTACACCATTGGAGGAGGATCAAAGAGAAGGAAAACACAAAAGAGGCTGTCCGATGAAGCAAAACTAGTGCAGACAAAATTAGTGAAGGTCACCGCCATTACTGCCAGTGTAACCGCAGACAGAGAAAAAGAAGGAGAGGAAAACGCGGAAGGAAGGCCTGTTGGGATAGCAGCGCAGTGGGTTGGAGAGGACCAAGGACAGTGGAATGGAGAGGAACAGCCATGCCAATGATCACAGTGGCAGAACAGGCCGGCCCAAGGTAGAGGTGGGTACCGTGGGCAGAGGGGAGGATACGGAGGAATGGGAAACAGAGGGTATGGTGGGCAAGGACCAAGAGGAGGACAACAGGGGTCATGTTGGAATTGTGGAAGGTGGGACATTACTCACAAGATTGTAGAATGCGACCATCAGGGTATTTTCAGGGGCAGCAGCAGCCCATGAACAATGAACAGGGGTGGGGCTGCCCACACCCAGGTACCCCTTGTGGAGCTCCTATGGGGATGAGGGACAACAAGATCAGTACTGCTATGACCCCCAAATGCAACAAAGACACCCAGCCCCACACCAGCAGCAACAGCAGCAGCCACAACAGCAAAACGCACTACAGCCCATGGCAAGACAAAACTCAGTAGGGAA
The DNA here is from genome assembly GCF_040938575.1 of Ambystoma mexicanum. Taxonomy (NCBI): domain Eukaryota; kingdom Metazoa; phylum Chordata; class Amphibia; order Caudata; family Ambystomatidae; genus Ambystoma; species Ambystoma mexicanum. The sequence continues at coordinate 626,971,924 of NC_090933.1, read as the reverse complement.
CATAAACAATAACCCTTTTGCAGCGGCTGCAAACGGTGCTCTTGCACCATTCTGTGGCGTAACGGTCGTAGGTGACAACGTTTTTTCAGTGCCAGGTCAGCAAAGATGCCAAGACTAGGACAGCCCACAGGGAGTACTTGCGTGTCCAGTCCTATCCACCACACAAAGTGCAAATGAGGAAACACTAGTGGCGGCAGAGATAGGAAACAAGCAGTTTATCTTTATGGTAGACTCTGGAGCAGAAAGATCATGTCTCACAGAAGGGCGGTTTCAGCTCTCGGGGAAAAAATTTGGAAACGCAGGGGTTCTCTGGGGCTATTTTAAAAGTTCCTTACACAAAAGATCTTGATGTAACAGTAGGGGGAAAAACAGTGTGCGCACCCTTATTGTATTACGAAGACGCGCCAATCGATTTGATGGGACGAGATTTGCACAGTAAGTTAAACATGACCATAGCCTTTACTGAGAGAGGGATAGTGTGCTCAAACAGATGTAGTGCCAGGCACAATTATATCTATATACATTGAGGCAGTTCAAGTTTCCAACAGACGCATTGTGGTCAGAGGCCTGGACACGCAGGGGCGTGAGTGGAGAAATGTACTATGCATAGAGCCGAACATAATGCTAAAAGATATAACTGATGAAGAATTGTTTAGCGATTATAAGGGGGATGGAGAAATAATGATGGAAATAAGCATACCATGTGATATTATGATCCAATACAGAGAAATACACAACCCACTCATGGCTAACATAAAGGCCCCACTGACAATATTTGAGGAAGACATGGCCAGGGTAGCACCTGAAATTTGGACTACAGGGCCACACGATGTGGGATTGTTGCATGAGGTGACTCCCATAAAAATAAAACTGACACCAGGTGCCCTCCCACCCAGAGTGAAACAATACCCAATATCCAAAGAAGCAGAGGAAGGTATTAGAGAAACAGTGAATGCACTCCTAAGCCAAGGTATCTTAGTGCCATCAACTTCCCCATGCAACACAGAGATTTTTCTGATTAAAAAAGAGAAAGGAGGGGCGTGGAGAGTGGTCCAGGATCTCCGCCCACTCAATGACGTCATCCAAAAAGAGTTCCCATTAGTGCCTAACCTGGCATCAATATTGTGCAGTATACCAAAACCAAAAGAGGCAACTTGCTTCACTGTCATTGATTTGAAAAATGCCTTTTTCTCTGTGCCACTCGCACCAGTGTCGCAGTACCTTACAGCCTTTATATTAGGAAACAACAGATATGAACACTGCAGACTTCCACAGGTGTATTGCGAGAGCCCAAGCATTTTTAACAGAGTACTACGAGAAGACATCGGCAACATAGATGTAGGGAGCACCATTATACAGTACGTAGACGATTTACTCGTCTGCAGCAAAACCGAAGAAGAGTGTAGAGAAGACTCGATAACACTGCTTAACGTATTGGCTGCCAAGGGATACAAAATGGACAAAGGAAAGTTACAATACTGCCTTACAGACGTTGTATATCTCGGCCAGCAAATTTCTAAAGATGGAAAAAGAATACTACCAGACAGAGCAGCGGCCATTTGACACATCATCATACCAAAAACAGTGAAGGAAATGCAGAAATTTCTTGGCATATGTAACTATTGCCGAGCATGGATCCTCGATTATGCAGCATACACACGGCCAATGCTCCAAGCACTGAAGGAAGCACAGAAGAACAGGGCCCCAATAAAATGGACACATGAGACAATTGCCCAATTCTCCCGATTAAAAGACCTTATTGCAGACGCCCCAGTCCTTGCAAATCCTGATTATGAAAGGGAATTTTTCCTGTTTTCACACAGCAATGGAACATTGATGACAGCAGTATTGACACAAAAGACATCGCTAGGCCACAAACCATTAGCATACTACAGTGGAATATTAGACCTAGTAATGCAGGGACAAACAGGCCCTCACTGCAGCGGCCTTCGCCATTGAGAAAAGTGCCACGATCGTAATGGGATGTTCAGTGACGCTATTTGCGGAACACTCATTATTTGCTATCCTGGAAAGATCAAAATCTACTCTCACAACACAGAGAGCATCTGCTTATGAAATAATAATATCCAGTCCAAATGTACATGTGGTCAGATTCAAGACAGTGAACCCAGCCACATTCATTACAGAGCCATGCACAACTGAAGATTGACAGGAACACGATTGTAGCACGTATGCGGGAGAGGGCGATACCATTCCCAAAGCAAGAGAAAATGCCCTTACAGAAGGAGAAATCTATTTCATAGACGGGTCAGCATCCATAAACTCAGAGACAGGAGAGAAACATGTGGGGATGGCAGTAGTGCGCATGGAAGAAGACACATACGAAGTGATTGTTCAAAAGCGCCTCCCCTCACACTACTCTGCACAAGCAGCCGAACTGACTGCACTAATCAGCGTGTTAAACACAGCCAAAGATTGTGCATTAACAATATATTCAGACTCATCTTACGCCACCACCACAGTTCACTCAGGACTATCACGGTGGTGAAGGAGAGGGTTCAGAAGAGCAGACGGGTCGCCCGTACAACATGCCACGTTGCTAAATGAACTAATAGAAGCTTCAGCAGAGCCATCAGTAGTGGCAGTGGTTAAATGCAGAGCTCATACCAATAACACAGACGCTGTCTCATTGGGGAATGCGGCAGCCGACACAGCAGCGAAGGAAGCCTCGTACTTCAAAAGACACCAACATCAGAGTACGTTGTAAAAACAGTCACAGCAGAACAACCAGCAGAAGCATACAATAACACGCCCATAGCACAATTGATAGAACTCCAGAGAAGGGCCCCACCGGAAGAGCAGGAGTTGTGGGGCAAACGAGGGTGTAAACAATCAGCCACAGATCTCATTTGGAGACAGGAAATGACAGGCAAGGTAGTGATGCCTGTAGATTTACTAGAAGTAGTGTTCCAACAACTGCACTTCCCAGCTCACGTTGCAAAACAACACATCGCCTCAGACATTCAGGAGGATTGGTTTGTTCCCAATCTGCACGAATACTTGTCTAAATTTGTGATTGAATGTACTACATGCCAAACTTACAATTCAGGAATGACATTACGAACTCTGCGTGGCACTTTGCCACGCCCTACAGGTCCATTCAGAGAACTACATATCGACTACGCCGATATGGGAGAAAGATGTAATGGAGCGAGATACTTGATTGTGGTGGTATGCCCTTTTTCACGGTGGGTGGAAGCGGGCCCTTGCCCCCATCTTGATGCAAAATGTGCTGCCAAGTTCGTTGTGCGAGAAGCATTCTCGTGGTGGGGAATCTGTGACGTGATCCGTTCAGACAACGGCACGCACTTTGTGAATGCTCTTTTCAAAGAAGTAACCTCCCTTCTGGGGGTGAAACATAAATTATGTTTGATTTATCATCCAATGGCCAATGGAGTTGTGGAGAGGATCAACGGGCTGCTCAAAAGCAATTTATCGAAATTATGCAGCACGTTGAAAAAAATTGGATATATTGTCTGCCCCTAGCACTGTTCCAGCTCAGAAATCAACCATGCAAGGATCACCATTTGTGCCCCCACGAAATCGTGATGGGGAGAAGAATGCACACGCCGCCCTCTCCTGTTAGGAGGGCGTCGGATGCACACAGGGCTGCCACATTGCTGGGGGAAGAGTTTAAGGAATACCTAGCACAGCTAACGCGCGCAGTACATAGTATAGCAAAACAAATTGCTCCGCCATTTAGTGAAGATGTAGCAACAGACACCTCCATGCCAGCAGTAGATAGCCCGGAGGGGCCATTAATGCCAGGGGAACACATCTATGCTAGAAGCTTTGTAAGAAGGTGGAATTCACCAAGATTTCATGGTTCATACACAGTAGTGTACAGCACACCACCTGCAGTTAAGATGAAGGGACTGAAATACTGGGTGCACCTCTCGGACGTGAGAAGGGCGCGCAGTGTCGCACTCCCACAAAATGAAACAGACTGTGTGGATGGCATTGCTAACACATTCTGACATGACGAAAACTGTAACTAAGAGAGGAAAAGTATAGTAGAAACGCAAAATGTTTTTTTACATACTCTCTCTCTCTTTCTCTTTTTTCTCTCTTACTCTCATATGAATTGTGTTATTTCTCCTATTTCTTCATTGTTTTTATGATAAATGGAAAGAAATTGTTAAATGCCTAACTAAGCAAAAAGATGAAAAAGAATGAACAATTGCAAATATGTTTCTTTTCCTGATGACTTAACAAATTTGTCTCGCCGACATAGGTTCAACACGAGCCAATGCGACGAAACGGCTGAGCAGGCTGAAATTTTAGATAGAAATAGGGATGTCACTAGGGCCAGTAGATTGAGCAAAGTGGAATGCGGTATAAAATATGCTGCCATACTATTTGCAATAATGATGTTTTATTTTATTTGGTATAACGTTGTTTTATTTGTAGCGAATGAAATGAACAAAGGGGGGAGCGGGGCTAAAATGATAAAACTAGGGTCTAATCTAATTTGGACTGGAGTAACAACCATTTGGAAGGACACTTATAACGTTGAATCGAATAGTATAAATGCAACGCCACCCTATAACCAACTGCATGTAAAAAGAACTGCTATCCCATTGTTGAGCAATACTATGGCCAAGGAAATAGAGCCTGGATGGGATGTAAATGACGGTCACTATTGCTTGACTAACTCCAAAAATACAAGCATGCACACATACAGGGCACCAGAAACCACTACTGAATACACACATGTCACCATGAACAACATTGATGATGCATGGTCCAGAATATTCCTGCTGCAATATCAACGAGTTGGTACCCAATTCAAAAAAAAAGAGAGAGGAGAAAAAGGGGGGCGGGAAAAAACAGATATGATATTTATCATACCCTGGGGTTAGATGAAATAGAGGACCCCCGATACCCTGACCAATCAAATAAATGGTATTCAGACATGAGCACCGCAGCGCGGCAAAGATAGCAAGTAATGAAAGTTGCTACGTGTGCTCACTTATTCCTCATGCAACTGGAACCCCAAAAATGTTAATTCCACAGAAAGTACCCTTGTCTGAGGCCCAATGTTTGATTCATCTGCTGTGTAGAATAAAAAAGACATTTCAGGCATACACAGTCACCATGGAAAAATTGGGAAACGAACAAACATGCACCAGCAGACGACAAGGAGTAGTTTGCCTCCAAGAGCCATTTTTCATCATAAAAGGGACAAGGTATGCAGACAACAAGTGGCATGATGAAACGATTGAATGCGAAGCTGAGGGGCTTCGAGGGCTGCCAGACGAAACATACGAGTGGGTAAAAGAAGCATACATCCCCATCTGGTCACAGCATATCGCCAAGCTGACATGGGTCACACCACTGGAGAGACCCATAAAGATTCAAAAGGAAATACTGCACGAACTTTGCTTCCATGGAGAAGGGAAGGTGAATATGGGAAATGAACAGCAGTGCAATAAGACTTTAATAATACCAGATATGAAAAAAGGCAATGCTGCATTAATGGACATATACTGGATCTGTGGCAAACGAGCTTACCTGCATCTCCCAGTATCCTGGAGGGGCACTTGTGCCCTAGCCACACTTCACTCACCACTAATGGTGATACCAGAGAGCCACGTTCAGTTCACAGCAAGGCCTTCAGCTGACAGTTTGACAGCAGGCCAATCGGCTGACAGTTCGACAGCAGGCCAATCGGCTGAACCATCGACAGCGCCCGATGAGACAATCACGGAGCCCCTAGCATACAAACTATTGTCAGAAGAAACATTAAGAACCAAGTTGTCACGCAGCAAAAGATCCAATTATATTTCTTCCAAATCGTCAGAACTCCTTGCTGAAATCCTGCAGCAGTACAAGCTTTTCTCATCTGCACAGACATTTTTGCATCATTTCTAGCACCAGGCGTTCAAGCCAGCACAAATGCGAAATGGCTGCAGATAACACGCTGGGAGCTAATCCAGCTGGCTAACGACACTGAAGAAGGATTCAACATCATAAAAATAGAGCTCCGTGCACTGCGCCTGATGACGATGCAAAACAGATATGTCTTAGATCTTATCACGGCAATGGACGGCGGTGTTTGCAAAAAAATTGGGGGGCGTGCTGCACGTTCGTACCAACTTCAGATGCTGATAACGGGACACTGTCACACGTGATAACAGCAGTGCATAATTTAGGAGAAAGAATGAGAACGGAAGGTGGAGCAGACAACAGCACGTGGTTCGACAATCTGTTCAGCTGGATACCATCATGGGTGAACATAGCAGCGAAGATACTCATTCCCATTATTGTTTTTCTTCTCCTAATATTCTGTGTGTGCCAACTGGGACTAAGATGCTGTGAAAATAATATGCCTAATTCAGCGATGATGATGGTAACAGTGGGCCGACACACAACGGTGGCTACCATGATAGATGCCCAAGTACAAACTGGAGCATACACAACACCGCAGTATAGAATGACTGCCATCTATAGGCAGTATGGGGACGTGGTCGATAATCTACATCACACTACCATTAAAGAACCAAAGGACTTGCTGTGGTATAATGAGGTTTGGATACATTTGGATGGGGATGGTGGGATATGCCTAATGGTCACCCCAGAAGAATACGCAAGAAGGGGTAACAGCTTAAGAAGTGTGTGCAAAGCATGGATGCCCATAAAGGGTACACCTGCTTGGGATGAGACTGTGACCGAAGTTGAGCGCTACCAAAGGGAGAACGGAAAGAACAAGATAAGTAGTTTGTTACTTTAGATGTAACGAAACGGGGGAATGTATGGGACTTGGACCACGTGCCTCCAGTAGTGGGGTTGCCCCTTGCCCTTATGTAAAGTTAACCACGGTTGACCGCTACATAGATGGGACTACTGAGCAGGACACGGGGCATCCATCTTTTGTGCCCCCTTTTGACTCCATCTTGGGTAAACAGGCCTCACTCTGATAGTACAGCAAGGCTCAGCTCCCCTCCCACCGCAACAGCCAAGGACAGAGACACACACAAGGCGCGCAGACAGCTGGCTGGCCCCCACCCTTGCACTCCCCCTGCGAAGGAAAGCTCTGCGCTCCCATTCTCACGCTGAAGCTGGAGAAAGTTGCAACAACCAATATGATACAGTTTTATTCCTCTGACATCACTGCAAGCATGAGAACCAGCATGTGGACCAGGATGAGCTAAGCACTTTTTGCTCGTTCGTCCCCATAAACGTGCAAGCCACCCACCCCATTTAGAGTAATTTATTGCCATCCTGACCCTGCGCTCCCTGTAAGGTATTTCTTTCAAGTGCCAGACCTTCGCCTGCGCTGCGAAACCCACCAAACACACCCACTACTAACCTTAAGCACTTTGCCACACTATATGTTTTTACTTATACTAATAGGTCTAAAGCTTAGGAGATATGTGAAACATAGCTTGACTCTTTTTACATGCACAATAAGGGTCAAGGCCTCCAATTAAAGCCACAAATGACCAATTGTACTGACAATTAATAGTATGTGTGATTTGTGTAGAAATATGAAAAGTAGTATAAAATGTTTAGATAATTTGTTATTTAGAGTTTTACGAATGCAACATATTAGCTTAGGTAGTGACCACAGTGACCGGATCCTGACCTGCGTGAAGCACAAGATATTTGACGTCCATCATCTCATCAGCCACTCAGCCAATCAGAAGGAAGAGATGCCACCCACACCTACAACACCACACCGCCTGGCCAATCGGGTCCATTTAGTATTTTTTGTTAGAGTTACTTTAATTGATATATATATATATATATATATATATATATATATATATATATATATATATATATATATATATATATATATATATATATATATATATGAGTGATGATGAAAAGGGGGGGTGGGCATTTTTGGGTTATTTCCTAGCTGGAGAAATAAAAAATCCTTTGAACTCTTGCAGCCGGTTCTCAGTGCCTCCTTCCCCGACAGGGGTTGTGTTGGTTATTTTATTTTCTCTTATACGTAATAAGCCGGGGAAAGGCACCTACACCATGTACATCTAGTTTGTCTGTGGCGCTAATTTCCATGATTGGTTGCATTTCTTTACTTAGCATGATTTCATTGAATTTGAAACAGCTTGCAAGAGTTGGCATTAAGGCCATACAATTGACATTTTTGTGGGCTAATTGTTCCATAACATCTGTAGCACATGCATTATCGCCATAAAGTGCATTAATGTGCCGGGTTTTCAATATTGCTTCTGCTTCTTTAGAAAGTATACCAACTCTGATACTTTTTAAAACGTTGGCATAAGTGAGATCTGCAGATTGCCGCATGTTTTCTGTTAATTCTCTGTATTGGAAATGCTGCCAAAGGTTGACATTTCCAACGCTGCCAACAGTTTTACGGCAGAGTTTGTGTCCTAATGTTTTAAAAATAGGCTCACCTTTTACTGGTGTTAATTGAAGCAGATCTCCAAAAACAATGTGTTTTCCTGCAAAGAGCTCTTCATAGTCTGTTTTGAGTATTTCTTGTAATCTGAGGTGAATCAAAGCTAACATCAGGTTGGAGACCATGCTCACTTCATCTATTAGTAGCATTTTCATGTGTTTCAATACTCTGCGTAGTTCCATTGCAGCTTCTGCAGAAAGTTTGTAATAGTCTAATTCGTTCTGGTGTTCTACTGGTAATAGTAGTAGTCGGTGTAATGTAACACCACCTATGTTGTAGGCAGCTAAACCTGTGGGGGCAGTGACAACAGCTGACAGTTTGGTGTTTGTCAATTGTTGAATGAACTTACTAATGATTTTGATTAGGAATGTTTTGCCAGAACCAGCTTCACCACTGACATACAGTAGTATAGGTTTATAATTATGGCAGGAACATTCTTTATTTTTATGTTTTACACCATGTGAAATTTGTTTTGTTACTTCTTGAAAAATGCTACGTTGCTCATTGTTTAGTTTTGATTGTAGTATAGTTAAGTCTTCTTTATCTTCATACGGACACATGGTGTTTTCTACTTCTATCATAGCTAATTCTGCCTCATTTATTATTAGTGGTTCTCCCAGTGGTTATTGTCTTCCTGTTAAAGAAGGTTGACTACTGTCAGGAGTGTCCTTATCTAGTTGGGCTTGGAGTTCTTCTTCGTGTTGCTGTTCATTGTGCAACATTGTTTTGTACTGTGTAAAGGTCACATCAGTTATAGTGCTTTCATTTGCTTTGAAAGCATCCACATATGAGTCATAGTTATCTAGTATTTGTTCTTCTTTTCTCCATGGTTTCAAAAGTTGTAGCAGGGACATGTAATATACTTCTTTATGTTGAGGAGTCTTTAATGACAGTTTGATATGATTAATTAAATTTGGTTTAGTGAGTTTAACTAAGCTGCCTTAACAGTTTGTCACTCTATATTTACCTTTTTTTCATCAGGTTTCATATTATTTTTGTATGTGAAGTTTTGGGCTATGTGGTATAGACACATGTTTTCCAAAGTATTACTTCTGTTTGGGTAGTATGTGTCCAATAAATTGTTTTTTTTAGTTTTTTTTTTTGCATTTAATTGTTTTACAATTTTTACAAAATCTTTCTTCTGACTTATGATTTTAAGGCAGTTGTGATTGTGAATCCAGGATTTTGTGAGATTAAAATTCTCCCCTTTCTGTGCTTGTTTCTTTAAAACATAATTTTTCTGTTTTTCTGTTTGTTCTCGACTTGATTTTCCTTCCAACTCTAACCCTTCGAAGAACTTTGCTGTTGCTAGTGTCAATGTTGTGGATTCTCCGCTCATTAGCTTGTTCCACCAATCTTCTTCACTGGTGGTAAGATGTTTCATTCTATGTGGTCGTAAATAGGTCGTTCTGAGACTGTTTGTACCCGAACAGTGAAGAAGTAGGTGTTGCACTGTTTCAATTTCTAGAGTGTCACAGTATCGACAGTTTTTATCTTGAACCTGTTTTCTGAGGTATAAAATTTCTTTCATCTTTAGAATGTTCAGCCGTGCTCTCAAGAAAATTGTACGCAGTGGTTTATCTGGGAATTGTTTTAATTAGTTCCTTGTCTCATCCAGCCTTTGGGTGTTGATTGTATGGTGACTCTGTGGTGTGTACTTCTCAGCTTTTTCCAAGGTCTCGATCCAATCGTGGATTTTCAGTTTTTTCTTGATTTTCTCTGGGGTACGTTCTATATCTCATTCTGAACATCCAATTTTTTCTGACTGGTCTAGTAGGTTTTTGTACCATTTTGTCATCATGGTGTTTTTTTGATTCGTCATTTCTTGATAAATGATGTCCAGAATAGTAGGCCGAGGAGTTCTTAGAATTTTTCCCAGGAATAGGAGACCGTTTCTGACTATCACTGATTCCAGTGATTGAAGACATAGTTCTCTTCGGATAACTGCTGTTGGGGTAGAATTGGGTAGTCGTAAGACTTTGCGCCAAAGAGCGCCTTCCAATTTTGTCCACAGTGTTGGAGGAAGATGTGGCATCGCTTCTGCTCCGTAAGTTAATGCTGGAGTGACTTTGGCTTTGAAGAATTTTAGTACTGGGAGGATGGTGAATTTTCCGAATTTCCTTTCCAAGAGTATTGCTTGTGCAGCCAATGTTTTCATCTTTAGGATGAGGTGTTCTTGCAACGATAGTTCTATTTGGCTGCGAGATATTTTCACTCCTAAGTATGTGAAGTTTTCACTGTCTCCAGCTTTTCTGAGTTTGCAAACCATTGTGATCTTTTAGTTGGCCTAGTTGATTTTTGCAAGATCATAATTTTGGTTTTTGCTGTATTCAGATCTAAATCGTTCTTCTTCAAGTAGCTTACGAGGCTGTCTAGTTGACGCTGCAGTCCAATTGGTGTTTGTTCCAGCAGAAGGATGTTGTCCGCGTAAAGCAGTCTTGTCACTTTCGACTCTCCTATTTTTGGAGGAAAGGAGCGTGTATCAATTTCTGCATCCACTATGTCTTCCATGTATGCTTTATAGAGAGCCGGAGCCAGAGGGCATCCTTGTTTGACTCCTCTTGCTGTTTGTATACTTTCTGACAATAACCCTGCTTCATTCAGGCGTACTCTGATCGAGGTATGGCTATATAGCGCTTTGATAGGTTCGAGGAGTGAAGATGGACATCTTTGTTTTTCCAATTTTTTCCATAGTTTTCTCCTGTTTACACGGTCGAAGGCTTGTACCAGGTCGATCGAAGCTATGAAAATTGTTGGGTAGCCCTCAAAGACTCTGGCCTTCAGGATACTGATCATCATAATGTTGACCCCAGTGCCTAGATTTTTTTCAAAGCCTGATTGCAGCGGATCTGCTGTCTTTGCCACTTTCTGCCAGTCTTGAAATTTCTCCAGCACCAGGGATCCGAAGAGTTTACCCAGCACGTCCAATAAGGCGATAGGTCTGTAGTTTCAGACCTTTTTTATAAATTGGAACGATGTTAGCTGTTTTCCATGTAGCTGGGATAGATCGTGTTTTCCTGCATCTTCTGAAGATTTCTACTATTAACAGGACCCAAGTTTCCACCTCCTGTTTGAGATGGAGGTTTGTGATCCCATCTGGACCTGGCGCACGGGAGTTATTCAGTTTACTGATTTTCTTTCGAATCTCCTCCTCCGTGCATGCCATCCATTTACTTTTCTCATATTTTAATGATCTTTTTTCCGATGGCTCTAGTTCTTCAAATAAGTTTGTGAAGTGTTTTAACCATCTGTCTTCAGGGACATTGTTGGTACTAGTTTTTGCTGGACCTGATAGGTTGGTCTTTATTAGAGTCCAAAAGTCGTTCGAGTTCCTTTTGCAGACTACTCTAAGCATGGTCTCTGCGTCTTCTTGGTAGAGTTCTCTTCGGATTGATTGGAGCCACGATTTGTACTTTTTTTTGTTGTTTGTTTGTGGAGTCTAAATTTATCTGTGTAGGATATTTTTTGGCTTTTCTTAGTGTTTTTCGTAAATTGGATTTCTTTGAGCGAATTTCCTCGTTGTATTTGTGAAGGTGGATTTTTCCTGTTTTTCTCACGTGCCTGGGACATAGATATATATATATAGTAAGCAGTGGACAGTAATCCACATTTTTCAATGTGTTGTTCTTGTTTACTCCTAGCTTTTCTTGCTTGTAGATCACTGTTATCGAGGCGATGGCATCCTTTGTAATTTTTAGTTGATTTCCTTGGGCGTTTGTTGCCATCTCAGTCGACATTTTAAGTTGCGGGCGTTTGTTGGCATGCCATGTCGCTTTGAGTAAGTTATGGTCGCTCCGGGTCGATATCACTATCTCAAAACTTTTGATTTGTTGATATAGGTCCCTGGATGTGAAGATTTAATCAATGGTGCTTGCATTTTCTTTGCCCTTCCAGGTTGGGATCCTAGGTCTGGTTGTTTCTAGGGAGTTAAGATTGTACAGATCACAGGATTCCATCAACTCCGCCCACGCGAGGCCTCTTGCTGTTGATTTTGAGCAGGAGTTTATTTTGTTTCCTAGAGTGGTTTTTACATCATCTACCGTTGGGCAAGTAGAGTTCAAGTCTCCACATATTAAAATGTGGTCCACGTTGAAGGTTGTTATAGCCAACGTTAATATTTTTTCTATCTCGTTTAGGAAAGAAGGACGTGTGAATTATGGCCGGGTTCCAATAGATGTTCAACAACAGGTTAAGATCTTTGTTCTTTTTTCTTGTTACGTCTTCTTCTTTTGCCCATTCCAGGACAATCGCCTGGATTAGTGTGTCTGATACCAGGTTATGGGCTATTCGGAGAGATCCGCCCGTACGGACGCCCGTTAGAAGGCCCGATGTTGGGCGACCTTTTTTGCCTTTGTCGGCTGGAGACAGTTGGACCTCATAGATGTCCATGCTAGGCGGCCGCTGCAGCCAAGTTTCTTGTAGACTTAATAGGTCAAATCCTCCTAGGTTTATCTCGCCAGGTTCTGTAAAATGAATATGGCCTCTGGTATTCCATGATCCGATAGTGATTGTTTGCTCTTTGTTGTATAGAGCATTTGCCATCTTTGCTTGTTCCCATTCTTCACCTGAAGGGGAAACCTTTGACTGCTATTTTTCAGTGTAGCGTGTTAATGCTTGGGGGAGCCATGACCATCTTTTTGAGCTTTTTTCCGCTAGATCTTGTCGGTTCTGGGTCGAGGTTGTTTCTCTCACAGTGTTTTTTCTTTTCCTGTAGACTCCTGCATCCTGATAGGGCCGATTATTTTTCTGGTTTTGATTTTTTCTGTGTCCTCATCATCGTCGTTCCAGTGTCTTTTAATGTGGTGATCTTCTCTTCATTTTTCTTTTCCTTTTTCCCTTGTAGTTTGTGTCGAGTTTGAACCTTTAAGTTTGCGGGTTGCTTCTCTGTCTGCTTCTTTCGTATGTTCATATTTCTCCATGGTTGGAGGGTATTTTCTTTTTTCTTTCAGATCATACTTTCTGTTCAGGGTGTTCTTTATCCAATCACCGTTTTCGGTTGTTTTGTCCTCGTAGCTGTGACTCTGTTTCGTTCTGTTCGTTTTTTGGCTCTTATGTCCTCTCTCTTCTAATGTTGTTTCTCGCAGGAGGTAAACCCTGTTCAGAAGTTCTTTTTTCAACTGAAGCATGAGTTTTTTTACTGATTGGGACGTGATGTGTAAGAAAATGCTGTTTGTCCGTCCTTTATGCGCAAATTCTACTACATTTATGTCTATGCTTCTGATTTGGTCTCCATTTGTGAGTTTGTCCAGGAGTTTCATCATGGCTCGTCTGTTCAAAATGATTTTTTCTTCCGAGCTGGTTCTTCTTTCAAGTTTTAGTGTTCGTGTCGAGTTACTCTTGTGAGTAAATATCGCTGAATTTCTGATTCGGTTTCGCTGTGAGGACTGGTCCAAAGGTCTTTGGTTAGAACAGTTTCTCTTTTCTGAAGGTTTGTCTCTTCTTCTGCTGTCGTATGTCTCGGTGACCGAACTTCTCTGTGATCTTGTCTCGCTTGTCTTTCCCTTTTGTCCTATGGGGGTCAAGTAAGTTTGTTGATGTCGTCTATCACTTCTTCTTGTTTTTTCTTCTTGTCTCTCATTTTCAGATTTTCTTTTGATGTTCTTTGGATGAGCTTCCTCGTTGGCTCCTTGTCTATGATAATGTTTGTTTAGCTTTATATTTGATAGTCGGAACAACGTTTTTCTTTCTGGGGTGATCCAATCTTTTTTGTGTTTTAAATCCTCCAAATTTTCTTTTTTTTGTTCTGAACTTTTCATTAGTATTTTATATTGATTTGCCTTTCGGTTTTGTGTTGGGGGTTCGTTTTCCGCAAATGATACCTTTCTTTTTTTTTGCCATTGGTCGAGGTATTTCAGACTCAGAGTTTTCAATAGAATAAGTGCTGATGTTAGATATGTTAATCATACTCTCATCTAGCTCCGGATTAGATTCTCTTTTTTGATTCTTCTGGATGTTGCTCTTCTCTTTCTTAGTTGGTTTTTCGTATGTGACAGTTATCCATTTTGTCATTAGTTAATTTGTTTTAGTTGTTTTTTCCACTTTCTTCTGAACCTGTTGTATGTTGAGATTTTCCGATTCTTGTGGTATTTTTGAGTGATCGTCTTTCGTTTTGCTTGTTATCGATGTCTCAGTTTCGCTCAGCTTGTCTCTTGGGTTCATGTGTTTATTTGTACTGGTTGTTTCTCGTGTGTCCCCCTTAGGTTTATCTTTGTTGCACTTTGGTGCTAATCTCTCGATGTGTTTTTCTAGTGCTTCTAATGGTACTTTTTCGTTGCTGGGCTCAAGTATTTTTTCGCTTGAATAGTTTGAGTGCTGGTATCCATTGATTTTTTCTTAAATTGAAACACATCGTTCTTTCCTCGGTCTAGGTAGGTTTTTTCTGGTTCTGTTATATCCGTTTGTGTTCCTTGGTTTCTTATATTTGCCTTCCATGATTCAAGGGCCAAAATGTATCCTTCCAAGTGAGTCAGCTTCGAATTTACAGATGCTAATATTGAGGTATGGTCCTTCAATGTGTCGTTAACGGTTTCATATAATTTTCCGAATGGTGCTAAGCCAACTGTCACTGCTGACATCACAAGTTGTAAATCCATTTTTTTTCCAGGTGAATTTTTTTCTTTTGTTTTTATGGTTTCTTGTCCCAGTTTAGTTTTGTTTGGAGTCGAAAAAAGTGGTCGCAAAGCATCCACCAAGGTGTTGTTCTTTCTTTGCTGGCAAGTAGATTTCAAGTCTGGGTTCAATTCCCTACGCCTAATCATGTTTTTGTAATTTAATAAAGCCTCTGCCAGTTGTATTTCTTCTTGGTTTCTTGCACGGATGATATTAGGTTTCTGTATGATTTCATGGCTCTTTTTTGCCTCAATTATTGTTGTTTCTGGGTTTGGTTTTCTCGTTTCTTCGATCAGATTTTTTTGGCCGAATATAGTTTTCTCTTTTGAAAGCTCTTCTGTCAATGTAACTTCCTCCTTATTGTTCAAGCATTGGTTTTTTGGGTTTTGTCTCGGATTCTGGTTGTTTTAATTTTCTTTAAATGACACTTCGTTTTCCAAAATGCTTTTTTGTTCCTTATTTTGAGTCGATTTCTTTGAACTCGTACAACTTTCAGTGTCGAGTTTTGGTTTTTCCAGTTTACCTTGAGGGGTCTCATTTTGGCCAAAGTGCCATCGTAATCGGGGTGTCAAAGCTCCTATTTCAAGGGGGTGCATTGCTGATAGTTGTTTGAATGGGATTATTTGAGGGGATGGAGGAATTCCCTCAAGTATTTCCATGTCAGAAAGTTCAAATCGATTTGCAATGGGAGTTTTCCCTAACTTCTCAAAAAATCCTCCGATCAGGTTATTAGTCTGAGGCATCGTTTTGCCTTGTTTTTTTTAATGTAGTTTCAACGGCAGTTTGGGGATTGGAGTTGATGAAAAGGTCGAGTCAGGGATACTGACTTCTAGTTTTTTTGAGTTTCGATTGTTTTCAGGTTCTTTGATTTTTAATTCCTGAGTATTTTCTTTTTCCGTATTGTCATTTTGATCGAGACATGAGGAGTTGAAATCTTTTTGGGACAAGTTCGTGCTGTTTGGGTCCTTAGCTGAGTATGTTTGTAGTTGGACCCAGTTATGTTCTCTCAGAATGTTGATATCATCTATTTCTTGTCCATCCTGATCTGTCAAGTAAGATATGGTTCCATTCAGTGAGTAATTTTCTCTCACCTCAATTAAATTCAAATCGGGGCTTGATAGATCTGCCCTGGCTGTCACTGGATGTATCTCTGTTTGAATCAGTCGTTTGAGACTAAGTGGACATATGTTGTTCTCTTTTTGATTTTTTGAAGAGGTGTGGTCTAATGGGTTTGTTAAGCCTTCTTCTGTAAAAAAGATTTGTTGTGATGCATTGACTGTATACGGTGGTATTGTATTTTTTCTGTGCCGAGTCTTCAGTCGTCCGGCTGTATTTTTCGCCAGCCTCTGTCTCGTGATTCTTTGTGGTGGCAGATGCAGAATTCGTTATCTGTCGAGCTCTGGCGAACTCGGTAGCTATTTCCTCTTTCACCTCCACCGTCTTGTCTCGTCGTGCCTCTTCTGGGTCCACAGACGAGCTCAAGCCGGGGATCTGCGTGATCCCCTCCGCTTGCATTGTCTCCCCGTCTCCCCCCGCTGCCTCTCCCAATACCAGTTTTGAGCTCTCTCCACCTGCCCCCCCATCGGCACCCGTCGGCGAGGCGCCGCTGCAGCCGGATGTGCTCCCGTCTAGCTCCCCAGAAGGGCAAGCAGCACCAGGCGCTTCCAATGGGCATGCAATGTCACAAGTAGGTAAATTGTATCTGTGGGGGGATCGGAGAGGAGGGATTTGGGGTGACAATGTTGATATGGGTTGTGTGATGATCATTTCAGATGAGTTTTTTGTTGTTAGGAGGCCGCTTCGTAAGATACGTCC
Organism: Ambystoma mexicanum; assembly: GCF_040938575.1. Classification (NCBI taxonomy): domain Eukaryota; kingdom Metazoa; phylum Chordata; class Amphibia; order Caudata; family Ambystomatidae; genus Ambystoma; species Ambystoma mexicanum. Next base: position 626,955,087 of record NC_090933.1, on the reverse strand, counting down.
CGATTCCTTGATGGTGTTTGATGGGGGGGACTCCTGGGAGCGGGCCGCTATCCTTGACGCTCTGATTAGCCGTAACTAGTTTTTTCATGGTAGTTAGTGGTTAATTTTAGTTTTTGGTTTGTCTGGCTTTAGTTTAAAGATGGATACAAGGGCGGTTTGCCAGACCACTCTCCTTATTAAATTTTGTGCAGATGAACAGCGAACAAGTTATTGGTTATGTATTTCAAGGACTTACCCGCGAACCACCGGGACCAGCCAGAAACAGCAGAAACAGTCGTGCCCTTTACTCCTGAGCGGGCTTCACGCCGCAAGGGTCACGCTGTTCTGCATTTATGGAGAAGGACTTCCTGGAGGTGTGGCTGAAGTGGTCACGTGACGGATGTCACGTAGGAAGTCGAAGTCGAAGTGATAAGCCGCTCGCTTCAAACTGCTGTCAGCTCCTGCTGACAGTCTCACGCGAGTCGGAGCGGCTTCTTCCTGGATAAGATGGTAAATTCAAGGGATTCAAAAACGAGGTGCAGCAATGAGCAGGGTCCCAGCCGAACAGCAGAAACAGTCACGCCCTTTACTCCTGAGCAGGCTTCACCAGTTGATTTCAGGAAGGATCAATAAACTTGACGCAGCCTCCTCAAAGCTTGGCACTCGGTTCTGTGCAAATTGTTTTTTAAAATGTCTTGGATGTTGGGATCACGTTTGGCTATTGTTTCTATATCTTCATATGATTTTAGAACTCTTTTTCTAGATTTAGCTGGACCAAGACTTAGCCATACTATATTTTCAGATTTACCATACAATGCAGTACCAGTTAAACGATCAGCTACTTCATATGATCCACATTCTCTATGGGTGAGCATTTTTATGCCCAAGTTGTATAATTTCTGAGACACTGTTTTATCTGATGACAGGTCATTCCAGAGGTCTTGGAGCTCTGTCTTTTCTGCTTTAGTTAAGTATGCTGTGACATATCGTGCAACTGCAGTACAATTGTCTGCAATGTACTGCACATCTATGTTTACATTCCATAAGTGGCCAATGATTGCATTATAATCATTGATATATTTTTCTTCGTCTTTTCTTTTTATGTAATATGTATTTTTAGGTGACTTACCTTCAACACTATGTCTAACTGAAGACATGAGGTTGTTCACTTGACCTGTATTTGTAACTGGTCTAGGGAAACCAAATCGGCATTTGGTGTAGTATTTCCCTTTGTTTTTGTATCTGCGACAACAATATTTTCCACATTTGTGTCTTTGAAATTGTAAAATTTGTGCATGAAAATCACTATTTGTGGCTTCTGATGGAATTTCACAAGTGACATATTTTTCAATAAACTGTAAAACAGTGACATCACTGTCTTGACCAAATTTATGAGCATCTTTAATCCATAAAAGCATGTGGATATGTGGTGCTCCTCTGGCTTGGTATTCTTTTCTCCAAAAGAAGTGTTGCACTTCTCCAGGGGGAGGAACAGTTTTATTACAAATAAAATGTAGCATAGCAATGAAGCGATGGTGAAAATATCTTGAAACATTAACAGGATCAAAAGAACAAAGTTCTCCATGTATTAGTATATCTATGTTTGTTTTGTTTTTATTTGATATGCGTAGGAAATCATGTAAATCTTCCCATGTATATTCTGCACAACTTAATATAACAAACCAAGTGGGTGGGCCAAGGTTTCTGATCATACAACGTACATCTCCATGACGTTGAAACCAGTACTCTTTAGTACCATGCATATTTGCTAATAGATTTGTAATATTTGATTCTAAAACCTCATCCTCCAATAATTGTGCAGCTGTCATATTCTGAAAGTGTGATCCTGATTTTAATATGTGTGCAACTCCGTAACATAAAGTTGCTAGGTAACTTTCCAAGAGTAGGTGGAATATGTATTCCACATTTTGTCTAAATCTGGGATCTTCAGAATACATCCGCAGTATTCTGAAGCTGATATTTGAATAGGTCTATCATCATACCTTCCTGCTTTGCCAGTTGGAAAGAGTAGTGGAAAAGCACGTGCTTCTATACTTTTTTCGCATATGCTGATTGGCGATCCTTTTGTTTGATGCATTTGGTACGTTTCCAGTACATCTTCTATGGTGTCATTCGAGTGCAAAGGATGAATTGTATAATGGTCTAAAGTATTTGATATTGTAGCAGGATTTATTAGCTCAAATTGACCAGCTTCTTGTGTTTCTTGAATTATTTCAGTTGTATCTTTCAAGTTTTCTTCAATATTAATTTCTTTGTAATATTCATTATTCTTTTTAAGATATTGGAAGGCTTGCCTACCTTTATGTAAATCTACCAGCTGTTGCCATATTTTTTTGTCTTTTGTAGGTACTCCATTTACTAAGATAATTAAAGATTGCTGCATTGGACGTTGCACTCCTAGAGTATGCACATTTTCTTTTAGATCTAATGGTAAATAAACTACTTTTCCACGAATGCCTTTTACCAATTCAGAGGGAGGTAATTTTGCTGTTTTTGGTTGAAGGCGTATTATTGCTTGAAATGGGTGTACTGTTTGAATTATGATGCTCTCATATAAATTAATTTGTTGTAGGTGTTTTGGTACTGGGTATATTTCAAAATTATTTGTGATAGCACGTGAAGGAGTTTGGTTGTTGTCAAGTTTTGTAGTGCAGTAACCGCAAAGTATTAAGGGGTCAGTTATTTTGTATCTGTTTTCTGCTACAAGGTAGAAAGCTAATTCAAACCACTTAGTATCTTCATTGTCTTCTATTTTGTATGATAGATCTACAGCTTTTGTGTTACTTTTATAAAAAGTTCTATGGCAACATACACATACATGGTTTGGTACTTCAGCTGATGTACTTTTAAATGTTAGTATTTCTTTTTTCTATGTGTTTAGCAAAACGTTGCCATGTGTAGAATTGTTGCTTAATTGGTTTAAAGCTATTTCATTCTGTAAATGGCTTTCACTTCCAAAATATTTTTTCTGGATATGGTCAATTTCTTCAAGCAGGTCTTTTGCTGTACCATGTAGAAGGATGTTATTTAAAGTTGCTACTGCTGAAGCAGGACTTTTAGCATAGTACAGTTTATAGACTAGATTTCTAATAGTTGAATGATGTGTTGATATCCTTTTGATATCATGGAAAATGGTTTTACAAGTAGGTCCTGTAATGCAGGCCAATGAATGTCCTTGTAGTCCTGTGTACTTGCGCACTGGACAGGTATCCATATTTTGCAGTAATTTAATTTTGATTTTGTCTTTGCTTTTTACATATTTATTGAGGAATTGGCGATTTGAAACATTGTTTGGGAATGTTACACATTGACGTGCATGGCCATTTGTACACTAGACGTTCTGATTCAGTTGAATGGAGGGGCAATTCTAAGTTTTCAGGGCATATTTTTGTAAGGAGTACTTCTTGTTCCATTATGAAATTATTCACTTTTTCATAACCTCGACCACTGCTATGCATGGCAATTTTATTTGTTTGCTTTTGTTTATACGCTTCTTCATTAAAATATGGTTCTGTGCTCGTAGTGTGTTTCCATTCACCTCTGCAGATACTTAAGAAGTTCTTTCTGTTGACAAGTCTTTTTTGTAATTTAGTTATTAATTTTGTTAGTGGTTTCATTTTGTTTAACAGTAAAATAAATAACGTTCTTTTGAGAAGAATTGCACTGTCCATCAACGCTTCTAAGATTAATTTCCTACGATAGGTTTTAAGCATTTAACCTGATTTCTCTCCTGTTTTTATAAGATTTTGAAGGACTTTGTGACGGTACATTTTGGCTAAAATACTTTTCTTGGTATGCTTACTTTGCACTATATTAAAATTTAAAGAAGTAGTTTTATCTGTAGTGATAGCTGATTTTCGGTTAATTGTTTTTTGGTTTGTTTTACATTTTGATAGAGGAGGCAAAGTTTTTGTACTTGAAACTTCTTGTGTTTCACTAAATGACTGTATTAGCTGTTTTGTTTCAACTTTTTTTTTACAAATTCTGCTAGAGATGGATACTTATGTTGGACACTTTTATTTTCATTTGCTCTACTTCTGCATTGCTTTCTATGGACTTGACTTTTGGTAGGCATTCTTTAGGGTCTGTTGAAAAAAAAAAGGCATGGTTTGGAGTGTTCTGCAATGTATGTGTGTTGTGTGCATGAGTGTTTGAGTAAGATGATAAAGATGTATGTAATGGTGTGTGATTGTGTGCATTGGGAACTACAACTAGTAGGGATAGGTATTCTTGAATTTATGTGTTACTAAACTGGGGTTCAGATGACAAAAAAAAGTAAGCTAGTGGTGTGGAAAAGTACAAATAGTAAATCTAATGTATACAATTAAAACAGTTGTTTGTTCTGTAATATGAAAATTGTAGCGGTTCAGTTGGGTAATTTGTGTGTCCAAATATAGGAATTTGTGGGCCATTCTGGCTGTAAATCGCTGTTTAAGACATGGAGATTTTTGGACAAAATGGTACACAATCTCTATTTTAGGCACAGAAATAGCTTGTATTAACTTTACAGTATGTTTGAGTAATAATACAAATATTATGGTGATATTCTACTTACTTTTTTTCTTAAATTAACAGGTAACTTCTTAGTTCTGCTTTGTTCTTCAAATTCGGCTGCTTCTTTTCAGGAGAATGGTCTTCACTGCAATTGTAAAAGATTCAAATTAGTAATTTTGTTTGTATATAGTGCTGTTTTTAACTCAGATATTGATTTTTTTAATTGAAATCCTCAGCGCCTTCTTCAAAACCATTAAACTAATTTATTTACATAAGATACATTGCATCAGTTCAGTACATATGATATGTTCTTAATGAATGAACAAATCGCCCTCATTCCAACCCAGGTGGTAAGTTTCCTACTTTACCACCATGGTGTAAACTCTTTTTACACCATGGTGGATGGCGGATTCACCGCCCCATTCCAAGGTGAGTGGGGCGGTAAATCCCCAATCCCCATTTACCCTTGCCCATTCCCATTTTTGCCCCATAGGGCATAATGGGAGTGGGGAAGGCGCTAATTATGGCACCGTAAATTACGGTGCCGTAATTAGCGCCAAGGATGCTTAGTGCCTTGGTACTTAATGCCTGCTAAAAGCAGGCGTTAAGGTGGAAATCAGGCGTTAAGGGTTAACGGCGCCGACGGTGCCGTTAAACCCTTAACGCCTGGGTTGGAATGAGGGCCATTGCATTGAATGACTAACTGTAGCAAAAAAAATATCTTTACCATGTCTTGTGAAATTTATAATATACCAGTGAATACCACTATTTCTGTAACTAAGCTGTTCTAGGTAATAGCGCCTGAATGTCATGTCTAAATTAAAGTAATTAAGTAAATAAATAAATAAAAACAAATAATATGAAATTGTATAAGTATTTTATTTAAAGATTTAAACATAGATTGTGCTTGCATGCAATTTTGTTTCAATATATGTAGTCTATATATTTCATTTAAAACATGTTAGTTTAACATGATTTCAGTGTGTGTGTATAAAGAAAGTAAATAGTATAAAGGTTTATAAGTGATAGTTTATTTTAGGAAATTGAAAAAAATACAGTAAATTCATTTTACAGATTACACAAGCTAAAAGTCTGTTTGAAAATGTGTTCATCTACTGTACAGAAAATATGCATACCTGAAGTTTGTGTTCATGCATATGGATATGCATGGAGTTGCAAGTAGAAATCTTGGAGACTTGTACAGTATTTCTGGTAGATGGTGCATGCCAATGATATGACACTTGTATTCAGAGAGATTCACAGTACATTTGAAGCGCTGATCTATGATGATGCAGTTAGATGTAGAGGTCTTGAATGTGATTGGTGCATGGTCATGTGACTTCTTAGCTACATTCAATGAGGGAATGGCAGAGAGAGTGAGGTGTGAATGGTAGAAGGGCTGTTCATGTTACGACATGTCCGCGGACATGGCGGTAGTTCGCAGACATCGGGAGTTACATCCAGGGATTTTTGGGTTCAGAAGTCATGCAAATGAGAATGAGTACTGAAAGGGATTGTTCAGGAAAGTTTAGTGGGCGTGTTGTGCCAGAAGAGACTTTCTCATGTACTGTTTTTGCTGAGAGAACAACAGATAGCTATGTCTGTGTGTTTTAGGAAAAAGATTGTTTGGATTTTGGGAGATTCATGGATATATTGGTTGAAGGTGCATGCAGAAAGCTGTGGAGTAGCTGTAGATCTTGGATTCCCACATGTGGAAGTACACTGGCATGGAGTATGTGGAATGAAGTGGTTGGACTTGCTACCTCTCTGTGCTACTTTGGAGACAGAGCAACATCCAGACATATTTGTAATTCATTGTGGAGGGAACAGTTTAGAACATGTGACTGGATTCTTTTTGCAATTTGCTATGAAAGAAAGACTTGGGAAGGTTATGGACAGTTTCCTAATTCTCAAGTGATATTTTCACGGATTGCGCAGAGACAAATGTGGCTTTGTTCTTCTTCATTTGGTCCACAAATGGAAAAAGCAAGGCGCAATGTTAATAAAGCTGTTTGTGCCTTTCTAAAAGATTTTGGCATGTGTTCTTTTCACAATGAAAATATTCTGTTTAGTAGTACAAACATTTTTCTCAGAGATGGAGTCCATCTTACTTATGGTGGCAATCAGATTTTTCTGAGAAATGTACAAAATGCATTGCGACCTTTTTTGGAATTACAACATCCATTTTGAAGTAGGTGTTAAGCATTTATAATTTTTGACTTACAAACACCTCGCAAAGGCTCTTTTCAGAGCCACCACTTCCTCCCAGAGAAAATTGCAATGTTTGTGATAGGGTAGCAACACAATTTTTTAAATGCTTGCAAACTGTCCACGGACTTCTAAAAAATACAAAGGGCCCTGCTTCATTTATTTTCACTTCTATTTTTTAACTGTGAAAGGCGGCTCTGAAAAGAGCCTTATTTTTTTTTGATTTTTGCTATTTTGTGTTTCTTTTTTTTTTTTTTACGCGACACACTAGTAGAGGAGGGGAAAAGAAGGTAAAGGGGGGGACACCAACCACAAAGATAAGAAAGGGCGAGCTGAGAGAGGAAGATGTAGAGTGGGTTTTATTTGGGTAGTGAGCAGATCTTCTCATGCTCTGAGACGATAGTCTCCAAAGCACTACGAAGTCGCTCCCCCCTGCAGAGTACTTTATCACAGTACATACATACAACTGTAACCCTCGAAAGGTAAGGGTCATCAGCATTCTGTATGGCCTGTGAGGCAGCTTGAGGAAGACGCTGTCCCACAGAGGTGTTCCTTGTGGTGACAGGATCAGAAACAGAGGATGAAGTAGAGGAAATCAACCTGCTACGTTCTTCGCAAGGTACAACCCTGTGAATAGCCCCAGAGTGAAATGACCTTAGGTGTCGCTTAATAGTAGTGGTCGCAAAGCTATACTTACCGTGCTTCCCGTGACTGAGTATCATTTTGCACTCATTGCAGGTAACACGGTTCGCATGAGCCTTAAGACCATTCCCATGAATGGTAAATAACCGCCACACCCAAGACTCACGCCTAGTGCGGGTAGTAGGTATTTCCTCTACCTCATTCTCATCATCCTCTTCTTCCTCCTCTGCATCCTCACTCATGTTCCCCTCTTCAGGCCCTTGGGGAGGTGTGGTGGTGGAGGGGGTGGGGCTGGTGCTGCAGCAGGTGCAGCTCCAGGTGGCAGTAGTTCAGCCATGGATGCCATCTCGATGATGGTGTAATCTGCAGGTGGCAGCAAAAATCGCTGTGTTCTGAAGAATAGCCAGAAACATAATGAGAATAAGCTCTAGGGCGTGGTCTTTTATAGGGGTGCTTGTGCACGGTCCGCAGACATGCGCGCTGTCCGCGGACAGGTCGAACACAAAAAAAGTTAGAAAAGTTTCAAAAGGTATGTAGAAACTCAGGATTACTATGTGGGACTTGTGCCATGGTGAGATTTTATTAAAATATTATGGATTAATTGAAAACGTACTTTTAAATTGTTCGAGGACACGAACAGTGTCCGCATTCAGAACATGCGATCAGCGTGGGCGCGGTCATATGATCCGTTCGTGAACAAGTCCGCAAAGGAAGCGCATGTCCGCAGGACACCAAAGGCACGGAGATTGGTTAGCGCATGCGCGTTGATGTTCTACGGACACAGTTCGGGTCCTGAAGTAATTAAAAATGCGTCACACGTGAAACGAACATTTCAGGACACTGCGTGTGTTCTTAGAACAGTTTAAACTTGCTAGCGAACAGCAAGGACAGATATAGTGTTCTTCAGGACACGTCCAATTTAGTTTATGTACGAACATTTCAGGACACCAATTGTGTTCTTAGAACAGTTTCAACTTGCTAGCGAACAGTACGGACAGGTATAGTGTTCTTTAAGACACCTCCATTTTCGTTTAATTACGAACAATTCAGGACACCGCGTATGTTCTTAGAAGAGTTTGAACTTGCTAGCGAACACTACGAACAGGTATAGTGTTCTTCAGGACACCTCCATTTTCATTTACGTACGAACATTTCAGGACACCAATTGTGTTCTTAAAACAGTTTAAAATTGATAGCGAACACTACTGACAGATATAGTTTTAGGACACTTTAATTTTTTTTTAATGAACTTTTCAGGACACTGCGTGTGTTCTTATAATAGTTTCATCTTGCTAGCGAACACTACAAACAGGTGTAGTGGTCTTCAGGACACCTTCATTTTCGTTTATTTACGAACATTTGAGGACACCAATTGTGTTCTTAGAACAGTTTCAAGTTGATAGCGAACATTACGGACAGATATAGTGTTCTTTAGAACACTTTAATTTTAGTTTCTTTACGAACATTTCAGGACACCACGTGTGTTCTTAGAACAGTTTGAACTTGCTAGCGAACAGTACGAACAGGTATAGTGTTCTTCAGGACACCTCCATTTGCGTTTATTTACGAACATTTCAGAACACCTGCACTGTCCGCGGACACCTACATTGTTTAAAAAAAAAAAAAACGAAACTATTTACAACATAAAAATTAAACTTTATTTAACATATATTAATAATTTATGACAGAGAAGGTGAGGCAGAAACAGAAACAAAAATAGGAGAATTAGGGGTTTCAACATGATTGTTATTAGGCGAAGAAGGGATAGAAGTCTCATCAAAATGTTTTGGGTTATGGAGAGGGTTTGGGGATAATTGACTGGGATATGGTGAGGAGGGACAAGTACATGTGGCGCAATGGTACGAGGTTTTTGGTTTAAAATGATCTTCCACAAAAGTTTTCAATTTATTAAAATTAGTCAACAATAAATCCATTTTTTCTTTTATACTGTGAAAAGTGTTATCCATAACAGGTTTTTCTGAAGTATTTTCTATTTTGGTATGCTCTGTAAAAAATAAAATATATATGTTAAATGTATACAAAATAATAATAATTAAATGGTTTATATTATAAAGTGTTTACCATTAGTTTCACTGTCTTGTGACATTTCATCATGTGGAAAATGCTCCTCTAGCCATTCCAGAGTACTAGAAATTTCTGTGGGAAAAAAAAAGATAATATATTTTTTTATCTAATACAGAAAGTTTATAAATATATGAATAAAATTAAGTACACTTACTATTTCAGGTAAGATATGTCCTATGTACTCAGTGGGTCTGCTCTTGTTCTCAGTTCTGTCGTGTTTGTGAGGTAATTATGTTGGAAGCCAATTTATCTTCTTGTGGTATATTCCATTTTAGAACATAGTGCATTTAAATGAATGGTTAGTGTGTTGTATATATGGGTTACATTTCTTATGTATTAGTACATATAATGTGTTTGTGTGCTCCTTTCTGAATTTGTTAAATGTTCCTATGTTATGATATAACAATCAAACATACGCCCCCAGAGTTTTTAGATAGTGGTACTGTTCTTCGAACATGTCCGCAAACATTAAATGAGTTCGTGGACATCAAGTACAGTAGAAGAGATTCAGTCAGTTCCATATGCCATGTATATAAAGTCAAAGTCATTATTGTTAAGTTGCGCTGCTAAAAACCTATGAAATTCAGTGAAAAAACTTTGTTAAAGGGACGTTATCGTTCCAAGTAAAACCGAAAAACCCCTGAAATTCGCCAGTTATGGTAAGCTAAGCAACCATAACTCATGCCACCACCGTGCACTGCTAATCCTAACACTCAGGACATCAAAGATGACATTACACATGTCATTGATGACATCACTGATGACATCACATGTGCATTTACCTTTCATGAAAAGTCTGCACAAGGGATTCTTAGTGTAATGCTAATAAAAAAAGTGTCAAAGATTATTGGAATAAATATCAAGTGCTAATCAGTGTATTAAGCAATGCATTGATATAAATAGCATTCTATTATGAAGTTCCATCCAGTATACTAAGGTACTCATGTAGAAACATAGGCATTATGTGCAGCATACACGATGGAGGTGCAATATTCATAAGCTTGCCATGTTGAATAGTGAAATGATAACTGTTTTCATATTACAGTTTTGCGTACAGTGAAACTTGTGATAAGTAAGGTAATAAAACCCACTTATTAAATAATTGCATTATTATAGACAAATCACAGAGACAACACCACATACAAATATGAATATATACAAGGGAATTGAAGTAAGAAAAAAAACAGCAATAGTAGCAGAAAGTGTTCGTAACCTAACTGATTGCCTTTATGCAGAGAAATGATTGCTCTGTTTCAAAGCTATTACTTACCCTATCTATATATATCACATGATGTGTCTGGACCCTAAGGAAAATAGTGTGAGTACAACATATAAAAATATGAGTATATACAGGGAAAGTACAGTAATAAAAAACATCAAAACTAACAGAAAGTGCTGATAAATCTACTGATAATTTTAATGCACAAAAAGGATTGCTGTCTTTCAAGGTTGTGTCTTCCCCTATGTATATGTTTCATATGATATGACTGGACCATAAGGGAATTATTGTAAGAACATACTTGAAGGATAAGTCTACGAATATAGTACATTTACAATTTTTAGTTCCTGACTGTTACTGAAGAAAATCATGTGGCCTAGATATGTCAGGAAAGGAAAAAGGGGGGAGTCAGACATGTGATGTCATCAGTGATGTCATCAATGACATTTGTAATGTCATCTTTGATGTCCTGGGTGTTAGGCTTAGCAGTGCACGGTGGTGGCGCGAGTTATGGTTGCTTAGCTTACCATAACTGGCGAATTTCAGGGGTTTTTCGGTTTTACTTGGAACCATAACGTTCCTTTAACAAAGTTTTTTCACTGAATTTGAAAGGTTTTTAGCGGCGCAACTTAACTATGACGTCCCTTTAACAAAGTTTTTTCACTGAATTTGAAAGGTTTTTAGCATCGCAACTTAACCATAACGTCCATTTAACAAAGTTTTTTCACTGAATATATATATATATAAATATATATATATATATGCTATATATATCAGTACTACACTATAGCAAGGAAAATTAGCCCAGATTGCAGTCGAAGTTACAAAGCAAGCATTCTCTGTAGGCACCAATGTGTCATAAATATGCAAATAGATTCAACCTCTCTTTGTACTATGCTACACCCCCCATTTCAGCTTTTTCCTGAATTTGATGGGGTATACACTGCCATTGTTTATCATATGTACACATTTTCAGGTCACATCTTGATAGCTGTTGTATGTTTATTCCTTGATTTTGTTTTTGTACCTAACCGTACCCACCCCTTTAGGTATGCCTTACCCCATTGTATTTTCCAAGATGAGCATACCTCTATCATAGGCTTTTTCAGTAACAGCACCAACCTCTAGGTGTTGTTTATTTCTTTGTTTTGTAATTTATAATGGCATGAATTGTATTGTATTGTTTTGTTTTTTTTCAATAAAATGTTTTGAACAGAAAAACAGTAATTATGCTACACATGAAGCATCATTGTATTCGTGTAGATATTAAAATCTATTCCTATATAGAAACAATAATCTTTCAGCACGCAGACCTAGATTTAATCTACAGATCTACTAAGAATCCATACCATCTATCAGGGAAAATAGAGACTGGTTGAACACCATGAACTTTTCAGGACACTGCGTGTGTTCTTATAATAGTTTCATCTTGCTAGCGAACACTACAAACAGGTGTAGTGGTCTTCAGGACACCTTCATTTTCGTTTATTTACGAACATTTGAGGACACCAATTGTGTTCTTAGAACAGTTTCAAGTTGATAGCGAACATTACGGACAGATATAGTGTTCTTTAGAACACTTTAATTTTAGTTTCTTTACGAACATTTCAGGACACCACGTGTGTTCTTAGAACAGTTTGAACTTGCTAGCGAACAGTACGAACAGGTATAGTGTTCTTCAGGACACCTCCATTTGCGTTTATTTACGAACATTTCAGAACACCTGCACTGTCCGCGGACACCTACATTGTTTAAAAAAAAAAAAAACGAAACTATTTACAACATAAAAATTAAACTTTATTTAACATATATTAATAATTTATGACAGAGAAGGTGAGGCAGAAACAGAAACAAAAATAGGAGAATTAGGGGTTTCAACATGATTGTTATTAGGCGAAGAAGGGATAGAAGTCTCATCAAAATGTTTTGGGTTATGGAGAGGGTTTGGGGATAATTGACTGGGATATGGTGAGGAGGGACAAGTACATGTGGCGCAATGGTACGAGGTTTTTGGTTTAAAATGATCTTCCACAAATGTTTTCAATTTATTAAAATTAGTCAACAATAAATCCATTTTTTCTTTTATACTGTGAAAAGTGTTATCCATAACAGGTTTTTCTGAAGTATTTTCTATTTTGGTATGCTCTGTAAAAAATAAAATATATATGTTAAATGTATACAAAATAATAATAATTAAATGGTTTATATTATAAAGTGTTTACCATTAGTTTCACTGTCTTGTGACATTTCATCATGTGGAAAATGCTCCTCTAGCCATTCCAGAGTACTAGAAATTTCTGTGGGAAAAAAAAAGATAATATATTTTTTTATCTAATACAGAAAGTTTATAAATATATGAATAAAATTAAGTACACTTACTATTTCAGGTAAGATATGTCCTATGTACTCAGTGGGTCTGCTCTTGTTCTCAGTTCTGTCGTGTTTGTGAGGTAATTATGTTGGAAGCCAATTTATCTTCTTGTGGTATATTCCATTTTAGAACATAGTGCATTTAAATGAATGGTTAGTGTGTTGTATATATGGGTTACATTTCTTATGTATTAGTACATATAATGTGTTTGTGTGCTCCTTTCTGAATTTGTTAAATGTTCCTATGTTATGATATAACAATCAAACATACGCCCCCAGAGTTTTTAGATAGTGGTACTGTTCTTCGAACATGTCCGCAAACATTAAATGAGTTCGTGGACATCAAGTACAGTAGAAGAGATTCAGTCAGTTCCATATGCCATGTATATAAAGTCAAAGTCATTATTGTTAAGTTGCGCTGCTAAAAACCTATGAAATTCAGTGAAAAAACGTTGTTAAAGGGACGTTATCGTTCCAAGTAAAACCGAAAAACCCCTGAAATTCGCCAGTTATGGTAAGCTAAGCAACCATAACTCATGCCACCACCGTGCACTGCTAATCCTAACACTCAGGACATCAAAGATGACATTACAAATGTCATTGATGACATCACTGATGACATCACATGTGCATTTACCTTTCATGAAAAGTCTGCACAAGGGATTCTTAGTGTAATGCTAATAAAAAAAGTGTCAAAGATTATTGGAATAAATATCAAGTGCTAATCAGTGTATTAAGCAATGCATTGATATAAATAGCATTCTATTATGAAGTTCCATCCAGTATACTAAGGTACTCATGTAGAAACATAGGCATTATGTGCAGCATACACGATGGAGGTGCAATATTCATAAGCTTGCCATGTTGAATAGTGAAATGATAACTGTTTTCATATTACAGTTTTGCGTACAGTGAAACTTGTGATAAGTAAGGTAATAAAACCCACTTATTAAATAATTGCATTATTATAGACAAATCACAGAGACAACACCACATACAAATATGAATATATACAAGGGAATTGAAGTAAGAAAAAAAACAGCAATAGTAGCAGAAAGTGTTCGTAACCTAACTGATTGCCTTTATGCAGAGAAATGATTGCTCTGTTTCAAAGCTATTACTTACCCTATCTATATATATCACATGATGTGTCTGGACCCTAAGGAAAATAGTGTGAGTACAACATATAAAAATATGAGTATATACAGGGAAAGTACAGTAATAAAAAACATCAAAACTAACAGAAAGTGCTGATAAATCTACTGATAATTTTAATGCACAAAAAGGATTGCTGTCTTTCAAGGTTGTGTCTTCCCCTATGTATATGTTTCATATGATATGACTGGACCATAAGGGAATTATTGTAAGAACATACTTGAAGGATAAGTCTACGAATATAGTACATTTACAATTTTTAGTTCCTGACTGTTACTGAAGAAAATCATGTGGCCTAGATATGTCAGGAAAGGAAAAAGGGGGGGGGTCAGACATGTGATGTCATCAGTGATGTCATCAATGACATTTGTAATGTCATCTTTGATGTCCTGGGTGTTAGGCTTAGCAGTGCACGGTGGTGGCGCGAGTTATGGTTGCTTAGCTTACCATAACTGGCGAATTTCAGGGGTTTTTCGGTTTTACTTGGAACCATAACGTTCCTTTAACAAAGTTTTTTCACTGAATTTGAAAGGTTTTTAGCGGCGCAACTTAACTATGACGTCCCTTTAACAAAGTTTTTTCACTGAATTTGAAAGGTTTTTAGCATCGCAACTTAACCATAACGTCCATTTAACAAAGTTTTTTCACTGAATATATATATATATATAAATATATATATATATATGCTATATATATCAGTACTACACTATAGCAAGGAAAATTAGCCCAGATTGCAGTCGAAGTTACAAAGCAAGCATTCTCTGTAGGCACCAATGTGTCATAAATATGCAAATAGATTCAACCTCTCTTTGTACTATGCTACACCCCCCATTTCAGCTTTTTCCTGAATTTGATGGGGTATACACTGCCATTGTTTATCATATGTACACATTTTCAGGTCACATCTTGATAGCTGTTGTATGTTTATTCCTTGATTTTGTTTTTGTACCTAACCGTACCCACCCCTTTAGGTATGCCTTACCCCATTGTATTTTCCAAGATGAGCATACCTCTATCATAGGCTTTTTCAGTAACAGCACCAACCTCTAGGTGTTGTTTATTTCTTTGTTTTGTAATTTATAATGGCATGAATTGTATTGTATTGTTTTGTTTTTTTTCAATAAAATGTTTTGAACAGAAAAACAGTAATTATGCTACACATGAAGCATCATTGTATTCGTGTAGATATTAAAATCTATTCCTATATAGAAACAATAATCTTTCAGCACGCAGACCTAGATTTAATCTACAGATCTACTAAGAATCCATACCATCTATCAGGGAAAATAGAGACTGGTTGAACACCTGTAAAATGGAGGTAGTTACCTTGACAGCGGAGAGACATCACCAGATTAACGATGCAGATTTAGCCACAAACTGAACATTCCTTTGAACTGAATAGGCAAACATGTTGTCAAGGCAAAACATTCCCCTCCAATCAGTCTAATATTAAAGGCATAATGACATACAACAAAAATGATATCTTATATAAAATTAATTGAACTCATACACCCACCATAACTAACATCCAGAGCTCACATAAATATATACTTGTATTAATGTCCTCATAGCACACTGAACAGTAACTGACATTCAGCTGTAAACTACAAAAATGCACAGATGCAGCATCAACATACAAAGTAAACCCACAATTCTGTTAACAGGTCAACACATTCACACATTAACATAACTTAAAACATTTTCAGTGATGTCAGTTTTCATGCTGATCTTCTTATACATCATGGTACATATTATACTCAAAAAAGGTCTGGGAGCCCCTTTACCGAGAATGAACATGGCCAAATAACCTTTTCTATGGTTAGGTGCACACTCGGAAGGATCTACAACCACTTTTTAGCTAGCTGTACTTTGCACAGAGGAGAATATCCATTTGCATATCAGTCTGGTCCCACCCACTTGGGCAGTCCAGCACCGAAATGCTAGGCAATTCTCCTCTGAACTAGAGTACCAACCGCAGCCACAGACACATGTTTCAGCCTAGTCGTGCATCATCAGTGAGGTGAAGCAGTGCCTCTCTAAGCACAGTAAGTAAGGGGTCCACGTTGGATTACCCTAGGTAACTTAGGGTGAAACCCTAAATTCCTAAAAATACACAAAAAAAATCTGTGAGCCCCTCAGCCAAGAACAAACACAGCCAAGTAACCAGTTCTATGGGTTGATGCTCACTCGGAAGGGTCTACAATCACGTTTTAGCTCACTGTACTTTTCACAGAGGAGAAATCTCCATTTGCCTATCAGTCTGGTCCCAACCACTTGGGCAGTCCAACACCGAAATGCTAGGCAATTTTCCTCTGAACAAGAGTGCCAAAAGCAACCTTAGACACATGTTTCGGCCTAGTCGGGCCTCATCAGTGAGGTGAAGCAATGCCTCTCTAAACAGAGTGAGCAAGGTGTCCATGTCTAGAGTACCCTAAGTTAAAAAAATACACAAAAAAGGTCTTGTAGCCCCTCTACTGAGAACAAACATGGCCAACTAACCTGTTTTATGGGTAGGTGCCCACTCGGGAGGGTCTACAACCACATATTAGCTCAGTTTACTTTTCACAGAGGAGTACTATCCATTCACATATCTGTCTGGTCCCACCCAGTTGGGCAGTCTAGCACCGAAATGCAAGGCAATTCTCCTCTGAACGAGAGTACCCACAGAATAGGTTATTTGTCTGTGTTCTTTTTCGGTAGAGCGGCTCTGAGACCTTTTTTATATATTTTTAGGAACTTTCGGTTTCACCCTAAAATACCCAGGGCAATCCAGAAGTAGACCCCTTGCTAACTGTGTGTGTGTGGCACAGCTTCATGTCACTGATGAGGCCCAACTAGGCTGAACATGTATCTGGAGTTGCTGTTGGTACTCTTGTTCAGAGGAGAATTGCCTAGCATGTTGGTGCTAACTGCTCAAGTGGGTAGGACCAGACTGATGTCTTAGAGAGGCACAGCTTCATCTCAGTGATGAGGCCCAACTAGGCCTTAAAACGTGTCTGAGTTGCGGATGGTATTCTTGGTAAGATGAGATTTACCTAGCATTTCGGTGATGGATTGCCCATGTGGATGGGACAAAGACTAATATGCAAATAGATGTTTCTCCTCTGTGAAGGCTGCAGTGAGCTAAAAATGGGTTGTATTCCCACCTGACTGGAAGGAATTGCATAGAACAGGGTATTTAACCCATGGTCGTTCTCAGTAGAGGGGCCCCCACACTTCTTTGTATCTTTGTACAACTTGGGGTTTCACTCTAAGTAACCCACAGTAACCTAGACGCGGACCCCTTGCTCACTGTGTCTTTGAGAGTCACAGCTTCACTTCACTGATGAGGCCCGACTAAGCCTAGACACGTGTCTGGAGTTGCTGATGGTACTCTTCTTCAGAGGAGAATTGCCTAGCATGTCGGTAGTTGACTGCCCTTGTGGGTGGGACAACGACTGATATGCAAATGGATATTTCTCCTCTGTGAAGGCTGCAGTGAGCAGAAACGTGGTTGTAGACCCTCCTGAGTAGAATACATTGCATAGAACAGGGTATTTGACCCATGTTCATTCTCAGTAGAGGGGCTCCAAAACTCCTTTGTAACATGGTACACTTTATGGTTGCTTTTATTACAAGTTATGTTTAGTGTTCACATGGGTAGGAACCTTAATATTTGTTTATTTCTTCATATATAAACACATATAGGCATGAGATTACAAGGGGTGAGGAGCTTAGTGTCAGGACAAAAAAGGTCCCCTGCGCAACTTATCGTCTGTGCTCACGGTTTGGCCTGCAGCCTAGCACATGGTTTTGTTAGGGAACTAGGCTCCAAGGTGCGTCCAGTCTGGAACCATCAGGAACCATCAGGATGCACACGGACCTTCCTGCAAAGAACTGCTATCCAGCTTTCACCCATCACCCTATTCAGGGTTGTTCTCTACATGCTCTTTACGGGAGCCCCCACCCAAACGTCAATGCCTTGAAGACTTTGGTTGAAACGTGCGTCGACATACATAGGCATCCCTGAAAATGAACACAGAAAAACAATCCATTGGCACATATTTCCTGGAAATCATGTCATGTGCAAATGATTATCATTGTATGCCCAGGTACTACACTCATATGCAAGGCATTGCCATCAAGTCACAAGGTACAATCATCAAACACCAAGGTACACCACCAAATGCCTTGTAATAGCATCTATTGGTTTGACCTGCTCAGTTACTCATGTGGTTTATCAGACTGTACCTATATATGGTCAGTTACTTCCATAACACCCAAACGGGTCAGGTATTTGTTTCTTATGCTCTAGTTCATAAGACTGGTTTGACCATGAAATACACCAGGGTCACAATACGGCTGCATATGTTGCCATAATATTTGAGACATTATAGTCCACCACATGTCCATGGAATTCCATAACATTCCAAATATTGTGGTATCATGTGCTGTGTTGCTCATATTACATGCACAGATAGTGCCACAAACATCAGTGTTGGTCATACAAAGGGGCAGTTTCTGGCATGAGTATCTGTGACAACATCCTCACAAAAATTGCTTACAATTGCCATGGATCTTCCTCCAATCTCTGTCTCTCGATCAAATAATGAAGGACTCTTTTTCCATATTTAGATTGGTCTCCAAAAACGTTTTAAGAATTGGCAAATAGATGAATGCCTCCTTTCAACAAGTCTCACCTCTCTGATAAATATACCCTGGAGTTGCAGTGTTTCCCTAACCTTCTTCAGAGACGTAAAAGACGGGCATTTTGCGTCTAAAGAAAAAAGTAAATGATAATCCTGACATGCTTACCAATACATGCCTTATTTTAAACATTCCATTGAAAGGAAAAACCCTAAAAAGGATGGCATTGCAACAACTGCTATGGTTCAGTTAGACAAACACTAGTCTATGTGATCATCAGTCTGGTATTAGATCAGTTAAAGGAACAAAATATGCTCTTCTATTCATAAGGGGAAAACTTCTGAAGTTGCAGAACTACACACTCCTGTTACTTTCATCCGCTTGAACCTATCAGCATCCTTTCATACTCTGGATCACACTGCTTCCCTCAATAATATGGAAATCTCATTTGGCATTGGTGGCCTTGTTGTAAAACACATTACCTGCTACTTTCCTAAAAGAGACCTGCACGTCAGATCAGGCTCTTAACTCCCTAAAGCTTTTTTCCACAAATGTGTGGGCCCTCAATAATCGATCCTCTTGCATCAGGTATTTAACTCTCATCTGAAGCCATTAGCTAGGCTCATTGCACCATGTTTGTCCTCCTTTCCAAATGTATGCTGGTGGCAGCCAAAATGCCTTCTGATTATTTGGCTCAGCACAGGACATTCACTACATGTACTCATGCCTCTGTGACACACAAGACTGGATGTTTGATAATAACCTCTGTTATAATGCCTTTAAAAATAGGTTACTTTCTTTGGGTTTTCTACATCTGTGTCCCTCCCTTTCCAGTCATGATCCCCCGTCCCTACAGTGGCTTCCTGGGGCAAAGATTTAAATGCTGCCTTTGATGGACACTTGCCATTCACACTATAGATTCAAGAATTTACAAATGAAATAAGACATTCAGCTGCACTTACTTAAACGCCCCCTGCTTGTTTAGCCGCCTGGTTCACATAATGGCTTAAAATGGGAAAGTAATGAGCACTATGGTTACCTCTGATCTGCACTTCTCCAAAAGTCTCAACTTTGGCCTCACATAAATCCTTATGTAGCAGTCCCAGAAGATACAGCATAAGTCGGCTACATTGATTGCAGAATGTTACGGATTCCCATTGCACACTCACATTAATTTTAAGACTCTATGGGCCTCATTACAAGTACGGCGGTGTGGGATACAATGGCAGTAATGCAGTGGTAAATGCATTACCACTGCGTTACCATTTCATTACCGCATGACTGTACTACAAATTTGGTGGTGAGGCGGACGACAAACCTCCAGAAAAATGCTGGAGGTATTTCTGCCAATTTACCATCAAAAAATTGCCACATCCACGAAATTTCCCACGGAGTCCTATAGACTCCATAATTAGAGACTTACGTTGCCATACCAGCATTTATAATCCGGCGAGCCGAGTGGCAGTAATGGTAATTTCATTTGGCGGGATTCCAGCGGATTTACCATTGGAATACTGACAAAATTCTGAACCTACTGGGATGCCAGACTAGGCAATCTAAAACATAACATCAAGAAACTTTGTCCTGAAAGATGTTTAAAGATCTACAGTGCTTAAGGCCCAATTCTTAGAAATATTTGCATGTAAAATCAGGGATTTGCATGACAATCTGCGCGTAAATCCCCATTCGGCGATTCATGGAACTGAATGCGCAGGATTTATCCTGGACTTGCAATGATTTCACACAGACCCGGCACTCCTCTGCGAGCGGCAGAGTTCCTTGTGCGAGTAACCACATAGGGCATGGGTGTGGCTTGCACAGAGGGCTTTGAAGGAGGTGGAACTCAGGAAATGGAGAAGGAATAGTGAAAATGTGGGCGTTACGAGGGACAGCCTGCAGGTCAGCCATCGCACGCCCACATTTATTCAGAATGACGTGTATTCATGCACCCAACCACGCAACTTCTCAACAGGAAAAAGCCATGCAAATTTCTCATACCATTCGCCACCCGAAGACAGGCGTAAAGGCACTTGTGCATGGGATTCACTGTGTGAAGCTGTTAGGGAGAATTCTCTCTTTAGGCTGAATTTCCTAACCTAGTGAGTCCCCCAGCAGCTTTGCTGGATTTCTGGAGTTTGTTTTTTTCTCCTGCCAAGAGTGAGACTCTTTTTCTCCCACTCTTGGACATGATTTATGGTGTTCCTTTGACTGTTAATGTGTTTTATGGGCTATGGGGTCCTTTACTCCATAGGGTCTCATGTGTTTTTCCTATCTGTGTTACACAGCACCCTCCGTGCAGTAACACAGGGGTGTCATAGTGACACCCCACCATAGACTCCATACCCTGGTACTGACTACTGTCTCCCAGGGCATGTAAAGTCACCATTGGCTTTACTAGTCCCAAATTATTAACAGAAACCAGTACACACCATCATATTGTGGACGTACTGGTCGGGGCAATTCAATTGCCCCGGGGTCTGTTAGTCGAGGGGGCACGTCTCCGTCCCCCCTGATCGAGTTTTGGCTGATGGCAGTGGAAACTACTTTTTATATTCGACCGCGATTATTTCCCTATGGGATTTTCCCATTGTTCGAGGCTACCAACTTTAATTATTTAATTCTCATAGCCTCGAACATACCAACGGTTTATTTAATTAATATTAATTCTCCGGTTGGTATTTTTTGGCAAGACTCGATTCTAAAATGGCGTTTGTGTTCTCTTCTGTGACTCCAACCCAAGTCGAGCCCTTTTTTCCCACTTTTTGGCAGGCTTCTCCACAGAAGCCTCCAAAAGTGGTGCCACTCTGTCTGGGTACCACAGGGGGTGTGGGAGGGGGTTTAGGCACCCTGGACCGAGTTACCCTGGTAACTCAGGTCGCACTCTTGTGTGATTGGCCCAAGTGGTGAGCTGTCGGCTCACCACTTAGCATGTTTGAGTGACAGCTAGGCTGAGTGAATAGGGGTTTTCTGCATAATAGCAGGGCTTTGGGGACTGGAACTTTAGAAGTCGCCACAGGACCTGAGAATCCGATGAGGGAGAAGCTGAGCCGACCTACCACGACGACACCAACGGTGGAGCCCTGCCGAACCGACTCACCACTTTCCGTCGACAGAGAAGATCTCCCGGCTGGAAAGGCTTCTTCCCCTGACTGGTGTGCACAACCAGTTTTCCTTTCTTTCTTTGCACCCCGGCCCGGTTTGTGGTCGAACTGCCCGTGCCAAGCACCCCGGCAGCCGGATAGCCACTCACCACTGAAACGCGAATCATCGGACCGCTCCTTGTACCTGAGAAACTCCGTGGCTGGTTTCTTCCCTGGCAGTGCAACGGACTCCTGTCTTCCTCCACGACGGGATCCTCTCCTCCCCCGGACGAAGCACCGACTTGCACCCGCTGCCAGGAACAACTGCCCCCGCTGGAGCGTTCTCACCACTTTAAGATACCGTGTCCGCCAGGCCTCCCTTTCTAAAGATTGCTACAAGGTAATAATAACTCCTTAACCTTCTGGACTGGGCTGGCCACCTTGACCCTCTAACTGGTCCCTTTCTTTGGTCCAACTCCTTTTTGAACTGTTACAAGACTTTTGTGCACTGCAACCGTGTGACCTTGGACACATTTCGTTTTGATCCTCTTAAAGTGGATCCAGCCTATTGAACTCTAACTTCACGGTTTTACTTTGCCTTCCTCTCTTGTTATGTTCTGATAAAAGTGTTGGGATCTGTTTCAACTTTTTCTCTGCTCTTCTCTCCCTTTTTAAAACTGATTATTAGAGTGCCATCTACGTTAAGCGCTCACCGTTGTCTGAAAGTAAGTGGGGCTTTACTTAAGACTTGTCTAATATTCTTTTAAGGGAGTGTATATCTTTTAGTGGCCGTGTTTTTGAATTGCTTACTATTAGTGCCTGTGTGTTTTTCTAGATGTGGTTTTAAATAAATAATTATATCTCTTTTACACCAAGCCCTGGTCAGTGTTTACTTGTTCTACTGTGTTCTCTTGACCTATTGTGAATACTCTGCATACTGCCTAACTCTTCTTGAGGGAAGTCTGACTGCTCAGCCACAGCTACCAAGTGAATCTGTGTGGTACAGACTGCTACCAAATGGGTTCACTGCCAAACACCTGTAGTCCTAAATCTTTTGCGGTGGTCCCAGAGGGAACTGCACAGGTTTCTGCCTAACAGAAGGTAAGATTGCAAGTCAGATTTTGGGGTGCGTGCAGGCAAACGGGTTTTCAATCAAGGTGCACGTAAGCATCACATCGGGGTGCAGGAGCGGAATGCAAGGGTTCCCACGCATATTTACCAGCGAATGACAACTTTTATGGTAAGTGGTCTGCATGTTCACAAGGCAATATGTGTGGTTCCGGAGGAACCCATGCACCCCTGTCGGGTGCTGGTTTAGTTTTAGGGGTTCACAGGCGTTCCTGCCGGGGTGCATCGAATTGTGTCAGAGGAGTGCGCAAAATTTCCCTCTCCTGTGCTTGAATGGCCTTGCGTGTAAGCGTGTTGTCGGCGTTCCTCTTGCAGCCTGCCTATTGTGTAGATCTGCACAGATATTTCCATGAATATGCACAGTGCGCAGATTTTCATATGCGTGATGCGCTATGCATTGTTGTTTTCGGTGGGCTGCATTTGCGGGATCAATGCACCCATTTTCATGAATCGGGCCCTACTGTAGGAAAGGAAAATGCAGAGGTTGAATCTTGGACACTCTATGACGCAGGTCAATGGTGAGGGACCATGGGAGTTGTAGCTCAAAACATCTGGAGAGCTGAAGGTTGGAGACCCCTGCTGTGGGAGCTATTCTCTGGCAGGAAATCCCAAGTTACTTTGCAGTTCACAAAAATTACCCTTGTTCCGAAAAAAAGACGAAATGCATTGTGTTCACAACTACTTTTTACCCCTGTTTGATACCGTGTTTAGTACTCAAACAATGTACAAAAAGGTGTCACTGTTATTACTATCCTGACATCACATTAGGCATGTTTTGCTTGCTTTGCTTTTGGCTATACCTTGAACATTTTACACTTGATTAATTATGCACTTATATGCCTTGAACATTTTACACTTGATTAATTATGCACTTATATGCCTTTTGCACGTTCCCCTCTTCTGTAACCATTGCACCTAACTGAGTCAGAATATTCCAGGTCTATAAATGATCAGATTCTGTAGCTTTCGCTTTACGCCCTCCTTGGACCACCAAAAAGCCACTGTCCTCACATCTGCCATTTTACAAACTGTGCGCCTCCCACACGTGCCATAGGGCACACGCCACTGCGTGTGGGTAAACACATGTTGTAAAATTATCCAAGTACTAAAATGCAATGCACTAATCTAAGAGAAAAGTCACTGAAAAACTGGCACCCCAATCCTGTGACAATGAGAACTACCCCAAGGATCCTGCAGGTCAGGAAAGAACTGAAAACACTGCTTTTGAGGGAATGTCTAGGGTTGGTTAGGTAATTCTGTCCTTGGTTCACCACCAATTCGGACCTTTTGTAAACTGCTCTTCTGTTCCTTTAACTGTCGTACAGCACTTCATTACTCTCGGGCTGCTGTTCTCACGGTATAAAACACATACAAATACAAGTCACACAGCAAAAGAACAAATAAAGTTGCTTAAGTGAGAAGATGATTTCAATCATGGAAATAATATTGGACAATTCGGGTCCATGAGCAAACCAAACTAATATGCAAAGATTTCCCATTTTCAACTACTGGAGAAGATTCTCGAAGATGGGAGGGATCAAGGAGGAAGACCCGACATGCTACTTGTTTGGGATTCAAGGAATCTGGTTTAAATGTAGGTTAGGGAGACAGGAGGAGGAATTGTGATGTGGATGAGGGAGAAGTCAAGTGGGGAAAGGTGAATAGAGAGATTGCCTGTGAAGAGAGAGGGATAACATTAACGATGACGCCCTGAGTCTGACAAGGGAGCTTAGAAAGCGAAGAGAGGGGGTGATCAGAAATTAAAGGGTCCGTTTTAACTTGTGGAGTGCAAGAGATTTTAGAAAAGTTAAACTGACCAATGAGAACTATGGGAACATCTGTGGGGAATAAATCAAGCATACGTCAAGGTTAGCAAAGAAGGAGAAGAGTAAGGGCAGGGGCGTGTGGGGATAGCTGTGTGCTTGCATGTTTATAGGAGAGAGGCAGACAGCCTGATGTGTAACTATGGCAGCACAGCTCGCTCTATTGATCATTAAGCCAACTCTTGCAACTGTTTTTGTTCAGCTGGAGTTAGTGTAAGAAGGAAGCAGTGTCTTCGGGGAGGAAAATACAGCGGCTGGGTCAAGAGGGCCATTCGGGTTTTCATGATTCGCATAGCTGCAATGGTAGGAGTCACACGATGAAAATAGTTACGTGAAGTCACGTGAAGCGTGGCGTAACGCTAGGAATCGGAGTGAGAGAGTAAGTAGTTCCATTATTGGCAAGTGCAGAGACTGCGTGGTCATGGCTTATATAGGCCAAATAGCTCCAAACAGATGCTGACCCTAACCTCCTCAGCCCTTTACATCAGACACCTAGCATGGAGGAAACCTGTCTGATGTAGATTTGAAGATATGGATAGGTCACTTGAATGAGTAGACCCAATGGGAGGGTCAGACGGCCGCATGCCTTGCTTCTCTCCCATTTTGCTGTACGGTGCTGAGTACCAGGAGGAAGGCGTGCACGTGTGGGGGAGGCTCCCCTCAACTCACAAGCAGCAGAAAATATTACACAGCGTCGCTATGTGTCACTAATGTGCCAATTATAAGCCGAACAGATGTAGGCTTAGGACGCCCACAGAAAACCATGTCCTTGCCGCGCAGGGCACAATCCACAGAAGCAAACTAAAATTGCTGTTCCAGCATGGTGAAAGACCATTTCCGGTTTAGACGTGGGTGACGGCGAGAAGAGGAAAAGGTCGGTAAGAGAACGTGAAGGTGCGCTCCACATTAATCAGTTGCTCTTTGATCCCTGTGAGTTGTTTTCCCTTTAGAGTAAATATTAGAAATAGGCATTCTGCTGCCAGTTCATCTATGCCCTTGTTTCGAAATGTTAACGCTTGCTTTAATAGTGAAAAAGGAGCCAAAAAATGAAATACATTTTTTTGCACGGGCCGTCTACATTTTCTTCGCAAGGGCTACATTGTTCTGATTTAGAAAACTAGATTCCGTGTGAAAGGGTCTGGTTGCAAATGTAATGTCTGTCAGCATTTCCCGTAAGTGGGATAGAGAAATGACTTCAAGTAAGCTGTCCAATTAAGGCCCAGGCATCATTTCTTATTTTAATGTGATTTCTCAGTTAACAAGAATGGACACACGGAACCTCTCCCCACGTTTTATTATTTGTGTATCTCCTCTACCTGAAAGCTTTTTCTTTTAAAAACAAATCTTAGGAAACCAGTCCCGAAACATTCCCTGCATGACTATAGACATACAATAAAACCTCACAAATCTTGACATAAACATCGCTAGACAACGAAAAAAAGCCTCAGACAAGTGCTGGTTACCCCTTTGTGTCGCAGAAAGAAAATAAATGAAACATTCGAAGGGAAGATACGTCAACCGTCATCCGTTTCG
Source organism: Ambystoma mexicanum (assembly GCF_040938575.1). NCBI lineage: Eukaryota > Metazoa > Chordata > Amphibia > Caudata > Ambystomatidae > Ambystoma > Ambystoma mexicanum. The sequence continues at coordinate 626,928,724 of NC_090933.1, read as the reverse complement.
GTGCGAATGCTTTTGAATGCATTAGCTGGAAGCAGTGCACGTCTTTCAACTGAGCTCCTTGACAGTTGACATTTTCTGTTTTTACTTCCATTCCAGCTGCTAATTGCATATTTACAATCCTTCAATCAAGGGGAAAAGAGAAACAGATTAGAACATTCTCCAGACTGTCAACAGACCCACATAATGTAATGAAACATTCCCTCATTAAATATAGAGAACTTTCATGGCATTAATAATAACTGTTATAAAGGGCACAGAGGTATTATTAATTCTGAAGGAATGCGGGAGTGGGGAAAACAATAAGTCATTTTGACAGTTGCTATGAGGACTATTACCAAATGTTATGTTTACTTTACTAGGCACAATTTATAAAACAAGACTCATAAAGAATTCTGCATTCTAATCAATTGAGATGCTCTATTACAAACTGCAGTTAATGGACTGAAGCCTGGTCGCTTTGTTTAATGATTGAATTGTGACTAGAGATTTTCTTTCCTTAAAACAAGATAATTAGTAATGTGGGCAGTATGTACTCTTAATGGAGAAAAATCCAGCAACATAATAAATGTAAGAACAGGGATTTAATGAGTCCATTAATATGTTTGTAAAGCTGCATCAAGGCAGAGATTCAGCTCAATTTAAATATGCAATTACCTTTGTATGGACAATTCACAAAGGTATTTGTTTACTATGCAAATTAGCATTCGATCGTTTTTTTTAAACTCTCCACCAGCCATAATCACTAATTACGTTTCTCGGTGCAGCATATGTTTGGAAGAAGATTGAATTCTAGGAGAACAGTAATCATTTTGCGAGGTTTTGTTTTTGGCATCCCTTGGTTCCCTCTCAAACAGCATCTCGCAGCCTGACAAAATGTGTGATTACGTGGACATATCACAGCTGGAAGCCAGTCCACGTATCTCATTACAAAGGCCCTGTCAGAGACCAATCAAGAAATGGTTATGTATGTGAACCGAACTGGGCAACACTACATCTAGATAGAGTGGAGTGATCAAAGCTTTATAGTAATATTAGCCAGTGCTCCAAGATTAACCCATGAGATGGATGCAACAGATAGCAATGATCATGCTGTGCTGCAATCCAGAGAGGATGCACACACTATGGAGCTCATTTTGCTCCTCCTTGTAAATTGTCGGGAGGGAGCCACTTACATTTACACTTACGTGCAAACAGGTCCCCTGCAGGCAATATTCTTAATTTGCACTGCAGAGTCCCAATGAGAAATGTAAAAAGAAGGTGGGAGTCTATGTACACTGGAGCAAAAGCAAGCATCTTCCATGGATATTTATTGGTTTTACACCAGCATGAAAACCTCATGCTGGCATAAAACAGAGATGCTTTTGAAGACGGATGCTAAAAGGGAGGCAAAAATGTAATTCCTGTTCCACCCCATCTTTCCCCTTCAAATACAATGAAAATACCCCAGTGCGTGAATGGAGGCATTAAGATAGGAGTAACATCATTATCGTTGTGCCGGAAGCAGCAGGAAGTCTCTATTTTTTCCCGTCTGAAACCGCAGAACGGTGAACCGGAGCTGTGAGGCTGAGTTGTGAGCCAGTCTGCAGCAGTCCGCTGCAGACGCGTAGCCGAAGCCGTATGGAACCAGAGGTTCGTCCTTCGGAAGTAGTAAAGAGCGTGAAATCTTTCACGAAGACCAGACGCCCGGCTAAAACAACGATGTCGGGGGGAGAAATGAGCTCGGGGAGAAGGAGGAGTAAGTCGGACTCAGTATCAAGACCGTCCGCGACCACTTCGATCGTGGATTTCCTCTCAAGTAACTCCAAAGCTCCGGAATTGAAGTATCCCAAAGAGCCGCCACAGGAGGCGGTGGATAAAACAGACAAAAAGGAAGCAGTAAGTTCAAGTTTACCTGAGCCGCGGGACCAGGCAGGAGCCCCTCCCGCGTTGGAGGTGCTGAGAGCTCCCGAGCTCGCAATGGACGAGCAGCCGACGTGCAGCAAGAGCCGGCGTTCCCGGAGTCCCGAGAGGTAGTGAGTCTCACGGGGCCATGCACGCTGTCTCCCGCCCCTCAGGGCCAAAGAGTAGTAGACCTGACGGACGGAGGCGAAGGGCGGCCGGAGACAGACCCGGATCGGTGGCTGAGTGAGGGGAGGAAAAAAAAGCCGGAACAAGAACGACGGAGGCAGGGGACGGAATCCCTGTCCCCGCTGACACCAGACGCAAACAGCAAAGGTCCGTGGAGCGGACCACCGAAGGGCAATACATCTAACAGAGGCCTTCGAGGGGTGAAATTTGATGAAATAACTGAAAAAGTGAAATATCCCTGCGCCGGCCGACGAGCGAGGCTGAGAAAAAAACCCTGCACGAGGATGGGGGAGCGGTGTCTTTACCGATGACTAAACCATCAGCCACTTCAGAAAAAGGCGAACAGGCAACAAATTCGTTAGGCATTCAAGTAATGATGCATGACACAAATCACGACGGTGTTAAAAGCCAAAAAAGGTGGGGGTAAAACCCCGGCTAGGGTTTCCTACCTTCTGAGTGACCACGGAGTCAGAAAGACAGGCACTGAGACCGAGAAAGAGTCAGAATCAGATGAAGGAGGTTCTGAGAGCGACAACAAGACAGAGGGAGAGCCGGAGGACTCAAACAAGGAAACGGACGGCGAGCAACTGTTAACGGGAGCAAGAGCTATAAGAAAAAAGAGAAACAAAGCCAATACACCAGCTAAAGCCAGACCCCAAAGAGTAAAGAAGACGGTAAATATGAGACCTTTTAAGAGCAATATGCTGCCGGAACAAAAACCCAGAAAAGGTCCTAGAAGACAAATGCCAAAAGGGCTCCCCAACCCCCTCCTCTCTTGCCCCCTATAAGCGTTTTTTACCCAGCAACATAAAAGAAAACAGAGCATCGAGACAGAAATATCAGATGCTGAGATGCTGGAAATAATAATTGACCCACAGCCCGCCCAAAAACAGAGGAGAACCGAGCTACCAACATTTCCAAGGGACAAACTAGGGCGGGTGGAGCGTATCTAGCCCCAAACTTCCACGACACCCACTTATGAGCTAGATAAGGATACTGAAAATCCTAAAGCAGCGAAGAGCCCAACGGGTCGACAAAGGGACCCAAAGGGCCTCCCCAGGAGGAAACTCGAGAGTGCCCGGACACAAAGCCCCTCTAAAGGGTGTCCATCAACAATAGAGAAGATTCTGATCCTGGACGAGGTCCAAGAAGAAGAGATGGGAAAGGAGGTACCTTCGGATTGGGACCCCACTCAAATGCCGCTAACACATCAGAACAGAGAAGATCGCTGGGCCTGGACTAAGCCACATCTGTCCAAGGGTCAGCTCAGTACTACATCGACGCCTAAAGGGGATCAGCCAAAACTGGATAAAGGTCACCCCGCTACGAAATGCGGATCCCCAAGAACTGAGGGAAATGTCGACAGAAATCGAAGATTAACAGGAGAATGTTCGAGTCTGGAACCGCTAGCTCCTTCGAGAAGATCGGAGAAAATTCCAGCTTCACCAAAAAAGAGACGACTCAGCGAAATTGCAGTTGCATTACAAAATGAATCCCCGAACAAGAAACCGGACATGATTGCTATCATGTCGGCAATGACAATCGTGCTAGCACCGTTTTGTAAACTGTATGAAACAATCGAGGAGAATGTACAAGACAATACAGCAATCCTATCAAACATGATGGAGAAACTGGCTGTAATGCTCACCTGGCTCCCACGGAGGCGCTGGTCTAGTCTGGGTTGCTGTGGTCTCTTCAAGCGTGATGCACAGAACTCGGACCACCGATTGAACAGGACCCCCAAATCTTGCTTGTCTGGCCCGTAGGAATATCCTTCTGCAGATGAGAAAGGGGATTCACTGTCTGCAGAATAGTGTGCTTGCTCCCCCTTTCCCCCTTCGTTCTTCTCTGACTTCCTCCAAAACCCCCGATTTAAGCTCACCTTATGGTTTGGAAGGATGAACTCTCCATCCTGCTTCTGGTGCAGGGGCGCGCGTTCGTCCAGTTACTTCACTGGTTTTCAGAATGGCGCTGGCAAAATCCACTTGACTTTTCTGAGTGATACGCCGTAAGTATGAAGATTCAAAAGTTCAAGTGTGAGCCTCTTTTTATGTTGTCTTCCTAACCTGTGATCTGTCCTTTATTTCAGGTGCAGAAATAAGGCGATGCGTTGAGGGGTTAAATTGCCGATGGTAAAATCAGGTGAGTTAGTGATGAGGGCGACCCCTCTAAATGTCTTTATAATTCCCCAGTAATGTCTTTTGTCCTTTCCCCATAGGGGCCGGGGTGCGGTACCTGCCAACGAAGCCGTGCCGACCCGAAATGTGGAATGGTTCACCAAGAAAAGCCGGTAAGTATTATGGCTGAAAATTCGGCTTTCCTCCTGTGTTCCCTCTGCTCACCTTTTGTCTCTTCTTCTCTCCCCGAGGTGCAGAGATATGGCGACCAGTGCTGACAGCCGCGATGGAGCCGGAAGATGTCTCGAGGACAGGTGAGTGAAGCGCGGCGCTGCAGCGAGCAACGAAATGCTTTTAAATGGAAGTCTTTCTTCAAGAATACTGGCGTGAAGATTCCGGATGCAGGTAAGAAGTTTGAATAAGTTCTTGGTTTTCACCTTTCTCTTCTCTTCTTTCCTTACAGGTGTTCCAGTTTTGAGGCGGGCGTGGCTGGAGTCCAGGTGCAGGAGCAGACACGGTGAGCGTTCAGCTGCTGGGATGCAGAACAACACAAAGCATGTGTGGCTGTCCGGGCGTGGCTTAAATAGCCTTGGAAGAAGTCTTAGGTAAGTATTCTTCCACAGCCCCACCCAAGTAACAAAATAATCCTTTCAGTAAAATAGTCCCTCCTAAGCCTCATTTGGCTTGGGTCTTCATGCAGCATGGTCTGCATCAGGTAAGTGCACCAAACACTTTCCTTTATGAGCCTGGCGCCTATGGCACCAGGACTGATGTCCAACATGAGCCTGGCGCCAAAGGCGCCAGGACAGAGTCCAAAGAGCCCCTATAAGAGGCCGCTGGGCTTTTACCCGGGGGCATGATGCCTGCTCCCGGGGGTGCTGGGCCTGGCCTGGTGCTCCGGGGGTAGGCATCATGACACTGGCACAGATGGAAACTCTCCTGCCAGCAACTGTTGAAAAAATGCTTAAATTGAATAATCAATGCGAAAAGAAAATCGAAGCAGTGGAGAAAAAGGTGGAGATCATTGACACCCATGCCGAAAACACCACTAGTAAGAGCCTTATATCCAGAAGGTCCGCAGAATCCATCGAATCAGAAAACACACTGGGAAAGGAAAATTGAAATGCTGGAAAAAAAGATCACGAAGATCGAAAATCTGAACAGAATGTCGTTAATAAAGACCTTGGCCAGTGAATCCTCAATGGACGAGGCCACGACTCAGTCGAAGAGAAAAGGAAAAACTGTGCTTGTCCTGAACCAAGAAAATACAGAAGGGATCCAACGGGCTAAGCTGCCGAACCCTCAACCATCGATAAATGACCAAACGGAAAGGAAAACCAATCCTAAGAAGGAGCCAGAAAGGACGGCCCAATCTGCCGCGAGGAAGCTTCATGGAGGAGCCGTTATACCTAACAATAATCGACAATAGGCCAAGATATGGCCAGCGGCGACTAGTCCTCCAGGCTCGCCGAAAACAGTAGATGATTGCCTGGAATGTACAGACTTAATGAACATCTCTACATATTCAGATAAAGTCTCAAAAGCGTCAGTGGAAGCTCGCACAGAAGTCGGTCCAAAAAACGGAGCCATAACAAGAGACGAAAATCTCCCAGCCGAGTCCATAAAAGAAAAGGTTGGACAGATTAGGCGGGCTAACAGAGCAGCAAGCCCGAGATTGGATTCGAGGGCCGATGACGAGAGGACCCACAGTCTGACATCTAGATCAAGAAGAAGCCCGTACAAAGAACGATCAACCCAAGAAGAGACGGACAAGCAAGAGAGTCCACAGAGGTATTGGCCAGATAAGGGCGGGCCAGAAATCGGAAAAAAATCAAAAGAAGAGATACGAGTGTTTAAGCTGGAACAAATGGAAGCAGACAACAACGTCCTAATCCTAAATAGACCAACTGTACTACAAATTACAAAGAAAGTGAAAATCCTGAAGAGGATTAGAACGGAGGATCTGGTATTGGTGGAACCCTACCATAGGGAAAAGAAGGCGAAAGTATTCTTGCACTTGAAAGCAGCCGCCATTATACACATCAACAAATCAGTATATTTAGAACTAGAACAAATGGGGCTTCGCTTGACGGAACTAAAAAGGCAGAGGTGCAGTCAAGAAGTTGAACAGGAACTAGTGGAGAAGCCTAAAGTGCAGTACCACTATAGGTCAAAAGCGGAAGATCAATACCGTCAAAATCGAAGATATAATCAACAAGAAAGGCAAGAGCCATCCAGACGGCCGTATCAGCAAGAGAGGGGTGCGAAACGGCCAACTGAACTGAGGGAGAGAGTTGACACAAATTCAAGATCCTACCGAAATTCAAAGGAACAGCTGGACCAGACCCGGTATCCCACGAGAACGGACAGAGAGGAACAGAGACTAAATGTCCGGGTGGGTAATCCAGGGCGAGAACAACAAGAGGTCAGAATGAACAACCACGCAAGTCCCAAAGAAAAAAGGGAATATGAAAAACAACCGATAGGTCCATGGAAGTAGCTAACGTCGACTTGGAATAAAAAATACGCCAAATAGTAACGACCTGGGTTAGCTTCAACCGACGAGAACATCGATGAAAAAAGAAGCAAGCGACCCATCAATGATTCATATTCTCTCGGCTCTTGGAACACGAGAGTTCACATGCACCTTATTACACCGGGAGATGTCGACCTAAGCCAGTTCGACGTAATATGTCTGCAGGAAACCTGGTTGTTAAAACAACCATCACTGGATGTGTTCTCAGTGTTGATCTCGCCAGCAGTCAAAGGCCTGCTCCGCAGACCGTCTTCAAGTCTGTTAACCGCAGTGAAATCTGGTACTGGTCTTAGCGAACCCAGAATGTGGAAACAGTCCTATGAAACACTGGTCATCGTGACCTCCCAAATTCAGGGGAAGGCAAAACGGAAAATGCCTTCCAAAACACTGTGGCCATCATAAACTATTATTGGAATCCACAACGAACGCCAATAAAAACCTTCTGTGACAACATGATCGATATGATTGATCAGCTAGATGTGGAATTTGATAAAATTGATTTGATCATCTGTGGCGATTTCAATGCCAACTGTATGTAGACCCTGGTGGACCATCAACGCTCCAAACACAAACAGGGCGCAGTGGACTCCACCATTAAGAGAGGAAAGACCTGGAATGAGGTTATGAGCTCGAGAAGCATTCAAAACGTCGCTTCCCTGTTTCCCAATCAAATGAATGTACGGACATGGGAAGGAAATGGCTCCAAAGCAACACTGGACTATATCTTTGTGTCCAATGGTCTTATGGAGGGTTTGAACAGCTTTAATGTCCTAAAAACCACCAGCAGCGACCATAACCTATTGAGATGCTCGTGGCAAATTACGAACTCAAAACCAAGAACTTATGATTGGGCAATCGAGTCTAATATCCAACAGACTCGACTCCGGCTTACAGAACAAGACATTGCCAAAATAAAGCAGAGCTGGGAGATGAAAGGTAGTAACCAGACCAGGATAGACATCAAAGAAAGACCAAACTACCTGCCCCTGTTACTCGCCTTCCAAGTAAAGGGATCAAAGAGAGTTAAGGAACTGGTGCACCCGACCCATACGTATGACAAAGAAGTGGTGAATAAAAGAAAAGTGGTCCGCAGATTGCTAAAAACAGCAAAGAAATCTAATACAACAGATGATTGGAAGAACTGGCATCTGGAAGCCAAAAACTATAAGAACTGGCTCAAAAAACACAGAGCCATTCAGTACCAAAGGGACGCAGAAGAGATGATGCACAAATTACAATCAAAAAAATCTAGTGAATTCTGGACGCTGATAAAAGACACAAATTCCACCCAGACTGCCTCTCCGTCCAATACGGTTGCCGAAGAAAGGTGGATACAATATTTCACGACTGAATTTGAAGGCCCCTTGGGAGCCACTGAAATAAGTAAAAACCCCTCGGATACATCTTGGATCGACCTATCTAATGCTGAAGACATTGAAACAGCTATACGGAAATTGAAAACATCCAGAGTACCTGGCCCTGATGGCCTAACAACACGGATTTAAAAATGTCACCAACAAAACGGGCAGAAATGATCAGCAAGATTTTCGAGGCCTGCGGCGCAACGAAGATGGTTCCGGAATCCTGGCTAAATGCAGTGATAGTCCCCATTTATAAAAAGGGTCCGAGACAAGAACCGGCGAGCTACAGACCGATCGCCCTTTTGGATATTATGGGCAAAATATATGTAACCCGCCTCCTAGCACATTTTCGAACATGGGAGAAAAATAGTCAGTCTAAAGATCAACTGTAAACAGGCTTCCAAAAAAATGGATCCACCTCAATCAATCTATTGGAGCTGAATATTCTGAAAGCTAAAGTCAAGGAGGGAGCGCCAAGGGTATACCTGGCCTTTGTGGACCTGTCCAAGGCGTATGATAAGATCGACTGGCCCAGTTTATGGGCCAAGCTGCAAGTTTGGAAATGTCCAACAAACATTTTGGAGCCCATAATGGCACTTCACACGCATACAAAAATGAGAGTCAAACTAAACCACCAGGGTGCTTGCTCTGTCAGAAGAAATCATGGTGAGGCGAGGAGTTAAGCAGGGGTGTCCCTTGGCGCCAGCCCTGTTTATAGCCTTTTTAGGCGACTATCAATATTCAGAAACCAACATCCGATCTTTCCCCCCAAAAATCGGGAAAATGGAGATCCCCCGCCTTTTGTATGCTGACAATGTCATTCTCATTGACCAAACAAAGGTGGGGTTGCAAAGAAAACTACACAACTTGGAAATCTATATTGCTATAAACCAGTTGGAGATAAACAAAACCAAGACAAAGATCATGGTGTTGGAGAAAGTCCCCAGCAAAATGACGAAGAATCTAACCCTGTTCATTGACAACACCAAAATCGAAATTGTTAACACCTTTAAATATCTGGGTGTACAATTGGACAGTTCCAAAATTGAAAAGAGTCTCCAAACCCAACTATGGTGAAAAGTGAAATGCCTCACCGCCCAAACAAGAGCGATAGATCGCAAGTTCGGCAAATTTTCCTTAATTCCGGCGGTAACATTCTATAGAGCCAAGGTGGTGCCGGCTCTAACCTATGGAACGGAGGCCTCGCTCTACCTCCCACGTAACATCTGGAGTAAGCTGGAAGGCCATGTGTGGAAGACAGTGTTAGGCTTACCTAAATCTACCGCCGTGTCAGCCATAAGGAGAGAGTTAGGGCTGGTGTCTTTGGCTTCAATGGTAGACCAAGGTGCCATGCGCCTCTATAGAAGAATCATCATGGCCGACACGTTACCCATCTTCAACATCTTCCGTGAAGAAACTCAAACTGGCAATTGTGTGGCCCTGAAAAATTGGGTTAAAATGAGATCAGATGAGCTGGCTAAGATTGAATGTTCAGACAAAGAGCTGAAAGAAAATCTGGATCGAATTAAAAGAAAAACGGAAGATCTGGACTGGATTACTACAATAGACCAAGCGGTGAGGAACAAACTGCTAAATCATCTGCCCCCTACATTCAACAAGGGAAAAAAACCATTGAACTACTGTGCTAATCTCCCTGAAAAAAAAACTGAGAAGCCTGATCATGAGAGCAAGACTCAATCTGTTACCGACAAGAGAGATCATATCTATCAGAGGAGCTGGAGCCGAGAAACGGTGCCGACTGTGCAAAAAGGAACTATCCATCGAAACTTTGAAGCACCTGGTGATGGAATGCACAAGCATGAATGAAAACAGAAATCTTTACCTCCCCCCGCTGGCCGATAACTTATGGATATTCCAAACGGACGAGCTATGGGACAGATTAATCTCTGGGGAGAACACTAAATGGACCCAAGCGTTAGCCAAACTTATCGAACTTGTGTTCGGCTAGATTAACCATCCTGGCATTGTAGGCGCCTGGACACCGGACTTGGGCGCAGCTTAAAGGGAAAGGAGCTTCCAGGGATTGCTAAAGAGATAAGTATAACTACATGTGCCAGGTTGTGGGGGAGGTCTTTGCCTCATCGCTTCGGCTGTCTGGAGAATCATAACGTAAAAACTCTTTTGACAAAACTTAGTTGTAACTGAGTAAAGTTCAATAAAAAAAAAAAGAAAAAAAAATTACACCTGTCTTTAGCTCCTCCATATATGCTCTGGAGGACTCGAATATGAGCTCCTATGTGCTTACTTGAAACTGATAGATGCTCGATTTGGAAGAAACCTACAGGAGTGTTCTGTGACTTTCAAGAGGCACAGCATTTTGGTTTGAGATGGAAGAGAATATCTTTGACCGTGGGGTCCAACTTTCCATAAACTAAAAACCATACACCTAGGCTAATTACGCATAATGGGAAGCTTGGTAGTTACCAAAACTGCTTTTTGGCAACTGTTTGGTTCCATACCAAGGTTAGTACCTGTCTCGAAGATGTGATAACCCTTGGGACATCCGGAAGGCTTCCTTCGGACATGTTGAGACCTACATAACCTGCCAAGCATATATATATATTTTCCATAAATATATCGTGGGGTTTAATCGAAGGCCCAAATAAACATAAGTGAAAGGCCCACTGAAAAAAATTAACTGTCTGTTTCAAAAACCTTTACACTGAAACTGTCTTTATGCAAGTGAAATCCAGAGAAAGCTGAAAGAAAGTGTAATCAGAGTGCAGTTTGGAAAGGAACATTGCATTGCTTACTTGGAGATAAATGTAACATTTTCACTGAAACTTCCACACATTGAAATGCGATGTACCCTGGAAAATAAGGGAAACAGGGCCTGGCATGTGAAAGTTAAAGTCAAGTAACATTTTCACTTAAAGCGAATGAGGGCCACCTTCCTATACAGAAGACCATCATTAAAGTTTGCAACATTTATACAAATGTTCTCATCTCGTGACTGAAACTGAAATGTTCTGCAGTGTGTGTGATTTGCAAGTGTAAATGAACACGTGGAGAAAAGTGTTCAACTGCCAAATTAACATGTTATAAGGAAGGCTTCATGCTTAAAGAAATATATTGTGACAAGGAAAGTACAGCATTCTGGTCACATGGGTGTTAAAAACAAACGTCTCCATTGCCAGATCTTTTGTCTCTGAAGGCTAATGTCTCTGCAGGGCAAATGGCATAGCCAGTGCTTGACTGGAATGTGTGAAGGAGCTGTGTAAACAGAGGCTGCAATCAAGGGAAGCTGAACTCTGAAAAAACTCCAAATTGAAGAAACTCTTTGGACTGAGTCTTGGCTAATGGGTGATTGCCTGCCCTTAATGGTATTGTGGCCATCTGGACAGAGAGAAAAAATCTGTTCAGCCTCCCTCAGCCAGGCCTGGACATTCACCAGGAAAGATTAATCGATTTATTGCAGACAAGTGTCAACATTGCTGCTGAACAAACTTTTAGTCACGTGATTTCAGGGAAATGGGAAATCAAATGTGAAACTAAATGTTATATATGCAATTGGGAACAGGGGTAATTTTAATAATAATCTCAAGGTGATTTTGGTGGAAAAAAGGTTATCCACATGCGACTTATGGAATAGAAATAGCAAGCTAAAATGTGTTTCTGGATGCCCTGCAAATGTCCCAAATTTAAAAATTAGTGAGCTGATGCATTGTAAAATTAGTTATCTAAAACTTAACATGCATGTTCATAAATATCACACTTAATTTTGGTGTAAATGGCAAAAAATTGCCATATGCCAGGTCAATAAGGTGCCGAAATTAAAGTAAGCGTCACTGATAGACCTTGAAGAGAGGAATGTTAAAATGAAAGGAAAATGAAATGAAATGAAATTAAATGAAATTAAATTATATTTTATTTACATCGCGCTCATACACAAGTGTTTCAGAGCGCAACCAGGCAAAAAGCAAGGGGAACAAGGGAGAGAAAAAACAGACAAAAACAGTGATCTTACTAGGCCCAGTGACATTTAAGAAAGCTCAAGTGCATGGTAAAAGAAAATGGGGGAAAAGTGCAAGGAAGGGTGGGGGAGTAGAAAGTGTGAAGCAGAGGAGAGAACACATAAATAAATATTAAATAGAATAAATAATAAATAAGGGCTTTAAACCATGGTAGTGCAGCCAGCAAGTGGCAGGTGAAAGTTAGTCAGAAGGGTATATCTGATAAGTGCAGAAGAAATGTGGGAGGGGGACTGTATGGGTGCAGATACAGAACCCTGGTTCAGATGGTGGCGTGGAGGCAGTGCGGGAGGGTGGCAGGGTGAGCAGATACCTGGGCCCAAAAGAATAGAGGGTGGCAAGGTGCACAATGCCATGAGAAGAAACAAATAAACAGGGGAGAAGTGGGGCAAAGGCAGAGGCAAAGAGGAAGGTCTTGAGAGGTTTCCGGAACCGAAAATGCTTTTCCTCAAGTCTCAAGGTGGCCGGGAGGCTGTTCCAAAGGGAGGCACCAGCCGAAGTCAGGGATCTACCCCCAGCTCGTTTTTTTGCAAAACGACTAACCCGAGGGAGTAAGAAGTAGAGGAGCAAAGGGCTCGAGAGGGGAGGTATTTACAGAGGGATAGTTGAAGGTATTTTGGACCCAGGCCCCAGAAAGCCTTGTGGCCAATGCAGAAGGTTTTAAATGTAATCCTCGCATCCACTGGGAGCCAATGAAGGGATTTCAAGGCTGGAGAGATACAATCCCAGGGATTGAGGCCAAGGACAAGTCTCGTAGTCCTGCTCTGGATTAGTTGTAGAGAGCAGAGAGTGGAGACAGGTTGTTACAGTAATCCAGTCTGGAAAGAACCAGAGCTTGGGAGACATTGAGCTTTTGAGAGGGAAGGAGAGGAAAGGTAGAGTACCTCTAAGGACGTGTAGTAAAAAGTTAGATTTTTTGGAGACATGAGAGATGTGTGCGGAGAAGGAAAGTGTAGAGTCAAAGATAACCCCAAGGTTCTTTGCCACGCAAGTGGGGTGGGAGGAGGGCCAAGGGAGGCCGGCCATAAAGTGAGTGGAAAGGAAGGAGATGGTGTACCAAAACGGAGGATCTCAGTCTTGTTGGCATTTAGACATAGATCATTGGCGGCACACCAATTTTGAATGGCAATTAGACAATCGGATGAGGGAAGGAGAGGAGGAGGCTGAAGGAAGCCTGAAAATGAGTTGGGTGTCGTCAGCATAGCACTGGAAAGTTGAGCAGAACATTGAGATGAAGTACGTGAGAGTTGCCAGGTATTGGTTGAAAAGCCAGGGCGAGACGATAGGACCCTGGGGAACACCACATGTGGAGAGGGAGATGGAAGATAGGAAGGACCCAAGTTGTAGCTGGGAGGGTCGATCAGAGAGAAAAGAGGTCAGCCAGGCCAGAGCCTGATCAGTGATACCGAGGTTGTCACGAAGATGATTGAGCAGGGTGGTATGGTTGGCTGCGTCAAATGCCGAGTAGAGGTCAAGTAGGATGAGGACAGAGGGAATGTTAGAATCTAGGTTGGAGAGCAGGTTTTCACAGATGTTCAGGAGAGCCGTTTCCATACTTTTGGCAGCTCTGAAGCCAGATTGGTGGTCATGGAGGGGGCCAACAGAGTCAGAATGGAGATTAAGCTGAGAGATGCCGAGCTTTTCCAGGAGCTTGCCCAAAAAGGGAGTAATGGAAATTGGGCGGTAGTTTGCCAGACATGACGGATCAGCAGTGGATTTCTTGAGGAGAGGATGCACAAGGGAGTGTTTAAGAGGGGTGGGGAAAGAGCCAGAGGCAACGGAGAGGTTGCAGAAATCAGCAAGGGCCGGCGCAAGGGTGTCAATGTGGTCCTTAATGGTTTTAGAGGAACAGGGATGGACCTGTTTTGATGAGGTTTTCATAGATCAGATTTGTCTAGATATCTCATCAGGGGAGAAAAGAGGAAAGGAGAAAGGGGGATGAGGGGTAGCTGAGGGTGGGTCAGCAGGCTGAGAAGGAGAGGGAGGAGGGGGGGAGCGGAGGAGAGGGTGGACAGGATGTCCTGGGTTTTAGAGATAAAGGGAGAGGCAAGGGCATTGCAAAGATCCTGGGAGGAGAGAGGAGGGGTGGAGACTGCAGCAGGGTTGGCCAGCTCCTTGCAGATTTTGAAAAGTGTTAATGTATAGGGATCATGGCATTTATTGATAAATTACAAAATGTTTCCATGTAGCTACTTTATGGCTGAAATTAACATAGAAAAAAAATTTGAATTTCAAAGGGGAATTGCAATATTTCTGTTCTAGACTCCTGAACCAATCCTTAGACACGGGCTGGGCTTGGGGGTTGGAGAGAAATGTGAAGGACCAATCAAAGGTGTGAGAATTCTTGAAGGGCACTGCCCAATATTGAAATCTTGATTGTGTCACCACTGGTATGTAAAGTGGATGCACTATGAGAGAGGGGAGAGCAGCAAAAAGATTACCAAGGGACGGCTGCCAAAAATCACCAAAGGAGATATACTTAAATTCATCCAGGGGAAATATTGGAAGGGTGCTTGAGATTTCTAATGCTGGGAAGACTAGAAAGCAGAGCCTGTGATTCTGAAACAGAGCCAGAGAGAAGTGCTGTGGGATCCAACTGACTGAAGTGCTAGCTAGAATCCTGTTTTTACCTCCAAGCGAAGCTCTGCTCAGTCCCTGAGTGCCAAGCCCAGAGATTTCCAAAAGTTAGTAGATTGTCTAACAAATGTTCAATGTGGGGATCTATTTAATTAACCCATTACCTTTCATTGGTGGGTTCTTTTCCATTAGTGAGTGAGGGGGCAAACTGTGTAGATCCTTAGCATATCTGACGGAAGAGTAATTTAATTAATTCCCCTTTGGCAGGGTGATTTAACATTCAAAATGAACAAAGCTCTCCTCTCTCATTCCCTCATTCAATCTCTCGTTTTCATCTGTATGCAGATGACACTCAAATCTATATCTCCTTTTCTTCTTTTGAGTCTATGTTTCACTCTACTGTATCAAACTGTCTTTCTGCCATCCAGAACTGGATGTCTTCCTGTTTTCTTCACCTCAACTCTTCTAAGACTGAGGTTCTATTCTTCCCTGTTTCAACTATTCCTCCTAAACTTCCTCTGCTGTCTCTCTCATTTACTTCGTCTTCTTTGCCTTTTTCCTTATCTGCACGTAACTTGGGCGTTATTTTGGATCCTTCACTCTCTTTCTCACTCCATATCTCTTCCATTGCTTGATTGTGTCGCTCTGCCTTTTTCAACATTTGTCATGCTCATCCTTACCCCTCTTTGCATGCTGCTAAACTCCTTCTCTTTTCCCTGTCCTTTTCTCGCATTGACTACTGTTCATCTCTTGAGCATGGTCTCCCTGCCTCACATCGTCTTCCTCTTCATTCGGTTTATATTTCCTCAGTTTGTCTTCATTCATCTTTACCCCCTCGTTCCTCCATTACTTCCTCTTACTCTACATTTATTTGCTTCCTTTTGAGTCACATCTTATTTAATATTTTCTTTGATTATTTTTAAATGTACCCATGGTCTGACTCCCCCCTATCTTTCTTCATTAATGTCGCTCTACTTTCCTTCTCAGTCTCTTCGATCACAGAATCTCTTCCTTCTCACTGTTCCTAAACCCCCTCGTTCTTCACCTCATTTCCGTTCATTTGCTCTTCTACCCGATAAATACTGGAATTTTCTTCCTCTCTTTGTTCGTTCTTCTATGTCTCTTTCAATCCCAACTGAAAGTTCATCTCTTATGTTCTCTTTATACTTAATGCTGCTCTTTCTCCCTTCATCTTTTTTTTAACTGACTTTGCACTATCATGTAATTGTACTGCTTTTTGTAAATTGTGTTCAGCGCTTTTGTTGAAAAGCGCTTTATAAATCTAATAAAATGAAATGAAATTAATGTTGGCCTGGGAGCACATAGTGCTTGTCTATTTGTCATTAGTACTTTTGTTTCTCAGCAGCCAATAGGCCTTCCAATCCAAATATTTGAACCATAGAAATAATAATGTTGCAGTCCCTTCACCGTATATATTTTTGCTTTAATTGAATAAAAATTGTCCTGGACGACAGTAAATGAAAGGACACAAGGCTGACATCTGATGTATTTTGGATAAAAAGTTGTATTTTCCATACACCCATAGCTCATGTAACATTGTAAATATAAAATAAAATAAGTATGAATAATCATTATGCATTTGACACCAGAAGCAGCTGGTTGGATCCTGCTGGATTTAAATTCAGCCAGCATATCCTTAACTAATGTGTTGTTTCGAAACCATCATCTTGCAAATCATTTGTGTATTAGAACATGTTGCTATACATTAGAGTATATATGTGAATCTTTTATATAGTAGACCTCTCAGTATTTCTGTCTCGAAATTCCTGACACACTCAGGATCATATTTATAAATCTGCACATATGGTCCAAAAACAGAAATTGTATACTTTTGTTGGAGAATATTTCACATAAATGAGTGACCATCAGAAGGTTTACGGATGTTCCTGAGAACCTGAGATTGGACTCATATCTCTGAGGCTTAAGCACAAACAAACCCTTACAGCTTACATGAAGGAGTTGGTATTTTTTAGCCAAGCTGTCTGGGACTCTGGTTTGTTGAAATTAATAGGCATACAAGTGTCTATTTCAGTGCTTACAAAACAACCAGCTACGAACACAAGTTAACCGCTTATTTTCCACAAGGAAATGAAGGTTACTGTAAATCACAGCAGGTGTATCACCCTGCATGATGTTTTTAGAGCACCTATTTTGTGTGGTTCAGAAGATGAAGTGTTAGGTGTCTCTGACTGGATTTGAACAATGTTGGCTATCATATATGTACATTTTTTTATTTGTAGTCTTTAAACAAGAAGGCATTAGTGAGTGCTATGATCAGAAATGCTATTCATGGTGACAGAAAGATGGCATCTTAATTTGGTTTTGGAAAGGCTAAGGAAGTCTCTTTTTGGGCCTTGAATAGGTGTGACCTGACAGTGCTTGCATCTTAAAAATTATCTTGGGTTTCCACTGCCTATGCAAGAAGAAAGGCTATTGCATTGACGAACCACTGTTCTTTTTTTTTCAAGAGTTTTCACTTATTATATAAATAGGTTTCAATGCAATGTATGCATTTCAATCTGCACTATTTGCTTTTCAATATAAAATGGGTGCATCTCAATGTACTGTGTATACATCTCGTACATATTGTACATATTTCAGCATACAGTGCATACATTTCAATACGTCATATATATAGCTCAATATACAGTATATACACTTCAATGTACAATGATTACATCTCAGTGTACAATGTGTATGTTTCAATATGCGATGTATGCATCTCAGTATACTCTATGTATATCGTAGTATATAATGTGTGCAACTCATTATACAGTGCATATATTTCAATATATAATGTATTAATCTCAAAATACTGCATATACATCTCAGTATACCATGTATGTACCTCAGAGTACAGCGCAGATGCAAACATACCTCAATATATCATATGTGAATTTCACTATACAGTATATACCTTTCAGTATACAATGAATGTATCTCAGCATGCAGTGTATCTATTACAATATATAATGCATGTATCTCAAAATACAGTATCTACCTCTCAGTGTAGAATGTATGACTCTCAGTGTACATTGTGTATAATTCACTATCTAATTCAGCCATGAATTATAATTAAAACAAATATTTCAGTATCTAATCTGTGCATCACATATGATATATACATTTCTTTATGTAATGTATACATTTCACTGTTAAGTATATACATTTATGAATCTTGAATTATGTCCCAAATGGCCCCCCATAACATTGGGTGGAAAAAGCAGTGGGTTGCTGCTAGTATTTGCGGTCGACTCCATGCAATCAACAGTTAATGTAAAATTACCTCATCATTGTCAGATAGGTGCGGGACCATCTCAACAAAGAAATAGTGATACAAGAGCAGGGGGGTTCCCTATGTTTTCATGTGAGGCTCGAGAGATACAGTTGAGTGTGCTTTCATATGCCCTATAAATCTACTTGGTAGTTAGTGTTGATGTGACAAAATTATGACACCTGCCCTGTTGGAGTACAAGAACAATTAGTGTATGAACTGCCTACTCAGCCCTCACACTTCTACAAACCAACAGTATTTCAAATCATAAAGGTAAAACAGGCACACCCAAGAGATATACATCCTTTGCCTTTTATGGTAATGTAGGCAGAGGGAAGTCTACACTCTTAGAAGGGGTGTGAATGTTAGAGAGTAGCAACCCAAATAGCAATAGCACAACAATTCCAAAATAAAACAATGTCTAATCAGGTTTATATACACATATTTGCATTCTTTTTTAAAATGTTTTATTTTTATTTGATTTAGCTTAAACAAATCAGCCTTTCAGAATTTACAATAAAGAACATTTGAAACAAACATTTTTTTTAACAATTGGTACATCAAAATGACAATGTTAGATCAATTAATTATACATTGTAATAAAAACACAGTAAATAAAAATACACATTCATTGAACCTAAAGTATAAAAGTATAAATTAAAATTGAATAACCTAATATTAAAATTGAGGCAAGAAACACTGACATTATGAGTACCCAGTTGTAATGTAATTGCATTCACACAGGTTAATTCAATTAATTCAGAGAATCTTGACTGTCCAATTTGCAGATTGAATCACTTCATGTATCCTCCAATTTTAAACTTGTTATGAAGTTAATAGTGGCAATTTGGATAGCCATGTGTGATGATAAAAGAATCAATGGCCAACTTTCATCACTCGCGAGCCCTCCCAAATACTTACAATACCGGGCAAAATGAATCTGTCTCAGACCTCACAATGTTATACATTCTGTGATCAAGTGGACCAAAGTTTCCCTTGTGTCCACCTGCATGCAAAAGCGACAACAATTAAGATGGGGCAATAGTAACTTGCGCCTGGCTTTGATGTCATTTGTGGGCCATAAATTAAAGCGCAAGTGTAATATTACCGAGCGATAAATAGCCGCTGGAGCTTTCATCAGATATTTTGGCAGTGTACGCATTTTTTTCAGGGGGAATCTAGTGATGTCTCCATCTCGATATTGTAGACATAACTCACATGTTTTAATCCGATCCAGTTCATATAGTTTGGATTTGGCTTTCTCTGGGTTATTTAATAGTTGATCAATCGAGACATTTGCATCAACTGAAATTTGATATACCTTTCCCGTCCACAGTCTCACAAATTCATTATTGGCTGAGAACAAGTAAGTAGACAGTGTTTTCAGAATTACATTTTTATCAGTGGAGAGAAGACACTTTCTAAATAGAGCACAGAGGTGCCAATGATAGAGCGCTTGGAGAGAAACCAGTCCCAGCTCATATCTAATCCAGGCATGTGGTATACATTGCGGTAGGCATAGTAATTGTTTCCAGTATTTAGATTCCGATTTATCAAACTGAAAGCTGGTGTTAATTGCTAATGTTTCAAGCCCGTACAGTAGAAAAGGCACGATCTCCATAGACCAAAAGGCCCATATGGGTTTAACAGAGAATTTGCCATATTATGCATCAAGATTTCTGCCTGGGAGATTGCTGTGGTTAGTTTTACCTCCAAACGCTCCATCTGGCCCAAAGCAGCTCCATGTCCTTCAAAAGAGATACCCAGATATATGTACTGAGGCACTACGGTCAAGGCGATCTTGTTAATGGACCACATATATGAAGAGTGCCCTGATCTTTTTGGGGAATAAGTTACAATCTGGGTTTTCCCAATATTTATGGCAAGCTAATTTTGGTCTATGTACGACTGAAAGGCCGTTAAAAGTTTTTGTAGTCCCATCTGGGTTTTTGATAAAAGAACTAAATCATCTGCGTACATTAATGTTTGGATAGCCTGTTGATTAAACTTTTTCGAGTCTGAAATCACTTTTGCAAAAGCATGCCTGGCCTCATGAATAAAGTAATTAAAGACTGCTGAAGCTAACAGGCATCCTTGTTTCAGACCATGAGCTGTCGGTATTTGTTCTGACAAAGTGCCTTCTAGTGTCAATCTAATACGGACAGAGGTATTAGAATGCAATGCCTGAATATTTGCATTCTTTAATTAAACAAATCATACATCCAACTAACTATACAACTAACTATAGATGGTACTTTCACTGGGATTTCTTCTATATATATTCCATCAAGGATGCTGCAGCCTTTTCCAAACTGCCATACTGTTTTTCTGAGCAGATCACAGATCTCAAATGGCATACCTGGTGCATATTTGTTATGTGTTCTATCACACAATTTGAAACTTTGCCCCCAAAAAGAGAAATTGGGTGCTATGCGGATGTATCTTAAATGACCCCAGAATAACAGATACATTTAATGCTCTGCAGGAGGGAAAAGGTCTCTGTTTTTATGGCCTGATGAGCTTGGCTTCCCCTAAATATTTCATTCTGAAACACTACGGTTTTTACTGTACTGTGATACTGCCCATCTTTTACTTGCAAATATCATGTTTTGGCATGTTGGACAGTGTTTATGGCTGAATCCCCTAGGATCAGAAGTCACCCTTTTTGCCACTCCTTAAAAACTTTAATCCAGGGCTAAGCACAGTAGAGTGCTAAAGAGTGGTTGTAGTTGGGAGCAAGCAATTTGCTGTTTGTGATGGTGGAACACATGTCTGAGAAAAGCCTATTTCCTGGAGTGCTATGTATACAACAACTCACTACTTAAAAACTAAAATCCAGCATGGAGCACAGCAGAGTGCTGCAGAGTGTCTGCAGTTGTGAGAAGTTGGGATCAGTTGATAGCAGCTGGAGCGGCAGAGTGGAGGTACGCCACCTACCTTCATTGAAAATTCAGAGGTAAAGGGGTACAGTTCTGGAGATTTGGTTTGTTGTATAAGTAGATATCCCCGTTGCTGAAACAATAAACCATGTATTTTCTGAGAAGCAAACATTCAGAGACTGGGGGGATTTCGACTCGAGTTTCCCCCCTCCACCTGTCTCGCTTCTGCTATTCTGCCTCCACAAGTCAGTGAAGCAAATCCCTTGCTCCTCCGCACGCAGGCAGTAGAATGTTTCCGAGGACTCTTGCACCCCTTGTAACCAGGACTTTACTTTTACCGCAAGCTACATAAAAAAGATCACAGACTTCTTCAACACACAGAGTACCATCTTGGGCGATTTACCTACGACCTCATCTGATGGCACCAAGCCTCCCTCACCTCAAAAGGACGTAATTCTGTCTAATAATGCTGGTGTAACTCACAAACATTCTGAATGAGAAAAATACTCACCATGCACATTCGTCCGAAAGAACAATACAAGGCACTCTTTGGGGTCTCTCTCAGATACATCAGCTTTGTTTCTCCCCCAGGACCCAAAATCTTTGGCTCGTTGCTTGATTCTACTACTTCTTCCTATTCTTTTTGTTTTCCCTACCCCACACCCTTGCTGGAGGCAGTTAAGGACAGTAATGATCCCTCACTGGCTGCCCTCATTTTGTACAAAATTCCCTGGTCAAAGTATCTCATAAAATATTTCATCCAGTTGGCCCCAATTCATGAAGATTTGAGGTTTGCTTAAGCAATTTTGATAAGACATCTGCAATTACTAAACATCCTGTCTTGAATACGGTGGATTGGCAGGTTCTCACAGTTCACTCTCACATCATAGAAACCCAGTGATGATCTTGGCAGACACTCTTCCGTCGATTGAATTTCTATTAGAATTGGAAAGATTAAGTAATCTTTCTTGTAAAGATAGTCCCACAAACACCCCTCACCTGTTGTGCACAACATCCGCCCTTCAAAGAAAAAAGACCAGCTCAAGGAATCACAAAGGAAGAAATGAAAAATTCAAAAATCTAAAAAATCAATGAAAGCTCTTCCATGAAATTCCCCCATGCACTTCCCACTTGTGAAGACGAACCAGCAGGCTTTGTCTCCACTAACATTAAGAAATCTGTCTCCCTTCCACCAATTGCCTTTATCTTTGGTTTGCTTCTACTTCGTTGAACTTAACAAGTGTGTAAAACATAAACCTTAAAACAAGAAGCATAATAAAGGCCGAGGGGTGGAGTCCACTTAAGAGTCGCAAGCGAGGCCTCAAATACCTTGGTGGACATTTCTTCCCAATCGGAGTCGGGTGACATATTCAAGGCTGTCTCCTCCTCTGGTCTCCAAGTCCGTTTAGTTGGTCCGGACTCTCGGCAGCACACCCTCATGACATCTTGGCAAGCAATCAAGTTGTTACCAGCTATGTGTTAATGGTCCTCACCATGAGTTGGAACGCCAGGTGTGATTAAGGTTTGATCCACATTTGGAATAAGAATCTATGATGTGCCTTCATTGTTAAGGATTACGCCGGCTGACATTGCTCTCATAAATACTATGAATTCTTTATGAATTCTTTTCAAACTTATGTTGTTGCCATTAACATACCCTAGACTTGTGGTTGACATTTTATTTGATGCAACGGATGATCTCTGCCAAAGGGGGTTTTATATATCTTGTCTTCAAGAGGAACAACATGTAACTTCGTCATCAAATTACCCTTTTCCTCTTTTGGAAATGTCATGCAAACAAGGATCCTCCTCGAACTGCAGGGTAGCCTTTTAAGATGCTCTCTGTCTATCTGAAACCTCATCTCAGGACTGTTTATTGCTGGCTGTTTCATTAAGTTCAACTAAGCATCCAGGTTTTTAGCAAACTATGAATTACTAGTGTGGCATCATGGAACACAAGTGTCTTCTCAGTTTCTAAAATATTTTACTATCTGCACAAAATTGAGAATCAGTCATAATATTATGCATCAGGAAACATTTATATGTGATGAAGTAATCTTGGCTGGATTCTCTACGACAGTGCAACAAGTAATACAAGGCTTAAAAGGAAGACCCCAAGGCAGCTTGCTTGTCCCTGTAAATTCTTGCTGGGCTTCCAATGTTGAAATCTTCTATTCCACCGATCAGGGTTTTTTGGCATTTCATATGACCATTAAGGGATTCCCATCTGATGTTTTACTAATGAATTTGTATTTTAACGAGGCACAGAGCACTACAAATAATGTCTTACTAAGTTAACATCTGTCTTAGCTAAGTGGTATGATGCTTCCTCAAATTACTTAGTTCTGATTGCATGGGATTTTAATATGGTATAGGTAACACACAACTCAAGAAGTGGTAGACAACATTGTCACCAATTACAATCTCAAATGCCATGCCAGAGGCAAACAGGGGCTGACCTTTTTTAAAGAATGCAATCTGTTTGGGTTAAATGGCAATCCCTTTGAAAGAGTACAAGGGCGTGGAACACTGGTGGGAAAGGGAGGGGTAGAGAGAGTAGTGGGAGGAGAGGCAGGATAATGTAGGCAGTTAATGAGAGATGTCAGAATGCAGTCAAAGAGAAGGAGGTTGGGTTGAGGACCCTGAACCAAGATAGTGCCTGTGTGGCAGACATTAACGAAGCAACGAGAAGATGAGAAGCCGGCCAAGAGGACTTCCCACTTCGAACCACCATTAATGGGAGTGGATGAGGAAGGAGTGAGAGTAGAGATAAGATGATTGGTCCATAGGTCTGGAGAGTGGACAGAGAAGGCAATGTCAGTGAAAACCTCTCTGGAAGAAGCACTGACATAGGTGGCTGCGGTGGGAAGCCCAGGGTTTGCACCCAAGATGTCTTTTTTGTGCTTTTTTCTTCCTGACTTCGAGAGGGGGAGTAGGTGATAGTGCAGCAGTTAGAGAAGATGGGTGAGATGTTGACAGCCATAGGGGCGAAAGAGGATAGCAGAGGAATGATGAAGAGTGGATGCACTGCACAGTTCTAGCTAAACTCACCAGGTGGCCTACTACATATAAAAGGTGAAAATGCAATTCAAAAGGAAAGCGACTTCTGAAAAGTAGGCTTTAAATGCATGCAAAAATGGTGCACGGGTAAAATGGCACAGCTAATTTTGATTTTCAAACATAGGCCTTAAAAGCAGTCACATTGCTAAATTAGATTTTCACACTTAGGCCTTGAATGAAAGCAAAATGGTACAGATGAAAAAGCACAACTAACATCAATTTTCAAATATAGGCCTTAAAAGCAGGCAAAATGCGCAACTCGATTTTCATACATAGGCCTTGAGTGCAAGAAAATGGTACAGATGAAAAAGCACAACTAACACCGATTTTCAAACGTAAGCCTTAAAAGCAGGCAAAATGCTAAACTTGATTTTCACACATAGGCCTTGAATGCAAGCAAAATGGTGCAGATGAAAAGCATAGCTAACACCGATTTTCAAACGTAGGGCTTAAAAGCAGGCAAAATGCTAAATTCGATTTTAAAACATAGGCCTTAAATTTCATATAGGCCTTGAATTTGAAAGGATTTGTAACAACATGTTGCAAACCTTAACATCCATGCAACTAATGTTGTTTTTCCTTACATTTCAAGGGTTGTGTCATTCCATAGATGTTTAGAATGCTTCCAGACCATTAGCAAGATCTTCGGTTTGCAGGATTTGAGAACTCACAATGTTTTTGGGCAAAACGCAGTGAGATGAAATTATTTGCGATGGACCACACACTTTGTTTAAGCAGCGTGCTCCAAGCAGTGCATCCCTACTCAGCGCCATCATTTTGCTGTGCTCCGATCTGGCACAGACATTCCGCTGCAGCTCCCATATCAGCATTCCATTCTCAGCACGAAAGCCATTCTGGTGCTGTTATTTTGCTGCAAGGGATGTTTGGATGTGATGACATTGCAGCCATGTCTAAACACCCTCATGACAAATAAGATCAGATGGCTGCACTGTAACAGACCTCACCACCTCACAGTTGTGTTGCTTTTCTTTTAATTAAATTAGTTAAAGAAAAAATATACAGCATTGAACCCTAGTCTGCCAATGTCCAAGGCTCCAACTTCAACCATTAGACCACAATGGCTTGGTGATTCATGGAGCATGCATTTCATATTTAGCCTATAATCGAATATGTACAATGATAAAAGGCTCGGTATGAAACTTGTGAAAGTCCAAACAATAAGAACATTGTAGAAAAATGGTTAAGTGCTGTGTCTCAAGCTCCTGCAAACCAGGTTTCTCTAATGGCAGCATTCAGCATAAATGTGATGTTTTTTATTTAATTTTTTCTGCTTTATAATGTTGCTCAGAGACAGTGTAGTCCTCTGTTTGACTATATGTGCAGTGTAAGGGGGAATGGCCCTCATCAGAAGGTTGGCGGAATGGGTTTACCGGCACTGGTAAAGGTGCCGGTAAACCCATTCCGCCCTACCACGAGATCTCCTCGCGGGACCCGCAATTGGCGCCTGGAAAAACCAGGCGTCCATACCGGGTCCCGCGAGGACACCAGGGAGCCAACAACGGGCCCGTCATTAACGGGCCTGTTGTTAGCTCAATCCCCATTCCCAGTGAGCTCTATGGGGGCTCGAATGGGAATGGGGTTGGACCGGGTCTGGGTTCCTCGGACAGGGAATTACCAGGTCCGCCAAGGTTGCGATGGCCCGGTAATTCCTCATTCGAGGAACCCGGGCCCGGATTGCGGTAAGGAGGCAACCATGCCGCTAAAAGCGGCATGGTTACCTCCAGCCTCCTGATGAGGGCCAATGTGTTGTGTGAGGGTGTATGTGTCATATGAGAGTGTGTGCATACAATGTGTGTTTGATGTGAGCTTGTGTGTGTGGTGTGAAAGTGTGTGTGAGGGATTGTGCGTGCAGTGTGCATTTGCTCCGTCAAGGTGAGTGTGTGTGCACACGCATGTGCACCTGTGTGTGTATGTGAGCATTGTGACCTGTTGAGTGTGAGTTTTCAGTGTCAGTGTGTGGGTGTGTGTATGTGCATGTCTCCATGTAATTCGGAAGATGCCCATCCTGTTCTTGGTTTTTATTGCATTTTGTGACTTGTAGTTTTATTTTGTCCATTAAGGGCCTCATTACACGGATGGCGGTAAGGATTTACCGGTACCGGTAAAATACCAGTACCGGTAAATCCTTACCGCCTTACTACGAGGTCCCTTTGCGGGCTGGGGGATTTAACGCCTGCTTTTTGCAGGCGTTAAAAACCAACCCGCAAAGGGACCCAAGGAGCTAATTACGGTACCGCAATTTGCGGTACCATAATTAGCGCCTTCCCCATTCCCATTATGCCCTATCGGGCAAAAATGGGAATGGGGAAGGGCAATGGTGGAAGGGGGAATTACCGCCCCACCAACCTTGGAATCGGGCGGTAATTCCCCTTTCCTCTAAGGCGGTGCCGGTATTTTACCGGCATGAACCATGGTGCTAATAGCGCCATGGTTCTCCGCCATCCGTGTAATGAGGCCCTAAGTGTCCTTTACTACAAGTCCCAAAATGCAAAGTAAAAAGGAAATCTGAATGATCATCATCCAAATAACAAAGGACGTGTGGCTAATAACAATATATACAAGACATGCAACTTGGCTATATTCATGATTTCTCGTGCACCTCTATTTTTTGGGTTGAATGCCAGGCAGTAGGGGATCTGTAAGTTTTTTAATGAGGAGTTACGTAGTGTAGAATCAGAGAAGAGGGAAAGAAAGTAAAATATATTTTTTTCAGCTGAGGAAAGTGAGAATAAGGGGCTGCAGAGGAATGGTGTCTACTTTCCCTGCCGTTTTCAAAGTATAACAATAGTGCAATATATTAAGGGAATAAAGGGACTGTGTGGCAAGCTGCTCCCTTGAGCTGCAAAGAAAGTCTTTTTTGCCCTGGCTCACCTGTAATGGAAGACATATAACTATTATTAACCCATTGTTAGTGCAGCTTGCCTGTTAAGACTGCATAGTCCAGAATACAGAGTGTTTACCAAAATATACGGTTTTACATTTTTTTAATAAAAAGTCTTGATCCCTAGTCTGCCAGAGTTCAAGGAGCAGCATTCAACCACTGCACCACAATGGATTAGTGCTTCTGGTGCATGCATTTCATACTTAGCCTGCAATTTAACAAGTCCAATTGTAAAAGGCTAAGTATGAAACTTGTGAGAACCCACACAATGGAGGTCATTATGACCTTGGCGGTAAGGGGTTAAGGGCGCCTGTAAATGTGCTGGAGCCATCAACCCCTTACCGCCCCATTACGAGTCTGCTCGCAGGAACCCGCTAAGGATAACTGGTTATTAACAGGCCAGTTGTTAGCATCCTCCCCATTCCCATTGAGCCCTATGTTGGCTCAAATGGGAATGGGATGTACCGGGTCCGGGTTACTTGAATGAAGAATTACCGGGCCCTCCAAGGTCGGAATGGCCCGGTAATTCCTCATTTAGGGAACCCGGACCGGATACCCGGTATGGGGGTAGCGATGCTGCTAATAGCGGCATGGTTACCTCCATACTCGGAATGAACCCCAATGATATCATTGAAGCATAATGGTTAAGTGCTGTGTCTTAAACTCCTGCAGACTAGGGTTCTCGAAGGCAGTCTTCAGCACCAATGTGTTTTTATTTCATTTTTTCAGTTTTATAATGTTGCCCAGGGACAGTGTACTACATATTCCATTCTGTTTTATAGTGTTGCAGTAAATAAATATATTTCATGTTTAATATGTGTTGAATTCTGCAACAACGGTGTAAAACATGTCCCATCCTGTTTTATAATGTTCTAGTACATAAATGTTTTTCACGTTTACTCCATATTACAAAATGCAAAGTGCCTGCAGGTTCATACCGCGCAAATTGCGACCTCTCGTGCCAAAATATCCTTGCGCCAAGAGGTTACAGTGCCCAACTGGCTGCATCTAATTGGGCTTGCCCACACTGAACCTGCTGCAAAACGGTCACACCATAATGGTGTGCGCCTGACTGGCTGGCCCAAAATGTTCTGTCCCATGCTCCAAGCCCCTTGTTCAATGTCTCTGGTTGACTGTTGTGATATATTGCACAACCCCAACTATCCACATTTAAGCAGCACAGAAACAGGAAAAAAAGGACTGGTTGCAAGAATAACATATGCCCGGGTACTTTCTGCACCCATAGCGAAAATCAAAAGCTGGCCCCAATGAATATATGCACAGTACGGCTTAGCTTCAAAGTGATGAAGGGACCAGCCCCATCAGGCCATGTTGCTCTAAGTGGTCTAGTAACTTTGCTTTACTTATTAGACACAATGGCCTGAGGGGGGCCTCACTTTGAAGCTAAGCAAAGTCAGTTCTGGTTCCTGCATGGATGGGAAACCTGGGTCACTAGTGATTTTTAACCCCGGTGACATTGTAGTTGTAAAACTATCTATTTTTTTATTATCTATATAAGATTGCAGGTTTTGAGAATTCCCAATGTTTTAGTCAATGCCCTGTGCGATAACATTATTTGCCAAAGATCACAGCCTTTGGTCCAGCAGCATGCTACAAGCCCCTTGTGTTATGGCTGGTCTCTTGGTGACTGTTGTCATGCATCAGACAACCCCAACTAACTGCATTTAAGCAGCACGTAAAAGGGAAAACAATGATCAGCGACCATGAAAATGTACTATGGAGGTGGACACCGTGGGCTTGGGTTTTCTGGTTAGTGCCTTGTAATACACGAGATACATTCACCAATGGCACCCCGCATATGTTCCCCCTTAATATATGAACACATTTCAGCATCTATACATTCTCTAGCAGGCAGCTGTCAAATACAATGGGCCTCATTACGAGGTGGGCGGTAAGGGATTACCGGCACCAGTAAGGGCACCAGTGCCGGTAATCCCTTACCGCCCTACTACGAGGTCCCTTAGCGGGTCCCTTCCTTAAGTGACCCGTTAAGGGACTTCAGAGCTAATAACGGTACCGCAATTTGCGGTACCGTTATTAGCACCTTCCCCCTTCCCATAGAGTACTATGGGGGCTGAAATGGGAATGGGGAATGGCTTTTTCAATGGGGACTTACCGGTCCCACAAAGGTTGGAATAGACCGGTAAGTCCCCAATGAACGGGACCGGACACGGTACCGGTACCGGTATTGGAGGTAGTCATGGCGCTAGTAGCGCCATGACTACCTCCAACCTTGTAATGAGGCCCAATGTATTTCTACTCCTTCAATAGCCAATCGTCCGACAAGAATGAAGTTTGCGAGTCGGCTGTGGTGGACAAATCGCCAAAACTAGGCAAACTGAAGTCAAAATCTTTAGCACGTTCCTCGGCTTATTGTGTTGAAGCTTCAGTCTCTGTTATTTTAGGTTATTTTAGCACTTTTCACTAACAATGCCATTGCCTAGATACAGTAATTTCTGAACAATTGAACAACTAGAGTATTTGCACCAACTGCCACCCCATCCCCCTTGACAGTCACCTGCAGGTTACCACAAGACTTTTGTTTCTCCCCTACACTCTACAACATTTTCACAAAGCCCCTATTGGCCAAACTTGACCAGCTAGGTATCTCATACACTAATTACACCGACACACAAATCCTCATCCACATCACGGGCAACCACGACATAGACACACAATGACTCAATGACATTTATCTTAACATCCAAGCATGGATGGCACAGCACGGTCTCTGCCTCGATGACAAGACTACCTTCTCCTGGTAGGTACACAAGCTAAAATCAACAAACTCGACAACAAATTCAACACATTCATCATTGACAGCAATAACATCAAAGTCTCAAAATACGTCACAACATTAGGTATGTACATCAAATCCACTCTCTCATTGGGAAGACAAATCAATGCCACAGCATCCACTACTGCCTACATATGCAAGCTCATTAACGCCAGTAGAGCCTTCCTAACACCTGCCAAATGTATCACTCTAGCCAGGGCACTTGCACTAACCAAACTAGACTACTGCAATGCATTATACTTAGGCACGAGTCAGTACAATCTGCGCAAACTTCAGATCTATCAAAACCACGCACTCAGAGCAGCCACTAACTTCCTGAGAAAACTGCACATCTTGTAGATGAGTCACAGTGTTCGCTGGCTCTCAATTAACCAAAGAATCAAGCTCAATACCCTTTCCCTCACATAGAAATGTATACACAACCAAGCACCTAAATACCTCTGCGATAAATTCAACCTTAACACCTTAACGAGACAAACTAGATCATCCCTATCCAACTACCTTATCATACCCAGGTTCAAATTGCAAAAGGCAGGAAGAAAGAGCTTCCCGGTCCTTGAAGCCAAAACATGGAACACTCTACCACCTAACATTAGACTAGAACGATCCTTCAACAAATTCCGGAAAGAAGCCAAATCCTGACTCATACTGAATGAAAACTAACCTGCCGGTCCTTCTATACAGCATACCTTCTGGTGTATATTCTCACCTCTATCTGGCGCCATTGTGTAAATATTTTGTGTC
This sequence comes from Ambystoma mexicanum, assembly GCF_040938575.1. Lineage (NCBI taxonomy): Eukaryota > Metazoa > Chordata > Amphibia > Caudata > Ambystomatidae > Ambystoma > Ambystoma mexicanum. The sequence goes on along the minus strand of NC_090933.1, from coordinate 626,898,376 downwards.
TTTTAAAATTGTGCCTGTATAACATGTGTAACACACTACCTGTAATTGTGTGAACTTTGTGAATGAATATGCCTGTAACTGTAAATAATGTATCTACATATGTACCTAGGAAATGTGCCCAGTTGCCTCAGAGCTTGGTGCACTATATAAATAAAATACAATACAATAGAATAGGTTGTGATATTTGCACATGAATTGGAGAAACAGATAAAATCAAATGTTTCTTGGGTGGAACTCTTTTGGAGGGTGTAGATTGTGTCAAGAGGACTGTAAGGAATGCAATGCATCTTCATTGCATTCAGTCTCATCTTTTTGAGGTGTCACATGGTAGCAATGGTCCATGTACACTTTGCACGGATCACCGGCCACATTCCATTCATTTTCCCGACATTAGGCATAAGCATCACAAGTCTGTTTATTGACTGGACAATGCTGCACCCCAAATAGTAGTTGCTCCATTGTGAAATCTGTTTGCCAAGTGACATCTTTGGTTTCATTTGTTGTCTATGGGCCTCATTCCGAGATTGGAGGTAGCCATGGTGCTATTTGTGTCATGACTGCCTCCAATACGGCGTCCGTCACCGGTCTGGTTCAATGGGGACTTACCGGTGCATTCTGACCCTGGAGGGACCGGTAAGTCCCCATTGAACCAACCATTCCCCATTCCCATTGAGCCCTTATAGGGCTCAATGGGAATGAGGAGTGCGCTAATAACGGGCTCGCGAATAGCAGGCCCGTTATTACCGCCCTGCTCACTTTGCGGGACCCCTAAAGGATGTGTGGTCAGACCGCACATCCTTTACGGGTCCCGCTAAGGGAAACCGGAATTGGGCGGTAAGGGATTACCGGCACCGGTCTCCTTACCGGTGCCCGGTATCCTATACCGCCCAACTTGTAATGACCCCCTATGTCTTTATACTTCTCTTGCTTCTGGGCCCCTAAGAGATGTGTTGAGAAACATGCTCAATGTATAGCACACATACAGCAGATACCACTTTAAAAATAAAAACATTATATGAATAAAACACCAGCCTAAAAACTTTTACAAAACAAACTTGTTTGTTCCTTTCCCTTGTTTTCTTTGTCTTCTTTGAAACCGTAGGCTTCTCTTTTCCCACTGCACCAACAAGCTGAACAATATAGCATATGTATATGGTGTACATCAAGCCCATTTCATTTCCTCACAAACAAACATATGTACATATCTACAAACAGAACCAACTTGATTGAATAGAAAAATGTACAACATTAAAATGTATTCCAAATGCAATGTGATGTCTAATTGTATTCAATATCAGGTTATGTTCACCTCTGGATCATGTGCTTCCTCTTCTAATTCCACACCTTGTGTACATTCTTTGATTAGAATATTCATTAAAAAGTAATTCATTAAAGTAAATCGTACTGGAAATTAAAATCTTTCATCGCACAGAGCACTTACACAGAAAGTAGTATGAAATGAATAAGAACCGTACACTAGAAGGTTTGTTGTTGCAATATCAAGAGAACATTCCTATGAACATACCCTCGCAAACAGTCATAATATACATTTCACATTTCACCTGATAACCTTCCGAGATGAGACATGTACTTGATCAGAGTTCACTGTGCAAAACATACTGATTGGAATGTTGCCCTCACATTTTTTGTAATGCATTCAGCATTAGGGAGAAAGTGTAACATTAGAACCAAAATCAGAAAAGTGTGAAACAGTGCACAGTTACATGCTTTTCACTCACTATTAATATCCTTTGTAGGATTTACTTTCATTCTTTCAAGGGATCTGTAAGTACGCATACCTCATTCTCTGGACCATTTGCAGAGGAAGAGGTGATTGTAGCCGAAGTTCCAGCATCCCCCTGTAACACAGTACTTGTTTTAGTACGGGCGAAAACAGCAAAATGGAACTGAAACAATGAGATGCAGACAATGGTACACATAGAGGGACGCCCATACATGCCACTTAGTGTTACTAACTGATAGCACACATACACATTTTAATTTCATTTGACATTGCAAGCATAACACATTCTCGTAAAGGACAAGTATAATAATATTACTTGATAGGAGAGCAAACTTGATGTTGACTCCGGAAATTAAATTGATGCAGAAATGTGTTCCTTCATTTTCCCAGCATTGTCATAAAGTGGCATAAGAGAAAATTAAGGTTGTATTCGATATGAGGGCAGATCAAACGCTCGAGAATATCACTTTGTCCATGCTGGTATGACTCACCATTGGAACACTGGACGTGTCGGTGGTTTCGTCACTTGTGAGGGTCTGTGCATCCATCATGGTGCTATACGCCAAAAAAGGGACATGTCAAGCAACCGATTACGAAAACAATGCAACTTTTAAAGGGGACAATGGCATTGTTTTTGTTAGATTTATTAGTGGCTCAAGAAAACGGGGACCGATATAGTGTAGTGAAATCTAGTATAGTAAAAATTCAATACAATCTTGTAGCAATGGAAACCTTAGTAAAACACGTTTTGAGTAAATATACACCAAAAGCTCAAATCAATTCATGAAGTTACCATTTCAGTACCCTACAAGATTTAGATTGAGAGATCATAGATAGTACTTATGTATGCAGCCCATCGTCCTACATTACAACAAACACAACTAATTCATCATGCAGGACTCACCAGAGGCAGCGTGTGCATAAATTCAGTTGGAATTGCATGTGGAAGCAATTTACAAAGAATTCGGAGTCCACATTTTTTTGTGTACTCGGATCGTTCGTACATATCGTCGGTAAAGTGCCAGCTGCAGATGCGGAATCGATTGGCCCTCACATCCCTCAAGACATCCTGGGCTCTACTTTCAATCTCGTGCACTGGAAAACCACAATATTTTCTAATTAAATAAATATCCTTCAGGAATGTATGCAGGACCACAGGTGGACTTTTTGAATGGCTCTTAGAAGGGCAACCGAGAACCGTGCAAGCTGGCATTCCTGAAATGTTTCTTAGACCTGTATAAAAATATATAAATAATTTAAAAAAAATACTGCATGCATATGATTGATGTAATTGTATTACAGCTCTCTATGCAGCTCTCTATGCAACATTTGTTTTTGTCAAAGAGGGAAACCTCTTTATCCTTGTTGAATGAACACAGCGGTAACTGTCTTACAGATATGATTGGCATACCGCGAATCATAATGTGTTACTCGTCCGTTGAATATACTTTCATGCATCCAAAGGAAACATGCTTACAAACATCTGTCCTGAAAATTCAATTCTATTACAATGGACATTGATGTACTATTTCTTGAGATCAAAATACTTGAAACATTAGACAATGGTAAAGTCATTGGGCTAAATGAACATTACAATGCTCGGTACAATTGGTGAAAATAGAAAAAAGAAATTGAGATCAGCAGTAGATGAATGTAGAGAAGTAAATCGGTGTCCTACCACCCTTACCTGGATGAGTAAACAAGCCGATTCAGCAAGCAGGGGAGCAACTATCCAGGAAACAAGTTGCACGACAAACAGATACCTTACTGAGCACAGAGATGTTCTCCTGTAAAATGTCAAGGTGTTTATAAAGGATTAGAAAAGTGGGTGTGTATATGAATGTGTGACGTGTTTGTTGCATGGTCTTGCAGAGGGTAGCTTTGAGACACTAGGGGCCTCATTACAAAATGTGCAGAATGGGTTTATCGGCACTGGTAATGGTGCAAGCGCCGTTCAACCCACTCTGCACTATTACGAGGTTCCCTCGCGGGACCCGATGTGGACGTCTGGTTTATCCAGCAGGTCCTGCGCGGGAACCAGTGAGTTAACAACCGGCCCATTAAGGCTACCTCCAAAGTCGTAATGAGGCCCTATGTCTGGGGAGGCCATGAGAACAATGGTCACTGTGTAGAAGATTCCTTTTTGAAGTGTACATGGTGTTTGCCATTGATACTGGAGGGGGGATGGATGGGCATGAGGTGAGCACAAAAGGCCCGGAACACCGCAGAAGGGAGACACACGTATGTGGATTGCCGGGGTGGGGTCTTGAAGAGGTGTGCCTGGAGACACTGGGTTTGGGGAGGACATGAGAACAATGGTCACCGTTGTTGGTAAGGAGATCCTTGCTCCACACCCTTGCATCACTCTAGAAACATACCATATGTAATAACCAAGGGAGAGGCGTAGCCACCCCCCGTGGCATTCTGTTCCACTTCAGCCCATGGAAAATAACCCATACTTTATAGAGGCCAGAGAACATTTTTTGAACTAGTCTCAATGCCATCTTTTCTACCAGGCCTGAAAATCCATCTCTGTGTAGAAATTCAGCTCTCATCCATCATCCCCAGCACCTCGCACAGCCAGCCCACACCATCGCCTCCCCCTTGCCAGCTCTGCGCGAGCCCTGTTCTCATAGAAACCAGCCATGCCTTGTTACAATCTTGTAGTTTGATTTCTGAAAGAATGAGCTCTACGAAGAGCTTGAGATAGTGAGAAGTCATAAGCTAAGTGCTCATTCATCTCCACCAAACTGCCCATGCCCTCTGAACCACCACCTCGCCAGTCCAAAGCCCACCAGCTCCGACCACCCAGTTCCTTTTATGGTGATACCCATCTAACCCTCAAAAACCCCAATCACTCCAGGACCCCCACCACATTCCTAAGCCTGTGTGTCAATATATTTTCCCCAAAAACAACAAATGTCTACCTATCGTGGACAGTTTGCGGTATCTAAGAGAATCCAAAAGGGTAAAAGTTAGAATGCAATATATTAGCTCATGCGACCTGATTACCCCTATTCATGCAAGATTTTATGTGTGCCATTATTTCTGCATTATCAGATCCTGTTGTTTAGTTTAGTTAGAAAGATGTGTGCTGCCTTGCCCTGACCTTCAGACCTTGGCGATAAGCCCAGCTGACCCACATGGGCAAATAGAGCAATGGAGAGATGGCGGGCAATTATCTTGTTTCCCATATAGTATCAACTGTCTTGTAGGCCACTCACCAATGTAATCCTACATGTGCACCCTATTCATGATGTCATCCGTGATGCTGGTACATTGATACTAGAGGGGGTTTCTTGCAGAGGGGAGTCTGGAGACACTGAGTCTGGGGAGGCCATGAGAACAGTGGTCACCATGCAGAAGATCCCTTTTGAAGTGTACATGGTGTTTGGCACCTTGAGCGTTCCCACCCACCCAGTACTGGAGTGGTGTATAATGGAGGGGAGATGGATTGTTGCGGACGAGGTGAACGCAAAAAGGCACCAACCATTCTTTCATGTCCCTCATAAACGAGTGAGCTTGTTCTTGATTCACAGAAAAATTGACACAACTATTTGCATATGCTCATTTGTATTTTATTTAGTTTGGTGATGTTGATTGTACAAACAAAATACACATTGTGCCTCATTATAAATGTGCTGGTCCGGTAACAATGGTACCGGTAAGCTACCAGTACCATTGTTACCAGACTGGGAAAATACGAGTTATGTTCGCAGGTGCCTACCCGCCCGCCAGGTCTGACCTGACGTACCGGCACCCGTGAGCAGAGCATGCCGGATACACCGGTACCATTCACGAATGGTGTTGGTGCCTCCGACCTCCCCATTCCCATTTGAACCCTATGGGCTCAAATGGGAATGGGGAGCATTTTTTTCCTGTGCCCGTGAATGGGCAATTACCGGGTCCGGCAAGGCCGCAATGACCCGGTAATTGCCCATTCGCGGGCGCCAGAAAAAAAATTATGCCGGTGGCTACCGCCAATATCGTAATGAGGCCCATTGTATACTTGAGGTTGCAGCATAGTGTGTTAAAATCCCCTGTACTGTCCGCTGTCACTGGGGAATTTGGCGCAAATGGCTCCAACGATACAGACAGGTATTGCTCGTCGAATGCAGAATCCAAGTCTCCCATAAAGCCACCCTATAAGTGAACGGTAGGCCCCTAGCCTGTATCACCTGTGGAAGAGAAACATACATACTGTAATTGAATTAACCATATAAGTGTTCGACCCTTACTTGAAAATGCATCCTGAATTCTATGGTATAGTTGCCCTTACAGACGTTACTTCATTATTAAATGAACTTGGGTTTGGCGTCTAGACACATTGCAAAAGTGAACACCCATTCAATCCATAACGGTTTGAGCCACAGAGAAATATTAGGCCTAATTCACAGAAGAATTTTATAATGGCAAAACCCCATTGGAAAACACTGTGAATAAGGCTCATTGGGCCTCATTGCGAGTTTGGCGGAAGCCGTGTCCTTAATAAGGGCATGGCTACCGCCAAACTCTCTACCAGCACCCACAAATGGGCCATTACCGGCCCATTATGAGTTGAATGGGCCGGTAATTGCCCATTCGCGGGTGCCGGTATGGCCGGGCTCCCGATCCTTATTCTGCTGCATAGGGCAGAATGGGGTTGGGGAGCATGGTTGCACCGGCATTATTTATGACAGTGCCGGTGCAATCACGAGTTCTGTTCGCGGGTGGCGCTCTGCACGCCTGGTCTGACCAGTTGTGCAGAGCAGCACCCGCAAGCAGAACTCGTAATGTGGTGGTATGGTAACAATGGCGCCGGTAGTACTACCTTTGCCATTGCTGCCTTACCACCACATTTGTAATGAGGCCCATTGTTTCTTAGTTAAAGTGAAACACACGAAAGCGATGAACACTCCGGTTTGCAAAAAGCAACAGAAATATATCAAATTAGAAGACTAAATTGAATTGTCAGTAATTGATCAAAGTTACGACAATTTAGGAGACAAACACATAATATTATTCGCTTCAGTGGTCAAAATGACATCACACCTAGAGTAAACTTACTCATTACTTGGATTTCGAGGGCAAAATGTGGCACAAAGTTTGTGAATAAGCACCATCATAATCCTCAACACAGACCTTCTGAGTCAGGCGGCTGTGAAGTCATGCAGCTTGGTAATGCATAGCGGAGGTGTGTCTTCTTCTGATAAGTAGGCCAAGCATCCAGAGTTTTCTTTGCAGCAGCAGTTGTCCACCTCAGTTGGCATGACCTTGCAGCGATTACAGGTACACCAGGTGGAAACGTCTTCCATGCGACTAGGCTCAGGCTCATGCTCCGGTGATTTATCTTCCCAACTATCGGTCGATTACCCATTGTTTCTGCATCTTTCTCTTTCAATTACTTCCTCCTCGGAATACTCAGGCTCGTACTGGTACGGCTGTATTTCTGCCATTATACGACAAATCCTTAAATAAAACGCAAGTAACAATTTAAATCAATAGTAATGCTAGTGTAAGTATCAGTTCGCATGAGCTTTGTGCTAAGAAAGTAGCTGAAGGGAGCATAAAAGAGACACAGGCAGTGAAATGCTTGAAAAAGAAACTTATGTTATCTGGTGAGAAGGGGTCTGTTTATACTTATTGAGGAAAGAGGCGTCCAGCCATTTCCATGGAGACACGTCAATCGCTTACTCACATAGAACCTTGAAAGTGATGTCAGCTTCAGGGGTGAGGGATATGATATAGTTGCGCTGGGGCACTCGACCTTAGAGCGATGCAGCAACGGATAAGATTAGCACAAGATGGCCACGCCCAACCCCTTTTTTTTGCATGGGTACACGTGAGGAAAACTAAGGTAAGATGCATAGGAAAGTTTTTTATGATCAATCACAGTATGCTGAAAAACACATGCCCGAACGATCGACACAATAACATTTTTGAGCGCACTAGCCCTTTAAAGTGAAATATTCAAATGTAGTTCAATAGACCTACTCCATAGATGAAAGTGCATAAGACAAAATAGCATTGGACTTTAAAAAACAGTAATGAACACCAGAATAATAAGAGAGAGAGGACATTGCAATAAATATGCTGGTAATGTATAAAAGGTGTATGTATATAACACAGGTAACAGGCTACTGCCCCATGGTAGACCCCAAAACGAGGTTAATCTATCTCTAATAACTGGGACAAAACAAACTATATAAGTAACAAGAAAAGACAGATTAATATAATACTAATGACGCTTTCATTATGTGGTGATAGTCTTATCTCTTATCCTACTGTATGTCCTATTCTGTAACTTCAAGCCCTTCTTCCTCCCCACTCTCCTCACCTGCGTCGTGGATCTCCAAATCTCGGGGCTGAGGTGACGACGTCTCAGTTAATCTCTCTCCTTCTTTGGTGGTGTGTGCCTGGCTCGATAGGAAGCCACAGTGACTGCTAACAAACCAGCAGTCCTGCGGCCCCGTTCCCATGGCCAGTTAGAAAAAAGGGAAAAAGCCGGAACGGCAGAAAAAAACCTTTTTGCAGCAACAAAGTTCCCGGGAGGTGAGACGAACCAGCTACAGACGACAGAGCTGGCAATAGGAGAACCACAGCAGGACTGGACCAGTTTCCTAGCGGAAGGGTACTGCAAGAGGAGGCGGCAAGTACAATAACAAACAGAAGGCGGAAGGAGAGGAACTCGCAACGGCGGAGCCGAGTGGACAAGGGAGGACAGCCGAAGAGAAGGTAAGGGGGAAGGATAAGAGGCAGAGTAGCGGAAATGCCAGAGGAGCGAATCAGAGGGAGAAACATAGCAGCTGAGCGCAAGCTGAGAAAGAGCAAGGAACACTTAGGGCCTCATTACACGGATGGCGGTAAGGATTTACTGGTACCGGTAAAATACCCGTACCGGTAAATCCTTACCGCCTTACTACGAGGTCCCTTTGCGGGTTGGGGGATTTAACGCCTGCTTTTTGCAGGCGTTAAAGACCAACCCGCAAAGGGACCCAGGGAGCTAATTGCGGTACCGTAATTAGCGCCTTCCCCATTCCCATTGAGCCCTATGGGCCAAAAATGGGAATGGGGAAGGGCAATGGTGGAAGGGTGAATTACCACCCTGCCAACCTTGGAATGGGGCAGTAATTCCCCTTTCCGCCAAGACAGTGCCGGTATTTTACCGGCATGAACCATGGCGCTAATAGCGCCATGGTTCTCCGCCATCCGTGTAATGAGGCCCTTAGCGTCTTACCCAAAGATGAGCGAAAGCCTATACTAAGGGGTTGCAACGCAACGGTCGCCGGGAGAAGGAAGAACAAGTACCTCCCGGCGGCCGCCATCTTGGAACAACTAGACCTGCACCGCACGTATGAAAAAGAACGTGCCGGAATTAGTGATGCATTTGTCCGCGATGAAGCCGCCAACGCGGAAGTAACCGCCTCTCAGTGTGCTGGATGACACTGTAAGACATGAAAAAATTGACTCAGTGGACTCAAATAAAAATTCATAATCCAATTTATTTTGTCAATGTGACATATACCAATCAACAACTCTAAAACACTCTTAATTAATAACACCAAAAACACAAATAATCACATATAAAAAAATACAATATAATTACGCATCACTAGCCATGCAACAATTTGAACATATCATCAAACAGATACACAGACAAAAATTACATCTCATTTGAAATAATGTGTCACAATTTCATAATACCGACATGTTTCTGGACATAACACCACATCGGTAGAACATTCATCAGGTGATGTCCTTAGTATTTGATAATTAATTTCCAATTCTTTATGCTTTGGGTGATGTCTACCTAAAATCATTCACTGTACTGATTCAAAATACTAAAAAAGAGACAAAAACACATGTCACCAATTATGTCTTCAATGCTATTACTGCATAATTACACACAATGATACCAACAAATATATAGCATCATAGTGTAGGTTTTATAAGACACACAGACAAAATTCATAAGGCTACCTGCTCTTTATGCATGATACATTCCTACATGATTGCAGAACTAATTCCACGATTCTATTGACTTCCAAAAATTCAAACTCGCCTCCAATTGGCATCAGAGCACCACTGTAAAATAAAGCACACATGAATACCACTCAATTTCATATTCCTTAGGGGAAAAAACCAATGTATCCAATCCCATCACCAAACATGGGGAGAATACAGGGAAACACAACTTCATCTCACCTACCTTAAAGGCACCGTCAAGTGACCATAACTATTTCCATAATTTTTCATAAATTGCATTTCATGAATGCATTTCACATGTCAGCTTTGATTTCCACTCAGATAACCTGGGGGCCAAAAAACAAATGAGGCACAGCTAAAAGACCTTTCCTTCGGGACACGTTATGGATTCATCAGCTACTGCTTGAGATTCAATTTATAGGGATTTTCATCAGAAAATCTCAGCCACTGCTTGAGATTCAATTTATAGGGATTTTCATCAGAAAATCCCTGTAAATTGAACCTCAAGCAGTGGCTGAGGTAGCTAGATGATGTTTTTATTGTGTGGGAAGGCACGTGAGAGGAAGCAGGTAACATTGTGACATGGCTTAATCAACAGAATAATTTTCTGAAGTTCACAAAAGAGATTAGTGGTCTAGAGATCAATATCCTTGATATTACGGTGTTCCATCAAGATGTGTTTTTGAGAATTAGAGCGTATAGTAAGGCCACGGACAGGAATGCCAGGCTTCATTACTCCAACCACCATGGTAAACACATCAAATCAAACCTACCATTCAGACAATTTCTGAGGATAAAAAGGAATAGCAGTCTGAAGGCTGACTACGAGAACAGTGTCAATGTACTCAATGATAAATTGCTTAAGAGAGGATACCCTAAGAAACTGGAGAAAAAAGAAAAAGACAGGATCAGTATTTGTCAAGACTTTTTCAAACATGTCCTACAAGATTAAATCAGTAGTCATGAAAGCATGGAGAAAAATGTATAATAAAGAAAAAACAGCTTCATTAGTGGCCTATAGAAGAAGTCAAAATTTAAGAAATGTCTTAGTCAGGAATGAAATCAATGATAAACAACAAACCACTCTCAGACAAACTACCCTATGGGGTATGTCCCCAGAGGTTGGCCATTTTCCGTGCGGCCAGTGTGTGATGTGTAGGCATACCATGAAAACCAATGAGGTGGATATTGGTCTAAATATAAAATGGTTGTTGAAGGAGATGACCAACTGCAACAGTGACAGCATTGTGTATATGAACACTGTATGGGAAAAACCAACAGAAGGTGTAAGACCAGACTGATTGAACATCCCAGTTGCATCAAGGGAAAAATTGTACAGGCACCTATGGTAAAACATTTTATTGAAAAGGGACATAGCCATGAAGATTTCACATGGGTTATTCTGAAGAAAATTCAAAGTAAAAATAAAGATACTAATTGCAAACTCCTGAATTTTGAACAAAAGATGATCTTTAAAATCAAAACCATTTAACTGGTTTAAATGAGGTGGTGGAATGGCATCATGGGACTCCCATATTGGAGACACACTGGCTGTTGGCTTCACCCATGTACCTGCACTGTATGTGATGCAGCTGAGTTGACTTGATGGGTGATCGGTCAAGTCATTGGTTTCCTTTACATATAAGATAAATGTACCCCTATGTGATGTTGTTTTTTCAAATGCCTGGAAATTGAAATGAAAAATCTATAAAGCATTAAAAATGTTTAGCAAGCATCTGAATGTGTGTAAACATCTGGTATGTTCAATAGGCAGCTGCAGGGTTAGATGCTTTAATGACAATTTGGTGAAACTAATGTGACTGTATTTGCTTTGTTGCGAATATTGGATGTCTTTGGTGGGTGTGGTTAGGCGCATTAGTGTGTTTCATTTCCAAAAATAGCCAAAAGTGTACTATAACTCTGCATATTGTCCATTGAGGAAAGGCCATAAGTAGTTTACAATTGGTACATCTAGCTTAATAACAAAAAACAAGTGACTTTCTGTGTGTTCGATCTTGGATGGGATTAGGTGTTTATAATGACAATCTGGCAAGGCTAATACAAGTGAATTCAATTTTTGGTGAAGATTGGTTTCCGGTTGTGGTTTTGCATGGTAGCATTGGTGCCTTTTTAATTTTAACAATAGACTATAGCCCTTCATACTGTCCATTTGAGTAAAGGCCACAGATAGCTTATGGCGTTACCTTGGTATCTAGGTGATCCAGTGCCTGTGTTGGGTTTAATTGTAACGTTAAGTACAATAATAAAAAGCCAGCACCTGGCTGCGGGTTTATATTGATGCGTATTTCAGTTTGAGAAATGTTGATGAAGAGTTAGTCCTTGATTGGAGACTAGAGAAACAAGGTGCTTAGACTGTCCATCATAACCGCCAGGACAATTCGTTGTAGAATGTAGTCCTGTGTTTGTGTCAGTGTGCGGGAATGAGAATGCAACTAAAAGGGAAGTGAGAGATAGCGCTCAGTGTGGTGTGCACAAATACATTTAGGAACTGTTGTGGCTATCGCACACTCATGAAGTGATTTTGAGGTGAGATGTACCAGACTTATAACATTATTGGTGAAAGGCATTATTACTGCAGCAGCTTTGAAAAGTACTGCACACAGAATGTGTTTGGATGGGATCTGTGCCCAAGCTCTGTAGGTAAACGAGCACAGTGTTTTTTTCACTTGATGTGGCATTGATGAAGCTGTTTGACAACGAATTCACAACAAACTGATGTGGCTGACGAAGCGGTTTTGAGGTGAGATATGGCCAAATGTTATCCAATCCCTTAGAAGTTATTATTTCTGCCAGGGGTTTATGGTCTGTGTGAAATTCAAAATGTGTGCCCCAGATAAAGCTTTTACATGTTTCTGCAGCCCATTCGAACACTAGTAGCATCGCTTTTCTCAGCTCCCTTCAATAGGCTGGCGGCAAAAGCAATGAGAAATTCTTTTCCTCCTTCCTCCTGAGTCATCAACGCACGCAAACCTACATTGATGTCATCTGTCATGATGATTGTCTTCCTGTTTCCTCTGTAGTTCTGTAATTAAGGTGCTCTTGCCAAAGCCCCCTTGATAAATTTGAATTCTTCTTCGCAGGTTCATTCCACACAAATGTTCCTTTCACCCCATTTGATTAACACATGGCCACAGTATGTTTCGCAAGGTGATGAACAAACCTAGAATAATACTCAGCCATCCCTAGGAATGTCAGTACTTGTTCACGGCATGTAGGACATGGCATGCCCTCAATGGCTTCCGTTAGATCTCCCTTGGGACCTTTCCGTCTGCAGAAATGACATGCCCTAGATAGTCAGTTTCTTGTCTATTGATCTTGCATTTTTCACGGCTCAGCGTCATCCCCGCAGCACACAGTTTCTTGGACACTCCATTTAATCTTTCATTGTGACCTTTGAGATCATCCACATAGACTAAGATGTCATCTTGGAAGCACAAAATCCCCTCTTCTCCATTAGACAGTTTATGGATGATTTGGTTTTGAAACAGAGGCCACCAACACAAGGCCAAAGAGCATGCGCTTGTATTGGAATAGCCCGTTCGGGATGATGAAAGCCGTCAAACACTTGGACTCTTCATGTAGTTTCACCTGATGATAGGCAGAAGAGAGATCCACCGTGGAGAAGTATTTTACAGGACCCATGGTTGATGTAATTTCTTGAATGTTTGGCAATGGGTGTCTCTCAGGAACCACACACTTATTTAGTTCTCTCATGTCTACACAAATCCCGAGTTTGCCCAAACTCTTCCTCAGCACAACCAGGGGCGACACCCATTCAGACACATCTATGCTCTCTATAATTCCCTGCGCTTCTAATTTCTTTATCTCTTGTTTCACTTCTTCTCTCATCGATAAGGGGGTGTTATGCAATTTCTGCACTGCTCATACACACTAGTCCTTCATCTTTATCTTGTGTATGAAACCACGCAGGCAGCCTATTTTATCTTGAAATACTTCATCCACCACTCGGCTTCTGTCACCTGCATTATCACCTGCATTCCAAATGGACAAGACTGCCTCTTCTGCATTGGGATCCAGTTTCACACAAAACTTCTTTTGATGTGTCCAGCTCAACAACGCGTTGGTACCCTTTTTTGACACACACGCTTTACCCCTGGCTTCTCTATCCTTGAACTTCAGAGTGGCCCAAAACCATCCGAGTAAATCAATTCTTGCTCCTTCATAAGCTCTAGGATTGATGTCCACTTCTTTGAGATATTTGCATCTAAGACTTTCCCATTGAATCTGAGCTAGAAGTGTATATTCACCACCAGAATCAATCATCATGGACATCTTGATGCCATCAACAGCTACTGTAACTTTAGGACTGTCTAGTTCTTCATCTTCTTCTACCACTATTGATGTACATTCCTCACCCTCCCCTTCACTATGAACTCTTCCAATCCAATTTGTGGGGAATTTCCTATTCCTACAGCATCTTTCGAGATGTCCTTTCCCTTTACAGATTTGACAGATGATTCTTAAAGCCGGACATTCTGGATTATCTGCGGAGTGGGTTGCTCTGTCACATCTAAAGCATCTCCTTGGGCTGCTCTGCCTTCGAGTATTCCACCTACTCCCACGGAACGTAGTTATACCCCTCTGGTCAATATTCCATCAACTTCTCTGGCTCTTATCTCCATATTTCTTCTTTACAGATGCATTTTCGTTAACTGCAGACACTGCATTAGCTGTCTTGGGCACCACCACTGGTTGCAGTGTATTTTGTCCCTTTAAATGTGTATCTCTTATCCTGTCCTCTAGGACCTTAAAAACATTTTTCTGTATTCTCCACTTCCTTGGCAACTGTCAACTCTGTATCCAAAGGGAGATCATCCTCTGGCCACAATTTCTCACGGACTTTCCCACTATTGCATTTCAGCATAAACTGGTCCCTAAGGTGCTCATCCAGGAGCTGTTAAAATTGCACATCCTGGACAGTTTCCTCAGGGCCATGATAGATTGTACAACACTTTCACCTGCCTCCTGTGTTCCTTTCCCTAATGTATACTGTTCCAAAATAGTGCTCAGTTTAGTTTCATGTTTACTCATTTTCTTAACTGCTTTTTCATATTCATTTAAATCGTCAGACTCATTCCCCAGTAGGTCAGGAAGATCCTCAAATTGTTCTTGTCCTGCAGATCACTGTGTTTTTGTGCCGGTAACACTGTCCACAGCCACTGCCATAAGCGCCAGGAAGCGAAAGCCATGTCAGCTCGCACAGCCACAGCCATCCTGTATCACTTAGGATAAAAGCGCGTGCTATTGGGCAATATTGCAGCACTACCATAATACTTAGAGTGCGTGCACCAGTCGAAATCCTGTAATTCTGAATCGTGCAGTTCTTGGTGAAGTTAACCATGAAATAAGGATAGCTTCCATTACTCAAATTAAACACCTGAAATAAGGATAGCTGCACTACCCAACATAAATGTGCACCCCTATAGGGAATATTATAACTACCGTAATATTCAGCGCCTGTGCACCAGCCAGAACCCTTTTACCGCTCGGTTGTTAGGTTTTCAGTAACCTCACTGCTGAGTGAAGATAGAGTGGGACAGCAGCACTTTCAATTCAGCACCATTGCCACGAGTGCTTTCATTTTGACATTCCATTTGAATATTTCATCACCATTTGAGTGAAATGATTGGCTTTGCTCTGCCAGTAATATTGGACATTTTACATGTAATCTTCATCATCCTATCCTGCCAGCATGACTTTTAATAGCGTACCTCCTGCAGCCTTCTTCCTGCCAGAAATAGGAGGGCCTGCAATACCCTGGAAAAGGTGGACCCAGTATTTTGAGCATTATGCAAAAGTTGTATGTGGGGCCAATTATAGTCTGGAGAGGAAGACATCTCTCCCATTGCACTGCCTTGCAGAGCCAGACCTCTCAACCTCACTGAATGTTGTAGTCGTAACCAGTGACTGTAACTGTGGGAAAGTAGAAGCCACGCTGATCCAAAAATCTCATGTGTGTTGCGTGTATACATGGATTTCCACTTCTGTCTACAACATACACACCATGCTTAAAGAAACTTCAGCAACTACAGCTATGCATCTTTTGTTTTTATGAAACGTTCTTTAGCCACTTATAATGTGTGTACATGTGGTTGTGTGTATTTGTTAGGTTTCGTTCAGCTGAGTGTACTTTAGCAAATAGTAAGCTTTGCGAATACAATGACCTTCTCAACTTTTTAGCACAACTGTAGTTTGAGAACTAGTTCCTGCACATGCATGTTTAGCCACCAAGAGAAGTTGTAAAAAAGGTGAAAGGTGTGGAGTTTTGCATAGCTGTGGATTTAGGAACGTCACAGAATTCGACAGCTGGAATACAAACTGTGCGCACCACTACTTACTGAAATAAGACAATTTGACAGAAATGTAATCTTCCAAAACCAGCGCTTTAATATTATCTCAGCTAATTTAAATGTTAAACTCTGTCCAGGATTATTCCACATTTAGTAAACAGACCTTTAGTTTAGCATTGCAAATACGCTGAAATTACCATTTCCCTGTATCTGCCCCCCTATTTCAATAGAAATGGCTGAGTGATATTATCAGTGTTTATTTTTACAAGCACTGTTAAACTGCATGCAAACAAGATGTCTTTACTGCACTGTAATTGCCTTTATAATCCCACTGAATTATCTGCTTTTACGTTTACAAGGTTACATTGAAACTGTTTCCACGTGGAACTCTTCTATTTGTGTGTAAGTCATAGACCTTGACGTGATAACTAAGTGCCCCAATGTGATCTCGATGCCCTCAATGCATAAGGTAAATATAAGTTATACTTGTCATAGTGACCTCGTATCTGTGAAGCAGGCCCTCCCATGCATGGGAGGAAAGTGGGAAAGGAAGCAGAGATAGCAGATCAAAGTATCTGATCAAGAAACCTTTATCACAACAAGAGGTCACCTCGAAACTACTGTTCAATACATTCTTTATCAGGAGAAATGGTAAATAGAAGCTAAGCATGGAGAGTTTGTTTCTGCTTAGCAGTAGCACTGACACAATAAATCTTGCTGTGTTCTTGTGCTGTTCCCTAATTCTTAAATACTTTACAAGAATGACCACATCATTTTCTTAGAGTAGGCAGGAATTGGAACATTTTGCTAAGGAGAAATATTTTCGTTGTTAAAACCAAACGTTGGATATAAACGTGGGCCTAACCTTTTTTTCTATCAGCAGTATTTGATGCTGTATTTTACATTTATCGAATATTCTAGTTTCTCGCTGCACTTCCTTATACACTTTAAAAGGCACTGCTAGTTAAAGAGAAAATGCTCAGAACACCTCTATGCACTCTTTGTATTCTTGAAATGGCTGTTCTCGAATGCATGGCTGTTCTCATCATTTCTGCTATTGATTCACGACATTGCAACCCTGGGCATTTGACTGCTTCTCTTTCAAAAGTCAAAAATTCAAGAATATAAATGAAAGCATCGAATGTAACATTATGCCACTTCTTAGCATGGAGAACAATTAAGGCCAGTTGGCTGCATTTGTCAAACCAAAATTTCAAATAGATTTCAATTTCTTTGCTCCAACCACTTAAACACAAAGGACCTCATTATAAGTATGCCGGTCCGGAAACAACAGTGACGGTAAGCTAACTGGCACTGTTGTTTCTGGATCGGTATACTACAGGTCTGCCTGCTGCTGTGCCTGATAGGCCAGACCCTGCCAGGCACAAAGGCCACGGTAGGCAGACCGTCACGGAAGCACCGGCACCATTAGCAATGGTGACGGTGCTTCCGTTATCTTCAACTATTCCTATTGGACTATAATGGAATGGGGATTAACGAAACTACCGGCGCCTGACTTCCCGGCCGCTCGACTTGGAATAGCCCGGTGGCACTGGGAAGTCAGGTGCCAGTAATTTCTTACGGGTCTGGTGGCAACCCACCAGTAGCACCGGCAGGGTTACCGATGGACCCGTAATGAGGCCCAAAGTCCCTCTTTACAAGTTTGGCAGTAAGTGGAAAAGTGATGGTAACAAAGTTACCACCACTTTTACCACTCTGACAAATTAATGTTTAGTTAAAATGTACGATAATTCCGCCAGCCAGTGGAATTACCACCATCAGAATTATCATTCAAAACCGGTAGAAATAATGTTGGCACTAATTCCTCCGCCATTAGTCCCATCACCAAAAAGGTAATTCCACCACATTACAAGTGGAAATACTGACAAAATACAAGTCTGCTAAAAACACAGTGCAGCCATCTCCTGCAAAGAAGGTGGAGGTAAATGCATGCAGGAGATTGAAATGAAGCCACATGTGCCACCAATTTGCCATGAAAGGGCATGCAAAGCCCACACCTTCGCCAAAAACACTTCCCAACACCATGCTTAAACTAGCAGCTGCAATCATCGAGATCCATGACCTACTGCGCTAGATTGAGCTGCAGAGGCGTGTACAGCAGCAGTACATAGAATAAGCAGAAGATAGAGAAGACGCCTTGCAAAGAGATTGCTTGCTCCCCGTTCCCTGGCACAAGCCAATGCCATTGGTACTTACGAATGGCAAACACGCCAATACCATTAGTACTTACGAATGGCAAATGATAACACTCTACCGCCTTCACAGGGAGACCATAGCAGGGTTGCTCAACCTGATACGAGATCATCTACAAAGCTGGACTGACATAAATACAGCAATCCCAGCATCGCTAATTATAATATTAGCTGAATCTTGTGGTGGTACCGCACATTCTCGCCACCACTATGGGGATACTGCATGTTGCAGCACAGACTTTTATGTCGTGATTGGTAAGATGCTGCACGTCCTCATGCAGCATTCACTCCAGAGCGTCTCCCTGCCCACCACCCCTATTCAGGTAAATGCAAAGGCACAGCTAAAGGCACGCTCCTATGCAGCCACCCAGTTCCCTAAGATCATCGCAGCTCTGGACTGCACCACATCACATCGGTGGCCTGGCAGGCATCAGAAGAGGTATACAGGAACAAGAAACAACAACATTCCCTTAACATACAGGTGACTTGTGACACAGACCTCCCCATCACACACTGTTGTGCCCTGCTGCCCAGGTTCCACTTGTGATGCCATGGTTCAGCAGTATAGTACACTCCCAGAATACATATAGACCCAGAGAGGGCAATGGACCTGCATAGTGGGTATGTACAATTGTCATCACACAACACATGCATGCCTCACAAGTCAAAATGGTACCAACGTGGGGGAGGGCAAAGAAATATTTGATGTCAGGCATGCCCTGCCACAGCCCTGTGCATGAAGCATCCACCCTCTGACACAACACATAAGAAGCAACACCCCACCCAACAAGGCCCTGCATGACAGAAATGCATGTTCCTGAATGTACTACGAAATTGAACAAATAGTCAACAACCACAAAGCATAAGAAAACCATACCTACACAGGACAAAGCATAGTTTTCCTGTGCTCAATGACAGTTCAACACTGACAGGCAATAATGGCATGAACGCTGCAACCCGTGAATGTCATTTTCAAAGAGCAGGAGCATTATGACAAATACCACAAGATTACGAGTACACTTATGAGCACATGCATGACTACTCAATACTGGAAATCCACAGACAACATGTTCACTGCCAAAGCTGTTACAGTGTATGACAGTTACCTCAGGTGGATCAGTTATGACTGAAATGGGGAATTAACCATATTCCCCCTTATTTCATGAGGCAGTAAATAATAAAGGGATAGACAACTAGTAATTTCAAATGTACAGCAACAGATGTTCCATGCCTGTAATTGGACGCAAAGGAGGAGTCATTTGCATTGGACGTCTGCTTTCATTCACATTAATTTGGTGTCGTAAATGGCTGTGAGCTAGTAAAACTGCGACAGCAGTGCAATGCAGCTTGACACGTGAGGCGTAACATGCTCTTCGTGCCCTTCCTCTCACGCGTCTTGATGGCCGGTCGCAGCCGTCATGCTTGCTCCTGTGATCCCATGCTCCAGTGATGGTGGTGCTGATGGTGAAGGGCGTACAACAGTGTAGACCCAAGATCTTAGCACCGTCCCTAGACCTGTCTGGTGCTGGATCTGTCGGTGTGCGTCAAGGAGCAGTGGAGCTGCCGAGATAGTGGTGTCAGTGGCATTGGTTTCCACAGGAAAAGACAGGCAAGGGGAGCTGTGCATGCCCGAAGGCGAGACCGTCTGAATATATTTCAGTAAGTGGCAAGTGCATTCTGCACCCCTTAGCGGTTCCTGGAATAGGAGTAGTTATGTCTCAGCCATAACTGGGCCAGCCTGGGTCTCCAGAATTGTGCTAACCGGATTGGCCCCATAAGCAGCCTCTTTCTCTCTGTAGGGGCGCGCCACACTTTTGTGTTTGGGAGTGTATGATGTCCTCATATTGGTATTAGCCTTTGGGGTGTGCCTGGAGTTACCCACAAGGCTTAAGCCCCATGAGAAGTTGAGGTATAAGTTGAAGGCGTGAGCTAAGGTGGTCTGCAGTGGTCTGCGGGAGTGACGGGAGCAGTGGCAGGCCCCCCTCCTAATAAGTAAGTGCTTTGCGATAAGGCCAATTGATGGGCTGGACTTTCTTTCCCTTCCCTTCTTTGCTTTTCGCATTCATCCCCTACGCTTGGGTTTGAGGCAGTGACTGTGGTGATTCTGTTTCCCTGTTGCCCCTTGCACCTACCAGATGGGATCCAAGAAAACCAGGTACCTGTTGCCCCTTGCACCTACCAGATGGGATCCAAGAAAACCAGGTACGGGCTACATAGTACCTGGACCCTGAGAGAGAAGGAAGGGCATAGTCTGCCCCCGCAGGCAAGTGGAAAATTCTCCCCCCAAAAAGAGACAAGAAAGATAAACAGGATGCAAAGGGGACGGGAATGCAAACAAAAATTAAAGTATATTTTAATAAACCATTGATCCTCCCTTCTCTGTGCAAAGAAACTATGATTCCATTGCTTACACCTGGTTGCACACAGTCGGAAACTTCAGACTCTATCATACAGCCTCCTCTCCCCGGCCAATTACTTCACGATAGACAACAATGGATCTCTCCTTAACCTATGTGAAAATATCAGGAGGATATCCATGGGTTTAGAGGTTCTGTCTCAAATTCAAACTCAAGCCACCAATCTGCCCGCACACCAGACCTAGACAAACGTGCCTCTACGTTTAACAGTGCGGATGAAGACATATCGGAATTGGTCACTTACTACAGCGATGATCTGGATCTTGGTGAGGGGGAAGGCGGATCCTTGCCGGGCATCCAATCCATTGAAGCAAAGTTGGAAGCACTTCTGCTACTAGTCACCAAATTAGTAGAAAACCAGACTAACACCACTTCCGTCTTAGAAATAATTGCAGAGAGGATATAGTGGGTGAATAATTGCATCAAAAAAGGAGATCTGTTTCAACTAAGGTGGGGGGGCAACCGACGCTGGCATCTAAAGCACATGGAAGCAAGTTGGTCAAAGATAGCGACCCTGTGGTGGGGTCCCTGAGGTGAAACCAGCAGGCAGCCATGGGAGGCAGCAAGAGAAAAGGACACAGTGACCATTGTGGCGCACTCTGAGGATCATGCCCTTGAGGGACTATGCGCTTAAATGACAATGTTAAACAGCCCGTCAGATATGATCTACATTAATTACCACAACAGCCACACTGCCATCACCTGCACATGTGTGGGAACTCAGCAGATCAGTATACGACATCCTGACCCCAAAAACAAGTCAAACCCTCCCCCCTCAGTCTCTGGATATTATACCATTACCAAGGAAATGGGTGATGGTTCGTCGAGGCAGGTATAGTTACGTGGCCTCTTAGATGGATGGTACGTGGCCCCTTAGATGGATGGATCACTGTTTCTAATAGAAAGGGGAAGGAGGGCTGCTATAGGCAGCCACTGCCACATGAACAACACAATCCTGGAACTAAGGCAATCATTGAAAATGTTGGCAAAATCCAGCACACCACCAATTCCTTTATGCCCCAGCCATGACTAACACACCAGACAGAGGTGGTAGGGTTGCGCATATGGCCAAAGGCGTGCGCCAAGTATGGACAAACCAGGATAGGCAAAGTTATCCAGTAAGAGGAAAACAGCAGTGGAAAAGACTGCAGGTGGCAGCCTGTAGCGGAGAGTTCAGACTCGCTCCCATAGCCAATATGGACAGGCTCCCGCAACGGTTTATTCTATAGATCACGTCAACAAT
Organism: Ambystoma mexicanum; assembly: GCF_040938575.1. Lineage (NCBI taxonomy): Eukaryota > Metazoa > Chordata > Amphibia > Caudata > Ambystomatidae > Ambystoma > Ambystoma mexicanum. Next base: position 626,876,462 of record NC_090933.1, on the reverse strand, counting down.
AGCCAACCTTCTTGGCTTCAATGTGTGGAACAACAACAGCAACAAAAGGAACCATCAGGGCAAGACAAACTGCCTGCCAGCCAGGTTTGAGGTTCGTGAAGATAGAGGAGAAAAATCCTTCTCAAGTCGCTTTCTGAATTGGAAATGGCTTTTCCAGCTGTTAGGCCTTATTCCGTCACTATCCAAGATGTTATTTGATGACGTTTCTTCTTTGGAACTTTCATGGTTGGGAAGTGCTACTAATTGGGTGTTGATAAACACGCCCCTGCAGATATGATCTGCAAACCTGCAATATTCAAGCCCTTTAAAGAGTTGGCTTGTGCATTTCAACTTGGGCCAAAGGGCCACCAGAATGGCCATCAGCCCTTCAATAAAACAAAAGGAACAGCTCAGGCAGACAGAACACATTTAGGGTACCTGGCTAAATATACCCTCTAATTCGCAATGACCCAATCATCCTCCTGAACTAAACATAATTTCCTTGAATACTCATGGCTTTAACTCCCTCTTGGTTAATTCAGAGGGAACTGCTAAACTAAAGAAGGCCAATATCTTTATGCTGCAAGAGACTTGGTTGACAAGTAGGTTTGTTTTGGATGGTTATACCCTTCCTTTCAGACTTTCCAAGATCCTGATGTTGGGTTGCCCGAAGGGTGGACTTTGTATGGGGGCAAGTGCTGAGTATGGTTTAAAATCTCTGCTGGGCGGATGGTCCCACCCAAATCTCCTCTGTGGAGTTATGTTGCACCCTCCATTTGCACACGTCCCTTCCTTGTAATTACATTGTATAATCCCCAGATGGTATCTGTACCTCTGAACTAATGAAATCGGTCAAGGAATGCCTAAGAGAATGGACTGCCCAAAACCCTAAGAACAAAATTATTGTAGCCGGTGACTTTAATATAGATTGCCTGTCCAAGGTTGGGGTGGGGAGTGCCCTTCAATATCCAAGGGGGTAAAGTGAGTAGTGCAAACTGTTTTTGGAATCCAAAATGCATGTATTGTAACTGCTGGGGGAAGGGTTTAGACCCACGTGGTCCAATGGCACGTATTCAAGTAGGATTGATTTCAACTTCATAAATGAGGCTATGCTGCAGTGTAAGCCGGTGGGAGAAGTATTCCCAACCCACTTCAGTGATCATGCTGTTCTCTCCATGATGCTTCCTGTTGGACACAGGAGTTATTAATGGCAAACTCGATGGTTAATGTGCAGAGCAATCGCCTATGTTGAACGAGCCGCAATATTAGGAAATTTAATGACAAGGTCGCAAATACAGACAGATCACGAGTCGAGTTGCTGGCCACCAATGATTGACAGTTGGATGGCCTGGTGAGACTGTTTGGCCAGGATATCCCTAGACATGTTCTAAGCTTTAGTGACAATGACGCCTGGGGCGGGGGGGTTATGACTTTGAGATCGCTAAAAGTAAAAGAGAGCGAAACAGGGAATTGAAACAGATCCGAAAGTAAGTAGGCCTAGAATGGGCAGAGACGAATGTGAAAAGCCACCATATGAAAAAGTGATTTAAATCATGGTTGCCCAGCCACCGAAGTAGCTCTGCCAGTGCAAGATGGAATTATATAAATAGACTGATTCTAACTAATGACACAAAGAAGTTCTGGCATATAGTTTGCTTCTCAGTGGCTGGCTCCACTACAAAAGAGATGATACGGGCTCCTGAGGAGGCATGGGCATCCAATATAAAGAAAATGTATTGGGATGATAGGGAGGCTACTGACACCATCCAAACTCAACCAATGAAAGACTTGTGGGTGTGGCATACTCTCAAGGAAACAGACCTAGGGGCAATTATAAATACTTTAAATTCCTCTTCGGCCACAGGTCCAGATGGGATGAGCAATTTGGTTCTTAAAGAAGATCCCTCACTCTGGGCAAACCTATTTTTTCCCACATTTGCGAGACTGGTATAATACTGGGGTCTTGGAGGCAATCAGTCCATAATTCGGACCCACGGGATATTCCTTCCAACTTCAGTTTGTTGGCTATGCTGGATAGTTCCTCTAAAATGTTTCCAAGCATACTGTAGGGAATGTTGACAACTTGGGTCTAAGGGAGGGGGTTGCTTCACTATTCCCAAACGGGTTTCAGGAAGGATAATAGCACCTGTCAGCCGATATGAGTCATCCAGACCTTGATATCTTATTTTTGGCAATACGAGGAGGCTCCTCTGTATGTCTGTTTTGTAGACTATTTGGGTGCATTTCACTCTGTTATCCGGAGCAGTCTCCGGAGGAAGTTAAGCAACTGGGGCATAGACCCATCACTGCTCTATTTCCTCAAGGTGTTATACTCCAATACGGAGATAAGAATCCACCTATTACAGAAGGGGGAACTATCAGAAACCTTTTCGACTAACAAGGGTTTGAAACAGGGTTGCCCACTGGCTCCTCTGTTATACAATATTTATGTTTCTGACTTTCCGTAGTATTTAGAAACAGTTGGCAATAATCATCCGCCTACCTACAGCTCAAACTGCCTGCATTGTCTCACCTACGCAGATGATACAGCAATACTCTGTAGAACCCCAGTTGGCTTACAATGTACAATAACCAGACTAAACCAATATGCCAATGAAAAAGTGGCTGGTAATTAATCCATCTAAAACCAAGGTTCTTATCTTTGGAAAGCAGGCCCAAAAGAATAACACCTTTGTCTGGTGGCTGAGTGATTTGCAAATTGAACGGGTGGGTGTTTATAAATATCTAGGAATCCAACTCTTCAACGACCGGTCCTGCAAACCTCTTTCTAGTTGCATTAAAACTAAAGCATGGAAGAAATGCATTGGTCCTGATAAAGATCATCAGCTTGTCCCGGGAGTATAGCTCAGTGGCAACGTGCTCGCCTTGGAAGCAAAACGACCCGAAGCAACACAGGTTCTATCCCTGGGTCCGCGCTTAGAAATCTCTGGGTATTTAAGCGTGTTATAAATATGCAACTAAGACAAAAAACAATTACTAAAAAAAAAAAAAAAATTCCTGTAACAGTGCCTCGATGCCCGTGGGCTGTGTTAGCGCTTTAGAAATGCAAATAAATAAATAATAAACAGGATTGCGGAGGTTCAACTGAAGTACTGGTTTGTGCCTAAAAGATTGCAATTGTCCCAGCTCACTACTTGGTCTACCATGTGCCACGCCGGTTGAGGCGATTAGATTGGAACTTGGGTTAACATCTCTAATTTCCCATTGGAAAATGGCAGCATGTAGACTCTGGGCTAATATAATTTTCTCAGAGGAAATAAGCCATCAGCTATTGAGCGATGTCAAGACACACCAGATAAGGCGTTTACAAAGTACTTTGTTCATAGACCTTGACGATATGGTTGGCAATCATTTCTTGGCCATTGGGGTGCTGCAGCGCCCAAGCAGCCTCATTGAGTTCCATCTTTCCAGCCTGTTAAAAAAAAAACATCGATTATGATCATATTCAGTCCCTCTTACTGCTCTCAGCTAAATCCAAATATCAGAGATATACACATCCGGGTGGATTTACAGATAGCCTATATAACTATCTAATCAAGTATTATTCTCCCCATCTCATGCGCTTTATTGTATATTTAAGACTCAAACGTCTACATGTCTTTAGCAACACGGGGGCCTGTGCTGGGAACCCAAGAGAGGAACGGATCTGCAGAATTTGCCAAAGGGAAATTAAAATGGCGAGACATGTTCTCACCAATTGTTGCATACTGGTTTATCTCTATAAAAAAGGTTATGGGAATTTCCAGAATCATACATCATACCAGACTTGGAGTGCCATGTATGGTGCCGAATCACTCGTGATTATGGTGGCTGCTTTCCATATATTGAATCAGGTTAAGCCCATATTGCTCTAACTTCAAAAACGTGATTAGCTGTGTGGTAGACAAATGTTTTATGATAGTGATGACTTAGGTCCTTTTTGGCAAGATTTGTTGACAAATGGGAAACTTGTTTTTTTTTCGTTTCCTAATGTCTATTTTATGACTGTTTTTAAGAACCAAAGTATTGTTTGCTTCAATCTATGTGATATTTTGACATGCAATCATAATTTTTGTATATGTAAACGTTGTATAACCATAAACACAAATGAAAAAATAAAAAACAGCAACAGACATCTTGATGAATATGTCATGTCCAATTCTCACACTTGCACATATTTCTTTTGCCAACACCTATCCCAATTGCCTTTGCAGGTGACTCGGCATATCCCCAGCACTCATGGCTGATGACACTTATCTAGAACCCATGCACAGCACAGGAGGAGTCCATCAATGAGGCACATATCAGGGCCAGACTCTACCTAGAACATACCTTTGGACTGCTGTATGGGCGGTACTAATGTACAAGCCAGAGAAAGTGGGCAAAATATTAATTTTGTGTGCAATGCTTCACAACATGTGCATGCAAAGATATGTTCCCTTGCCCCCAGATTTTGACATATTCCCCAGAAGATGATGATGACACACGTGTTGGTGACCGCTTGCTGCCACACAGTGACCATGATGAAGGCAGGGATGGACATCTTGTTAAGCAATAATTAATTGAGAACTTATTTTAAGGACATTTGAATGTACTTCACACAATTGTATATAGTCACATAGTAAATTTGTCACACCCACTCACAGATTACTGTGCTTGCATCGGTTCAAGTGTATGTGTGATTTTATTTCCATTACAAGAAATACCCTTGCCCGCCCACCTCCCTCATGCCCAACATCCTTGCACTCTCCCTTCCCCCATCACCAACACCCTTGCCCTCCCAACTCCTTCATCCCCAATACCTGCGTACTCTCTCCTCCTTCATCTGCAAAACCTGTGCCCTCCCACCTCCCTTGTACCTGGTATGAGTGCCATGTGCATTCCAGTGTCAATCGTGTGACATCGTTGTCATGCATCTTGCTCTACCTGTGCATGTGCCACATTTCTTTGTGATTGCCAACAAGGGCTGTCAGGCAGTGAGACTTCTGCCGGGATGACAGAATGTGAAGGCTCTAACTACTGGCCTTGGATGTGTTGCAACTTGAGGAGCAGGGTGCCTGGTGAAATTTGGCACCTGCAGAGATTGCCTCTGTGTGATCCCTGACCCTCTGGCCTACTACAGTGCTTGATGTTGTTGCTGCTGATAGGTTGTGGTGCTGTTGCTCCATGTCTCTTGCTTTTCTGCCGAATGTTCCCTGCATTTCTCCCTGATTGTATGCAAGTGTTGCATTTGCAGCTCAGTAATGTTCTCATTATGCTCCTGGTGCTGCTCAATGGAATTGAGTCTTCTCCAAATCCCTTCTAGCGTATGCTGTGGCCTAGGGCTCTTACTCACGAAACTGTCCCCCCTGACCACCTGCATCCACTGCGGCAATGCCATCATCATCAATCCCTGTGTCAGAGTCCAGATGCTGGTTGCAGTGAATCGATGGAACAGCAGAGGAAGGGGAGTCAGGGGCCAAGGGAGTGGTTGCCTGTGTCTCCTCATAGGTAGGCACAGGGGAGGTGGTGCTGCAGCATTGGCAGCTGTATCGACTGTGGTGGTAACTGATGGTGGCACAGTATTGGCACCTGTGTCAGTGTTGGTGGTCTCAGTGGCATACTCAGTGGGATGGTGCCGGTGTGTCTGGTTTGTGAAGCTGGCATGCTGCTGCTGGTTCAGATAGTTTTTTTTCAGGGATCTTCTTTAGTGTGCCATGGCTGCAGGGACCAGTGGTGGAGGCAGAGGTGCCTGTCACTGTTATTGTGTCCTCTGATAAATTGGCACTGTGGACTGTGCACCTTTTGGTTGATGAATGATTTGCAGTCTCTCATCATGCAGACTGGTACATGGCATTGCAAGATGCATATTATGATACGATATGATAGGTTATTTATGATGTGCTTAATACCCAGTTGGTTCTAAGCTTGGAAGATACAGATCAAGGCTAATGGGGCTAGGGTGGGCTAACGTGCAGGAGGATATCTATGCAACTATTGCAACATATGGCCTCTCAGGAGCACACATCTTGCAGGATGTAAGTGCTGACTTAAGTGTGAGATGATGTTTGGTATGAAGCCCTCTTGTGGATTGCTCTGTGAGATCAGCGTGGGACATTGGCAGGGTAGTTTTTCAGGTACTACGCACCGCACCTGTGAGGTTCAACTAGGTTGAGGTGACATAGGGGCTTGCAGCTCATTGTATGCAGTCCCTCATTGCCAGATGGCATAATCACATGACATTTACATGTGTCATGCTAGTCATTGGTGTTGGTGGTTCCTATGTGGGTTGGAATTTGAAATGTAGGTGCTTCAGGGATGGATGTGGGCAGAAGGAGTTCCAGTTGAGCACCTGGCCATGTCTTGCCCTGATAGTTGCATCTCCAAATTGCATGGGGTCCGATGTCCATGTATGCAATGGTACATTTCTATTTTCACAGTCATGTGGACATGGTGTCACTATGCAGCCAGCCACATGCATAGGCTACGGAATCAAGTCAAACATTCACATTAGAGATATGGCATTGATACTCACAGTCCTAAATTGACTGGATGCTCCAACCTCCACTCCTCTAATGTCTTGATATCTGCCATGTCTAGAATTCTGCTAGCCTTTTCCTCCCAAGGCATGTGGTAGAGTGGCTTTACTGTGCCACCTTCTGTGGCAGCTTTTACCTGCTCTTGAATGGTCAGTGAGCTGCAAGTCCTGGCCTTGAGGTCAGTCCACTGCTTCCTGCAGTCTTCATTGTTGTGGGCTATGGTACTATCCACCACAAACTTCTCTCAAATTTCAATCCAGATTGCATTTTTCTTGTGGACAGCGGATTTCCTCTGGTTTGTCCAAACAACTCATCCACATGGCTGACGACTTAATCCACAAGCCGCAATTTGGGCACCTCCGTTTGCATTTCTCTGCAGACATGTTTGCCACACCTTCTGGGCAGAAATGGCAACAGTAAATTGATGATTCAGGATGGATTTGGTTTTTAAAGATGTCCTCTGAACTTCCCTTTTGCGGCATGACGGTTTTGCGCAAGGTCCTATTTCCGCCAGTGGAACTAGCATTCAATAATTCCTCGAATTGTCCAGTGCTAACAGTAATTCCACTGACAATTAGAAGAATTACCAATCTATGATGGTTTTTGGCAGCAATGCTGCATGATGGAATTAATGTTACTGCCTATAGTTGGTGCTTGCACCCAATCACTAATAATGACGTGGCAATGTTGCCAGACGCCACAGGGTTAACAGTAATTCCATCCAGCAGAATTACCACTGTATTTACAACCCAACTCATAATGAGGACAATTGCTATAAATTACCATCTTCCCGAAAGAGCTAAATGTTAACAACAGCCAAAGTCATCGCTAAGTCTGAGTTTGGTGCCCAATATAGACATTAGGGCAGCAACCCATCCCTTCGCTCTCTGCCTTCTCCTTTGTTGTGGCGTTTAGTAAAATAGCAGGCTGTGATGTCTCACTCTTCTCGCTCAGTGGTTCTGCTTTGACATTGATGTTATTGGCAATTAAAGCAACATGATGCAGATATGGTGAAACCAGTGTTGCCCATGAAAATGTCAGAGATGCCAAGAGTCAGAGATTTGATTGCTACGAGCACTTAATTGTCAGGTATGTTAATGCACTCTGCAAATTATTAAGAGAAACATTCCTGTTAAGCACGCATAAAAAGTAACAGAATTAGCAGAGAAAAAGAGAGCCCTGAGCCTACACTTTTTCTGTGAATGGCACAGATTTAATAAAACTTGACATATCATCAGGATTTACCAGACAATGTAGAGTACGAGCGCTCTTTATCCCAAAAGTGACACCAGTAAGGCGATTAAAACGTCCTGATATTTGTTTTGGGGTTTCCATTGATACTGCTCCTGAGCTAAAGTAAAGTATACATATAAATAAGGTCTTTGGAAAAAAGTAGTCTTTGGAAAAAAAGAACATTGTATTTGTTTTTGGAATGGAAGAATTCTCTGCTTAAGAATAAAATGCCTGCTCAGGTTGACTCAGTATCTATTGGTCAGTCTGCAAGGCAACGGAGATGAATGGAAAAAAGGAGTGCAGACACCCTGCCCAAAGGTGGTTCAAAGAAAAGCTGTGTAAATCTGAGCAATTAAAGCAAGCCCAGAGCCAGACATGATGAACGTATGAATAAAGGAGTGGATTGAGGGAATGGAAAGGAATGACGAAATCTCAAATTCAAAAGGAAAATATAAAAGAAAACAGAAAGACGGCCCGAATATGCCTTGTACAGTAGATGGGAAATGTAGTCAGTGATCTCTGAACATATAAAATTCGACTCCCATTTATTTCAGAATGACTCCATTTATGTGAGTGATTATTCAAGATCAAGTATTATGATCTCACAATCAATAGATGAAGCAACTGTTAGGATGAACTCCCAGGTAGGCAGGAGGGGTACTAGGATTTTGCAGACTGCAAACTCATGGAAGGCCCAACTCCTTCCTTTCCCAAAAGGAATGCAGGCCCAGAAAGACAGCAAGTTCAACCTGCGGTTTATTACAGCCAAAACCAACAGGGATCAGAACAAGGAACACACTCCTGAATTGTCTCAGCGAACCCTGGCTCACAGTACAGTTTTTAGGCAAAAACACGCCACAATGATGCCATAACCTGGGCCCCTCTCCAGAAAACCTATCGGACATGTGGATTGGGTGTTGAGTGGTAGTCACCTTTAGTCATATATTTGTTAGTTGATTGGTCCTCTCATGTCACATTTTGAGGGTCTTACCATTGGTTCTTGCCCATTGCTACCCACCTCTAGGGTCCTATGCTGTGATTGGTTAGAGCTGATGCCCCCAGGCCTGGGATCAGAAAGGTTCTCAGCTCGAGGTGTACCTTTTCAAGGTGCCTGCATTGAATGTGTCTGCACCACCAATGCCTGTGAGAGGGCTTGTTCTTGTCATGCACACTCAGCTTCTTCTGTAATAACTTTGTTGCAAGCCACTGTCTGGTTGCGTGAGACTGCTCCACTTTCCCAGCTGCTAGGTACATCATCAGCTCGGCGGGTCACGTGCCTAGAGACCATGTGTGGGGTTTCTAGAGTTCTAAATTACACTGATTAAATTGCGTTTACTGGGCAGGTGTTACTGCAGTTAAGGGCAAGGAATGTTGCTTGTTCCACACAGTTGCTCTCTTGTTTGTAATGAATTCAGCTTGTCTCAGCCTTTGCTGAGACGATTGTGGCTTACTGTAATTTTCCTAAGCCATGGTATGGCTTCTAACTTGTATGTGCTACTCTATAGTATCCACAGGTTAGTTGTAGATGGCACTATCAGTTTCCCTCGGTTCCCTCAGGTGCCCCTCCATAGGTTAGGTTGCATGTAAGCATCTGCAAGCCAGCTCAGGATCTCTTGCTTCTTGCGGTTTCTGCATTGCTTCAGTCAAACTAATGACAGAATAATAAACGTGCAGATGGTCTATAGGTGTATTCGTCATCTAGCTTATAGAACTGTATGCATGTGTTCTTCGTGTGTTTGGGTGCGTGAGTGTGTCCCGATGTGTGGATGGCACATGAGCTTCATGTCTAACGCTGCTATCTCATGGTGTCTCTAACAACGTTGTAGCACAGCTTCTTGGCGCTTTTAGTCGAGGCTGTCAATTGAAGTGTCCTCAATAGTATCCAGAGGCTCCTCATTCACTTTGGGCAACGTTTGTACTGCTCCTGGGTTATAGGGTTGATGGAGTGGGTACCTTTCCACGTACTTGTTTATTTTGGGGCACTGGCAATCGGTATGAACGCTTGTGGTTTCTTCGGTTCTTCTTCCGGTTCATGTGCCTTGTGGGAGGAGACGCAGGGGTGGTATTCAACCGCCCCTCTTCAAAACTTCCAGTAAGGCTATTATGATACTAGTTAATGATGCTAGTTAAAATCTCTGGATTAATAAAATCAAGGATTGAATACTATGCAAAGGAAAGTCACTGCCATTGAAAGACTCGTGGGCAGAAGAGCCATTAAGTCAAAAATAAGGACATGGAAAATCACACATGCCAGAAGAACCTCAAGATTGGTGGTGTCTTGGAAAAGGTTGAAACAAATCAGGAGATGTAGAAGGTTTTGTCATGTTTACTCAATGAAAACATGCAAGATGAAACTGAATGCCATGATTTTCCCATAGCACAAGTCCACTTTTTCCCACATGAAATTCTAAGGGAAGGTATAATGTCCCAAAGAAAATGTGCATTTCTAAGGGCAAGAGAACAACTGAGAATGACAAATAAGATATGAACATATGTTTGCATGACACGTGCTCCAAATATTCATGAATTCATTCTTCCCATCACAGAGACAAAAGAAAATGTTCCAGAGAAAATCAGATATTAGGGAAATGAGCACCAATTTAAATGGCTAGTGAAACTAGAATGTGGAAATGGCAATTTTGGAACAACAAGATGGAACATGGATTAATGTGAAGGCGAGCATGCTGATCTCACAAACGTTTATCACCATTAATGATTATCTATGTCATACATGTAAATGATTTGCTCTATATGAAGGGTGCTGCATTTAGAGTTTAACATAATCTATGCAGCAGTGGCCTAAGGAAGACTGACTATATGAGCCCCTCTACTGAGAACAAACAAGGCATTATTGCCTGTTTTCTGGGATGGTGCCCACACATGTGGGTCTACTATCACTTAAAAGAGGAGAAATGTTAATTGGCATTTCAGTCTGTACTGCCTCAGAAGCAGGCCATCACTGAAAGGCAAGGAAACCCTCATATGAACAAGAACACTATCCCAGACATGAGTGTCTGTCTTGTTTGGAATCTTGGTGCAGTGCGACTGAGGTGCTGTGTCTCTTTAGGCAAAGAGAGCAAATGGTCCATGCCATCACATTTTATTACCTCACTAATTTAGGGTGAAAACCCATGTCTTTTCAAATATGCTACACGTGTGAAAGGCACTCTGCTGGGAATGAACAAGATCCACAATCCTGCATTATGTGATGATCCCTATTCAGAAGCGCCTCCAAAAATGTTTGAGCTCCCTCTGCGATACTCCATCGGAAACCTACATTCACATACAAGTATTTTCTTTTCCACAACTACACTCCAGGCCAGTTAATGCTCCTCTGAACAAGTGTTTCATTAGGAACCTGACATGAATGTCTGCCTTTTTTGGACATGTCAGTGAGGTACAGTTGAGGTTCACCATAGTTGTAGGCACACATCACAAGTGTTCCACATCTGGATTACCCTTACCAACTTGGGGGAAAAGCAGTGTTTCGACATTTGATTCAATAACCTATTTGCTAGGATGGTGTCCACATAAGGAATTTCTACAGTCAAATCTTTCGCTCAGTATGCCTTACCAGAGGAAACAATTGTCCTCTGTTATAGCACAGATAACTAAACACCTGAACATATATCTTCCTGTTCGGGCCCCATCCTTCTTTGTTCTCAGTAGAGGGGCTCTCCCAATTTTTTGTTACACTGAAAATGAATCTGTGATTGTGCACAGTTAGTGTCAAGTTCCCAAATCATAGTTATTAAAATGTGCTTAGACCTTGTTTGCCTTGAGCTTCTATGCTAGCTGTGGCTGGTCCACAGTGAAAGCCAAAGCCAAAGCATGTCCAGCTTTGGACATTGAAGAGTGGTTTAGCTGAACACATCTGACAATAACATATTGTCGATCACATCTGCCACCTGTTTGTTGTCCAGCATATCTACCCAGAGTTTGAAATCCACCATCAGTGGATTTTTTTTTGTAAAAGCCAACTAATTTCTCAATGCTAATTATGTCTTCAAAGGTGGTGGTGCTCTAATCCAGTTTTCAAAACATGACTAACAAGATGAAAGACCAATTTGGATTGGGTGACCAGCAAGTTGGCATGTTCTCAGATTATTGGTCATCAAAACATTAGATAACCAAGTTAGACCTTTTTCTGGATGAACCACTACCACTCTTTCAACAGGTATTGTGCTGCATTCATTTTTGTTAAAAAAAAACGTTTTGCAAATGCTGGTTTAAAGTGCAACTAATTTTATCAAGAACACTGCCCATATTGCAAGGTATAAGTGACCAATTATTGATAATTCTAGTTCATAATTCAATTATGTCATCAATATATCTTTCAATTGTACTTTACTATAACAAGACGGTGTACTAAAGGTCCAAGGTTGTGTCAAACGAATGGCAATGCTGAAAAACCATCATAACTTATTTCGAACTTTAAAAGATTCATAGAACAATACATTAAAAACATCAGCAGTCCCAATTAATTCAAATACATCTTAATCTAAAACATGTATAAGGCTCATTGTATATAAAATCCAGAGAAATAATCTTGAGATACATTATGGAGACCAACAAAGGAGGATGCATTTGAGGCTAAAACCGAGAGGGGGGCGGAAGATTCTCTGAAAATCCCTAATGTGAAGAAGAAGAAGACGAAGAAGAAGAAGAAGAAGAAGAAGAAGAAGAAGAAGAAGAAGAAGAAGAAGAAGAAGAAGAAGAAGAAGAAGAAGAAGAAGAAGAAAGAGATTAAAACATCATACAATGCATAGCATTGATCAAAGTCTCCAATCATGATGACAAATTAATATATTTTGTTCATATTTCCCGTGCAGAATGTACACATCTGCAGCCAATATACTCACATAATCACAAGCATTTGGCATATGGTTAATATAAGTTAATGGTGTCAATAAATGACAAAAGAAATATAGTGGTCAACCACCATCCACATGGACATTCATAGAGAGGGCACGAATGGATCCAGCAGGAATGTGTTATCCTTTGAGTGTTCATCCATGCGGCATTAAGTAAGCCTAGTATAGATTCATGCAGTCTGTTTTAAATTATGAAACATTCTTTTGAAATCAGTGAGGGCAGAGCTGTAGCTCAGGTGGTATGCAGTATGCTGGAAGCAATCTAAAAGGTGTTTTCCCTGGTGGTATCATTAGAGCGAGAACATGTAGGTAAATGGTAGACTATGAAAGGTGCACAACTGACAGAAAGATGCAACACTAGACAAACAAAATCAGTCTCGCTCAGAGATTAAACTTTGCTTTTTAAAGCAAATCGCATCATCTTGTAAAATAACAATTACATCAATGAAGCTAATTAATACTCAAATTAATAATAGTATACTCACGTGGTAGAAGAACACATAGGTGTGACACGCAGGATTATAAAACAATAATTGAACAAATGGATTTACATCCCCAGGCCCCACATCCTACTACCAGTTTAAGGTGGCCTATCATCCATATCAAAAGAGCTATGTGACGTAACCCTTACGAAGGTTACAACAAAAGAGAACCTACCTAAGTAGATCGCAGTACTGTACCCTCACCTACAGTAGTTGTCACTGGTCCGATTCATGGAATAAATGTGCGCCGAAAATTCCGGCGCAGAGGGGCCTATACGTGCGCTGCGCCGAAAAATAGCGAAAAGCGCAGGGAAACCAGCGCACGTCGATTCATGGAAGTCCGTGCGTAAGAAAAGCATAGGACGTGCGCTGAAAAAGTGCGCGGCGCACGCCGGCGCACAGGTCAACCAACGGCGTGCGCCACGGCCACTGCGCTATCACTCCGAGCGCAGCGCACAGCTCTAAAGTAGGCGGAACACAGGGCGGGACACTCGGAATGGGGAATAAAATGGGGCACAACACTCGGAATGGGGAAGAATGTGGGCGGCACGGGGAAGTACAGGAGGCAAGTGCGCGGAACGCCCACACGCTCTCCGGCAACACGTATTCATGGATTCGAACAGGGCAAAACAGCGCTCGATCAAACCAGCGCACAGGCCCAAAAACGTACGCCACAAGTAAGCAGGCGGTAGCGTCCCGACGCACTCAACGAAAGTGCGCCAAAACCTGCGCCAACAAATACCACCCACATACAGCAATGGGCCATACCGTGACCCCAAAGGACTAATGATGTGCAAAGGTGTACGCCATTTACACGGACACCCACTGTTCAAAAATTCGCGCGTGTGTGTACAACGGGTTGCGCGAGAAGTCACTCGCGCGATTGCCCTGGGTACGTGTATCCCGGGGTGCGGGGAAGTCCCACACGCGATTGCCCTGGCCACGTCGATACCAGGGGTGCGTGTGAAGTTCCACACGCGAAAAGCCAGGGTACGTCATTTACAGGGGTGCGCGGGCAGTTTCACACGCGAAAAGCTAGGCTACGGGAATTCCAGGGGTGCGCGTGAAATCCTACACGCGAAAAACTAGGGTACGTCATTTACAGGGGTGCGCGGGAAGTCCCACACGCGATTACAGCAGGGTACGTGTATTTCAGGGGTGCGCGGGAAGTTCCACACGCGAATAGCCTGGGCGCGTGTATTTCAGGGGTGCGCGGGAATTTCCACACGCGAATAGCCTGGCCGCGTGTATTTCAGGGGTGCGTGGGAAGTTCCACACGCGAATAGCCTGGGCGCGTGTATTTCAGGGGTGCGCGGGAATTTCCACACGCGAATAGGCTGGGCGCGTGTATTTCAGGGGTGCGCGGGAAGTTCCACACGCGAATAGCCTGGGCGCGTGTATTTCAGGGGTGCGCGGGAAGTTCCACACGCGAATAGCCTGGGCGCGTGTATTTCAGGGGTGCGCGGGAAGTTCCACACGCGAATAGCCTGGGCGCGTGTATTTCAGGGGTGCGCGGGAAGTTCCACACGCGAATAGCCTGGCCGCGTGTATTTCAGGGGTGCGCGGGAAGTTCCACACGCGAATAGCCTGGGCGCGTGTATTTCAGGGGTGCGCGGGAAGTTCCACACGCGAATAGCCTGGGCGCGTGTATTTCAGGGGTGCGCGGGAAGTTCCACACGCGAATAGCCTGGCCGCGTGTATTTCAGGGGTGCGCGGGAAGTTCCACACGCGAATAGCCTGGGCGCGTGTATTTCAGGGGTGCGCGGGAATTTCCACACGCGAATAGGCTGGGCGCGTGTATTTCAGGGGTGCGCGGGAAGTTCCACACGCGAATAGCCTGGGCGCGTGTATTTCAGGGGTGCGCGGGAAGTTCCACACGCGAATAGCCTGGGCGCGTGTATTTCAGGGGTGCGCGGGAAGTTCCACACGCGAATAGCCTGGGCGCGTGTATTTCAGGGGTGCGCGGGAATTTCCACACGCGAATAGCCTGGCCGCGTGTATTTCAGGGGTGCGCGGGAAGTTCCACACGCGAATAGCCTGGGCGCGTGTATTTCAGGGGTGCGCGGGAAGTTCCACACGCGAATAGCCTGGGCGCGTGTATTTCAGGGGTGCGCGGGAAGTTCCACACGCGAATAGGCTGGGCGCGTGTATTTCAGGGGTGCGCGGGAATTATCACACGCGATTTGGCTTGGTATGTGTATTACAGGGGTGCGTGCGAAGTTACACACGCGATTAGGCTGGGTGGGTCCTGTCACCCTCGACGGCCCCTGCAGGCAGCCCACAAAACAGGGGACTACCCTGCACACCTGCTCATGTCTCCCACCACCCCCACCCCCCCAGTCACCAGGGGTACCCTCCACCAGGCCCCCACTCATGTCTCCCACCACCCCCACCCCCCCGCCACCAGGGGCACCCTCCACCAGGCCCCCACTCATGTCTCCCACCACCCCCACCCCCCAGCAGTGCAGGGGCAGCCTCCACCAGGCCCCCACCCATGCCTCCCACCACCCCCACCCCCCCGCCACCAGGGGCACCCTCCACCAGGCCCCCACTCATGTCACCCACCACCCCCACCCCCCCGCCACCAGGGGCACCCTCCACCAGGCCCCCACTCATGTCTCCCACCACCCCCACCCCCCAGCAGTGCAGGGGCAGCCTCCACCAGGCCCCCACCCATGCCTCCCACCACCCCCACCCCCCTGCCACCAGGGGCACCCTCCACCAGGCCCCCACTCATGTCTCCCACCACCCCCACCCCCCCGCCACCAGGGGCACCCTCCACCAGGCCCCCACTCATGTCTCCCACCACCACCACCCCCCAGCAGTGCAGGGGCAGGCTCCACCAGGCCCCCACCCATGCCTCCCACCACCCCCACCCCCCCGCCACCAGGGGCACCCTCCACCAGGCCCCCACTCATGTCACCCACCACCCCCACCCCCCCGCCACCAGGGGCACCCTCCACCAGGCCCCCACTCATGTCTCCCACCACCCCCACCCCCCAGCAGTGCAGGGGCAGCCTCCACCAGGCCCCCACCCATGCCTCCCACCACCCCCACCCCCCCGCCACCAGGGGCACCCTCCACCAGGCCCCCACTCATGTCTCCCACCACCCCCACCCCCCACCATCCAGGGGCACCCTCCACCAGGCCCCCACTCATGTCACCCACCACCCCCACCCCCCCAGTCACCAGGGGCACCCTCCACCAGGCCCCCACTCATGTCTCCCACCACCCCCACCCCCCCGCCACCAGGGGCACCCTCCACCAGGCCCCCACTCATGTCTCCCACCACCCCCACCCCCCAGCAGTGCAGGGGCAGCCTCCACCAGGCCCCCACCCATGCCTCCCACCACCCCCACCCCCCCGCCACCAGGGGCACCCTCCACCAGGCCCCCACTCATGTCACCCACCACCCCCACCCCCCCCGCCACCAGGGGCACCCTCCACCAGGCCCCCACTCATGTCTCCCACCACCCCCACCCCCCAGCAGTGCAGGGGCAGCCTCCACCAGGCCCCCACCCATGCCTCCCACCACCCCCACCCCCCTGCCACCAGGGGCACCCTCCACCAGGCCCCCACTCATGTCTCCCACCACCCCCACCCCCCCGCCACCAGGGGCACCCTCCACCAGGCCCCCACTCATGTCTCCCACCACCCCCACCCCCCAGCAGTGCAGGGGCAGGCTCCACCAGGCCCCCACCCATGCCTCCCACCACCCCCACCCCCCCGCCACCAGGGGCACCCTCCACCAGGCCCCCACTCATGTCACCCACCACCCCCACCCCCCCGCCACCAGGGGCACCCTCCACCAGGCACCCACTCATGTCTCCCACCACCCCCACCCCCCAGCAGTGCAGGGGCAGCCTCCACCAGGCCCCCACCCATGCCTCCCACCACCCCCACCCCCCTGCCACCAGGGGCACCCTCCACCAGGCCCCCACTCATGTCACCCACCACCCCCACCCCCCCGCCACCAGGGGCACCCTCCACCAGGCCCCCACTCATGTCTCCCACCACCCCCACCCCCCAGCAGTGCAGGGGCAGGCTCCACCAGGCCCCCACCCATGCCTCCCACCACCCCCACCCCCCCGCCACCAGGGGCACCCTCCACCAGGCCCCCACTCATGTCACCCACCACCCCCACCCCCCCGCCACCAGGGGCACCCTCCACCAGGCCCCCACTCATGTCTCCCACCACCCCCACCCCCCAGCAGTGCAGGGGCAGCCTCCACCAGGCCCCCACCCATGCCTCCCACCACCCCCACCCCCCCGCCACCAGGGGCACCCTCCACCAGGCCCCCACTCATGTCTCCCACCACCCCCACCCCCCAGCAGTGCAGGGGCAGGCTCCACCAGGCCCCCACCCATGCCTCCCACCACCCCCACCCCCCTGCCACCAGGGGCACCCTCCACCAGGCCCCCACTCATGTCACCCACCACCCCCACCCCCCCGCCACCAGGGGCACCCTCCACCAGGCCCCCACTCATGTCACCCACCACCCCCCCCCCAGTCACCAGGGGCACCCTCCACCAGGCCCCCACCCATGCCTCCCCCCACCCCCACCCCCCCCGCCACCAGGGGCACCCTCCACCAGGCCCCCACTCATGTCTCCCACCACCCCCACCCCCCAGCAGTGCAGGGGCACCCTCCACCAGGCCCCCACCCATGCCTCCCACCACCCCCACCCCCCCGCCACCAGGGGCACCCTCCACCAGGCCCCCACTCATGTCTCCCACCACCCCCACCCCCCACCATCCAGGGGCACCCTCCACCAGGCCCCCACTCATGTCACCCACCACCCCCACCCCCCCGCCACCAGGGGCACCCTCCACCAGGCCCCCACTCATGTCTCCCACCACCCCCACCCCCCAGCAGTGTAGGGGCAGCCTCCACCAGGCCCCCACCCATGCCTCCCACCACCCCCACCCCCCAGCACTGTGGGGAACCTGCCAGCAGGCCCCCACACATGTCCCCCTGGCCCCAGGTCCTGACGATACACAATCATGGCAGTAATGGCCAGCATACCCAGCACAAACACCCAGGCAAGGATTGCATCCACCCACATAGTGAATGCAATCACATGACACAACCCCAATGCCAAGTATGCAAAAGAACACATGTCCGTCACACACACATACACAATGGGTGCAAGTGAATGTCAAAACCCATATCATGACATGTAACAAACCAATGAGAAAATAACACAAGTGTAAGAAAATATAAAAAATGTATTAAATACCAAAAATAAGTGAATTTTTCAAACATACAACGATGTGGCTAAGTAAATAAATGGTCCATGTCCGAGAACAAAAGTGATAAACAAAAAAACAAAGGAAAAAAAAATTAAAATGAATTTGTCCAAAGCAATATCATGTAATAGGAAATTAATGAAAAACCATTACGTCATGGTGAAAACAATAAGAAATTAAAAAAATGCATCTCCCAAAAAAACAAACTATATACAGGAATGTTCCAGGGTCCATGAGCCCAACACCAAAAATGAAACCTACCACTAACTAATGAAAAATATATGTACAAAAAAGTGGCCATTGTCCGAGCGGTCCAAAATAATAAAAATAAATAAAGGAAACCTAGCACTAACTAACTAAATAACTATATACAAAGGCAGCGGGCAAGTCCTGCGGCTCACTTGGTGATGTTGCTGGCCAGGGCATCATCGAACTCCATGTCGATGTCCTGGAGGCGGGACTCTGTCCTGGCCCCGAGGTCTCGCAGGGACAACCCCATGTCCACCTCAAACTCCCTGCGAGCTTCCTCGAGGCACTCAGCCCGCCTCAATGCCCGACGCATGGAGAACTCCGCCCTGACCATGGCGAGCCGCTCCTCTTCCGCCCGCTGCCGCTCCGCACCTATCCGCTGGCCAAACTCCTCCCACACGGAACACACCACCATCCCAGGGTTGCCCTGCCCTCCGGCCGATGCCTGCCCCTCGGATCTTGATGGCCCCGAGCCATGATGCCTCCCACGTCGAGCCCGCTGCTGCCTCCGACGCCACTGCCTCTGCCAGCACGACGGCATCCAGGCTGATGGAAACCACCGACGCCGTCGTGCACGTGCCCTGCCCGATGATGCCGTCACATCTTCCATCTGCTGGGGTCCACTTGCTGTGTTGTCCACCCCTGCTGGACCTCCGACTCCCAACTGTGGCAGGGATGGGATCCCCACCGAGCTGGCTGCATTGGTCGGGGCAGGTCCACAGGGGGCCCTGGTGGCATCTGGGCCAGAAGACGGCAAGGAGAACGACCGGTGGATAGCCTGCACTGAGGAGGAGAGGGCCGTCAGATTGGCCAACACATGCAGGAAACCCCCGAACATGGCCGATCCCAATTGGGCCACGTCGGCACGGTGCACTTCGTGATGACGTGCGTGCTCCTCCCGGGAAGCACGCACGTCATCACGAATCACAGCCGTGCGCATCGCGACCCCAATCAGGACCTTCTCCACGCGGCCAGGGGTTACCACGTCCGCAGGTGGAGGGGAGTCAGGTGACATGGACATCCCCTCTACCTGCGGACGGGCCTGGGACGGGGCATCCCTGCTGGTGCATGGTGGTGCACTCACAGGGTCAGGGACAGTGACATGCACAGGCCCCTTCACGGTGACCTGTGCTGCCTCCTGCCCCTGGCCCTGGACTGCACCACTTGCACCAGCAGGGATGCTCCCACCAGGCCCCATGTGTGCACCAGTGTCGGCCTCCTCCTCCTCTGTGCAAACCACCAACCTGGATGGCTCCTCACCGTCTCCCGCCGTAGCAGGCCCCTGTGGGGGCTCACCCACCCCTTCCGCTGCAGCCGTGGGGGCATCCCCGCCGCCTTGCTCCACAGCGCCGTCTCCGCCCTCTCCTTCACTAGCCGCTGCGTAGAGGGAGACAAAGGACACAAGCATCAGGCTACTGTACAATGGTCCCCTAGACAGGAAGCAATAGCAGATGAGCACCACTGTCAAAGTACACTTCCATCATGTCCCTCCACAACACATGGGTCAGTCCAGGCAAAACACACACAGTAACAGGCATGGTGCATGCCATGGACATTTCCATGCATGTCCAATGGACTCTAGAAACATTCAATGATATGTAACTCACATGCATCATGGCTCATGCATATCACATGCACACACTTCACCTCAGTCACATCCATCTGGCCCCAAACACACCGAACACAGGCGAAACAAGGGTAAGTTGGGTGCGTCACTGAATCTGTGCATTGTCACACACATGTGTCATGCATCCATGGCATGCACAAGTCACAGACACGCAGGTCAGGCACACAGACATGGCTACCATATATGTACCTGGCATCAGCACCCATCCTTCACCCCCATCCATGTCCAGGTACAGAGACTGGCATGCTCTCATGTCCAAAATCTGCATAGGGCTCCCCATGCCGCATTTCAACACATGCAACAACCATGTGGGTCACACATCACTGGTCGCACATGCATTACCATGATGTCCCTGCACACATACATGCATACATGGCCCATGGCACACATACAGGCAAGTATCATAGAACCAGCACACCGCAACATGCCCTGTCTCACACAGTAATGCTTGGACACATACCGCTCAACTCCAGACGGGCCTCCCTCTCAAGGACCTGGGCGTGGAGCGCTGGGCGTACGCGTTCCAGGACCCTCTTCTGGATGGAACTCATGCGGCCCCGGCCCCCCTCCACGAGGCGCCGGGCCTTCACAAGGGTCCTGGACCTCAAGTCCTCCCAGCGCTTCTTGATCTTCTGGACGTTGCGGGTTGCCACCCCCTCCGCGTTGATGGCAACCACACAGTCGGCCCAGATCCTCTCCCGTCCTTCCTTGCTGGCGCGGGACGATCCAAAGAGGGCATCATACTGCCCCAGGACATGCTCCACCAGGACACCAACTTCGGTGGCAGTGAAGCTGGTGCCCCTCTGCCCCTCTGGCCTGGGGTTGCCACTGGTGCCAGATGTGGAAGTGCCCGACATGGCAACCCCAGAGGCAGGTGTGGGTGGGCAACTGGGTCCTGGGGCTGGGCTGTGGAGCGATGTAATCCCAGTTGGGAGTCTTCAGTTCCAGCAGGGGTGGACACAGCAACTGGACCCCTGCAGATGGCTGATGTGCAGGCACCAAATGGCAGGGCACGGTGGCAGCAGGCAGGCAGGCAGGCAGGCAGCAGCAGATAGCACGTGGGAGGCTGCTCGGGGCACTGGGGGGCAGTAACTCGGCCTTCTGGGCAGGAGCGTGGTGTTCCGTGTGTTTTCGGGTGGCCAGCTTGATACGGAGTGATTTGGCACGTGAAAATCCTGCACGTCAGCGTGAAATCCGAGGAAAGGCCCTTAGCGCGTAAGCGCGTCAGCACGCATGCGCGATTCTATTGGACCAGAGTTCCTCAGCGCGTAAGCGCGTCTGACGTGACCCGCACGGGCGTTCCCCACTCAGCCCGTGATGACGGAACACACGTGGAAATACTGCACGTCAGAGTGTCATCGCGTGATTGGCCTATGTACGTGTATTTAATGGGTGCGCGGCCACTTACACACGCAAGTACGTCAGCGAACCTGTATCCCGTGGTGCGTGTGAATTTCCACACGCTATTGGACTGGGAACTGGATTCCAGGGGTGCGCGGGTCACACGCTGTATCCCGTGGTGCGTGTGAATTTCCACACGCTATTGGACTGGGAACTGGATTCCAGGGGTGCGCGGGTCACACGCTCGCCTAGAACACGCGCAAAGCATAAAATTGCGGACTTTAACAATAACAAGCTCAGACGCCAGGATGAACATACCGTTCCTAGCAGCAGTGGCAGTGGGCTACCAAAGGAGGAGGAGGAGGATAGTCAGGGCCAGAATATTCACACCCAGAACCAGCCTTTTCGGGATGCCTGATGACCAGGTGTATGGGAGGTACAGGTTTCCACCACACATCATACTGGACCTGGTGACTGAGTGGGAGGATGACCTCACATCACCCACCCTGTGCTCCCAAGCACTCAGCCCCCTGGAGAAGGTCCTCAATGTACTGCACTTCTTAGCCACTGGATCATTTCAGCGGACAAGTGCCATAGTGGGTGGGGTGTCACAGGCCACCCAGTCACGCTGCCTACACCAGGTCTTGAACATCATGACTGCACGCCCATCAGTCCGCAGGCACATATACCTGCCCAGAACACCTGCAGAAAGGCATGCTGCCGCCCTGGATTTTTACGGAGTGGCACGATTGCCCAAAGTGCTAGGTGCCATCGACTGCACCCATGTGGCTCTACGTCCCCCCAGGGCATCAGAGCACATCTATAGGAACCGCAAGCACTGGCATTCCATCAACGTGCAGGTAGTATGTAATGCCAAGGGAATCATCACCTCAGTATATGCCAACTATCCTGGGTCCACCCACGACAGCTTCATTTACCGAATGTCCACCCTATGCCGGGACATAGATGCTGGGCGGCATGGCGATACATGGCTGCTTGGTGAGTATGTATGCCACTGCACATGCATGCATGTTGGATACTGAGCAAGGTCACAACCCCACCAATGATACCAATCACCACCTCCACAGGGGACAGTGCCTACCCTCTCAGCCCCCACATGATGACGCCAATTCGGAACCCCACCACGCCACCCCAGGTAAGATATAACACAGCCCACATTACAACCAGGGGCATAGTGGAGCGCACATTCGGAGTGCTAAAGTCACGCTTTCGCTCCCTTGACCGTTCTGGCGGGCAGCTGTTATACGCTCCCCCAGTAGTGTGCAGGATCATAGTGGCAGCATGTGTCCTGCACAACGTTGCAACACGCCGGGGCCTGGCCGTGGACATGGTGGTGGCCCCACATCCCCAACCACATGCACAGCCGCTGCGCATGGGAGGGGAAAGGGCACGGGGGGAGGCAGCCCGTACACAGCTAGTGGCTAATTACTTCACATAGAAATCACACCCCTGTGGAGTGCACACTGCCCTGGCACATTCCATCTGACAATCAATGATGACTCAACCTGACACTGATCCTGAATGTCTGGAGGATGAACCGGGAATACCATGTCAGCCTGAGATTGTTCACCTGGAAGTGTCACAATGTGTGCATCCCTACCCACACAGACACCACCAATGCAGTTTTGTGAAGTTACACATTGAAGCAGCTAAAATGAATACCCACTTGCAAAATGCAACAAGAGGACAGTGCCATGTCAGCCAACCCAACCCCAGCACCGCCACACGACACACCGTGCCATGTCATGCTAATTGCAGGTAAACAAAGTAATCCCCACAACATGACATCAGTCTCACTATGTACAGTGGCACTATTAGAAACCTGCAACACCTGAAATGCTCACAGCAATGCCGGACCAACAACATACTTGAGCACGTAGTACCATTAACATGACATCACAAATGTTACATATTAGTAGTCTCACCACCTGGAAATGCCTGCACTCCCACCACTACCAACTGTGCAGTGTTGTCGCCATGTAGAGTTGTAGGTGCACTGCTGCCAACATGGTCCCCATCTCCAGACTACAGGTCCTTGTGTGGACATGAGGAAGGGACCTGCAAATTGGGAGGTAGACACAGAAGAAGAGTTACACATCAATGCAACATGCAGTGTACAACACAACAGCAATATGCACTATGAATGTATACACAGTATTGACTACAGACTGGCCACACAGCTCATGGGAGTCCAACGTCACTGTGTAATTCACTGTCACTTGGGCACACCCTTTGCAAGCCCATGGAAACGGGAAGCAGGAGGGGTGTGTGTGACTCAAACCCAAGCATCTGAACCAAATACATTACAAGCCTGCATGTGCCCAGCCACAATGCAGCGTATGCCCACAGGAACCACGGAAGCCAACAGATCGAAGCCAACAGATCGAAGCCAACAGATCGAAGCCAACAGATTGTCCCAAAAAAATTGGGAATAAAAGAATTCAAAATAAAAATAAAAATAAGAAACAATCAAAAATGGCCATTGATGGGCCCGGGGGGGTTGGGGAGGCCACCCAAGAGGTCCGAGGACAGGATGCACACCAGAAGCCACCTGCGTGGATCCTGGGAAGATGAAACTCCTCCATGGGCTCATGGCCCACACGGCTACCCTATTGTGGGAGTATCACTGCTGTCGCTATTATCACCCTGTGCAGCTGCATCCGGAGGTGGTTGCACTATGGGAGGCAGCCCACGCAAGGCCCTAGTCTGCTCCTCCATGGCTGCAAGCATGCGGGTGTGGTAGGTCTGGTTCTGGAGGATGAGTGTGCGGAGGTCCCCATGCAACAACTCACGGGATGCCCGGACCTCCGCCCTCGTTGCCTGCATCTCAGCTGAGAGCGTACGGGTGAGACGCTCCAGCTGCTGTTCTGTCCTTTGGTGTGTTGAAGCCTCAAGCTCAACAAGAGTCGTCCTGAGGTGAAGGAGCTCCTGCCTCAGGGCTTCCCTGTGGCCCTGGGACTCAATGGAGATGGCCTCCTGCAGAGTCGCCAGTGCCGCCCGCCTGTCCCTGTTGGACCCCAACATGTCCTCCCTGTGTGACTGGCAGATGGAGTCGGTTGCCTGCTCTAGTCGCTCCATCAGCCTTTCTGGGGGGACAATGGAAGTGGCCACCCTATCCATGGCCTGAGCCATCATCTCGGATGATGCAGCCTGTTGGGTAGCCATACCGTAAATGGATTGCTCCCATGCGGTATTGCCGGGTGGCGTACGGCCACCACGTCGGCGGGCACCACACCTGTCTGGGGCAAGGCGAACTGCGCCTTGCTGTGCCGGCAATGCCTGAGGCTGCAGGACTGCATTCCCCCTCTGATCTGCTGGCCCAGGAACAGGATCAGATGTCGCGGAGTGTGACCCTGCATCCGTAACCACCGAAGGCGTAGCTGCCAACACTGACATCCCCATGGAGGGTACTGACCCTGGTGCAGGTGGGTGAGACAGAACAGAATCCCTCCCTGGAACACTCACCTGCGACGGCACGTAGGTCTCATCCGAATCAACACCTGAGTACAGCTCGGGGGAGGTGCAGCCAGAGACACCCCTTTGAGAGCACGACCTGCAGCACTTGTGGGTTCTCCCCCACCACCACACCACGTCCCTCACTGGTGGTTGGTCGGCCCTGGGACACCTCCTGGGTCTGCACCATCTCCACAACCCCAGCAGTATCAGGTGCGTCTTCCCCTGCAAAGACATGAAAACAAAGAAATGAAAACAGGCATTAGCACCATGGCACACATTGAGGGCTGAGAAGCAAGAGAACCAGTACTTGATTGACACATGTCCCACATGACTAAAACCCTCCCATGCATGCACCCTCACTGCGTATGAAGTGCAGGCAAATGGCACACACTGATGACACCAAGATGGAAGATGAACACATTTTCTGCATGCTGCCTGGCAGTGGCATCACACATTGGCCTGTGATTGGCAGGTGAAACACACATGCCATCACACAGATGGCATGTGCCATTGCTATTGAGTGAAGATGGAGAGGAGGGAAGCACCTATTCATTCAGTCCAGTTCCCGCATGTAATAGCTTTTCTGATTCTAACAGGTCAGATTTTTCACCTGGAGCTGCCAGTCTGAAATGGTCCAATTGCACAGGGACATGTGTGTACAAATGATATCCAGGTAACAAAGTCACTCCACTTTACCATAGCCATGTCAGACATGTGACTAGTGGACAGCGACATGCCTAGTGAAAGTGGTGGAATGCAAACAAACTGACTGAATGAACAGTGAAAAAGAAGCAAATATGTTGTGTCAAGGTGACACTTCAAGGGCAACTGGCGTGCAGTTGTGCTAGATGTCTACTGTTGGCAGAAGGGATACTGCTATGGCCAAATGCAGCTGCGCAGGAAGGATTGCATGAAGCACATGGCTGACCCATACGACTCAGGCGCACACACTCTCACCTGGCACCCGAACAGAAGCCCTCACACACACACCATGCACATGGATGACACACACATGCATGTGCACTCACCGGACAATGCCTCGTAATCAGCCAGATCTCCCACGCCTTGGATCTGTTCCTCCGTGACGTAGGTCCCAGCGACTGACTCATGTGGAGTGAGTTCCATGTCTACTACTGGAGACCCACCTCCAGTCACTGGAGTTGCGGCATGACTTGATTCCAGCTTACTCTTTGCCCTGCGCTTTAGGTCATTCCAGCGCTTATAGCAATCATTGGCTGTGCGCCTCACGATTCCAAGGGCACTTACGATGTCCGGAACGGTCTGCCAGTGTGCCTGGCGTTGTGCAGGTGTGGTCTTGGATCCTGCAACAATGACCATCTCGTTGTCATGTCCGGACACATACTCGACAAGTGCATTCAGTTCGTCATCCGTGAAGCTGGGCTTCCTGGACGGGCCGGACTGTGTAGCCGTGTCTGGGGCATCAGCCTGTGCCGGACGAGCACTCTTCCTCTTCCGCTTGGAAGGTGGTGGTGATCCTGAGTGTCCTGCGCCGCTCTGGACACTAGGGGCAGGAGCCCTGGTGGACTCTGTATCAGGAGTGTGGGATTGCACACTCAGCATGGGAGTTGGTGCAGGCATTGGCTCTAGTGTGATGGTGTCAGGGGGAATGTCAGCAGCATGGACTAGGACCGACACTGTCCTGGCTGGGTGTGTGAGGGCTGGTGTGGATGGAGCCGCAGCTGCCCCTGCAGCCTCTCCGCCCTGCCTCCTTGGTGCAGCAGATGACCTTGCTGCCCCAGATCCACGTGGCATGATGGCATCAACGTGCACCAGCGCACGTGTCGTAGCCCTGCTGACCTGGAAGTCAGCCATGGAGTCAGCCAGGTCTGGTGCCACAATGGGCTGGTCCAACAAGGGCTGAGCATGGATGGTGTCAGCCACTTCAGCCTCAACGGGAGGGGGGGAAGGGGGGGAGGGGGGGGATGATGGGTGCCCTTGACTGGTCCTCCACACATGGGGGGACAGGCTCACCCTGCAAGTTACGACCACGTCCCCTACCGGATCCACCACGGCCACCACTTGTGGCTCTTCCACCTTTGCCACCCTTACGGAATCCTCGCCTCCCAGCCATGGCACTGATATTAATGTGCGTATGGGAGTGGCTGTAGACAATTGTCCTGGCCAATTGGGGGTCAAAGGGGTTGGGTACCAGATGGTAATTGTACCCTAGGGCTCTAGCACGGCTGATTGTAACCCCTGGGGATAGATGACGGGTCACGCAACGCACAGGAGGCCCAAAAAAGGGAGATGACGTGCACGCAACCCCTCCTAGACCACGCGTGCAGAAAGAAAAACCTGCACTACGCTGTGGCACCCAGTAACACAAGAATGAACGTATGCGTGTCACACGCAGCCTAGAATGACCTCTGAAGGGGTAGGCTATACACGGGGCAAGCACAGATGTTAGATACGTGCGTGACTCACCGTCTGCCAGGTAAAAGAGCGTGAAAAAGGAGCGCGTTTGGTTGGCTAAACCCCCGCCAAAAGAAGATGTGTACGCTGTCTGAGAAGACAGGACAACAGTAGAAGGGGACACTGTTTGAGGGAACAGGCCCAGGTAAACCAGTAAAAGAGAAAAAAGAGAAAAAGCTGTCAGAGGTAACAGGGAATACGAACTGGAAACGGCGTGAAGTAAATCGCGTGTGAAACGACAAGAAGTACAGAATTCACCCACTCGCTCTCCACGAAAAGCACGTACAAGGAAATGGTGTTCTACATGTACCTTATATACAGGCCCACACGTTCAGCGTCACTTACGCGGCGTGTACGTTCACCAATCACACGCTTTGTCACTCCTGCGTGTAGATCCATTTTCACCAATCACACGCTTTGTCACTTCTGCGTGTAGATCCATTTTCACCAATCACACGCTTTGTCACTTCTACGTGTAGATCCATTTTCACCAATCACACGCTTTGTCACTTCTGCGTGTAGATCCATTTTCACCAATCACACGCTTTGTCACTTCTACGTGTAGATCCATTTTCACCAATCACACGCTTTGACACTGGGACGTGTCACGCAACAATTTCCTGCACGTGCAGGTGACTATAGGCACGCATATGCTGTTGACGGGTTTACGCGCTAAGGGCCTTTGCTGACGTGTGGGATTTCACTCCCTATCAGGCTGTCCACGCGTTCACACACGAGAGACCACGCTCCTGGCCAGGAGGCCAAATTACTGCCCCCCAGAGCCCTGAGCACGCTCCCACCTGCCATCTGCTGCTGCCTGACTGCCTGCTGGCCACGTGCCCCACAGTGCTGGTGGGTGGGGGTGTTGGGAGACATGGGTGGGGGCCTGGTGGAGGCTGCCCCTGGTGGCGGGGGGTTAGGGGTGGTGGGAGACATGGGTGGGGGCCTGGTGGAGGCTGCCCCTGGTGGCGGGAGGGTGGGGGTGGTGGGAGACATGGGTGGGGGCCTGGTGGAGGCTGCCCCTGGTGGCGGGGGGTTGGGGGTGGTGGGAGACATGGGTGGGGGCCTGGTGGAGGGTGCCCCTGGTGGCGGGGGGGGGTGGGGGTGGTGGGAGACATGGGTGGGGGCCTGGTGGAGGCTGCCCCTGCACTGCTGGGGGTTGGGGGTGGTGGGAGGCATGGGTGGGGGCCTGGTGGAGGGTGCCCCTGGTGGCGGGGGGGGTGGGGGTGGTGGGAGACATGGGTGGGGGCCTGGTGGAGGCTGCCCCTGCACTGCTGGGGGTTGGGGGTGGTGAGAGGCATGGGTGGGGGCCTGGTGGAGGCTGCCCCTGGTGGCGGGAGGGTGGGGGTGGTGGGAGACATGGGTGGGGGCCTGGTGGAGGCTGCCCCTGGTGGCGGGGGGTTGGGGGTGGTGGGAGACATGGGTGGGGGCCTGGTGGAGGGTGCCCCTGGTGGCGGGGGGGGTGGGGGTGGTGGGAGACATGGGTGGGGGCCTGGTGGAGGCTGCCCCTGCACTGCTGGGGGTTGGGGGTGGTGGGAGGCATGGGTGGGGGCCTGGTGGAGGGTGCCCCTGGTGGCGGGGGGGTGGGGGTGGTGGGAGACATGGGTGGGGGCCTGGTGGAGGCTGCCCCTGCACTGCTGGGGGTTGGGGGTGGTGGGAGACATGGGTGGGGGCCTGGTGGAGGCTGCCCCTGGTGGCGGGGGGTTGGGGGTGGTGGGAGACATGGGTGGGGGCCTGGTGGAGGGTGCCCCTGGTGGCGGGGGGGGTGGGGGTGGTGGGAGACATGGGTGGGGGCCTGGTGGAGGCTGCCCCTGCACTGCTGGGGGTTGGGGGTGGTGGGAGGCATGGGTGGGGGCCTGGTGGAGGGTGCCCCTGGTGGCGGGGGGGGTGGGGGTGGTGGGAGACATGGGTGGGGGCCTGGTGGAGGCTGCCCCTGCACTGCTGGGGGTTGGGGGTGGTGGGAGGCATGGGTGGGGGCCTGGTGGAGGCTGCCCCTGCACTGCTGGGGGTTGGGGGTGGTGGGAGGCATGGGTGGGGGCCTGGTGGAGGCTGCCCCTGCACTGCTGGGGGTTGGGGGTGGTGGGAGGCATGGGTGGGGGCCTGGTGGAGGGTGCCCCTGGTGGCGGGAGGGTGGGGGTGGTGGGAGACATGGGTGGGGGCCTGGTGGAGGCTGCCCCTGGTGGCGGGGGGTTGGGGGTGGTGGGAGACATGGGTGGGGGCCTGGTGGAGGGTGCCCCTGGTGGCGGGGGGGGTGGGGGTGGTGGGAGACATGGGTGGGGGCCTGGTGGAGGCTGCCCCTGCACTGCTGGGGGTTGGGGGTGGTGGGAGGCATGGGTGGGGGCCTGGTGGAGGCTGCCCCTGCACTGCTGGGGGTTGGGGGTGGTGGGAGGCATGGGTGGGGGCCTGGTGGAGGCTGCCCCTGCACTGCTGGGGGTTGGGGGTGGTGGGAGGCATGGGTGGGGGCCTGGTGGAGGCTGCCCCTGGTGGCGGGAGGGTGGGGGTGGTGGGAGACATGGGTGGGGGCCTGGTGGAGGCTGCCCCTGGTGGCGGGGGGTTGGGGGTGGTGGGAGACATGGGTGGGGGCCTGGTGGAGGGTGCCCCTGGTGGCGGGGGGGTGGGGGTGGTGGGAGAAATGGGTGGGGGCCTGGTGGAGGCTGCCCCTGCACTGCTGGGGGTTGGGGGTGGTGGGAGGCATGGGTGGGGGCCTGGTGGAGGCTGCCCCTGCACTGCTGGGGGTTGGGGGTGGTGGGAGGCATGGGTGGGGGCCTGGTGGAGGCTGCCCCTGCACTGCTGGGGGGTGGGGGTGCAGGGGGACATGAGCAGGTGTGCAGGGTAGTCCCCTGTTTTGTAGGCTGCCTGGAGGGGCCGTGGAGGGTGTACAGGGAACACCTGTGAGGACCCACCCAGCCTAATCGCGTGTGACTTCCCACGCACCCCTGTAATACACGTACCCAGCCAAATCGCGTGTGATGATTCCCACGCACCCCTGTAATACACGTACCCAGCCAAATCGCGTGTGATAATTCCTGCGCACCCCTGTAATACACGTACCCTGGCTAATCGCGTGTGATAATTCCTGCGCACCCCTGTAATACACGTACCCTGGCTAATCGCGTGTTAAACTTCCCGCATACCCCTGTAATACACGTACCCTGGCCAATCGCGTGTTGAACTTCCCGCGTACCCCTGTAATACACGTACCCTGGCTAATCGCGTGTTTAACTTGCCGCGTACCCCTGTAATACACGTACCCTGGCTAATCGCATGTTAAACTTACCGCATACCCCTGTAATACACGTACCCTGGCTAATCGCATGTTAAACTTCCCGCATACCCCTGTAATACACGTACCCTGGCTAATCGCGTGTATAACTTCACGCGTACCCCTGATATGCACGTTACCCGCTTTGCGTTCCTTGTTTGGCAGCCCTGTAAACTGGTACAGGGTTAGCGCAGCCCTTTGCGATGATTTAGCGATTTTGATGGCTTTTCCTTGCGCGAGGGCGTTCTTGGGGGCGTTACTGGCGCTGCTGCAGGGTCGCTGCGATACTCTGCGCCACGGCTGGTTTGGGAGCCTAAAATCCATGAATACGCTGTGCGCCGGATTCGGTTTTGGCGCACGCGGCTGGCGCAGACTATCGCACGCGCACGCTGTGCGCCAGCCGCGTGCGCTACTTGTGCGCTGAATTCTATGAATTACCCTGATAATATCGACGGACATCTGATGTTATATTATGTTTTTAGGTTGTTATAGCGTAAATAGCCTAAAAACATCATAGCAAAGAGCGAACATGTTGCATTAACCTACAGCAACGTAAAACAGTGAAAGAATTGTAGGCAGTTGACTCAAGAGGTTTCGAAAAAGATGTGTACTCTTTGGTGTAAAATAACACCGAGCCTCTCAGTGACCCATTCACATGCTTTGAGCTATACCCAACATGTCATATTATTTACTGCCCTGCAGGGCACACAATCCCATCTTCAAGATGAAATGAGACACACCGTGATGTACTGTGCTGTGTTTAAACTTGTATATCTGTGCACAGACTTCTTGACCACAGCACTGTTAGTGTGAAGGATTGAACACTCCATTTTGTAAGTAAGAGGGAGCATCCCTGTGTGTTAAATTTGAACCTCTCAGCAGTAATTTATTTTAAATGTGCCTAGTTGTGTCCTACACATGATCTACAGGTAAACCAAATGAATAATAAATAATATGAACATTTGTACACAATTACATTTTGCATATTAACCAAGGAACATAGATAGCAGGTGGTCTGGGAAAAGTCAGATAGAAATAAAATCCAGGGATTTGAAAAGTTACTGCACAGGAGTCAGTAGAAAATGCATGCATCTCACTAAAAGCGTTAGTTTTACTAATGATCGAAGTGAGTGACAGAGTTGCCAGGGTGAATGCTGTCCCTATCCCCACCTGCAATGTAAAGAGGCATTTATGAGTGGTGAGCACTGATTGGAAACACAACGTGGGGTGGAAGACAGAGACCAGAGTCTAGCACACATGGAGGGAGAGTGTTTTTATCCATGAAACCTGCAGGGTAGAGTGAACCATAAAATAAAGTCACCTTTTGCTGAAAAAACGACTAAAAGAGAAATTCCGTAATGTAGACTTTTGGGGGAAAACGGTATTCCAAACATACACATTTTCAG
The DNA here is from genome assembly GCF_040938575.1 of Ambystoma mexicanum. Classification (NCBI taxonomy): domain Eukaryota; kingdom Metazoa; phylum Chordata; class Amphibia; order Caudata; family Ambystomatidae; genus Ambystoma; species Ambystoma mexicanum. The sequence goes on along the minus strand of NC_090933.1, from coordinate 626,844,331 downwards.
ACTTATTAATGATGGTCAGAGTAAAAATTATAATAATTTTAGGAGCATCGTTAGAACCGATTTTTCTAACTGTAGACCCAAAACTAGAAGTCCGATTATGCATTTGGCGGTGAAATGAAAGCCAGTAGTTGGGAGATTATCATCAACTATCAACACATGAGCAGCTGCCAAATACCACCTATACTCTATGCTCTACTCAAGCAAGGAGTAGGAGGTGGGTGAACTATAAAGCAATGTCATTATCTGCATGGGAATACTGTGTGTTGGCTGATCACTTTCCTAAAATAAACATCTGATAAAATACATTTGGTATACATTAGTAAGATAGCCCAGAGGGTTGAGCGCTCCTTGTTATAATCTGTGTGTGATGTGCAAGTAGAAGGTTTGAATCCTGGCAAGGCCAACTCAGCCTTTTATCTTCATGAGGTAGATAAATGAATGTCCAATTTGGTTGGATGATAATTGTATAGGAAACATTCTATGTACAACGCTTTTTTGAAAGCTCTATTTAAATAACACATCATTATATTTATATTCAGTGGAAAAAAACTTAGTTAAGGTGCAGTTAAGTTTTGCAGGTTTACCGTAACAAAACCCTTGAAATTGAGCAGATATGGGAAGTCATGAACTCAGTGTGTTCCAGTAGATGTCACCCACAACGCTAGGTCACCCATAATGCCATTTTGTATGTCATTGTGAATCCCTTCTCTTATAATGCGTATGTGCGCATATGCTTTGCAATGGGAATGTGCCGAGTTAAGTTGGTCCTGACTTCCCACAACTGCCAAATTTCAAGGGTTTTGTTGTGTTTATTCTGCGCAACTTAACTGCACTTTAACTGAGGCCTTTTCAGTGAATTGTAAGCTTTTTGTTACACCAACATTTTTTACTGGCCACTACCCATGGCCTTCAGCCTTGTCCGCTATGCATTTTCCACCAGTATGTTTCTTTTGGACGCACTAGCCTTGGCCTGTGGCCACTTCACATGTCTTTCGGGGGCCCACAAGCCAAGGCCCTTCAGCCATGTCCCCTGTGCATTTTAAAACACTACACGGCCATTAGTCATGGCTTTCAACTGTGTCCACTGTACATGTTCCTGCAATATGTTGTTTTACCCACTAGGTGACCACAGCCTTTGGTTATGGACACCATGCATGTCTTTCGGGCCCACTACTCAGGGCAGTGAAAACACGCCTCTGGCTCTGCCGACTGTATATTTTAAAACACTACCAGGGCATTAGTCACGACTGAAGGCCGTGTCCACTGTACATGTTCCCCCAAAATGTTTCTTTTGGACTCACTATGTTTCTTTTAAAACACTATTGGGCCTCTAGCTATAGCCTTTGACATTGGCAGTGGCCACGCCCTTCACCCGTGCCCACTGTATGTGTTCCCCATATTTGTTTCTTTCTGACCCACTAGGTGTCCACGGCCTATGCATGTCTTTTGGCTAACTAGCCATGGCCTTTGGCACTGGAGTGTGATCATGACTTGGGCCATGCCCACTGTATATTTTAAAGCGCTACCATGCCACTAGCCAGGGCCTTTCAGCCATGTCCACTGTACATGTTCCCCGTATATGTTTCTTTTGGACCCAGTAGCCAGGGCCTATTGTTTGCAACATTTCTGCCAAATCCTTCATGTGAGTCAAAGGTTATTTGCAACCCATCTCACGGGTTTGCTATGCATTTCAATTCTCAACTTCACTATAGTGCTGCGGCTGCCACACTATATTATGCGTGTAATCTTGTGATACTGGCTTTCTGCAGTTAGAGTCACCGTCCAGCACTGGTCCTCTGGTAGGAATTCAACAGGCCACATGTTTTATGATTTCTGACAAGTGGTGAATCTTTAGTGACTTAATTGGCTCCCAGAGGCCAACCACTGCCTGCCCTGAATATACATGTGAGTAAATAAGCATTTTCTGTCAAGTACATGTATTATAACAAAACAGGGGCGGGGGTCTGGGAATCTCTCTACCAGCACGAACACAGCCCAATGACCTGTTCTTGGGTAAATAACCCCTGGGAGAGACTCTACCACGTCTTTAGCTCACTGTCCCTTCCACAGAGAAGAAATGTCCCTGCATATTAGTCTTTGTCCTGCCCAGGGGCAGTCCAGCCCCGAAATACTAGGCAATTCTCCTCTGAACAAGAGTACCAACAGCAACCCCATACACGTGTTTCAGCCTTGTTGGGCATCATCAGTGAAGTGAAGCTGTGCCTCTCTAAAAACAGTGAGCCAGGGGTCCACGTCTGGATTGCACTGGTAACTTAGGGTGAGACCGAAAGTTAATTTATGCAAAACAAGAGGGGTCTGGGAATATCTCTACCAGCACGAACACAGCCCAATAACCTGTTCTTGGGTGAATAACCCCTGGGAGAGACTCTGGGCATAATAAGAGCTTTAAGACTGTGCAGACTGTGTGGATATGAAATTTTAAAAACTGCAAAACATAGTGTTATAATTGCCATGTTGCTCCATATTTGCTGCTTCTTGAATGGCATTGAACAATCTGTTGGGCAGATTTTTTCATAAATTCTAGGAAGTACGATTCTTCAGTAAGAAAATGTAGCCAATAAATGCTTCTTTTTCTTTAAACAGATTTGCTGGTCTCTACAAGCACCTGGGATTGTCCAATTTTTAACTACTTCAATAAACACAGGAGACACAGCATAACACATGGTTTGCTAGATCTCCAGGGTTAAATCTTAATCATTGCAGCTTTTATTAGAGTCATACCAAGAACTAGGTCAAACACTGCATTAATATTCTTTAAATTATACATGTTCATAATTTGAAGCAAGCTTGCCATGAGATTGCTTGATAATATAGGCAGTCATATGTTAATCAAATACTGCTGAATGTGATGAGATGCTGTGCTGCCTTACTCTCTATATACATCTGGATACGATAACATTCTAAAAAGATGACAATATGTTGTAATTCCTAGAAAAGCGCATTGCTTTCTTCTGCAATTAATTTAATGACATTATCAGCACTCTATTCCCTGACATGTATGCCGTTGGCGTCGTTCTCACAGTTCCTGCTTTTGTTTTGTTTCAATACAAGCTCATCATGCATACTGAGGAATACTTAATTCTCAGCTCAGGTTTTTTGTTTTCAAACTGCTGTTGAACTATACGGAGTGTAATAGACCTGCTTATGAGTTCTGCTTGTTCTGCCCGCTGATGAGTCATAGCTGTCATAGATTGCCAAAGACTCGTGACTTGTGCTGGTCTTCATAAAAGCAGTGATATATGACCATCACTCTACATAGGCTTTACAATGATGAACTAATAACTATTTGATGAAGATTATGAAGATAGTCACCTAACAGGATCCACCATTTTTGAATTCGTTCCCTGACAGTTTATCAGCATCTACATGTAGGAGATAATGTAGGAGATAATGATTCTGGTGAGTTGCCAGAATGGAATGTCTATTTAAGTTTAAAACACTGAAAACGAGCCATCTAGAAAGTCTGTTTTAGAGACAGCTATAACTAATTCTAAAAGGAAATGCCCACTTCAATATGTTCCCTGTGTAAACTAGAGTTACTCAAGTGTTATTTGAATTGATAGGTATATACCCATTCAATGCCATACCATCAGATCAGTTACGGCAAAAGAGTTAGTCAGCATTGCAAGGATCCTGGTGAGGGAAGATAGAGCAGGTAACCTTTAAATAAAGAGCCCCCGATACTTAATGGATGGATTCCCCAAAGATTGCTATACGCCGACAATCTCTAGGTATATACTAGTTATCCAAAAACAGCCATTTAATAAATCTTTTAAGATTGCACAGTAGTTCAGCAGTGTGTTAGGTTTATGTTGAATCATAGGAAAACTGTAATATTCACAATCAATAGTGGGAATAAAATTAATTTAATAAGTGAAATATGAAGGGATTTTCATGAGCGAAAATTGAAAAGAAATGTTTGGATTTTATTTTAAAGATGAATTAAGTGATATAAATGTTGAACTTAGAAGAATTAACAACCTTCAACTTTCATTAATAGGTTAAATACAATATATACTTAATAGGTTCAATACAATATATAAAGTTGTCTGTGCTACTTACATTGCTCTTCATATTTCAATCTACAAGTCTTCATATCCCAAGGCGTTCGTTGTACAAACTGAAGATATTGATAACCACATTTATATGGAGTTTGTACCACACACTCATAGCATCCAACCTGCAACTATGTTGTGATTTCCTAGATTTGTTAGTCTTCTAAAATAAAGGTGATTGTTCCAGAAGCATGGAAACTGCTCTCCTGAACATCTGTGAACACCTGCTCTCCAACCTTGACTCCAACACCCCGTGTGTTCTCATTTTGCTCGATCTCTCTTGTGCCTTTGATACTGTCAACCATGCCATCCTGCTCAACCGCCTCCGTGATAACCTGGGTATCACTGTTCAGGCTCTGGCGTGGCTGACCTCTTTCCTCTCCAATCGACCCTCCCAGGTCCATATGGGGTCCGTCCTCTCTGACATCTTTTTCTCCACCTCTGGTGTCCCCCAGGGATCTAACCTCTCTCCCTGGCTGTTCAACCAGTACCTGGCACTCCTTGCCCACTGCATCGCCGCTCTCTGCCCCAACTTTCAGTGCTATGCGGATGATACCCAGCTCATTTTCAGGCTACCTTCGGCCTCCTCCTCTCCTTCCCTCATCTCTGACTGTCTGTCTGCTATCCAGGAATGGGGTGCCGTCAATGACCTCTGCCTTAATGCCAGTAAGACTGAGATTCTACTCATCGGCACACCCACTCCCTCCTTCCCTGCAGCTCTCTGGCCGGCCTCTCTGGGCCCTCTTCCTGCTGCTACCTGCAAGGCAAAAAACCTAGGGGTCATCTTCGACTCCACACTCTCCTTCTCTCCTCACATATCTGATGTCTCTAAGACGTCACACTACCAGCTGCACCTCCTCAGAGGTATTCTTCCTTTCCTCTCCTTCCCCCAGAAGCTCACTGTCTCCAGAGCCCTGGTTCTCTCCAAGCTGGACTACTGTAACAGCCTCTATCTAAATCTGCCTGCCTCCACTCTCCGCCCTCTGCAACTCATCCAGAACAGGGCTGCGAGACTTGTCCTTGGCCTCAAGCCCAGGGACCGCATCTCTCCAGGACTAAAATCTCTACACTGGCTCCCAGTGGCTGCGAGGATTAAGTTCAAAACCCTCTGCACTGTCCACAAGGCCTTCTGGGGCCTGGGGCCAAAATACCTTCAACTCTCTCTTCCTAAATATCTTCCTTCTCAAGCTCTTCGCTCATCCGCCTCCAACTCCCTCAGGGTCAGCCGCTTCCCCAAGCAACAAGTTGGGGGTAGATCTCTCTCTGCGGCAGGGGCCTCCCTCTGGAACAGCCTTCTTGCATCCCTGAAACATGAGGAGAACCATCTCCGGTTCCGGAAGCACCTCAAAACCTTCCTCTTTGCTTCTGCTTTCTCTCCCCCTCTCCCCTGCTAAATTCCTACTGAAACTGCACTGATTCTGCAACTGGGCCATTCTCACCGATCTCGGTCCTTGGCCCAGCCACTCTCCCCTTGCACTGCCGCCCTGTCAACCCCTGCACTGCGGGACTGTCTCTGCATCCCTACAGCCCCCCTTCCCAGCACTTGTCTGCACTTACCTTGCACTTGCCACCAGCTGGCCCTTATTATTTATCTTGTTATTCTTCTACCCCTGTACGGCACTTTCCCCTCTCCCTTTCCCCCTGCACTTTTCCCTTCCCCCCTACCCTTGCACTTGCGTGATCTGAATGACACCTGGCCTAGTAGGATCGTTGTCTGTCTTCCCTTTGTTCTCCCTCCCTGCCTCGTCGCGCCTTGTAACACTTGTGTATAGGCGCGTTACAAATGCCATATCATATCACTGATTCATGAAACAAAGTCAAAAAGTGTCTATCAAAACAATTATTCAAGAAACACATCTGACTTGGTGGCTTTACAAATAAATTATATAAACCAAAGAAATTATGCTTCATGGAACGTGGAATTATTTAGATTAGCTTAATTTCAGAGGGCTCTTGACAACATGGGATAGGCAAAGATAAGTGTCAACTACTCATTTAATAAAAATTAATTTACGTTATTTAGAATTGTACATATTATATAAAAGAACAATTTGTAAACACCACTGAATAGATCAAAATCCATTCTTCACTATACTGTGGATGTCTAAAACAGATTGATAAATACATCAAAAAAGACATTTATTTAATATGCATACAATTGTCAAATTCACTGAACAAATCTGGTATATTCAACTCTGGAGAAAGTATGGAAGAAGCTCTGCCAGAGGTTAAAAAACGTTTTTACATGCCATTTTAGAAATAATTGTGTGGGACCTGTACCTTTGTGTGATCCTGGTGCACTGTAACCGCCTCCCGCTATATGTAAACACAGTGGCCCTCATTACGACCCTGGCGGAAAGGGGTTTACGCCAGCGTAATGCATGGCGTACCTTTCCGCCGTACTACGAGTTCCCGTAGTGCCATGGTGATTTTTACGCCTGCTTTTTGCAGGCGGAAAAATCCATGGCGCTACGGGAATTGTTGTTAATTACGCCACCGTAATTTACGGTGGCGTAATTAACGCCTTCCCAACTCCCATTATACCCTATCGGGCAAAAATGGGAATGGGGAAGGGTAAATGGGGATTGGGGACTTACCGCCCCGCCAAGGTCGGAATGGGGCGGTAAGTCCGCCAACCCCCATGGTGGAGTTGGCAGCTTTGCGCCATGGACCATGGTGCAAATTGCACCATGGTCCTCCGCCAGGGTCGTAATGAGGGCCAGTGTGTTATTGAGAATCAGGGTGCAATGGGACAGATAAAAATGCGTTCTTTAAATGAATGACCCTGAAATGGATTGCTTTGGGGGTTATGTTACACAATATGGTCAGACGGTTGGGTACAACGGGAATCTCATCCTGTACTACATTGTTTAGAGGGCACAGATACATGCTCATCCTTCAACTTGATTCAGTTTATTTCTTTACAGGGTATATAGCTGCATTGCCGGGAGAATTTGATAATGCCAGAGTGCAAGAGAACCATGATGGTGTCGTATATCTCTTCCTCAGCTTCTTTAGACAATGGGTGCTGTTAAACTCTGGGCACAACCACACCTGGTTTAAGTGTAATGTGTATTGGGGCAACACTACACAAAAGCCCCACATTGGGGTTAAGTTGTCCACAAATTGTCCAGTACTTGTGCTAAATAACTTTGGGCAAAGAGTGGAACACTGTCTTCTAACAGCATGGGGCATGGGACGTGCTGGTATTGCACCATTATCTCACAGGGGACATAGATTTCCAGTATTATCTCCATATTGTTGTCCATATCTCTGGACAATCACTGGGCTTCATTACAAGTTTGCCGGTCCGGAAATAATAGTGCTGGTAAGCTTACCAGCACCGTTGTTTCCAGGCTGGAAAACTACGAGTCTGTTAGCAGGTGCCCTACGAGTCTGTTGGAACAGCACCCACCAGCAGACTTTCACGGAAGCACTGGTACTGTTATTAACGGTGCTGGTGCTTCTGTGGTCCCCATTTCCATGGAGTCCTATGGGACTCGGGAATGGGATCAACATTTTACCGACACCTGACTTACGGGCTGCCGGGGCTGTAATTTTCCCTTTTATTCCGGCAAGTCAGGCACCGGTAAATCATTACGGGTCCGGCGGCTACCTAACGGTTTTTACAGCACGGTTTCCACCAGACTCGTAATCAGGCCCACTGTCTGTAACTCCTTTTAAAGACTGAGTTGGGTCAATGCTCAAGACTGCTCCATTCTCCTCCCTCGGTATCTGTCGCTATGAGGACAATATTTTCTTTCAACAAAAATATCCCTTCTAGATCGAGCATAAGAATGGTTCCCACAACATGTTCCTTGGGCTGGGCTTGCCTGAACAAAAACTCAGATGGCACTCTCCAAGACTGGTTGCCTACATTGCGTACTGCATTCAGGAATAATGTGGTCCCGTACATTAACAGGTATGGGTGCACTGTTATCTCCTTACTTGCTGCTTCATTCCCTAGTGTATGCATGGCACACCACCCCTCTCTCAGTGAATGAGATGGTCATATTTAATTTACTGAGTACATATCTCCCCAACAAATTGATAGGAGATGCTTTTGAAAACAACAATGGTACTCATACGACCCTGTTCCCTGCCTTAATAGTCAGATATTCTGTGAACGGAACCAATGCTATTGCCCCAGAGAACCCCTGCATGTCCATTACCTCACCTGACAATGGGAAATGCCCCTCCCTGATAAACAATTTTGTGGAACCTATGTCTACCATAAAGATGAATGCTTTGTTACATACCCACCAATGTTTCCTCTTCTGGCGTCGGCAGTCACTGATAGGAGTTCTCTGTGGGCTACCCTCTTCTGGATAAGTGTTTGTCCCTTGAAAGACAAAAGAATTTCCGCTGACCACAAGGCCCCCTTGATAGCGTGTCGGCATGCCATGAGGCACTGTATTACTTTTGGGCACTTGGGAGGCTTGTGGCTGTGCATGATGTACCACATAGGCTGGTGTGCCACTAGATGTTGGTGCCTGCAGTTGCAGAAATTGTGGTGGGCGAGCAGGTTGACCACTTGAAGGTACTTGGGCATAGGGCCCGCAGAAATGGGGTGGGAGCACCTTGCATGGCATTTGTTGATTGTATGCAGCCACCTGGCTGCTCCTACACTCCCATGAGAAATTACCCATTCCCCCACAGGTCAAAAACAGCAGCATGCCCCCCCCTCAGGCCCATTCCTCCAAAATCCCATCTTCCTACCCAGCGGGCCTGCATACCCTCCTCTCCCCCTGGGATACCCTTCCGCTTGCCATCCCTGATACTGTGGCTGGCAACCACAATTCCAACTGTTTCAACCTCGCAATGCAGGGGCTGCACGTACCTCCCCCACGAACACCCACTGTTCTGTCTCTCCTTCTGGGTGTGTGGCTAAAACCATCCACTTCCACTGACAAATTTGCCAAGTTCTTTTGCACTAGCCTTGCTTCCTCCATCGTTACCCTTTGTGCAGTCTCCTTTTCTTTCTCTCTTAACCTCTTGCAATGGTGCACAATTATAGACTGTATCTGTGCCCACCCCTTCGCTTCAATCCACACATATTGAGTGCCTTCTGTACTTCTTTGGGGACCCCTTTCCGCACCACAAAGTAGAAAACTACAATTGACAGATCCCAAGGTTCACCTGTTTCTGCCCTACACATCACTTGTATCTGTAAACTGTACTGAGCTGGGTCCTCATTATCCCACATGGTATGTTGCATTATTGACTGGAGATCTGGTGCATCGGGGTACACGCACCGCAGTGCAACCCACACCTGGGCCATGAAATCACTAAAATGGGTACCATCATGAAGACTTCTATCTAGCCCAAATGACATCTGCTTGATCTCCCAAAAATTCTGACAAATACACTCTTCACATCGCTCACAGCCAGGGTAACACCAGCCGTCTTCTTTTCAAATGCATACATCCACTTTCCTGCCCCAGCTGTGAGGGACGGTAGTGTTTTTATTCAATTATTCCTGTCCGTGTGTTATCATGTGTTATCATGGTAAATACTGTGCCCTCCCTGGTACTTTGTGCAACAGTGGAAGCTGTGCCAAAACCATCTTCGTCACCTTCTTTTTTTCCCCACTGCTTTCCCTTCAAAACTGCTAAACGTCTGAAGCTTCTTCTGAACCTATTCCCCCACAACCTCTCCACCCATGGTCTTCTCTCGGGTGGGACCTCTTCCCACACTTTCCTCCACCTCTTCCCATTCCTCCTCCTCTGCTCCATATCCTGCCTCGTTGGCCTACAATCTCCCTGCCTGGTCCCTCTCCTCACCTTCCTTCTCATTAAGCACATCCTTAATTGTCATACTGCCAATCTTGAACAGAATGTTTCCCATTCTCCACCCATATGTCCCCCTAATTGGTCACTTCTCATCCAGCTTAACCGCTCTGAGTCTCGCTAACTCTTCCTCTACTATCCTTAATGCAGCTTCAAATTCTTTGTGTTCCTTATGGTCTAAATGCTTCTGCTCTTGAGCTTGAGCAGCTGCAGATACAATAGGTTTTCGGAGATTGTGGTCTTGGGCCGCCAATGGCAATGGAGGGGGAGCAGTGGTGGGTAGCGCAATATAAATGGAATTCATGTACCATGATGCTGCACATGAGGGGTAGAACCCAAATGGAGGAGGCGGTGCTGCTTGTGTAGTAAATAACGAGGCAAGAGATTACTGAACCATAGGAGCAGTGGGTATAACTGGGGTCAGAGTGCTGTCTTCTTGGGTTAAGGGGGGCATCTTGTAAATCCTCTACCATTCTCAATAACTCCAACACTTCCATTCTGTTCTTCAATTTTTTTCCCTCATATTTTACTGATAGAAATGTATATATATGGGCGAATATGTCTTTATTATTCATTCCCTGTTCTGGCCATGGTTTAAAAAATGCCCCCTTTTGTCTTGGCCACCAAATACCTATGATACTTCCTAATCTTCCAAATAGCGGGAGAGCTGTACACATGTACTCCAATAGGGTTGTCAGCTCCATTATGGCTGCCCCTGTTCAAATGTTGTGCAATACTTTACTTCAGGCTCCGATCCAGCTGTGCCTTTTTGTCCTGTTACCCCACCCTTTTCCAGTTACCAATACCACGTCCTTCCCCCTCACCAACCTCCCCTAGCACACAACTGCCTCACTCTGTTTTCACACCACTAATTTTCATACACTCTCATGCACACACCAGCCACGCCTACACATCACTCCACTTCAGAAAATATGCAGAATATACGCACAACAAAACCAGACCCCTCCTTCGTCCACACCACCGCAATAAACACACCAATCAGGAAGGATCCTATTACAAGATGCTACATGGTCTTTCCGCTCGGCAATCGCACCACTGTCACCACACCAACACTCACTCTTCACTGTCCAACACTTACTCTTCCCCCGCTCATGTTGTTTTTGCCTGAAAAAGTTCACTTACATTTACATGTTCTCCTGATTTCCTCCGCCACAGTGTCCCATCAACAGCCTGCACAATCTGGAGGCAGCACCCCGCTCCAAAGAACAGACAGGAATTCGGGCAACATAGCTCTTGCAAACAGCTCCTATTTTGTGCACAAAGGCCTGGTCACTGCAAGTGGGAGTGGCCCCTCTGGATGTGAGGCCAGGAATCCTTCATCTCTGCTGAGCAGTCGGGATCACGCCGGGGTCAACAATTTTGTAAGGCAGACATCTTGGCAACCAACCCAATAAAAACAATCCTCTGAGGAAAAAAGCTTGGTGCTCCTCTTTGCAAGGAAAACAAGATTTATTTTGTATACAGAAAGGAAAAAGGTGACAGAGGGTGCCATAGAACCCAGTTGCCACAGACCTCAATGCTTTAGTTCAATGAATAGCAAATAATCATCACTCATAACGCAAACAGTATACAGTGTTATCCCACCACCCTCATTGGCTACCACCTATATACATACTACTGGGCTCCTATAGTCCATTGACAGATTGGCCACATCTAAAACTACCCCTGCCCTCTAACACATGCACTTTTATTCAGTCACCTTGGTTGCCCACTACCTGATTGACGGGTTACATGATACGTTACCCTCGTCATGCACCTAGTCACATGGCATGCACTGGGTAATTACCATGAGCTCAGTGGATACTCTCAAGGTCAAATTGGCCCTTTAGAATGAATAAGAGCTTCTCTGGATACCAGACACATGGGCACCCCCATAATTCCTCCCGTCACAGGGCTAAATTTGTTGGCCTCGCCTTATGCTCCTCATAGTACAAATCAGAGGATGTTTCACTCCTTGCTCCCCCCTTGTAAGCAGCCCTTCCTGGGGGCTCATCCTGGGCCTCTCAGAGACCACAGTAAACAGCCTTATTCTGAAGGATTTAGAGGTCCTGTATGTGGGCATTTGGCATTTCAAAAGGGACAGTCATTTTCCTAGGGGCGATATGGTCCAAAATCTGGACCTGACCTTTGGCAGCTCGAAACCTCTGCCCTGGCTCCAATGCACCATTCACATTTCTTTTGGGTTTTGCAGGCCTGCAACGTGAGACAGTTGTATTTTTTCTGTCTTCCCTGTTGGACTCTACATTCGGTTTCCTTGTTGGGGCTTGGGATGGGGAAGTCATTTGAAGCTCATTGCCATGTTATGCTTCTACTTTCACCATAGCCTTCCGGCAAATGAGGCCTCGCTTTACTTTGAATATGGCGGTTTCTCAATATATCTCCTGGTGGGGACCAGGGCCTACGTTTGCATTGGTATACACAACAGTTCACGTATTATACTTCAATATTATTCATGCCCAATACCGGGCCTACGTCAGTTCCCATGACTATTGGAAAACACTACATTTGTTATTCCCATGTTGCATGACCCACCGCCCCTGCACATGCATATGCTTGTATGCTATTATCTTTACCTTAATCTAAATCGTTTGGGTGGGCATGGGACCGGGACATGCATCCCAACAAGCTCATTGTAGAATACAATTAAAACGAAAAAAAATCAAAACATCAGTAATCCGAGAACTCCTTTTCAGACTTTGGGATTTCAAGAGAATTTGTCCCTATCAGTAATTATCAATACATTCAATTTTTATCATTTTTCAGCATGGTTGTGCCTTCAGAAGGAATAGAAGGCTTGCTACAAAAAGAATTAACATCTACATATTGCAGCACTATTGTGTTATCTCTCAAGAGAAAAAGCAAGTAAAATGTGAGTACCAAAACAATGGACAAAGGAATGCAATTAGGTAGAGTAGTTAATAATATATGACGGGAAGAACCTATTGATAACCTTCACATTAGTCATTACCTGACCTTCACCACAGGTATCACACTGGCAATAGCAAGACTCTACTATACTAACAGCTCATAAAAGGACTCTTGGAAAATCGCCCCAACAGTCTAAAAAATGCGTATGCCAGACTGCGCCTAAGGCTGAAAAGATGTAAAGACACTACACCCACTACACTGGATCCAGAGGATTCACTTCAAAATCCTATGCATCATTCACCACACTTTTCACAACAGTGACCTTGAATCCATGAAAAGAAAAAGTAGACACTACCTACCATCAAGTACACTTGCATCCTGCAATAACGCTCTAGAAACGTTACCAAGCTTCACCTTGAAATGGCACAGAGGCCCTTCTCCCCACTACACACGCATGAGACTAGCAGCAATTTCTACTCAATCGAAGCATGCACTGAATCAGGACCACAATCTCAAGCAACCACACCCATATCCGCAGCAGTATCAGCCAAATAGAGGGCAAAACAAATATCTATGCACATTTCAGGAACCCATATGCACCATGTCAGCTCGGACTATTGGAAAAAGAAACATATCCAAGTACAAACATCCAGTAAGCCACCCTGCTCATCTCACTAGAATTCACCAATCACTTCAGTTGAAAACTGCACCATACTCCTTACCCCATCTACACGTACCCCTCATGTGTCTACTACTCTCCTCTCCCTAACTTTCCAACCAAATTCTGAAAACTTATTTTTCCTCACAATACCCACATTACCACTCAACATATGGTTACCCAAGGCCTATCAGTTCTCACATCAACCTTAATGGAGCTATGGCTAAGTTAGAATCTCTAGCCTTATCAAACCTCCCCTGACTTCAGTGGTTAATCCAGATTCAAAGCGATGGAACCCATCTGATTTTGCGTACGTATTCCCAAGTGTGACTGCCAAACCCATAGAAGCAAATTGGCACTCAAGACTTGGGTACTTCTGACGTGCACCCATCAACTAGACAGATTTTGTATCTACCTCTCCCAAATCCCACCAGCAACACCCCTCGTCCCACAGATCGATGGAAGGAAGTCACCAAAGATGGGAGAAAGGTGCTATATTAGACCACTTTACGATACACGGTTCACATTACAGGGGTTAATTCATTATCCACGTAGATAAATCGCTATTATACTATGTACAACCTACATTTTTCTCCATAGATATTATTTAGAGAATAACCCAAACAAGATAAAAATGTTAATGAAAAGGTGTGAATGTTATTCATGTTTCATAGTAGACTGCCCAAAATTACATTTTTTTCCAGTTTGAGATTCAGAAGCAAATTCATTTGATTCTTTCATTATTTTTTTAGATGATATATCTGTCTCTTACATTAATTTCATATAGCATTGCACAAATGATAGTATAGGACGTTCCCCTACACAGGAGTCTGGTGACCCCTACAAATAATGTTTTCCCGAGTACGTCCCCTGCAGCTGCAGTAGTCTGGAGGTTGGAACACTACAACCAACTATTGTACGTCCGTCATCATATATCAAGAGAAGTCTAGACACATTGCGCTTAGGGATCTGTATTGATAGTTTCTAAATAAACAATATATGAATTGAACCACAATTAATCCATGAACAATTTTTTCTTTTAAGTATTTAATATATTGGTGTATCACTTTTCACAATATAAGTTATACAATCCTCAAATAACCTAACCTACTTAAATAATTACACAGTCAATTTCATTGATATATCGATAGTCATAGTCTGAATTCTTACCGTAAATGCCATGCCTATCTGGCAACAGTCAACAGGCAACAGTCGCAAGGTGGGCGAAACACTGACACATGCTTTTTAATCAGTTACTCTTGGTTTGTGACTGTTGCCTTTTCAGATAGAAAATTAACAAGGGGGTCCTGGGAGTCCCTCTGCCAGACATTAGTCCTGGTTGCGAGAGACTTACCCAGAGTCTTTAGCTCACTATCTTTCACAGAGAAGAAATATCCTAAACATATCAGTCTTTGTCCTGCCCTGGGGCAGTCAAGCACCTGAAATGCTAGGCAATTCTCCTTTGAACAAGAGTACCAACAGCATCTCCAGACACCTGTTTCGGTCTGGTTGGACCTCATTAGTAGGGAGGAGCTGTGCCTCTCTAAGAATAGTGAGCAAGGGGTCCACGTCTGGATTCACCTAGTAACTTAGGGTGAGAGCCAAAGTTACTTGCATATGCAAATTAACAAGGGGGGTCCTGGGAGTCCCTCTGCCAGACATTAGTCCTGGTTGGGAGAGACTTACCCAGAGTCTTTAGCTCACTATCTTTCACAGAGAAGAAATATCCTAAACATATCAGTCTTTGTCCTGCCCTGGGGCAGTCCAGCACCGAAATGCTAGGCAATTCTCCTTTGAACAAGAGTACCAACAGCATCCCCAGACACCTGTTTCGGTCTGGTTGGACCTCATCAGTAGGGAGGAGCTGTGCCGCTCTAAGAATAGTGAGCAAGGGGTCCACGTCTGGATTCCCCTAGTAATTTAGGGTGAGACCCAAAGTTATTTGCATATGCAAATTAACAAGGGGGGTCCTGGGAGTCCCTCTGCAAGACATTAGTCCTGGTTGCGAGAGACTTACCCAGAGTCTTTAGCTCACTATCTTTCACAGAGAAGAAATATCCTAAACATATCAGTCTTTTTCCTGCCCTGGGGCAGTCCAGCACTGAAATGCTAGGCAATTCTCCTCTGAACAAGAGTACCAACAGCATCCCCAAATACGTGTTTCAGTCTGGTTGGACCTCATCAGTAGGGAGGAGCTGTGCCTCTCTAAGAATAGTGAGCAAGGGGTCCACGTCTGGATTCCCCTAGTAACTTAGGGTGAGACCCAAAGTTACTTGCATATGCAAATTAACAAGGGGGGTCCTGGGAGTCCCTCTGCCAGACATTATTCCTGGTTGCGAGAGACTTACCCAGAGTCTTTAGCTCACTATCTTTCACAGAGAAGAAATATCCTAAACATATCAGTCTTTGTCCTGCCCTGGGGCAGTCCAGCACTGAAATACTAGGCAATTCTCCTCTGAACAAGAGTACCAACAGCATCCCCAGACACGTGTTTCAGTCTGGTTGGACCTCATCAGTAGGGAGAAGCTGTGCCTCTCTAAGAATAGTGAGCAAGGGGTCCAAGTCTGGATTCCCCTAGTAACTCAGGGTGAGAGCCAAAGTTACTTGCATATGCAAACTAACAAGGGGGGTCCTGGGAGTCCCTCCGCTAGACATTAGTCCTGGTTGCGAGAGACTTACCTAGAGTCTTTAGCTCACTATCTTTCACAGAGAAGAAATATCCTAAACATATCAGTCTTTGTCCTGCCCTGGGGCAGTCCAGCACCGAAATGCTAGGCAATTCTCCTCTGAACAAGAGTACCAACAGCATCCCCAGACACGTGTTTCGGTCTGGTTGGACCTCATCAGTAGGGAGGAGCTGTGCCTCTCTAAGAATAGTGAGCAAGGGGTCCACGTCTGGATTCCCCTAGTAACTTAGGGTGAGACCCAAAGTTACTTGCATATGCAAATTAACAAGGGGGGGTCCTGGGAGTCCCTCTGCCAGACATTAGTCCTGGTTGGGAGAGACTTACCCAGAGTCTTTAGCTCACTATCTTTCACAGAGAAGAAATATCCTAAACATATCAGTCTTTGTCCTGCCCTGGGGCAGTTCAGCACTGAAATGCTAAGCAATTCTCCTCTGAACAAGAGTACCAACAGCATCCCCAGACACATGTTTCGGTCTGGTTGGACCTCATCAGTAGGGAGGAGCTGTGCCTCTCTAAGAATAGTGAGCAAGGGGTCCACGTCTGGATTCCCCTAGTAACTTAGTTTGAGACCCAAAGTTACTTGCATATGCAAATTAACAAGGGGGTCCTGGGAGTCCCTCTGCCAGACTTAGTCCTGGTTGCGAGAGACTTACCCAGAGTCTTTAGCTCACTATCTTTCACAGAGAAGAAATATACTAAACATATCAGTCTTTATCCTGCCCTGGGGCAGTCCAGCACCAAAATGCTTGGCAATTCTCCTCTGAACAAGAGTACCAACTGCATCCCCAGACACATGTTTCGGTCTGGTTGGAGCTCATCAGTAGGGAGGGTCCCGTGCCTGCTGGGCCTAGAGACCCAAGCTACTCCTCACTGATGAGGCCCACAAGGC
Organism: Ambystoma mexicanum; assembly: GCF_040938575.1. Taxonomy (NCBI): domain Eukaryota; kingdom Metazoa; phylum Chordata; class Amphibia; order Caudata; family Ambystomatidae; genus Ambystoma; species Ambystoma mexicanum. The sequence continues at coordinate 626,827,343 of NC_090933.1, read as the reverse complement.
CGAAACATGTTTGGGGATGCTTGTGGTCTCGTTCAGAAGAGATGTGACCTAGCAGTTCGGGCGGACTGCCCCTTTTGGGGTGGGACCAAGCCTGATTTGCATATGGTATTTCTCCTTCTGTAATGGCTTGGCAGGCGAAGGACGATGGTCTGGAGGGTTGCCCAGAGCAATGCCAGTGGTTAAGATTCAGTCTAAACCTTCCAGCCATCACCTCTTTGTTTTTGCCTTTTCAGATAGGCCCTGACGTTTACTGTATGAATTCAGACTCTGACTATCCAATGGGGCATTTTCAGTGCTAATACCGTGCGCTAATACAGCATGTGGTAATACCGCCGAAAACAGGATGCTAAATGGGATTTTCACCTCCAGAAAAAAGGCTGGAGGTAAAATAGCCCATTTAGCACCCAATCCATGATGGAGCCCGCCCTTAACTGCAGCGATAATACCGTTACAGCCGCATTTAAGGGCTACAGCCCAACTCGTGATGAGGCTCTTTATAATTTACTTGGGAAAAACAACCGATCTTCTGGACAACACGGCTAATCTGGTAAATCAGTTAAATTGATCTTTTTTCAAGTATTTGACAGATTACATAATTAAAGAACACATAGAAATGGTGACTATTACTCGTATTTGGATCTCTGGAGACCGATTAAAATAACAGTCGTAACTTATATATATATATAATATATATATATATATATAAATAGGAAATTATGAATGTTAGAAAAAGACTCAAACTGCTGATTATGATTAAAATAGGAATACCAAATATATTGAATCTGAGTACCAGATAAAATAAACTACTCCAGACTGTTTCCTTAATTGGTTTGATGACTGACATGCAGCTGCAACAAATGGATGACCACTGTACTCACCTATCTGCAACGATGAAGCAATGGTAATCTGAGGGGTATACATAACAAATAAAAAACGAAAAGCCTGTAATGGCCGGTAATTTTGGCAGTTATAGGATGGACACACCCAGTGTATCTACCCAAGTGACACAAGGGAGAATAAGAAGTAATCTGTGCTGAGGGATCCAGCACTGTAATCACCTGGCTGTGGGGCAGTGAAGAAGTGGTGCCATGTTTTTCCAGGTTCAAACACAAAACGGAGAGTATTCGGCAGGCAAATGGAAAAAAATTAAAACAAATGGAAAAGCGAATCAAAGATGGCCAATGAAAAGTACATACATGCAACGAAACAGTGAGGACAATGAGAAGTCGTTTCACCTTTGTAGGGCCACGTAGGCAGTGGCAAGACTGAGGAGGATCAACAAAAAACATACAATCTGATACAAGAGAGCGGTGCATAGCAAAGATGACGGTGGGTTTGAGACAGCGTATCTTGGAGAAGCGGCAGTGGCTCCACTTACTTCAGAGTACTAGGCTGAGCTAAACAATTCCAGTGAATGGTGCCCATAAACCCAGAACTCTGATGTCTGACATGCATTCTATATTCTAATCCAGGTGCTAGTTGGGACCATGTTTGGACATCGTTAAAGGATGTGAATTTCCTCTTCCATATCCGTACACTGAACCATTATATTTTGGTGCTCCCCGTCTTCAGTTTTATATTAAATCAGGATTCTTAAGGAACAGTAACTATTAATACAAGCCTAAAACAGGACACCCACTTTGTTTTAATTTGTTAATAGAACCCCTAGCATGTCAGGTTCAAGTTTTAGTAGCTGTGGCTAATTCCTTAGAAATGTATATGCTGGTGAAATAATAAAAAATAATAATAATAATAATAAATAATAAATAGTGCTATATCTGAACCCAATATAGGAGATTACGACTGGAATGCTGGAAAATCACATTTCTATTCAGCAGGTCAAGCTATAAAATAAACTCTGCCAAAGTGCTCAACTACTGATTTAAGGTAGTGCAAGTGCCGTACCTTCCGAACCTTCCGAACTCAGCAAACGCACTGTTCATTTTCTGTGGAGATCTTTGGGATTTGTACCAATTTAACTTGGATACACTTATAACCAAGATTACGAAAACGAAAAGCTTTGCAAATCTCCCATTGGCTGGTCCAAATAGTATATTCCCAATTAGTTCCCTGGGGTTCTTTGCTTTACTTAATTGTGTGAGCACACCATTTTCCTGGGTGGACAAGGCATGAGGGGTAAGGGGATAAAAGTAATTTAAGAGTTTGCTGGATGGAGATGTTAGGCTGCTAAGATTACTGAATAAGGGGTGACTGCAGGCCTTGGCCTTTGAACTCCTTTTCTCATCATTTCTGAAAGAAAAAACAAAAGCATTTTGGGCTGAAAGGAATTGTATTGACATTGAGCCAGCACCTGCCCTTCTCCTCTCTTTCAAGCAGTATCTGACTTATTACATTCATGGTCTTATAAGTGATGGTCTGAATCAACATCATCTCAACCTATAACGGATGCCGACATGCTGACGGCATAAAATCTACCTCCTCCTCCTTCACCTAATGAATGGGATTTTTGTCAGCAGACTGAACAACAGCCTGAATCAGTTGATAACCGAAATGAAGTCTATTTGAGAGAACTAGATAATAAAAACTAGAGGAGAACTTAATCTCCTCTTTTTCATCACCAGTTGGTAAACTTAACGACGAGTTTCCTGACAAAATAGTTAAGAAGGGAACTCTTTGTGAAAGAGCACAAACATTTTCATTTCCTCAATTTGAAAAGGAAATAGACTCTTATTCTCAGGCTAAACAATTGACGGTGGGAGAGGCACAACATGCCTCCATTGACAAGAATATGGATAACAGCCCTCCGGACTTGATGCTATCATCTAATGTCCCAGCCCCAGACAGAATACAAATTCTTCTCATCATCTGGACCTGCCTCCCCAACACTCCTACCGCCTAGGTGGCTTTCAGCAGTCATGCGAGGAATGGGTGAGGGGTAGCCGACAGACAATGAAAAATTGTTCATGGAAATTAACCAAGTTCTTTGCATCTTAGTATCGCTCTACGAAAACATCCAGCTGGAAACTAAAGCTAACTTGATGTTGTTGGAGTCACTGCTATTTAAATATGATCAGAACAACTTACAATTGGCTGCTAAGGATTTACACCTCAATAATAAACTAAAACATACTCTAACAAGAGGTGACTTAGAACCATTAAGTAAAATGGATGTAGAAGTAATTGATGATAAACATGAAGGAAAAATGACACAAGTGGAGGACCACTTGAATCAGAGTCCAAAACTCATTAAAGGGAAAACATTATCCCTGGTGCCTACAGATCAACAACCAGTTTTAGGTCCTACAGTCCCACAGTTATGACTCCTGCAGTAGTAAATCAATGTTCTCTAAGCACAGTAGAATCACACACTATGAAACAGAAATAGAACACACGAGAAACTGAGGATTGTATCTGGGTGGGAGAGATTGCAATGGCCCAACAAACTGAACTCTCCAACCAATTGGCTGTACTTTGAGAGGAATAAATCCAAAAGGATTGATGCAAAAAAAAAATCCCAAAAGAAACCATCTAAACAGGCAAATAAACAAGTTGCACAGAACTTTATGCGCACCTTATCGGCACAGCCTATAATAAAGACAATGCTGTCGAAACCAGTTCCAGAAAAAAGAGGGGCACTTTCCAATGTGAACAATAGCGCTCCTTACTCACAGGGAAAGAGGGTGATTAAGTCCACTTTGGGCCCCTGAGACGATATACCTCCGCAATCTCAGCCTCAGATTGCAGCAGCAATCGAAGTGACCACGGATAAGAACAACATGTCAGGTATCCCTCAACATGACTCTATGGCAAGAAATATATTGGTATTGCATAGGGGCCCAAAGTTAGTAAATTGGGGTTCCAGAGATGAAAGTCATTATGGCTCACAACACCCCTCATACGTAAAGGATCTTGGAAGACTCACCTTTGTCATTAAACAGGGACATTCATGAAAGGAAAGGAGCTATAAGACTCCCAAGGGGACCCAAATAACTAAACTACCCTTTGAATCTACAATGGCAACGGCATAAGAAAACATTTGGTACAACCTTGTTGAATATTCTAATTGAAAGTGTCATGCCAGATACACGCTCCATAACTTTGAACCGGTCTAACATTCTATCTTTATTACATGAGGTACCAGCTTTGGAGAATGTCAATACTAAGGACTTGGCTGGAATATTCTTTCAACAAAGGGGTAGATCTGATTGTGTTGTGTTGTACCTAAATTCAAGGTTGTTATATGATATTCTGAAGGAGCTAGATACTTTTTGTAAGCTGTGATTTGATCTCATGCCGTATGATGAACAGAGGTTACAGGGGGTGGGGTAAGGTGATTCCATGATTCCACTACTACTAAATGGAATACATACGCTGTTCTGCGGGGTCGAGGGGGAAAATGGTGGATGACCAAATTATGCTGTTAAAAAAGAAAATCCTTGCTTCGGAAGAAGTTAGAGATTGGTCTTTGGCTTTTAGGGGGTTCTTCGAGCTAAATCATTTGCAATCAAGATCATTCCAACTCTCTCCTAATCACAAGATCTACTATAATAACTTCATTTAATACCCAAGGTCATATACAATTGTTAAATAATGTTGAATTATGCTCAGTCCTGAGAAGGAGTGCAATTGCACTAATTTACGAATCTTGGATCCTAACTTGTTCTTCCTTTGATGGCTTTACTGTGTCATTTCAAGTTGCTAAAAAAAGAACTAGGTCATCTTTATGGTGGGTTATTAACATTGACAAAAATAGATCCCAAGTAAAAGATGGTATCAGACTTTGATCTTTCATTTGGGATAATGGCCACCCGTGTGCTTATTGGAATGACATTGTGTATAAATATTTTGATTGTTAATATCTATTGGCATCTGGGTTGGGCCGCTAAATAGACACTTTATCGAGATTAATTTCTTATATTGATCTCCAGTTTACCACCTATCAGAGGGGACATATATTGGTAAAAGGAGATTTAAATTCAGATTGTACACACGACCAGGGGATGGCCAAAGATCTAGGATACTCTCAGAATCGGGGAACTAAGTTTGTCAATGGAAAAGAATGGCTGGAAGCATTGGAAGGATTGGAATTAACTATTTTGAATGGGACAGTTGAAACTGATGACCCCCCCAGCTGACATGGTTGAAGGGTAATACCAGTTCTACACTGGACTACGTATTTGACGGGAGCTAGCTTTATCTTAAGGGGGTAATTCATAGAATTCAGTGCACAAGTGGCGCACACGGCTGGCGCACAGTGTGTGCGTGCAAATCCCTGCGCCAGCCGCGTGCGCTGAAATCCATTTCCGCGCACAGCGTATTCATGGATTCCAGCCACCAAAACCAGCCGTGGCGCACAGTGGCGCAGCGACCCTGCAGCAGCGCCAGTTACGCCCCCAAGAACGCCTCCTGCGCAGGGAAAAGCCATCAACATACCCAATCCAGCGCAAAGGGCTGCGTTAACCCTGTACCAGCACAGCAAGCGGGCTACGTGTATCACTGGGGTGCGCGGGAAGTACCTCACGCGATTGGCCCCGTGCGAGCAGGGTACGCGTATTTCAGGGGTGCGCGGGAAGTTCCACACGCGATTCCATTAGGGTACGTATATTTCGGGGTGCGCGTGAAGTTCCACACGCGAAATCAGCAGGGTACGTGTATTTCAGGGTGCGCGTGAAGTTCCACACGTGAAATCAGCAGGGTACGTGTATTTCAGGGGTGCGCGGGAAGTTCCACACGCGATTGGCCTGGGCGCGTGTATTTCAGGGGTGTGCGGGAAGTTCCACACGCGAATAGCCTGGGCGCGTGTATTTCAGGGGTGCGCGGGAAGTTCCACACGCGATTGGCCTGGGCGCGTGTATTTCAGGGGTGCGCGGGAAGTTCCACACGCGACTGCCCTGGGCGCGGGAAGTTCCACACGCGATTGGCCTGGGCGCGTGTATTTCAGGGGTGCACGGGAAGGTCCACACGCGATTGGCCTGGGCGTGGGAAGTTCCACACGCGATTGGCCTGGGCGCGAGTATTTCAGGGGTGCGCGGGAAGTGCTACACGCAATTGGCCTGGGCGCGTGTATTTCAGGGGTGCGCGTGAAGTTCCACACGCGAATAGCCTGGGCGCGTGTATTTCAGGGGTGCGCGGGAAGTTCCACACGCGATTGGCCTGGGCGCGTGTATTTCAGTGGTGCACGGGAAGTTCCTGACGTGACTGCCCTGGGCGCGGGAAGTTCCACACGCGATTGGCCTGGGCGCGTGTATTTCAGGGGTGCGCGGGAAGTTCCACACGCGATTGGCCTGGGCGCGGGAAGTTCCACACGCAATTGGCCTGGGCGCGTGTATTTCAGGGGTGCGCGGGAAGTGCCACACGCAATTGGCCTGTGCGCGTGTATTTCAGGGGTGCGCGGGAAGTTCCACACGCGATTCCATCAGGGTACGTGTATTTCGGGGTGCGCGTGAAGTTCCACACGCGATTCCATCAGGGTACGTGTATTTCGGGGTGCGCGTGAAGTTCCACATGCGATTCCATCAGGGTACGTGTATTTCGGGGTGCGCGTGAAGTTCCACACGCGATTTCCGCAGGGTACGTGTATTTCAGGGGTGCGCGTGAAGTTCCACACGCGACATCAGCAGGGTATGTGTATTTCAGGGGTGCCAGGGAGTCCTACATGTGATTTGACAGTGTGGGTCCTCCCAGGTGTTCCCTGTACACCCTCCACGGCCCCTGCAGGCAGCCCACACCACAGGGGACTACCCTGCATCCCTGGTCATGTCCCGCAGGCAGCCCACCCAACATGGGCATGCCCCCCAGCAAAGGCACATGTCTCCTTGAACTAATGAACACCAACTCATGTCCCCTTGCACCCCCACCCCCCAGCACTGTGGGGCACCTGCCAGCAGGCCCCCACCCATGTCCAACTCATGTTCCCCACCCCCCACCCCCCAGCACTGTGGGGCACCTGCCAGCAGGTCCCCACCCATGTCCAACTCATGTCTCCCACCACCCCCACCCCCCAGCACTGTGGGGCACCTGCCAGCAGGCCCCCACCCATGTCCAACTCATGTCTCCCACCACCCCCACCCCCCAGCACTGTGGGGCACCTGCCAGCAAGCCCCCACCCATGTCCAACTCATGTCTCCCACCACCCCCACCCCCCAGCACTGTGGGGCACCTGCCAGCAGGCCCCGACCCATGTCCAACTCATGTCTCCCACCACCCCCACCCCCAGCACTGTGGGGCACCTGCCAGCAGGCCCCCACCCATGTCCAACTCATGTCCCCCACCCCCCAGCCCCCCACCCCCCCAGTCACCAGGGGCAGCCTCCACCAGGCCCCCACCCATGTCTCCCAGCACCCCCACCCCCCCAGTCACCAGGGGCAGCCTCCACCAGGCCCCCACCCATGTCTCCCACCACCCCCACCCCCCAGCAGTGCAGGGGCAGCCTCCACCAGGCCCCCACTCATGTCCCCCTGCACCCCCACCCCCCAGCGCTGTGGGGCACCTGCCTGCAGGCCCCCACCCATGTCCAACTCATGTTCCCCACCACCCCCACCCCCCCGCACTGTGGGGCACCTGCCAGCAGGCCCCCACCCATGTCCAACTCATGTTCCCCACCACCCCCAGCCCCCAGCACTGTGGGGCACCTGCCAGCAGGCCCCCACTCATGTCCCACTCATGTCCCCTTGCACCCCCACCCCCCAGCACTGTGGGGCACCTGCCAGCAGGCCCCCAACCATGTCCCCCTGCCCCCAGGTCCTGACGATACACAATCATGGCAGTAATGGGCAGCATACCCAGCACAAACACCCAGCCAAGGATTGCATCCACCCACATAGCAAATGCAATTACATGATACAACCCCAATGGCAAGTATGTAAATGAACACATGTCCGTCACACACACATACACAATGGGTGCAAGTGAATGTCAAAACCCATATCATGACATGCATGAAACCAATGAGAAAATACCACAAAAGAAAGTTATAAAAACATGTATTCTCGAAGAAAATGAAGTAAACAAATCAAACATACAACAATGGGGATAACAAAATAAATTGTCCATGTCCGATAAGTAATGTAAAAAACCAAAAAACAAAGGAATCCAAAAACTAATGTTGTCCAAAGCAAAATCATGGTGAAAAAAAGTAATGAAAAATCATTGCCTCATGCTGAACACAAATATAAATCAAAAAAATGTATTTTAAAAAATCCAACTATACACAAGAATATTCCAGGGTCCATGAGCCCAACACTATAAATGAAACATACTACTACCTAATAAAAAAACTACATACAGAAAAGTGGCCATTGTCCAAGCGGTCCAAAAAAATCTCAAAAAATAAAGGAAACCTAACACTAACTAACTAAAAAACTATATACAATGGCAGCAGGCAAGTCCTGTGGCTCACTCTGTGATGTTGCCGGCCAGGGCATCATCGAACTCCATGTCGATGTCCTGGAGGCGGGACCCTGTCCTGGCCCCGAGGTCTCGCAGGGATAACCCCATGTTCACCTCAAACTCCCTGCGAGCTTCCTCGAGGCACTCAGCCCGCCTCAACTCCCGACGCATGGAGAACTCCGCCCTGACCATGGTGAGCCGCTCCTCTTCCGCCCGCTGCCTCTCCGCACCTATCCGCTGGACAAACTGCTCCCACACGGAAGACACTACCATCCCAGGGTTCACCTGCCCTCCGGCCGATGCCTGCACCTCTGATCTTGATGGCCCCGAGCCATGATGCCTCCCACGTCGAGCCTGCTGCTGCCTCCGACGCCACTGCCTCTGCCAGCACGACGGCATCCAGGATGATGGAAACCACCAACGCCGTCGTGCACGTGCCCTGCCCGATGATGCCGTCACATCCTCCATCTGCTGGGGTCCAGTTGCCGTGTTGTCCACCCCTGCTGGACCTCTGACTCCCGACTGTGGCAGGGATGGGATCCCCACCGAGCTGGCTGCATTGGTCAGGGCAGGTCCACAGGGGGCCCTGGTGGCATCTGGGCCGGAAGACGGCAAGGAGAATGACTGGCATATAGTCTCCACAGAGGAGGAGAGGGCCGCCAGATTGGCCGACACATGCAGGAAACCCCCGAACATGGCCGATCCCAATTGGGCCACGTCGGCACGGTGCTCTTCGTGATGACGTGCGTGCTCCTCCTGGGAAGCCCGCACGGCATCACGAATCACAGCCGTGCGCATCGCGACCCCAATCAGGACCTTCTCCACACGGCCAGGGGTCCCCTCGTCCGCAGGTGGAGGGGAGTCAGATGACATGGACATCCCCTCTACCTGCGGACGGGCCTGGGACGGGGCATCCCTGCTGGTGCAAGGTGGTGCACCCACAGGTTCAGGGACAGCAACATGCACAGGCCCCTCCACGGTGACCTGTGCTGCCTCCTGCCCCTGCCCCTGGACTGCACCACTTGCACCAGCAGGGATGCCCCCACCAGGCCCCATGTGCGCCTCAGTGGCGGCCTCCTCCTCCTATGTGGAAACCACCAACCTAGATGGCTCCTCGCCGTCTACCGCCGTAGCAGGCCCCTGTGGGGGCTCACCCACCCCTTCCGCTGCAGCCGTGGGGGCATCCCCGCCACCTTGCTCCACAGCGCTGTCTCCGCCCTCTCCTTCACTAGCCGCTGCGTAGAGGGAGACATAGAACACAAGCATTAAGGTACTGTACAATGGTCCCCTAGACAGGAAGCAATAGCAGATGAGTGCCACTGTCAAAGTACACTTCCATCATGTCAGACCACAACACATGTGTCAGTCCAGGCAAAACACACACAGTGACAGTCATGGTGCGTGCCATGGACATTTCAATGCATGCCCAATGGACTCTCGAATCATACAATGTAATGGGACTCACATGCATCATGGGTCATGCCTATCACATGCACACACTTCACCTCCATCTGGCCCCGTACACCCCAATCACAGTGCATACAAGGATGACTAGGCTGCATCAGTGAATCTGTACATTGTCACAGACATGTGTCATGCATCCATGGCACTCACAAGTCACAGACACGCAGGTCAGGCACACAGACATGGATACCACATATGCATCTGGCATCAGCACCCATCCCTCGCCCCCACCCATGTCCAGGAACAGAGACTGCCATGCTCTCATGTGTGCGATCTGCACAGGGCTCCCCATGTCGCATTCAAACACATACAACAACCATGCGGTTCACACATTACAGGTCGCACATGCATTCCCATGATGTCCCTGCACACATACATGCGTACATGGCCTATGTCACACATGCAGGCAAGTATCAGACAACCAGCACACTGCAACATGCCCTGTCTCACACAGCAATGCTTGGCCACTTACCGCTCAACTCCAGACGGGTCTCCCTCTCAAGGACCTGGGCGTGGAGCGCTGGGTGTGCCCGTTCCAGGACCCTCATCTGGATGGAACTCATGCGGCCCCGGCCCCCCTCCATGAGGCGCCGGGCCTTCATGAGGGTCCTGGACCTCAAGTCTTCCCAGCGCTTCTTGACCTTCTGGATGGTGCGGGTTGCCACCCCCTCCGCGTTGATGGCAACCACACAGTCGGCCCAGATCCTCTCCCGTCCTTCCTTGTTGGCGCGGGACGATCCGAAGAGGGCATCATACTGCCCCAGGACTTGCTCCACCAGGACACCAACTTCGGTGGCACTGAAGCTGGTGCCCCTCTGCCCCTCTGGCCGGGGGTTGCCACTGGTGCCAGATGTTGATGTGCCCGACATGGCAACCCCAGGGGCAGGAGTGGGTGGGCAACTGGGTCCTGGGGCTGGGCTGTGGAGCGATGTCATCCGAGTCGGGAGTCTTCTGTTCCAGCAGGGGTGGACACAGCAACTGGACACCTGCAGATGGCTGATGTGCAGGCACCAAATGGCAGGGCACGGTGGCAGCAGGTAGGCAGGCAGGCAGGCAGCAGCAGATGGCACGTGGGAGGCTGCTCAGGGCACTGGGGGGCAGTAATTCGGCCTTCTGGGCAGGAGCGTGGTCTTCCGTGTGTTTTCGCATGGCCAGCTTGATACGGAGTGATTTGGCACGTGAAAAATCTGCACGTCAGTGTGTAATTCGAGGAAAGGCCCTTAGCGCGTAAGCGCGTCTGCATGCATACGCATTTTCATTGGACAGAAGGCCCCTCAAGCGCAAGCGCCCCTGTGACGTGACGCGTACAGACGTGCATGCGCATTTCAGCGCGCGTGAAAAACTGCACATCCGCGTGTAATACGAGGAAAGGGCCTATGCGCATAAGTGACGTGACGCGCGCAGGTGTTTCCCTCAATGCACGTGATGACACAACACACGTGGATTTCCACCAATCGCGTGTGAAAGTTCTCGGCACCCCGGAACACACGTACCCAGGCTAATCGCGTGTGGAACTTCCCGGGCACCCCGAAACACACGTACCCAGGCCACTTGCGTGTACGCACACTCCCCTCCGATCACACGCGATGACACTCGGACCGTATCCGAACACGGGAAACACGCGCACGGCAAAAAGACGTGCACAGGCGTCAACGCGTCTGCCACGGAAGCGTCCCCGCACACAGCATAAAAGTGCACGCAAACAACAAACGCGTATATACAGCTACGATGAATGCCCCATTTGTCGCTGCACTGATCGTGGGACACCGCAGGAGGAGGAGAATAGCCAGGGCACGCATTTTTGCAACACCGACAAGCCTTTTTGGGATGCCTGACGACCAGGTCTATGGCAGGTATAGGTTTCCACCCCATATCATCCTAGACCTGGTCAGGGAGTGGGAAGATGACCTCACATCCCCCACCCTTTGCTCCCAAGCATTGAGCCCCTTGGAGAATTTGCTCAATGTCCTGCATTTTTTGGCCACTGGGTCATTTCAGCGGACCACTGCCATAGTGGGGGAGGTCTCACAGACCACGCAGTCACGCTGCCTACACCAGGTACTGGCAATCATGACAGCGCGCCCCTCAGTCCGCAGGCACATATACATGCCCAGAACACCCGCAGAAAGGCAGGCCGTTGTCCTGGATTTTTTCAGGGTGGCACACTTCCCCAAAGTGCTCGGTGCCATAGATTGCACCCATGTGGCCCTACGTCCACCGAGGGCCATTGAGCAAATCTACCGAAACCGCAAGCACTGGCATTCCATCAATGTACAGGTGGTATGTGATGCAAAGGGAATCATCACCTCTGTCTATGCAAACTACCCTGCCTCCACCCATGACAGTTTCATATACAGAATGTCCGCCCTGAGCCGGGCCCTGGAAGCTGGGCAGCATGGCGACACATGGCTCCTAGGTCAGTACAAATGCCCTTGCACATGCATGCAAGTCACACACAGACAAATATCCAAACCCTAATAATCTCAACTATTATCATCTCCCCAGGGGACAGTGCCTACCCTCTGAGCAACCACATGATGACGCCAATCCGGAACCCCACCACACCACCCCAGGTAAGATACAACGCCGCCCATATTGCAACCAGGGGCATAGTGGAGCGCACATTCGGAGTGCTCAAGTCACGTTTCCGCTCCCTTGACCGCTCTGGTGGGCAACTACTCTATGCACCACCAGTAGTGTGCAGGATCATTGTGGCAGCATGTGTCCTGCACAATGTTGCAACACGGCAGGGCGTCCCGGTGGACATGGTGGTGCCCCCACATCCCCAACAACAGGCGCTGCCCATGGGAGGGGACAGGGCACGTGTCGAGGAAGCCCGGACCCAGCTTGTGGCCACATTTTTCACCTAAACTCCCACCCCTGCGAAGTGCACACAGGCCTGGCACATACCAGGTGACAATCGATGATGACAAAGAGACAGTCAACTGTCACAACCTTACCACCCTGAGATAGTTGCCATGGAAGTGCCACATCGTCTGCATCCCTAGCTACTTAAACACAAGCTATCCTGTGTGACCAAAAGGCACACATATGACATATGACATGATATGGGCCATACACAAGTATTCCAAGGCGCAATGAGGCAGGGAGGGGGGAACAAGGGAACACAGAGAACGGTACTACTAGGCCAGGTGTCATTGGGATCGTGCAAGTGCAGGGGTAGGGGGAATGGGAAAAGTGCAAGGGGAAGGGTGGGGGGGAGTCCAGTACAGGGGAAGTAGCCCAAAAAAATAATACATAGGTCGCCTGGTGGCAACTGCAAAGGTGAGTGCAGACAAGTGCTGGGAAGGGAGGGCTGTAGGGATAGAGAGACAGTACTGCAGTGCAGGGGTTGCCAGGGAGGCAGTGCAAGTGGAGAGTGGCTGGGCCAGGGACCGAGGTCGGTGAGAGTGGCCCAGTTGCAGCTCCTGTGCAGTTCCAGTGGAGAATTCTGCAAGGGAGAGGCAGACAGTAAGCAGAAGCAAAGAGGAAGGACTTGAGGTGCTTCCAGAACTGGAGATGATTCCCCTCAAGTTCAAGTCAGGCCGGAAGTCTGTTCCAGGGGGAGGGCCCTGCTGCGGAGAGAAATCTACCCCCAGCTAGTTGCTCTGAGAAGCAGATGACACGGAAATGCAAGGTGTGCATCACACACACCTGCAAACCAGGCCATGGCCATCACTGTCATGTCACACAAACCCTCCCAAACATCAACATGTCATGGCACGCAATAGCCATACACCAATGCAGTAACGATAAGGTACACATTGCCATGTCCTAAATGCACAGTGGCATCGGACACTGCTGCCTGACCCGGGATCAGATGAAATGACAGACCAACAACCTCCCACCCAAAATAAGTCATTTCAAAATGCATTACAACAGTCGTAGACGTAACATCACAATGAATGCCTGTCTACATGCACATCATGCATTGCAAAATCAACACTGCAGCTCATGTGTGCAGTGTCCTACTCCTGCATCACACTGCTCAGCGCACAGCACAGTGAACAGCCATTGTGTGTGATGCACACCCTGAGCATCACATCTAAGTGACAGACCACGTCAAACATCAAATCAGGCATGTACTGGATCCATGATCGGTCACAGAACATGTGCTGCCGGGACACAGTGGGCACCAGAAGGCAAACAGTGTACACGTGTATATGCAAGGGTGGGAGTACATGTAGTGCATCAGAGTGCAAGTGTGTGGTTCTGCAAGGACATGCACTCCACATATGCATGTGCACTCAAGTGACCATCAGTGTTCCCTACACATCACATGTGAACATCCACCATGTGTACACCCCAGCATGTCAAACCACAACTATCCCCTCGCACCTGAAAGGAAAACACAACACATGAACAGGCATTGATCAGCAGAACCCAACATGTACATGGGATACCACCATTACTATGTCAGAGTTCCCATCACACTGCAGGGCAAGGCAACAATCAACAACAACCCCCCCCTCCCTCACAAATGACCATGACCCACTGAACAACTGCACCAGGGTCATGGAGCCCCCAAACCTCAATTCCACCTGGCCACAGGATCACCTTTACCCTTCGTCACCATCTCCCAACTTGTGTGTAAAAAGATGCCTGAACCCTCAGAATACACACTCATTTCCGAAAACACAAAATCCAAGGCATAAAAACGAACCCAAACACCCTCCAGTAGATGACTTGACGTAGCAGTACCTCAGAAAGGCCAAGTACTACCACAATGATGCAACAACCAAGGTAGCACAGCAAAACAATGTCACGACAGGATGTGAGGCATGTGTGGTACATGACATAGGATGATGCACCATGAATGGATGTGTACTGTCAGAGGTCCCCTGTACAGGCGCGGGAGTGCCACGAAACAACCACCCCCACCATGTCCCGGGTGCCTGCAAGGTCAAACTCGCACAGGCCCCTGAGACCCTGGTGGGGAAGGAGGTTCAGGGATATGCAGTCGGGACAGGTGTTGACACACTGGATGACTGGAATGAGCAGCAGGAGAGGGGAGGTGGAATGACACATGAAACTAGGGAATGCACGAAAATGTACAACCTGCATGAACACATACACAATCCAAACAGACTTGGACATCATTGTCATGGCCTTCTGTAGTCCAGGCTCAGGAGTGGTACGAACCAACCACCCCCTCTAGGGTTTTGGCGCCTGCAAGTTTGGGGCTTACACAGGCATCCGCAACCCCAGTGGGGAAAGAGGGTCAGGGAACGTTGCTTGGATAGGCACGGGAAGCAGGAACACCGGGTAGAGGGTACAGGTTTCAAAATTGCATAGGATCACGGGTGATTAGGGTGAAAATAACATACCAAATTGAACCACACATACATCCATGCATCAGTACACTCCCCAGCAAGCCTATGCAGAGCAGTTTGTAAGAAAAACAACAAGACACTTAGCTCTGGTTTTGAGTGCTGGCCTCCTGCCTGCGCACTCTCAGGTCCGGTTACAGGAGCACTGCAATGCTGCAAAGAGAGACACAGTCAACAACCTGTACGTGCCAATTGCACAAAAACACAACACCAAACATGCCCCATAGCAACAGACTACTCTACAAACAGACAATCTGTGGTTGATGCTTCGTACCCATATATAACATCACCCCTGTGACGGGTCATACACAGTCAATGCAGTAAGGCAGCCGCTGCTGGGTGAGTGGCAAATGGAACACCAATGTGTCACAATTCACACAACATGCAATGTTCCCAGGGTAAGCAGACAGACCCATATAGCAAGCCATGACTACAGAGCAAGTTGCGTACCACCATGACCGAAACAAAGTTGGCAGTGCATTTATCATGAAGTACGTGGAAAAGACATGCACTGCACCCGAGTATGTCCCTTGCTGCATGTCCCTGTGAGCTGCCCCTTTCCATGTCTCGGAGGACTACATGGTTGATACAAGTGGTTCAATGGACCTTGGTGTACCGGAGGGTATGTGCCACTGCCCCTGCATGTGTCCCAGACAACCCTACTATCAGCAGCCATCAGTCCACAAACACATCTAAGCTGCATTGTGTGCTTCAACACCAATATTCATCTAAGCTCACCCTCAGTGCTGTGACTAAGCCTGCATGTGCAACTCGCCTGGTGCAAGCTTTGCTGTGTCGTGGCCCCCCTGTGATGCTCACCTTGCCTGGAGTTCCTTGGAACATGTCAGCAGTTCTAGGATGTGGGTCTGCAATCACTGTGCCTCTGCTTCTGCACACATGTGCATGTGAGCACCAACAAACGGGTCCAGAATTCCGTCGTCCAATGGAACATGTCTGCTGGCAAAGGTACTCTGGAGGCTCATCCCCTGCAGAAAGGGCATGGAACACATGATTAATGCTTCAGAGTCATCTGTGTGTGTCTCATCAGGCATCTCATTACTTGACCATGTCAGAGAGTCACATCACAAATCACACCATCAGTCCGTCTTTCACCTACAAAGTGTGGAACACTATCTACAGCATGAATTGCAACAAGCACATGTACAGGAAAGAAATGAAACATACTACACAATGCATAGCAATCAATGTCCACATTAATCATGATACACCCCATCTAGAAAAAGCTGAACAGTGGACAATGACACCTAAATCATCCCCACTAGGGGTGTCAACACAAGTCACACAGCACCAGACATGCCACAGATATGACCGTCCAATGCCCTTGTGTAAAATGCTGTAACACCGAACCATCCTTGCGAGCCCATGGATAAGGGAGGCAGGAGTGGCATATGTGAGTCAAGGAACCCAAGCACAAGACAACCATGAAGGGCCCAGCTGGAACAGACAGTGGATGCCTTCAAAAGCCACAAAGCACCGCACCGTCACATGAAAGCACAATAGACTAGCAATTTTAAACTAAATCAACTATTAACTAATTACACTAACTATGGAAAACCTACATTACCTATTTAAACTAACTATCAAACAGAAACTTAACTAACTAAACTAAAAGAAAAATCAAAAATGTCCACATACGACCCGGGGGGGAGGGGAGGCACCCAGGAGGGGGGAGGTACAGGGTGCTGCTCAACATCCACATGCGACGATGCTGAGCCAAAAAAAAAACCTCCATGGGCTCAACGCCTGCACAGCACGACCTATGTGGGAGATAGATGGTCGTCCGAGTCTGGCTCATCCTGGAAAGGAGGACGTGGCACAGTAGCCTGCCACGCCTAGCCGCAGCTTGCCCCTCGTCGGCAGCAAGTCTGCCGGACGGGTGAGCCTGGTTCTGTGTGGCGATGTGACGTAGGTCTGCATGCAGAACCTCCCGTGATACACGTGCTTGTGGCTTTCAGCAGTCTTGCGAGGAATGGGTGAGGGGTAGCCGACAGACAATGAAAAATTGTTCATGGAAATTAACCAAGTTCTTTGCATCTTAGTATCGCTCTACGAAAACATCCAGCTGGAAACTAAAGCTAACTTGATGTTGTTGGAGTCACTGCTATTTAAATATGATCAGAACAACTTACAATTGGCTGCTAAGGATTTACACCTCAATAATAAACTAAAACATACTCTAACAAGAGGTGACTTAGAACCATTAAGTAAAATGGATGTAGAAGTAATTGATGATAAACATGAAGGAAAAATGACACAAGTGGAGGACCACTTGAATCAGAGTCCAAAACTCATTAAAGGGAAAACATTATCCCTGGTGCCTACAGATCAACAACCAGTTTTAGGTCCTACAGTCCCACAGTTATGACTCCTGCAGTAGTAAATCAATGTTCTCTAAGCACAGTAGAATCACACACTATGAAACAGAAATAGAACACACGAGAAACTGAGGATTGTATCTGGGTGGGAGAGATTGCAATGGCCCAACAAACTGAACTCTCCAACCAATTGGCTGTACTTTGAGAGGAATAAATCCAAAAGGATTGATGCAAAAAAAAATCCCAAAAGAAACCATCTAAACAGGCAAATAAACAAGTTGCACAGAACTTTATGCGCACCTTATCGGCACAGCCTATAATAAAGACAATGCTGTCGAAACCAGTTCCAGAAAAAAGAGGGGCACTTTCCAATGTGAACAATAGCGCTCCTTACTCACAGGGAAAGAGGGTGATTAAGTCCACTTTGGGCCCCTGAGACGATATACCTCCGCAATCTCAGCCTCAGATTGCAGCAGCAATCGAAGTGACCACGGATAAGAACAACATGTCAGGTATCCCTCAACATGACTCTATGGCAAGAAATATATTGGCATTGCATAGGGGCCCAGGCAGGCAGCCCACACCACAGGGGACTACCCTGCATCCCTGGTCATGTCCCGCAGGCAGCCCACCCAACATGGGCATGCCCCCCAGCAAAGGCACATGTCTCCTTGAACTAATGAACACCAACTCATGTCCCCTTGCACCCCCACCCCCCAGCACTGTGGGGCACCTGCCAGCAGGCCCCCACCCATGTCCAACTCATGTTCCCCACCCCCCCCACCCACCAGCACTGTGGGGCACCTGCCAGCAGGTCCCCACCCATGTCCAACTCATGTCTCCCACCACCCCCACCCCCCAGCACTGTGGGGCACCTGCCAGCAAGCCCCCACCCATGTCCAACTCATGTCTCCCACCACCCCCACCCCCCAGCACTGTGGGGCACCTGCCAGCAGGCCCCCACCCATGTCCAACTCATGTCTCCCACCACCCCCACCCCCAGCACTGTGGGGCACCTGCCAGCAGGCCCCCACCCATGTCCAACTCATGTCCCCCACCCCCCCCCAGCCCCCCACCCCCCCAGTCACCAGGGGCAGCCTCCACCAGGCCCCCACCCATGTCTCCCAGCACCCCCACCCCCCCAGTCACCAGGGGCAGCCTCCACCAGGCCCCCATCCATGTCTCCCACCACCCCCACCCCCCAGCAGTGCAGGGGCAGCCTCCACCAGGCCCCCACTCAGTCCCCCTGCACCCCCACCCCCCAGCGCTGTGGGGCACCTGCCAGCAGGCCCCCACCCATGTCCAACTCATGTTCCCCACCACCCCCACCCCCCAGCACTGTGGGGCACCTGCCAGCAGGCCCCCACCCATGTCCAACTCATGTTCCCCACCACCCCCACCCCCCAGCACTGTGGGGCACCTGCCAGCAGGCCCCCACTCATGTCCCACTCATGTCCCCTTGCACCCCCACCCCTCAGCACTGTGGGGCACCTGCCAGCAGGCCCCCAACCATGTCCCCCTGCCCCCAGGTCCTGACGATACACAATCATGGCAGTAATGGGCAGCATACCCAGCACAAACACCCAGCCAAGGATTGCATCCACCCACATAGCAAATGCAAATACATGATACAACCCCAATGGCAAGTATGTAAATGAACACATGTCCGTCACACACACATACACAATGGGTGCAAGTGAATGTCAAAACCCATATCATGACATGCATGAAACCAATGAGAAAATACCACAAAAGAAAGTTATAAAAACATGTATTCTCGAAGAAAATGAAGTAAACAAATCAAACATACAACAATGGGGATAACAAAATAAATTGTCCATGTCCGATAAGTAATGTAAAAAACCAAAAAACAAAGGAATCCAAAAACTAATGTTGTCCAAAGCAAAATCATGGTGAAAAAAAATAATGAAAAACCATTGCCTCATGCTGAACACAAATATAAATCAAAAAAATGTATTTTAAAAAATCCAACTATACACAAGAATATTCCAGGGTCCATGAGCCCAACACTATAAATGAAACATACTACTACCTAATAAAAAAACTACATACAGAAAAGTGGCCATTGTCCGAGCGGTCCAAAAAAATCTCAAAAAATAAAGGAAACCTAACACTAACTAACTAAAGAACTATATACAATGGCAGCGGGCAAGTCCTGTGGCTCAATCTGTGATGTTGCCGGCCAGGGCATCATCGAACTCCATGTCGATGTCCTGGAGGCGGGACCCTGTCCTGGCCCCGAGGTCTCGCAGGGATAACCCCATGTTCACCTCAAACTCCCTGCGAGCTTCCTCGAGGCACTCAGCCCGCCTCAACGCCCGACGCATGGAGAACTCCGCCCTGACCATGGTGAGCCGCTCCTCTTCCGCCCGCTGCCGCTCCGCACCTATCCGCTGGACCAACTGCTCCCACACGGAAGACACTACCATCCCAGGGTTCACCTGCCCTCCGGCCGATGCCTGCCCCTCTGATCTTGATGGCCCCGAGCCATGATGCCTCCCACGTCGAGCCTGCTGCTGCCTCCGACGCCACTGCCTCTGCCAGCACGACGGCATCCAGGATGATGGAAACCACCGACGCCGTCGTGCACATGTCCTGCCCGTGTCCTGCCCGATGATGCCGTCACATCCTCCATCTGCTGGGGTCCAGTTGCCGTGTTGTCCACCCCTGCTGGACCTCTGACTCCCGACTGTGGCAGGGATGGGATCCCCACCGAGCTGGCTGCATTGGTCAGGGCAGGTCCACAGGGGACCCTGGTGGCATCTGGGCCGGAAGACGGCAAGGAGAATGACTGGCGTATAGTCTCCACAGAGGAGGAGAGGGCCGCCAGATTGGCCGACACATGCAGGAAACCCACGAACATGGCCGATCCCAATTGGGCCACGTCGGCACGGTGCTCTTCGTGATGACGTGCGTGCTCCTCCTGGGAAGCACGCACGGCATCATGAATCACAGCCGTGCGCATCGCGACCCCAATCAGGACCTTCTCCACACGGCCAGGGGTCCCCTCGTCCGCAGGTGGAGGGGAGTCAGATGACATGGACATCCCCTCTACCTGTGGACGGGCCTGGGACGGGGCATCCCTGCTGGTGCAAGGTGGTGCACCCACAGGTTCAGGGACAGCGACATGCACAGGCCCCTCCACGGTGACCTGTGCTGCCTCCTGCCCCTGCCCCTGGACTGCACCACTTGCACCAGCAGGGATGCCCCCACCAGGCCCCATGTGCGCCTCAGTGGCGGCCTCCTCCTCCTATGTGGAAACCACCAACCTGGATGGCTCCTCGCCGTCTACCGCTGTAGCAGGCCCCTGTGGGGGCTCACCCACCCCTTCCGCTGCAGCCGTGGGGGCATCCCCGCCACCTTGCTCCACAGCGCCGTCTCCGCCCTCTCCTTCACTAGCCGCTGCGTAGAGGGAGACATAGAACACAAGCATCAGGGTACTGTACAATGGTCCCCTAGACAGGAGGCAATAGCAGATGAGTGCCACTGTCAAAGTACACTTCCATCATGTCACACCACAACACATGTGTCAGTCCAGGCAAAACACACACAGTGACAGTCATGGTGCGTGCCATGGACATTTCAATGCATGTCCAATGGACTCTCGAATCATACAATGTAATGGGACTCACATGAATCATGGGTCATGCCTATCACATGCACACACTTCACCTCCATCTGGCCCCGTACACCCCAATCACAGTGCATACAAGGATGACTAGGCTGCATCAGTGAATCTGTACATTGTCACAGACATGTGTCATGCATCCATGGCACTCACAAGTCACAGACACGCAGGTCAGGCACACAGACATGGATACCACATATGCATCTGGCATCAGCACCCATCCCTCGCCCCCACCCATGTCCAGGAACAGAGACTGCCATGCTCTCATGTGTGCGATCTGCACAGGGCTCCCCATGTCGCATTCAAACACATGCAACAACCATGCGGTTCACACATTACAGGTCGCACATGCATTCCCATGATGTCCCTGCACACATACATGCGTACATGGCCTATGTCACACATGCAGGCAAGTATCAGACAACCAGCACACTGCAACATGCCCTGTCTCACACAGCAATGCTTGGCCACTTACCGCTCAACTCCAGACGGGTCTCCCTCTCAAGGACCTGGGCGTGGAGCGCTGGGTGTGCCCGTTCCAGGACCCTCATCTGGATGGAACTCATGCGGCCCCGGCCCCCCTCCATGAGGCGCCGGGTCTTCATGAGGGTCCTGGACCTCAAGTCTTCCCAGCGCTTCTTGACCTTCTGGATGGTGCGGGTTGCCACCCCCTCCGCGTTGATGGCAACCACACAGTCGGCCCAGATCCTCTCCCGTCCTTCATAGTTGGCGCGGGACGATCCGAAGAGGGCATCATACTGCCCCAGGACTTGCTCCACCAGGACACCAACTTCGGTGGCACTGAAGCTGGTGCCCCTCTGCCCCTCTGGCCGGGGGTTGCCACTAGTGCCAGATGTTGATGTGCCCGACATGGCAACCCCAGGGGCAGGAGTGGGTGGGCAACTGGGTCCTGGGGCTGGGCTGTGGAGCGATGTCATCCGAGTCGGGAGTCTTCTGTTCCAGCAGGGGTGGACACAGCAACTGGACACCTGCAGATGGCTGATGTGCAGGCACCAAATGGCAGGGCACGGTGGCAGCAGGCAGGCAGGCAGGCAGCAGCAGATGGCACGTGGGAGGCTGCTCAGGGCACTGGGGGGCAGTAATTCGGCCTTCTGGGCAGGAGCGTGGTCTTCTGTGTGTTTTCGCGTGGCCAGCTTGATACGGAGTGATTTGGCACGTGAAAAATCTGCACGTCAGCGTGTAATTCGAGGAAAGGCCCTTAGCGCGTAAGCGCGTCTGCACGCATACGCATTTTCATTGGACAGAAGGCCCCTCAAGCGCAAGCGCCCCTGTGACGTGACGCGTACAGACGTGCATGCGCATTTCAGCGCGCGTGAAAAACTGCACGTCCGCGTGTAATAGGAGGAAAGGGCCTATGCGCGTAAGTGACGTGATGCGTGCAGGTGTTTCCCTCAATGCACGTGATGACACAACACACGTGGATTTCCACCAATCGCGTGTGAAAGTTCTCGGCACCCCGGAACACACGTACCCAGGCTAATCGCGTGTGGAACTTCCCGGGCACCCCGAAACACACGTACCCAGGCCACTTGCGTGTACGCACACTCCCCTCCGATCACACGCGATGACACTCGGACCGTATCCGAACACGGGAAACACGCGCACGGCAAAAGACGTGCACAGGCGTCAACGCGTCTGCCACGGAAGCGTCCCCGCGCACAGCATAAAAGTGCGCGCAAACAACAAACACGTATATACAGCTACGATGAATGCCCCATTTGTCGCTGCACTGATCGTGGGACACCGCAGGAGGAGGAGAATAGCCAGGGCACGCATTTTCGCAACACGGACAAGCCTTTTTGGGATGCCTGACGACCAGGTCTATGGCAGGTATAGGTTTCCACCCCATATCATCCTAGACCTGGTCAGGGAGTGGGAAGATGACCTCACATCCCCCACCCTTTGCTCCCAAGCATTGAGCCCCTTGGAGAAGGTGCTCAATGTCCTGCATTTTGTGGCCACTGGGTCATTTCAGTGGACCACTGCCATAGTGGGGGGGGGTCTCACAGGCCACGCAGTCACGCTGCCTACACCAGGTACTGGCAATCATGACAGCGCGCCCCTCAGTCCGCAGGCACATATACATGCCCAGAACACCCGCAGAAAGGCAGGCCGGTGTCCTGGATTTTTTCAGGGTGGCACACTTCCCCAAAGTGCTCGGTGCCATAGATTGCACCCATGTGGCCCTACGTCCACCTAGGGCCATTGAGCAAATCTACCGAAACCGCAAGCACTGGCATTCCATCAATGTACAGGTGGTATGTGATGCAAAGGGAATCATCACCTCTGTCTATGCAAACTACCCTGCCTCCACCCATGACAGTTTCATATACAGAATGTCCGCCCTGAGCCGGGCCCTGGAAGCTGGGCAGCATGGCGACACATGGCTCCTAGGTCAGTACAAATGCCCTTGCACATGCATGCAAGTCACACACAGACAAATATCCAAACCCTAATAATCTCAACTATTATAATCTCCCCAGGGGACAGTGCCTACCCTCTGAGCAACCACATGATGACGCCAATCCGGAACCCCACCACACCACCCCAGGTAAGATACAATGCCGCCCATATTGCAACCAGGGGCATAGTGGAGCGCACATTCGGAGTGCTCAAGTCACGTTTCCGCTCCCTTGACCACTCTGGTGGGCAACTACTCTATGCACCACCAGTAGTGTGCAGGATCATTGTGGCAGCATGTGTCCTGCACAATGTTGCAACACGGCAGGGCGTCCCGGTGGACATGGTGGTGCCCCCACATCCCCAACAACAGGCGCTGCCCATGGGAGGGGACAGGGCACGTGGCGAGGAAGCCCAGACCCAGCTTGTGGCCACATTTTTCACCTAAACTCCCACCCCTGCGGAGTGCACACAGGCCTGGCACATACCAGGTGACAATCGATGATGACAAAGAGACAGTCAACTGTCACAACCTTACCACCCTGAGATAGTTGCCATGGAAGTGCCACATCGTCTGCATCCCTAGCTACTTAAACACAAGCTATCCTGTGTGACCAAAAGGCACACATATGACATATGACATGATATGGGCCATACACAAGTATTCCAAGGCGCAATGAGGCAGGGAGGGGGGAACAAGGGAACACAGAGAACGGTACTACTAGGCCAGGTGTCATTGGGATCGTGCAAGTGCAGGGGTAGGGGGAATGGGAAAAGTGCAAGGGGAAGGGTGGGGGGGAGTCCAGTACAGGGGAAGTAGCCCAAAAAAATAATACATAGGTCGCCTGGTGGCAACTACAAAGGTGAGTGCAGACAAGTGCTGGGAAGGGAGGGCTGTAGGGATAGAGAGACAGTACTGCAGTGCAGGGGTAGCCAGGGAGGCAGTGCAAGCGGAGAGTGGCTGGGCCAGGGACCGAGGTCGGTGAGAGTGGCCCAGTTGCAGCTCCTGTGCAGTTCCAGTGGAGAATTCTGCAAGAGAGAGGCAGACAGTAAGCAGAAGCAAAGAGGAAGGACTTGAGGTGCTTCCAGAACTGGAGATGATTCCCCTCAAGTTCAAGTCAGGCCGGAAGTCTGTTCCAGGGGGAGGGCCCTGCTGCGGAGAAAAATCTACCCCCAGCTAGTTGCTCTGAGAAGCGGATGACACGGACATGCAAGGTGTGCATCACACACACCTGCAAACCAGGCCATGGCCATCACTGTCATGTCACACAAACCCTCCCAAACATCAACATGTCATGGCACGCAATACCCATACACCAATGCAGTAACGATAAGGTACACATTGCCATGTCCTAAATGCACAGTGGCATCGGACACTGCTGCCTGACCCGGGATCAGATGAAATGACAGACCAACAACCTCCCACCCAAAATAAGTCATTTCAAAATGCATTACAACAGTCGTAGACGTAACATCACAATGAATGCCTGTCTACATGCACATCATGCATTGCAAAATCAACACTGCAGCTCATGTGTGCAGTGTCCTACTCCTGCATCACACTGCTCAGCGCACAGCACAGTGAACAGCCATTGTGTGTGATGCACACCCTGAGCATCACATCTAAGTGACAGACCACGTCAAACATCAAATCAGGCATGTACTGGATCCATGATCGGTCACAGAACATGTGCTGCCGGGACACAGTGGGCACCAGAAGGCAAACAGTGTACACGTGTATATGCAAGGGTGGGAGTACATGTAGTGCATCAGAGTGCAAGTGTGTGGTTCTGCAAGGACATGCACTCCACATATGCATGTGCACTCAAGTGACCATCAGTGTTCCCTACACATCACATGTGAACATCCACCATGTGTACACCCCAGCATGTCAAACCACAACTATCCCCTCGCACCTGAAAGGAAAACACAACACATGAACAGGCATTGATCAGCAGAACACAAAATGTACATGGGCTACCACCATTACTATGTCAGAGTTCCCATCACACTGCAGGGCAAGGCAACAATCAACAACAACCCCCCCTCACAAATGACCATGACCCACTGAACAACTGCACCAGGGTCATGGAGCCCCCAAACCT